>NC_086447.1:169560001-170820242 GCF_028390025.1 Pseudophryne corroboree | reverse complement strand
TTAGATTAGAAACTGTCACATTATGATTGAAACAATTAACTGACAATTGATGAAACATGATGTTTCTTTAACATTACAACATATATGGAGGGTTGCTATTGAATTACTAGCCCGCAGGCAGTAAAGGAATATCTCTGTTATACTGCATGCATATGCACTGAGGCGGTATATGGTTATTACCAGCCGCAGGCAGTAATAAAGGAACATCTCTGTTATATTGCATGCATAAGCACTGAGGCGGTATATGGTTATTATCAGCCGCAGGCAGTAATAAATGAGTGTTATATTGCACGCATATGCATTAAGCAGTATATAGAAGCAGCACTCAATGGTGCATATAAAATTTAGCACCTAGGTACAATGATATGAATTACTGTGTAAAGTGCTGTGCATACATCCACCTATTCTGAGTGATGTGCATATTTGCGGTACAATCTTAGGTGGCAGGCAGTCTCATTGTATGGAACAGATATACTAAGTTTAACGTGGGGCACCCACATTATTACCAGTGGAGAAACCCTAGTGCCTCTTTAATGATACTTACAAAGAACTGCTAGTCCAAAGCACAACATGATAATTGGCAGGATATGGCAGGTTTATTGCTATGTGTGGTAACAAATTAATAAAGCCTGCGAAGCTTTTAACCACACACAAGCGTGTATTATCATCATTAACTATTGGAGGCAGTGAATGTGGCGAGCAGCCAGTGAATACTCATAACATCAGCCCTAGCATATCAATATTTTTATACGATATGTTATTTATACCAGCCGCAGGCAGTAATAAAGGAACATCTCTGTTATACTTGCATGCATAAGCACTGAGGCGGTATATGGTTATTATCAGCCGCAGGCTGTAATAAATGAGTGTTATATTGCACGCATATGCATTAAGCAGTATATAGAAGCAGCACTCAATGGTGCATATAAAATTTAGCACCTAGGTACAATGATATGAATCACTGTGTAAAGTGCTGTGCATACATCCACCTATTCTGAGTGATGTGCATATTTGCGGCACAATCTTAGGTGGCAGGCAGTCTCATTGTATGGAACAGACATACTAAGTTTAACGTGGGGCACCCACATTATTACCAGTGGAGAAACCCTAGTGCCTCTTTAATGATACTTACAAAGAACTGCTAGTCCAAAGCACAACGTGATAATTGGCAGGATATGGCAGGTTTATTGCTATGTGTGGTAACAAATTAATAAAGCCTGCAAAGCTTTTAACCACACACAGCGTGTATTATCATCATTAACCATTGGAGGCAGTGTGGCACACAATAGACCTGATCGAATAGGTGTATAACAACCTGCAATCACACACTACCTATAAGTTCATTGTCAATGGAGTCATGATGCATGCTACATCTAGACCCATGTAATAGACATGATCTTACTGTATGTGGAAATTTAACTGACAAGGTTTACACCAGGGTCTTGAGCCAATGGAATTCCATTAAATATGAACCATTGATGACATGTCTTTTCCTGCCAAAAATTTCATCTCATAGTATAAATGATTCATATCATGATATTTGGATGTTCAATAGGGGACTAAATTTGTCCTATTATTTTTGACTTCAATACTTACCTTAGGTCTGTTTCATACTGAGATTATTCACCCTTATATGATACATGTAAGATGTGTTGTCCTAATTTATATTGATGCATAATGAGTACCAAGAACAGTAGATAACCCAATTATTTAATATTAATTAATAAATAAATACGTATAGAGTCAGTGACATTTATTCAAAATAAAATTGAGTGGAGCAATTGTTACGGCACAGTGAATCAGCTTTTATTCAACAAAAATAATAAAAAATTTCAAGCACAAAATTTAATCACCCCAGTGCACAATTTATTTACACAATTTTTTCACTTATATGTTTCTCAATTGCTAGGCAATTTTTTATTCATTAAATACTAATAAAAGTTATATTTTATATTAAAAATTTTCTCTTTCAAAGTGCGCCAACGAAGAGACAATCCTTTTTCTGTCCTTTCTCGTTCTCCATTGTTATTGTCTATGGCAGCACCCCCTATGGATGTAAGCAGAATTGTGTATACATTAATACAATTTGGGGATTTCCTTAACGAATAAATTCATAAATTTTGTCTGGTGCAGAAGACACCCCTTTCCCACACTTTCCCATATGTACTGCTGAACTGGTTGGGTTCTCAACCTTCTTGTCTTCTAGCACAGCTTCAAATTAGAGATTTAACATCTCAATTAATTATTGATAATAACATATACATTTTCAAAATATTAAAAATTTCATATTCAACCCGATTGCATAATCCACATACACCATGGCTACATTTAATTTAACCAAGGATCTGGACGACACACGAGAACGTTTGAGGAATAGTATTAACACAGTATTTGATGGTGATATACTATCCAATGATCCAGCAAATAGGGATTGGACGGATGACTTATATTCCCTAAAACAGGTTCTGATCAAGCAGAGCAAAACCTGGTGGAATAAAACCACCTTTGACAGCTATATTAAGAACAAGGTGACCCCAAGAGGATTAAGACCAAAAGTGTTCCCTGCATTCGAACTAGCTAATGGTGATTTACAAAAGGAATGGGAAAACATCCTGTCGCAGTGCTCTATGGAGTTAATCAAAATTTTAATAAAACACGATGAGATTCTCCTTAATCAATATACACAAGAAATTGCAGTTTTGGGTGGTAAACTCAAACAATTTGAGACACTGGAGAAATTTCAATTGACATACAATAAGTACTAGAAAGAAATTGAGGACATTGAAAAAACCATCATTGAAAGGAAGCGCAGAAAACTGCACAGGGATGTAACGGATTTTGCACAGAATAGAGCCTATAGATGGAAAGTTTATGAACCACGTAACAGAACTAACAGCACTACACACTATACAACCTCAGATGTTGATTCATCTGAGGGGGAAGGCAATCTGAGCATGTTTAATAGGGAACGAAGCCGGATTTTTTTAGAGAGAACTCCGAAGGAGATACGCGAAGGTATAGGGCGAGACAATATAAGATCAGGCGGGGGAAGGGGAGAAAGAAGAAAACGCAATACACGCGATTGGCGGGAAGAGCCGAGGGAACAGAGACGGTACCACAAGTAATGGAGGACCAACTACGCATTATCAATTTAACGGATCATGTCCTCACAACCGACCAAATTTCCCTTCTAACAAAGGGACTCTCCTTCTCCCCTAACCACAGACCTGACCGTTTTGAATGTGAGAAGGACTTACACCTTTTCACACGGAAAATCCTTCTCAAGAAATTCTTCAAAAACAAAGACACGCTCCTTGAGCAGTCCACCCCAGATAGCAACTCTGCAGCTACTGCTTCCTTAACAACAGAGGATCAAGCCATTTTAAGGATGCTAGAGGAATTGGATACGGACAATGAGAGAGATCAATATGAGTTACAACCATTTGATGAGACAAAAATCAAGAAGAAATCCACCTTTTTCCCTGATTTCAAAATCTGTCCTCCAGTTAAAGTTTTCCTCGATTTGGTTTCCATAGATTTCAATACTCTTTTCAAACAACAAGACTCACTCCAATTTGAACAAGATAATCTCACCAAGGGAGAGAGGTCTGCTCTTAAAGAAATCTTGGAATGGCAAGACACTATCGTAAAGCCATCCGATAAAGGGGGCAATGTGGTCCTATGGTCCAGGGCTTCATACATAAAAGAGCTAGATAAGCAATTGAAAGATCGTACATGCTATAAGCCCCTTATGTTCAATCCAACTTCGGACTTTCAGAGTCAATATAATAATTTGATCTCACAAGCAGTATCCAATGGAACTATTTCTAGGAAGGACTTTGATTTCCTGAAAACCGATAAACCAATGATCCCCACGCTATATTTGCTCCCTAAAATACATAAAAATGAGACTACTCCCCCAGGAAGACCAATTGTCTCCGGTGTGGGCAGTCTGTCCGAGAAAGCGAGCATATACGTGGACCAGTACTTACGACATTTTGTCTTGTCCTTACCAGCCTACGTTAGAGACACAATGGATGTCCTAACGAGATTACAGAATATCAACGTGCCATCAGGAACTTGGTTGGCGACGTATGATGTTGAAAGCTTGTACACAAGCATCAACCACACGAATGGAATTAGAGCAGTGAAGTTTTTCTTGGACATGAGCATACAGCATGAATTTAATACATTTCTTCTTTCATTGTTGGAGTTTGTACTTACCAAAAATTACTTCACGTGTAATGAGCGGTACTACCTCCAGGTTAGAGGCACAGCTATGGGGACAGCTTGTGCCCCCACGTATGCTGGCCTCTACCTGGGGTGGTGGGAACGGGAGCTGGTCTTCCAAGAGAGTTATGAACAATATACAAATCACATCATACTATATTTGAGATACATCAACGATATCCTCATCCTATGGGATGGGGATCAGGCTCTTTTGGATGAGTTCATTAATATCCTTAATAGGAATGATCTCAACTTGAAACTCACAGGCGAAATGAGCCAGAAAACAATTAATTTTTTGGATCTCACAATCAATATTGAGGAAGACGGCTCAATCTCAACAGACATGTACAGGAAAAAAATGGCAACAAACAGCATTTTGCACTCAACGAGCTCACATTTGCCTACCACCATTAGAGGTATTCCAAAAGGGGAATTCCTCCGGACCAAGAGAAATTGTTCCGATATAACAAAATTCTCTTTGAGAGAACAACAATTGACGGAAAGGTTGAGACAAAGGGGATATAGTAACCGGATAATTAAAACTGCAAAACGGGATGTTAAAACATACACTAGAGAATCGTTACTAGTACCAAAGGGAAGAACCATCAAAGAAGAACCTGTGAGATTCATCAGCACCTTCAATAATAGATGGCGTGAGATTAACACCATTTTACAAAGACACTGGCCGGTTTTGAAAACTGACAATGATTTGAATAACATACTTCCACAAAAAGTGCAGTGTAGTTGGAGAAGGACACGCAATCTAAAGGATATCCTAGTAAGGAGCCATTTAACATCTCAGAAAAAATCAATATACCATAAGAAAGGTTCCTTTTGCTGCAGACAGTGCAAAGCTTGCCAATTTATGGTCCCTAAAATCGACTATAAAGATGCTTACGGCAAGAAATGGCATATTGACAGCTATATAGATTGCACCACAACAGGTGTAGTCTACCGTTTAACCTGTCCTTGCAATAAGACATATATTGGCAAAACCATAAGGCCCCTGAAAGTGAGCACATTAGAACATGTGGGGACTATAAGGAACGCAAGGCAAGACAAAGCCAATTTTAAATCCCTTACCCATGTTGCCAATCATTTCTTACAGCACCACAATGGTACAGCCAAGGGCCTTCGAGCTTTCGGCATGAAACATTTTGAGACAGGTATTCGAGGAGGTGACATTGATGGAGATCTCCTCAGATTTGAGTGCAAAATGATATTTTTAATGGACAGCTTGCACCCAAAAGGCCTGAATGAGGGTAACAGTTATTTACCCTTTTTGTGATTTCTCACATAACTTTATCTATCTGTATTACCTTAGCTTCAACCTTTAAGGTGGTATAATAAATTAAGCACAGTACATCAGTTTCATTCAACTCAGTCTGGCATTGTCTTATTTACAGATAACGGGGAATAAACAACAATCACTTATCATCATAATAGGATTTTAGATCCATATTACTTCAGATTACCTCATACCCATTATGTAGGAGGGATCCATTGGAGCATAATTCAAACACGCATCCAAGATTCCACCAATAATACTATTTAGGTGGTATAATAATTACTCTTAAGGAGGCCAACCTACAGATCTACCGTATCCCATCTCAAGTGCACAGAATGGCCCCAATGAGGCATTAACCTGAGACCTACTCTGAGTGAACAGAGTGCAACAGTGGTTTGTAATATTTTCTCACATAGGAGAGCTCTATAGATATTATTGAGAATTTCTCAATTTTTAATCCCCGTATACTCTATCGGTGTATAAGTTCCCTGATACATCAATGAAGAATTCGATGATCTGAAGACTTTCACCATTAGCAAACTTATCAATGAGTCATAAAGAATAGAGTATCATTGCACCTAATTAATTATTAATACAACCAGGATCACCAAATTGCTTCTCTCCATCAACACTTTCCCCCTTCCCCCCCCCCCCTTTTTTTCACAATTTTTTTTCACATTTTTTTCACTCATTTTCAAGTATTTTCTTCATTCATCACAGATTGTTTTTTAACACATGTCACCTTCACTTCCCAATGGCTATTAAATGAGCCCCTCTGCACAATATACTTAACACTACAGTCACAATATTCACCATCTTATTTTAATCATTTTCTCTCACCAAATTAGGTCTCTGAGGAGTCTATCATTTATTATTTTTTATTAATAATGAAATAATGAATTGTTAAAAATTTTAAAAAATTTTTAAAAAATGTTTTGAAATCACAAGACGTTAGTCGTATTACACATCCGTTCACCAGTAATACCCAACAAAGTTTAGGAAAAATCACTGAATAGCCATAATTTCGAATGCACAATATAGTGCCCATTTGAATTATAAACATAAGTACTGTCCCAGAGCAATAGTAATGACAGTTCGGTCCGGGAATATTAATAGGGACTGTGATTACCGAACCACAGATTGCAGTGTCATTCACAATTTAAATTTATGTCCCGACGGGATTACTAAATGATCAAAGAAACAGGTATGCGTTCCACGGGAATGGCCTGTAAACGTCATGCGGCTCACCGGAGTCTGCACAGCGGTCCCGTGAAACGCATGACAGGAAGTCTTAATGTGATAGGAGGGATGCCTTGTTAAAAGCATCCCGGATTAGGCAATCGGGTTTGCCTCGTTAAAGCATTTGCGAAACGTGCACGTCGGCGTTTCAGAGCGGGGCCGCAAAGCCCGCTCACTGATTACTGTGCCTAACATGCTCGTACAATGAATATATGATATAGAATATTGTCACTGTCAGGGTACTATTATGCAGGAATTTAACAATGTTTAATGGTCAAGTGTGCTAGAATTAATTACATAATAATTGTTAATATAGAGAGCACATAGGGACCGTTATAATTTGGGCGGCTCAGAACTGTTGCAGACAGTAATGACCGACATGTTTTAGATTAGAAACTGTCACATTATGATTGAAACAATTAACTGACAATTGATGAAACATGATGTTTCTTTAACATTACAACATATATGGAGGGTTGCTATTGAATTACTAGCCGCAGGCAGTAAAGGAATATCTCTGTTATACTGCATGCATATGCACTGAGGCGGTATATGGTTATTACCAGCCGCAGGCAGTAATAAAGGAACATCTCTGTTATATTGCATGCATAAGCACTGAGGCGGTATATGGTTATTATCAGCCGCAGGCAGTAATAAATGAGTGTTATATTGCACGCATATGCATTAAGCAGTATATAGAAGCAGCACTCAATGGTGCATATAAAATTTAGCACCTAGGTACAATGATATGAATTACTGTGTAAAGTGCTGTGCATACATCCACCTATTCTGAGTGATGTGCATATTTGCGGTACAATCTTAGGTGGCAGGCAGTCTCATTGTATGGAACAGATATACTAAGTTTAACGTGGGGCACCCACATTATTACCAGTGGAGAAACCCTAGTGCCTCTTTAATGATACTTACAAAGAACTGCTAGTCCAAAGCACAACATGATAATTGGCAGGATATGGCAGGTTTATTGCTATGTGTGGTAACAAATTAATAAAGCCTGCGAAGCTTTTAACCACACACAAGCGTGTATTATCATCATTAACTATTGGAGGCAGTGTGAATGTGGCGAGCAGCCAGTGAATACTCATAACATCAGCCCTAGCATATCAATATTTTTATACGATATGTTATTTATACCAGCCGCAGGCAGTAATAAAGGAACATCTCTGTTATATTGCATGCATAAGCACTGAGGCGGTATATGGTTATTATCAGCCGCAGGCTGTAATAAATGAGTGTTATATTGCACGCATATGCATTAAGCAGTATATAGAAGCAGCACTCAATGGTGCATATAAAATTTAGCACCTAGGTACAATGATATGAATCACTGTGTAAAGTGCTGTGCATACATCCACCTATTCTGAGTGATGTGCATATTTGCGGCACAATCTTAGGTGGCAGGCAGTCTCATTGTATGGAACAGACATACTAAGTTTAACGTGGGGCACCCACATTATTACCAGTGGAGAAACCCTAGTGCCTCTTTAATGATACTTACAAAGAACTGCTAGTCCAAAGCACAACGTGATAATTGGCAGGATATGGCAGGTTTATTGCTATGTGTGGTAACAAATTAATAAAGCCTGCGAAGCTTTTAACCACACACAGCGTGTATTATCATCATTAACCATTGGAGGCAGTGTGGCACACAATAGACCTGATCGAATAGGTGTATAACAACCTGCAATCACACACTACCTATAAGTTCATTGTCAATGGAGTCATGATGCATGCTACATCTAGACCCATGTAATAGACATGATCTTACTGTATGTGGAAATTTAACTGACAAGGTTTACACCAGGGTCTTGAGCCAATGGAATTCCATTAAATATGAACCATTGATGACATGTCTTTTCCTGCCAAAAATTTCATCTCATAGTATAAATGATTCATATCATGATATTTGGATGTTCAATAGGGGACTAAATTTGTCCTATTATTTTTGACTTCAATACTTACCTTAGGTCTGTTTCATACTGAGATTATTCACCCTTATATGATACATGTAAGATGTGTTGTCCTAATTTATATTGATGCATAATGAGTACCAAGAACAGTAGATAACCCAATTATTTAATATTAATTAATAAATAAATACGTATAGAGTCAGTGACATTTATTCAAAATAAAATTGAGTGGAGCAATTGTTACGGCACAGTGAATCAGCTTTTATTCAACAAAAATAATAAAAAATTTCAAGCACAAAATTTAATCACCCCAGTGCACAATTTATTTACACAATTTTTTCACTTATATGTTTCTCAATTGCTAGGCAATTTTTTATTCATTAAATACTAATAAAAGTTATATTTTATATTAAAAATTTTCTCTTTCAAAGTGCGCCAACGAAGAGACAATCCTTTTTCTGTCCTTTCTCGTTCTCCATTGTTATTGTCTATGGCAGCACCCCCTATGGATGTAAGCAGAATTGTGTATACATTAATACAATTTGGGGATTTCCTTAACGAATAAATTCATAAATTTTGTCTGGTGCAGAAGACACCCCTTTCCCACACTTTCCCATATGTACTGCTGAACTGGTTGGGTTCTCAACCTTCTTGTCTTCTAGCACAGCTTCAAATTAGAGATTTAACATCTCAATTAATTATTGATAATAACATATACATTTTCAAAATATTAAAAATTTCATATTCAACCCGATTGCATAATCCACATACACCATGGCTACATTTAATTTAACCAAGGATCTGGACGACACACGAGAACGTTTGAGGAATAGTATTAACACAGTATTTGATGGTGATATACTATCCAATGATCCAGCAAATAGGGATTGGACGGATGACTTATATTCCCTAAAACAGGTTCTGATCAAGCAGAGCAAAACCTGGTGGAATAAAACCACCTTTGACAGCTATATTAAGAACAAGGTGACCCCAAGAGGATTAAGACCAAAAGTGTTCCCTGCATTCGAACTAGCTAATGGTGATTTACAAAAGGAATGGGAAAACATCCTGTCGCAGTGCTCTATGGAGTTAATCAAAATTTTAATAAAACACGATGAGATTCTCCTTAATCAATATACACAAGAAATTGCAGTTTTGGGTGGTAAACTCAAACAATTTGAGACACTGGAGAAATTTCAATTGACATACAATAAGTACTAGAAAGAAATTGAGGACATTGAAAAAACCATCATTGAAAGGAAGCGCAGAAAACTGCACAGGGATGTAACGGATTTTGCACAGAATAGAGCCTATAGATGGAAAGTTTATGAACCACGTAACAGAACTAACAGCACTACACACTATACAACCTCAGATGTTGATTCATCTGAGGGGGAAGGCAATCTGAGCATGTTTAATAGGGAACGAAGCCGGATTTTTTTAGAGAGAACTCCGAAGGAGATACGCGAAGGTATAGGGCGAGACAATATAAGATCAGGCGGGGGAAGGGGAGAAAGAAGAAAACGCAATACACGCGATTGGCGGGAAGAGCCGAGGGAACAGAGACGGTACCACAAGTAATGGAGGACCAACTACGCATTATCAATTTAACGGATCATGTCCTCACAACCGACCAAATTTCCCTTCTAACAAAGGGACTCTCCTTCTCCCCTAACCACAGACCTGACCGTTTTGAATGTGAGAAGGACTTACACCTTTTCACACGGAAAATCCTTCTCAAGAAATTCTTCAAAAACAAAGACACGCTCCTTGAGCAGTCCACCCCAGATAGCAACTCTGCAGCTACTGCTTCCTTAACAACAGAGGATCAAGCCATTTTAAGGATGCTAGAGGAATTGGATACGGACAATGAGAGAGATCAATATGAGTTACAACCATTTGATGAGACAAAAATCAAGAAGAAATCCACCTTTTTCCCTGATTTCAAAATCTGTCCTCCAGTTAAAGTTTTCCTCGATTTGGTTTCCATAGATTTCAATACTCTTTTCAAACAACAAGACTCACTCCAATTTGAACAAGATAATCTCACCAAGGGAGAGAGGTCTGCTCTTAAAGAAATCTTGGAATGGCAAGACACTATCGTAAAGCCATCCGATAAAGGGGGCAATGTGGTCCTATGGTCCAGGGCTTCATACATAAAAGAGCTAGATAAGCAATTGAAAGATCGTACATGCTATAAGCCCCTTATGTTCAATCCAACTTCGGACTTTCAGAGTCAATATAATAATTTGATCTCACAAGCAGTATCCAATGGAACTATTTCTAGGAAGGACTTTGATTTCCTGAAAACCGATAAACCAATGATCCCCACGCTATATTTGCTCCCTAAAATACATAAAAATGAGACTACTCCCCCAGGAAGACCAATTGTCTCCGGTGTGGGCAGTCTGTCCGAGAAAGCGAGCATATACGTGGACCAGTACTTACGACATTTTGTCTTGTCCTTACCAGCCTACGTTAGAGACACAATGGATGTCCTAACGAGATTACAGAATATCAACGTGCCATCAGGAACTTGGTTGGCGACGTATGATGTTGAAAGCTTGTACACAAGCATCAACCACACGAATGGAATTAGAGCAGTGAAGTTTTTCTTGGACATGAGCATACAGCATGAATTTAATACATTTCTTCTTTCATTGTTGGAGTTTGTACTTACCAAAAATTACTTCACGTGTAATGAGCGGTACTACCTCCAGGTTAGAGGCACAGCTATGGGGACAGCTTGTGCCCCCACGTATGCTGGCCTCTACCTGGGGTGGTGGGAACGGGAGCTGGTCTTCCAAGAGAGTTATGAACAATATACAAATCACATCATACTATATTTGAGATACATCAACGATATCCTCATCCTATGGGATGGGGATCAGGCTCTTTTGGATGAGTTCATTAATATCCTTAATAGGAATGATCTCAACTTGAAACTCACAGGCGAAATGAGCCAGAAAACAATTAATTTTTTGGATCTCACAATCAATATTGAGGAAGACGGCTCAATCTCAACAGACATGTACAGGAAAAAAATGGCAACAAACAGCATTTTGCACTCAACGAGCTCACATTTGCCTACCACCATTAGAGGTATTCCAAAAGGGGAATTCCTCCGGACCAAGAGAAATTGTTCCGATATAACAAAATTCTCTTTGAGAGAACAACAATTGACGGAAAGGTTGAGACAAAGGGGATATAGTAACCGGATAATTAAAACTGCAAAACGGGATGTTAAAACATACACTAGAGAATCGTTACTAGTACCAAAGGGAAGAACCATCAAAGAAGAACCTGTGAGATTCATCAGCACCTTCAATAATAGATGGCGTGAGATTAACACCATTTTACAAAGACACTGGCCGGTTTTGAAAACTGACAATGATTTGAATAACATACTTCCACAAAAAGTGCAGTGTAGTTGGAGAAGGACACGCAATCTAAAGGATATCCTAGTAAGGAGCCATTTAACATCTCAGAAAAAATCAATATACCATAAGAAAGGTTCCTTTTGCTGCAGACAGTGCAAAGCTTGCCAATTTATGGTCCCTAAAATCGACTATAAAGATGCTTACGGCAAGAAATGGCATATTGACAGCTATATAGATTGCACCACAACAGGTGTAGTCTACCGTTTAACCTGTCCTTGCAATAAGACATATATTGGCAAAACCATAAGGCCCCTGAAAGTGAGCACATTAGAACATGTGGGGACTATAAGGAACGCAAGGCAAGACAAAGCCAATTTTAAATCCCTTACCCATGTTGCCAATCATTTCTTACAGCACCACAATGGTACAGCCAAGGGCCTTCGAGCTTTCGGCATGAAACATTTTGAGACAGGTATTCGAGGAGGTGACATTGATGGAGATCTCCTCAGATTTGAGTGCAAAATGATATTTTTAATGGACAGCTTGCACCCAAAAGGCCTGAATGAGGGTAACAGTTATTTACCCTTTTTGTGATTTCTCACATAACTTTATCTATCTGTATTACCTTAGCTTCAACCTTTAAGGTGGTATAATAAATTAAGCACAGTACATCAGTTTCATTCAACTCAGTCTGGCATTGTCTTATTTACAGATAACGGGGAATAAACAACAATCACTTATCATCATAATAGGATTTTAGATCCATATTACTTCAGATTACCTCATACCCATTATGTAGGAGGGATCCATTGGAGCATAATTCAAACACGCATCCAAGATTCCACCAATAATACTATTTAGGTGGTATAATAATTACTCTTAAGGAGGCCAACCTACAGATCTACCGTATCCCATCTCAAGTGCACAGAATGGCCCCAATGAGGCATTAACCTGAGACCTACTCTGAGTGAACAGAGTGCAACAGTGGTTTGTAATATTTTCTCACATAGGAGAGCTCTATAGATATTATTGAGAATTTCTCAATTTTTAATCCCCGTATACTCTATCGGTGTATAAGTTCCCTGATACATCAATGAAGAATTCGATGATCTGAAGACTTTCACCATTAGCAAACTTATCAATGAGTCATAAAGAATAGAGTATCATTGCACCTAATTAATTATTAATACAACCAGGATCACCAAATTGCTTCTCTCCATCAACACTTTCCCCCTTTCCCCCCCCCCTTTTTTTCACAATTTTTTTTCACATTTTTTTCACTCATTTTCAAGTATTTTCTTCATTCATCACAGATTGTTTTTTAACACATGTCACCTTCACTTCCCAATGGCTATTAAATGAGCCCCTCTGCACAATATACTTAACACTACAGTCACAATATTCACCATCTTATTTTAATCATTTTCTCTCACCAAATTAGGTCTCTGAGGAGTCTATCATTTATTATTTTTTATTAATAATGAAATAATGAATTGTTAAAAATGTTAAAAAATTTTTAAAAAATGTTTTGAAATCACAAGACGTTAGTCGTATTACACATCCATTCACCAGTAATACCCAACAAAGTTTAGGAAAAATCACTGAATAGCCATAATTTCGAATGCACAATATAGTGCCCATTTGAATTATAAACATAAGTACTGTCCCAGAGCAATAGTAATGACAGTTCGGTCCGGGAATATTAATAGGGACTGTGATTACCGAACCACAGATTGCAGTGTCATTCACAATTTAAATTTATGTCCCGACGGGATTACTAAATGATCAAAGAAACAGGTATGCGTTCCACGGGAATGAGCCTGTAAACGTCATGCGGCTCACCGGAGTCTGCACAGCGGTCCCGTGAAACGCATGACAGGAAGTCTTAATGTGATAGGAGGGATGCCTTGTTAAAAGCATCCCGGATTAGGCAATCGGGTTTGCCTCGTTAAAGCATTTGCGAAACGTGCACGTCGGCGTTTCAGAGCGGGGCCGCAAAGCCCGCTCACTGATTACTGTGCCTAACATGCTCGTACAATGAATATATGATATAGAATATTGTCACTGTCAGGGTACTATTATGCAGGAATTTAACAATGTTTAATGGTCAAGTGTGCTAGAATTAATTACATAATAATTGTTAATATAGAGAGCACATAGGGACCGTTATAATTTGGGCGGCTCAGAACTGTTGCAGACAGTAATGACCGACATGTTTTAGATTAGAAACTGTCACATTATGATTGAAACAATTAACTGACAATTGATGAAACATGATGTTTCTTTAACATTACAACATATATGGAGGGTTGCTATTGAATTACTAGCCGCAGGCAGTAAAGGAATATCTCTGTTATACTGCATGCATATGCACTGAGGCGGTATATGGTTATTACCAGCTGCAGGCAGTAATAAAGGACCATCTCTGTTATATTGCATGCATAAGCACTGAGGCGGTATATGGTTATTATCAGCCGCAGGCAGTAATAAATGAGTGTTATATTGCACGCATATGCATTAAGCAGTATATAGAAGCAGCACTCAATGGTGCATATAAAATTTAGCACCTAGGTACAATGATATGAATTACTGTGTAAAGTGCTGTGCATACATCCACCTATTCTGAGTGATGTGCATATTTGCGGTACAATCTTAGGTGGCAGGCAGTCTCATTGTATGGAACAGATATACTAAGTTTAACGTGGGGCACCCACATTATTACCAGTGGAGAAACCCTAGTGCCTCTTTAATGATACTTACAAAGAACTGCTAGTCCAAAGCACAACATGATAATTGGCAGGATATGGCAGGTTTATTGCTATGTGTGGTAACAAATTAATAAAGCCTGCGAAGCTTTTAACCACACACAAGCGTGTATTATCATCATTAACTATTGGAGGCAGTGTGAATGTGGCGAGCAGCCAGTGAATACTCATAACATCAGCCCTAGCATATCAATATTTTTATACGATATGTTATTTATACCAGCCGCAGGCAGTAATAAAGGAACATCTCTGTTATATTGCATGCATAAGCACTGAGGCGGTATATGGTTATTATCAGCCGCAGGCAGTAATAAATGAGTGTTATATTGCATGCATATGCATTAAGCAGTATATAGAAGCAGCACTCAATGGTGCATATAAAATTTAGCACCTAGGTACAATGATATGAATCACTGTGTAAAGTGCTGTGCATACATCCACCTATTCTGAGTGATGTGCATATTTGCGGCACAATCTTAGGTGGCAGGCAGTCTCATTGTATGGAACAGACATACTAAGTTTAACGTGGGGCACCCACATTATTACCAGTGGAGAAACCCTAGTGCCTCTTTAATGATACTTACAAAGAACTGCTAGTCCAAAGCACAACGTGATAATTGGCAGGATATGGCAGGTTTATTGCTATGTGTGGTAACAAATTAATAAAGCCTGCGAAGCTTTTAACCACACACAGCGTGTATTATCATCATTAACCATTGGAGGCAGTGTGGCACACAATAGACCTGATCGAATAGGTGTATAACAACCTGCAATCACACACTACCTATAAGTTCATTGTCAATGGAGTCATGATGCATGCTACATCTAGACCCATGTAATAGACATGATCTTACTGTATGTGGAAATTTAACTGACAAGGTTTACACCAGGGTCTTGAGCCAATGGAATTCCATTAAATATGAACCATTGATGACATGTCTTTTCCTGCCAAAAATTTCATCTCATAGTATAAATGATTCATATCATGATATTTGGATGTTCAATAGGGGACTAAATTTGTCCTATTATTTTTGACTTCAATACTTACCTTAGGTCTGTTTCATACTGAGATTATTCACCCTTATATGATACATGTAAGATGTGTTGTCCTAATTTATATTGATGCATAATGAGTACCAAGAACAGTAGATAACCCAATTATTTAATATTAATTAATAAATAAATACGTATAGAGTCAGTGACATTTATTCAAAATAAAATTGAGTGGAGCAATTGTTACGGCACAGTGAATCAGCTTTTATTCAACAAAAATAATAAAAAATTTCAAGCACAAAATTTAATCACCCCAGTGCACAATTTATTTACACAATTTTTTCACTTATATGTTTCTCAATTGCTAGGCAATTTTTTATTCATTAAATACTAATAAAAGTTATATTTTATATTAAAAATTTTCTCCTTCAAAGTGCGCCAACGAAGAGACAATCCTTTTTCTGTCCTTTCTCGTTCTCCATTGTTATTGTCTATGGCAGCACCCCCTATGGATGTAAGCAGAATTGTGTATACATTAATACAATTTGGGGATTTCCTTAACGAATAAATTCATAAATTTTGTCTGGTGCAGAAGACACCCCTTTCCCACACTTTCCCATATGTACTACATATGGAACATTCAGATTGAAAAAACTTAAACAGTGACAAATTAGTGAGTATGGAAAATGCAATGTAGAAGCTATTGCCTAACTTGCATTGGGATTGGCTCTGGGTCCTGCAGTGTGAGGATTTATATATGGCCCCCTAGATAGCGTCCCTAACCAGGTGAGTATAATATTGCGGCATACCAATATGCCTGGTGTCATCGTGGGAATGAAACGACACGAAAAAACTAATCATTAAGTATCTGGCTCATAAATGTCCTATGGTAAACCATCAAGGTAAGTATGTTTTTGGAGTCTCCCCTATTAATAGTGTCTTAAAAAGAGAGGTCAAAGTTCCATTTACAAAGTTCCATTACACTTGCTCTCCTTTATAAATTCCATCCAATACGAGATATTCGTGTAAGATAGGGTGGCATTTGAGTGATGATATGAGAAGGTGTTAGTGAACATGGTGAAATCAACCAAAAAAAAAAAAGAGGAAGCAGGAGATAGAATAAACTGAATAAGTGAGTAAACAAAACAAGTGACGTGAGTGAAGTAAGTATGACTCCCATAAAAATTAATAAATAAGAGGGAGAGGGGGAGATACGGTGCTCGTGAGAGTAAAGAGCTCCTTCTGACGAATTTGGAGTGCTGCTAAAATGTTGTTCGGTGAAAGTCTAATAAAATAAAAGGTGAATGGTGCTAAGTGATGCTCTATATGATATACAGGTGAACAATGATCCAATGGATGATATATTTCTACTCAGATCGTAAATAAAATGTATTTGTACACTAAAGAAGAAAAAGTGGGAGGAAGAGGGGAGAGAGGATTTTCTTTATATCATCGCCATTTTGGTCTAGGAGACTTAATTAACGAGGGACTAGCTAACATATACAATCCAAGCAAGGGGGGCATGTGGGCTCTTGTAAAGATACTGAGAAATAAATCTCCCCGTGGTTTGTAACTATATGAGTATACACGAGAGGCTCATAATGACAGACTATAACTATTGCCTTCATTTAACCCAATGGGTATACAAGAGAGGCTCATAAATACGGACTATAACTATTGGCTTCATTTAACCGTGCTGGGTGTAGGCTGTTCAACAGAAAAATAATTTTGGTTTCATATCTTAAGAGTGCTTGGTCCACATCTCCACCTCGGATTCCACGTTGTATATGTCATGCCAAAGACCTTCAAACCGGTCGGGTCACTCTTATGAAATTTCTGAAAGTTTCGTGCCACAGATGTCAAAATTTTGAATCTGGCTTGGTCTTTATTGGCATTGCGTATATTTCCAACATGCTCTAATATACGCACTTTCAAAGGTCTTGACGTTTTGCCAATATAGATCTTGTGACATGGGCACTCCATGTGATACACCACACCTATAGAGGTGCAGGTTATCAATGTAGGAATCGTCCATTTTTTGTCAAATTTGTCAAAGAACCATTGAGTAGAGAGAGACCATGTACTGACATGCCTTGCAATGGCCACAGCATCTTGATCCTTTTCTATTGGATCTGGCTTCTCCTGTTTTTTGAAGATGACTATGGACAAGATGGTCCTTGATATTACGTGACCGACGCCAACTAGTCTGTACCTTTTCTGGTATGATTGGATTCAAATCATGATCAGTTTGGAGAATTGGCCAATGCTTCTGGAGGACAGCATTTATCTCTCTCCAATGTACATTGAAGGTACCGATAAACCGTACTGGTTCTTCTTTAGGTACTTTGGACTTGACTTTGAGAAGAGATTCACGCGGATACTTTTCCACTTCCCGCACCGTTTTCTTAATGAGTGTCTTGCTGTATCCTCTGTTTTGAAACCGAACATTCAATTCCTTTTGTCTCTTGTCAATGATATCTGGGTCTGAACAATTCCTTTTGGTACGCAGAAGTTCTCCTTTCGGTACCGCTTTTACCGTGGCTGGAAGATGTGAACTGCTAGAATGGAGAATACTATTAGTTGCGGTATGTTTCCTGAAAATATCTGTTGTAATGTTACCCTCCTCATTGATCTGTATTGTGAGATCTAAGAAATTGATCCTGGATTGGCTGGTTTCGTATGTAAGCTTCAAATTAAGATCATTTGAGTTGAGATTTGCGAAAAATCGTATCAATTTACTGTGCTGTCCCTCCCAGAGCATGAGAATGTCATCTATATACCGTAAATAGATTAAGATGTTATCCGTGAACATCTCCAGAGCTACTTGGAAAACCACTTCTTTTTCCCACCACCCCAGGTAGAGGTTGGCGTACGTGGGGGCACAGGCTGTCCCCATCGCTGTCGCTCTAACCTGGAGGTAGTGGGATTCGTTACATGTGAAATAATTTTTCGTTAGGATAAATTCTAACAACTTGATTAGAAAATCATTATGTTCACATGGTATTTCCATATCAAGGAAGTATCTTGCTGCTCTTATCCCTTTGTCGTGGCTGATGCTAGTGTATAAGCTCTCAACATCACATGATACACCACACCATATTGTGCTTTATTCACATTACACCACACAGTGGTGCCCTTTCTATACGTTACACCGCACAGTAGAGCACTGTCGAAGTTGAAAATATTGCACCCACACTCAACAAGTGCAAACACCACACAGAGTGGCCTCCGTGCGTGCACGTGTTCTGCCGTGCGTGCGCATGGCCGCATGCTGCGTACATTGGATTGTGAAGCCCTGCGTATTAGCACGTGGTATGAGTAAATACGATAGCATACGCGTTTGCATAGAAAAGCCACAAACACATATTCAATATTTTATCCAAATACAGGTTGAGTATCCCTTATCCAAAATGCTTGGGACCAGAGATATTTTGGATATCGGATTTTTCCGTATTTTGGAATAATTGCATACCATAATGAGATATCATGGTGATGGGACCTAAATCTAAGCACAGAATGCATTTATGTTACATATACACCTTATACACACAGCCTGAAGGTCATTTTAGCTAATATTTTTTATAACTTTGTGCATTAAACAAAGTGTGTCTACATTCACACAATTCATTTATGTTTCATATACACCTCATACACACAGCCTGAAGGTCATTTAATACAATATTTGTAACAACTTTGTGTATTAAACAAAGTTTGTATACATTGAGCCATCAAAAAACAAAGGTTTCACTATCTCACTCTCACTCAAAAAAGTCCGTATTTCGGAATATTCCGTATTTCGGAATATTTGGATATGGGATACTCAACCTGTAGTGCATAATTTACATATAGTCTACACACACCACACCAGCAAGTTACATTTACTTTGGAAATTGAACAACAGAGATATCCAGCTTTACAGGATGTGAGGGGACAGAACTAGGTTAGGACATGGTGTTTGGTATCCAGATGTACAGTATTTCAAGGGCTACATTCCGATCGCAGTTTGCAGATTATAGCATGCTCCTGCGCATAGATATGCATAGCAATACAATATTCATAACTTACTGTAATTACTGTACTTGTGATATTCGGTGGGAACCCAGTGGAGAATCTCTGCAAGTACACCTGGACAAAGCGTCGCCCATCTATTCAAACCAACCTATGACCCCACATGTACTGTAAATGACCTGCCCCTTGACCTATGGAAGAAGAGCTTACAGTTTCCTTTGCATTGTGTTTTGGACCATTGTAAAACAAGGCCTCCTGGACGAGGCTGAAGTTAGCTTCTTATTCGGCCAGCTTCTTATTCACTTCTTATTCGGCTCCAGCTTCTTATTCACTTCTTATTCACTTATTGGCCCTCATTCCGAGTTGTTCGCTTGCAAGCTGCTTTTAGCAGCTTTGCACACGCTAAGCCGCCGCCTACTGGGAGTGAATTTTAGCTTCTCAAACCGACGGATTCGCAATATTATATATATAGATTAGACCTCTCTTAGCAGTTTCTGAGTAGCTCGAGACTTACTCTGCCATTGCGATCAGTTCAGTCAGTGTCATTCCTGGTTTGACGTCACAAACACACCCAGCGTTCGCCCAGACATGTGAAGCTGAACCACTAGCCATGAACATAGGCCAGGCCCTCAGCCGTTCCTTGCCACTCCGTGTCGTAAATGGCACATTGGCAAGTTTATACTTCTCCTCAGACGATTTTGATTTTGATTTTTGGGATGTTTTACTGAACCTTATTTTTTTGGATTTTACATGCTCTCTGCTATGACATTGGTCATCGGCCTTGGCAGACGACGTTGATGGCATTTCATCATCCCGGCCATGACTAGTGGCAGCAGCTTCAGCACGAGGTGGAAGTGGATCTTGATCTTTTCCTATTTTACCCTCCAAATTTTTATTCTCCGTTTTTTAATGTGTAGAATTATATGCCAGTAATATATCAATAGCAATGGCCTACTACTATATATACTGCACACAAAAACTTAAATGCACCACAGGTATGGATGGATAGTATACTTGATGACACAGAGGTAGGTAGAGCAGTGGCCTACTGTACCATACTGCTATATATTATATACTAGTGGTCAGCAAAATGATGCACTGTCCTACTACTATATATATACTGAGCACAAAAACTTAAATGCACCACAGGTATGGATGGATAGTATACTTGACGACACAGAGGTAGGTAGAGCAGTGGCCTACTGTACCGTACTGCTATTATATACTGGTGGTCAGCAAAACTATGCACTGTCCTCCTCTTATATAATACTGGTGGTCCCCAGTCCCCACAATAAAGCACACTGAGCACAGATATTTGCAGCACACTGAGCACAGATATGGAGCGTTTTTCAGGCAGAGAACGTATAATACTGGTGGTCACTGGTCACTGGTCAGCAAAACTCTGCACTGTCCTCCTCCTATATAATACTGGTGGTCCCCAGTCCCCACAATAAAGCACACTGAGCACAGATATTTGCAGCACACTGAGCACAGATATGGAGCGTTTTTCAAGCAGAGAACGTAGATATTTGCAGCACACTGAGCACAGATATTTGTAGCTCACAGAGCACAGATATTTGCAGCACACTGAACCAACTGAGAGAACGCCAGCCACGTCCTCTCCCTATCATCTCCAATGCACGAGTGAAAATGGTGGCGACGCGCGGCTCCTTATATAGAATACGAATCTCGCGAGAATCCGACAGCTGGATGATGACGTTCGGGCGTGCTCAGTTTAACCGAGCAAGGCGGGAGCATCCGAGTTTGCCTCGGCACTGTGTAAAATAGGGATTTTTGTATACTTACCGTAAAATCTCTTTCTCTGATTCCATCTGGGGGACGCTGCGCACTTACTTACAATGGGTTAGAGTGTGTGGGATGGGAGTTTGGCACAGAACCTATAAAAACTAACTCCTCCCCCTCTAACCCCTCCCATCTCCAGCCTGACCAGCAGATTACCTCAGTTAACGTTTAGCAAAGGCGGAAGAGGCAGAACAGACCATATATACGGGAGGAATCGCAGCGTCCCCCAGATGGAATCAGAGAAAGAGATTTTACGGTATGTAAACAAAAATCCCTATTTCTCTTTCATCCATCTGGGGGACGCTGCGCACTTACTAATGGGATTTCCCAAATCAAGCTACTTAGAGGAGGGAGACACAGACGACATAGCAGTCTGCAAAATTTGATGCCCAACAGAGGCAATCTCCAAACCAAAAGTATGAAAAATGGTAGAACTTCGTGAAGGTATGTACGGACAACCAGGTCGCCGCTCTACACAGCTGTTCGACAAATACACCACCGCGAACAGCCCAAGAGACTCCAACAGGTCGAGTCGAATGAGCCCCTAAGGAATCAGGAACAGGCAACGCCTAAGAAACATAAGCCTGCTTAATAGCAGAAGTAACCCAGCACGCCACCGTGTTCTTAGAGGCCAGCCAGCCTTGCTTGGGCACAGAAAACAAAACCAACAAGGTAAGATGTAAGGTCCTAACGACAACCAATAAGGCCAAGTACCGACCTGCCCCGGACGAGACCGGAACGACACAGGAAGCACAATGTGCTGAAGATGAGGGAAAACAGATACAACTTGTGGTTTGTAAGTAAAACCACCCTAACTGCATAAACAAAAACACTGTAAGAGAAAAGAAACCGCAACTCAACAAGAGTCCAGAGGCCGGAAAGGAGAAACAGGAGCCATTCTGGAAAATAAATTCTAGAGCAGAACCCAGTCTCCTAAGATAAGAAGACAAAGTAGTTCTGACAACTGTGTTGCAGAAAGGACAAGAGGCGGAAAGGACTAAGAACTCCAGCTGAGTGATCGTTAAATACGCACAAACGATGACAAGTGTTCTGGCACTGTGATTGGTTAGAGAGTCAGAAACGTAGTAGGGCTTGATGACGCTGTTCTCCACAATCACGCCGTCACGATCAGAAGAGACAAAATCCCGGTGATGACGCAAAGATTGAGAGTGGAGAGTTGGCCGGAAAGGTACCCTGTAAGGAGCCCTGGTCACCCTGGCCTGAAGCATTGCAGAACAGAGTCAACAGGCAAATCCGAAGCGGATTAGGAAGACCGAAAGAGCCACTGGTCAAATGCGTTGAAGTACTCACTAGATTTTGCCAGAGGCAGAATAAATATGCTAGATAAAAGTGACAAGGAGCTGACACGGCGTCCACGATTGTCACCGGAGGATCCCCAGAGCGATCACAGTACCAAGGAAGCCCTGAGGTCTATGTCGGCTAGTCATAGACACACCAAAGCCAGAAATACCCGTTGATTTCACATACTTTAAGGAAGAACATCCCGACGATCCCGGAAGTCCACTTCCCAGTGTCAAAGTCGAAAAATATAGCGACCTATGATGCCTTGTACTAACCCCAATGCACGTGCCCGCTGCTCGCGCACCGACTCCTCCGTGCGTACACATCCCCTCAGGTTGCGTAGGGGACGCTCTGACGTCGCCTGCGCAGGGAGATGGGTATTTACGGCGGTGTTTGTGTGCGACTAGCGAGCGACTCGATCGCTTCATATTTAACCAATATAATGCGTTTTATAGTTAATATTCCCCTTAATAATGTCAGCAAGTATGGTAAGTTTAAAACGGCTCATGGACCTGAGAAATTCTCCTTTACATGCTGGGAGGGTTCAGACAAAGGTTGGGAGGGATTCGCATAGTTCCTGCTCATGGTTATGCACAGAAGTAGAACATAAGATTAATTGCATTCAGATTAAATTACTCATAAATGCAGGGTGGGTGACTGGAATTCAGTCACCCCTTTCCCACAGACTGAAAACAAATAGCCTTATTTACACTAAGCTTTGAGATTCTATGAAGAGGGCTTACACCTTTGTTTATGAATAGGTCCAGGTTTCTCTCCAGAACAATGAGTGCTGAGATGTCATTGTCTCAACTGAAAGAGGTGACCGTGGTGTAAACAAAGCCCAGAGACAGAGTTTGTTTGGAAGATCCAAACAATAGGTTTCCACATTACAACCAGAGAGGAATTTAGAATACTAAAAAGTCCTAGCCAGCGCCCACTTCTTGAACTAACCAATGATCCCAGGTGCAGTACATGTCCCACCCCCTAACCAATGGAAAGAGGGCACAACAGTATTTATTTTAGTATGTCTTGAGCTAGTACATAAATATAGTTTGCAATAGGCTTGGGGACACAAGACTCTTCTCCCAACAACGGTTTTAATCATTGACTAACCAGGAGCTGGTAACCAGATTGCGCCTGCGAATCATTCCCCAGTGTGTAAGTACTCTCTGTGACCATTCTTAAATCTCTGACTGTAATATTGCCACGTTCTCTCTCTCTCTCTGATTGTATGTTATTGTTTGCGATTGTGCCGCTATTGTGTATTTACGTGTAGTTATTCTGTTTGATATTGATGTTAGCCTGTAGTGTATGAACTGTTAACTGTATTTCCCCTTTTGATATAACTAAGATTTGTTAGTAAAGGTTTTGGAGCCTTAGCAAGGTATTGTGTGTTTATTACATTACTGAGGGTACTCGGAGCATCTCAATCGCTCAAACAGCTTTTATATTAGCAGGGTTAAGCAGCGTTATATCGCTGCAGTATTTCAGTAGTAAGGTTTACAATACAAACTCTATCTTTCAGTGTGTTGCAAACAAGGTTTACTGAGTGTCATCCCGTGAGCGTCTGCACCGCTCGTGTTCCCCTCGCGGTCACAGCGTCCGCTACGCTAGTCGGCCGCCTATAGCGTGTTCGATACCAAGCGTAAAGCTGTGAGCGAGCGTGCCGCTTGTGCGTCTCGATCACGGCTGAGCGTCTGCTACGCTAAGTGCGTACCCTTACGGTACCCCATACGCCAATTGCGTACTGAGTCTCTTACCTACATATAGTGAAAGTTATAAGGTAATTAATCAGCATTATCAATTGAGGGCTCGTCCTTCCTCCACATATCCGCACTAGCGAAACTAAGCAGCCTTTATCTGTCAGCAAAGGGCGGGAAAGTAGTATCCCTTCGTATCCGTATTGGTGGTGAGGGATACAGTGGTGCTGACTAGATAAGCGTCTATTACGCTACGCTGTAGGAGTGCTGGTGGAATCCGGAAGGTAGAAAGGTAAGAACAATACGCAATTATCTTTCAAAACTGTTTATTTCTGTTTTGCGTACGCACACACGCATGCACGCACACACCTGTATTTCTTTTCATTTGTGTAGTTTCACGTCTCACTCTCCTGTTTGCCATTTATAATTGATAACGTGCTGAGAAAGATTTGTTGCTATTGGTAGTTAAAAGTAAAAATAATACGTTAAGGAGTAATTTGTAAAACACGCACACGGCTTTGCCTAAAGATACAAGGAAAGATCTGTGTGGTGCTCGGTAGATGATTACAGTTAAAGATCATTTACATTGATATAAACGTGGTAGTTGTATTTCTGTGGACATACCTGGCTTGCGTATACTTGTCTCTAACAAAGGGCGGGACTAGCGTACGCGACGCAAGGGCTGACACACGGAGCGTATATTACGCAACGGAGCGTCTGGGTACGCCCACATAATACAAATCACATGATAGTATTGTTTTAGTAGGCGATACGGAGGCAACGCGATAATAGCGCAAATCAATCTCAGTGTCCAAAATTTTAAGCTAATAGATCCTTCTCTAGTTGCAACTCCTCTGGACTAGACTGCGATACTGAATGAAAGGGATTTCTGCACAGAAATGAAAGTAAAGAGTATATGAGGTGAAAGTGTGTGTATACATATATATAAGTTTCTCGTTTTTGGGTGGAACCACAGGAAATCGAGTTCTCGTGAGGACATCCGTGAAAGTGACGGCATGTGGTGGCTTGGGAGGCATGTCTTGTTAAATATTGAAATAAGAGCATTAGAGTATAGCAGAGTAAAAAGTCTACTGTAGACACAGACCAGGAGGTCACGGACCAGGAGGTCCAGAGACAGACCCGGAGGTCTAGGTACAGCAGACTAGGAAGTCCGCTATAGATAGAGTCAAGAAGCACAACACCAGGAAGGGTTGGTGCGGTACCCATATAGGCCATTAAGCACCGGCTGAAGGAATTCGCAGCCACAATTTTCGATTCCATTGGTCGTTCCGCACATAAGATTAGTTGCTTATGTGCAGTACGATTGTACCGCATGTAATTGTGTGCATTAGTTTGTAACTTGATCCAGTACCGTTTGCGTACGCTAGAGGGGTCATAAACGCTATTTGTACATTCTAACGTGATTTGTGTAATTTTTTTTATTTTAAGGGAGGTTCGCTGGTCACTCGGGAATTCTCTAACAACCGATACTTGCTGGGGACGGGTAACCTACTCCCACACGCCTCAGTAAATAAAGGTTCATAGGGGCCCTAGGTTGGGTACAGCAGCTCTGAGTCAGTGATTGCAGTACTGGCCAACGTGGGCGAGAGTGTGTGAAGGTACTCGGTAAAGTTTCACCGTCGGCCTACCTCGGACATCTTGGTTTTTGTAAGGGTTCGCTGAAGACCCTGATTTGAAGGTCAGAGGTAGTGAAAGCAATACCTGCAAAGATGGGGGCCAGTTGTTCATGTAGGGGGCGATCAACCATGGTTCAGGTTGATTTAGTAAACCGACCAATAGGATCGGCAAGGTATATCATGTGTGAGAAATACGGTTCACACACAGAGGTTTTGTGCGATGAATGGGAAAGGATGACTGTGCATGATGGGGAAAAGTTCCCACGGGTAGGCAGTTTTAGCCCCGAGGTGTTACAAAATCTAAGGAGAAGGATATGTCTCATTAAACCTGCAAAGAGACGGATCAAATATTATGATTGTTCACAGTTATGGCAACGGGAAAGTGAAATACAAGGAGAATTAGCTTCTCACTTTGGTAAGAAGACTCTCACTTTGGTAAGAAAAATATGGCAACAAGAGAGAAGGTGGTTACAGAGAGTGGCACACTGGTGTATGATGAAAATGCACTTAGCAACTGTATTATAGATGATAAGAGTAATTGTAACAAATGCAACAATGATAAAAGTAAAACTGTTAAATGTACAACTGTTAACCCGTGCAAGTTGCACTCCATGTTAAACTTCCCTCAGGATTACCAGCAAGAAAGTGAGCCCAGCACGATGTCAGCACCTTTTCCAGCAGCCATCCTACAAGACATCCAGGTGGACGCGACCAAATCGGTAAAGGCAGTAATCAAACCCCCTAACGGAGGGTCAGGTGAGGTCGTGTCCACAGGTACGTACGGTGTTATATATCACGCACAAACAAATGTACCTCACATTGTAGAACCAACACAAGATGATGTAATTGAATTTAGTCCTGTCAGGGTGATCACAGTCCCCAATGGGAAGACTGACGCTCAGGGAATCATTCCCGCCAGGGACAGTGCAATGCGCCGTCCCTGGTCCCGGATGGAATTGAGAGCAATCATGTCTGAATTCCCTGATCCTAGGAAAGATCTAGTTGCATGTCAGAGGTTTATGAAAGAACTAGGAAACTCCACAGAACCCACCAACAAAGATTGGCGGGCAGTGCTGAGGGCATGTTTGCCCTCCAGCGTTGACCCTGCAAAATGTATTGCTGATTGTAAATTAGACACAGAAGTACCTCAAACGGAGGAACACAGTCAGGAGTGTATTAAGCAGATCAACCCACAGTTAGGAGTATATTTCCCAGCCATTGTCGAGTGCAACATCAAAAGACACCTGGAGTCACAGGGCAGTAAGCAAATGACAATCAGTAGGCAAGCCCTGACAACGAAGTCACACCAGCGTAAGACCCAAACCCCTGTGAGAAATTCAAATGTGGTAGTGTGTTACCATTGTCACAAAGAGGGACATTTTGCAAGAGATTGTAGATCAAGAAGTAGACAAAAGTCATATCCACCCCCTAGACAAGAACATAAGCAGAGTCAGGATACACAAAATTGTAATCAGGTACCACATATGTAAAATTTTGAGCTACACCTGTAATATGCGATCAGGAAAGGTGATCATTAGGACTGATAGTAAGCCTGAGGTTACAGTTAATGAAATTGAGAGGTGAGTTCCTTGTAGACACAGGAACGGCCGGGTAAACGTTGTAATTTATCTGTAAATTTCTCTTTTTCCCCATCTCTGACGTTCATCGGCAGAACTCAAACATCACATAGCTACTTGGTCTTTGCAGAGGTCTACTTAACCCCAGTGTGACCTACCGACATCGGTGTGTCCTGGCCAGGCACAAAAAGGTGAAGTGTGGAAATACTGGTGGGGGAGACAGAGCAAAGATACCAATGGATGTGTTGGTGTGACAGCCTGATGGTGAACAGAAGATCTGACAATGTTTTTTTTTTATTTGTTGTTTTATGTAACATATGTATGAATTGTTCTCTCTCTCGTTTGTTTTTCTCTCTTCTCTTCTTTCTCATGTTTTAAAGATGGTATGTCACACATCAGTTAGACAAATGTAATGCAAGATTTTTGCTCCTTACAGAGAGATCGCTGATTTGGAAGGAATATTGTATCACCGGAGTGTTCGTTTGGAAGACAGCACCTTTGAGATGACAGCAGAGCAAGAGGAACAACAAGACTAGGGGACATAAGACATCGTAACATTTTTCTTTCCCCTCAAAGTATTTTTTTGTACCCCCATTACAAATTTCTCTTTCTCCTCCTGTAAGATGGACTTGCCCCAAGAGACTGTGATCTGGATTTTCCTGTTGACCATGATGTTGACCAGAACAGTCTGTTTCGGTGAGAGTACCAGTGAGGTCGAGAAAGGATCCGGAATGGGTTTCCGATGACAGAGACGGAGGCGTAAATTTCCAATAGAAACACATTCACCGAGCAAAGGCGAGTACCGGAAAACGATCTAGCAGCCATGTTATTTATAGTCATTGTGAAGGATTGTTAGCTGAAGAGAACTGCATCTGTAGGCATTGCGACAACATAGTTGAGGATGGGTGCATCAAGAAATGTCAGTCCAGTTTTAATATCCACATGGACCATCATCCATTGGGTGACTATCACTCATTAGTGGGTAAAGTGTTAAATCAGACAGACTGTTGGGTATGCTCTCAAGTACCTCAAGGCCATAGCAAATCAGGGCTAGTACCATTCCCTTTAACTATAGGAGAGGTACTTGAGCTAAGTGGTGGGAGGCCGGTGGACAAGAGGTTCAATATCTCTAGTCCTCCTAGTTTGAAGCTCCACCAATACCATGTGGATAGATCCTTAGTTTGCTTTAACATTTCCAATCCCCGAAAGCCGGGAAATTGGGAAGTGTCATGGAGTAATCAAACCATGACCTTTTCACACAGAGCCGACAGAATGCCCATAGACACAGAACTTATACGCCAGATAGTCGAGAATGGAAAATATTTCCGGTATAGGTACACTCTAGGAAGTAGGACCATGCGAGTTAGAGAAGTATCACCAGGATACTGTGCACATATCATACAACCAGAGGGTCTGGGACTCAGGGTCGACAGCACAAAGGTCGACACACTTTAGGTCGACGCCAATTAATCGACACACCTTAGGTCGACATGGACAAAAGGTCAACATTGTCAAAAGGTAGACAGGAACAAGGTCGACATGGAAAAAGGTCGACATGAGTTTTTTATTTATTTTTTGTGTCGTTTTCTTCGCAGAGTGACCGGGAACCCGAATTAGTGCACTGCGTCCCCTCGCATGGCTCGCTTCGCTCGCCATGCTTCGGGCATGGTGCCTTCGCTCCGCTACCGCTTCGCTCGGCACACTTTACCGTTCCAATCGTAGTCCACGTGGATCGTTAAGTATGAAAAGGTTCAAAAAAAGAGAAAAATCGTGAAAAACTCATGTCGACCTTTTTCCATGTCGACATTGTTCCTGTCGACCTTTTGACCATGTTGACCTTTTGTCCATGTCGACCTAAGGTGTGTCGACCAATTGACATCGACCTAAAGTGTGTCGACCTTTGTGCTGTCGACCTGGAGTCCGGATACCCAACCAGATATGTGTACTAGACAGATGGGAGAATTAGGGTTAGGAGATTTCACATGGAAAGTTTGTAACATGGTTATGACATACTCTGTCCCATATGTTCTCCCCGATGATGCATATTTCATATGCGGGAGGAAGGCGTATAAGTGGCTTGCCCCAAACTCAAAAGGATTATGTTATATTGGAAAAGTACTGCCTGAAGTAATGACTGTGGCCCTCATTCCGAGTCGTTCGCTCGGTAATTTTCTTCGCATCGCAGCGTTTTTCTGCTTAGTACGCATGCGCAATGTTCGCACTGCGACTGCGCCAAGTAATTTTGCTATGAAGATAGTTTTTTTACTCACGGCTTTTTCTTCGCTCCGGCGATCGTAGTGTGATTGACAGGAAATGGGTGTTACTGGGCGGAAACACGGCGTTTTATGGGCGTGTGGATAAAAACGCTACCGTTTCCGGAAAAAACGTGGGAGTGGCTGGAGAAACGGAGGAGTGTCTGGGCGAATGCTGGGTGTGTTTATGACGTCAAACCAGGAACGACAAGCAGTGAACTGATCGCAGATGCCGAGTAAGTCTGAAGCTACTCTGAAACTGCTAAGTAGTTTGTAATCGCAATATTGCGAATACATCGTTCGCAATTTTAAGAAGCTAAGATTCACTCCCAGTAGGCGGCGGCTTAGCGTGTGTAACTCTGCTAAAATCGCCTTGCGAGCGAACAACTCGGAATGAGGGCCTGTATCCCATTACAAAATGAAAGATATTCGCCATGGTGCCCAAGCTCCTTATACTCACTCATTACGAGCACGTCGTTAAAAGGCACCTGATAGAGAAGACAGAGCATCATGCCTCTGATCTGATCCATGAATCCACCGGGATTCAATTCCTTCTCGCGATGGATATCACTCGTACCGCCAGGGGAGTGATAAACTTTAGGTATATATCTGCGCTTGCAAATTTATTAGACAATATCACTGAAATGTATGACGACACGTTCAGGTATACTGGGAGAGAGTTACAAGCCTACAAAACAGAACTGGTTCAGCATAGGATGATTCTCAATTATCTCACAGCTGTGACAGGCAGGTATTCTGTCACCCTAGCAACTCAGTATGGAGTAAAGTGCTGCACGTACATTACAAACAGCACTGAGGACCCGGTCGAGGTCATAGACCAAGAGATGGATGACATTTTACAATTAAAGTGGGAGTTCCGAAGGAGACATAATCTCACTCTCGCTGCTGTGGGTAACGAGCTGACCAGTTGGGTGTCATGGTTGAACCCACAAAATTGGTTCTCTGGTTTAGGAGAATGGGCCCAAGGTATTATCATGGATGTAGGGAAATTTCTCTTGTGTATTCTGGGAGTCGTCATATTGGTTGGTCTGATATTTAGATGCGTTCGGACATTAACGAAGTGTAAAGGTAAAACCAGAGTGATGAGTCTAAGGAGTGAGGACACTGTAATAACAACAACAAATTAGATTTATGACCCAACGATAGAGACAATGTTGTGATGAAAATGTGATTCCATGGTCCGTTTCTTTCACCCGTTTCTCCTTTGTTTTCCTCCAAGGTACAAAGACATCCGCTTGGAAGAAGAGTTTGACAACCTCTGTTATACAGACCATTGATGGACTATACCACAGACCCCCCAATATCCCTAGTGACATTACATTTTTACAAAAGCCCAAATACTTTAGTGACTGTAATTTTCTGGACAATGGAAATGCTTTTGTCGCCATTTATAGCAAAAGCCTCGAGAGACATCAGTCAACATGTACATCAAGACAAGACACAAGACAAGACCTCAATCAGCAAATGCATACTAAACTCACATAGTTTATGACTGCATTTATAATAAATGCTTCTTATCTTCATTTCTGTGACCTTCAGGTAATGACACACATAGTCGATAGGGAATATAGACACTGATATCAGCACTCACATGTTCCCCCCATTCATGTATCATCAACTAAATGTGCTCCCCCATTTGTTGCAACCAAAAGCCGAAAAGAGCTCGGTAAAGTTTGACAGCCCATCCACAGACCCTTAATACGGGATAAGAAGGATTCAAATGTATACTTCGCAATACCTCGAAGCTTGATTTAAAACTTGTACGGCACGATGATACATGACCCCTCAAACATGGATTCATACACACATGCTTCTACTATCTCACTAGGTCATACCTTTCCCAACTTCTCCTCTCCTGGGGACACAAGACTCTTCTCCCAACAACGGTTTTCATCATTGACTAACCAGGAGCTGGTAACCAGATTGCGCCTGCGAATCATTCCCCAGTGTGTAAGTACTCTCTGTGACCATTCTTAAATCTCTGACTGTAATATTGCCACGTTCTCTCTCTCTCTCTCATTGTATGTTATTGTTTGTGATTGTGCCATTATTGTGTATTTACGTGTAGTTATTCTGTTTGATATTGATGTTAGCCTGTAGTGTATGAACTGTTAACTGTATTTCCCCTTTTGATATAACTAAGATTTGTTAGTAAAGGTTTTGGAGCCTTAGCAAGGTATCGTGTGTTTATTACATTACTGAGGGTATTCGGAGCGTCTCAATCGCTCAAACAGCTTTTATATTAGCAGGGTTAAGCAGCGTTATATCGCTGCAGTATTTCAGTAGTAAGGTTTACAATACAAACTCAATCTTTCAGTGTGTTGCATACAAGGTTTACTGAGTGTCATCCCGTGAGCATCTGCGCCGCTCGTGTTCCCCTCGTGGTCACAGCGTCTGCTACGCTAATAGCGTAGCATTACGGTAGTCGGCCGCCTATAGCATGTTCGATACCAAGCGTAAAGCTGTGAGCGAGCATGCCGCTTGTGCGTCTCGATCACGGCTGAGCGTCTGCTACGCTAAGTGCGTACCCTTACGGTACCCCATACGCCAATTGCGTACTGAGTCTCTTACCTACATATAGTGAAAGTTATAAGGTAATTAATTAGCATTATCACCAGTTACCCATTCTGGAAACTGGAGATGACAGATATTGCCGGACTCCAAAATTCCGCCCTCTGCATATGTTAGATACTGTTATGATGGCTCTCCAGCTACAAGTGCCACAGAACAAATTGATATAGACCACAGTGGAAAGACCTTGTAGAAGACATTGTGCTGGAGTCAAGGCGTTGTGGATCGCCCGTAGATCGGAAGTGACATTTCCACTTCGGACTTCAGTTTCATTGAAAACGCCAGAGTTGAAACCAAAAACCGTAATGTCTGAGACTTTTGACTGTGGTTATGACCCTCCATGTCGAGACAGAATGAGGTCCTATGAGTTAGATCTGGATTGTGTAGCCCAACGAAAAGATAGACCAATGAAAATATTTTCAGATTTGAATTGAGAAACTGAACTGTTGTTTATGTAAACTCAATCCTGCCTGAGATTAATAACATTGAATCTGAGATTGAAGAAACCAGGCAGGAGACCGGGAGAATGGAGCCACCTGTAAAGTCACCACTGTCCTGCAGAGGAAGTGTATGCCTGACCCCTGAGTCTATTCTGGTCAGTAAATCCTGCACTCCGCCAAAGTTCGAGAAACCTGGGATCGAAAAGAAGACCCATGAATACCATCATCTGCGAAGGAAGAAATCCAGAACCAAGAACCAAGATCCGCTGTAGAAAAAAGTGCATGAGACAGAGATTTTTATTTTTTTTTGCAACAACTGACCCAAAATGGCAGCGATGTCCTGATGATGGGAAAAGGATTGAACTGAATACTCCTGTGGTGGATAGCAAACAGACTGCAATGATTAGAGCCCGTCTCTTGGATGAAACATAAACAAGATGGGCACTAAAGAATCTTGCTTGGTACGTGTTGCCCAAGATTCATGATATAAATTCAGTAAATCCAACGGACCAGTGGACTCTGAGAAAGTTGGTGTCCTCCCCACTGGAAACCAGACTGTCCGACTCCGTGGTCCCTGCAGAGGGCACATCGGAAGTCCGTGTTCTAGGCAGACAAATCCCTCCCAAAAGAATACACATTTCCCTGACATAGGTTAAAATACACATTTCTCAGCTATTATACTCAGGATGAGAACCCACGACCTGTTATACCGCAGGCATACACCTTACTGATAGAGTTATTTGCTCCTGCCTGCAAAGTACGCTTTAATTTGGAAGCAGAATTTCACGATTCGCAACCAAAATGAATATAAGGGTGTCATAGCCAGGGAAAAGATGCAACATTGAGTAGATAGGGAATAGAGCTTCAAAGACCAAATCTGTCAATGGATAATTTGAAAAGGATCAGCTGACACAAGAATGGACAACTTCCATTATACAATCTGCAACCGGTTTAGAGATTCATGCATAGCTAGGAGAGGGCGTAGGAATATTCCTGTCAGAATGAATACCAATATAATAACGGCCTCACCGTCGTCAATCTGCGGTGACTGTTAAGGTCACATACAGTACTTTAGTAAAGACAGTTGCCTTAGGCTCTCCCATGATGGATGCGTCCACTAATTATTAGTGGAACCTTCATTAGATCAGTGTCCTCATCAGCGAAAGGATAAAGAAATACTGTCTCTAATAATGAGACACCGAAACTGAACCAAAAACAGTGTGTACTAGAGACAGACACATTTCCCTGGAAATATAAACTTTTGCATCAGGTGTGTAGTCAGACTTCCATCAACATTCTCTCAACGTGAAGGAAGAGGTGGAAACCAAGAAATTCAGTAGTTTATTTCTTATTTCTATCCTGAAGGATCCTCCCTGACAGGATTTATCTCACCATTTTCTTTAGATGAAGCCTCAAAATGTGGACAGAGGACCGAAAGAGAGGAAGGCACAGGACTCCGCCAGTTGGCAGTATAGCCTGAGGATGCAATGATCCTACCTAAGAAAGTAATGTTAGACAGACACCAGGCAATGTAAAAATAAAACATGCCTGAGAAGCGACCATAACTATTGAAAGTATAACCACTTGGACATAAGGCTTGGCCTCTGAAGTAACGGAGCTATATTGTCTGTCAAAGACCAGGTTCACTGCACAGTAGGAGCTGATTAAGGAGCTTTGTCCAGCCATTTGGCAATTCATAAGTACATAGAGTACAAGAAATAGAAATAGTCTGTCCTGGGTGACATAGTTCCACATATTATGTTACCTAAACCCATTAAAATTTTATTTTATATATATATATATATATATATATATGTATATATATATAGTGTGCAAAAATGAACCGTCACTCGTGGCTGATGTCGATTAGTTGCGGTGCCTTCAGTAAGAAATGGTAAAACAAATAGAAGGACTGCGGCACTCGGGTTTTAAAGATGAAAAAAGTACTGATTTATTGAGGCAAAGCCATCATCAAAAAAATGCCATGTATGGCCGACGTTTCGGTGCCTAGCACCGTTTTCAAGGCAGGCATAAAGAAATAAAACAAACAATACATGTAAAAAACTCACCTAAATAGGGGAGACAGTCACCGCCGCGGGAGAGCCGGGTCCGGCGTGCGCTACCGCCCATTGAAGTCGCGGGTGCGTCACATCCGGTGACGTCAGTCGGGATCCACACTGGTTACCTAGGCAACGCGTCCCGTCGTCCTGGCGACGCGTCTGTTAGCCGGTGCCAGCTATAGGAGGCCGCTGATTCATCTCCCCGGCCCTCACCGCAGGCGCCTGCATGTCAGACACAATAAAGCATGATTAATGCGTGGGCTAAACGTGCCTCAGTAAAGAAATAGACATGAATACTAACAATAACAATAGTGTATTAAACTATAAGTTAACTGATGCCCACTCGTGTAGAATATGCCTGGCTTGGACAGCACAGAGCTCACACAGGCCAAGCCTGCAGTATTGGAGCAGTTACATGTGTAGGCAAGGTTAGGATGCAGATAACTCTGGGGACTCTATACCGTAGTTAACACCGGAATACATTCCAATTAAGTCTCTCGTTCATTCCGTTAGGAGCTACGGTATTTAGAACATGAATCCATCTGCTCTCACATTTGAGCAGTTTTCCATCGCGGTCGCCTCCTCTGATGGACACTGGTATGTGGTCGATCAGGATGTGTTTTAATTGTGCTAGAGTGTGACCTGCAGTCAAAAAATGGCGAGCCACGGGTTGCTCGGCCACCCTGGTCTTCAAAGCTTTGCTGATGGCTGAGCGATGGAGGGCCATGCGTTCTCGTACTGTCCGTGTGGTTTTGCCCACATAATACTTGTTGCATGGACAAATAATGATGTAGACTACATGTGTGGAGAGGCATGATAGCGCAAATTTGATTTGAAAGCTCCGGTTAGTATGTGGATGCTGGAAGCAACTGCCTGTAAGCATATGATTGCAGGTAGTGCATCGTGGGCACTTATAACAGCCAGGTGGTCTTGTCATAAAATGTGGTTCAACGGTTGTTTGGTTGAAGCCAGTGATGTCGGTGTGGACCACCATGTCGCGTATATTTCTGCCCCTTGTGAAACAGGCCATCGGTCTTTTATTTCGAAAGCAAGGTAAATCCTTATCTGTGGCCACAATTGGCCAAAGGGCCCTGCTCGCCCTTTGCACGACCTGACTCGAGGTGGTGAATGCCATTTTCCATGGTAGGACTTGGTTGGTTGAACGGTCACGAGGGAGTAACCGTTGTTCACGGCTCATAGAGAGGACCTCTTGTTTTTGTTGTTTTAAGGCTGTGAGGTTATAGCCCCTGATGACAAATTTATCAATGACATTATCGATCCCTCTGGCAGCTGTTATGGGGTTATCAGCAATTCTGGCCACTCGCATCATTTGAGACTTTGGCAAGCCTCGTTTGAGAGGTTTAGGGTGATGGCTGGAGGCCAACAAAAGTGTATTTCTGTCCGTGGGCTTGGAGTATACCTCAGTATGCAAGCCATCTGGTCGAAGTGTGACGAGGACATCTAGATAATGGATCGAAGTCGTGCTATGTTGGAAGGTCACCTTAATGGTAGACTCTCTGCTGTTTATGTTATCAATCATCTGGTAAAGCTGTTCCTCGCTACCGGTCCATAAGATGAATAAATCATCAATGTAGCGCATGTACGTATTGATATGTCGTTTGTAGTCCTCATTAAGGAAAAACATGCTGACCTCCTCATGGAACATAAAAATGTTCGCATAACTCGGTGCCACATGGCTTCCCATGGCACAGCCTGAGAGTTGGCAGTAGAATTGCCCGTTGTAAATGAAATAATTTCTAGTAAGCGTGAGTTCCAAGAGTTGCATGAACAATTCGATGTCCAAGTCCTTGATATTTTGTGTTTCGTAAAACCGTCTGGTGGCCATCAGACCCTGATGGTGAGGAATAGATGTATACAGGCTAGAAATGTCAAGCGTGCACAGTATGCTGTTGGATGGCACCTTGTCAATTGCTGTCAGCCGCACAAGGAAATCCGTAGTGTCTTTAATCAATGTGGGTTGACTCATCACATGTGGTTGTAAGATACAGTCCAGGTACATGGAAATGGGATGATAGAGAGAGTTGCGAGCAGAGATAATGGGTCGTCCGGGTGGTTGGGTTTGATTTTTATGGATTTTCGGGACGGTGTATAAAACCGGGCAGACAGGGAAAGGCTGTAGGAGTGCTTTCAAAAGTTTTGAATCGACGTCACCCCGCTGGTGTGCCAGTTGTAGAAGGTCTTGAAGTTCTTTTTGATATTGGATGGTAGGATCTTTAGGTAATAGTTGGTATACTTGGCCATCAGCGAGTTGCCTCTCAATTTCAGCCATGTAGTCCGATAGATTCTGGATCACAATGGCGCCCCCCTTATCGGCGGGGCGCACTATGATGTCACGGTATCCAGATAGGTCACGTAAAGCCTGGGATTCTTGCCGGCTCAAATTGTGATGGATTTTTGGTTGTGCTTGAGCAAATTTTTGCACAGAATTATCCATTAATCGCGTGTAGGTTTTAATAGAACTATTGTTAGATGGTGGATCAAACATAGATGAGCTTCTTCTGGATAAGAACGTCTGTGTAGGTGTATCCTGTCTCAAGGAATCAGAATGTTGAAAAAATTCTTGTAGACGAAGGGTTCTGGAAAATTGGTGTAGTTCAATGTTCCAGTTAAGATCGTTGTGAGGGTTGGTCGGAACAAAAGATAACCCCTTACTTAGCACCTTTTCTTCGTTTTCCGTGAGACGTCTAGAGGATAAATTGTAGACTATTTTCGTTTGTTCTTGAGAGAGTTGTCTTCTTTTTTGCCTCTCGTTTTGACCCCCCCGACGGGTGGCTTGGTGTTTAAAGTGGACTTTTTTTGAGCCGTTGTTTTGCTGGCTAAAGGGATTGCTGGTCCTTCTAAAGGGTCATCGGATTCGCGGGTCATGAATTCGCTATCACTGTTTGAGGTATGGGCGTCTCTTCCTTGTACTTCACGCCGCCTCCTCCAGCTTTGTCTTGAGTGAGATTCTGTTGGTTTTGACCTGCGGTTCTCCCCCCCCATAAGCCAGTGGTATACCCGGTTGGACTCATAGTCGGTCTGGACAATCTCAAATTTCTTGGTTTTGAACTTGACCAGCTCCTGTTGGTAGGTCTCCATTTTGGTTTTAATTGATGAATAAAGGTCAATGTTCGCATCACTGGTCAAAACCTCATGGTGGCAATCTTCCAACTTCACAATTTTTTCACGTGCCAGCTTCAGTTCTCGTTCCGATTCTTGTATGACCAGAAGCATGAGATCCAGGCTGCATTTATTGACTATGCCAATCCATTTCTGGCAAAAGTCTGGATTGTACCGTCCTATAGTTGGTGCATTGCGCACCCGAAATCCTCGTGGGATCATATGATGTCTATAATATTTTGTGAGGGAAATCCCATGCATGAGATAGTCAGTCTCTCGTTTTTTGAGTTTGATCAATTGATCGCAGACATCCTCCGCTGGAAGCACAATATCTCTGTTAGGCCACTCATCTTTAAAAAGGATGTTTTCTACTTCTTCGTCAGTAAAGCAGTGCGTGAATCCCTGAGTGACAGGCATACCTGCGTAGCCAGCAGGTAACTTGGTACCAGTAGTGCTGCCGGAATGGGCCGGTGCTGCATCTGCACTGTCCATGTTGTGTGTGACTGGCAGTTCGGTTTCTGTATAAGCTGTATAGCAACAGCTCAGTGATAAACAGTATTTCAATAGCAGATGGTGCTCGGTTCCGAGAGGGGGCATGCAGCTCCCAAAAAGTCCAGTGTGCAAAAATGAACCGTCACTCGTGGCTGATGTCGATTAGTTGCGGTGCCTTCAGTAAGAAATGGTAAAACAAATAGAAGGACTGCGGCACTCGGGTTTTAAAGATGAAAAAAGTACTGATTTATTGAGGCAAAGCCATCATCAAAAAAATGCCATACATGGCATTTTTTTGATGATGGCTTTGCCTCAATAAATCAGTACTTTTTTCATCTTTAAAACCCGAGTGCCGCAGTCCTTCTATTTGTATATATATATATATATTTTTTTTTTTTTACCAAGACTAGCGGCTAAGTAGTAAACAGAGTACCAGACCCATTACATTGACATAGTGTAAGGAAAGGTAGACTTAAAGAATACCAGTATTTGTGGGCCGGTCCTGGAACCCCAATAAAATCCATGCAAGTACAGGGAATATATATATAACTTCACACAGTTAGGGGCATACACTGAACTGGAGGGAGGCAGGTTCAGGGGAATTTTAAGGAAAATTTTTCTTCACAGAAGGGGTAGTGGATAAGTGGAATAGCCTCCCATGAGAGGTGGTAGAGGCTAAGACTGTAGAGCAATTTAAACCTGCTTGGTATATGCATATTGTCACGATCCGGGTATCTGGACGCCATTTCTTACCTATCAGATGCCTCCTAAGGCTGGCTCAGCGCTCCAGGACCGGATCCCATCTGTCATCCTGATGTGCACATTCCCGCATCCTCGCCTGTCTCTCTGGACGCAGTCACAGTAACGCCTCATACATCTGGTATGGCGTCTCCCGCGGCCTCCGCCGCCGTCCCTGAGCTTCTGCATTCAGAGTGGCGATTACGTCAGCCGCGGTCTCCGCTGTGTCCGCGTGGTTGGATGTGCATCTGTCAGCCTGGCGTCTCCTGTCTCCGGTGGCCGGCGCCGCCATTACTGTTTTCCAGACCACATGGATTACAATCCAAACTTCCCTCCAAGGGTCTGCATGGGCGCAGCCATCTTGGATTCTGTCAGCTGATCATTCCTACCAATCCGTTGTCAGTATTATTAATTTGCATAATTGCCTAGCCAATGCCTTCCTTGCTGCAGGTATAAATAGGTTGTGCCTGAGCAAGGAAGGTGTCAGTGCTTTGGTTGTCAAACCTAGTTCCAGTTTGTCTCTCTTCTGTGAATGTCTTCCAGGTTCCAGCTCCTGTTTCCAGACTTCTGCTATAGAGACCCGCACCAGCATTCCATCTGCGGTGTAGCCTGACTCTCCGATCCATACTGGACTCACCTGTTTCCAGCTACAACATCACCTGCTTCCAGCTCAGCTTCCAGCAGTGTACAGCTTCTCTTAAAGGGCCGGTGTCCTTTCTGCAGTTTACCACTCTCCACCGGTATTATTATTTCTCCGCTCTCAAATTCTACATTTCATCTACATTGCATCGCTCTCAAGCTTTATTTATTATTTAACTGGTTCCAGCCAGTATCCACTCCGTGCCAACACCTGTCTGGTTCTAACCAGTACCCACAGCAGCATTTTATCTACAGCAGTCCAGCTTTCCCTGGAACACCAGCTGGTACGACCCTGGGCTTTCCTCATTGCTACAGTTGAGCCTGGTAAGGACTTTCCAACTTGCAGATAATAAGAACTGTCTCATACCACCAGAGCTCTGTGGTCCCTGCCACCCTGTAGTACCCAGGAACTGTATTATTATTTCTCTGCTGATTTTTATGTTACTTTTTACTGCTACTGTGATGCATGGAGTTTGTCATAAATAAATATCATTGACTTTTACTCAAGTTGTCGTGGTCACGCCTTCGGGCGGTTTCTCTTCATGTTACTTACTGTACATGTCCAGGGGTCTGATACAACCTCCCAGGTTCCGGTACATCTCAGCCCCTACAACTGAGGCTGCCTTCTGTCAGCTCAGGCCCTCAGTTGTGACAGTAAGCACTGACCTAATGAATCCAGCCGGAGACCAGGATCAAGCGGCCAGGCCGATGCAAGAACTGGCAGCCCGACTTGAACATCAGGAGGCTGCACAGGGCCACATCATCTGCTGTCTCCAGGATCTCTCTACTCGGCTGGATGGGATTCAGACAACTCTCCGTGGATCCGGCGCATCTGGGGCGTCAACCACAGTGACTCCAACTATAACCCCACCCACCTTACCCGTTTCTGCTCCACGTCTTCATCTTCCAACGCCAGAAAAATTTGACGGATCTCCAAGATTCTGCAGGGGATTTCTCAACCAGTGTGAGATTCAGTTTGAGCTACAACCTGGCAATTTTCCCAGTGACCGTACAAAAATTGCCTACATCATCTCACTTCTCAGTGGCTCAGCCCTTGACTGGGCATCACCGTTATGGGAGAGGTCCGACACCCTGCTATCTTCTTACACTGCATTCGTGTCAACATTCAGGCGCATCTTCGACGAGCCAGGCCGGGTAACTTCAGCTTCGTCTGAGATTCTCCGTTTACGCCAGGGATTACATACTGTAGGACAATATCTTATACAGTTCCAGATCCTGGCATCTGAACTGGCATGGAACGACGAGGCCCTGTATGCTGCATTCTGGCATGGTTTATCCGAGCGTATTAAAGATGAGTTAGCTACCAGAGACTTACCCTCCAAGTTAGATGAGCTAATCTCACTTTGTACAAAAGTTGACTTACGTTTCAGAGAGAGAGCAACTGAGCGTGGAAGATCATCTGCTCCAAAATCTTCTGCTCCTCCTCCTCGCCAACCGTCACCAACTAAAGATGAACCCATGCAAATTGGCCGTTCCCGTTTAACTCCTGCTGAGCGCCGAAGACGTCTCTCTGAGTCTCTCTGTCTGTATTGTGCAGCCCCGTCTCACACTATTAATGCCTGTCCCAAACGTCCAGGACTCCAGACCCTAGCTCGCCAAGGAGAGGGCCGGCTAGGAGTAATGATCTCCTCTCCATCTCCTCAAGATTGTAATCTCCCAGTCTCGCTTCAAGTTGCTCAACGTTATTGGAACGTCATTGCCCTCCTTGATTCCGGAGCAGCTGGGAACTTTATTACCGAAGCCTATGTTAAACGGTGGTCCCTACCCACCGAGAGACTTCCTTCCTCCTTTTCCTTAACTGCCGTGGATGGCAGTAACATTTTTGATACAGTTATTGCTCTAAGGACTCTACCAGTTCGTCTGAGAGTGGGAGTTCTTCATTCCGAACTTATTTCACTTTTAGTGATTCCAAGAGCCACACATCCTGTGGTCCTGGGCCTTCCATGGCTCCGTCTTCACAATCCTACAATTGATTGGACGACTACGCAAATCCTGGCATGGGGTCCCTCCTGTGCTGAGACATGTTTGTTTAAAGTGTTGCCTGTCTGTTCTTCCTCCCCCAGGTCGTCTGATGTTCCACCTCCTCCATATCAAGATTTCACGGATGTGTTCAGTAAAGCTTCTGCTGATATCCTTCCTCCTCATAGAGAATGGGACTGCCCGATTGATCTCGTTCCAGGGAAGGTTCCACCTCGAGGCCGAACTTATCCGTTGTCTCTGCCCGAGACGCATTCTATGGAGGAATACATTAAAGAGAACCTAGCAAAGGGGTTCATTCGACCTTCTTCTTCTCCTGCCGGCGCAGGCTTCTTTTTTGTAAAAAAGAAAGATGGTGGTCTGCGGCCGTGCATCGACTACAGAGGTTTGAACGACATTACCATCAAGAACCGCTATCCTTTACCCCTGATTACTGAGCTCTTTGACAGAGTTAGCGGAGCTACCATCTTTACAAAGCTGGACTTGAGAGGTGCATACAATCTCATCCGGATCCGTGAGGGTGACGAGTGGAAGACCGCATTTAACACCCGTGACGGACATTATGAGTACCTCGTCATGCCCTTCGGATTGAGCAATGCTCCAGCTGTCTTCCAGCATTTCGTCAATGAGATCTTCAGAGACATACTATACCGTCATGTCGTGGTCTATCTAGATGATATCCTCATTTTCGCCAACAATTTAGAGGAACATCGTTTTTGGGTAAAGGAGGTTCTGTCCCGTCTCCGTGTCAATCATCTCTATTGCAAATTAGAGAAATGCGTCTTTGAAGTCAAGTCCATTCCGTTTCTAGGGTACATTGTGTCCGGTTCCGGACTAGAGATGGATCCTGAGAAACTACAAGCAATCCAGAATTGGCCGGTACCCTTAACCCTTAAAGGGGTCCAGAGGTTCTTGGGGTTCGCCAATTATTACCGAAAGTTTATACGAGACTTTTCCACCATTGTGGCGCCTGTTACTGCTTTCACCAAGAAGGGTGCTAACCCGTCCAAGTGGTCTGAAGAAGCCATGCAAGCTTTTCATCTTTTAAAACAGAGGTTCATCTCTGCGCCTGTCCTGAAACAGCCTGACATCGACTCTCCTTTCATCCTAGAGGTGGATGCCTCCTCCATTGGAGTAGGAGCGGTGTTATCTCAGAGGGCTAAAGATGGCCATTTACATCCTTGCAGTTTCTTCTCACGGAAGTTCTCCCCAGCGGAGCGCAACTATGCCATTGGCGACCAGGAGTTGCTAGCCATCAAGCTCGCTCTAGAGGAGTGGAGATATCTGTTGGAGGGAGCTTCTCATTCAATCACCATCCTTACAGACCACAAGAACCTTCTATATCTGAAAGGCGCACAATGTCTCAACCCTCGTCAGGCCAGATGGGCACTTTTCTTTTCCAGGTTCGACTTTAAACTCCAGTTCTGTCCGGGCTCTCAGAATCGCAAGGCCGATGCCCTTTCCCGCTCATGGGAGCAAGAAAATGAGTCAGAGTCTTCAGACAAGCATCCTATTATAAATCCGTTGGCATTCTCCATGGTAGGGATGGACTCTACGCCCCCATCAGGGAAAAGTTTTGTGAAGCCGACACTAAGGAAGAAGCTCATGCATTGGGCCCATGCTTCCCGCTTTGCCGGACATACAGGTATCCAAAAAACCCTGGAGTTTATCTCTAGGTCCTATTGGTGGCCAACTCTGAAAAAGGACGTTTTGGAGTTCATTGCATCTTGCCCAAAGTGTGCTCAACATAAAGTATCCCGCCAGTCGCCTGCGGGGCAACTGGTTCCACTATCTGTTCCCCGTCGACCATGGACCCATTTGTCGATGGATTTCATTACAGATTTGCCCATGTGCAACAAGTTTAATACCATCTGGGTGGTAGTTGACCGGTTCACCAAGATGGCACACTTCATTCCTCTCACCGGTCTTCCATCAGCTTCCAAGTTGGCTCAAGTATTCATACAAGAGATCTTTCGACTCCACGGTCTTCCAGAAGAAATTATCTCAGATCGAGGAGTTCAATTCACAGCCAAATTCTGGCGAAGTTTATGTCAAGTCCTCCAAGTCAAGCTAAAGTTTTCCACGGCTTACCATCCTCAGACCAATGGTCAAACTGAGAGGGTGAATCAGGACTTGGAGTCCTTCCTCCGCATCTATGTGTCCTCCTCTCAAGATGACTGGGTTCAATTACTTCCCTGGGCCGAGTTCTGTCATAACAACCAGTATCATTCTTCATCTTCTTCAACACCATTCTTCACCAACTTTGGATTCCACCCTAAAGTCCCTGAGTTCCAACCGCTTCCAGCAACTTCTGTTCCCGCAGTGGATATCACCTTGCATCAGTTTGCCAATATCTGGAAGAGCGTACGATCAGCTCTGCTCAAGGCATCGTTCAGGTACAAGAAGTTTGCGGATAAGAAGCGTCGAGCAGTTCCTGCTCTCAAGGTGGGTGATCGGGTATGGTTATCCACGAAGAATTTGAGGTTAAGAGTTCCCAGTATGAAGTTTGCACCTCGCTACATCGGTCCTTTTAAAATTGATCAAGTCATCAATCCTGTTGCTTACAGACTCCAGTTGCCTCCCTTCTTAAAGATACCCAGGACATTCCATGTTTCCCTGTTGAAACCGCTAATCTTGAATCGGTTTCATTCCTCACTTCCTCCAACTCCGAAAGTCCAAACTCAACGAGGCGTTGAGTATGAAGTAGCCAAGATCCTGGACTCACGTCACCGTTACGGTCAACTTCAGTATCTTATTGACTGGAAGGGTTATGGCCCTGAGGAACGTTCATGGACCAATGCTTCTGATGTCCATGCTCCTGCCTTGGTCCGGAGATTCCATTCCAAGTTTCCTCAAAAGCCAAAGAAGTGTCCTGGGGCCACTCCTAAAGGGGGGGGTGCTGTCACGATCCGGGTAACTGGACGCCATTTCTTACCTATCAGATGCCTCCTAAGGCTGGCTCAGCGCTCCAGGACCGGATCCCATCTATCATCCTGATGTGCACATTCCCGCATCCTCGCCTGTCTCTCTGGACGCAGTCACAGTAACGCCTCATACATCTGGTATGGCGTCTCCCGCGGCCTCCGCCGCCGTCCCTGAGCTTCTGCATTCAGAGTGGCGATTACGTCAGCCGCGGTCTCCGCTGTGTCCGCGTGGTTGGATGTGCATCTGTCAGCCTGGCGTCACCTGTCTCCGGTGGCCGGCGCCGCCATTACTGTTTTCCAGACCACATGGATTACAATCCAAACTTCCCTCCAAGTGTCTGCATGGGCGCAGCCATCTTGGATTCTGTCAGCTGATCATTCCTACCAATCCGTTGTCAGTATTATTAATTTGCATAATTGCCTAGCCAATGCCTTCCTTGCTGCAGGTATAAATAGGTTGTGCCTGAGCAAGGAAGGTGTCAGTGCTTTGGTTGTCAAACCTAGTTCCAGTTTGTCTCTCTTCTGTGAATGTCTTCCAGGTTCCAGCTCCTGTTTCCAGACTTCTGCTATAGAGACCCGCACCAGCATTCCATCTGCGGTGTAGCCTGACTCTCCGATCCATACTGGACTCACCTGTTTCCAGCTACAACATCACCTGCTTCCAGCTCAGCTTCCAGCAGTGTACAGCTTCTCTTAAAGGGCCGGTGTCCTTTCTGCAGTTTACCACTCTCCACCGGTATTATTATTTCTCCGCTCTCAAATTCTACATTTCATCTACATTGCATCGCTCTCAAGCTTTATTTATTATTTAACTGGTTCCAGCCAGTATCCACTCCGTGCCAACACCTGTCTGGTTCTAACCAGTACCCACAGCAGCATTTTATCTACAGCAGTCCAGCTTTCCCTGGAACACCAGCTGGTATGACCCTGGGCTTTCCTCATTGCTACAGTTGAGCCTGGTAAGGACTTTCCAACTTGCAGATAATAAGAACTGTCTCATACCACCAGAGCTCTGTGGTCCCTGCCACCCTGTAGTACCCAGGAACTGTATTATTATTTCTCTGCTGATTTTTACGTTACTTTTTACTGCTACTGTGATGCATGGAGTTTGTCATAAATAAATATCATTGACTTTTACTCAAGTTGTCGTGGTCACGCCTTCGGGCGGTTTCTCTTCATGTTACTTACATGTCCAGGGGTCTGATACAACCTCCCAGGTTCCGGTACATCTCAGCCCCTACAACTGAGGCTGCCTTCTGTCAGCTTAGGCCCTCAGTTGTGACACATATACTTCTATGTAAACAAACTCATGGCCTCAGTGCTGTGAGGCAGCAATTCTAACCACTACACCATCCGTATTATTCTGGATTGGGGTGTGTCTGGCCCACAGAGGCATAAACTGATCCCTGGAACCTCCCGGCTGCTCCATAACTAGTGTCCCGGAGCATGGGGTACCTGGGTCCGTGCTACCTTTAGGAAGTCTGGAGCCACATTGGGAACATGCAATTAAATGTATATGGGAATCAAAGCTGTGTACTTTATCTTACCAATACACAGCATTATCCCACAAAGCTATTGGAGCTCCTGTGTAGTAAACTACTGAACTTGCCGTTCCTTTAGGATATTTGCTGGTTTACAGACCATGGAATATACAATGCCACAACCAAAGCACACCATAATGTCTTACTACTGTTCCTCTTGACTCTGGGCCTAATTCCAAGTTGATCGCAGCAGGAAATTTTTTAGCAGTTGGGCAAAACCATGTGCACTGCAGGGGAGGCAGATATAACATGTGCAGAGAGAGTTAGATTTGGGTGTGGTGTGTTCAATCTGCAATCTAATTTGCAGTGTAAAAATAAAGCAGCCAGTATTTACCCTGCACAGAAATAAAATAACCCACCCAAATCTAACTCTTTCTGCACATGTTATATCTGCCTCCCCTGCAGTGCACATGGTTTTGCCCAACTGCTAAAAAATTTCCTGCTGCGATCAACTTGGAATTACCCCCTCTGTGTGCTGTGGTCCAGCTCTACCGATTGAGCTATAACAGCTCCTTTTATAAACATGATGTTTGTAAACAGGTAAACAACTGTTGTCTATGTTAGAATAGCACAACACTAGTTAAGAAATTATCCCCGCCTGTGTAATAAACAGGCTGAGATAAAAATAACTTTATTACAGTGAAACTACCGATATATAGGCAGACAAGAAATAAAATTGGGTGATGCAGATTTCTGATTTAACCCAATAACACTTGTATGCCCTGATCCCCGCCTGTATAATAACAGGGTGAGTCAGGTTTCTGTCAGATAATCTCCTCAGTGTGTTGTGCAGCGTTCCCTGTTCAGACAGCGCTGATACAGAGGGAGTGGGTAGTAAAATGGCGCCCGCTGGTTGAGTCCGCCCCCACAGACAGTGATGGGCGGAACAGTAAAGACTGGTAATGCGGGAAGAGCACGGCGGGAAGCCTCTACGCTACAAAATCCCCTTTAGGAGAACAGCCTGTAGCGGCCGTAAAACTCCTTCAGTTAAAGTACGGATGCGACTACCGCTCCCCTTCCGCTACAGTCCCGCCGCCGCCTGTCCTGAAGCGGCAATGGCAGGATCCGAAGTAGCGGGGAGCGGCAACCAACCTCCTGTCAGCGGCGTGATGCTAGCCGCTCTCAGTACCCTGCTGCGCGCCACTGCAGTCTAAATGGGAAATAGCAATAATGGGACACGGGCCCTCATTCCGAGTTGTTCCCTCGCAAACTGCTTTTAGCAGCTTTGCACACGCTAAGCCGCCGCCTGCTGGGAGTGAATCTTAGCTTATCAAAATAGCTACTGACGGATTCGCAATATTGCGATTAGACCTCTCTTAGCAGTTTCTGAGTAGCTCCAGACTTACTCGGCATCTGCGATCAGTTCAGTGCTTGTCGTTCCTGGTTTGACGTCACAAACACCAAGCGTTCGCCCAGACACTCCCCCGTTTCTCCAGCCACTCCCGCGTTTTTCCCAGAAATGGTAGCGTTTTTTCGTACACACCCATGAAACGGCCAGTTTCCGCCCAGAAACACCCACTTCCTGTCAATCACATTACGATCACCAGAACGATTAAAAAACCGTGAGTAAAATACCTAACTGCATAGCAAATTTACTTGGCGCAGTCGCAGTGCGGACATTGCGCATGCGCAGTTAGCGGAAAATCGCTGCAATGCGAAGAAAAATACAGAGCGAACAACTCGGAATGACCACCACTGTCCAACACTGCCAGGGCAAGTTGCCTGTCCTACCTGATACAGTGCCTCCTCGGTGCTGTGTCCGGTAACCTCTGGCATGGTGACTTTCTAGAGGCTGGGTGAGTGAGAAATAAGGCACACAGCCGCCTTCTATATAACCTAACCCCACTCACAATATGCTTGTCACCTGTATACAGGGATTAAGCATAAAATCAAAACAGATAGGAAACAAAAACCTACTAAAATCTAAGAGCAAAGGAAACTGTGCCTGTCCTCCAAGGCACAAAACTAAAACTAAGGTAATCTGCTGGTCAGGCTGGAGATGGGAGGGGTTAGAGGGGGGAGGAGTTAGTTTTTATAGGTTCTGTGCCAAACTCCCATCCCACACACTCTAACCCATTAGTAAGTAAGTGCGCAGCGTCCCCCAGATGGATGAAAGAGAAATGGGTGAAGTTCGGGGGGGTTTTGGATTCCGAGGAACCGAACCCGCTCATCACTATGCAGAACTACAGCTTCTTATTCAAAATGATGAAATCTGGTGTCTGTGCCCACTTTACCAACATTTTCATGCCCAAATGCTTGTTGGTCAATGCAAATTGCAAGTCGGTGATATGTAAGTGACCACCCTGTGTGAGTTCCAAGTGTCAAATCTGTTGACCAACGCTGTTTAACACTTGCACAACTACAGCTTCTTATTCAAAATGATGAAATCTGGTGTCTGTGCCCGCTTTACCACCATTTTCAAGCCCAAATGCTTGTTGGTCAAGGCAAATTGCAAGTGGGTGATATGTAAGTGACCACCCTGTGTAAGTTTCAAGTGTCAAATCTGTTGACCAACGCTGTTTAACCCTTGCACAGCTACAGCTTCTTATTCAAAATGATGAAATCTGGTGTCTGTGCCCGCTTTACAACCATTTTCATGCCCAAATGCTTGTTGGTCAAGGCAAATTGCAAGTGGGTGATATGTAAGTGACCACCCTGTGTAAGTTTCAAGTGTCAAATCTGTTGACCAACGCTGTTTAACCCTTGCACAGCTACAGCTTCTTATTCAAAATGATGAAATCTGGTGTCTGTGCCCGCTTTACCACCATTTTCATGCCCAAATCCTTGTTGGTCAAGACAAACTGCAAGTGGGTGATATGTAAGTGACCACCCTGTGTGAGTTTCAAGTGTCAAATCTGTTGACCAACACTGTTTAACCCTTGCACAACTACAGCTTCTTATTCAAAATGATGAAATCTGGTGTCTGTACCCGCTTTACCACCATTTTCATGCCCAAATGCTTGTTGGTCAAGGCAATTTGCAAGTGAGTGATATGTAAGTGACCACCCTGTGTAAGTTTCAAGTGTCAAATCTGTTGACCAACGCTGTTTAACCCTTGCACAGCTACAGCTTCTTATTCAAAATGATGAAATCTGGTGTCTGTGCCCGCATTACCACCATTTTCATGCCCAAATGCTTGTTGGTCAAGGCAAATTGCAAGTGAGTGATATGTTAGTGACCACCCTGTGTGAGGTTCAAGTGTCAAATCTTTTGACCAACGCTGTTTAACCTTTGCACAGCTACAGCTTCTAATTCAAAATGATGATTTCTGTTGTCTGTGCCCGCTTACCACCATTATCATGCCCAAATGCTTCTTAGTCAAGACAAACTGCAAGTGGGTGATATGTAAGTGACCACCCTGTGTAAGTTTCAAGTGTCAAATCTGTTGACCAATGCTGTTTAACCTTTGTACAGCTACAGCTTCTTATTCAAAATGATGAAATCTGGTGTCTGTGCCCGCTTACCACCATTATCATGCCCAAATGCTTGTTGGTCAAGGCAACTTGCAAGTGGGTGATATGTAAGTGACCACCCTGTGTGAGTTTCAAGTGTCAAATATTTTGACCAAAGCTGTTTAACCCTTGCACAGCTACAGCTTCTTATTCAAAATGATGAAATCTGGTGTCTGTGCCCGCTTTACCACCATTTTCATGCCCAAATGCTTGTTGGTCAAGGCAAATTGCAAGTGGGTGATATGTAAGTGACCACCCTGTGTGAGTTTCAAGTGTCAAATCTGTTGACCAACGCTGTTTAACCTTTGCACAACTACAGCTTCTTATTCAAAATGATGAAATCTGGTGTCTGTGCCCGCTTTACCACCATTTTCATGCCCAAATGCTTGTTGGTCAAGGCAATTTGCAAGTGGGTTATATGTAAGTGACCACCCTGTGTGAGGTTCAAGTGTCAAATCTGTTGACCAACGCTGTTTAACCCTTGCACAACTACAGCTTCTTATTCAAAATGATGAAATCTGGTGTCTGTGCCCGCTTTACCACCATTTTCATGCCTAAATCATTTTTGTTTAATGCAAAATGTCATGTAAATTGGTGTAAGGGACACTATTTGAAGTTTATGCAATGTTAACTTAGTGATCTATCCTTATTTAATTTATTTCAATATAATAATTTCTGAATAAGAAGCTGGAGCCGAATAAGAAGTGAATAAGAAGCTGGAGCCGAATAAGAAGTGAATAAGAAGTGAATAAGAAGCTCGCCGAATAAGAAGCTAACTTCAGCCTCGTGCCTCCTGGCTGGTCTCAGTCTATTCTCTGAAGGTCATCTTGCTAAGACTTACTGAGGACCGAATCCGGGAGGCGCAGGCGAACAAACGTATGTACTATTGGCTGTAGCTCTTCTCTGTGATATTGTTGTATTTCTGTGTATATCTTTTTAAGTAAATATATTGTTGCTGCGTTGGACCACAACATAACATATACAACTGGTGTCGCATTCCATTCTTGTTTGGGTACAGGAGTGTATTGACCCACACGTGTCACTGTATAGTGCGCATAGCGTGTCGGCGTGTACAACGTAGAGTTATAATCTGCATTTAGAAGCCGCGGCGGCCCGAACCATAGTATTGCAAGGTAAAGCATTTCCCTGTAAGTTAAACGAACTTAACAGCACCTTATACACATAATGCCACACATTAGTAATGCCTTTATACACATAATACCACACAACATAACATAATGGCCCTTACACATATGCCACACATTATTAATGCCCTTATACACATAATGACACACATAATTCCCCTTACACATATGCTGCACATTACTAATGCCCTTATACACAAGACACCCATAATTCCCCTTACACATATGTCCCACATTAACAATGCCCTTATACAATGCCCTTATACACATGACACACATATGCCACAAATTATTAATGCATTTATACACATGACACACATAATGCCCCTTACATATATGCTGCACACTATTGCACAACCAACCCACCCACACACAGCACTCACATGGCCGCTAACACGGTGCTTGGATACAGATGTGTCCTCATACAGCAGGCAGGGGTGTAGCGAGGGTGTCTCCAGTGGAGCTCGAGCTCCGGGCGCCGAAAAAGTTAGAGGGTGCGCCACCACCTGCCCCCCCCTCACTCTGCCCAATATACCGCAGGCTGCTGTAGAGGCAGCCGCATAGCAGGAGAAGTAAAAGCAGAGAGGCACACACTGACTCGGACTCTGAGACTAGGTAGGGAACAGGACATGGCATGGCGACAGCAGGAAACACTGACAGCAGGCACATGCGGGAACTCTGCCCACCCTCTTTATATATCTCACTGTCTGCTTGTAGCTGTGCAGCAGGGTTACTTCTGTCCTGCTACATCACTCTTTATCCCCTCGGCGGCAGCACCTCTTTCTGCCCCGGCTGCTGCAGCAGCTCTCTCTGTCCCAGCTGCTGCAGCAGCACCTCTCTCTGCATTATAAGCTGAAGAGTAACATGTATAAGCGGCTCTACTGCAGCATAACATGTCTTAGCGGCTCTACTGTGTTGTGTAATGTGTATACAGGGCTCTACTGTGTGCCGTAAAGTGTATAAGGGGTACTGCTGATTGGTGTAATGTTATTAATGGACACTACTGTGGTGTAGTGTGAATAACGGACAATAATGTGCGGTGTAATGTGAATAGCGGACAATACAGTAAGTTGTCATCTGAATTGGTACTATGTTGTGGCCACGCCCCTTCCCCATGAAGCCATGCCCCTATATTTTTGCTGTGCGCCACTATTTTAAACATGGGGGCGCCCAAAGCAAACCTAAGATCCACAAGGTCTAGAACCGGCCCTGTCATGGATTTAGGATTTAATTTTTTTTTTTTTTCAAATGTAACATGTACCCAAGTCAGTACAAGAGAGGGGGCACCGAAACATACCCTTGCTCTGGGCACCATGGCACCTAGCTACACCTCTGGGTGTGTGAGGGAGGTAGCTGGGTGCATGGCTGGGGTTTGGGAGTGTGAGGGAGGTTGATGGGTACAAGGCTGGGGTATGGGTGTGTGAGTGAAGGAGTTTGCTGGGTACAGGGCTGGGGTATGGGTGTTAGGGAGGCTGCTGGGTGCAGGGCTGGGGTATGAGTGTGTGAGTGATGGAGGTTGCTGGGTGCAGGGCTGGGGTATGGGTGTGTGAGGAAGGTTGCTGGGTGCAGGCCTGGGCTATGGGTGTGTGAGTGATGGAGGTTGCTGGGTGCAGAGCTGGGCTATGGGTGTTTGAGGGTGAGTGCAGGGCTAAGGTATGAGTGTGTGAGCGAAGGAGGTTGCTGGGTGCATGGCTGGGGTATGGGTGTGTAAGGGAGGTTGCTCGGTGTACGGCTGGGGTATGGGTAAGTGAGGGAGGTTGCTGGGTATAGGGCTGGGGTGTGGGTGTGTGAGGGAGGTTGCTGGGTGCAGAGCTGGGGTATGGGTGTGTAAGTGAGGTTGCTGGGTGCAGGGCCGAGGTATGGGTGTGTGAGTGGTGGAGGTTGCTGGGTGCAGGGCTGGGGTATGGGTGTGTGAGTGAAGAAGATTTCTGGGTACAGGGCTGGGGTATGGGTGTGTGAGGGAGGTTGCTGGGTGCAGGGCTGGGGTATGGGTGTGTGAGTGATGGGGGTTGCTGGGTGTAGAGCTGGGGTATGGGTGTGTGATGGAGGTTACTGAGTGCAGGGCTGAGGTATGGGTGTGTGAGTGGTGGAGTTTGCTGGGTGCAGGGCTGGGATATGGGTGTGTGTGTGTGAGGGAGGTTGCTGGGTGCACGGCTGGGGTTTGGGTGTGTGAGGCAGGTTGATGGGTACAAGGCTGGGGTATGAGTGTGTGAGCGAAGGAGGCTGCTGGGTGCATGGCTGGGGTATGGGTGTGTGAGGGAGGTTGCTGGGTGTACGGCTGGGGTATGGGTGTGTGAGGGAGGTTGCTGGGTATAGGGCAGGGGTTTGGGTATGTGAGGGAGGTTGATGGGTACAGGGCTGGGGTATGGGTGTGTGAGTGATGGAGGTTGCTGGGTGCAGGGTTGGAGTATGGGTGTGAGGGAGGTTGGTGGGTACAGGGCTTGGGTATGGGTGTGTGAGTGATGGAGGTTGCTGGGTGAGTGAGTGATGGAGGTTGCTGGGTGCAGAGCTGGAGTATGGGTGTGTGAGTGATGGAGGTTGCTGGGTACAGGGCTGGGGTATGGGTGTGTGAGGGAGGTTACTGGGTGCAGGGCTGGGGTATGGGTGTGTGAGTGATGGGGGTTGCTGGGTGCAGAGCTGGGGTATGGGTGTGTGAGGGAGGTTACTGAGTGCAGGGCTGAGGTATGGGTGTGTGAGTGGTGGATTTTGCTGGGTGCAGGGCTGGGAGATGGGTGTGTGTGTGAGGGAGTTTGCTGGGTGCACGGCTGGGGTTTGGGTGTGTGAGGGAGGTTGATGGGTACAAGGCTGGGGTATGAGTGTGTGAGCGAAGGAGGTTGCTGGGTGCATGGCTGGGGTATGGGTGTGTAAGGGAGGTTGCTGGGTGTACGGCTGGGGTATGGGTAAGTGAGGGAGGTTGCTGGGTATAGGGCTGGGGTCTGGGTGTGTGAGGGAGGTTGCTGGGTACATGGCTGGGATATGGGTGTGAGGGAGGTTGCTGGGTGCAGGGCCGAGGTATGGGTGTGTGAGTGGTGGAGGTTGCTGGGTGCAGGACTGGGGTATGGGTGTGTGAGTGAAGAAGATTTCTGGGTACAGGGCTGGGGTATGGGTGTGTGAGGGAGGTTGCTGGGTGCAGGGCTGGAGTATGGGTGTGAGGGAGGTTGATGAATACAGGGCTGGGGTATGGGTGTGTGAGTGAAGGAGGTTGCTGGGTGTGTGAGTGATGGAGGTTGCTGGGTGCAGAGCTGGAGTATGGGTGTGTGAGTGATGGAGGTTGCTGGGTGCAGGGCTGGGGTATGGGTGTGAGGGAGGTTGCTGGGTGCAGGACTGGGGTATGGGTGTGTGAGTGATGGAGGTTGCTGCATGCAGAGCTGGGGTATGGGTGTGTGAGGGAGGTTGCTGGGTGCAGGGCTGGGGTATGGGTGTGTGAGTGATGGGGGTTGCTGGGTGCAGAGCTGGGGTATGGGTGTGTGAGGGAGGTTACTGAGTGCAGGGCTGAGGTATGGGTGTGTGAGTGGTGGATTTTGCTGGGTGCAGGGCTGGGAGATGGGTGTGTGTGTGAGGGAGTTTGCTGGGTGCACGGCTGGGGTTTGGGTGTGTGAGGGAGGTTGATGGGTACAAGGCTGGGGTATGAGTGTGTGAGCGAAGGAGGTTGCTGGGTGCATGGCTGGGGTATGGGTGTGTAAGGGAGGTTGCTGGGTGTACGGCTGGGGTATGGGTAAGTGAGGGAGGTTGCTGGGTATAGGGCTGGGGTCTGGGTGTGTGAGGGAGGTTGCTGGGTACATGGCTGGGATATGGGTGTGAGGGAGGTTGCTGAGTGCAGGGCCGAGGTATGGGTGTGTGAGTGGTGGAGGTTGCTGGGTGCAGGACTGGGGTATGGGTGTGTGAGTGAAGAAGATTTCTGGGTACAGGGCTGGGGTATGGGTGTGTGAGGGAGGTTGCTGGGTGCAGGGCTGGAGTATGGGTGTGAGGGAGGTTGATGAATACAGGGCTGGGGTATGGGTGTGTGAGTGAAGGAGGTTGCTGGGTGCGTGAGTGATGGAGGTTGCTGGGTGCAGAGCTGGAGTATGGGTGTGTGAGTGATGGAGGTTGCTGGGTGCAGGGCTGGGGTATGGGTGTGAGGGAGGTTGCTGGGTGCAGGACTGGGGTATGGGTGTGTGAGTGATGGAGGTTGCTGCATGCAGAGCTGGGGTATGGGTGTGTGAGGGAGGTTGCTGGGTGCACGGCTGGGGTTTGGGTGTGTGAGGGAGGTTGATGGGTACAAGGCTGGGGTATGGGTGTGTGAGTGAAGTAGTTTGCTGGGTACAGGGCTGGGGTATGGGTGTGAGAGAGGTGGCAGGGTGCAGGCCTGGGCTATGGGTGTGTGAGTGATGGAGGTTGCTGGGTGCAGAGCTGGGCTATGGATGTTTGAGGGTGAGTGCAGGGCTGGGGTATGAGTGTGTGAGCGAAGGAGGTTGCTGGGTGCATGGCAGGAATATGGGTGTATGAGGGAGGTTGCTGGGTGTACGGCTGGGGTATGGGTGTGTGAGGGAGGTTGCTGGGTGCAGGGCTGGGGTATGGGTGTGTGAGTGAAGGAGATTTCTGGGTACAGGGCTGGGGTATGGGTGTGTGAGGGAGGTTACTGGATGCAGGGCTGGGGTATGGGTGTGTGAGTGATGGGGGTTGCTGGGTGCAGAGCTGGGCTATGGATGTTTGAGGGTGAGTGCAGGGCTGGGGTATGAGTGTGTGAGCGAAGGAGGTTGCTGGTTGCATGGCTGGGATATGGGTGTGTGAGGGAGGTTGCTGGGTGTACGGCTGGGGTATGGGTGTGTGAGGGAGGTTGCTGGGTGCAGGGCTGGGGTATGGGTGTTTGAGTGAAGGAGATTTCTGGGTACAGGGCTGGGGTATGGGTGTGTGAGGGAGGTTACTGGGTGCAGGGCTGGGGTATGGGTGTGTGAGTGATGGGGGTTGCTGGGTGCAGAGCTGGGGTATGGGTGTGTGAGGGAGGTTACTGAGTGCAGGACTGAGGTATGGGTGTGTGAGTGGTGGATTTTGCTGGGTGCAGGGCTGGGATATGGGTGTGTGTGTGTGAGGGAGTTTGCTGGGTGCACGGCTGGGGTTTGGGTGTGTGAGGGAGGTTGATGGGTACAAGGCTGGGGTATGAGTGTGTGAGCGAAGGAGGTTGCTGGGTGCATGGCTGGGGTATGGGTGTGTAAGGGAGGTTGCTGGGTGTACGGCTGGGGTATGGGTAAGTGAGGGAGGTTGCTGGGTATAGGGCTGGGGTCTGGGTGTGTGAGGGAGGTTGATGGGTGCATGGCTGGGATATGGGTGTGAGGGAGGTTACTGGGTGCAGGGCCGAGGTATGGGTGTGTGAGTGGTGGAGGTTGCTGGGTGCAGGGCTGGGGTATGGGTGTGTGAGTGAAGAAGATTTCTGGGTACAGGGCTGGGGTATGGGTGTGTAAGGGAGGTTGCTGGGTGCAGGGCTGGAGTATGGGTGTGAGGGAGGTTGATGGGTACAGGGCTGGGGTATGGGTGTGTGAGTGATGGAGGTTGCTGGGTGCGTGAGTGATGGAGATGCTGGGTGCAGAGCTGGAGTATGGGTGTGTGAGTGATGGAGGTTGCTGGGTGCAGGGCTGGGGTATGGGTGTGAGGGAGGTTGCTGGGTTCAAGGCTGGAGTATGGGTGTGTGAGAGAGGTTTCTGGGTGCACGGCTGGGGTTTGGGTGTGTGAGGGAGGTTGATGGGTACAAGGCTGGGGTATGGGTGTGTGAGTGAAGTAGTTTGCTGGGTACAGGCCTGGGGTATGGGTGTGAGAGAGGTGGCTGGGTGCAGGCCTGGGCTATGGGTGTGTGAGTGATGGAGGTTGCTGGGTGCAGAGCTGGGCTATGGATGTTTGAGGGTGAGTGCAGGGCTGGGGTATGAGTGTGTGAGCAAAGGAGGTTGCTGGGTGCATGGCTGGGATATGGGTGTGTGATGGAGGTTGCTGGGTGTACGGCTGGGGTATGGGTGTGTGAGGGAGGTTGCTGGGTATAGGGCTGGGGTTTGGGTGTGTAAGGGAGGTTGATGGGTACAGGGCTGGGGTATGGGTGTGTGAGTGATGGAGGTTGCTGGGTGCAGGGCTGAGGTATGGGTGTGTGAGTGATGGAGGTTGCTAGGTGCAGGGCTGGGATATGGGTGTGTGTGTGTGGGAGGGAGGTTGCTGTGTGCACGGCTGGGGTATGGGTGTGTGAGGGAGGTTGATGTGTACAGGGCTGGGGTATGGGTGTGTGTGTGAGGGAGGTTGCTGGGTGCACGGCTGGGTTATGGGTGTGTGAGGGAGGTTGATGTGTATAGGGCTGGGGTATTGGTGTGTGAGTGATGGAGGTTGCTGGGTGCAGAGCTGGAGTATGGGTGTGTGAGTGATGTAGGTTGCTGGGTGCAGGGCTGGGGTAAAGTTGTGAAAGGGAGGTTGCTTGGTGCAGGGTTGGGGCATGGGTTTGTGTGAGGGAGGTTGTTGGGTGCACGGCTGAGGTATGGGTGTGTGAGGGAGGTTGCTGGGTGCACGGATGGGGTTTGGGTGTGTGAGGGAGGTTGATGGGTACAAGGCTGGGGTATGGGTGTGTGAGTGATGGAGTTTGCTGGGTACTGGGCTGGGGTATGGGTGTGAGGGAGGTTGCTGGGTGCAGGGCTGGAGTATGGGTGTGAGGGAGGTTGATGGGTACAGGGCTGGGGTATGGGTGTGAGAGTGATGGAGGTTGCTGGGTGCGTGAGTGATGGAGGTTGCTGGGTGCAGAGCTGGAGTATGGGTGTGTGAGTGATGGAGGTTGCTGGGTGCAGGGCTGGGGTATGGGTGTGAGGGAGGTTGCTGGGTGCACGGCTAGAGTATGGGTGTGTGAGGGAGGTTGCTGGGTGCACGGCTGGGGTTTGGGTGTGTGAGGGAGGTTGATGGGTACAAGGCTGGGGTATGGGTGTGTGAGTGAAGTAGTTTGCTGGGTACAGGGCTGGGGTATGGGTGTGAGAGAGGTGGCTGGGTGCAGGCCTGGGCTATGGGTGTGTGAGTGATGGAGGTTGCTGGGTGCAGAGCTGGGCTATGGATGTTTGAGGGTGAGTGCAGGGCTGGGGTATGAGTGTGTGAGCAAAGGAGGTTGCTGGGTGCATGGCTGGGATATGGGTGTGTGAGGGAGGTTGCTGGGTGTACAGCTGGGGTATGGGTGTGTGAGGGAGGTTGCTGGGTATAGGGCTGGGGTTTGGGTGTGTGAGGGAGGTTGATGGGTACAGGGCTGGGGTATGGGTGTGTGAGTGATGGAGGTTGCTTGGTGCAGAGCTGGGGTATGGGTGTGTAAGGGAGGTTGCTGGGTGCAGGGCTGAGGTATGGGTGTGTGAGTGGTGGAGGTTGCTGGGTGCAGGGTTGGGATATGGGTGTGTGTGTGTGTGGGAGGGAGGTTGCTGTGTGCACGGCTGGGGTATGGGTGTGTGAGGGAGGTTGATGTGTACAGGGCTGGGGTATGGGTGTGTGTGTGAGGGAGGTTGCTGGGTGCACGGCTGGGGTATGGGTGTGTGAGGGAGGTTGCTGGGTATAGGGCTGGGGTTTGGGTGTGTGAGGGAGGTTGATGGGTACAGGGCTGGGGTATGGGTGTGTGAGTGATGGAGGTTGCTGGGTGCACAGCTGGGGTATGGGTGTGTGAGGGAGGTTGCTGGGTGCAGGGCTGAGGTATGGGTGTGTGAGTGGTGGAGGTTGCTGGGTGCAGGGCTGGGATATGGGTGTGTGTGTGTGGGAGGGAGGTTGCTGTGTGCACGGCTGGGATATGGGTGTGTGAGGGAGGTTGATGTGTACAGGGCTGGGGTATGGGTGTGTGTGTGAGGGAGGTTGCTGGGTGCACGGCTGGGGTATGGGTGTGTGAGGGAGGTTGATGTGTATAGGGCTGGGGTATTGGTGTGTGAGTGATGGAGGTTGCTGGGTGCAGAGCAGGAGTATGGGTGTGTGAGTGATGGAGGTTGCTGGGTGCAGGGCTGGGGTAAAGGAGTGAGAGGGAGGTTGCTGGGTGCAGGGTTGGGGCATGGGTGTGTGTGAGGTAGATTGCTGGGTACACGGCTGAGGTATGGGTGTGTGAGGGAGGTTGCTGGGTGCACGGATGGGGTTTGGGTGTGTGAGGGAGGTTGATGGGTACAAGGCTGGTGTATGGGTGTGTGAGTGATGGAGTTTGCTGGGTACTGGGCTGGGGTATGGGTGTGACGGAGGTTGCTGGGTGCAAGGCTGGGGTATGAGTGTGTGAGTGATGGAGATTGCTGGGTGCAGGGCTGGGGTATTGGTGTGTGAGGGAGGTTGCTGGGTGCAGGCCTGGGCTATGGGTGTGTGAGTGATGCAAGTTGCTGGGTGCAGAGCTGGGCTATGGGTGTTTGAGTTTGAGTGCAGGGCTGAGGTATGAGTGTGTGAGCGAAGGAGGTTGCTGGGTGTATGGCTGGGGTATGGGTGTGTGAGGGAGGTTGCTGGGTGTATGGCTGGGGTATGGGTGTGTGAGGGAGGTTGCTGGGTATAGGGCTGGGGTTTGGGTGTGTGAGGGAGGTTGATGGGTACAGGGCTGAGGTATGGGTGTGTGAGTGACGGAGTTTGCTGGGTGCAGAGCTGGGCTATGGGTGTTTGAGGGTGAGTGCAGGGCTGGGGTATGGGTGTGTGAGCGAAGGAGGTTGCCGGGTGCATGGCTGAGGTATGGGTGTGTGAGGGAGGTTGCTCGGTGTACCGCTGGGGTATGGGTGTGTGAGGGAGGTTGCTGGGTATAGGGCTGGGGTTTGGGTGTGTGAGGGAGGTTGATGGGTACAGGGCTGGGGTATGGGTGTGTGAGTGATGGAGGTTGCTGGGTGCAGAGCTGGGGTATGGGTGTGTGAGGGAGGTTGCTGGGTGCAGGGCTGAGGTATGGGTGTGTGAGTGGTGGAGGTTGCTGGGTGCAGGGCTGGGATATGGGTGTGTGTGTGTGTGTGTGTGGGAGGGAGGTTGCTGTGTGCACGGCTGGGGTATGGGTGTGTGAGGGAGGTTGATGTGTACAGGGCTGGGGTATGGGTGTGTGTGTGAGGGAGGTTGCTGGGTGCACGGCTGGGGTATGGGTGTGTGAGGGAGGTTGATGTGTATAGGGCTGGGGTATTGGTGTGTGAGTGATGGAGGTTGCTGGGTGCAGAGCTGGAGTATGGGTGTGTGAGTGATGGAGGTTGCTGGGTGCAGGGCTGGGGTAAAGGTGTGAGAGGGAGGTTGCTGGGTGCAGGGTTGGGGCATGGGTGTGTGTGAGGGAGGTTGCTGGGTACACGGCTGAGGTATGGGTGTGTGAGGGAGGTTGCTGGGTGCACGGATGGGGTTTGGGTGTGTGAGGGAGGTTGATGGGTACAAGGCTGGTGTATGGGTGTGTGAGTGATGGAGTTTGCTGGGGTACTGGGCTGGGGTATGGGTGTGAGGGAGGTTGCTGGGTGCAAGGCTGGGGTATGAGTGTGTGAGTGATGGAGATTGCTGGGTGCAGGGCTGGGGTATTGGTGTGTGAGGAAGGTTGCTGGGTGCAGGCCTGGGCTATGGGTGTGTGAGTGATGCAAGTTGCTGGGTGCAGAGCTGGGCTATGGGTGTTTGAGTTTGAGTGCAGGGCTGAGGTATGAGTGTGTGAGCGAAGGAGGTTGCTGGGTGTATGGCTGGGGTATGGGTGTGTGAGGGAGGTTGCTGGGTGTATGGCTGGGGTATGGGTGTGTGAGGGAGGTTGCTGGGTATAGGGCTGGGGTTTGGGTGTGTGAGGGAGGTTGATGGGTACAGGGCTGAGGTATGGGTGTGTGAGTGACAGAGTTTGCTGGGTGCTATGAGTTTGCTGGGTACTGGGCTGGGGTATGGGTGTGAGGGAGGTTGCTGGGTGCAAGGCTGGGGTATGAGTGTGTGAGTGATGGAGATTGCTGGGTGCAGGGCTGGGGTATTGGTGTGTGAGGGAGGTTGCTGGGTGCAGGCCTGGGCTATGGGTGTGTGAGTGATGCAAGTTGCTGGGTGCAGAGCTGGGCTATGGGTGTTTGAGGGTGAGTGCAGGGCTGGGGTATGAGTGTGTGAGCGAAGGAGGTTGCCGGGTGCATGGCTGAGGTATGGGTGTGTGAGGGAGGTTGCTCGGTGTACCGCTGGGGTATGGGTGTGTGAGGGAGGTTGCTGGGTATAGGACTGGAGTTTGGGTGTGTGAGGGAGGTTGCTGGGTGCAGGGCTGAGGTATGGGTGTGTGAGTGAAGTAGATTTCTGGGTACAGGGCTGGGGTATGGGTGTGAGGGAGGTTGCTGGGTGCAGGGCTGGGGTATGGGTGTGTGAGTGAAGGAGATTTCTGGGTGCAGGGCTGGGGTATGGGTGTGTGAGGGAGGTTGATGTGTATAGGGCTGGGGTATTGGTGTGTGAGTGATGGAGGTTGCTGGGTGCAGAGCTGGAGTATGGGTGTGTGAGTGATGGAGGTTGCTGGGTGCAGGGCTGGGGTAAAGGAGTGAGAGGGAGGTTGCTGGGTGCAGGGTTGGGGCATGGGTGTGTGTGAGGGAGGTTGCTGGGTACACGGCTGAGGTATGGGTGTGTGAGGGAGGTTGCTGGGTCCACGGATGGGGTTTGGGTGTGTGAGGGAGGTTGATGGGTACAAGGCTGGTGTATGGGTGTGTGAGTGATGGAGTTTGCTGGGTACTGGGCTGGGGTATGGGTGTGACGGAGGTTGCTGGGTGCAAGGCTGGGGTATGAGTGTGTGAGTGATGGAGATTGCTGGGTGCAGGGCTGGGGTATTGGTGTGTGAGGGAGGTTGCTGGGTGCAGGCCTGGGCTATGGGTGTGTGAGTGATGCAAGTTGCTGGGTGCAGAGCTGGGCTATGGGTGTTTGAGTTTGAGTGCAGGGCTGAGGTATGAGTGTGTGAGCGAAGGAGGTTGCTGGGTGTATGGCTGGGGTATGGGTGTATGGCTGGGGTATGGGTGTGTGAGGGAGGTTGCTGGGTATAGGGCTGGGGTTTGGGTGTGTGAGGGAGGTTGATGGGTACAGGGCTGAGGTATGGGTGTGTGAGTGACGGAGTTTGCTGGGTGCAGAGCTGGGCTATGGGTGTTTGAGGGTGAGTGCAGGGCTGGGGTATGAGTGTGTGAGCGAAGGAGGTTGCCGGGTGCATGGCTGAGGTATGGGTGTGTGAGGGAGGTTGCTCGGTGTACCGCTGGGGTATGGGTGTGTGAGGGAGGTTGCTGGGTATAGGGCTGGGGTTTGGGTGTGTGAGGGAGGTTGATGGGTACAGGGCTGGGGTATGGGTGTGTGAGTGATGGAGGTTGCTGGGTGCAGAGCTGGGGTATGGGTGTGTGAGGGAGGTTGCTGGGTGCAGGGCTGAGGTATGGGTGTGTGAGTGGTGGAGGTTGCTGGGTGCAGGGCTGGGATATGGGTGTGTGTGTGTGGGAGGGAGGTTGCTGTGTGCACGGCTGGGGTATGGGTGTGTGAGGGAGGTTGATGTGTACAGGGCTGGGGTATGGGTGTGTGTGTGAGGGAGGTTGCTGGGTGCACGGCTGGGGTATGGGTGTGTGAGGGAGGTTGATGTGTATAGGGCTGGGGTATTGGTGTGTGAGTGATGGAGGTTGCTGGGTGCAGAGCTGGAGTATGGGTGTGTGAGTGATGGAGGTTGCTGGGTGCAGGGCTGGGGTAAAGGTGTGAGAGGGAGGTTGCTGGGTGCAGGTTTGGGGCATGGGTGTGTGTGAGGGAGGTTGCTGGGTACACGGCTGAGGTATGGGTGTGTGAGGGAGGTTGCTGGGTGCACGGATGGGGTTTGGGTGTGTGAGGGAGGTTGATGGGTACAAGGCTGGTGTATGGGTGTGTGAGTGATGGAGTTTGCTGGGGTACTGGGCTGGGGTATGGGTGTGAGGGAGGTTGCTGGGTGCAAGGCTGGGGTATGAGTGTGTGAGTGAGGGAGGTTGCTGGGTGCAAGGCTGGGGTATGAGTGTGTGAGTGATGGAGATTGCTGGGTGCAGGGCTGGGGTATTGGTGTGTGAGGAAGGTTGCTGGGTGCAGGCCTGGGCTATGAGTGTGTGAGTGATGCAAGTTGCTGGGTGCAGAGCTGGGCTATGGGTGTTTGAGTTTGAGTGCAGGGCTGAGGTATGAGTGTGTGAGCGAAGGAGGTTGCTGGTAGAGATGAGCGCCTGAAATTTTTTGGGTTTTGTGTTTTGGTTTTGGGTTCGGTTCCGCGGCCGTGTTTTGGGTTCGACCGCGTTTTGGCAAAACCTCACCGAATTTTTTTTGTCGGATTCGGGTGTGTTTTGGATTCGGGTGTTTTTTTCAAAAAACCCTAAAAAACAGCTTAAATCATAGAATTTGGGGGTAATTTTGATCCCAAAGTATTATTAACCTCAAAAAACATAATTTACACTCATTTTCAGCCTATTCTGAACACATCACACCTCACAATATTATTTTTAGTCCTAAAATTTGCACCGAGGTCGCTGTGTGAGTAAGATAAGCGACCCTAGTGGCCGACACAAACACCGGGCCCATCTAGGAGTGGCACTGCAGTGTCACGCAGGATGTCCCTTCCAAAAAACCCTCCCCAAACAGCACATGACGCAAAGAAAAAAAGAGGCGCAATGAGGTAGCTGACTGTGTGAGAAAGATAAGCGACCCTAGTGGCCGACACAAACACCGGGCCCATCTAGGAGTGGCACTGCAGTGTCACGCAGGATGTCCCTTCCAAAAAACCCTCCCCAATCAGCACATGATGCAAAGAAAAAGAAAAGAAAAAAGAGGTGCAAGATGGAATTATCCTTGGGCCCTCCCACCCACCCTTATGTTGTATAAACAAAACAGGACATGCACACTTTAACCAACCCATCATTTCAGTGACAGGGTCTGCCACACGACTGTGACTGATATGACGGGTTGGTTTGGACCCCCCCCAAAAAAGAAGCAATTAATCTCTCCTTGCACAAACTGGCTCTACAGAGGCAAGATGTCCACCTCATCTTCACCCTCCGATATATCACCGTGTACATCCCCCTCCTCACAGATTATCAATTCGTCCCCACTGGAATCCACCATCTCAGCTCCCTGTGTACTTTGTGGAGGCAATTGCTGCTGGTCAATGTCTCCGCGGAGGAATTGATTATAATTCATTTTAATGAACATCATCTTCTCCACATTTTCTGGATGTAACCTCGTACGCCGATTGCTGACAAGGTGAGCGGCGGCACTAAACACTCTTTCGGAGTACACACTTGTGGGAGGGCAACTTAGGTAGAATAAAGCCAGTTTGTGCAAGGGCCTCCAAATTGCCTCTTTTTCCTGCCAGTATAAGTACGGACTGTGTGACGTGCCTACTTGGATGCGGTCACTCATATAATCCTCCACCATTCTATCAATGTTGAGAGAATCATATGCAGTGACAGTAGACGACATGTCCGTAATCGTTGTCAGGTCCTTCAGTCCGGACCAGATGTCAGCATCAGCAGTCGCTCCAGACTGCCCTGCATCACCGCCAGCGGGTGGGCTCGGAATTCTGAGCCTTTTCCTCGCACCCCCAGTTGCGGGAGAATGTGAAGGAGGAGATGTTGACAGGTGGCGTTCCGCTTGACTTGACAATTTTGTCACCAGCAGGTCTTTCAACCCCAGCAGACCTGTGTCTGCCGGAAAGAGAGATCCAAGGTAGGCTTTAAATCTAGGATCGAGCACGGTGGCCAAAATGTAGTGCTCTGATTTCAACAGATTGACCACCCGTGAATCCTTGTTAAGCGAATTAAGGGCTGCATCCACAAGTCCCACATGCCTAGCGGAATCGCTCCGTGTTAGCTCCTTCTTCAATGCCTCCAGCTTCTTCTGCAAAAGCCTGATGAGGGGAATGACCTGACTCAGGCTGGCAGTGTCTGAACTGACTTCACGTGTGGCAAGTTCAAAGGGCATCAGAACCTTGCACAACATTGAAATCATTCTCCACTGCACTTGAGACAGGTGCATTCCATCTCCTATATCGTGCTCAATTGTATAGGCTTGAATGGCCTTTTGCTGCTCCTCCAACCTCTGAAGCATATAGAGGGTTGAATTCCACCTCGTTACCACTTCTTGCTTCAGATGATGGCAGGGCAGGTTCAGTAGTTTTTGGTGGTGCTCCAGTCTTCTGTACGTGGTGCCTGTACGCCGAAAGTGTCCCGCAATTTTTCTGGCCACCGACAGCATCTCTTGCACGCCCCTGTCGTTTTTTAAAAAATTCTGCACCACCAAATTCAAGGTATGTGCAAAACATGGGACGTGCTGGAATTTGCCCATATTTAATGCACACACAATATTGCTGGCGTTGTCCGATGCCACAAATCCACAGGAGAGTCCAATTGGGGTAAGCCATTCCGCGATGATCTTCCTCAGTTGCCGTAAGAGGTTTTCAGCTGTGTGCGTATTCTGGAAAGCGGTGATACAAAGCGTAGCCTGCCTAGGAAAGAGTTGGCGTTTGCGAGATGCTGCTACTGGTGCCGCCGCTGCTGTTCTTGCGGCGGGAGTCCATACATCTACCCAGTGGGCTGTCACAGTCATATAGTCCTGACCCTGCCCTGCTCCACTTGTCCACATGTCCGTGGTTAAGTGGACATTGGGTACAACTGCATTTTTTAGGACACTGGTGAGTCTTTTTCTGACGTCCGTGTACATTCTCGGTATCGCCTGCCTAGAGAAGTGGAACCTAGATGGTATTTGGTAACGGGGGCACACTGCCTCAATAAATTGTCTAGTTCCCTGTGAACTAACGGCGGATACCGGACGCACGTCTAACACCAACATAGTTGTCAAGGACTCAGTTATCCGCTTTGCAGTAGGATGACTGCTGTGATATTTCATCTTCCTCGCAAAGGACTGTTGAACAGTCAATTGCTTACTGGAAGTAGTACAAGTGGGCTTACGACTTCCCCTCTGGGATGACCATCGACTCCCAGCGGCAACAACAGCAGCGCCAGCAGCAGTAGGCGTTACACGCAAGGATGCATCGGAGGAATCACAGGCAGGAGAGGACTCGTCAGACTTGCCAGTGACATGGCCTGCAGGACTATTGGCATTCCTGGGGAAGGAGGAAATTGACACTGAGGGAGTTGGTGGGGTGGTTTGCGTGAGCTTGGTTACAAGAGGAAGGGATTTACTGGTCAGTGGACTGCTTCCGCTGTCACCCAAAGTTTTTGAACTTGTCACTGACTTATTATGAATGCGCTGCAGGTGACGTATAAGGGAGGATGTTCCGAGGTGGTTAACGTCCTTACCCCTACTTATTACAGCTTGACAAAGGGAACACACGGCTTGACACCTGTTGTCCGCATTTCTGGTGAAATACCTCCACACCGAAGAGCTGATTTTTTTGGTATTTTCACCTGGCATGTCAACGGCCATATTCCTCCCACGGACAACAGGTGTCTCCCCGGGTGCCTGACTTAAACAAACCACCTCACCATCAGAATCCTCCTGGTCAATTTCCTCCCCAGCGCCAGCAACACCCATATCCTCCTCATCCTGGTGTACTTCAACACTGACATCTTCAATCTGACTATCAGGAACTGGACTGCGGGTGCTCCTTCCAGCACTTGCAGGGGGCATGCAAATAGTGGAAGGCGCATGCTCTTCACGTCCAGTGTTGGGAAGGTCAGGCATCGCAAACGACACAATTGGACTCTCCTTGTGGATTTGGGATTTCAAAGAACGCACAGTTCTTTGCGGTGCTTTTGCCAGCTTGAGTCTTTTCAGTTTTCTAGCGAGAGGCTGAGTGCTTCCATCCTCATGTGAAGCTGAACCACTAGCCATGAACATAGGCCAGGGCCTCAGCCGTTCCTTGCCACTCCGTGTGGTAAATGGCATATTGGCAAGTTTACGCTTCTCCTCCGACAATTTTATTTTAGGTTTTGGAGTCCTTTTTTTTCTGATATTTGGTGTTTTGGATTTGACATGCTCTGTACTATGACATTGGGCATCGGCCTTGGCAGACGACGTTGCTGGCATTTCATCGTCTCGGCCATGACTAGTGGCAGCAGCTTCAGCACGAGGTGGAAGTGGATCTTGATCTTTCCCTAATTTTGGAACCTCAACTTTTTTGTTCTCCATATTTTATAGGCAGAACTAAAAGGCACCTCAGGTAAACAATGGAGATGGATGGATTGGATACTAGTATACAATTATGGACGGACTGCCACGGTTAGGTGGTATAAAAAAACCACGGTTAGGTGGTATATATTATAATAATAATACAATTATGGATGGACGGACTGCCTGCCGACTGCCGACACAGAGGTAGCCACAGCCGTGAACTACCGCACTGTACACTGGTTGATAAAGAGATAGTAGTATACTCGTAACAACTAGTATGACACTATGACGACGGTATAAAGAATGAAAAAAAAACCACGGTTAGGTGGTATATATTATAATAATAATACAATTATGGATGGACGGACTGCCTGCCGAGTGCCGACACAGAGGTAGCCACAGCCGTGAACTACCGCACTGTACACTGGTTGATAAAGAGATAGTAGTATACTCGTAACAACTAGTATGACACTATGACGACGGTATAAAGAATGAAAAAAAAACCACGGTTAGGTGGTATATATTATAATAATAATACAATTATGGATGGACGGACTGCCTGCCGACTGCCGACACAGAGGTAGCCACAGCCGTGAACTACCGCACTGTACACTGGTTGATAAAGAGATAGTAGTATACTCGTAACAACTAGTATGACACTATGACGACGGTATAAAGAATGAAAAAAAAACCACGGTTAGGTGGTATATATTATAATAATAATACAATTATGGATGGACGGACTGCCTGCCGACTGCCGACACAGAGGTAGCCACAGCCGTGAACTACCGCACTGTACACTGGTTGATAAAGAGATAGTAGTATACTCGTAACAACTAGTATGACACTATGACGACGGTATAAAGAAAGAAAAAAAAATACCACAGTTAGGTGGTATATATTATAATAATAATACAATTATGGATGGACGGACTGCCTGCCGACTGCCGACACAGAGGTAGCCACAGCCGTGAACTACCGCACTGTACACTGGTTGATAAAGAGATAGTAGTATACTCGTAACAACTAGTATGACACTATGACGACGGTATAAAGAAAGAAAAAAAAATACCACAGTTAGGTGGTATATATTATAATAATAATACAATTATGGATGGACGGACTGCCTGCCGACTGCCGACACAGAGGTAGCCACAGCCGTGAACTACCGCACTGTACACTGGTTGATAAAGAGATAGTAGTATACTCGTAACAACTAGTATGACACTATGACGACGGTATAAAGAATGAAAAAAAAACCACGGTTAGGTGGTATATATTATAATAATAATACAATTATGGATGGACGGACTGCCTGCCGACTGCCGACACAGAGGTAGCCACAGCCGTGAACTACCGCACTGTACACTGGTTGATAAAGAGATAGTAGTATACTCGTAACAACTAGTATGACACTATGACGACGGTATAAAGAATGAAAAAAAAACCACGGTTAGGTGGTATATATTATAATAATAATACAATTATGGATGGACGGACTGCCTGCCGACTGCCGACACAGAGGTAGCCACAGCCGTGAACTACCGCACTGTACACTGGTTGATAAAGAGATAGTAGTATACTCGTAACAACTAGTATGACACTATGACGGTATAAAGAATGAAAAAAAAACCACGGTTAGGTGGTATATATTATAATAATAATACAATTATGGATGGACGGACTGCCTGCCGACTGCCGACACAGAGGTAGCCACAGCCGTGAACTACCGCACTGTACACTGGTTGATAAAGAGATAGTAGTATACTCGTAACAACTAGTATGACACTATGACGACGGTATAAAGAAAGAAAAAAAAATACCACGGTTAGGTGGTATATATTGTAATACAATTATGGATGGACGGACTGCCTGCCGAGTTCCGACTGCCGACACAGAGGTAGCCACAGCCGTGAACTACCGCACTGTACTGTGTCTGCTGCTAATATAGACTGGTTGATAAAGAGATAGTATACAATACATACAACAATATACTACTATACTGGTGGTCAGGCACTGGTCACCACTAGTCACACTGGCAGTGGCACTCCTGCAGCAAAAGTGTGCACTGTTTAATTTTAAATTAATATAATATTATGTACTCCTGGGGGCTCCTGCTATAACAACCTGCAGTGCTCCCCAGTCTCCCCCACAATTATTATAAGCTTTGCCTTTTATACATTGATGTGCAGCACACTGGGCTGAGCTGAGTGCACACAGACTGAGTCACACTGTGTGACTGGCTGCTGCTGTGTATCGTTTTTTTTCAGGCAGAGAACGGATATAGCAGAGAACGGATATATTATATTAAAATAAATAAAAGTTAACTAACAACAACTGCACTGGTCACTGTGGTAAACTCTGTCTGACTCTGCACAATCTCTCTCTCTCTTCTAATCTAATTTCTAATGGAGAGGACGCCAGCCACGTCCTCTCCCTATCAATCTCAATGCACGTGTGAAAATGGCGGCGACGCGCGGCTCCTTATATAGAATCCGAGTCTCGCGAGAATCCGACAGCGTCATGATGACGTTCGGGCGCGCTCGGGTTAACCGAGCAAGGCGGGAGGATCCGAGTCTGCTCGGACCCGTAAAAAAAACATGAAGTTCGTGCGGGTTCGGTTTCAGAGAAACCGAACCCGCTCATCTCTAGTTGCTGGGTGTATGGCTGGGGTATGGGTGTGTGAGGGAGGTTGCTGGGTGTATGGCTGGGGTATGGGTGTGTGAGGGAGGTTGCTGGGTATAGGGCTGGGGTTTGGGTGTGTGAGGGAGGTTGATGGGTACAGGGCTGAGGTATGGGTGTGTGAGTGACGGAGTTTGCTGGGTGCTATGAGTTTGCTGGGTACTGGGCTGGGGTATGGGTGTGAGGGAGGTTGCTGGGTGCAAGGCTGGGGTATGAGTGTGTGAGTGATGGAGATTGCTGGGTGCAGGGCTGGGGTATTGGTGTGTGAGGGAGGTTGCTGGGTGCAGGCCTGGGCTATGGGTGTGTGAGTGATGCAAGTTGCTGGGTGCAGAGCTGGGCTATGGGTGTTTGAGGGTGAGTGCAGGGCTGGGGTATGAGTGTGTGAGCGAAGGAGGTTGCCGGGTGCATGGCTGAGGTATGGGTGTGTGAGGGAGGTTGCTCGGTGTACCGCTGGGGTATGGGTGTGTGAGGGAGGTTGCTGGGTATAGGACTGGAGTTTGGGTGTGTGAGGGAGGTTGCTGGGTGCAGGGCTGAGGTATGGGTGTGTGAGTGAAGTAGATTTCTGGGTACAGGGCTGGGGTATGGGTGTGAGGGAGGTTGCTGGGTGCAGGGCTGGGGTATGGGTGTGTGAGTGAAGGAGATTTCTGGGTGCAGGGCTGGGGTATGGGTGTGAGGGAGGTTGCTGGGTGCAGGACTGGGGTATGGGTGTGTGAGTGATGGAGGTTGCTGGGTGCAGAGCTGGGGTATGGGTGTGCGAGGGAGGTTACTGGGTGCAGGGCAGAGGTATGGGTGTGTGAGTGGTGGAGTTTGCTGGGTGCAGGGCTGGGATATGGGTGTGTGTGTGTGTGTGTGTGTGTGTGTGTGTGTGTGTGATGGAGGTTGCTGGGTGCACGGCTGGGGTTTGGGTGTGTGAGGGAGGTTGATGGGTACAGGGCTGGGGTATGGGTGTGTGAGTGAAGGAGTTTGCTGGGTACAGGGCTGGGGTATGGGTGTGAGGGAGGTTGCTGGGTGCAGGCCTTGGCTATGGGTGTGTGAGTGATGGAGGTTGCTGGGTGCAGAGCTGGGCTATGGATGTTTGAGGGTGAGTGCAGGGCTGGGGTATGAGTGTGTGAGCGAAGGAGGTTGCTGGGTGCATGGCTGGGGTATGGGTGTGTGAGGGAGGTTGCTGGGTGTATGTCTGGGGTATGGGTGTGTGAGAGATGTTTCTGGGTATAGGGCTGGGGTTTGGGTGTGTGAGGGAGGTTGATGGGTACAGGGCTGGGGTATGGATGTGTGAGTGATGGAGGTTGCTGGGTGCAGAGCTGGGGTATGGGTGTGTGAGGAAGGTTGCTGGGTGCAGGGCTGAGGTATGGGTGTGTGAGTGGTGGTGGTTGCTGGGTGCAGGGCTGGGGTATGGGTGTGAGGGAGGTTGCTGGGTGCAAGGCTGGGGTATGGGTGTGTGAGTGATGGAGGTTGCTGGGTGCAGAGCTGGAGTATGGGTGTGAGGGAGGTTGCTGGGTGCAGGGCTGGGATATGGGTGTGTGAGGGAGATTACTGGGTGCACGGCTGGGGTATGGGTGTGTGATGGAGGTTGCTGGGTGCAGGGCAGGGGTATGGGTGTGTGAGGGAGGTTGCTGGGGGTATGGTTGTGTGGGAGGTTGCTGTGTGCAGGACTGGGGTATGGGTGAGTGAGGGAGGTTGCTGGGGGTATGGGTGTGTGAAGGAGGGTGCACGGCTGGGGTATGGGTGTGTGAGTGATGGAGGTTGCTGGGTGCAGAGCTGGTGTATGGGTGTGAGAGAGGTTGCTGGGTGCAGGGCTGGGGTATGGGCGTGTGAGTGGTGGAGTTTGCTGGGTGCAGGGCTGGGATATGGGTGTGTGTGTGAGGGAGGTTGCTTTGTGCACGGCTGGGGTATGGGTGTGTGAGGGAGGTTGCTGGGTGCACGGCTGGGGTTTGGGTGTGTGAGGGAGGTTGCTGGGTGCACGGCTGGGGTATGGGTGTGTGAGGGAGGTTGATGTGTACAGGGCTGGGGTATGGGTGTGTGTGTGAGGGAGGTTGCTGGGTGCACGGCTGGGGTATGGGTGTGTGAGGGAGATTGATGTGTACAGGGCTGGGGTATGGGTGTGTGTGTGTGTGTGTGTGTGTGTGTGAGGGAGGTTGATGTGTACAGGGCTGGGGTATGGGTGTGTGAGTGAAGGAGGTTTGTGGGTGCAGGGCTGGGGTATGGGTGTGAGGGAGGTTGCTGGGTGCAAGGCTGGGGTATGAGTGTGTGAGTGATGGAGGTTGCTGGGTGCAGAGCTGGGGTATGGGTGTGAGGGAGGTTGCTGGGTGCATGGCTGGGGTATGGGTGTGTGAGGGAGATTGCTGGGTGCACGGCTGGGGTATGGGTGTGTGAGGGAGGTTGCTGGGTGCAGGGCTGGGGTTTGGGTGTGTGAGGGAGGTTGATGGGTACAGGGCTGGGGTATGGGTGTGTGAGTGATGGAGGTTGCTGGGTGCAGAGCTGGGGTATGGGTCTGTGAGGAAGGTTGCTGGGTGCAGGGCTGGGGTATGGGTGTGTGAGTGGTGGTGGTTGCTGGGTGCACAGCTGGGGTATAGGTGTGTGAGTGGTGGAGTTTGCTGGGTGCAGGGCTGGGATATGGGTGTGTGTGTGAGGGAGGTTGCTGGGTGCACGGCTGGGGTATGGGTGTGTGAGGGAGGTTGATGTGTACAGGGCTGGGGTATTGGTGTGTGTGTGAGGGAGGTTGCTGGGTGCACGGCTGCGGTATGGGTGTGTGAGGGAGATTGATGTGTACAGGGCTGGGGTATGGGTGTGTGTGTGTGTGTGTGTGTGTGTGTGTGTGTGTGTGTGTGTGTGTGTGTGTGTGTGTGTGTGTGTGAGGGAGGTTGATGTGTACAGGGCTGGGGTATGGGTGTGTGAGTGAAGGAGGTTTGTGGGTGCAGGGCTGGGGTATGGGTGTGAGGGAGGTTGCTGGGTGCAAGGCTGGGGTATGGGTGTGTGAGTGATGGAGGTTGCTGGGTGCAGAGCTGGGGTATGGGTGTGAGGGAGGTTGCTGGGTGCAGGGCTGGGATATGGGTGTGTGAGGGAGATTGCTGGGTGCACGGCTGGGGTATGGGTGTGTGAGGGAGGTTGCTGGGGGTATGGTTGTGTGGGAGGTTGCTGTGTGCAGGACTGGGGTATGGGTGTGTGAGGGAGGTTGCTGCCTGGGTGCATGGCTGGGGTATGGGTGTGTGAGGGAGGTTGCTGGGTGCACGGCTTGGCTATCGGTGTGTGAGGGAGGTTGCTGGGGGTATGGGTGTGTAAGGGAAGTTGCTGGGTGTAGGGCTGTGCAGGTGTGGATCAATGGCAGGCATGCTGATGTGAGTGGCCTGGGCAGCACAGAGAGATAGAAGAGAAAAGGGGATGTCTAGTTTGTAACCATGAGTCACTCAGCAGTAGTTTGGCTGGGACATATTGCTGCACTTCTTCAAATACAGGGCTTCTCCTGTGCCTGCTGTTTGCTGGGACTGAGCCACATTCCATAGCGTAACTGAGGTTCTACAAACCATGGGAGGGGACAATGAACAAGCCGCAGATGCTAATAGAGTAGGTAAGTAGAATAAAGCTCAGCGGTGCAAGTGGGCGGGTACTGGTGGGTATGGCGTACCCTTAACAATTTAGCCATGGGTACGCCTTACCCACCGCCGTCGGGCCACCGCTCCTTTCCTCCGCTGCTGCTCACCCCGCTGCTGCATGAGGGGTCCCCACAATTATGTTGCCATGGGGCCCCCGCAAAACTTAATCCGGCTCTGCTAACACATGTCAATAGCCATATCACTTGCAGGTATCTGTGGGCTGGTATAAATGCATATTAATGACAATGGTTTCCAGCACTGTTACTGTAGCTACCTGTATTTGGCTGATTCCGAATTCAAGTCCACATTAACTGGTTAATGTTTTACAGTTGCTTTAAGAAAGAGTTTTTGGGGAGTTTCAGGGTAGTGTAGCCAGAGTTACACACTATTCTTTTTCACACGTAAAGTGAAAGGACACCCATTGTAGACAGATCTCTTGCACACAGCATGGGGTAGGTGTAAGTGCAGGTGCTAATGAAGATGATCGAGGCTGTGGATGGAAAAACAGTGGGTGGTGTGACTTTCCGCTTAAAGTGTATGTATTAGAATAAGGTAGTAGGCCTGGCTACCATGGCCAGGAATCAGGCCATGAGTAGTACATGGATCCTGAGATCATTAAAAGGACACTTCATTCATTTTTGGAATGGCTTCTTTGGGCTCTAGCCTAAATTAACAAAATATGTAATGCAAAGACGACCTCGTAGATACTTCACATTTGTATGGAATAATCCTGGCTACAGGTGAGTTCTTTCATTCCTCAGAACTGCTCTATAGGTGGATGGACAGTGCTGTTGATAGATATGTTCCACAAGTGTGTTACTCCCAGGTACCATGGTTTTACCTTCACTGTTCATATAGTTCCAGAGATGCAAGGCGTAAGAATTAGGAAAGGTTGGCAAATAATTCCACATCTCAAAATACTTTTCCCAAGATTGATACAAGATAGGATAAAAGCGTTCAGGGCGAAGGTAGTTAATATTTGCACACATGACATCATAAGTAGATGTAAATACTTGAATCCCACACATCCTTTTCATGACACGTGTGAAGACTCCTGGTCCTTGGTGTCCCCATTTGCTGCCTCTGTAATTCTGAACAAAGTTTTCCATGAACTCCCATGTCACGTTATTACACGCAGAGAGCCCAAAAACACTACTGCTGGTAATGTCGATGCTTTGAGCAGCTACAAAATGATCTTTAGGAATGGGCCGAATGGAAATAACATCAGTATCCATGTAAATGCCACCATATTTCCATATCAGGGCAAACCTGCAGGCATCTGAGCTAACATGCGTCCAGTAACGTTCTTTCTTAGGGTTCACCTAGAAATGCAGAAGAATACAGTAAGTGGTGGGAAAATAAAAAAAGGTCTTGAAATTAAGAAAATAATTCCTCGGCTCTCTAGATTATTTGACATACAGTACAACTTGTGCTACATTGATATCACACCATCAGATGAAGCAACTCTGTGCCATATTTAGAGGAGGGGCTATAAATATAGATAATGAGGAATAAGGCTCTGACCTATGAGCAGGAAAGGTAAACAAACACAATTTGATGCGCCTGATTTCATGCCTCTGTACAGGGGCAAAGCTGGCATGGCTTGTGCTCGGAGTGACTGATGTTACAGGCGCCAGCAGGACGTAGAAGAGGTGGGCCACAGTGATTCCTTGGATTGCTGTCTGGGAGATCCGAGGAGATGTTAGGCAGCTCCACAGCAATCCCATGGCACTCAGAAAGGAAGTATCAATGTGTTCATTTCCTCTCTTTGCTCAGCAACATAGGATGGAGGAGCTTTCAGATGACTCAGTGGGGAGGTCCACTGTTAGGAGACTTGTAGGAGAAGTCGACTGCACTGAAGATCAGTGTCGGACTGGGGCATGAAGGGCCCATCGGGGAAATGCTGTTGTAGGGGCCCATGCTTAAGGGTGTGGCCGGGCTCCAGTGGGGGCGTGACCAGCCACCACAGAGGTTTGGCTAGCCATTACAGAGTACATGTTCTGTGCCCCTTGGTAAATACATAATTAACCAAATTATTGTGAAGTATAATGTAACATATTTATAATGCATAATTCAAGTGCACTAGGATAGAGTCTGGAACCTGATCCCTAGAGAGGAGGAGGGCACACAGGCAGTGGGGCCCACCAGGTGTTCACCCCTGTTCCACTTTGGGCCAGTCCAACCCTGCTGAAGATGTAAGAGGGCAGGAAGGAACCACACACAAGAGTCAAACTTAGAACTGCTGAAAAGGTGGATTTGGGAGGATAGACATTTGTACACTAGGGGTTGGGACAGTGGCGTATCTATAATGGGTGCAGGGTGTGTGATGTACACGGGCCCTTGGGCCAAGAGCAGGAACACACTGCACCCATTTCTTCTTCACCCTCCTCTCCAGAGTCCCGTAGCCGGCAGCTGCAGCAGTGCTGTTAGCACTCTGTCTGAGCACTAGAGACTCTGGCACAGTGCCAGAGTCTTCAGCGCATGCACAGGTCTCCCAAAAAATGGCTGCTGCGCCATTTTTCCGGAGACTTGCGCATGCGCTGTAGACTCTGGTACTGTGCCAGAGTCTCTAGTGCTCAGACGGAGTGCTAACAGCGCTGCTGCCGGCTACGGGACGGGAGAGGAGGGGGCCCACACCCGGAGAGTGCTTGTGTCCCCTCCTCTCTAGATACGCCCCTGGGTTGGGATCATTACAAAATAGAAAGTATTGGGGGTTATTATTAAGCTAGTACAGATTAATATACTAAAGAAGACATTGCATTTATTTTTATACTGTTTGGGGACACGCATTATGTTTATAGTTAAAATCTCTAGGGAGTGGGGGACGGACGACACAGATTATTATTATTTCAATAACGTTCGAACAGATTATTGCTATTATAATAAAGGTGGCACTTAAGTACAGAAAAAATGGAAACAATTATTTTTAGATAATAATTTTAATTACCCAGTCAGCCTATCAAAGTTGTTGCTAAATGATGAGGCACTATTCATATATATGACATTGCCAGAAGCAGCGGAAAACATCTCCACCCAGTAGCTGACAGTTGCACTACTTACTGTTTGGTCTTGTATTTTAGGAAATTAATCTTTGTAAATGGTATCTGCATACAAAATGCTACGTTACAGTGATTTCCAGGAATACACTGTAACATAGCATTTCGTATGCAGATACAGCCGCAGTCACACATAGAATATAGGCATGCTGCATATCATTTTAATCAGCAGAAGCTGCTTGTGTCCATAAGCATACCACATGCCCTAGCATTTGCCTAGTTTGCCTATGCGTAGTGCCTACTCTGCATATTATAAGAAGGAAGAAAGAAATGGGAGTCATTTGCTCAGTGCACAAGAGCCCTAATAGAACTTCTTTTATTTCATACATAATTGGCATTTCGAATTGGGGAATTGATAGAACCCTTTCATTATTTATTCTTAAAACATTTCAATAATACACAAGCAAAATGTAAAAGTATAGGCCCTCATTCCGAGTTGTTCGCTCGGTATTTTTCATCGCATCGCAGTGAAAATCCGCTTAGTACGCATGCGCAATGTTCGCACTGCGACTGCGCCAAGTAACTTTACTATGAAGAAAGTATTTTTACTCACGGCTTTTTCTTCGCTCCGGCGATCGTAATGTGATTGACAGGAAATGGGTGTTACTGGGCGGAAACACGGCGTTTCAGGGGCGTGTGGCTGAAAACGCTACCGTTTCCGGAAAAAACGCAGGAGTGGCCGGAGAAACGGTGGGAGTGCCTGGGCGAACGCTGGGTGTGTTTGTGACGTCAACCAGGAACGACAAGCACTGAAATGATCGCACAGGCAGAGTAAGTCTGGAGCTACTCTGAAACTGCTAAGTAGTTAGTAATCGCAATATTGCGAATACATCGGTCGCAATTTTAAGAAGCTAAGATTCACTCCCAGTAGGCGTAGGCTTAGCGTGTGTAACTCTGCTAAATTCGCCTTGCGACCGATCAACTCGGAATGAGGGCCATAGTACAGTAAGTGAAAGATTAGTGGTATCAAAATAAAAACAAATGTCCACAGATAGCACTTATTACCAATTCCTTTCATTATTTTATATCTCTAAGTAGATTTAGGATCTGGTCATGTATGCATGGAATTATAGCTACTTTAGATCAGACTGTATAACTGCAAATGTATCGGTTTACTTTATATGATTTTGTATAGACAGTGGTTGTACTGTAGCTGTGGGTAAAAGACTCAGGGTTGTAAAAGCTCAATGTAATTGTTAATCAGTAGTGATACTGTGCAAGTCTATGTATAAGTTGATACAAGAGGCCTCATTCAGAGGTGCATGCAAAACTTCAAATACGCATATTGAGCAATAAATGGCAGAATATGCATGCGCTGTAAAGACAAAAGTAAGAATGTGCAATATATACCCAGCGCTCATTGGGGGTCATTCCGAGTTGATCGCTAGCTGCTTTTCGTTCGCTGGGGCAGCGAACATGCAAAAAATCGACAGTTCTGCGCATGTGTATGCGGCGCAATGTGCACGCACGTTGTACTCTTACAATGAATGATGTAGTTTCACACAAGGTCTAGCGAAGCTTTTCAGTCGCACTGCTGACCGCAGAGTGCTTGACAGGAAGTGGGTGTTTCTGGGTGTCAACTGACCGTTTTCTGGGATTGAGCGGAAAAACGCAGGCGTGCCAGATAAAAACGCAGGCGTGGTTGGTGAAACGTAGTCGTGGCTGGACGAACGCAGGGCGTGTTCGTGATGTCAAAACAGGAACTGAATAGTCTGCCGTGATCGCAAGCTAGGAGTAGGTCTGGCTCTACTCTGAAGCTGCACAAAATTATTTTGTAGCCGCTCTGCGATCCTTTCATTCGCACTTCTGCTAAGCTAAGATACACTCCCAGAGGGCGGCGGCTTAGCGTTTGCACGGCTGCTAAAAGCAGCTAGCGAACGATCAACTCGGAATGAGGGCCAATGTCACAGCTCTCAAATGCCCTGTGAAGTTGGCATCACAGTAGAGTATCAGAAGGTGGAACGTAGGCCTGCATTGGGCGTGTGCCTGGGGGATTCAGTATGATATCCTGGTTGTCGGGATCCTGTCGATCAGGAGATCTGCACCAGGGTCCCGACAGCCGGAATACTGGCAGCGAGCACAGTGCGTGTCGGCTTGCCACGCTTCAGGCGTGGTGGCAACATTAGGTTGCCACAGACTTATATTATTCCTCGGGTGGTGGTGTAGACCATCACCAGAATGGGGATTCTGGGCGGTAGTTGGGATTCCGACCGCCGTTATTTCAGTGGGTGTCGGGATTCCGGTGTCGATATCTTGACCACTGGGATCCTGGCAACATAAATGCCTTCCTGTCTGGGTAGTGCGTGCTAAATGTCTAGGCCGTGGCATGATGCACTTAACTTTGTAGAGCTGCAACCAGCAAGATTGATGTCACATCTCAGCATCTGAGATGGTTCACTGCATCTAGGTGAGGGCTTGCGCATAGCCTGATACTAATGAAAACAAAAAGAGTCATCCATCCATAATTGGACCTCAGCAAACTCCATCTGTGTCAGGTGAGATAATTCCTAATGCTATTATTAGCTCACCTATATGTTAGCCTAATACAGTGATTTCCAAACACACCTCAATTATAGTCAGTTAAAATGTAGCAGCATGTCTCGCAATGGGGTCATTCCGAGTTGATCGCTCGCTAGCAGTTTTTAGCAGTCGTGCAAACGCTAAGCCGCCGCCCTCTGGGAGTGTATTTTAGCTTAGCAGAAGTGCGAACGAAAGGATTGCAGAGCAGCTACAAAAAAAATAAATTGTACAGTTTTAGGGTTACATTTACTAAGCAGTGATAAGAGCGGAAAAGTGAGCAAGTGGAGAAGTTGCCCATGGCAACCAGTCCGCCCTGAAGTAACATCTATAATTTGCATACTATAAAATGATACAGAGCTGCTGACTGGTTGATGGTGAAATTTCTCCACTGGCTCATTTCTCCGCTCTTATCACTGCTTAGTAAATGTTCCCCTTAGAGTAGCTCCATACCTACTCAGCGCTTGCGATCACTTCAGACCATTCAGTTCCGGATTTGACGTCACAAACACGCCCTGCGTTCGCCCAGCCACGCCTGCGTTTTTCCTGCCATGCCTGCATCTTTTCAAGCACTCCCTGAAAACGGTCAGTTGACACCCAGAAACGCCCCCTTCATGTCAATCACTCTGCGGCTGCCTTTGCGACTGAACAGCTTCGCTAGACCTTGTGTAAAAATACATCGGCCGTTGTGAAAGTACGTCGCACGTGCGCACTGCGCCATATACGCATGCGCAGAAGTGCCGGAATTTTACTTAATCGCAGCGAACATTTTCATCTAGCGATCAACTCGGAATGACCCCCCATATTTGCAACATTTATTACTACAGCTGGCCATATACTAGACCAACTTTCATCCAACCTTCCAACTTGTTTGCCCAACTAAAAAGGTGCTCCACGCACCGAACAGATTTTTTCATCAGACCATCCAACCATCTAACTTTTTCAGCAGAACAGACAACTTCTCTCCAACGTGTTGTGTCACAGAAGTAGGCGGACAGTGTCTGTATACAGTACTTCTGCATGTTTTAAATAAACCAGAGCAATAGTGCCCATATAGTCAGGGCCGTAACTACGTGTGTGCCAAGTGGGCTTGGCACACAGCGCAGTTGCCCTGAGGGCGCACGGCCAGCGGCATGTAATGAGTCAAATTGACTCATTACATGCCGCTGCTGTGTGCGCTGTGCGCCGGCCGCCGCGCTGTGAGGACAGCTACAGCGCCGGGCAGCAGAGAGGGAGGAGGAGGGAGGGGGAGCAGGGAGCCGCAGCAGCGCTATTTCATTGGTAGTAAGCGCCGCTGCAGCATCCCCCTCTCCTTCCGTATTGGCTGCCCGGCGCCAATACGGAAGGAGAGGGGGATGCTGCAGCGGCGCTTACTACCAATGACATAGCGCTGCTGCGGCTCCCTGCTCCCCCTTTCTCCTCCTCCTTCTCACCTGCCTGCACAGAGAGGGAGCTGCACGAGGAGCCTGTCAGCGTGGAGAAGGTAAGTATGTCTCTCTCTTTTTCTCTCTCTCTCTCTCTCTCTTTTTTTCTCTCTCTCTCTCTCTCTTTTTTTCTCTCTCTCTCTCTCTCTCTCTTAGGGGGACACCGTCTGCCGCAATGTGTAAAAAGGGGTCCTGGCTGCCGCAATGTGTAAAAAGGGGTCCTGGCTGCCGCAATGTGTAAAAAGGGGATTGGCTGCCACAATGTGTAAAAAGGGGGTCTGGCTGCCGCAATGTGTAAAAAGGGGACTGGCTGGCGCAATGTCTAAAAAGGGGGACTGGCTGCCGCAATGTGTAAAAAGGGGTCCTGGCTGCCGCAATGTGTAAAAAGGGGTCCTGGCTGCCGCAATGTGTAAAAAGGGGATTGGCTGCCACAATGTGTAAAAAGGGGGTCTGGCTGCCGCAATGTGTAAAAAGGGGACTGGCTGGCGCAATGTGTAAAAAGGGGGACTGGCTGCCGCAATGTGTAAAAAGGGGTCCTGGCTGCCGCATTGTGTAAAAAGGGGTCCTGGCTGCCGCAATGTGTAAAAAGGGGATTGGCTGCCACAATGTGTAAAAAGGGGGTCTGGCTGCCGCAATGTGTAAAAAGGGGACTGGCTGCCGCAATGTGTAAAAAGGGGGACTGGCTGCCGCAATGTGTAAAAAGGGGACTGGCTGCCGCAATGTGTAAAAAGGGGTCCTGGCTGCCGCAATGTGTAAAAAGGGGGGACTGGCTGCCGTAATGTGTAAAAAGTAGAGATGAGCGCCTGAAATTTTTCGGGTTTTGTGTTTTGGTTTTGGGTTCGGTTCCGCGGCCGTGTTTTGGGTTCGAACGCGTTTTGGCAAAACCTCACCGAATTTTTTTTGTCGGATTCGGGTGTGTTTTGGATTCGGGTGTTTTTTTCAAAAAACACTAAAAAACAGCTTAAATCATAGAATTTGGGGGTCATTTTGATCCCAAAGTATTATTAACCTCAAAAACCATAATTTACACTCATTTTCAGTCTATTCTGAATACCTCACACCTCACAATATTATTTTTAGTCCTAAAATTTGCACCGAGGTCGCTGTGTGAGTAAGATAAGCGACCCTAGTGGCCGACACAAACACCGGGCCCATCTAGGAGTGGCACTGCAGTGTCACGCAGGATGTCCCTTCCAAAAAACCCTCCCCAAACAGCACATGACGCAAAGAAAAAAAGAGGCGCAATGAGGTAGCTGTGTGAGTAAGATTAGCGACCCTAGTGGCCGACACAAACACCGGGCCCATCTAGGAGTGGCACTGCAGTGTCACGCAGGATGGCCCTTCCAAAAAACCCTCCCCAAACAGCACATGACGCAAAGAAAAAAAGAGGCGCAATGAGGTAGCTGTGTGAGTAAGATTAGCGACCCTAGTGGCCGACACAAACACCGGGCCCATCTAGGAGTGGCACTGCAGTGTCACGCAGGATGTCCCTTCCAAAAAACCCTCCCCAAACAGCACATGACGCAAAGAAAAAAAGAGGCGCAATGAGGTAGCTGTGTGAGTAAGATTAGCGACCCTAGTGGCCGACACAAACACCGGGCCCATCTAGGAGTGGCACTGCAGTGTCACGCAGGATGTCCCTTCCAAAAAACCCTCCCCAAACAGCACATGACGCAAAGAAAAAAAGAGGCGCAATGAGGTAGCTGACTGTGTGAGTAAGATTAGCGACCCTAGTGGCCGACACAAACACCGGGCCCATTTAGGAGTGGCACTGCAGTGTCACGCAGGATGTCCCTTCCAAAAAACCCTCCCCAATCAGCACATGATGCAAAGAAAAAGAAAAGAAAAAAGAGGTGCAAGATGGAATTGTACTTGGGCCCTCCCACCCACCCTTATGTTGTATAAACAAAACAGGACATGCACACTTTAACCAACCCATCATTTCAGTGACAGGGTCTGCCACACGACTGTGACTGATATGACGGGTTGGTTTGGACCCCCCCCAAAAAAGAAGCAATTAATCTCTCCTTGCACAAACTGGCTCTACAGAGGCAAGATGTCCACCTCATCATCATCCTCCGATATATCACCGTGTACATCCCCCTCCTCACAGATTATCAATTCGTCCCCACTGGAATCCACCATCTCAGCTCCCTGTGTACTTTGTGGAGGCAATTGCTGCTGGTCAATGTCTCCGCGGAGGAATTGATTATAATTCATTTTAATGAACATCATCTTCTCCACATTTTCTGGATGTAACCTCGTACGCCGATTGCTGACAAGGTGAGCGGCGGCACTAAACACTCTTTCGGAGTACACACTTGTGGGAGGGCAACTTAGGTAGAATAAAGCCAGTTTGTGCAAGGGCCTCCAAATTGCCTCTTTTTCCTGCCAGTATAAGTACGGACTGTGTGACGTGCCTACTTGGATGCGGTCACTCATATAATCCTCCACCATTCTATCAATGTTGAGAGAATCATATGCAGTGACAGTAGACGACATGTCCGTAATCGTTGTCAGGTCCTTCAGTCCGGACCAGATGTCAGCATCAGCAGTCGCTCCAGACTGCCCTGCATCACCGCCAGCGGGTGGGCTCGGAATTCTGAGCCTTTTCCTCGCACCCCCAGTTGCGGGAGAATGTGAAGGAGGAGATGTTGACAGGTCGCGTTCCGCTTGACTTGACAATTTTGTCACCAGCAGGTCTTTCAACCCCAGCAGACTTGTGTCTGCCGGAAAGAGAGATCCAAGGTAGGCTTTAAATCTAGGATCGAGCACGGTGGCCAAAATGTAGTGCTCTGATTTCAACAGATTGACCACCCGTGAATCCTTGTTAAGCGAATTAAGGGCTCCATCCACAAGTCCCACATGCCTAGCGGAATCGCTCCGTGTTAGCTCCTCCTTCAATGTCTCCAGCTTCTTCTGCAAAAGCCTGATGAGGGGAATGACCTGACTCAGGCTGGCAGTGTCTGAACTGACTTCACGTGTGGCAAGTTCAAAGGGCATCAGAACCTTGCACAACGTTGAAATCATTCTCCACTGCGCCTGAGACAGGTGCATTCCACCTACTATATCGTGCTCAATTGTATAGGCTTGAATGGCCTTTTGCTGCTCCTCCAACCTCTGAAGCATATAGAGGGTTGAATTCCACCTCGTTACCACTTCTTGCTTCAGATGATGGCAGGGCAGGTTCAGTAGTTTTTGGTGGTGCTCCAGTCTTCTGTACGTGGTGCCTGTACGCCGAAAGTGTCCCGCAATTCTTCTGGCCACCGACAGCATCTCTTGCACGCCCCTGTCGTTTTTTAAAAAATTCTGCACCACCAAATTCAAGGTATGTGCAAAACATGGGACGTGCTGGAATTTGCCCATATTTAATGCACACACAATATTGCTGGCGTTGTCCGATGCCACAAATCCACAGGAGAGTCCAATTGGGGTAAGCCATTCCGCGATGATCTTCCTCAGTTGCCGTAAGAGGTTTTCAGCTGTGTGCGTATTCTGGAAAGCGGTGATACAAAGCGTAGCCTGCCTAGGAAAGAGTTGGCGTTTGCGAGATGCTGCTACTGGTGCCGCCGCTGCTGTTCTTGCGGCGGGAGTCCATACATCTACCCAGTGGGCTGTCACAGTCATATAGTCCTGACCCTGCCCTGCTCCACTTGTCCACATGTCCGTGGTTAAGTGGACATTGGGTACAACTGCATTTTTTAGGACACTGGTGAGTCTTTTTCTGACGTCCGTGTACATTCTCGGTATCGCCTGCCTAGAGAAGTGGAACCTAGATGGTATTTGGAAAAAGGGGGCACACTGCCTCAATAAATTGTCTAGTTCCCTGTGAACTAACGGCGGATACCGGACGCACGTCTAACACCAACATAGTTGTCAAGGCCTCAGTTATCCGCTTTGCAGCAGGATGACTGCTGTGATATTTCATCTTCCTCGCAAAGGACTGTTGAACAGTCAATTGCTTACTGGAAGTAGTACAAGTGGGCTTACGACTTCCCCTCTGGGATGACCATCGACTCCCAGCAGCAACAACAGCAGCGCCAGCAGCAGTAGGCGTTACACGCAAGGATGCATCGGAGGAATCCCAGGCAGGAGAGGAATCGTCAGAATTGCCAGTGACATGGCCTGCAGGACTATTGGCATTCCAGGGGAAGTAGGAAATTGACACTGAGGGAGTTGGTGGGGTGGTTTGCGTGAGCTTGGTTACAAGAGGAAGGGATTTACTGGTCAGTGGACTGCTTCCGCTGTCACCCAAAGTTTTTGAACTTGTCACTGACTTATTATGAATGCGCTGCAGGTGACGTATAAGGGAGGATGTTCCGAGGTGGTTAACGTCCTTACCCCTACTTATTACAGCTTGACAAAGGGAACACACGGCTTGACACCTGTTGTCCGCATTTCTGGTGAAATACCTCCACACCGAAGAGCTGATTTTTTTTGGTATTTTCACCTGGCATGTCAACGGCCATATTCCTCCCACGGACAACAGGTGTCTCCCCGGGTGCCTGACTTAAACAAACCACCTCACCATCAGAATCCTCCTGGTCAATTTCCTCCCCAGCGCCAGCAACACCCATATCCTCCTCATCCTGGTGTACTTCAACACTGACATCTTCAATCTGACTATCAGGAACTGGACTGCGGGTGCTCCTTCCAGCACTTGCAGGGGGCGTGCAAATGGTGGAAGGCGCATGCACTTCACGTCCAGTGTTGGGAAGGTCAGGCATCGCAACCGACACAATTGGACTCTCCTTGTGGATTTGGGATTTCGAAGAATGCACAGTTCTTTGCTGTGCTGCTTTTGCCAGCTTGAGTCTTTTCATTTTTCTAGCGAGAGGCTGAGTGCTTCCATCCTCATGTGAAGCTGAACCACTAGCCATGAACATAGGCCAGGGCCTCAGCCGTTCCTTGCCACTCCGTGTCGTAAATGGCATATTGGCAAGTTTACGCTTCTCCTCCGACAATTTTATTTTAGGTTTTGGAGTCCTTTTTTTTCTGATATTTGGTGTTTTGGATTTGACATGCTCTGTACTATGACATTGGGCATCGGCCTTGGCAGACGACGTTGCTGGCATTTCATCGTCTCGGCCATGACTAGTGGCAGCAGCTTCAGCACGAGGTGGAAGTGGATCTTGATCTTTCCCTAATTTTGGAACCTCAACATTTTTGTTCTCCATATTTTAATAGGCACAACTAAAAGGCACCTCAGGTAAACAATGGAGATGGATACTAGTATACAATTATGGACTGCCTGCCGACTGCAGACACAGAGGTAGCCACAGCCGTGAACTACCGTACTGTACTGTGTCTGCTGCTAATATAGACTGGTTGATAAAGAGATGTCTATGTAACTATGTATGTATAAAGAAGAAAGAAAAAAAACCACGGTTAGGTGGTATACAATTATGGACGGACTGCCTGCCGAGTGCAGACACAGAGGTAGCCACAGCCGTGAACTACCGTACTGTACTGTGTCTGCTGCTAATATAGACTGGTTGATAAAGAGATGTCTATGTAACTATGTATGTATAAAGAAGAAAGAAAAAAAAAACACGGTTAGGTGGTATACAATTATGGACGGACTGCCTGCCGAGTGCAGACACAGAGGTAGCCACAGCCGTGAACTACCGTACTGTACTGTGTCTGCTGCTAATATAGACTGGTTGATAAAGAGATGTCTATGTAACTATGTATGTATAAAGAAGAAAGAAAAAAAAACCACGGTTAGGTGGTATACAATTATTGACGGACTGCCTGCCGAGTGCAGACACAGAGGTAGCCACAGCCGTGAACTACCGTACTGTACTGTGTCTGCTGCTAATATAGACTGGTTGATAAAGAGATGTCGTAGTAGTATGTATGTATAAAGAAGAAAAAAAAACCACGGTTAGGTGGTATATACAATTATGGACGGGCTGCCGAGTGCCGACACAGAGGTAGCCACAGCCGTGAACTACCGCACTGTACTGTGTCTGCTGCTAATATATAGACTGGTTGATAAAGAGATAGTATACTCGTAACTAGTATGTATGTATAAAGAAAGAAAAAAAAACCACGGTTAGGTGGTATATACAATTATGGACGGGCTGCCGAGTGCCGACACAGAGGTAGCCACAGCCGTGAACTACCGCACTGTACTGTGTCTGCTGCTAATATAGACTGGTTGATAAAGAGATAGTATACTCGTAACTAGTATGTATGTATAAAGAAAGAAAAAAAAACCACGGTTAGGTGGTATATACAATTATGGACGGGCTGCCGAGTGCCGACACAGAGGTAGCCACAGCCGTGAACTACCGCACTGTACTGTGTCTGCTGCTAATATATAGACTGGTTGATAAAGAGATAGTATACTCGTAACTAGTATGTATGTATAAAGAAAGAAAAAAAAACCACGGTTAGGTGGTATATACAATTATGGACGGGCTGCCGAGTGCCGACACAGAGGTAGCCACAGCCGTGAACTACCGCACTGTACTGTGTCTGCTGCTAATATAGACTGGTTGATAAAGAGATAGTATACTCGTAACTAGTATGTATGTATAAAGAAAGAAAAAAAAACCACGGTTAGGTGGTATATACAATTATGGACGGGCTGCCGAGTGCCGACACAGAGGTAGCCACAGCCGTGAACTACCGCACTGTACTGTGTCTGCTGCTAATATATAGACTGGTTGATAAAGAGATAGTATACTCGTAACTAGTATGTATGTATAAAGAAAGAAAAAAAAACCACGGTTAGGTGGTATATACAATTATGGACGGGCTGCCGAGTGCCGACACAGAGGTAGCCACAGCCGTGAACTACCGCACTGTACTGTGTCTGCTGCTAATATATAGACTGGTTGATAAAGAGATAGTATACTCGTAACTAGTATGTATGTATAAAGAAAGAAAAAAAAACCATGGTTAGGTGGTATATACAATTATGGACGGGCTGCCGAGTGCCGACACAGAGGTAGCCACAGCCGTGAACTACCGCACTGTACTGTGTCTGCTGCTAATATATAGACTGGTTGATAAAGAGATAGTATACTCGTAACTAGTATGTATGTATAAAGAAAGAAAAAAAAACCACGGTTAGGTGGTATATACAATTATGGACGGGCTGCCGAGTGCCGACACAGAGGTAGCCACAGCCGTGAACTACCGCACTGTACTGTGTCTGCTGCTAATATAGACTGGTTGATAAAGAGATAGTATACTCGTAACTAGTATGTATGTATAAAGAAAGAAAAAAAAACCACGGTTAGGTAGTATATACAATTATGGACGGGCTGCCGAGTGCCGACACAGAGGTAGCCACAGCCGTGAACTACCGCACTGTACTGTGTCTGCTGCTAATATATAGACTGGTTGATAAAGAGATAGTATACTCGTAACTAGTATGTATGTATAAAGAAAGAAAAAAAAACCACGGTTAGGTGGTATATACAATTATGGACGGGCTGCCGAGTGCCGACACAGAGGTAGCCACAGCCGTGAACTACCGCACTGTACTGTGTCTGCTGCTAATATATAGACTGGTTGATAAAGAGATAGTATACTCGTAACTAGTATGTATGTATAAAGAAAGAAAAAAAAACCACGGTTAGGTGGTATATACAATTATGGACGGGCTGCCGAGTGCCGACACAGAGGTAGCCACAGCCGTGAACTACCGCACTGTACTGTGTCTGCTGCTAATATAGACTGGTTGATAAAGAGATAGTATACTCGTAACTAGTATGTATGTATAAAGAAAGAAAAAAAAACCACGGTTAGGTGGTATATACAATTATGGACGGGCTGCCGAGTGCAGACACAGAGGTAGCCACAGCCGTGAACTACCGCACTGTACTGTGTCTGCTGCTAATATAGACTGGTTGATAAAGAGATAGTATACTCGTAACTAGTATGACTATAAAGAAAGAAAAAAAAAACCACGGTTAGGTGGTATATACAATTATGGACGGGCTGCCGAGTGCCGACACAGAGGTAGCCACAGCCGTGAACTACCGCACTGTACTGTGTCTGCTGCTAATATAGACTGGTTGATAAAGAGATAGTATACTACTAATATTATATATACTGGTGGTCAGGTCACTGGTCACTAGTCACACTGGCAGTGGCACTCCTGCAGCAAAAGTGTGCACTGTTTAATTTTAATATAATATTATGTACTCCTGGCTCCTGCTATAACCTATAACTGGCACTGCAGTGCTCCCCAGTCTCCCCCACAATTATAAGCTGTGTGAGCTGAGCACAGTCAGATATATATACATTGATGCAGCACACTGGGCTGAGCAGTGCACACAGATATGGTACAGTATGTGACTGAGTCACTGTGTGTATCGTTTTTTTCAGGCAGAGAACGGATATATTAAATAAAACAAACAACTGCACTGTCTGGTGGTCACTGTGGTCGTCAGTCACTAAACTCTGCACTCTCTTCTACAGTATCACAGCCTCAGGTCAATCTCTCTCTCTCTCTCTCAACCCTAATCTAAATGGAGAGGACGCCAGCCACGTCCTCTCCCTATCAATCTCAATGCACGTGTGAAAATGGCGGCGACGCGCGGCTCCTTATATAGAATCCGAGTCTCGCGAGAATCCGACAGCGTCATGATGACGTTCGGGCGCGCTCGGGTTAACCGAGCAAGGCGGGAGGATCCGAGTCTGCTCGGACCCGTGAAAAAAACATGAAGTTCGTGCGGGTTCGGATTCAGAGAAACCGAACCCGCTCATCTCTAGTAAAAAGGGGGCCTGGCTGCCGCAATGTGTAAAAAGGGGTCCTGGCTGCCGCAATGTGTAAAAAGGGGATTGGCTGCCACAATGTGTAAAAAGGGGGACTGGCTGCCACAATGTGTAAAAAGGGGGACTGGCTGCTGCAATGTGTAAAAAGGGGACTGGCTGCCGCAATGTGTAAAAAGGGGGACTGGCTGCCGCAATGTGTAAAAAGGGGACTGGCTGCCGCAATGTGTAAAAAGGGGGACTGGCTGCCGCAATGTGTAAAAAGGGGGACTGGCTGCTGCAATGTGTAAAAAGGGGACTGGCTGCCGCAATGTGTAAAAAGGGGGACTGGCTGCCGCAATGTGTAAAAAGCGGACTGGCTGCCGCAATGTGTAAAAAGGGGTCCTGGCTGCCGCAATGTGTAAAAAGGGGGGACTGGCTGCCGTAATGTGTAAAAAGGGGGCCTGGCTGCTGCAATGGGTAAAAAGGGGTCCTGGCTGCCGCAATGTGTAAAAAGGGGATTGGCTGCGACAATGTGTAAAAAGGGGGACTGGCTGCCGCAATGTGTAAAAAGGGGGACTGGCTGCTGCAATGTGTAAAAAGGGGGACTGGCTGCCGTAATGTGTAAAAAGGGGGACTGGCTGCTGCAATGTGTAAAAAGGGGGACTGGCTGCCGCAATGTGTAAAAAGGGGGACTGGCTGCCGCAATGTGTAAAAAGGGGGACTGGCTGCCGCAATGTGTAAAAAGGGGACTGGCTGCCGCAATGTGTAAAAAGGGGGACTGGCTGCCGCAATGTGTAAAAAGGGGGACTGGCTGCTGCAATGTGTAAAAAGGGGACTGGCTGCCGCAATGTGTAAAAAGTAGAGATGAGCGGGTTCGGTTTCTCTGAAACCGAACCCGCACGAACTTCATGTTTTTTTCACGGGTCCGAGCAGACTCGGATCCTCCCGCCTTGCTCGGTTAACCCGAGCGCGCCCGAACGTCATCATGACGCTGTCGGATTCTCGCGAGACTCGGATTCTATATAAGGAGCCGCGCGTCGCCGCCATTTTCACACGTGCATTGAGATTGATAGGGAGAGGACGTGGCTGGCGTCCTCTCCATTAGAAATTAGATTAGAAGAGAGAGAGAGATTGTGCAGAGTCAGACAGAGTTTACCACAGTGACCAGTGCAGTTGTTGTTAGTTAACTTTTATTTATTTTAATATATATCCGTTCTCTGCTATATCCGTTCTCTGCCTGAAAAAAAACGATACACAGCAGCAGCCAGTCACACAGTGTGACTCAGTCTGTGTGCACTCAGCTCAGCCCAGTGTGCTGCACATCAATGTATAAAAGGCAAAGCTTATAATAATTGTGGGGGAGACTGGGGAGCACTGCAGGTTGTTATAGCAGGAGCCCCCAGGAGTACATAATATTATATTAATTTAAAATTAAACAGTGCACACTTTTGCTGCAGGAGTGCCACTGCCAGTGTGACTAGTGGTGACCAGTGCCTGACCACCAGTATAGTAGTATATTCATTGTTGTATGTATTGTATACTATCTTTTTATCAACCAGTCTATATTAGCAGCAGACACAGTACAGTGCGGTAGTTCACGGCTGTGGCTACCTCTGTGTCGGCAGTCGGAACTCGGCAGGCAGTCCGTCCATCCATAATTGTATTACAATATATACCACCTAACCGTGGTATTTTTTTTTCTTTCTTTATACCGTCATAGTGTCATACTAGTTGTTACGAGTATACTACTATCTCTTTATCAACCAGTGTACAGTGCGGTAGTTCACGGCTGTGGCTACCTCTGTGTCGGCAGTCGGCAGGCAGTCCGTCCATCCATAATTGTATTATTATTATAATATATACCACCTAACCGTGGTTTTTTTTCCATTCTTTATACCGTCGTCATAGTGTCATACTAGTTGTTACGAGTATACTACTATCTCTTTATCAACCAGTGTACAGTGCGGTAGTTCACGGCTGTGGCTACCTCTGTGTCGGCAGTCGGCAGGCAGTCCGTCCATCCATAATTGTATTATTATTATAATATATACCACCTAACCGTGGTTTTTTTTCCATTCTTTATACCGTCGTCATAGTGTCATACTAGTTGTTACGAGTATACTACTATCTCTTTATCAACCAGTGTACAGTGCGGTAGTTCACGGCTGTGGCTACCTCTGTGTCGGCAGTCGGCAGGCAGTCCGTCCATCCATAATTGTATTATTATTATAATATATACCACCTAACCGTGGTTTTTTTTCCATTCTTTATACCGTCGTCATAGTGTCATACTAGTTGTTACGAGTATACTACTATCTCTTTATCAACCAGTGTACAGTGCGGTAGTTCACGGCTGTGGCTACCTCTGTGTCGGCAGTCGGCAGGCAGTCCGTCCATCCATAATTGTATTATTATTATAATATATACCACCTAACCGTGGTTTTTTTTCCATTCTTTATACCGTCGTCATAGTGTCATACTAGTTGTTACGAGTATACTACTATCTCTTTATCAACCAGTGTACAGTGCGGTAGTTCACGGCTGTGGCTACCTCTGTGTCGGCAGTCGGCAGGCAGTCCGTCCATCCATAATTGTATTATTATTATAATATATACCACCTAACCGTGGTTTTTTTTCCATTCTTTATACCGTCGTCATAGTGTCATACTAGTTGTTACGAGTATACTACTATCTCTTTATCAACCAGTGTACAGTGCGGTAGTTCACGGCTGTGGCTACCTCTGTGTCGGCAGTCGGCAGGCAGTCCGTCCATCCATAATTGTATTATTATTATAATATATACCACCTAACCGTGGTTTTTTTTCCATTCTTTATACCGTCGTCATAGTGTCATACTAGTTGTTACGAGTATACTACTATCTCTTTATCAACCAGTGTACAGTGCGGTAGTTCACGGCTGTGGCTACCTCTGTGTCGGCAGTCGGCAGGCAGTCCGTCCATCCATAATTGTATTATTATTATAATATATACCACCTAACCGTGGTTTTTTTTCCATTCTTTATACCGTCGTCATAGTGTCATACTAGTTGTTACGAGTATACTACTATCTCTTTATCAACCAGTGTACAGTGCGGTAGTTCACGGCTGTGGCTACCTCTGTGTCGGCAGTCGGCAGGCAGTCCGTCCATCCATAATTGTATTATTATTATAATATATACCACCTAACCGTGGTTTTTTTTCCATTCTTTATACCGTCGTCATAGTGTCATACTAGTTGTTACGAGTATACTACTATCTCTTTATCAACCAGTGTACAGTGCGGTAGTTCACGGCTGTGGCTACCTCTGTGTCGGCAGTCGGCAGGCAGTCCGTCCATCCATAATTGTATTATTATTATAATATATACCACCTAACCGTGGTTTTTTTTCCATTCTTTATACCGTCGTCATAGTGTCATACTAGTTGTTACGAGTATACTACTATCTCTTTATCAACCAGTGTACAGTGCGGTAGTTCACGGCTGTGGCTACCTCTGTGTCGGCAGTCGGCAGGCAGTCCGTCCATCCATAATTGTATTATTATTATAATATATACCACCTAACCGTGGTTTTTTTTCCATTCTTTATACCGTCGTCATAGTGTCATACTAGTTGTTACGAGTATACTACTATCTCTTTATCAACCAGTGTACAGTGCGGTAGTTCACGGCTGTGGCTACCTCTGTGTCGGCAGTCGGCAGGCAGTCCGTCCATCCATAATTGTATTATTATTATAATATATACCACCTAACCGTGGTTTTTTTTCCATTCTTTATACCGTCGTCATAGTGTCATACTAGTTGTTACGAGTATACTACTATCTCTTTATCAACCAGTGTACAGTGCGGTAGTTCACGGCTGTGGCTACCTCTGTGTCGGCAGTCGGCAGGCAGTCCGTCCATCCATAATTGTATTATTATTATAATATATACCACCTAACCGTGGTTTTTTTTCCATTCTTTATACCGTCGTCATAGTGTCATACTAGTTGTTACGAGTATACTACTATCTCTTTATCAACCAGTGTACAGTGCGGTAGTTCACGGCTGTGGCTACCTCTGTGTCGGCAGTCGGCAGGCAGTCCGTCCATCCATAATTGTATTATTATTATAATATATACCACCTAACCGTGGTTTTTTTTCCATTCTTTATACCGTCGTCATAGTGTCATACTAGTTGTTACGAGTATACTACTATCTCTTTATCAACCAGTGTACAGTGCGGTAGTTCACGGCTGTGGCTACCTCTGTGTCGGCAGTCGGCAGGCAGTCCGTCCATCCATAATTGTATTATTATTATAATATATACCACCTAACCGTGGTTTTTTTATACCACCTAACCGTGGCAGTCCGTCCATAATTGTATACTAGTAAACTATCCAATCCATCCATCTCCATTGTTTACCTGAGGTGCCTTTTAGTTCTGCCTATAAAATATGGAGAACAAAAAAGTTGAGGTTCCAAAATTAGGGAAAGATCAAGATCCACTTCCACCTCGTGCTGAAGCTGCTGCCACTAGTCATGGCCGAGACGATGAAATGCCAGCAACGTCGTCTGCCAAGGCCGATGCCCAATGTCATAGTACAGAGCATGTCAAATCCAAAACACCAAATATCAGAAAAAAAAGGACTCCAAAACCTAAAATAAAATTGTCGGAGGAGAAGCGTAAACTTGCCAATATGCCATTTACCACACGGAGTGGCAAGGAACGGCTGAGGCCCTGGCCTATGTTCATGGCTAGTGGTTCAGCTTCACATGAGGATGGAAGCACTCAGCCTCTCGCTAGAAAACTGAAAAGACTCAAGCTGGCAAAAGCACCGCAAAGAACTGTGCGTTCTTTGAAATCCCAAATCCACAAGGAGAGTCCAATTGTGTCGTTTGCGATGCCTGACCTTCCCAACACTGGACGTGAAGAGCATGCGCCTTCCACTATTTGCATGCCCCCTGCAAGTGCTGGAAGGAGCACCCGCAGTCCAGTTCCTGATAGTCAGATTGAAGATGTCAGTGTTGAAGTACACCAGGATGAGGAGGATATGGGTGTTGCTGGCGCTGGGGAGGAAATTGACCAGGAGGATTCTGATGGTGAGGTGGTTTGTTTAAGTCAGGCACCCGGGGAGACACCTGTTGTCCGTGGGAGGAATATGGCCGTTGACATGCCAGGTGAAAATACCAAAAAAATCAGCTCTTCGGTGTGGAGGTATTTCACCAGAAATGCGGACAACAGGTGTCAAGCCGTGTGTTCCCTTTGTCAAGCTGTAATAAGTAGGGGTAAGGACGTTAACCACCTCGGAACATCCTCCCTTATACGTCACCTGCAGCGCATTCATAATAAGTCAGTGACAAGTTCAAAAACTTTGGGTGACAGCGGAAGCAGTCCACTGACCAGTAAATCCCTTCCTCTTGTAACCAAGCTCACGCAAACCACCCCACCAACTCCCTCAGTGTCAATTTCCTCCTTCCCCAGGAATGCCAATAGTCCTGCAGGCCATGTCACTGGCAAGTCTGACGAGTCCTTTCCTGCCTGGGATTCCTCCGATGCATCCTTGCGTGTAACGCCTACTGCTGCTGGCGCTGCTGTTGTTGCCGCTGGGAGTCGATGGTCATCCCAGAGGGGAAGTCGTAAGCCCACTTGTACTACTTCCAGTAAGCAATTGACTGTTCAACAGTCCTTTGCGAGGAAGATGAAATATCACAGCAGTCATCCTACTGCAAAGCGGATAACTGAGTCCTTGACAACTATGTTGGTGTTAGACGTGCGTCCGGTATCCGCCGTTAGTTCACAGGGAACTAGACAATTTATTGAGGCAGTGTGCCCCCGTTACCAAATACCATCTAGGTTCCACTTCTCTAGGCAGGCGATACCGAGAATGTACACGGACGTCAGAAAAAGACTCACCAGTGTCCTAAAAAATGCAGTTGTACCCAATGTCCACTTAACCACGGACATGTGGACAAGTGGAGCAGGGCAGGGTCAGGACTATATGACTGTGACAGCCCACTGGGTAGATGTATGGACTCCCGCCGCAAGAACAGCAGCGGCGGCACCAGTAGCAGCATCTCGCAAACGCCAACTCTTTCCTAGGCAGGCTACGCTTTGTATCACCGCTTTCCAGAATACGCACACAGCTGAAAACCTCTTACGGCAACTGAGGAAGATCATCGCGGAATGGCTTACCCCAATTGGACTCTCCTGTGGATTTGTGGCATCGGACAACGCCAGCAATATTGTGTGTGCATTAAATATGGGCAAATTCCAGCACGTCCCATGTTTTGCACATACCTTGAATTTGGTGGTGCAGAATTTTTTAAAAAACGACAGGGGCGTGCAAGAGATGCTGTCGGTGGCCAGAAAAATTGCGGGACACTTTCGGCGTACAGGCACCACGTACAGAAGACTGGAGCACCACCAAAAACTACTGAACCTGCCCTGCCATCATCTGAAGCAAGAAGTGGTAACGAGGTGGAATTCAACCCTCTATATGCTTCAGAGGTTGGAGGAGCAGCAAAAGGCCATTCAAGCCTATACAATTGAGCACGATATAGGAGATGGAATGCACCTGTCTCAAGTGCAGTGGAGAATGATTTCAACGTTGTGCAAGGTTCTGATGCCCTTTGAACTTGCCACACGTGAAGTCAGTTCAGACACTGCCAGCCTGAGTCAGGTCATTCCCCTCATCAGGCTTTTGCAGAAGAAGCTGGAGGCATTGAAGAAGGAGCTAACACGGAGCGATTCCGCTAGGCATGTGGGACTTGTGGATGCAGCCCTTAATTCGCTTAACAAGGATTCACGGGTGGTCAATCTGTTGAAATCAGAGCACTACATTTTGGCCACCGTGCTCGATCCTAGATTTAAAGCCTACCTTGGATCTCTCTTTCCGGCAGACACAGGTCTGCTGGGGTTGAAAGACCTGCTGGTGACAAAATTGTCAAGTCAAGCGGAACGCGACCTGTCAACATCTCCTCCTTCACATTCTCCCGCAACTGGGGGTGCGAGGAAAAGGCTCAGAATTCCGAGCCCACCCGCTGGCGGTGATGCAGGGCAGTCTGGAGCGACTGCTGATGCTGACATCTGGTCCGGACTGAAGGACCTGACAACGATTACGGACATGTCGTCTACTGTCACTGCATATGATTCTCTCAACATTGATAGAATGGTGGAGGATTATATGAGTGACCGCATCCAAGTAGGCACGTCACACAGTCCGTACTTATACTGGCAGGAAAAAGAGGCAATTTGGAGGCCCTTGCACAAACTGGCTTTATTCTACCTAAGTTGCCCTCCCACAAGTGTGTACTCCGAAAGAGTGTTTAGTGCCGCCGCTCACCTTGTCAGCAATCGGCGTACGAGGTTACATCCAGAAAATGTGGAGAAGATGATGTTCATTAAAATGAATTATAATCAATTCCTCCGCGGAGACATTGACCAGCAGCAATTGCCTCCACAAAGTACACAGGGAGCTGAGATGGTGGATTCCAGTGGGGACGAATTGATAATCTGTGAGGAGGGGGATGTACACGGTGATATATCGGAGGGTGAAGATGAGGTGGACATCTTGCCTCTGTAGAGCCAGTTTGTGCAAGGAGAGATTAATTGCTTCTTTTTTGGGGGGGGTCCAAACCAACCCGTCATATCAGTCACAGTCGTGTGGCAGACCCTGTCACTGAAATGATGGGTTGGTTAAAGTGTGCATGTCCTGTTTTGTTTATACAACATAAGGGTGGGTGGGAGGGCCCAAGGATAATTCCATCTTGCACCTCTTTTTTCTTTTCTTTTTCTTTGCATCATGTGCTGATTGGGGAGGGTTTTTTGGAAGGGACATCCTGCGTGACACTGCAGTGCCACTCCTAGATGGGCCCGGTGTTTGTGTCGGCCACTAGGGTCGCTAATCTTACTCACACAGCTACCTCATTGCGCCTCTTTTTTTCTTTGCGTCATGTGCTGTTTGGGGAGGGTTTTTTGGAAGGGACATCCTGCGTGACACTGCAGTGCCACTCCTAGATGTGCCCGGTGTTTGTGTCGGCCACTAGGGTCGCTAATCTTACTCACACAGTCAGCTACCTCATTGCGCCTCTTTTTTTCTTTGCGTCATGTGCTGTTTGGGGAGGGTTTTTTGGAAGGGCCATCCTGCGTGACACTGCAGTGCCACTCCTAGATGGGCCCGGTGTTTGTGTCGGCCACTAGGGTCGCTAATCTTACTCACACAGCTACCTCATTGCGCCTCTTTTTTTCTTTGCGTCATGTGCTGTTTGGGGAGGGTTTTTTGGAAGGGCCATCCTGCGTGACACTGCAGTGCCACTCCTAGATGGGCCCGGTGTTTGTGTCGGCCACTAGGGTCGCTAATCTTACTCACACAGCTACCTCATTGCGCCTCTTTTTTTCTTTGCGTCATGTGCTGTTTGGGGAGGGTTTTTTGGAAGGGACATCCTGCGTGACACTGCAGTGCCACTCCTAGATGGGCCCGGTGTTTGTGTCGGCCACTAGGGTCGCTTATCTTACTCACACAGCGACCTCGGTGCAAATTTTAGGACTAAAAATAATATTGTGAGGTGTGATGTGTTCAGAATAGGCTGAAAATGAGTGTAAATTATGTTTTTTGAGGTTAATAATACTTTGGGATCAAAATTACCCCCAAATTCTATGATTTAAGCTGTTTTTTAGGGTTTTTTGAAAAAAACACCCGAATCCAAAACACACCCGAATCCGACAAAAATAATTCGGTGAGGTTTTGCCAAAACGCGTTCGAACCCAAAACACGGCCGCGGAACCGAACCCAAAACCAAAACACAAAACCCGAAAAATTTCAGGCGCTCATCTCTAGTAAAAAGGGGGACTGGCTGCTGCAATGTGTAAAAAGGGGGACTGGCTGCCGCAATGTGTAAAAAGGGGGACTGGCTGCTGCAATGTGTAAAAAGGGGACTGGCTGCCGCAATGTGTAAAAAGGGGGACTGGCTGCCGCAATGTGTAAAAAGGGGACTGGCTGCCGCAATGTGTAAAAAGGGGGACTGGCTGCCGCAATGTGTAAAAAGGGGGACTGGCTGCTGCAATGTGTAAAAAGGGGGGACTGGCTGCCGTAATGTGTAAAAAGGGGGCCTGGCTGCTGCAATGTGTAAAAAGGGGTCCTGGCTGCCGCAATGTGTAAAAAGGGGATTGGCTGCGACAATGTGTAAAAAGGGGGACTGGCTGCCGCAATGTGTAAAAAGGGGGACTGGCTGCTGCAATGTGTAAAAAGGGGGACTGGCTGCCGTAATGTGTAAAAAGGGGGACTGGCTGCTGCAATGTGTAAAAAGGGGGACTGGCTGCCGCAATGTGTAAAAAGGGGGACTGGCTGCCGCAATGTGTAAAAAGGGGATTGGCTGCCGTAATGTGTAAAAAGGGGGACTGGCTGCCGTAATGTGTAAAAAGGGGATTGGCTACCGTAATGTGTAAAAAGGTGGACTGGCTGCTGCAATGTGTAAAAAGGGGGCCTGGCTGCCGCAATGTGTAAAAAGGGGGACTGGCTGCCGCAATGTGTAAAAAGGGGGCCTGGCTGCCGCAATGTGTAAAAAGGGGATTGGCTGCCGCAATGTGTAAAACGGGGGACTGGCTGCCGCAATGTGTATAAAGGGGGACACCGTCTGCCATAATGTGTAAAAATGGGGATGCTGTCTGCTGTAATGTGTAAAAAAGGGGATGTTGTCTACCGCAATGTGTAAAAAGGGGGACTGGCTGCCGCAATGTGTTAAAAGGGAGACTGTCTGCTGTAATGTGTAAAAAGGGGGACGCTGTCTGCTGTAATGTATAAAAGGGGCTCTACCTGGTTTAGTGGCGCTACTGTGCAGCGTAATTTGAATAATGTAGACTACTGTGTACCGTAGTATGAATTGCTATTTCTCTGACGTCCTAGTGGATGCTGGGGACTCCGTAAGGACCATGGGGAATAGCGGCTCCGCAGGAGACTGGGCACAAAAGTAAAGCTTTAGAACTACCTGGTGTGCACTGGCTCCTCCCCCTATGACCCTCCTCCAAGCCTCAGTTAGATTTTTGTGCCCGAACGAGAAGGGTGCACACTAGGTGGCTCTCCTGAGCTGCTTAGTGAAAAGTTTAGTTTTAGGTTTTTTATGTTCAGTGAGACCTGCTGGCAACAGGCTCACTGCATCGAGGGACTAAGGGGAGAAGAAGCGAACTCACCTGCGTGCAGAGTGGATTGGGCTTCTTAGGCTACTGGACATTAGCTCCAGAGGGACCGATCACAGGCCCAGCCATGTATAGGTCCCAGAGCCGCGCCGCCGGCCCCTTTACAGAGCCAGAAGACAGAAGAGGTCCGGAAAATCGGCGGCAGAAGACGTCCTGTCTTCAACAAGGTAGCGCACAGCACTGCAGCTGTGCGCCATTGCTCTCAGCACACTTCACACTCCGGTCACTGAGGGTGCAGGGCGCTGGGGGGGGGGGGCGCCCTGAGACGCAATAAAAACACCTTGGATGGCAAAAAAAAAAAAAAAATGCATCACATATAGCTCCTGGGCTATATGGATGAATTTAACCCCTGCCAGAATACACAGAAAAATGGGAGATAAGGCCGCCGAGAAGGGGGCGGAGCCTATCTCCTCAGCACACTGGCGCCATTTTCCCTCACAGCTCCGTTGGAGGGAAGCTCCCTGGCTCTCCCCTGCAGTCACTACACTACAGAAAGGGTTAAAAAAGAGAGGGGGGCACTAATTACGCGCAGTATTAAAAATACAGCAGCTATAAGGGGAAAAACACTTATATAAGGTTATCCCTGTATATATATAGCGCTCTAGTGTGTGCTGGCAAACTCTCCCTCTGTCTCCCCAAAGGGCTAGTGGGGTCCTGTCCTCTATCAGAGCATTCCCTGTGTGTGTGCTGTGTGTCGGTACGTTTGTGTCGACATGTATGAGGAGAAAAATGATGTGGAGACGGAGCAGATTGCCTGTAATAGTGATGTCACCCCCTAGGGGGTCGACACCTGAGTGGATGAACTGTTGGAAGGAATTACGTGACAGTGTCAGCTCTGTATAAAAGACAGTGGTTGACATGAGACAGCCGGCTACTCAGCTTGTGCCTGTCCAGACGTCTCATAGGCCGTCAGGGGCTCTAAAGCGCCCGTTACCTCAGATGGCAGATATAGACGCCGACACGGATACTGACTCCAGTGTCGACGGTGAAGAGACAAATGTGACTTCCAGTAGGGCCACACGTTACATGATTGAGGCAATGAAAAATGTTTTACACATTTCTGATAATACGAGTACCACCAAAAAGGGGTATTATGTTCGGTGAGGAAAAACTACCTGTAGTTTTCCTGAATCTGAGAAATTAAATGAGGTGTGTGATGATGCGTGGGTTTCCCCCGATAACAACTGATAATTTCTAAAATGTTATTGGCATTATATCCTTTCCCGCCAGAGGTTAGGGTGCGTTGGGAAACACCCCCTAGGGTGGATAAAGCGCTCACACGCTTGTAAGAACAAGGGCTCTACCCTCTCCTGAGATGGCCGCCCTTAAGGATCCTGCTGATAGAAAGCAGGAGGGTATCCTAAAATGTATTTACACACATACTGGTGTTATACTGCGACCAGCAATCGCCTCAGCCTGGATGTGCAGTGCTGGGTTGGCGTGGTCGGATTCCCTGACTGAAAATATTGATACCCTAGATAGGGACAGTATATTATTGCCTATAGAGCATTTAAAAGATGCATTTCTATATATGCGTGATGCACAGCGGAATATTTGCCGACTGGCATCAAGTCTAAGTGCGTTGTCCATTTCTGCCAGTAGAGGGTTATGGACACGACAGTGGTCAGGTGATGCGGATTCCAAACGGCATTTGGAAGTATTGCCTTATTAAGGGGAGGAGTTATTTGGGGTCGGTCTTTCAGACCTGGTGGCCACGGCAACAGCTTGGAAATCCACGTTTGTACCCCAGGTCGCCTCTCAACATAAGAAGACGCCGTTTTATCAGGCGCAGTCTTTTCGTGGGCAAGCGGGCAAAAGGTTCCTAATTTCTGCCCCGTGACAGAGGGAGAGGAAAAAGGCTGCAGAAATCAGCCAGTTCCCAGGAACAGAAGCCCTCTCCCGCCTCTGCCAAGCCCTCAGTATGACGCTGGGGCTTTACAAGCAGAATCAGGCACGGTGGGGGCCCGTCTCAATGAATTTCAGCGCGCAGTGGGCTCACTCGCATGTAGACCCCTGGATCCTTCAGGTGATATCTCAGGGGTACAAATTGGAATTCGAGACGTCTTCCCCTCGCCGTTTTCCTAAAGTCGGCTTTACCGATGTCTCCTTCTGACAGGGAGGCAGTTTTGGAAGCCATTCACAAGCTGTATTCCCAGCAGGTGATAATCAAGGTACCCCTCCTGCAACAGGGAACGGGGTATTATTCCACACTGTTGTGGTACCGAAGCCGGATGGCTCGGTGAGACCGATTCTAAATCTAAAATCTTGAACACTTACATACGGAGGTTCAAATTCAAGATTGAGTCACTCAGAGCAGTGATTGCGAACCTGGAAGAAGGGGACTACATGATGTCTCGGGACATCAAGGATGCTTACCTTTATGTCCCAATTTACCCTTCTCACCAAGGGTACCTCAGGTTTATGGTACAGAACTGTCACTATCAGTTTCAGACGCTGCCGTATGGATGGTCCACGGCACCCCGGGTCTTTACCAAGGTAATGGCCGAAATGATGATACTCCTTCGAAGGAAGGGAATTTTAGTTATCCCTTACTTGGACGATTCCCTGATAAGGGTAAGATCCAGGGAACAGTTGGAGGTCGGTGTAGCACTATCTCAGGTAGTGTTGCGGCAGCACGATTGGATTCTCAATATTCCAAAATCGCAGCTGATTCCGACGACTCGTCTTCTGTTCCTAGGGATGATCCTGGACACAGTCCAGAAAAAGGTGTTTCTCCCGGAGGAGAAAGTCAGGGAGTTATCCGAGCTAGTCGGGAACCTCCTATAACCGAGCCAAGTCTCAGTACATCAATGAAATGGTTCTGGGTAAAATGGTGGCTTCCTACGAAGCAATCCCATTCGGCAGATTCCACGCAAGAACTTTCCAGTGGGACCTGCTGGACAAATGGTCCGGGTCGCATCTTCAGATGCATCAGCGGATAACTCTGTCACCAAGCACAAGGGTGTCTCTCCTGTGGTGGTTGCAGAGTGCTCATCTTCTAGAGGGCCGCACATTCAGGACTGGGTCCTGGTGACCACGGATGCCAGCCTGCGAGGCTGGGGAGCAGTCACACAGGGAAGGAATTTCCAGAGCTTATGGTCAAGCCTGGAGACATCACTTCACATAAATATCCTGAAGCTAAGGGCCATTTACAATGCTCTAAGCTCAGCAAGACCTCTGCTTCAAGGTCACCCGGAGTTGATCCATTCGGACAACATCACGGCAGTCACCCACGTAAACAGACAGGGTGACACAAGAAGCAGGAGGGCAATGGCAGAAGCTGCAAGGATTCTTCGCTGGGCGGAAAATCATGTGATAGCACTGTCAGCAGTATTCATTCCGGGAGTGGACAACTGGGAAGCAGACTTCCTCAGCAGAAACGACCTCCACCCGGGAGAGTGGGGACTTCACCCAGAAGTCTTCCACATGTTTATAAAACTCGACAAGTATTGCGCCAGGTCAAGGGACCCTCAGGCAATAGCTGTAGACGCTCTGGTAACACAGTGGGTGTACCAGTCAGTGTATGTGTTCCCTCCTCTGCCTCTCATACCCAAGGTACTGAGAATTATAAGATGGAGAGGAGTAAGCACTATATTCGTGGCTCCGGATTGGCCAAGAAGGACTTGGTAACCGGAACTTCAAGAGATGCTCACGGAGGATCCGTGGCCTCTACCTCTAAGAAGGGACCTGCTCCAGCAAGGACCCTGTCTGTTCCAAGACTTACCGTGGCTGCGTTTGACGGCATGGCGGTTGAACGCCGGATCCTGAAGGAGAAAGGCATTCCGGATGAAGTCATTCCTATCCTGATCAAAGCCAGGAAAGATATAACCGCAAAACATTATCACCGCATTTGGCGAAAATATGTTGCGTGGTGCGAGGCCAGTAAGGCCCCGACGGAGGAATTTTCAACTAGGTCGATTCCTACATTTCCTGCAAACAGGAGTGTCTATGGGCCTGAAATGGGGGTCCATTAAGGTTCAAATTTCGGCCCTGTCAATTTTCTTCCAAAAAGAACTAGCTTCAGTCCCTGAAGTTCAGACGTTTGTGAAAGGGGTACTGTATATACAGCCTCCTTTTGTGCCTCCAGTGGCACCTTGGGATCTAAATGTAGTTTTTGGGTTCCAAAAGTCACATTGGTTTGAACCACTTAAATATGTGGAGTTAAAATATCTCACATGGAAAGTGGTCATGCTGTTGGCCCTGGCCTGGGCCAGGTGCGTGTCAGAATTGGCGGCTTTATCCTGTAAAAGCCCTTATCTGATTTTCCATTCGGACAGGGCGGAATTGAGGACTTGTCCTCAGTTTCTCCCTAAGGTGGTTTTCAGCGTTTCACCTGAATCAACCTATTGTGGTGCCTGCGGCTACTAGGGACTTGGAGGACTCCAAGTTGCTAGACGTAGTCAGAGCCCTGGAAATATAGGTTTCCAGGACGGCTGGAGTCAGAAAATCTGACTCGTTGTTTATTCTGTATGCACCCAACAAGCTGGGTGCTCCTGCTTCTAAGCAGACTATTGCTCGTTGGATTTACAATTCAGCTTGCACATTCTGTGGCAGACTTGCCACAGCCAAAATCTGTAAAAGCCCATTCCACAAGGAAGGTGGGCTCATCTTGGGCGGCTGCCCGAGGGGTCTCGGCTTTACAACTTTGCCGAGCAGCTACTTGGTCAGGAGCAAATACGTTTGTAAAATTCTACAAATTTGATACCCTGGCTGAGGAGGACCTGGAGTTCTCTCATTTGGTGCTGCAGAGTCATCCGCACTCTCCCGCCCGTTTGGGAGCTTTGGTATAATCCCCATGGTCCTTACGGAGTCCCCAGCATCCACTAGGACGTCAGAGAAAATAAGAATTTACTTACCGATAATTCTATTTCTCGTAGTCCGTAGTGGATGCTGGGCGCCCATCCCAAGTGCGGATTGTCTGCAATACTGGTACATAGTTATTGTTACCAAAAAATCGGGTTATTGCTGTAGTGAGCCATCTTTTCTAGAGGCTCCTCTGTTATCATGCTGTTAACTGGGTTTAGATCACAAGTTATATGGTGTGATTGGTGTGGCTGGTATGAGTCTTACCCGGGATTCAAAATCCTTCCTTATTGTGTACGCTCGTCCGGGCACAGTATCCTAACTGAGGCTTGGAGGAGGGTCATAGGGGGAGGAGCCAGTGCACACCAGGTAGTTCTAAAGCTTTACTTTTGTGCCCAGTCTCCTGCGGAGCCGCTATTCCCCATGGTCCTTACGGAGTCCCCAGCATCCACTACGGACTACGAGAAATAGAATTATCGGTAAGTAAATTCTTATTTATTTTGTGCCCACGCCCCTTCCACATGAAGCCACGCCCCTATAAATTTTACGCGCGCCTACGGCGCGCACTGCCCCAATCTTACTTGGGGGGGGGGGCGCCACTGTCGTTTCTTGCACACAGCACTAAAATGCCTAGTTACGGCACTGCATATAGTTGTTTCCTTGAAAGTGAAATTTGCTAATATAATTATATTATATTATTCAATTTGAAGTTTAATGGGTATTAGAATTATTCTAATAGTTTTCAGGCCTAATGTAAATAAAAAAATAAGAATTTACTCACCGGTAATTCTATTTCTCGTAGTCCGTAGTGGATGCTGGGTACTCCGTAAGGACCATGGGGAATAGCGGGCTCCGAAGGAGGCTGGGCACTCTAAGAAAGAATTATGACTACCTGGTGTGCACTGGCTCCTCCCACTATGACCCTCCTCCAAGCCTCAGTTAGGACACTGTGCCCGGACGAGCTGACATAATAAGGAAGGATTTTGAATCCCGGGTAAGACTCATACCAGCCACACCAATCACACCGTACAACTCGTGATACTATATCCAGTTTGACAGTATGAAAACAACTGAGCCTCTCAACAGATGGCTCAACAATAACCCTTTTGTTAACAATAACTATGTACAAGTATTGCAGACAATCCGCACTTGGGATGGGCGCCCAGCATCCACTACGGACTACGAGAAATAGAATTACCGGTGAGTAAATTCTTATTTTCTCTGACGTCCTAGTGGATGCTGGGAACTCCGAAAGGACCATGGGGATTATACCAAAGCTCCCAAACGGGCGGGAGAGTGCGGATGACTCTGCAGCACCGAATGAGAGAACTCCAGGTCCTCCTCAGCCAGGGTATCAAATTTGTAGAATTTAGCAAACGTGTTTGCCCCTGACCAAGTAGCTGCTCGGCAAAGTTGTAAAGCCGAGACCCCTCGGGCAGCCGCCCAAGATGAGCCCACCTTCCTTGTGGAATGGGCATTTACAGATTTTGGCTGTGGCAAGCCTGCCACAGAATGTGCAAGCTGAATTGTACTACAAATCCAACGAGCAATAGTCTGCTTAGAAGCAGGAGCACCCCGCTTGTTGGGTGCATACAGGATAAACAGCGAGTCAGATTTTCTGACTCCAGCCGTCCTGGAAACATATATTTTCAGGGCCCTGACAACGTCTAGCAACTTGGAATCCTCCAAGTCCCTAGTAGCCGCAGGCACCACAATAGGCTGGTTCAGGTGAAACGCTGACACCACCTTAGGGAGAAACTGGGGACGAGTCCTCAATTCTGCCCTATCCATATGGAAAATCAGATAAGGGCTTTTACATGACAAAGCCGCCAACTCTGACACTCGCCTGGCCGAAGCCAAGGCCAATAACATGACCACTTTCCACGTGAGATATTTCAGATCCACGGTCTTTAGTGGCTCAAACCAATGTGATTTTAAGAAACTCAACACCACGTTGAGATCCCAAGGTGCCACAGGAGGCACAAACGGGGGCTGAATATGCAGCACTCCTTTTACAAATGTCTGAACTTCAGGTACTGAAGCTAGTTCTTTTTGAAAGAAAATCGACAGAGCCGAGATCTGCACTTTAATGGAGCCTAGTTTCAGGCCCATATTTACTCCTGCTTGCAGGAAATGCAGAAATCGACCTAGTTGAAATTCCTCTGTTGGGGCCTTGTTGGCCTCACACCATGCAACATATTTCCGCCATATGCGGTGATAATGTGTTGCCGTAACATCTTTCCTGGCTTTAATAAGCGTAGGAATGACTTCCTCCGGAATGACCTTTTCCTTCAGGATCCGGCGTTCCACCGCCATGCCGTCAAACGCAGCCGCGGTAAGTCTTGGAACAGACAGGGCCCCTGCTGTAGCAGGTCTTGTCTGAGCGGCAGAGGCCATGGGTCCTCTGAGATCATCTCTTGAAGTTCCGGGTACCATGCTCGTCTTGGCCAATCCGGAACCACGAGAATTGTTCTTACTCCTCGCTTTCTTATTATTCTCAATACCTTTGGTATGAGAGGCAGAGGAGGGAACACATAAACTGACTGGTACACCCACGGTGTCACTAGAGCGTCCACAGCTATCGCCTGAGGGTCTCTTGACCTGGCGCAATAACTCTCTAGTTTTTTGTTTAGGCGGGGCGCCATCATGTCCACCTTTGGCCGTTCCCACTGATTTACAATCATTTGGAAGACTTCTGGATGAAGTCCCCACTCTCCCGGGTGGAGGTCCTTTGCAGCCACCACAGCAGAGACACCCTGGTTCTTGGAGACAGGGTTATTAAGCGATGCATCTGAAGATGCGATCCGGACCATTTGTCCAACAGGTCCCACTGAAAGATTCTGGCATGGAACCTGCCGAAGGGAATTGCTTCGTAAGAAGCTACCATCTTTCCCAGGACCCGCGTGCAGTGATGCACCGATACCTGTTTTGGTTTCAGGAGGTCTCTGACTAGAGATGACAACTCCTTGGCTTTCTCCTCCGGGAGAAACACTTTTTTCTGGACTGTATCCAGAATCATACCCAGGAACAGAAGACGTGTCGTCGGAACCAGCTGTGACTTTGGGATATTCAGAATCCAGCCGTGCTGGTGTAACACCTCCTGAGATAGTGCTACTCCCACCAACAACTGTTCCTTGGACCTCGCCTTTAATAGGAGATCGTCCAAGTACGGGATAATTAAAACTCCCTTTTTTCGAAGGAGTATCATCATTTCCGCCATAACCTTGGTAAATACCCTCGGTGCCGTGGACAGCCCAAACGGCAGCGTCTGGAATTGGTAATGGCAATCCTGTACCACAAATCTGAGGTACTCCTGGTGAGGATGGTAAATGGGGACATGCAAGTAAGCATCCTTGATGTCCAGGGATACCATGTAATCCCCCTCGTCCAGGCTTGCAATAACCGCCCTGAGCGATTCCATCTTGAACTTGAATTTTTTTATGTATGTGTTCAAGGATTTCAAATTTAAAATGGGTCTCACCGAACCGTCCGGTTTCGGTACCACAAATAGTGTGGAATAGTAACCCCGGCCTTGTTGAAGTAGGGGTACCTTGATTATCACCTGCTGGGAATACAGCTTGTGAATTGCCGCTAGCACCGCCTCCCTGTCTGAGGGAGCAATCGGCAAGGCAGATTTTAGGAACCGGTGGGGTGGGGACACCTCGAATTCCAGCTTGTACCCCTGAGATACTATTTGAAGGATCCAGGGATCCACCTGTGAGCGAGCCCACTGATCGCTGAAATTTTTGAGGCGGCCCCCCACCGTACCTGGCTCCGCCTGTGGAGCCCCACCGTCATGCGGCGGACTTGGAGGAAGAAGCGGGGGAGGACTTTTGCTCCTGGGAACCTGCTGTTTGTTGCAGCCTTTTTTCCCCTACCTCTGCCTCTGGACAGAAAAGACCCGCCTTTTCCACGCCTGTTTTTCTGGGTCCGAAAGGACTGACAAATAAATAACAAGTGGCGCTTGACAATCAGACAATTAAAAAACATTTATTTATATAAAATGTATGTAAGTTACAACAACCTCCCGGGAGTAAGAAACAATATTAAGAATGTCACAATAATATGAATGTGCACTATATTATAGCGTCATTATCAATTAATAAAAAACATGGATGATACATAATCTTAATTGCACGTGACTATTTATTAGTAACACCTAGAAGGTTTTGGACCGTGCTGGGTTCACTATGTGCACACAAGCAGTGATATATATATGATAATGTTTATAGCTGTTATATGCTTGATCTAAACAAGAGTCACTCACGGCTGTATGTTTTGGAGGAATTGCGTGTGACACAAATCCATAGCAGTCAGCAGCTGGTGTATAGAAGATTATTTGAAGAATGCAACCTCCGCTGGGCAGGAGCCTGTTCAGTCCTTGCTCCCTGGTGTCGTCCCGCCGTCCCACCAGAGACACACACCAGAGCCTCAGCGGGTATAAATAATTAGAGATGAGCGCCGGAAATTTTTCGGGTTTTGTGTTTTGGTTTTGGGTTCGGTTCCGCGGCCGTGTTTTGGGTTCGACCGCGTTTTGGCAAAACCTCACCGAATTTTTTTTGTCGGATTCGGGTGTGTTTTGGATTCGGGTGTTTTTTTCAAAAAACCCTAAAAAACAGCTTAAATCATAGAATTTGGGGGTCATTTTGATCCCAAAGTATTATTAACCTCAAAAACCATAATTTCCACTCATTTTCAGTCTATTCTGAATACCTCACACCTCACAATATTATTTTTAGTCCTAAAATTTGCACCGAGGTCGCTGTGTGAGTAAGATAAGCGACCCTAGAGGCCGACACAAACACCGGGCCCATCTAGGAGTGGCACTGCAGTGTCACGCAGGATGTCCCTTCCAAAAAACCCTCCCCAAACAGCACATGACGCAAAGAAAAAAAGAGGCGCAATGAGGTAGCTGTGTGAGTAAGATAAGCGACCCTAGTGGCCGACACAAACACCGGGCCCATCTAGGAGTGGCACTGCAGTGTCACGCAGGATGTCCCTTCCAAAAAACCCTCCCCAAACAGCACATGACGCAAAGAAAAAAAGAGGCGCAATGAGGTAGCTGACTGTGTGAGTAAGATAAGCGACCCTAGTGGCCGACACAAACACCGGGCCCATCTAGGAGTGGCACTGCAGTGTCACGCAGGATGTCCCTTCTAAAAAACCCTCCCCAAACAGCACATGACGCAAAGAAAAAAAGAGGCGCAATGAGGTAGCTGTGTGAGTAAGATAAGCGACCCTAGTGGCCGACACAAACACCGGGCCCATCTAGGAGTGGCACTGCAGTGTCACGCAGGATGTCCCTTCCAAAAAACCCTCCCCAAACAGCACATGACGCAAAGAAAAAAAGAGGCGCAATGAGGTAGCTGACTGTGTGAGTAAGATAAGCGACCCTAGTGGCCGACACAAACACCGGGCCCATCTAGGAGTGGCACTGCAGTGTCACGCAGGATGTCCCTTCCAAAAAACCCTCCCCAAACAGCACATGATGCAAAGAAAAAAAGAGGCGCAATGAGGTAGCTGACTGTGTGAGTAAGATAAGCGACCCTAGTGGCCGACACAAACACCGGGCCCATCTAGGAGTGGCACTGCAGTGTCACGCAGGATGTCCCTTCCAAAAAACCCTCCCCAAACAGCACATGACGCAAAGAAAAAAAGAGGCGCAATGAGGTAGCTGACTGTGTGAGTAAGATAAGCGACCCTAGTGGCCGACACAAACACCGGGCCCATCTAGGAGTGGCACTGCAGTGTCACGCAGGATGTCCCTTCCAAAAAACCCTCCCCAAACAGCACATGACGCAAAGAAAAAAAGAGGCGCAATGAGGTAGCTGACTGTGTGAGTAAGATAAGCGACCCTAGTGGCCGACACAAACACCGGGCCCATCTAGGAGTGGCACTGCAGTGTCACGCAGGATGTCCCTTCCAAAAAACCCTCCCCAAACAGCACATGACGCAAAGAAAAAAAGAGGCGCAATGAGGTAGCTGTGTGAGTAAGATAAGCGACCCTAGTGGCCGACACAAACACCGGGCCCATCTAGGAGTGGCACTGCAGTGTCACGCAGGATGTCCCTTCCAAAAAACCCTCCCCAAACAGCACATGACGCAAAGAAAAAAAGAGGCGCAATGAGGTAGCTGACTGTGTGAGTAAGATAAGCGACCCTAGTGGCCGACACAAACACCGGGCCCATCTAGGAGTGGCACTGCAGTGTCACGCAGGATGTCCCTTCCAAAAAACCCTCCCCAAACAGCACATGACGCAAAGAAAAAAAGAGGCGCAATGAGGTAGCTGTGTGAGTAAGATAAGCGACCCTAGTGGCCGACACAAACACCGGGCCCATCTAGGAGTGGCACTGCAGTGTCACGCAGGATGTCCCTTCCAAAAAACCCTCCCCAAACAGCACATGACGCAAAGAAAAAAAGAGGCGCAATGAGGTAGCTGACTGTGTGAGTAAGATAAGCGACCCTAGTGGCCGACACAAACACCGGGCCCATCTAGGAGTGGCACTGCAGTGTCACGCAGGATGTCCCTTCCAAAAAACCCTCCCCAAACAGCACATGACGCAAAGAAAAAAAGAGGCGCAATGAAGTAGCTGACTGTGTGAGTAAGATAAGCGACCCTAGTGGCCGACACAAACACCGGGCCCATCTAGGAGTGGCACTGCAGTGTCACGCAGGATGTCCCTTCCAAAAAACCCTCCCCAAACAGCACATGACGCAAAGAAAAAAAGAGGCGCAATGAGGTAGCTGACTGTGTGAGTAAGATAAGCGACCCTAGTGGCCGACACAAACACCGGGCCCATCTAGGAGTGGCACTGCAGTGTCACGCAGGATGTCCCTTCCAAAAAACCCTCCCCAAACAGCACATGACGCAAAGAAAAAAAGAGGCGCAATGAGGTAGCTGACTGTGTGAGTAAGATAAGCGACCCTAGTGGCCGACACAAACACCGGGCCCATCTAGGAGTGGCACTGCAGTGTCACGCAGGATGTCCCTTCCAAAAAACCCTCCCCAAACAGCACATGACGCAAAGAAAAAAAGAGGCGCAATGAGGTAGCTGACTGTGTGAGTAAGATAAGCGACCCTAGTGGCCGACACAAACACCGGGCCCATCTAGGAGTGGCACTGCAGTGTCACGCAGGATGGCCCTTCCAAAAAACCCTCCCCAAACAGCACATGACGCAAAGAAAAATAAAAGAAAAAAGAGGTGCAAGATGGAATTGTCCTTGGGCCCTCCCACCCACCCTTATGTTGTATAAACAAAACAGGACATGCACACTTTAACCAACCCATCATTTCAGTGACAGGGTCTGCCACACGACTGTGACTGATATGACGGGTTGGTTTGGACCCCCCCCAAAAAAGAAGCAATTAATCTCTCCTTGCACAAACTGGCTCTACAGAGGCAAGATGTCCACCTCATCATCATCCTCCGATATATCACCGTGTACATCCCCCTCCTCACAGATTATCAATTCGTCCCCACTGGAATCCACCATCTCAGCTCCCTGTGTACTTTGTGGAGGCAATTGCTGCTGGTCAATGTCTCCGCGGAGGAATTGATTATAATTCATTTAAATGAACATCATCTTCTCCACATTTTCTGGATGTAACCTCGTACGCCGATTGCTGACAAGGTGAGCGGCGGCACTAAACACTCTTTCGGAGTACACACTTGTGGGAGGGCAACTTAGGTAGAATAAAGCCAGTTTGTGCAAGGGCCTCCAAATTGCCTCTTTTTCCTGCCAGTATAAGTACGGACTGTGTGACGTGCCTACTTGGATGCGGTCACTCATATAATCCTCCACCATTCTTTCAATGGGGAGAGAATCATATGCAGTGCCAGTAGACGACATGTCCGTATCCGTAATCGTTGTCAGGTCCTTCAGTCCGGACCAGATGTCAGCATCAGCAGTCGTTCCAGACTGCCCTGCATCACCGCCAGCGGGTGGGCTCGGAATTCTGAGCCTTTTCCTCGCACCCCCAGTTGCGGGAGAATGTGAAGGAGGAGATGTTGACAGGTAGAGATGAGCGGGTTCGGTTTCTCTGAATCCGAACCCGCCAGAACTTCATGTTTTTTTTCACGGGTCCGAGCGACTCGGATCTTCCCGCCTTGCTCGGATAACCCGAGCGCGCCCGAACGTCATCATGACGCTGTCGGATTCTCGCGAGGCTCGGATTCTATCGCGAGACTCGGATTCTATATAAGGAGCCGCGCGTCGCCGCCATTTTCACACGTGCATTGAGATTGATAGGGAGAGGACGTGGCTGGCGTCCTCTCCATTTAGATTATAAGAGACTGAGAGAGATTTACTGGAGCTGACTAGGAGGAGTACTGTTACTGTAGAAGTGTAGAGACTGAGTGGAGAGAGTTTACTAGTGAGGACAGTGCAGTTTACTTTATAATCCGTTCTCTGCCTGAAAAAAGCGATACACAGCACACAGTGACTCAGTCACATACCATATCTGTGTGCACTGCTCAGGCTCAGGCCAGTGTGCTGCATCATCTATTATCTATATATAATATTATATATATCTGTCTGACTGCTCAGCTCACACAGCTTATAATTGTGGGGGAGACTGGGGAGCACTACTGCAGTGCCAGTTATAGGTTATAGCAGGAGCCAGGAGTACATAATATATTATATAGTGAGTGACCACCAGACACACAGTGCAGTTTATTTAATATATCCGTTCTCTGCCTGAAAAAAGCGATACACACAGTGACTCAGTCAGTCACATACCATATCTGTGTGCACTGCTCAGGCTCAGGCCAGTGTGCTGCATCATCTATTATCTATATATAATATTATATATATCTGTCTGACTGCTCAGCTCACACAGCTTATAATTGTGGGGGAGACTGGGGAGCACTACTGCAGTGCCAGTTATAGGTTATAGCAGGAGCCAGGAGTACATAATATATTATATAGTGAGTGACCACCAGACACACAGTGCAGTTTATTTAATATATCCGTTCTCTGCCTGAAAAAAGCGATACACACAGTGACTCAGTCAGTCACATACCATATCTGTGTGCACTGCTCAGGCTCAGGCCAGTGTGCTGCATCATCTATTATCTATATATAATATTATATATATCTGTCTGACTGCTCAGCTCACACAGCTTATAATTGTGGGGGAGACTGGGGAGCACTACTGCAGTGCCAGTTATAGGTTATAGCAGGAGCCAGGAGTACATAATATATTATATAGTGAGTGACCACCAGACACACAGTGCAGTTTATTTAATATATCCGTTCTCTGCCTGAAAAAAGCGATACACACAGTGACTCAGTCAGTCACATACCATATCTGTGTGCACTGCTCAGGCTCAGGCCAGTGTGCTGCATCATCTATTATCTATATATAATATTATATATATCTGTCTGACTGCTCAGCTCACACAGCTTATAATTGTGGGGGAGACTGGGAGCACTACTGCAGTGCCAGTTATAGGTTATAGCAGGAGCCAGGAGTACATAATATATTATATAGTGAGTGACCACCAGACACACAGTGCAGTTTATTTAATATATCCGTTCTCTGCCTGAAAAAAGCGATACACACAGTGACTCAGTCAGTCACATACCATATCTGTGTGCACTGCTCAGGCTCAGGCCAGTGTGCTGCATCATCTATATATATTATATATCTGTCTGACTGCTCAGCTCACACAGCTTATAATTGTGGGGGAGACTGGGGAGCACTACTGCAGTGCCAGTTATAGGTTATAGCAGGAGCCAGGAGTACATAATATATTATATAGTGAGTGACCACCAGACACACAGTGCAGTTTATTTAATATATCCGTTCTCTGCCTGAAAAAAGCGATACACACAGTGACTCAGTCAGTCACATACCATATCTGTGTGCACTGCTCAGGCTCAGGCCAGTGTGCTGCATCATCTATTATCTATATATAATATTATGTATATCTGTCTGACTGCTCAGCTCACACAGCTTATAATTGTGGGGGAGACTGGGGAGCACTACTGCAGTGCCAGTTATAGGTTATAGCAGGAGCCAGGAGTACATATTATATTAAAATTAAACAGTGCACACTTTTGCTGCAGGAGTGCCACTGCCAGTGTGACTGACCAGTGACCTGACCACACTGACCACCAGTATAGTTAGTAGTATACTTATATTGTGATTGCCTGAAAAAGTTAAACACTCGTCGTGTGACTTCACTTGTGTGTTTTTTTTTTTTTTATTCTATAAAAATAAAACTCATTCTGCTGACAGACAGTGTCCAGCAGGTCCGTCATTATATAATATATAATATATACCTGTCCGGCTGCAGTAGTGATATATATATATTTTTTATATCATTTATCATCCAGTCGCAGCAGACACAGTACGGTAGTTCACGGCTGTGGCTACCTCTGTGTCTCTGCACTCGGCAGGCAGTCCGTCCATAATTGTAATACCACCTAACCGTGGATTTTTTTCATTCTTCTTTATACATACATAGTTACATAGACATCTTCTCTTTATCAACCAGTCTATATTAGCTGCAGACACAGTACAGTACGGTAGTTCACGGCTGTGGCTACCTCTGTGTCTGCACTCGGCAGGCAGTCCGTCCATAATTGTATACCACCTAACCGTGGTTTTTTTTCATTCTTCTTTATACATACATAGTTACATAGACATCTTCTCTTTATCAACCAGTCTATATTAGCTGCAGACACAGTACAGTACGGTAGTTCACGGCTGTGGCTACCTCTGTGTCTGCAGTCGGCAGGCAGTCCATAATTGTATACTAGTATCCATCTCCATTGTTTACCTGAGGTGCCTTTTAGTTGTGCCTATTAAAATATGGAGAACAAAAATGTTGAGGTTCCAAAATTAGGGAAAGATCAAGATCCACTTCCACCTCGTGCTGAAGCTGCTGCCACTAGTCATGGCCAAGACGATGAAATGCCAGCAACGTCGTCTGCCAAGGCCGATGCCCAATGTCATAGTACAGAGCATGTCAAATCCAAAACACCAAATATCAGAAAAAAAAGGACTCCAAAACCTAAAATAAAATTGTCGGAGGAGAAGCGTAAACTTGCCAATATGCCATTTACCACACGGAGTGGCAAGGAACGGCTGAGGCCCTGGCCTATGTTCATGGCTAGTGGTTCAGCTTCACATGAGGATGGAAGCACTCAGCCTCTCGCTAGAAAAATGAAAAGACTCAAGCTGGCAAAAGCAGCACAGCAAAGAACTGTGCATTCTTCGAAATCCCAAATCCACAAGGAGAGTCCAATTGTGTCGGTTGCGATGCCTGACCTTCCCAACACTGGACGTGAAGAGCATGCGCCTTCCACCATTTGCACGCCCCCTGCAAGTGCTGGAAGGAGCACCCGCAGTCCAGTTCCTGATAGTCAGATTGAAGATGTCAGTGTTGAAGTACACCAGGATGAGGAGGATATGGGTGTTGCTGGCGCTGGGGAGGAAATTGACCAGGAGGATTCTGATGGTGAGGTGGTTTGTTTAAGTCAGGCACCCGGGGAGACACCTGTTGTCCGTGGGAGGAATATGGCCGTTGACATGCCAGGTGAAAATACCAAAAAAATCAGCTCTTCGGTGTGGAGGTATTTCACCAGAAATGCGGACAACAGGTGTCAAGCCGTGTGTTCCCTTTGTCAAGCTGTAATAAGTAGGGGTAAGGACGTTAACCACCTCGGAACATCCTCCCTTATACGTCACCTGCAGCGCATTCATAATAAGTCAGTGACAAGTTCAAAAACTTTGGGTGACAGCGGAAGCAGTCCACTGACCAGTAAATCCCTTCCTCTTGTAACCAAGCTCACGCAAACCACCCCACCAACTCCCTCAGTGTCAATTTCCTCCTTCCCCAGGAATGCCAATAGTCCTGCAGGCCATGTCACTGGCAATTCTGACGAGTCCTCTCCTGCCTGGGATTCCTCCGATGCATCCTTGCGTGTAACGCCTACTGCTGCTGGCGCTGCTGTTGTTGCTGCTGGGAGTCGATGGTCATCCCAGAGGGGAAGTCGTAAGCCCACTTGTACTACTTCCAGTAAGCAATTGACTGTTCAACAGTCCTTTGCGAGGAAGATGAAATATCACAGCAGTCATCCTACTGCAAAGCGGATAACTGAGTCCTTGACAACTATGTTGGTGTTAGACGTGCGTCCGGTATCCGTCGTTAGTTCACAGGGAACTAGACAATTTATTGAGGCAGTGTGCCCCCGTTACCAAATACCATCTAGGTTCCACTTCTCTAGGCAGGCGATACCGAGAATGTACACGGACGTCAGAAAAAGACTCACCAGTGTCCTAAAAAATGCAGTTGTACCCAATGTCCACTTAACCACGGACATGTGGACAAGTGGAGCAGGGCAGGGTCAGGACTATATGACTGTGACAGCCCACTGGGTAGATGTATGGACTCCCGCCGCAAGAACAGCAGCGGCGGCACCAGTAGCAGCATCTCGCAAACGCCAACTCTTTCCTAGGCAGGCTACGCTTTGTATCACCGCTTTCCAGAATACGCACACAGCTGAAAACCTCTTACGGCAACTGAGGAAGATCATCGCGGAATGGCTTACCCCAATTGGACTCTCCTGTGGATTTGTGGCATCGGACAACGCCAGCAATATTGTGTGTGCATTAAATATGGGCAAATTCCAGCACGTCCCATGTTTTGCACATACCTTGAATTTGGTGGTGCAGAATTTTTTAAAAAACGACAGGGGCGTGCAAGAGATGCTGTCGGTGGCCAGAAGAATTGCGGGACACTTTCGGCGTACAGGCACCACGTACAGAAGACTGGAGCACCACCAAAAACTACTGAACCTGCCCTGCCATCATCTGAAGCAAGAAGTGGTAACGAGGTGGAATTCAACCCTCTATATGCTTCAGAGGTTGGAGGAGCAGCAAAAGGCCATTCAAGCCTATACAATTGAGCACGATATAGGAGGTGGAATGCACCTGTCTCAAGTGCAGTGGAGAATGATTTCAACGTTGTGCAAGGTTCTGATGCCCTTTGAACTTGCCACACGTGAAGTCAGTTCAGACACTGCCAGCCTGAGTCAGGTCATTCCCCTCATCAGGCTTTTGCAGAAGAAGCTGGAGGCATTGAAGAAGGAGCTAAAAGGGAGCGATTCCGCTAGGCATGTGGGACTTGTGGATGCAGCCCTTAATTCGCTTAACAAGGATTCACGGGTGGTCAATCTGTTGAAATCAGAGCACTACATTTTGGCCACCGTGCTCGATCCTAGATTTAAAGCCTACCTTGGATCTCTCTTTCCGGCAGACACAAGTCTGCTGGGGTTGAAAGACCTGCTGGTGACAAAATTGTCAAGTCAAGCGGAACGCGACCTGTCAACATCTCCTCCTTCACATTCTCCCGCAACTGGGGGTGCGAGGAAAAGGCTCAGAATTCCGAGCCCACCCGCTGGCGGTGATGCAGGGCAGTCTGGAGCGACTGCTGATGCTGACATCTGGTCCGGACTGAAGGACCTGACAACGATTACGGACATGTCGTCTACTGTCACTGCATATGATTCTCTCAACATTGATAGAATGGTGGAGGATTATATGAGTGACCGCATCCAAGTAGGCACGTCACACAGTCCGTACTTATACTGGCAGGAAAAAGAGGCAATTTGGAGGCCCTTGCACAAACTGGCTTTATTCTACCTAAGTTGCCCTCCCACAAGTGTGTACTCCGAAAGAGTGTTTAGTGCCGCCGCTCACCTTGTCAGCAATCGGCGTACGAGGTTACATCCAGAAAATGTGGAGAAGATGATGTTCATTAAAATGAATTATAATCAATTCCTCCGCGGAGACATTGACCAGCAGCAATTGCCTCCACAAAGTACACAGGGAGCTGAGATGGTGGATTCCAGTGAGGACGAATTGATAATCTGTGAGGAGGGGGATGTACACGGTGATATATCGGAGGGTGAAGATGAGGTGGACATCTTGCCTCTGTAGAGCCAGTTTGTGCAAGGAGAGATTAATTGCTTCTTTTTTGGGGGGGGTCCAAACCAACCCGTCATATCAGTCACAGTCGTGTGGCAGACCCTGTCACTGAAATGATGGGTTGGTTAAAGTGTGCATGTCCTGTTTTGTTTATACAACATAAGGGTGGGTGGGAGGGCCCAAGGACAATTCCATCTTGCACCTCTTTTTTCTTTTCTTTTTCTTTGCATCATGTGCTGATTGGGGAGGGTTTTTTGGAAGGGACATCCTGCGTGACACTGCAGTGCCACTCCTAGATGGGCCCGGTGTTTGTGTCGGCCACTAGGGTCGCTAATCTTACTCACACAGTCAGCTACCTCATTGCGCCTCTTTTTTTCTTTGCGTCATGTGCTGTTTGGGGAGGGTTTTTTGGAAGGGACATCCTGCGTGACACAAACACCGGGCCCATCTAGGAGTGGCACTGCCACTCCTAGATGGGCCCGGTGTTTGTGTCGGCCACTAGGGTCGCTAATCTTACTCACACAGCTACCTCATTGCGCCTCTTTTTTTCTTTGCGTCATGTGCTGTTTGGGGAGGGTTTTTTGGAAGGGACATCCTGCGTGACACTGCAGTGCCACTCCTAGATGGGCCCGGTGTTTGTGTCGGCCACTAGGGTCGCTAATCTTACTCACACAGCTACCTCATTGCGCCTCTTTTTTTCTTTGCGTCATGTGCTGTTTGGGGAGGGTTTTTTGGAAGGGCCATCCTGCGTGACACTGCAGTGCCACTCCTAGATGGGCCCGGTGTTTGTGTCGGCCACTAGGGTCGCTAATCTTACTCACACAGCTACCTCATTGCGCCTCTTTTTTTATTTGCGTCATGTGCTGTTTGGGGAGGGTTTTTTGGAAGGGACATCCTGCGTGACACTGCAGTGCCACTCCTAGATGGGCCCGGTGTTTGTGTCGGCCACTAGGGTCGCTTATCTTACTCACACAGCGACCTCGGTGCAAATTTTAGGACTAAAAATAATATTGTGAGGTGTGAGGTATTCAGAATAGACTGAAAATGAGTGTAAATTATGGTTTTTGAGGTTAATAATACTTTGGGATCAAAATGATCCCCAAATTCTATGATTTAAGCTGTTTTTTAGTGTTTTTTGAAAAAAACACCCGAATCCAAAACACATCCGAATCCGACAAAAAAAATTCGGTGAGGTTTTGCCAAAACGCGTTCGAACCCAAAACACGGCCGCGGAACCGAACCCAAAACCAAAACACAAAACCCGAAAAATTTCAGGCGCTCATCTCTATTGACAGGTCGCGTTCCGCTTGACTTGACAATTTTCTCACCAGCAGGTCTTTCAACCCCAGCAGACTTGTGTCTGCCGGAAAGAGAGATCCAAGGTAGGCTTTAAATCTAGGATCGAGCACAGTGGCCAAAATGTAGTGCTCTGATTTCAACAGATTGACCACCCGTGAATCCTTGTTAAGCGAATTAAGGGCTCCATCCACAAGTCCCACATGCCTAGCGGAATCGCTCCGTGTTAGCTCCTCCTTCAATGTCTCCAGCTTCTTCTGCAAAAGCCTGATGAGGGGAATGACCTGACTCAGGCTGGCAGTGTCTGAACTGACTTCACGTGTGGCAAGTTCAAAGGGCATCAGAACCTTGCACAACGTTGAAATCATTCTCCACTGCGCTTGAGACAGGTGCATTCCACCTCCTATATCGTGCTCAATTGTATAGGCTTGAATGGCCTTTTGCTGCTCCACCAACCTCTGAAGCATATAGAGGGTTGAATTCCACCTCGTTACCACTTCTTGCTTCAGATGATGGCAGGGCAGGTTCAGTAGTTTTTGGTGGTGCTCCAGTCTTCTGTACGTGGTGCCTGTACGCCGAAAGTGTCCCGCAATTCTTCTGGCCACCGACAGCATCTCTTGCACGCCCCTGTCGTTTTTTTAAAAATTCTGCACCACCAAATTCAAGGTATGTGCAAAACATGGGACGTGCTGGAATTTGCCCATATTTAATGCACACACAATATTGCTGGCGTTGTCCGATGCCACAAATCCACAGGAGAGTCCAATTGGGGTAAGCCATTCCGCGATGATCTTCCTCAGTTGCCGTAAGAGGTTTTCAGCTGTGTGCGTATTCTGGAAACCGGTGATACAAAGCGTAGCCTGCCTAGGAAAGAGTTGGCGTTTGCGAGATGCTGCTACTGGTGCCGCCGCTGCTGTTCTTGCGGCGGGAGTCCATACATCTACCCAGTGGGCTGTCACAGTCATATAGTCCTGACCCTGCCCTGCTCCACTTGTCCACATGTCCGTGGTTAAGTGGACATTGGGTACAACTGCATTTTTTAGGACACTGGTGAGTCTTTTTCTGACGTCCGTGTACATTCTCGGTATCGCCTGCCTAGAGAAGTGGAACCTAGATGGTATTTGGTAACGGGGGCACACTGCCTCAATAAATTGTCTAGTTCCCTGTGAACTAACGGCGGATACCGGACGCACGTCTAACACCAACATAGTTGTCAAGGCCTCAGTTATCCGCTTTGCAGCAGGATGACTGCTGTGATATTTCATCTTCCTCGCAAAGGACTGTTGAACAGTCAATTGCTTACTGGAAGTAGTACAAGTGGGCTTACGACTTCCCCTCTGGGATGACCATCGACTCCCAGCAGCAACAACAGCAGCGCCAGCAGCAGTAGGCGTTACACGCAAGGATGCATCGGAGGAATCCCAGGCAGGAGAGGAATCATCAGAATTGCCAGTGACATGGCCTGCAGGACTATTGGCATTCCTGGGGAAGGAGGAAATTGACACTGAGGGAGTTGGTGGGGTGGTTTGCGTGAGCTTGGTTACAAGAGGAAGGGATTTACTGGTCAGTGGACTGCTTCCGCTGTCGGCCAAAGTTTTTGAACTTGTCACTGACTTAATATGAATGCGCTGCAGGTGACGTATAAGGGAGGATGTTCCGAGGTGGTTAACGTCCTTACCCCTACTTATTACAGCTTGACAAAGGGAACACACGGCTTGACAAATGTTGTCCGCATTTCTGGTGAAATACTTCCACACCGAAGAGCTGATTTTTTTGGTATTTTCACCAGGCATGTCAACGGCTATATTCCTCCCACGGACAACAGGTGTCTCCCCGGGTGCCTGACTTAAACAAACCACCTCACCATCAGAATCCTCCTGGTCAATTTCCTCCCCAGCGCCAGCAACACCCATATCCTCCTCATCCTGGTGTACTTCAACACTGACATCTTCAATCTGACTATCAGGAACTGGACTGCGGGTGCTCCTTCCAGCACTTGCAGGGGGCGTGCAAATGGTGGAAGGCGCATGCTCTTCACGTCCAGTGTTGGGAAGGTCAGGCATCGCAACCGACACAATTGGACTCTCCTTGTGGATTTGGGATTTCGAAAAATGCACAGTTCTTTGCTGTGCTTTTTCCAGCTTGAGTCTTTTCATTTTTCTAGCGAGAGGCTGAGTGCTTCCATCCTCATGTGAAGCTGAACCACTAGCCATGAACATAGGCCAGGGCCTCAGCCGTTCCTTGCCACTCCGTGTGGTAAATGGCATATTGGCAAGTTTACGCTTCTCCTCCGACAATTTTATTTTAGGTTTTGGAGTCCTTTTTTTACTGATATTTGGTGTTTTGGATTTGACATGCTCTGTACTATGACATTGGGCATCGGCCTTGGCAGACGACGTTGCTGGCATTTCATCGTCTCGGCCATGACTAGTGGCAGCAGCTTCAGCACGAGGTGGAAGTGGATCTTGATCTTTCCCTAATTTTGGAACCTCAACATTTTTGTTCTCCATATTTTAATAGGCACAACTAAAAGGCACCTCAGGTAAACAATGGAGATGGATGGATACTAGTATACAATTATGGATGGACTGCCGAGTGCCGACACAGAGGTAGCTACAGCCGTGGACTACCGTACTGTACTGTGTCTGCTGCTAATATAGACTGGTTGATAATGAGATGTAGTATGTATGTATAAAGAAGAAAGAAAAAAAAACCACGGGAAGGTGGTATACAATTATGGACGGACTGCCGAGTGCCGACACAGAGGTAGCTACAGCCGTGGACTACCGTACTGTACTGTGTCTGCTGCTAATATAGACTGGATGATAATGAGATGTAGTATGTATAAAGAAGAAAAAAAAACCACGGGTAGGTGGTATACAATTATGGATGGACTGCCGAGTGCCGACACAGAGGTAGCTACAGCCGTGGACTACCGTACTGTACTGTGTCTGCTGCTAATATAGACTGGTTGATAATGAGATGTAGTATGTATGTATAAAGAAGAAAGAAAAAAAAACCACGGGTAGGTGGTATACAATTATGGACGGACTGCCGAGTGCCGACACAGAGGTAGCTACAGCCGTGGACTACCGTACTGTACTGTGTCTGCTGCTAATATAGACTGGATGATAATGAGATGTAGTATGTATAAAGAAGAAAGAAAAAAAAACCACGGGTAGGTGGTATACAATTATGGACGGACTGCCGAGTGCCGACACAGAGGTAGCTACAGCCGTGGACTACCGTACTGTACTGTGTCTGCTGCTAATATAGACTGGATGATAATGAGATGTAGTATGTATAAAGAAGAAAGAAAAAAAAACCACGGGTAGGTGGTATACAATTATGGACGGACTGCCGAGTGCCGACACAGAGGTAGCTACAGCCGTGGACTACCGTACTGTACTGTGTCTGCTGCTAATATAGACTGGATGATAATAAGATGTAGTATGTATAAAGAAGAAAGAAAAAAAAACCACGGGTAGGTGGTATACAATTATGGATGGACTGCCGAGTGCCGACACAGAGGTAGCTACAGCCGTGGACTACCGTACTGTACTGTGTCTGCTGCTAATATAGACTGGATGATAATGAGATGTAGTATGTATAAAGAAGAAAAAAAAAAAAAGGTAGGTGGTATACAATTATGGACGGACTGCCGAGTGCCGACACAGAGGTAGCTACAGCCGTGGACTACCGTACTGTACTGTGTCTGCTGCTAATATAGACTGGATGATAATGAGATGTAGTATGTATAAAGAAGAAAGAAAAAAAAACCCACGGGTAGGTGGTATACAATTATGGACGGACTGCCGAGTGCCGACACAGAGGTAGCTACAGCCGTGGACTACCGTACTGTACTGTGTCTGCTGCTAATATAGACTGGATGATAATGAGATGTAGTATGTATGTATAAAGAAGAAAGAAAAAAAAACCACGGGTAGGTGGTATACAATTATGGACAGACTGCCGAGTGCCGACACAGAGGTAGCTACAGCCGTGGACTACCGTACTGTACTGTGTCTGCTGCTAATATAGACTGGATGATAATGAGATGTAGTATGTATAAAGAAGAAAGAAAAAAAAACCACGGGTAGGTGGTATACAATTATGGACGGACTGCCGAGTGCCGACACAGAGGTAGCTACAGCCGTGGACTACCGTACTGTACTGTGTCTGCTGCTAATATAGACTGGATGATAATGAGATGTAGTATGTATAAAGAAGAAAGAAAAAAAAAACACGGGTAGGTGGTATACAATTATGGACGGACTGCCGAGTGCCGACACAGAGGTAGCTACAGCCGTGAACTACCGTACTGTACTGTGTCTGCTGCTAATATAGACTGGATGATAATGAGATGTAGTATGTATAAAGAAGAAAAAAAAAACCACGGGTAGGTGGTATACAATTATGGATGGACTGCCGAGTGCCGACACAGAGGTAGCTACAGCCGTGGACTACCGTACTGTACTGTGTCTGCTGCTAATATAGACTGGTTGATAATGAGATGTAGTATGTATGTATAAAGAAGAAAGAAAAAAAAACCACGGGTAGGTGGTATACAATTATGGACGGACTGCCGAGTGCCGACACAGAGGTAGCTACAGCCGTGGACTACCGTACTGTACTGTGTCTGCTGCTAATATAGACTGGATGATAATGAGATGTAGTATGTATAAAGAAAAAAGAAAAAAAAAACCACGGGTAGGTGGTATACAATTATGGACGGACTGCCGAGTGCCGACACAGAGGTAGCTACAGCCGTGGACTACCGTACTGTACTGTGTCTGCTGCTAATATAGACTGGATGATAATGAGATGTAGTATGTATAAAGAAGAAAGAAAAAAAAACCACGGGTAGGTGGTATACAATTATGGATGGACTGCCGAGTGCCGACACAGAGGTAGCTACAGCCGTGGACTACCGTACTGTACTGTGTCTGCTGCTAATATAGACTGGATGATAATGAGATGTAGTATGTATAAAGAAGAAGAAAAAAACCACGGGTAGGTGGTATACAATTATGGATGGACTGCCGAGTGCCGACACAGAGGTAGCTACGGCCGTGGACTACCGTACTGTACTGTGTCTGCTGCTAATATAGACTGGATGATAATGAGATGTAGTATGTATAAAGAAGAAAGAAAAAAAAACCACGGGTAGGTGGTATACAATTATGGACGGACTGCCGAGTGCCGACACAGAGGTAGCTACAGCCATGGACTACCGTACTGTACTGTGTCTGCTGCTAATATAGACTGGTTGATAATGAGATGTAGTATGTATAAAGAAGAAAGAAAAAAAAAACACGGGTAGGTGGTATACAATTATGGATGGACTGCCGAGTGCCGACACAGAGGTAGCTACAGCCGTGGACTACCGTACTGTACTGTGTCTGCTGCTAATATAGACTGGATGATAACGAGATGTAGTATGTATAAAGAAGAAGAAAAAAACCACGGGTAGGTGGTATACAATTATGGATGGACTGCCGAGTGCCGACACAGAGGTAGCTACAGCCGTGGACTACCGTACTGTACTGTGTCTGCTGCTAATATAGACTGGATGATAATGAGATGTAGTATGTATAAAGAAGAAAGAAAAAAAAAACCACGGGTAGGTGGTATACAATTATGGATGGACTGCCGAGTGCCGACACAGAGGTAGCTACAGCCGTGAACTACCGTACTGTGTCTGCTGCGACTGGATGATAAATAATGATATAAAAAATATATATATATCACTACTGCAGCCGGACAGGTATATATTATATAATGACGGACCTGCTGGACACTGTCTGTCAGCAGAATTAGTTTTTTATAGAATAAAAAAACACCACACAAGTCACACGACGAGTGTTTAACTTTTTCAGGCAATCACAATATAGTATACTATACTGGTGGTCAGTGTGGTCAGGTCACTGGTCAGTCACACTGGCAGTGGCACTCCTGCAGCAAAAGTGTGCACTGTTTAATTTTAATAATATGTACTCCTGGCTCCTGCTATAACCTATAACTGCTCCCCAGTCTCCCCCACAATTAAGCTGTGTGAGCACAGTCAGATATTATACATAGATGATGCAGCACACTGGGCTGAGCACAGATATGGTATGTGACTGAGTCACTGTGTATCGTTTTTTTCAGGCAGAGAACGGATTATATTAAATAAAACTGCACTGGTGGTCACTGGTCAGTCACTAGTAAACTCTGCACTCTCTAGTACTCCTAAGCTCCAGTAAATCAAGTGTCTCTGTCTCAATCTCACTCTCTCTCTTCTAATCTAAATGGAGAGGACGCCAGCCACGTCCTCTCCCTATCAATCTCAATGCACGTGTGAAAATGGCGGCGACGCGCGGCTCCTTATATAGAATCCGAGTCTCGCGATAGAATCCGAGCCTCGCGAGAATCCGACAGTGTCATGATGACGTTCGGGCGCGCTCGGGTTAACCGAGCAAGGCGGGAAGATCCGAGTCGCTCGGATCCGTGTAAAAAAAGCTGAAGTTCGGGCGGGTTCGGTTTCCGAGGAACCGAACCCGCTCATCTCTATAAATAATGCTGTGCCGTGCAGAGAGTCCCGACAAGCCGTCCCCGATGGTCCACGCCACCTCCGGTACCTCCGTACTTTAAAACGGAGGCTGTAAGCTGATATTCTGGAGTGCACCGGTCTGCGCCGGGCTGGGAGGGAACGGCACCTGTGGCTTCTACCTCCCCAAGTTTAGATGGACAGCTGTTGCTGAAGGGGTATGAGCTGCAATAGAGATGTTCCTAATAGCGGTGGTTAAAACCGGGCTCCTGTGCACGGATTGGAAATGGATAAACAGTCACTAGCAGTGTTGATCCTTGAAAGACAAAAGCCTGTATCCTTAACGCGTTTCAACGCCAGCAGGGCGTCTTTTTCGAAAGGCAGGTATACCTGGGAATAGGAGTGGTCGGTTCTTATACCTGTTCCACAGGTGAAACTGATTTTCAACAATTAAATTCAGCCATTTCTATATCATCAATTTATATGTAGTATTTTAAGCTCCTATTGTTTTGAAGCAAACATGCACATTTATAAAAGACATCACTATAATGATATCATTTTAATACCCTAATGTAGTAGACAGTAACACATTTATCACATTCAATATGTATAAAAAAGAGAACCCAAATAAAATATGATATATGAGACTGGGAATACTTATCCTTATTTTGAAAGATGTTATAGCAATCTATAATTGTCGTGCTAATTTGCATATCCTTCCGTATGTACATTTAGATCAATAAACTTTCTCAAGTTATCGTAATATTAATTTACATGACTATAGTAGGGGAAAATTTTTTTTCTTTTAAATAATCCTTACTTTCACTTACACTTAAAGTCTGTGCTAACAGCAGCACAGATATCAATGCCTGAAGCAAAGAGACACCCCAATAGCCCTCCAGTGGTAATGTATTGGGCAACAGAGGAACAAAAGAGAGGAATAAGAGCAAAGAGAAAATGGAAATGGAACATAAAAATAATAAATATATATACATATATACATATATGCATATACATATATGTATACACACATGTATGCAATGTCTTTCTCTAGAAGTAGCTTAATTATCTACAAAATAATTCCATAAGAGCCAAATGATCATATACAATATGCAATGCATATTATACAATACACATTGCATATAATGTCGTGGAGAGGGAGGAGAGAATAAAGAATATTACATGTAACTAGTGATTTTAGAAAATCCCAGTATGTTAAGCATCAAATGGAGGAAAAAAATCTTTCATGGTGGAACTATGGGGGTCATTCCGAGTTGTTCGCTCGGTAAAAATCTTCGCATCGCAGCGATTTTCCGCTTAATGCGCATGCGCAATGTCCGCACTGCGACTGCGCCAAGTAAATTTGCTATGCACTTAGGAATTTTACTCACGGCATTTTCATCGTTCTGGCGATCGTAATGTGATTGACAGGAAATGGGTGTTACTGGGCGGAAACAGGCCGTTTTATGGGCGTGTGGGAAAAAACGCTACCGTTTCCGGAAAAAACGCAGGAGTGGCCGGAGAAACGGGGGAGTGTCTGGGCGAACGCTGGGTGTGTTTGTGACGTCAAACCAGGAACGACAAGCAGTGAAATGATCGCAGATGCCGAGTAAGTCTGAAGCAACTCAGAAACTGCTACGAGGTGTGTAATCGCAATATTGCGAATACATCGTTCGCAATTTTAAGATGCTAAGATTCACTCCCAGTAGGCTGCGGCTTAGCATGAGCAAATCTGCTAAAATTCACTTGCGAGCGAACAACTCGGAATGACCCCCCATGTGACCAGATCTATATATACTCCTGTACACATGTTTAAATCAAAAAATATATATACACATGCATGTGTGTATATATATATAAATTGATTTTAAACAGATATTAAACGGATTTTAAACATTCAGTTTTAAACTTTTAAATAAACTCCAGATCGATGGTTTCATTGAGACCCTGAGGATTCAATGTCTGTAACTTTAGAATCCATGCTGCCTCCTGTCTACATAAAGTTCTAAAGCGATCACCACCTCTGCTGGTTGCTGGAATATGTTCCAGCCCAACCAGCAGAAGCTCAGATTTATGGAACACAGAAGGAATATTCTTAATAACATCATGAACCATAGTGTACCCCAACATTTTTCTGAGTTTCATGGAGGCAATCCAACAGGGCTTCTGCTGGTTGGGCTGGAACATATTCCAGCAACCAGCAGAGGTGGTGATCGCTTTAGAACTTTATGTAGACAGGAGGCAGCATGGATTCTAAAGTTACAGACATTGAATCCTCAGGGTCTCAATGAAACCATCGATCTGGAGTTTATTTAAAAGTTTAAAACTGAATGTTTAAAATCCGTTTAATATCTGTTTAAAATCAATTTATATATATATATATATATATATATATATATACACATGCATGTGTATATATATTTTTTGATTTAAACATGTGTACAGGAGTATATATAGATCTGGTCACATAGTTCCACCATGAAAGATTTTTTTCCTCCGTTTGATGCTTAACATACTGGGATTTTCTAAAATCACTAGTTACATGTAATATTCTTTATTCTCTCCTCCCTCTCCACGACATTATATGCAATGTGTATTGTATAATATGCATTGCATATTGTATATGATCATTTGGCTCTTATGGAATTATTTTGTAGATAATTAAGCTACTTCTAGAGAAAGACATTGCATACATGTGTGTATACATATATGTATATGCATATATGTATATATGTATATATATTTATTATTTTTATGTTCCATTTCCATTTTCTCTTTGCTCTTATTCCTCTCTTTTGTTCCTCTGTTGCCCAATACATTACCACTGGAGGGCTATTGGGGTGTCTCTTTGCTTCAGGTATTGATATCTGTGCTGCTGTTAGCACAGACTTTAAGTGTAAGTGAAAGTAAGGATTATTTAAAAGAAATTTTTTTTCCCCCTACTATAGTCATGTAAATTAATATTACGATAACTTGAGAAAGTTTATTGATCTAAATGTACATACGGAAGGATATGCAAATTAGCACGACAATTATAGATTGCTATAACATCTTTCAAAATAAGGATAAGTATTCCCAGTCTCATATATCATATTTTATTTGGGTTCTCTTTTTTATACATATTGAATGTGATAAATGTGTTACTGTCTACTACATTAGGGTATTAAAATTATATCATTATAGTGATGTCTTTTATAAATGTGCATGTTTGCTTCAAAACAATAGGAGCTTAAAATACTACATATAAATTGATGATATAGAAATGGCTGAATTTAATTGTTGAAAATCAGTTTCACCTGTGGAACAGGTATAAGAACCGACCACTCCTATTCCCAGGTATACCTGCCTTTCGAAAAAGACGCCCTGCTGGCGTTGAAACGCGTTAAGGATACAGGCTTTTGTCTTTCAAGGATCAACACTGCTAGTGACTGTTTATCCATTTCCAATCCGTGCACAGGAGCCCGGTTTTAACCACCGCTATTAGGAACATCTCTATTGCAGCTCATACCCCTTCAGCAACAGCCGTCCATCTAAACTTGGGGAGGTAGAAGCCACAGGTGCCGTTCCCTCCCAGCCCGGCGCAGACCGGTGCACTCCGGAATATCAGCTTACAGCCTCCGTTTTAAAGTGCGGAGGTACCGGAGGTGGCGTGGACTATCGGGGACGGCTTGTCGGGACTCTCTGCACGGCGCGGCATTAGTTATACCCGCTGAGGCTCTGGTGTGTGTCTCTGGTGGGACGGCGGGACGACACCAGGGAGCAAGGACTGAACAGGCTCCTGCCCAGCGGAGGTTGCATTCTTCAAATAATCTTCTATACACCAGCTGCTGACTGCTATGGATTTGTGTCACACGCAATTCCTCCAAAACATACAGCCGTGAGTGACTCTTGTTTAGATCAAGCATATAACAGCTATAAACATTATCATATATATATCACTGCTTGTGTGCACATAGTGAACCCAGCACGGTCCAAAACCTTCTAGGTGTTACTAATAAATAGTCACGTGCAATTAAGATTATTTATCATCCATGTTTTTTATTAATTGATAATGACGCTATAATATAGTGCACATTCATATTATTGTGACATTCTTAATATTGTTTCTTACTCCCGGGAGGTTGTTGTAACTTACATACATTTTATATAAATAAATGTTTTTTAATTGTCTGATTGTCAAGCGCCACTTGTTATTTATTTGTTAGTTTCGTTTCAAGGGACTGGCAATTCCCTTTTTCAGGAGGCTGCTGACAATCAAAGTGCAGTGCTACTCACCTGAGCGCTTAGTTTTTTCTTTCTCCGAAAGGACTGAACCTGATAAAACGGCGCCTTCTTAGGCTGTGAGGGGACATGGGGTAAAAATGCTGACTTCCCAGACGTTGCTGTGGAAACTAGGTCCGAGAGACCATCCCCAAATAATTCCTCACCCTTATAAGGCAAAACTTCCATGTGCCTTTTAGAATCTGCATCACCTGTCCACTGCCGAGTCCATAAGCCTCTCCTAGCAGAAATGGACAATGCACTTACTTTAGATGCCAGCCGGCAGATTTCCCTCTGTGCATCTCTCATATATAAGACTGAGTCTTTGATATGGTCTATGGTTAGCAGAATCGTGTCTCTGTCTAGTGTGTCAATATTTTCTGACAGGTTATCTGACCACGCAGCGGCAGCACTGCACATCCATGCTGACGCAATAGCTGGTCTAAGTATAATGCCTGAGTGTGTGTATACAGACTTCAGGATCGCCTCCTGCTTTCTATCAGCAGGTTCCTTAAGGGCGGCCGTATCCGGAGACGGTAGTGCCACCTTTTTAGACAAACGTGTGAGCGCTTTATCCACCCTAGGAGGTGTTTCCCAACGTGACCTATCCTCTGGCGGGAAAGGGAACGCCATTAGTACCCTCTTAGGAATTACCAATTTTTTATCAGGGGAAGCCCACGCTTCCTCACACACTTCATTTAATTCATCCGATGGGGGAAAAACTACGGGTAGTTTTTTCTCCCCAAACATAATACCCTTTTTAGTGGTACCTGGATTTATATCAGAAATGTGTAACACCTCTTTCATTGCCTCAATCATGCAGTGAATGGCCTTAGTGGGCATTAGATTAGACTCATCGTCGTCGACACTGGTGTCAGTATCCGTGTCAACATCTGCATCTGCAATTTGAGGTAGCGGGCGTTTTAGAGCCCCTGATGACCTTTGCGACACCTGGACAGGCACGAGCTGAGAAGTCGGCTGTCCCACATTTGGCATGTCGTCAAATTTCTTATGTAAGGAGTCTATACGTGCACTCATCTCTTTCCATAAGCTCATCCACTCAGGTGTCTGCCCCGCAGGGGGTGACATCCCTTCTAAAGGCCTCTGCTCCGCCTCCACATCATTATCCTCATCAAACATGTCGACACAGCCGTACTGACACACCGCACACACACAGGGAATGCTCTAACAGAGGACAGGACCCACAAAAGCCCTTTGGGGGGACAGAGTGAGAGTATGCCAGCACACACCAGAGCGCTATATAATGCAGGGACTAACTGAGTTATGTCCCCTATAGCTGCTTTTATGTATAATATATATATTGCGCCTAAATTTTGTGCCCCCCCCCCTCTCTTTTTTTACCCTTACTGTAGTTGTAGACTGCAGGGGAGAGCCAGGGAGCTTCCTTCCAGCGGAGCTGTGAGGGAAAAATGGCGCCAGTGTGCTGAGGGAGATAGCTCCGCCCCTTTTCCGCGGACTATTCTCCCGCTTTTTCCTACATTCTGGCAGGGGTATTTTCCACATATATAGCCTCTGGGGCTATATATTGTGGTATTTTTGCCAGCCAAGGTGTTTTTATTGCTTCTCAGGGCGCCCCCCCCCCCAGCGCCCTGCACCCTCAGTGACCGGAGTGTGAAGTGTGTATGAGGAGCAATGGCGCACAGCTGCAGTGCTGTGCGCTACCTTGGTGAAGACTGATGTCTTCTGCCGCCGATTTTCCGGACCTCTTCTTGCTTCTGGCTCTGTAAGGTGGACGGCGGCGCGGCTCCGGGACCGAACACCAAGGCTGGGCCTGCGGTCGATCCCTCTGGAGCTAATGGTGTCCAGTAGCCTAAGAAGCCCAAGCTGGCTGCAAGCAGGCAGGTTCGCTTCTTCTCCCCTTAGTCCCTCGCTGCAGTGAGCCTGTTGCCAGCAGGTCTCACTGAAAATAAAAAAACTAATTCTATACTTTCTTTCTAAAGGCTCAAGAGAGCCCCTAGTGTGCATCCAACCTCGGCCGGGCACAAAATCTAACTGAGGCTTGGAGGAGGGTCATAGTGGGAGGAGCCAGTGCACACCAGGTAGTCATAATTCTTTCTTAGAGTGCCCAGCCTCCTTCGGAGCCCGCTATTCCCCATGGGCCTTTCGGAGTTCCCAGCATCCACTAGGTCGTCAGAGAAAAAATGTGTACATCTATTGGGGGGGGCGTAGTACTGGTGATCGGCGGTCTCCTGACCGCTGGTCACACTTTTCCGACTCCGGGATCCTGGCAGCATACCGACGCCGGGATCCCGGCGGGGAGGGGCGAGTGCAGCAAGCCCCTTGCGGGCTCGCTGTACTCGCCACGCTGCGGGCTCGGTGGCGACCTGCGGTCGCCACAGGTTCTATTCATACTCTATGGGTGTCGTGGACACCCACGAGTGGAAATAGTCCCTGTTGGTCGGCATGCCGACCATCGGGATAGTGAGCCGTCGGGCTCACGGAGGAGGTCATGTGACTGTCGGTCAGCTGACCGGCGGTCACATGAATACCACCCATTGGGGGTAATAGACCAGCGTGACAGGATACTTTGTTCTGGTGCAGCAGAATGCAAAACTCAGCATCATATGTCAGTGCTTTTGTATATATGACATCATGTAAGGTGGACAAGCTGATCCAATAAATGACAGCTCAATACCCAGGGACATATGTAATAGGGTAATAGGTCAAAACCATGCCTTGTAAATGATTGCCACTTTAATAAAACGTGCGAGATTGAACGGCTTCCCGCACCTCTGGCAAACTCGGACCCTATTAAATACTGTATGCCCCCAGTATCTGTCAGTCAGGGATTCACCTACACTGCATTGTGTATAAATGGTCAAGCATTCCTAACACTAATACTGTGTAACACAATGTACTTTATAATAATTAAAGCCTAATGCTGGCTATACACTGGGTTGATATTGTATACGAATACACAATATCGACGCTTCATTCGAACCATCGCATGTACATCGTGCATGTTTTGGGTGCGATTATGATGCAATGCGCGGCCCCATGGGTCACATGTCGCATCAACTGATCATATGTGCTGCACATATGATCAGTTAATCCGGGGCGGGGTCCATTACTGTCGAGCGATAGATCGTACGGTGCAAAATCATTTGGCAGATGGGGAAGGCTGGGGGTCGCGGGACAGCTCTTATCTAACACGAGTTGTCCTAGTATCTGGCCAGCATTGCAGTACATTCAGGATTCTTCTGCAATTTATGGGTCTGATTCAATTAGCTGCTCTAATTACAGTGGTCTTGCAGCAGTGGCCGGGGCTATTTATTTACAGCCCACTGTAGTCCACATGCTGCACATAGGGCCGTATTTAGCACGGCCCGCTAACGCAGTGTGATTGCATTTAGCTGTTTTTACACCAGTGTGCACGCACAGGTCCCAATCTGCGTAGGCCGACCAATGCCAATGACATTGCATTGATGCAAACGCCTCTGCCTGCAGGGGCGTTTCTACAGAGGAGGGGGCCCGTGTGCACCTCCAGGTGGGCCTCTCCTCTGAACGGCGCTGTAGACTCCGGCGCCCGCCATGATACGGAGACCAATTTGGCTACCGCACATGCGTGGCAGCCATTTTGGCGGCGATCTCCGCCTCGGACGCTAAGCCCACCGCTGGACTCCGGGTAGGTAAGTATTTAAATGGGTGCAATGTGTGCGGTGTGGCTCCCCCTGGACCCAGGGGCCCATGTGCACCGCACACATTGCACCCATTATAGAAACGCAAATGTCTGGTTGACAGGCACAGGCGTTCGCAGGACAGGCACAGGCGTTCGCAGGACGGTCAGGGGTGGTGACACAGCATTGCGGGGACAGTGACGTGACATTGTGGGGTCATGGCGTTGGAAACAGGTGGGATTGGGATGGTCACATGACATCACATATGGCCGCTGCGATGTGAACATGGCAGCGCCCCAACCACTTGCAGAGGCAGGCGTTCTTCCCTTATTTAGCGAGGCAATCACAATTGAATTGTGATTACATTGCTGGGCGCCATTAGCATGCTGGGGCAATCACAAGCAGTTGCAGTTTTGCTAATTTAGCAAAACTGCATCTGATGCCTTAGGACCTCATTCAGTAAGGATTGCAAATTCTGTTTTTTAGCATAATTTGCAATTCTTTGACTCACATGCTGGGGGCTGCCCATTGCAGGGCAAGGTTGCCAAGCATGCTAACCTGTGCCCCCACATCTGCAACCCCACACTAATTGCAATCGCACCGCAATTAGTGTGCGGTTGCAGAAATTAGGATATTCTCCGACATCTTTTTGATCAGAGTGGCTGCATGTGATGTCATGCAGCCGTTTCGTTAATGCCCACACCACCCACTCGCATTGCCATGCTTCCGTATCCCCTCCACCACCCCTGCAACGCTCCGTCTCCGCCTTGGAAATGGACCATATGTAGTAATTAGTGTGATTTATTAAATCCATCCCTGTAGAGTATGTATACATGTTATTATTAGAGATTCTTCCCATCTCTTTCTAGTGAAGGAACTGTACCCTCACTACCATAAGCCAGTAGCGGATTTAGCACTAGGCAACAAAGGCAGTCACTTAGGGCCCGCAGGTCCGAGAGGGCCCCGTGACAGAGCTGAATTTTTATTTTTTTTACTTCTGGACCTGCCGGGGCATGCATGGATTAACTGGAAGAAGCAGGCTGTGGTGACCTGGACACACCCGACCAATTAAGGTGCCCCAGGGACAGAGGGGAGCTGGCAATTTGGAATCGAACAACTGGAAACCTAGCATGATGGGAGTGGAGCGCTGATCTAGGACGGAGCCGTCCCACCAAAGTTCCAGAGGTCCGGAATGTGGGAGAAGAGTCGGGAGTGTGGACGCCAACCTCGGAAGACGTCAGTAAGAAGTAAGGACTGTCCGCGATGCTGCCAGACTCCATAGAGAAGTGTTAGTGAGTACTGTCAGAGAGGATCTGAGCAACGCTGAGCCAAGGAAAAAGTTGGAGGACCAGGTATCCACAGATGACCGGCATCCAGAGTGGAAGAAGTGGAGGAACAGCGCCGGTCACGGAGGGATGCTGCAGGCACTGCCAAGGACACCCCAGAGACCTGAAGCAAGGACCCAGGAGGAGCACCATGATGGCGCGGTAGCGTCTAGTTTACCTTTGTGGAGAGGACCTTTCCCATAACCCCCTGGTTCCATGTCACAATCTATTTGGAATAGTAAAATGTGGCGAGCGAAGCGAGACACCGTGCCCAAAGCGTGGCGAGTGAAGCGAGCCGCGAGGGACTAATACTGCATAGAATTTTTTTTTACCCCAAACGAATGGAGAACGAAGAAAACATTTAGGTGCTGTAAGGGTGGAAGTTCTCTCCTGCCCTCTCGTTTTGTCACTTCCAAGTCCTGAGCACGAAGGTAACATAGACACAACCATGATGGCGCGGACGGAGACTGGAGAAGATACCCGAAGTACAGAAGACCTTGGTGAAAGGGTGCATCCCCGATGCGGTGCTTTGCATCCCGGGTGGCGCCGAAGACTGAAGCCAATTGGAGGTGGCAGATGTGACCGCAGCTTGTGGTATGGAGACTTGCTAGCCCTTCCAATGCCAGACTCTGCATTGCTTGCCCTTCCACTGCAGTTCTCTGCTTAAATAGGGGAAAGAAAAGTGAATGGGGGTAGGCTCCCCTTAGTTCAGGGTTCCCCACTCTCTTGTTAGAAAAGGGGGTAAGCTCCCCTAAGCTACTGGTGCCCCTGCATTTTTTTTTTATTAAAGAGGGGGTAGGCTTCCCTTACCTCTGTGCCCCTCAGGACAGATTTTAGTGTAAGAGGGGGTAGGCTCCTCTTACCTCTGTGCCCCACAGGATAGATTTTAGTGTAAGAGGGGGTAGGCTCCCCTTACCTCTGTACCCTGCAGGACAGATTTTAGTGTAAGAGGGGGTAGGCTCCCCTTACCTCTGTGCCCCGCAGGACAGATTTTAGTGTAAAAGGTATAGATCCGCCCCTGTGGGTGCTACTGTTCGAGGATAATTCTGCTTGACTCCAGTCTCGGCAGCCAGCAGCAGCTCTTCTAGCAACAACGCGGCTGCTGGGAGAGTTGCTGCTACTGGTGGTGGCTGAAGATGAGCAGAGTCAGTTCCCATGCTGCCTGACGGGGAGGACGTGTGCTGCTGCCACCTCATGCACGTGCAAGGGCAAGAGGCACAACCAGGGGCAGTGATGACAGGATATAGGTGGTCATTCCGAGTTGTTCGCTCGCTGCTATTTTTAGCAGAATTGCTAATAGGCTAAAATTCAGCAGTTCTGCGAATGCGTATGCACCGCAGGGCACACACGCTAAGCAATTTTACACAAAACTATCCTATTTTACTCACGGGCGAACAAAGCTTTTCAGTCGCTCCGCTGATCGTAGTGTGATTGACAGGAAGTGGGTGTTTCTGGGCGGAAACTGGCCATTTTCAGGGAGTGTGCTAAAAAAACACAGGCGTGCCAGGTAAAAATGCAGGAGTGGCTGGAGAAATGGGGGAGTGGCTGGCCGGACGCTGGGCGCGTTTGTGACGTCAAACCAGGAACTAAACGGACTGAGGTGATCGCAATCTAGGAGTAGGTCTGGAGCTACTCAGAAACTGCAAGGAAATACTTATTAGCAGAATTGCTAATCTTTCTTTAGCAATTCTGCTATGCTAAGATACACTCCCAGAGGGCGGCGGCTTTGTGTTTGCATTTCTGCTAAAAGTAGCTAGCGAGCGTACAACTCGGAATGAGGGCCATAGTGTTATGATGTGTATGAGGAAGGGGGGCCCCAAATCGGTTTCCTGTTTAGGGCCCCACGAGGTCTAAATCCGCCTCTGCCACAAGCTACTTCAGTTAAAGACACAGGCATTAATATATGCTGTTTTTGTTCATACCGCTTGTCCTCTCTGCACAATCTAGAACCCAGGAAACCCAGGACAAAGGTTCTCATATTCTTCATCATACAAAGTGAAACAACATCCCTATATGTAGGCAGAGGCATAGGGAGGGCTGTTCCGGTGGAGCTCAAGCTCCAGGCGCCCAAGACAGTACAGGGCGCCTCAGTTCAACTCCGACGGAACCTTAATTTGGCCGCACGGAGCTCGCAGCTGTCAGTCACTGACAGCTGTGAACCTGAGCAGCGTCAGCTCTCTACCTCCCTCCCTCCTCTACCTCCCAGTCTCGTGATGCACGGGCATCTGACGTCATGACGTCAGATGGGTGGAGACGCGGCCAGACTCCACAGGACTGTGGAGACGGAGCAGCAGCAATGGCAAGCAGGAGTGGGGCAGGTGAGTATTGTTTTTTGTTGTTTTTCTTTAGTGTGTGTGTAAGCGGCGCTACCAGGGGGCACAAACCAGGGGGCACAGCTGCAGAGGGCACAACCACTGGGGACAAATCTACAGGGGGCACAGCTACAGGGGGCAAATCTACAGGGGGCACAACTAATGAAGGCAAATCTACTGAGGGTACAGCTACAGGGGGCACAACTACTGGTGGCAAATCTACAGGGAGCACAGCTACATGGCCACAACTACTGGGGGCAAATCTACGGAGGGCACAACTACTGGGGGCAATTCTACTGAGGGTGCAGCTACAGGGGGCAAATCTATTGGGGGCAAATCTACTGAGGTCACAGGTACAGGGGGCACAGCTACTGAACTGAATTGAATTTATTATTATCATTAAATATTCACTTATGAACAAACAATGAGATTTCCTTGTGAGTGAAACAGATATCATAAATACAACACCAATAAAACACCATAAAATATTTTTAAAATATTTGTAAAAGCCGTAGGAAAACAATAGACACATAAGCAGGTACTACACTCCTATCTTCCCCCTAAACCATTAAGCATGTTAACTGCCCTAGGGAAAAAACTATGCCTCAACCAACTGGTCTTACTCAATAAAGATCTATAACGTAAATTAGAAGGAAGCAGGGTAAATACCCCATAATTTGGGGTGGGTTACGTCATTCAATATACTCCTGGCCTTCTTAAGGAGCCTCTTTTCATAAATAGATTGAATGTTTGGCAATACTGAACCAACTATTCTTCCAGCAGTTTTAACAATTCTGTCAAGCGATTCGCGCTCTGCTACCTTACAATTTCCATACCAAACGGAAATACCATATGTAAGCACACTTTCAATAATACAAGAATGGGGGGGCACAACTACTGGGGGCACAACTACAGGGAGCACAACTACAGGGAGCACAACTACTGTGGGCAAATCTACTGAGGGCACAGCTAAAGGGGCACAACTACTGGTGGCAAATATACAGGGGGCTCAGCTACAGAGGCAAATCTACAGGGGCACAGCTACAGGGGGGCAAATCTACAGCTGGCATAGCTACAGGGGGCACAACTACTCTGGGCACAGCTACAGGGGGCACAACTACTGGGGGCACAACTACAGTGGGCACAACTACAGGAGGAACAACTACTGGGGGCAAATCTACAGGGGGCACAGCTACAGGGGCACAACTACTGGGGCAAATCTACTGAGGGCACAGCTAAAGGGGGCACAACTACTGGTGGCAAATCTACAGGAGCACAGCTACAGGGGGCAAATCTACAGCTGGAATAGCTACAGGGGGCACAACTATTCCGGGCACAGCTACAGGGGGCACAACTACTGGGTCCATAACTACAGGGGGCATAACTGTGGCCATGCCCCTTCCCTATGAAGCCACGCTCCTTTTTATTGCCACGCGCCCTCGGGGTGTGTGTGTGTGTGTGTGTGTGTGTGTGTGTGTGTGTGTGTGGGGCACCAAAGGGAACTTTTGCCCTGGGTGCCACAGGGTCTAGAACCGGCCCAGATGGCCATGCCCCCAATTCAGTACAGGGGAGGGGGGCGCTGAAACATACCTTGCTCCAGGCACCATGACACCTTGCTATACCTCTGTATGTAGGATACTGTGATCTCAAGCTCCAGTGCGTTGCAGTTACACATCTGCATCAGCACATCATGTACCAGATAGAATTATTACAGGATGTTTGTACACTATGTGGATGTTATTATTTGATTTTTATGTGAATCTGGAATAAGTGTTTTGACTAGAGATGAGCGCCGGAAATTTTTCGGGTTTTGTGTTTTGGTTTTGGGTTCGGTTCCGCGGCCGTGTTTTGGGTTCGACCGCGTTTTGGCAAAACCTCACCGAATTTTTTTTGTCGGATTCGGGTGTGTTTTGGATTCGGGTGTTTTTTTCAAAAAACCCTAAAAAACAGCTTAAATCATAGAATTTGGGGGTCATTTTGATCCCAAAGTATTATTAACCTCAAAAACCATAATTTCCACTCATTTTCAGTCTATTCTGAATACCTCACACCTCACAATATTATTTTTAGTCCTAAAATTTGCACCGAGGTCGCTGTGTGAGTAAGATAAGCGACCCTAGTGGCAGACACAAACACCGGGCCCATCTAGGAGTGGCACTGCAGTGTCACGCAGGATGTCCCTTCCAAAAAACCCTCCCCAAACAGCACATGACGCAAAGAAAAAAAGAGGCGCAATGAGGTAGCTGTGTGAGTAAGATAAGCGACCCTAGTGGCCGACACAAACACCGGGCCCATCTAGGAGTGGCACTGCAGTGTCACGCAGGATGTTCCTTCCAAAAAACCCTCCCCAAACAGCACATGACGCAAAGAAAAAAAGAGGCGCAATGAGGTAGCTGACTGTGTGAGTAAGATAAGCGACCCTAGTGGCCGACACAAACACCGGGCCCATCTAGGAGTGGCACTGCAGTGTCACGCAGGATGTCCCTTCCAAAAAACCCTCCCCAAACAGCACATGACGCAAAGAAAAAAAGAGGCGCAATGAGGTAGCTGACTGTGTGAGTAAGATAAGCGACCCTAGTGGCCGACACAAACACCGGGCCCATCTAGGAGTGGCACTGCAGTGTCACGCAGGATGGCCCTTCCAAAAAACCCTCCCCAAACAGCACATGACGCAAAGAAAAATAAAAGAAAAAAGAGGTGCAAGATGGAATTGTCCTTGGGCCCTCCCACCCACCCTTATGTTGTATAAACAAAACAGGACATGCACACTTTAACCAACCCATCATTTCAGTGACAGGGTCTGCCACACGACTGTGACTGATATGACGGGTTGGTTTGGACCCCCCCCAAAAAAGAAGCAATTAATCTCTCCTTGCACAAACTGGCTCTACAGAGGCAAGATGTCCACCTCATCATCATCCTCCGATATATCACCGTGTACATCCCCCTCCTCACAGATTATCAATTCGTCCCCACTGGAATCCACCATCTCAGCTCCCTGTGTACTTTGTGGAGGCAATTGCTGCTGGTCAATGTCTCCGCGGAGGAATTGATTATAATTCATTTTAATGAACATCATCTTCTCCACATTTTCTGGATGTAACCTCGTACGCCGATTGCTGACAAGGTGAGCGGCGGCACTAAACACTCTTTCGGAGTACACACTTGTGGGAGGGCAACTTAGGTAGAATAAAGCCAGTTTGTGCAAGGGCCTCCAAATTGCCTCTTTTTCCTGCCAGTATAAGTACGGACTGTGTGACGTGCCTACTTGGATGCGGTCACTCATATAATCCTCCACCATTCTTTCAATGTTGAGAGAATCATATGCAGTGACAGTAGACGACATGTCCGTAATCGTTGTCAGGTCCTTCAGTCCGGACCAGATGTCAGCATCAGCAGTCGCTCCAGACTGCCCTGCATCACCGCCAGAGGGTGGGCTCGGAATTCTGAGCCCAGACTTGTGTCTGCCGGAAAGAGAGATCCAAGGTAGGCTTTAAATCTAGGATCGAGCATGGTGGCCAAAATGTAGTGCTCTGATTTCAACAGATTGACCACCCGTGAATCCTTGTTAAGCGAATTAAGGGCTCCATCCACAAGTCCCACATGCCTAGCGGAATCGCTCCGTGTTAGCTCCTCCTTCAATGTCTCCAGCTTCTTCTGCAAAAGCCTGATGAGGGGAATGACCTGACTCAGGCTGGCAGTGTCTGAACTGACTTCACGTGTGGCAAGTTCAAAGGGCATCAGAACCTTGCACAACGTTGAAATCATTCTCCACTGCGCTTGAGACAGGTGCATTCCACCTCCTATATCGTGCTCAATTGTATAGGCTTGAATGGCCTTTTGCTGCTCCTCCAACCTCTGAAGCATATAGAGGGTTGAATTCCACCTCGTTACCACTTCTTGCTTCAGATGATGGCAGGGCAGGTTCAGTAGTTTTTGGTGGTGCTCCAGTCTTCTGTACGTGGTGCCTGTACGCCGAAAGTGTCCCGCAATTCTTCTGGCCACCGACAGCATCTCTTGCACGCCCCTGTCGTTTTTAAAAAAATTCTGCACCACCAAATTCAAGGTATGTGCAAAACATGGGACGTGCTGGAATTTGCCCATATTTAATGCACACACAATATTGCTGGCGTTGTCCGATGCCACAAATCCACAGGAGAGTCCAATTGGGGTAAGCCATTCCGCGATGATCTTCCTCAGTTGCCGTAAGAGGTTTTCAGCTGTGTGCGTATTCTGGAAACCGGTGATACAAAGCGTAGCCTGCCTAGGAAAGAGTTGGCGTTTGCGAGATGCTGCTACTGGTGCCGCCGCTGCTGTTCTTGCGGCGGGAGTCCATACATCTACCCAGTGGGCTGTCACAGTCATATAGTCTTGACCCTGCCCTGCTCCACTTGTCCACATGTCCGTGGTTAAGTGGACATTGGGTACAACTGCATTTTTTAGGACACTGGTGAGTCTTTTTCTGACGTCCGTGTACATTCTCGGTATCGCCTGCCTAGAGAAGTGGAACCTAGATGGTATTTGGTAACGGGGGCACACTGCCTCAATAAATTGTCTAGTTCCCTGTGAACTAACGGCGGATACCGGACGCACGTCTAACACCAACATAGTTGTCAAGGCCTCAGTTATCCGCTTTGCAGCAGGATGACTGCTGTGATATTTCATCTTCCTCGCAAAGGACTGTTGAACAGTCAATTGCTTACTGGAAGTAGTACAAGTGGGCTTACGACTTCCCCTCTTGGATGACCATTGACTCCCAGCAGCAACAACAGCAGCGCCAGCAGCAGTAGGCGTTACACGCAAGGATGCATCGGAGGAATCCCAGGCAGGAGAGGAATCATCAGAATTGCCAGTGACATGGCCTGCAGGACTATTGGCATTCCTGGGGAAGGAGGAAATTAACACTGAGGGAGTTGGTGGGGTGGTTTGCGTGAGCTTGGTTACAAGAGGAAGGGATTTACTGGTCAGTGGACTGCTTCCGCTGTCGGCCAAAGTTTTTGAACTTGTCACTGACTTATTATGAATGCGCTGCAGGTGACGTATAAGGGAGGATGTTCCGAGGTGGTTAACGTCCTTACCCCTACTTATTACAGCTTGACAAAGGGAACACACGGCTTGACAAATGTTGTCCGCATTTCTGGTGAAATACTTCCACACCGAAGAGCTGATTTTTTTGGTATTTTCACCAGGCATGTCAACGGCCATATTCCTCCCACGGACAACAGGTGTCTCCCCGGGTGCCTGACTTAAACAAACCACCTCACCATCAGAATCCTCCTGGTCAATTTCCTCCCCAGCGCCAGCAACACCCATATCCTCCTCATCCTGGTGTACTTCAACACTGACATCTTCAATCTGACTATCAGGAACTGGACTGCGGGTGCTCCTTCCAGCACTTGCAGGGGGCGTGCAAATGGTGGAAGGCGCATGCTCTTCACGTCCAGTGTTGGGAAGGTCAGGCATCGCAACCGACACAATTGGACTCTCCTTGTGGATTTGGGATTTCGAAGAACGCACAGTTCTTTGCTGTGCTTTTTCCAGCTTGAGTCTTTTCATTTTTCTAGCGAGAGGCTGAGTGCTTCCATCCTCATGTGAAGCTGAACCACTAGCCATGAACATAGGCCAGGGCCTCAGCCGTTCCTTGCCACTCCGTGTGGTAAATGGCATATTGGCAAGTTTACGCTTCTCCTCCGACAATTTTATTTTAGGTTTTGGAGTCCTTTTTTTACTGATATTTGGTGTTTTGGATTTGACATGCTCTGTACTATGACATTGGGCATCGGCCTTGGCAGACGACGTTGCTGGCATTTCATCGTCTCGGCCATGACTAGTGGCAGCAGCTTCAGCACGAGGTGGAAGTGGATCTTGATCTTTCCCTAATTTTGGAACCTCAACATTTTTGTTCTCCATATTTTAATAGGCACAACTAAAAGGCACCTCAGGTAAACAATGGAGATGGATGGATACTAGTATACAATTATGGATGGACTGCCGAGTGCCGACACAGAGGTAGCTACAGCCGTGGACTACCGTACTGTACTGTGTCTGCTGCTAATATAGACTGGTTGATAAAGAGATGTAGTATGTATGTATAAAGAAGAAAGAAAAAAAAACCACGGGTAGGTGGTATACAATTATGGACGGACTGCCGAGTGCCGACACAGAGGTAGCTACAGCCGTGGACTACCGTACTGTGTCTGCTGCTAATATAGACTGGTTGATAAAGAGATGTAGTATGTATGTATAAAGAAGAAAGAAAAAAAAACCACGGGTAGGTGGTATACAATTATGGACGGACTGCCGAGTGCCGACACAGAGGTAGCTACAGCCGTGGACTACCGTACTGTGTCTGCTGCTAATATAGACTGGTTGATAAAGAGATGTAGTATGTATGTATAAAGAAGAAAGAAAAAAAAACCACGGGTAGGTGGTATACAATTATGGACGGACTGCCGAGTGCCGACACAGAGGTAGCTACAGCCGTGGACTACCGTACTGTGTCTGCTGCTAAAATAGACTGGTTGATAAAGAGATGTAGTATGTATGTATAAAGAAGAAAGAAAAAAAAAACACGGGTAGGTGGTATACAATTATGGACGGACTGCTGAGTGCCGACACAGAGGTAGATACAGCCGTGGACTACCGTACTGTGTCTGCTGCTAATATAGACTGGTTGATAAAGAGATGTAGTATGTATGTATAAAGAAGAAAGAAAAAAAAACCACGGGTAGGTGGTATACAATTATGGATGGACTGCCGAGTGCCGACACAGAGGTAGCTACAGCCGTGGACTACCGTACCGTGTCTGCTGCTAATATAGACTGGTTAATAAAGAGATGTAGTATGTATGTATAAAGAAGAAAGAAAAAAAACCACGGGTAGGTGGTATACAATTATGGACGGACTGCCGAGTGCCGACACAGAGGTAGCTACAGCCGTGGACTACCGTACTGTGTCTGCTGCTAATATAGACTGGTTGATAAAGAGATGTAGTATGTATGTATAAAGAAGAAAGAAAAAAAACCACGGGTAGGTGGTATACAATTATGGACGGACTGCCGAGTGCCGACACAGAGGTAGCTACAGCCGTGGACTACCGTACTGTACTGTGTTTGCTGCTAATATAGACTGGATGATAATGAGATGTAGTATGTATAAAGAAGAAAAAAAAAACCACGGGTAGGTGGTATACAATTATGGATGGACTGCCGAGTGCCGACACAGAGGTAGCTACAGCCGTGGACTACCGTTCTGTACTGTGTCTGCTGCTAATATAGACTGGTTGATAATGAGATGTAGTACGTATGTATAAAGAAGAAAGAAAAAAAAACCACGGGTAGGTGGTATACAATTATGGACGGACTGCTGAGTGCCGACACAGAGGTAGCTACAGCCGTGGACTACCGTACTGTACTGTGTCTGCTGCTAATATAGACTGGATGATAATGAGATGTAGTATTTATAAAGAAGAAAGAAAAAAAAACCACGGGTAGGTGGTATACAATTATGGATGGACTGCCGAGTGCCGACACAGAGGTAGCTACAGCCGTGGACTACCGTACTGTACTGTGTCTGCTGCTAATATAGACTGGATGATAATGAGATGTAGTATGTATAAAGAAGAAAAAAAAAACCACGGGTAGGTGGTATACAATTATGGATGGACTGCCGAGTGCCGACACAGAGGTAGCTACAGCCGTGGACTACCGTACTGTACTGTGTCTGCTGCTAATATAGACTGGATGATAATGAGATGTAGTATGTATAAAGAAGAAAGAAAAAAAAACCATGGGTAGGTGGTATACAATTATGGACGGACTGCCGAGTGCCGACACAGAGGTAGCTACAGCCGTGGACTACCGTACTGTACTGTGTCTGCTGCTAATATAGACTGGTTGATAATGAGATGTAGTATGTATAAAGAAGAAAGAAAAAAAAACCACGGGTAGGTGGTATACAATTATGGATGGACTGCCGAGTGCCGACACAGAGGTAGCTACAGCCGTGGACTACCGTTCTGTACTGTGTCTGCTGCTAATATAGACTGGATGATAATGAGATGTAGTATGTATAAAGAAGAAAAAAAAAACCACGGGTAGGTGGTATACAATTATGGATGGACTGCCGAGTGCCGACACAGAGGTAGCTACAGCCGTGGACTACCGTACTGTACTGTGTCTGCTGCTAATATAGACTGGATGATAATGAGATGTAGTATGTATAAAGAAGAAAGAAAAAAAAAAACACGGGTAGGTGGTATACAATTATGGATGGACTGCCGAGTGCCGACACAGAGGTAGCTACAGCCGTGAACTACCGTACTGTGTCTGCTGCGACTGGATGATAAATAATGATATAAAAATATATATATATCACTACTGCAGCCGGACATGTATATATTATATAATGACGGACCTGCTGGACACTGTCTGTCAGCAGAATGAGTTTTTTATAGAATAAAAAAACACCACACAAGTCACACGACGAGTGTTTAACTTTTTCAGGCAATCACAATATAGTATACTATACTGGTGGTCAGTGTGGTCAGGTCACTGGTCAGTCACACTGGCAGTGGCACTCCTGCAGCAAAAGTGTGCACTGTTTAATTTTAATAATATGTACTCCTGGCTCCTGCTATAACCTATAACTGCTCCCCAGTCTCCCCCACAATTAAGCTGTGTGAGCACAGTCAGATATTATACATAGATGATGCAGCACACTGGGCTGAGCACAGATATGGTATGTGACTGAGTCACTGTGTATCGTTTTTTTCAGGCAGAGAACGGATTATATTAAATAAAACTGCACTGGTGGTCACTGGTCAGTGGTCAGTCACTAGTAAACTCTGCACTCTCTAGTACTCCTAAGCTCCAGTAAATCAAGTGTCTCTGTCTCAATCTCACTCTCTCTCTTCTAATCTAAATGGAGAGGACGCCAGCCACGTCCTCTCCCTATCAATCTCAATGCACGTGTGAAAATGGCGGCGACGCGCGGCTCCTTATATAGAATCCGAGTCTCGCGATAGAATCCGAGCCTCGCGAGAATCCGACAGCATCATGATGACGTTCGGGCGCGCTCGGGTTAACCGAGCAAGGCAGGAAGATCCGAGTCGCTCGGATCCGTGTAAAAAAAGCTGAAGTTCGGGCGGGTTCGGATTCCGAGGAACCGAACCCGCTCATCTCTAGTTTTGACCATTGACTTTTAATCCTCCTGAGATCTTGGAGCTAATATATGAGAGCTTATCTAATGGGTTTTTTCATATTAATAGGAATGTCACCAAATATATAGCTGCAAATATCAGCTGCTGTCTTGTTCTAATGCCAAGTAACAGAGGCAGTGGTGCAAGAATACATTTTTTCTTAGTGGTACTGTCAGTAAAAATGGACGTGGTAGGGTAGTGGCTACATGACAAGAGGGGAATAGCCACATTATGCCCCACATCGTAATGCCCCTTACACATTATGCCAAACACTATAATGCCCATTGCACATTATGCCACACACGTAAGGCTTATTACACATTATGCCACACACCGTAATGCCCATTACACATTATACCAGACACGTAACACCCATTACACATTATGCCACACCGTAATGCCCATTAAACATTATGCCACACACTGTAATGCCTTACATATTATACCAAACACCATAATGCCTATTACATATTATGCCACACACAGTTATGTCACTGACATAATTTTATGTCCCACACACAAAAATTCCTCTTATAAATTATGCCCCAGTTGTAGACTGGTGGTACGGAGTACCACCACCATATTTCCTAATGGTACTCCGTACCAACCCGTACCACCCTACTTTCAGCACTGAACAGAAAGGAAAAAGGAACCACGTAGGGAGATGGATACCCCTTTAAGACCGCAACAGGCGGGTCACCCCCGGGAGCCATACACGGGTGCTTCCTGGGTGCCCACCTCAGCCCCTTTTTACACCTCTGTCAACAGCCTGGCATATTGCCAGGTTGGTGAACCCACTGGTGACACATACAGGATGGCACTTACAGATCAGATGATCTCCAAATGCCGCCCATCCATATAGTGTGAACAGGAATCGGGTCGCATCGACTTGGCAACACATTCACACCACACAGCGACCAGGGTTAAAACCGTGTTCAACCCTGTTTGTAACCGGGGTTGAAATACCGGGTCACTCGACCCAGGATATTTCCCCTGGGACCTTACAGCAACCCAGGTTAGGCGAGCTTATGTGCAATATCCTGGGTTAAAAGTAGAGATGTGCGTCGGGCACTTTTCGTGTTTTGGTACTGGTTCCATCCTCGAGTTTTGGATCTGGATTGGTTTTGCCAAAACCATTCTTTTATGTTTTGGTTTTGGATCTGGATGATTTTTGAAAAAAACATAAAAACAGCTTAAATCATAGAATTTGGGGGTAATTTTGATCCTACGGTATTATTAACCTCAATAGCATTAATTTCCACTCATTTCCAGTCTATTCTGAACACTTCACACGTCCCAATATTGTTTTTAGGCCAAAAGGTTGCACCGAGGTGGCTGGATGACTAAGCTAAGCGACACAAGTGTGCGGCACAAACACCTGGCCCATCTAGGAGTGGCACTGCAGTTGCAGACAGTATGGCACTTAAAAAAACTAGACCCCAAACAGCACATCATGCAAAGAAGTAAAAGAGATGCAATGAGGTAGCTGTATGACTAAGCTAAGCGACACAAGTGTGCAGCACAAACCACATGGGATGTGCTGGAATTTGACCAGATGTAATATACAACAATATTGGTGGCACAGGAGAGCGTACCCCTAAACCACATACACACATGGCGAAGCCTGTAAAATTCATTTGGATAATAGTAACCCTTTTATTTGGAGCTATTATAATAATATGCAGCACAGGCGAGCGTACCCCCACACCACACAGGGCAAACCCTGTAAAAATTATGATTGGATTAAATGTTAATAACCCCTTTATTTGGAGTAATTAATATACAGCACAGGACACTACCACTGGTCTGATGTAGGACAACACAGCGACACTTTAAGGTACTTATTATACAGCAGCATTGGACATATGGCGGCAGAGTACACCACCACTGTGACTGGTCACTGGACTGACTGATGCACAGGACACTACCACTGGTCTGATGCAGGAAAACACAGCAACACTGTAAGGGACTTATAATACAGCAGCAATGGACATATGGCAGCAGAAGACACCACTTTGACCGGTCACTGGACTGACTGATGCACAGGACACTACCACTGGTCTGATGCAGGACAACACAGCACCATTGCAATGGACTGGACTTATATAGCAGCACTGGACATATGGAAGCAGAGGACAGAATCACTATGACTGGACTGATGCAGCACAATACACTACCACTGAAATGATGCAGGACACTGAGGACGAAGACACGTCCTCTCTCTACACTCTCCAATGCTGGAGTGAAAATTTTTATAGAGTGGGTGCAGCTCAAAGAAAGTCCTACAATCATGAATGGGAGTAATAAGTGTGGATGAGAGACGAAGATCTTGTGTAGAGCAGAGAGGTTTGGTTGAGTTATATTTGAGATGAGTGAAGAGATGTATGTTGGCGCAGTATGTAAGCAAAAGTATTTTTTATTGAATATGGTAGAAAACTGGTAACCAATGGAGGGACTGACAGAGTGGATCAGCAGATGAGGAACATTTAGCAAGGAAGATTAGCTTTGCAGCTGTATTCAGAACGGATTGTAGTGGTAAGACTCTATTATTGGTAAGACTAGTAAGAAGACTATTGCAATAATTAATGCAGAAGATACTGAGAGCATGGATTAGAGTTTTTGCCATGTCTTGTGTAAGATATGGTCATATTTTTTATATGTTTTTAGATGTAGGTAACATGATTTTGAGACAGATTTAATGTGGGGATCAAAGGACAGTTCAGAGTCAAGATACACACCTAGGCAGTGAGTTTGTGGGGTGGGGTTGACTGTCAAGTCATTAACAATGATGGAGATATCATGTTGGTAACTGCTATTAGTTGGGGAAAATATAATTCATTCTATTTTGGAAATAATAAGATTTTAAACCTACCGGTAAATCTTTTTCTCGTAGTCCGTAGAGGATGCTGGGACTCCGTAAGGACCATGGGGATAGACGGGCTCAGCAGGAGTCATGGGCACTTCAAGAAAGACTTTGACTCTGGGTGTGCACTGGCTCCTCCCTCTATGCCCCTCCTCCAGACCTCAGTTAGAGAAACTGTGCCCAGAGGAGATGGACAGTACAAGGAAAGGATTTTAGTTAATCCAAGGGCAAGATTCATACCAGCTTTACCAATCACACCGTATAACCTGTGTTAAACTAACCAGTTAACAGTATGAAAAACAACATAGTTTCGGTCCAAAACCGATGAAACTATAACATAACCCTTATTTAAGCAATAACTATATACAAGTCTTGCAGAAGTAGTCCGCACTTGGGACGGGCGCCCGGCATCCTCTACGGACTACGAGAAAAAGATTTACCGGTAGGTTTAAAATCTTATTTTCTCTAATGTCCTAAAGGATGCTGGGACTCCGTAAGGACCATGGGGATTATACCAAAGCTCCCAAATGGGCGGGAGAGTGCGGATGACTCTGCAGCACCGATTGAGCAAACAGGAGGTCCTCCTCAGCCAGGGTATCAAACTTATAGAACTTTGCAAAGGTGTTTGACCCCAACCAAGTAGCAGCTCGGCACAGCTGTAGTGCCGAAACCCCTCGGGCAGCCGCCCAAGAAGAGCCCACTTTCCTAGTGGAATGGGCCCTAACCGATTTTGGTAACGGCAATCCTGCCGTAGAATGCGCCTGCTGAATCGTGTTACAGATCCAGCGAGCAATAGTCTGCTTTGAAGCAGGAACGCCAACCTTGTTGGCTGCATACAGGACAAATAGTGCTTCTGTTTTTCGAACTCTAGCCGTTCTGGCCACGTAAATTTTCAAAGCCCTGACCACATCCAGGGACTCTGAATCCTCCAAGTCATGCGTAGCCACAGGCACCACAATAGGTTGATTCATATGAAAGGATGAAACCATTTTAGGTAGGAATTGAGGACGAGTCCGCAATTCCGCTCTATCACATGAAAAACCAGATAGGGGCTTTTATGTGATAAAGCCGCCAATTCCGAGACTCGCCTAGCTGAAGCCAATTTTAACTCCACCGTTTTGAGTGGTTCAAACCAATGTGACTTAAGGAAACTTAACACCAAGTTAAGGTCCCAAGGCGCCACCGGAGGTACAAAAGGAGGCTGAATATGCAGTACTCCCTTTACAAAAGTCTGTACTTCCGGTAGAGAGGCCAATTCCTTTTGAAAGAAAATGGATAAGGCCGAAATCTGAACTTTTATGGAGCCTAATTTTAGGCCCAAATTCACTCCAGTTTGCAGGAAGTGAAGGAGACGACCCAGATGGAATTCCTCCGTAGGAGCATTCCTGGCCTCACACCAAGAAACATATTTTCTCCATATTCGGTGATAATTTTTTGATGTCACGTTCTTCCTAGGCTTTATTAGCGTAGGAATTACCTCATCCGGAATACCTTTTTCCACGGATCTTCTGTGAGCAATTCCTGTAGATCCGGATACCAAGTCCTTCGTGGCCAATCTGGAACAATGAGGATTGTTCTCACTCTTCACTGTCTTATTATTCTCAACACCTTGGGTATGAGAGGAAGAAGAGGATACACATAGACCGACCGAAACACCCACGGTATCACCAGGGCGTCCACAGCTATCGCCTGAGGATCTCTTGACCTGGCGCAATACCTTTTTAACTTTGTGTTGAGACGGGACGCCAGCATGTCTAAATTTCCAAGGGCAGGTCGTGTCTGCTGAGGAAGTCTGCTTCCCAGTTGTCCACTCCCGGAATGAACACTGCTGACAGTGCGCTTACATGATTTTCCGCCCAGCGAAGAATCCTGGTGGCTTCCGCCATTGCCACCCTGCTCCTTGTGCCGCCTTGATGGTTTACATGAGCTACTGTGGTGACATTGTCCGACTGAATCAGAACTGGTTTGTCGCGAAGTAATGCCTCCGCTTGACGTAGGGCGTTGTATATGGCCCTCAACTCCAGGATGTTGATGTTGAGACAAGTCTCTAGACTTGACCAAAGCCCTTGGAAATTTCTTCCCTGTGTGACTGCTCCCCAACCTCGGAGACTTGCGTCTGTGGTCACCAGGATCCAGTCCTGAATGCCGAACCTGCGACCCTCTAGGAGGTGAGCACTCTGCAGCCACCACAGGAGAGACACCCTGGCTCTGGGGGACAGGGTGATCCTCTGATGCATCTGTAGATGTGACCCTGACCACTTGTCCAGTAGGTCCAATTGGAAGGTCCTCGCATGGAACCTGCCGAAGGGAATGGTTTCGTGCGATGCTACCTTTACCCCAGGACTCGAGTGCGGTGATGCACTGACACCTGTTTTGGCTTCAATAGGTTCCTGACCAGAGTCATGAGCTCCTGAGCTTTTTCCCTTGGAAGAAACACCTTCTTCTGGTCTGTGTCCAGAATCAAGCCCAAGAAGGTCAGACGCGTCGTAGGAACCAACTGTGACTTCGGGATATTGAGAATCCAGCCGTATTGCTGTAACACCTTCAAAGACAGACACGCTGTCCAGTAACTTCTCCCGAGATCTCGCTTTTATGAGGAGATCGTCCAAGTATGGGATAATTGTGACCCCTCGCTTGCGCAGGAGCACCATCATTTCCGCCATTATCTTGGTGAAAATCCTCGGGGCCATTGAAAACCCAAACGACAATGTCGGAAATTGGTAATGACAATCCTGTACAGTAAATCTCAGGAACGCCTGATGAGGAGGAAATATTGGAACATGAAGGTATGCATCCTTTATGTCCAGGGATACCATAAAATCCCCCCCCTTCCAGGCTGGCGATGACCGCCCTGAGCGATTCCCTCTTGAACTTGAACTTTCTCAAGTATAAGTTCAGGGATTTTAAATTCAAAATGGGTCTGACTGAACCGTCCGGTTTCGGAACCACAAACAGGGTTGAGTAATAACCCTTTCCTTGCTGCATTAGAGGAACCTTGACCACTACCTGTTGAAGATACAATTTTTGTATTGCATTCAACACTAACTCCCTCTCTGAGGGAACCGCAGGTAGAGCCGATTTGAAAAACCGTCGAGGAGGCACCTCTTTGAATTCCAGCTTGTATCCCTGAGAAACAATTTCTATTGCCCAGGGATCCACCTGTGAATGAACCCAGATGTGGTTGAACGGACTCCCACAGGGAAGCCCCAGCGTCATGCGGTGGATTTTGCAGAGGCAGGGGAGGACTTCTGTTCCTGGGAACTAGCTGTGTGCAGCTTTTTTCCTCTGCCCTTACCTCTGGCAAGAAAGGATGATCCTCGTACTCTTTTGCTTTTGTTCGAACGAAAGGACTGCATTTGATAATGAGGCGCTTTCTTAGGCTGTGAGGGAATATAAGGCAAAAAATTCGATTTACCTGCCGTAGCTGTGGAGACGAGGTCCGAGAGGCCTTCTCCAAATAACTCCTCACCTTTGTAAGGCAAAGACTCCATATGCCTCTTTGAGTCGGCATCACCCGTCCACTGTCGGGTCCATAAGACTCGCCTAGTAGAAACAGACATAGCGTTTATTCTGGAACTTACTAAACAAATGTCTCTTTGAGCATCCCTCATATATAACGCAGCATCTTTTATATGCCCTAGGGTCATTATACTGGTATCCTTATCTAGGGTCTCAATTTCCGTAGATAAGGAGTCTTTCCATGCTGCTACAGCACTACAAACCCAGGCCGACGCCATTGCCGGTCTAAGAATTGTACCTGAATGTGTGTAAATGGACTTCATGGTAACCTCCTGTCTACGATCAGCAGCATCCTTGAGGGAAGCCGTATCTTGGGATGGCAGCGCTATCTTTTTTGATAAACGTGTTAATGCCTTGTCCACCTTAGGAGAAGATTCCCATCATATCCTATCCATTTGCGGGAAAGGATACGCCATAAGAATCCTTTTGGAAATCTGCAGCCTCTTGTCTGGAGATTCCCAAGCCTTTTCGCACAGCTCGCTCAGCTTATACGAGGATGGAAAAGTGACCTCAGGCTTTTTCTCTTTATACATGTGTACCCTTTTGTCAGGGACAGGGTTCCTATCTTTTATTGCAATAATCATATATCGAATGCCCTTAGCCACTTTTGGCTGTAATTTTGCCTCCTCATAGTCGACACTGGAGTCTGAATCCGTGTCAGTATCTGTGTCCATTATTTGGGACAATGTGCGCTTCTGAGACCCGGAAGGTCTCGGTGACACAGGGACAGGCATGGTCTGACTACCTGACTGTTCCCTAACCTCAGCCTTGTCTAATCTCTTGTGTAATAAATTTACACTAGCACTCAAGACATTCCACATCTCCATCCAGTCCGGTGTCTGCGCTGCCGACGGAGATCTGACATTCATACTCTCCCCCTCCTCCTTAGGTGAGCCTTCCACTTCATACATGTCGACACACGCGTACCGACACACCACACACACACAGGGAAGCTCTTATCTGAAGACAGTTCCCCACCAGGCCCTTTGGAGAGACAGAGAGAGAGTATGCCAGCACACACCCCAGCGCTATAAAATCCAGGCAAAACACAGAATGTTTCCCCAGTAGCGCTGAAATAACTTGTTTTTCACCAATTATGTGCCCACCCCCCCCTCTTGAAAAACCCACTGTCACCTCAGTAAGCAGGGGAGAGTCCGGGGAGCTTCCTCTCAGCGCTGTGCTGTCGAGAAAAATGGCGCTGGTGAGTGCTGAGGAAGAAGCTCCGCCCCCTCGGTGGCGGGCTTCTGTCCCGCTCAAATTATTCAAAAACATGGCGGGAGCTCTTTATATACATGTGCAGTGCCCAGCTGTACATGTATATATGTGTTTATGCCATAATAGAGGTTTATATTGCTGCCCAGGGCGCTCCCCCTGCGCCCTGCACCCTTACAGTGACCGGAGTGTGTGAGGTGTATGGGAGCAATGGCGCACAGCTGCAGTGCTGTGCATTACCTCAGTGAAGATCACAAAGTCTTCTGCCGCCTTTGAAGCCTTCTTTCTTCTCATACTCACCTGGCTTCTATCTTCTGGCTCTGCGAGGAGGACGGCGGCGCGGCTCTGGGACGAACTCCAGGGTGAGACCTGTGTTCCGACTCCCTCTGGAGCTAATGGTGTCCAGTAGCCTAAGAAACAAGACCTTGAAACTCAGAGAAGTAGGGCTGTTTCTCTCTCCTCAGTCCCATGATGCAGGGAGTCTGTTGCCAGCAGTGCTCCCTGAAAATAAAAAACCTAATTAAAATACTTTCCTAGCAGGAAACTCAGGAGAGCCCCCTGCAGTGCACCCATCTCCTCTGGGCACAGTATCAAACTGAGGTCTGGAGGAGGGGCATAGAGGGAGGAGCCAGTGCACACCCAGAGTCAAAGTCTTTCTTAAAGTGCCCATGTCTCCTGCGGAGCCCGTCTATCCCCATGGTCCTTACGGGGTCCCAGCATCCTCTAGGATGTTAGAGAAATTAAGTTTGAGGTGTCAATATTCAAGATAAAATGACAGACAGACATTTAGTAACGAAGTCCAAAACAAATGGTGACAAACGAGGGGAGGATATGTAGATGTGTTATGCACACCAGTGCCTGCAGGAATGTACTGGTGTTTGAACTGTTATGCAAAACAAATGGACTCACAGACAAACTGGGGAATATGACATAACGTACACAGAAGGTGATAGGGTAACAAAATACACACACAGTGAACAGAGAAGCCCAGAGGCTAAGGAACTGGGTATCTCCCTTGTATTAGAACTGCTCAGATGTAAAAAGCAAGATGTTGTGTTTTAATACGTAGAGAACCCGAAATGCTGTTGCTAAGGGCAACAGCAAAACCCTAAAGGGTTACCAACGGGTGTGGCAGTAAACTCCTTGGTCAGAGATGGAATGATAGACACAAGGAGAGCCTCCACAATCCTGATTCTCACTTGCAGTGCACAGGTTTAAGCTTACTGCCACTAAACTGACCCCTGACACCTAGCACAGTGAGACAGGATTAGACAGGCAAGTGTTAGAATACAGCCGCAAACTTGCTAAGTTCACAGAGTAATAACAGAACCCCAGCAAGCTAAACGACTGACTCCAGTCTTACTGCTAGGTCTGGATTGGCAGAGTGTAGTACCAAATCCCCAGGCCTATTTGCAGTAAGCAACAAACAAATACAAAGCTACACAGTACTGGCTAACTTTCATGAACTGACTAACCAACAGAGATTCAGCAGCATCTGCTTACCCTGAAAAGAGGCCTTATAAAGCAGGTGCTGTCCACGCCCCACTCAGACCTCACAGACTGTGAGCACAAAAACCAGCACCGGATCCCCTGCCGTGCACAGAGCCTATAACCACTGCACAGCAAAAGACCCGAACCGGAGTATCAGCTGCGCTCAGGTTACTCCACTAGCACTTGTCTCCCGGTTGCCATGATGACGTGGCAGCACAGGGCAGGAGACCCTAACAGTACCCCCCCTCTGACGAGGGGTCAAAGAACCCCTACCACCGGGTTTATCGGGGAACTGCGAGAAGAAAGAGCGTATCAGTCTGGGGGCATGAAGATCACAACTGCGCACCCACGACCGCTCCTCCGGGCCATACCCCTTCCAGTGCACCAAAAATGACAGCCGACCCCGAACCACCTTGGAGTCAAGAATCCTTTCAACAACAAACTCCCTCTGGCCACGTATCAGAAGAGGGGAAGGTCTTCCACTGGAAGAAGGATTACTAATCGCCCGTTTTAAAAGGGAACAATGAAATGTTTTATTGATACCCAAAGAACGGGGCAGATCTAACTGAAATGCCACCGGATTGATAACCCTGGTGATCTTATAAGGGCCGATGAACCGGGGCCCTAACTTATGAGATGGCTGTCTCAACTTCAAATTCTTGGTAGACAACCAGACGAAGTCTCCTAATTTGAAGCTGCAGGGTCTTTTCCGCTTATCAAAAACCCTTTTGGTCACTAATGACACAGACACAAGGGCTTTCTTCACTTTCCGCCAAATACCTCTAAGGACCGAAACCACAGAGGAACCACCAGGCGTGGAGTCCAGGGGGTCAAAAGAATTGGCCTTAGGATGATGCCCATACACACAAAGGAAGGGAGAGATCCCTGTAGCAGAGTGAGCCGCGTTGTTATAGGCAAACTCCGCCATGGACAGATGAGCAACCCAGTCAGTCTGACACTTGGAGACATAACACCTGAGGAACTGCTCCAAGGACTGGTTCACCCTTTCAGTCTGCCCATTAGACTGCGGATGGTAGCCTGACGACAAGCTGACAGAAATCTGGAGATCGGAACAAAATGCCCTCCAGAATTTGGCCACAAACTGGGATCCGCGGTCAGAGACCACATCAAGTGGCAACCCGTGGAGACGCACAACATGCAGCATAAATAATTCAGACAGGCGTCTGGCTGATGGCAGCCCAACCAGTGGAACGAAGTGCGCCATCTTCGAAAACCTGTCAACGACAACCCAGATGGCTGTCATCCCCGAGGATTTGGGCAAGTCCACCACAAAATCCATTGAAATGTGGGTCCATGGCTTAGATGGGATAGAGAGTGGATGTAATGGGCCAACAGGAACCCCTCTAGGAGTCTTATTTCGGGCACAGATGTCACATGCCCGAACCCACTGATCCACATCCTTAGCCACCGAGGGCCACCACACCGCCCTAGATAGCAACTCCCGAGTTCTGGCAATACCCGGGTGACCTGCCGACTTCTTGGCATGGAATTCCAGGAACACTCGCTGTCTTAACCTAGGAGGCACAAACAAAAGACCTACCGGAAGGTCTGGAGGAGCCTGCTCCTGTGCTCTAAGGACTAATGATAAGAGGTCCTGGGTAATGCCCACTTTAATACATGATGGGGAAACAATGGGCAACGGCTCCTCGGTGGTCTCCTGGATTGGAGCAAAACTCCGCGAGAGCGCATCAGCCTTGATGTTTTTTGACCCAGGGCGATATGTTATCAAAAAATTAAAGCGAGCAAAAAACAAAGCCCATCGTGCCTGCCTGGCATTGAGACGCTTCGCTGACTCTAAATATGCCAGATTCTTATGGTCAGTGAGAATTGAGACCACAAACTTAGCCCCCTCAAGCCAGTGTCTCCACTCCTCGAGTGCATCCTTAATAGCCAACAATTCCCGGTTACCCACGTCATAATTCATCTCGGCAGGCGAAAATTTATGGGAAAAGTAAGCACAGGGATGAAGGCGATTATCAGACACTCCCATCTGAGAAAGCACTGCCCCAATACCCATCTCAGAGGCATCCACCTCCACCACAAAAGGACGCTCTGGATCTGGGTGTCGCAGCACCTTGGCCGAAACAAATGCCCTTTTGAGACGGGCAAAAGCCGCTTTAGCCTCACAAGACCAGTGAGCAACATCCGCCCCTTTCTTAGTGAGTGCCACCAAGGGCGCCACTATAGACGAAAATCCAGCGATAAATCGTCTATAAAAATTCGCAAAGCCCAGGAAACGCTGAAGCGCCTTCAAACTAGTGGGCTGCACCCAATCCAGGACTGCCTGTACCTTGGAACCCTCCATTTGGAAACCTTCTGGGGAGATAATATATCCTAGAAATGCGATTTGCTGAACTTCAAATTCGCACTTCTCCAGCTTCGCCCCAAGCCGGTGGTCTCTGAGTTTCTGGAGGACTAAGCGTACATGCTTCCGATGTTCCTCCAGGGAATGGGAGAAGATTAGGATGTCATCTAAGTATACAACTAAGAATCTATCCAAATATTCCCTGAGCACATCATTCATGAAATCCTGGAAGACTGCCGGGGCATTACAGAGCCCAAAAGGCATCACCAAATATTCATAATGCCCTGAGTGGGTATTAAAGGCAGTCTTCCATTCATCCCCCTCTCTTATTCGGATTAGATTGTACGCACCGCGTAGGTCAATCTTAGAAAAAATGGTGGCAGTACGAAGCTGGTCAAACAAGACCGAAATGAGAGGCAGTGGGTATGAGTTTTTAATCGTGATACGGTTCAATTCCCTGAAGTCGATGCAGGGTCGCAACGAACCGTCCTTTTTACCCACGAAGAAGAACCCCGACCCAACTGGAGACTGTGAAGGTCTGATAAATCCCTTAGCCAAGTTCTCCTGAATGTACTCTGCCATAGCCTGAGTCTCAGGACGTGACAGGGAGTACAACCTGCTCTTGGGAAGCTTAGCATTTGGCAACAAATCAATGGCACAGTCATAGGGGCGATGGGGAGGTAGTACCTCTGCAACTTTTTTGGAGAACACGTCCGCAAAATCTGCATAACACCCTGGCAATCCTGGCAAACTTAGCTGCGAGAGCCTGACTGGAAGGCTCAAGCAACTCCTGAAACAATCAGTACCCCAACTAAGAATCTCCCCAGAGACCCAGTCAAATTGAGGATTGTGGGCCCTTAACCAGGGTAACCCCAACACCAATGGGGCAAAAGTACAGACAGTCACATAAAAGGACAACTCCTCAGAGTGTGTGGCTCCAATAAACAAAGAAATCTGGCTAGTGCAAGAGGTAATTTTACCTTGGGATAATGGTTCCCCGTTTAACCCACAAATCTCAATTTCCGATGCCAAGGGTACTAAGGGAACAGAGTGTTTTAGGGCGAATTGGCGGTCCATAAAAACCCCGTCGGCCCCACTGTCCACAAAGGCCTCAGTCTTGACAGTTTGACCGAGGATCTTCAAGGTCACCGGAATGATAAAAGTCTTCTTGGGAAATTCTGACTTCTGGCCTGACAGGATATTTCCCATCACCCTCAGGCCCTGAAGTTTTCCGGCTTTTCTGGGCATGATACTACCACATGACCTTTATTCCCACAGTACAAACACAACCCCTGCTGTCTCCTCCGCGTCTTCTCACGCGAGGAGAGGCGGGTAGCCCCAATCTGCATAGGCTCCTCAGAAAATTCCTCAGAGTCTGAGGTTCCCTTGGGAAGGAAGGAAATCTCAGTCTCCCTTTCAAGCCAACGCTCTCTCAGCCGTCTATCCACCCGGATGGATAACTGCATGAGCTGATCCAAGCTATCAGGCAAGGGATATTGTACCAGTTGGTCCTTTATCTGGTTAGAAAGACCTCTTCGGTACTGGTGTCTCAGGGCTGGGTCATTCCACTGGGTATCATGGGCCAACCTCCGAAACTCCGTACAGTAAACCTCAACTGGCCTTCGCCCTTGCTTAAGGATCGAAATCTGAGCCTCGGCTGAGGCCGTCTTGTCAGGGTCATCATACAACATGCCAAGTGCCGTAAAAAAAGCATCAACACTTTTAAGCGACGGACAGTCAGGCTGCAACCCATATGCCCAGACCTGTGGGTCTCCTTGTAGCAAGGAAATCACTATGCCCACCCGCTGAATCTCCGACCCAGAAGACTGAGGCCTAAGCCGGAAGTATAGCTTGCAGCTCTCCTTGAAACAAAAGAACTGCGAGCGATCTCCAGAAAAACGATCCGGGAGATTTACTTTCGGCTCCTTAACCCCTGCAGGTGCTGCTGCTGCGGGAGCTCCGCCAGCAGCCTGGGAGGTGTGCATTTTAATGGACAAATCATTAAATTAGCGAGTCAGGACCTGCACCTGATCGACCACCTGTTGCAACGTATTTTGAGGGGTATGCTCCATATTCCCACAAAATTTCAACAGGAGTATTAGGCTGCTGAATATGTTATGCACACCAGTGCCTGCAGGAATGTACTGGTGTTTGAACTGTTATGCAAAACAAATGGACTCACAGACAAACTGGGGAATATGACATAACGTACACAGAAGGTGATAGGGTAACAAAATACACACACAGTGAACAGAGAAGCCCAGAGGCTAAGGAACTGGGTATCTCCCTTGTATTAGAACTGCTCAGATGTAAAAAGCAAGATGTTGTGTTTTAATACGTAGAGAACCCGAAATGCTGTTGCTAAGGGCAACAGCAAAACCCTAAAGGGTTACCAACGGGTGTGGCAGTAAACTCCTTGGTCAGAGATGGAATGATAGACACAAGGAGAGCCTCCACAATCCTGATTCTCACTTGCAGTGCACAGGTTTAAGCTTACTGCCCCTAAACTGACCCCTGACACCTAGCACAGTGAGACAGGATTAGACAGGCAAGTGTTAGAATACAGCCGCAAACTTGCTAAGTTCACAGAGTAATAACAGAACCCCAGCAAGCTAAACGACTGACTCCAGTCTTACTGCTAGGTCTGGATTGGCAGAGTGTAATACCAAATCCCCAGGCCTATTTGCAGTAAGCAACAAACAAATACAAAGCTACACAGTACTGGCTAACTTTCATGAACTGACTAACCAACAGAGATTCAGCAGCATCTGCTTACCCTGAAAAGAGGCCTTATAAAGCAGGTGCTGTCCACGCCCCACTCAGACCTCACAGACTGTGAGCACAAAAACCAGCACCGGATCCCCTGCCGTGCACAGAGCCTATAACCACTGCACAGCAAAAGACCCGAACCGGAGTATCAGCTGCGCTCAGGTTACTCCACTAGCACTTGTCTCCCGGTTGCCATGACGACGTGGCAGCACAGGGCAGGAGACCCTAACAAGATGTGAGTATTATCTGCATACAGATGATACTGAAGTCCAAAAGAGTTGATTAGTTTACCAAGAGATGAGGTATAGATTAAGAAAAGCAGTTTGGCGGTGTCCAGGGAATTATCATAGGACTGGTAGATAGTATTATAAATGCTTGGAGTACAAGATTTACGCCATTGATGTTCTACTTTTCGTGAAAGTTTTTGTAGGTGTCTTGTTAACATCTAAGTTTATAACCAAGTACGGGTCAAGTGTGAAACTGCAGTCTCAGTAGAAGTGAATATGGAAATCGGTGAGAGAAGTTTTTGTAGAGAGGTGGAAAGTTTGAGGCTTGGAAGACTTCAGTGACATTGAGCTTGATGCAATGGAGGAGAGCTTGCAGGTGATAAGATTGTGATCTGGGTTAGGGGGGGTACTCACGGAGAGATCCATGCTTAAAATCTAAGCATTCTGACTAGATTGCTTAGATTTTAAGCACAGATAACTGGTGCGCGGCCCCGCACGTCGCTGTCGCCGCTGCTAGATTGAGCCTAATCAAGTGGGACGCTGGGTGAAGTGAGCGGCCCCCATCCTCCCTCCGCATTGCTCAGCACACATCGCGCTGTGCTGAGCGCCGGGAGAGATGTGTGCTGAGAGGTTCTCTCAGCACACATCTCTCCCGTGTATACCCCCCTTTAGTGAATTCAGAAATTGAACGTAGTCTCGTGAATATAAGACCAATGCAGTGGCCCTCCTCATCAAAGTCAGTTCACTGGGATAGTCAGGGAGAAGAGATTAGAGTGAGTAGTTTGGAGACATTAAGAGATACAGGAAAATCAATTGAGATATTGAAATCCCCCATGATGATGGTGGGGATGTCAGAGGATTAAATGTGAGGGAGCCAGGCAGAAAAATCTTCCAGAAATTGTTTGGGTTGCTCAGGTGGGTGATAGCTGCAACACGCAGAGAGAAATTAATGAAAATCCTGACAGTATGTACTTCAAAAGACGTAAATGTGAGTGATGGAGTGGTAGATCTGTGAATGTGAAAACGTGGGGCAGTATTATTCTAGTTCCACCTTCTTTACTGTTACCAGGCCTGTAGGTGTGTGTGTAGTGGAGACCATCATGTAACAGTGCTACAGGGGAGAGGTTGTTAGAGATGAAGAGGTCAAGTTCTCAAATGTAAAGCATTTTTTTAATTTGATGTATTTGTTTTTGTGGAATAATGTCATTTGTGTTTATAAAATGTGTGTCATACTGTATTACTAAGAATGTCAGGGCGTTCCCAGGTAATATGCTGGCTATATTGTATACTTAGATGTGCCATATCTGTGTATAGTCACGTGAAGCTGAAAATTTAGAAACAATCTCTGTTATTTGTTTTTATGCCTATATGCATTATTTTCACTCTCTGGCATACACCAGGCTTGATCTCAACCATTCTCCTCATCCTTAAAGACACCAATGCCAATGCCTGCAGCCAAGGGAACATATCTAATGCACATGTGTTTCATGCACGTGTGTTTCCCTCTTTAGAATGCAAAATTTACGATTCATAATCTGGGCGATAATCGAATGACTGCGCATGCGCAGCATTCGTATTGCACAAGCGCTAGCAAAAACAGCAACAGAAAATGCGTACACATTGTGATCGCAATGCAGCTGCTGTTTGAGTGACAGGAAGTCGGCGTTTCTGGGCAGAAACACGCCGTTTTCTGGGTGTCTCTGAAAAAATGCAGGTGTGCCCAGGCATTTTTAAGGAGGGCCTCTGACGTCAGCGATGACCACTTCCAGCCTCTTGTTTAGCAAAAATTGAGGATGACCTTGCCTGGCACATATAGGAAAAATCTCCGATGTTCCGGTAATTACGTATGATTTTGCGATCAGCCCTCATATTGCAATGCATTTGCAATTTTTACGATGGCCGTTTTTCCTCTATTTCTGGGCGGCAACTATTTGATCGCAGAAGCTGCTTTTTAGCAGAAACTGTAATCCTTACTGAATTAGGCCCTTAATTCCATGCATACAGGAATTGGCAATCAAGGAAGCCAATCCCAGGATCCCAAATTATGGGATCCCAGGATTTAGCCTCAAAAGCCTGGAATTGGAGGAATCAATCTGGGGTTTCAGGATTAGTTAAACCCATGGGTGCAATTAACTGCAGTGCTAACTTGTTCTTCTAGCCAGGACGGTGCTGAGGTCTTCCGGCAGCTCAGGTATGGCCCAGGTTATGACCTATTATGGCAATGTGGCCGAGTATCATCATAAGAAATGCAGCAGCACACCAGTCTAGACTCCAGCCCACACAATGCCCTCTGCCTGTACAGAGAGACTCTGCAGACAGAGTACATGAAGTGATTGAAGTGACTGAGTCAGGTGAGTCTGGGACTGGGGGGAAGAGCTCCTCCCTTTGTTCACTGCCTGTAGAACTGGCTGAATGACACAGTAACTGAGAGTCTGACAGCTAGGGGTGAGATCAGAATCATTCTTCTGTGAGTGTGTCTGTTAGATTTCCCTGGGGTGGGGGGGGGGCATGAGTTTTATTTTGTTTTGTTTTTTTTTTTCTGTGGAGGGCCAATGTGTTTGTGTTTTCTTTGTACAACTCAATCTTGGGAATTGAAAAATTTAAATTTTTTTAATCAAAAATAATGGGATTACTAAAATATGGTGAGATTGGCTTTGCTACTAGCAATCACAAAGAGAATTGGGCACCCCAGAACACTAACAACGCCTGTCAACCTGAAATGAAAGCATATGCTGCTCTTAGCACTTTCCAAACAGTGGTAGTTGCTCGGTCATTCTTGGAGATAATTATGTATCAGGTGCTGGAAAGGGTGAGGGGGTCACAGACAAACAACAGACAGAGGGGGGGGGTTGCAAATTCCCACCCCTATATATCTCCAGGAATGACCGAGCAACTACCATTGTTTGTTTGCTTGTGTGCGAGAGGCATTGAATGGGAGCAGTATTTGGAAGGCATGCTGTTCCTTGTAGTGCCAATGGGAGATCCTGGGGGTGGCTCCCGGGTAAGTTAGCTCTCTGTCTGGATGTGTTTTAGTAATAGCCTTTATCATGAGGCCTACTGTGACAAATTACATGGCCCTATGTGGGCACTGCTATTATGTAGTGTTAGGACTGCTAATATCGGAGAAGCCGTGAAGTGGCTCAGCAGCTTAAACATGCATTTGCAAACATGCGTGACTAATTCTCTGAATCATTAGTACCAGGTAGGTTCAGGTATGGTTTCAGGTAATTTTTAGTGTGCTGAAGGGAAATTAAGGGGTGGGGACTTGCAACCCCCCCAATCTGGTTATGACAATATTAGACAGAAATAATTGCTGTTAAGGCAATATTGAAGAGCCAATGGTTCATGTGTACGATGAACCATTTCATGAAGTTAATTCCACCGACCCACAAAAGCTCTGTTTATGCTGCCGTAGATGGACATAGGATCCCCACAGTGAATATTCAATGCAGAACAAGCTGGTCTGTGGAAGGTAGAAACCGACAGGACTGAAGCACTGGTCCAGTGGGCGTCTCTGACTAAACTATTTGCAGAGATGTCCATGATGTAAGATAATGAAGGTGTAGCAATACGCGCACACCTGTCCGGTCACCAACAGTATACATTCCAGAGATGTATAATATGGGATGAACTGGTCAGCAGTGGGCTCCTAACAGAATTGCCTATTGTGTGCGGCTATACCAGTGCAGCAGCAAGCATGCACCTGTAGTGTAAGGTAGCAATACCACATGGGTATATTCAATAAGTGAAGCACTTTATAACAGCAATTCCCATATCTTTAACACAATTCACTGTCACATGAGATGTAATACCAACCATACAGGATCATATCCTAAATCTACTTAGATATATGTGGGGTCATTCCGAGTTGATTGCTCGCTAGCAACTTTTTGCAGTGCTGCGATCAGGTTATATCTCTGCAAAACTGCGCATGCATTTGCACCGCAATGCACAGGCGCGTCGTACGGGTACAAAGAGGATCGGTGCTGGGCGATGGATTTAACGAAGAATCCATTCGCACAGCCGATCGCAAGGTGACTGACAGAAAGAGGGCGTTTGTGGGTGTCAACTGACCGTTTTCTGGGAGTGTTTGCAAAAACGCAGGCATGTCTAAGCGTTTGCAGGGCGGGTGTCTGACGTCAATTCCGTGACCAAAAAGACTGAAGTGATCCCAGGGGCTGAGTAAGTCCAGAGCTACTCAGAAAATGCAAAAAACTTTTTTGTGCCATCGGATGCAACAGCGTTGACACACTTGCAAAGCGAAAATACACTCCCCTATAGGTGGCGACTATCTGATCGCAGCGCTGCAAAAAGTTGCTAGCGAGCGATCAACTCGGAATGACCCCCATGGGCCGGGGTGTCAAGGGAGCCATGTTTAGGAATGGTCGATTTTGCCTCAAAAGCTGGACATTTTTCAAACTCGGTCAATGTCCAAGTATATGAAAAATCATATGTTTTCTACTGTGAACAAGACTGCCTGGTAAAAATCGGATGCAGATGTTTCCCCCTGTTAAACATACAACTCAGCCAATGTAATGGAGTGACAGTTTGAAACTTTCACACAAAAACAGCTCTAAACAGTCGTACATAAATACAGCTTTTTTTTGGCGGTCACAACACAGATGCCGGGATCCCTACGGGGGTACCATACCACCACCGGTATACTGGCAAAGTAGGTGATTACTCCTCTATGTTTGTCCACGACACACATAGAACAGAGAGAACAGAACCTGTGGCGAGCAAAGAGAAGCGAGCCACTAAGCCCACAAGGGGCTTAGTTGCGCTTGCCCCGCTGTCGGCATTCCACCGCTCGGGATGCCTATGTCAGTATACTGTTACGCACACCAGTGCTAACAGAAGTATACCGGTGTGTGAACAGAGAGGGATGCGGAACAAACGAACTCACAGACAGTAAAACATAACATACACAGAAGGTGATGGAATAACTAATAAACACAAAGTGAACGGAGAAGCCCGAAGGCTCAGGAACTGGGTGTCTCCCTAGTGTCAGGAATACTCAGATGGAATAGAGCGGACAATGAAGCGAGATGTAGTGATTTAACATGTGGAGCACCCGAAATGATGTTGCTAAGAGCAACAGAAAAAACCCCAAAGGGTTACCAACGGGTGTGGGAATAAACTCCTTGGTCAGAGATAGAAATACAGACACAAGGAGAGTTTCCACAATCCGAACCCCCACTTGCAGGGCACAGGTTCAGCTTACTGCCACTAAACTGACACCTGGACGCCTGCACAGTGAGAGAGGATTAAGCAGGCAGGTCTGAGAGTACAGCCGCAAACCTCCAGGATTCACAGAATAGCAAAAGAACCCGAGCAGGTTAAACAACTGACTCCAGTCTTACTGCTAGGTCCGTATTGGCAGAATGAAGTACCGAATCCCAAGGCCTATTTGCAGTAAGCAACAAGTAAATACAAAATCACACAGTACTAGCTAATTCTCTGGAACTGACTAACAAACAAAGATTCAGCAGCATTTGCCTAGCCTGAGAGGATGGTTTATATAGTAGGTGCTGTCCACGCCCCACTCAGACCTCACAGACTGTGAGCACAAAAACCAGCGCCGGATTCCCTGCCGTGCACAGAGCCTGTAACCACTGCACAGTAAAAACCCGGACCGGAGTATCAGCTGCGCTCAGGTTACTTCGCTAACACTTGCCTCCCGGTTGCCATGGCGACGTGGCAGCACAGAGCAGGAGATCCTAACATATACTGAAATTCGGCATCCCGTGCGGCGGTAAGTCATACCGAACATGCCAATACAGCCGCAATTACATACAGAATCCAGCCATGCCACATATCATTTTGATCATCACGATCTGTTTGTGTGTCCTAATGCATCCCTTTGTATATAAGACACATTTTCTGGGGACAAATTGCAAAAAGAAGCACCATGCGTCTGTTTAGCCTGACTGCAACAAAGAGGTAGGAGGACACATTTGTACATGTAAGCCATACTACTGTAGGTAAAATGTACCCACTAAATTATAATTTATAACTCCACTGGTATCATTTCCATCCCAGGAGGGAAATGTTACCAGTGGAGTACCCCAGGGATCTGTACTTGGACCAGTGCTTTTTAATATCTTTATTGGTGACATTGCAAATGGCATTAAAGAGAAAGTATGCCTTTTTGCTGATGACACAAAGGTATGCAACAGGGTAGACACACCAGGAGGGGTGAAACAAATGACTGAGGATCTAGGTAGACTAGAGGAATGGTCAAGAGTGTGGCAATTACAGTTTAATGCCCAAAAATGCAAAATCATGCACTTGGGTCTCAATAATCTAAAGGCTAAATATAGTATTAATGGCCTTATACTGGAAACTACTGAGGAGGAAAGGGATATAGGAGTCACTATTTCAGGTGACTTAAAGGGTTCACTACGGCTGGCCGGCGGTCGGGCTCCCGGCGACCAGCATCCCGGCGCCGGGAGCCCGACCGCCAGCTTACCGACAGCTTGGCGAGCGCAAATGAGCCCCTTGCGGGCTCGCTGCGCTCGCCACGCTACGGGCACGGTGGCGCGCTACGCGCGCCACACTATTTTATTCTCCCTCTATGGGGGTCGTGGACCCCCACGAGGGAAAATAAGTGTCGGTATGCCGGCTGTCGGGCTCCCGGCGCCGGTATACTGAGCGCCGGGAGCCCGACCGCCGGCAAACAGAAGACCACCCGACTTAAAGGCAAGTAAGCAATGTAACAAAGCAATGAGGAAGGCTAGTCAGATGCTTGGCTGCATTTGGGAAAGGAATTAGCAGCAGACAGAAAGAAGTAATAATGCCACAGTATAGGTCATTGGTACGGCCTCATCTAGATTACTGGTTCAGTTCTGGAGGCCATATCTTCAAACGGATATTAATACATTAGAGACTGTACAAAGAAGGGCAACTAAAATGGTGCATGGCCTACATCACAAAACATACCCAGAAAGACTAAACAATCTCAATATGTATAGTTTGGAGCAGAGAAGGGAAAGGGGGGACATGATAGAAACTTTCAAATATATCAAGGGTTTTTTAACAAAGTCCAGGAGGGAAACATTTTCCATATGAAGAGAAGCAATAGGACACGTAGACATGCATTGAGACTGGAGAGGGGGAGGGGAGGTGGTTCAGGAGAAATATGAGGAAAAATTACTTCTCAGAAAGGGTAGTGGACAAGTGGAATAGCCTCCCAACAGAGTTGGTAGAGGCTAAGACAGTAGAGCAATTTATACATGCATGGGATAAACATAAGGATATCCTTACAAAGAAATTAGGATCAAACAACTTTTGAGATAAAAATATGGTTAAAAAAAAAAGGGCAGACTAGATGGGCCTAGTGGTTCTTTTCTGCCGTCAAATTCTATGTTTATAATTAAAACACATTAGCCCTATAAATATTTTAGACTTTGAAACTAACTTACAGTAAGTTTTAAAAAATAAACGCAAACACATTTTTGGGAAAATCACTTTACGTAAGCACAAAGAACTGAGAAACAAATTCCAGCAAAATAAACAGAGAAAAAAATCCCCAAAAGCAATTATCAGGAGAAGGAAGGCCCTCAACCACTCACAAATCCCCCCCCCCCCACACACACACACGTCCAAACGCAAAGGGGTAAATTTACTAAGATGGAAGTTCTATTTAAGATGGAGTGTTGCCCACAGCAACCAATCAGATTCCAGGTATTATCTTCTAGACGGTGCTAGATAAATGAGAAGTAGAGTCTGATTGGTTGCTATGGGCAACATCCCCTCTTCAATAGAACTCCCATCTTAGTAAATGTACCCCTATGCCTTGGGGGTGCAAGGTACTCTGTGTGCTGGAGTAGAGGGAGGTGGGAGCTGACGTAGTTGGCTCTTCACACCCAGCTCTTTGTGCCACTAGCTCACTCTTCAAAGCCAAATCACCCTTGTTTGTTACCAGATCGACTGCGTGTACTCCCGCATTGCCTGACATTGATCCCGGGTCACCTGTGACCACTCCTGTGTTGTGTGGGTCAATTCCTGGAGGTGAATTACCACTACCCGTAGGTGAATCCCACTACCCGTACAGCGCAGTCTTCAAAAGACGGGGAAGGTATCGAGTAGCTGTGCTCCCACTTCCCGCAAGAGCACAAGGGAGCCGGTGAGGGTTAAGCAGCAAGGGTAGCGGGAAGCTATGGTCCTGCTACCATTAGATTTCCAAACATTCGCATGCTCCCAGCTACCATAGCAATGAATGGGGGATATGGTCAACTCTCCCGCAGCTCTATTGCTCGTAACAATACAAAGGGACACCTCTGTACAATAAGAAGACTCTGCAAAGTCCTTGCTAGTTCCTCTGAACTATGCATTGTTTATTCTACATAGAGCACCAGGTGAGGCAGACAGGGAAGGGGATGAGCCCTATATCTTGTGGTCCAGTGTGTGGGTTGCAGGAGTGACCCTGGTATCCAATGGTGGTATTTATCCAAATGCACAGTAGCCCAAAAGCAGTGGAGGTAAATGTGTGGCTTAGGGATTGGTGCAGGAAAGAGGGGTTTGTGTTCCTGGAAAAGATATACTCCAATATACAGTTGTGCGTGTCTACAGTATGTATGGGATCGGCCTAATTGGCAGTCACAAGGGACCCTGGACCAAATCCGTCTTACGCTCAAATCCACTAGGAAATAACGCGGTAATCTCAAATGTATGCGCAATAAAGTAGAAATAATAAGAGGAAATACAAGTTTGAAGGAAGCAATAAGAGGAGGATCTGCTGTTAGCATTTGGCACAGAGTCAAAATATTTTCATATCTGCAACACTCGGTGTTCCCTGAAAGTCTCACATACAAGTACTGACTGAGCTCACACTGTTTAGCTTCTAAGATGGTATTGGGGGTAATTCCAAGTTGATCGCAGCAGGAAATTTTTTAGCAGTTGGGCAAAACCATGTGCACTGCAGGGGAGGCAGATATAACATGTGCAGAGAGAGATAGATTAGGGTGGGGTGAGTTCAATCTGCAATCTAAATTGCAGTGTAAAATAAAGCATCCAGTATTTACCCTGCACAGAAACAAAATAACCCACCCAAATCTAACTCTCTCTGCACATGTTATATCTGCCTCCCCTGCAGTGCACATGGGAGGTCATTCCGAGTTGTTCGCTCGCAAGGCGATTTTAGCAGAGTTGCTCACGCTAAGCCGCCGCCTACTGGGAGTGAATCGTAGCTTCTTAAAATTGCGAACGAAAGATTCGCAATATTGCGATTACAAACTTCTTAGCAGTTTCAGAGTAGCTTCAGACTTACTCGCCATCTGCGATCAGTTCAGTGCTTGTCGTTCCTGGTTTGACGTCACAAACACACCCAGCGTTCGCCCAGACACTCCCCCGTTTCTCCAGCCACTCCAGCATTTTTTCCGGAAACGGTAGCGTTTTTTCCCACACGCCCATAAAATGGCCTGTTTCCGCCCAGAAACACCCATTTCCTGTCAATCACACTACGATCGCCGGAGCGAAGAAAAAGCCGTGAGTAAAAATACTACCTTCATAGCAAATTTACTTGGCGCAGTCGCAGTGTGGACATTGCGCATGCGCACTAAGCGGAAAATCGCTGCGATGCGATGAAATTTACTGAGCGCACAACTCGGAATGAGGGCCATGGTTTTGCCCAACTGCTAAAAAATTTCCTGCAACGATCAACTTGGAATTACCCCAATTGTGCGTTGTCAGTGTGGTATATGATAGTAGTAATGAATAGAATCTGACTCAGGGATCACTAATGAGAGTCCTCCTTGCACTCAAGAAGTGCTGAAACCAGAGTAATATCAATATATAGGGTTTTTAAATAGTAATAGATAAAATATAGCTGGAAAGAAGTAATAAGGCCAGCACCGCTCAGCACACATCTTTCCCCCCGCTCAGCACAGCGCGATGTGTGCTGAGCGTGTGGGGGGGGGGGGGGAGAAACGGGGGGGGGGGGGGGGCGCTCATTTCACCCAGCAGGTGAAGTGAGCGACCCGCTAGATCGGCCAATCTAGCAGCAGCGATAGAGATGCGCGGGACTGTGCATCGCTATTGCTCTGGGGAATACACACGGAGAGATCACTGCTTAAAATCTAAGCAATCTAGTCAGATTGCTTAGATTTTAAGCAGCGATCGCTCCGTGAGTACCCCCCTTAAGAGTGCATCTGCTATCTCTGTTAGACACGAGGTCCTGCGCTGCCTAATGGGCCCCTGAATCAGAGATGAAAGTCCATGATAATAATAGGATATCAGTATAGAAAAAATATCCACCATGGTGATCTGTTTATAGAAAAGTGACATTATCATACCTCCCAATATGACCCTCTCTAGGAGGGACGCAATGCTCTGCTTCTGGAATTTATGATTGCCAGCACCTATGTTGAACAGGTTAATTGATAAGAAAGGTGTTTCAGCACAGGTGATGGCAATCATAAATTAAGAGGGAAGTCCAGGAGCAGAGCATTCTGTCCCTCCATGAGAGGGTCATGTTGGGCGGTATGTCTTATCAATGTGATCTTTTTCATTTAATTTATTGTATCAATTCAAGGGGGGTTGTTGCAATCCTTCCACTAAACTGTTGATTTTGTTCCATTCTCTTTTTGGTGTTAACACAGCAAGCTGCATTTTGATTGAATAGTAAAGTTAGCGCCTGTGTTTTTGCTTTGCCATTGTGTGATTGATTTAAATGATACAATCTCCTAAAAGGGATCAATGTATCAATAACATATGGTCTATTTAAACCTATGCTTATAAATTTCTGATTTCACTAGTATCCCTTGCTGTTGGAGAAAATAGGACAGATCAAAGACACAGGACAAATGCTACATAAGATCAGCACTGTTGAATTAACTGTATCACTTAGAATATCCAAAGAGGATGTGAAAAAAATAAAATAATAATAATAATTATATATATATATATATATATATATATAGAGAGAGAGAGAGAGATAATTTATCATTCTGATTATCAACTTGCTTTTCTATCAAGGGCTGTTTTGGATAGTTAACATCCTCCTTAATTTGGGGGACTATACCAAGCCTTTATTCATAAACGGGCAGTAATTAATTTATTAATGGTGGATATTTTCTGTCTATTTTTTTTCTATACTTATATCTTATAATTACCATGGACTTCTGATTCAGGGGCCCATTAAGCAGCGCAGGACCCTGTGTCTAACAGACACTGCAGATCTAATACTTCTTTCCTGCTATATTTTATTTATAACTATTTAAAAACCCTATACTGTATATTGATATTTCTCTTGCGTCCTAGAGGATGCTGGGGTCCACAATAGTACCATGGGGTATAGACAGGTCCTCTAGGAGCCATGGGCACTTTAAGACTTTGATAGTGTGGGCTGGCTCCTCGTTCTATGCCCCTCCTATGAGACTCAGTTTAGAAAATGTGCCCAGAGGAGCCAGTCACGCTTAGGGAAGCTCCTGAAGAGAGTTTTCTGCATTTATTTTTTGTTGTTTTCAGACTGCCTGCCTTGTGGGACTTGGGGAGGGTGGGGAACGGCCCAACCTCCTTCAGGGTTAATGGTCCCGTTTCCCTATAACAGGACACTGAGCTCCTAAGGGAACCATTCGCAAGCCCCACCACGGTGATCGTACATTCCAGCAGCACGCCGCCACCCCTAACAGAGCCAGAAGAAAGAAGAGTGGTGAGTAGGAAGCCGGCGTCTCGGTTAGCAGGTCGCCGGCTGAAATGGCTTAATGAGGGTAGGAGCGCAGCGCTGACAGGAGGGCTGCGGCTCCAGGCTTCAGAGACATGCAGTGTATATGTGTGTTCCGCTGTGAGGGGCAAGCTGAGGCCACAACTAACAATACCCACACTGGCAGTACAGCATACAGGGGTTCTAACCAACTGTAAAGCAAACCGTATAACTAGAGATGTGCGGCGGGCACTTTTCGTGTTTTGGTTCTAATTCCACTTTCGTGTTTTGGTTTTTGCTTGGTTTTGCTAAAAACATCCTTTTCGTGTTTTGGTTTTGGTTTTGGATCTGGTTGATTTTTAAAAAACCCCATAAAAACAGCTAAAATCACAGAATTTGGGGGTATTTTTGCTCCTACAGTATTTTTAACCTCAATAACATTCATTTTCACTCATTTCCAGTCTATTCTGAACACCTCACAATATTGTTTTTAGGCCTAAAAGTTGCACCGGGGTGGCTGTATGACTAATAGGCCCTACACACAGGGCCGGCTCTAGGCACGTTCGACTAGAGCGGCCGCGCGGGGCGCCACCCTTAATGGGCGCCGCGCGCTGGCGCCGCCATAGTCTGACCTGGAGCCGGCCCTGTACACCGCAGCCAGCTCTCCCCGCCGTCCCCGGCCTTCCAAAACTGTGCGCTGCGCTGCGCGGCGCCGGCGTCTGACGTCAGACGCCGGCGCCGCACAGCGCGCACCAAGCGGCCGGGAACAGTCGGTGGCCCTCAGGCTCAACAGCAGCACGTCCCCTCCCAGCGCCGCCGCAGGTATGTTGGGATCGTCGGGGCCGGGCACTGGCACTGTGTGTGGGGGCATATCTGTCACTGTGGGGGCACTGGCACTGTGTGGGGGCATTGGCACTGTGTGGGGGCATATCTGCACTGTGGGGGCACTGGCACTGTGTGGGGGCATATCTGCACTGTGGGGGCACTGGCACTGTGTGGGGGCATTGGCACTGTGTGGGGGCATATCTGCACTGTGGGGGCACTGGCACTGTGTGGGGGCATATCTGCACTGTGGGGGCACTGGCACTGTGTGGGGGCATATCTGCACTGTGGGGGCACTGGCACTGTGTGGGGGCATTGGCACTGTGTGGGGGCATATCTGCACTGTGGGGGCACTGGCACTGTGTGGGGGCATATCTGCACTGTGGGGGCACTGGCAGTGTGTGGGGGCATATCTGCACTGTGTGGGGGCACTGGCACTGTGTGGGGGCATTGGCACTGTGTGGGGGCATATCTGCACTGTGGGGGCACTGGCACTGTGTGGGGGCATATCTGCACTGTGGGGGCACTGGCACTGTGTGGGGGCACTGGCACTGTGTGGGGGCATTGGCACTGTGTGGGGGCATATCTGCACTGTGGGGGCACTGGCACTGTGTGTGGGCATATCTGCACTGTGGGGGCACTGGCACTGTGTGGGGGCATATCTGTCGCTGTGGGGTCATATCTGCACTGTGGGGGCATTTATGAATCTTGCACTGTGGGGGCATTTATGTATCTGGCACTGTGGGGGCATTTATCTGGCACTGTGGGGGCATTTATCTGGCACTGTGGGGGCATTTATCTGGCACTGTGGGGGCATTTATCTGGCATTGTGGGGGGCATTCATTTATCTGGCTCTGCGGGGGGGGGGGGCATTAATGTATCTGGCACTGTGGGGGCATTTCTGGCACTGTGGGGGCATATCTGCGCTGTGGGGGCATGTATGTATCTGGCACTGTGGGGGCATATCTGGCACTGTGGGGGCATATCTGGCACTGTGGGGGCATATCTGGCACTGGGGGCATTAATGTATCTGACACTGTGGGGGGCAATAATGCATCTGGCACTGTGGGGGGCAATAATGCATCTGGCACTGTGTGGGCACTTATGCATCTGGCACTGGGGGCATTTATGCATCTGGCAATGTGTGGGCATTTATGTATCTGGCACTGGGGGCATTTATGTATCTGGCCCTGTGGGGGCATATCTGGCACTGTGGGGGCAATTTTATATATGGCACTGTGGGGACATATCTGGCACTGTGTGGGCATTTTTATATCTGGCACTGTGTGGGCATTTTTATATCTGGCACTGTGGGGGCACTTATGTATCTGGCACTGTGTGGGCACTTATGTATCTGGCACTCTGTGGCCATTTATGCAGCTGGCACTGCTGGGGGGGGGGCATGTCGCGTGTAGCTGGCACTGCTGGGGAGCATGTCGCGTGTAGCTGGCACTGCTGGGGAGCATGTCGCGTGTAGCTGGCACTGCTGGGGAGCATGTCGCGTGTAGCTGGCACTGCTGGGGAGCATGTCGCGTGTAGCTGGCACTGCTGGGGAGCATGTCGCGTGTAGCTGGCACTGCTGGGGGGCATGTCACGTGTAGCTGGCACTGCTGGGGGGCATGTCACGTGTAGCTGGCACTGCTGGGGGGCGTGTCATGTAGTGTTCCCGCTAGGCGTCTGTGGCTAGGCAATGTGTCTCAGTGCTCTCCCTGGTGCAATGCGTCTCAGTGCTGTGCCTGGCGCAAAGTGTATAGGAGGTTCTACCTGGTGCAGTGTGTATTAGCTGCACTACTGTGTGGTGTAATGCAAATTGCCACTATTATGTGGCCACGTACCTTCTCCACGAAGTAACTCCCCTTAATTTTTGCTGCGCGCCTTCGGCGCGCACTGTCCATTCTTTATCATATAGGTATGGGAACAACAAGCAGTATGTACATCATTTTGCCCTCCTAACTTAAAAATGTGCCCTCCCTGTGATCAGCACCATGCCCTAAAAAGTGAACACTATCATGTGTAGCTGGCACTGCTGCGGGGCATGTCATGTGTAGCTGGCACTGCTGCGGGGCATGTCATGTGTAGCTGGCACTGCTGCGGGGCATGTCATGTGTATCTGGCACTATACTGGAGACATTGTGTGTAAGGAACACTACTGTGGCTATGTGTAAGGCTGCTAATTGTGTGAAAATATGTTTATAGTTTGATGATATGAAGTTATGAGACCACGCCCACTTTTCCAGAGACCACACCCACTTTTCCGGGAGCGCGCGCGCCTTCGGCGCGCGCATGGGGGGGGGGAGCTTTTACATTTTCTCGCTCAGGGTGCTAGTAGGCCTGGAGCCGGCCCTGCCTACACACTGGCCGACATCAGTCAAAGATATGAACGAGATACCATTCATATCTTTGAGTGTGGAGGCTCCAGCGAGGAACGATGCACGGCCCCGCGCTCGTTCATCGCTGGTCCCCCGTCGGATGATCTCGTCCATATTTGCCTGCACTTCAATGCTGCCGGGTGACGGGTGGCGTGAAGAAACTTCACTCCCCCCGTCACTGCCCCACCGCCGCCGGGTCGCCCGTCGGCCGTATCCGCTGTCGGGCAGCTCGGCGGCAGATCGCCCAATGTGTAGGGCTCTTTAGCTAAGCGACACAAGTGTGTGGCACAAACACCTGGCCCATCTAGGAGTGGCACTGCAGTTGCAGACAAGATGGCACTATTCAAAAAATAGTCCCCAAACAGCACATGATGCAAAGAAGAAAAAGAGGTGCAAGATGGAATTGTCCTTGGGCCCTCCCACTCACCCTTATGTTGTATAAACAGGACATGCACACTTTAACAAACCAATCATTTCAGTGACAGGGTCTGCCACACGACTGTGGCTGAAATGACTGGTTTGTTTGCGCCCCCACCAAAACAGAAGCAATCAATCTCTCCTTGCACAAACTGGCTCTACAGAGGCAAGATGTTCACCTCATCCTCTGATTCCACACCCCTTTCTCTGTGTACATCCTCCTCAAAGAGTATTAATTCGTCCCCACTGGAATCCACCATCATAGGTCCCTGTGTACTTTCTGGAGGCAATTGCTGGTAAAGGTCTTCCCGGAGGAATTTATAATTCATTTTCATGAACATCATCTTCTCCACATTTAGTGGAAGTAACCTCCTATGCCGTTCGCTGACAAGGTTACCGGCTGCACTAAACACTCTTTCGGAGTACACACTGGAGGGGGGCAACTTAGGTAAAATAAAGCCAGTTTGAGCAAGGGCCTCCAAATTGCCTCTTTTTCCTGCCAGTATACGTACGGACTGTCTGACATGCCTACAGTGATGCTGTCACTCATATAATCCTCCACCATTCTTTCAATGGTGACAGAATCATTTGCAGTAACAGTAGACATATCAGTAATCGTTGGCAGGTCCTTCAGTCCGAACCATATGTCAGCTTTCGCTCCTGACTGCCCTGCTTCACCGTCAGCGGGTGGGCTAGGAAATCTTATCCTTTTCCTTGCAGCCACAGTGGTGGGAGAAATTGAAGGAGGAGCTGTTGACGGGTCACGTTCCGCTTGAGTTGACAATTTACTAAGCAGCAGGTCTTTGCATCTCTGAACACTTGTGTCTGCTAGAAAGAGAGATACAACGTAGGCTTTAAACCTAGGATAGAGCATGGTGGGCAAAATGTAGTGCTCTGATTTCAACAGATTGACCACCCTTGAATCCTGGCAAAGCGAATGAAGGGCTCCATCCATAAGTCCCACATACTTTGCGGAATCGCTCCATCTTAGCTCCTCCTTCAATTTATACAGCTGCTTCTGCAAAAGCCTGATGAGGGGAATGACCTGACTCAAGCTGCAGTGTCTGAACTGACTTCACGTATGGCAAGTTCAAAGGGTTGGAGAACCATTCACAAGACAGAAATCATTCTCCACTGCGCTTGAGTCAGGTGCATTCCCCCTCCTTTGCCTATATCGTAGGTGGATGAATAGGCTTGAATGGCCTTTTGCTGCTCCTCCATCCTCTGCAGCATATAGAGCAGGCATTCCCAACCACAGTCCTCAAGGCACACAAAAAACACGGGTAAATGCACGGGGGCGCGCATTTACCCGTGTTTTTTGCAAGTGGAAAAGGGTAAACCCGGATCAAGTGACCCGTGAATCCTACCCGGCTATCTACCTGGGTAGGACACGGGAATGATCCGGGTAGGGTTGTAGTGTAAACGGGAGCCGTGTCGATGCGACACGGCTCCCGTTTACACTGTATGGATGGGCGACGCTGGGAGATCATGTGATCTTCCTGCGCCGCCCCTTCCGCATCACTAGAAGCGTCACCAACCGGGCATATGCCGGGTTGTGACTGCTGATGGGAAAGGGACCGAGCACAGGTCGCAGCAGGGGGCAGCTCCCGTGTCAGGCACCCGGCTGCGACCCGTGCTCGTAGGTGGAAAAAGGGGTATAACAGTGCAGGTTTTAGTGATATCCAGACTTCAGCGCAGGTGACTTAATTAGTAGCTGAGCTATTTTGATTTAACCATATGTGCTGCAGCCTGGATATCCCTAAAACCTGCACTGTTGGTGTGCCTTGAGGACCGTGGTTGGGAATGCCTGATATAGAGTGTTGAATTCCACCTTGTTACCACCTCTTGGTTCAGTTGATGGAGGGGCCAGACCAGTTGTAGTGTCCTGTCTCATAAGTCATTCTAGTGACGATATACGCTGCTGCTATATGTCCACTGCTGCCGTATAATAATAATAACAACAACCAACACTCTCTTACAGTATTGTTGTGTTGTGCTGCATCAGACCAGTTGTAGTGTCCTGTCTCATCATCAGTCATTCCAGAGACGATATACGCTGCTGCTATATGTCCACTGCTGCCGTATAATAATAATAATAATAATAATAATAACAACCACAAGTCCCTTACAGTGTTGTTGTGTTGTGCTGCATCAGACCAGTGGTAGTGTCCTGTCCATCAGTCATTCCAGTGATGATATACACTGCTGATATATGTCCACTGCTGCCGTAAAATAATAATTATAACAACACAAGTCCCTTACAGTGTTGTTGTGTTGTGCTGCATCAGACCAGTGGTAGTGTCCTGCCCATCAGTCATTCCTGTGACGATATAAGAAGCTGCTATATGTACACTGCTGCCATATAATAATAATAACAACCACAAGTCCCTTACAGTGTTGTTTTGTTGTGCTGCATCAGACCAGTGGTAGTTTCCTGTCTCATCAGTCATTCTAGTGACGACATAAGCTGCTGCTATATGTCCATTGCTGCCGTATAATAATAATAATAATAATAACAACAACCAAAACTCTCTTGTGTTGTGCTGCATCAGACCAGTGGTAGTGTCCTGTCTCATCAGTCATTCCAGTCATTCCTGTGCTGCATATTGGGGGTGATTCCGAGATGTTCGCTCGCTAGCTGCTTTTAGTAGCATTGCTCATGCTAAGACGACGCCTACTGGGAGTGTATCTTAGCATAGCAGAATTTCTAACGAAAGCTTCGCTAATTTTCTCGTAACGATTACCCCGCAGTTTCTGAGTAGCTCCAGACTTACTCAGCCATTGCGACCAGCTCAGTCCTTTTCGTTCCTGTTTTGACATCACAAACACACCCAGCGTTCGCCCAACCACTCCCCCGTTTCTCCAGCCACTCCTGCGTTTTGCAACTCTAACGCCTGCGTTTTTCCACACACTCCCATAAAACGTCCAGTTTCCGCCCAGAAACACACACTTCCTGTCAATCACACTACGATCAGCACAGCGATGAAAAAGCTTAGTTATGCCATGAGTAAAATACCTAACTTTTGTGTAAAATAACTAAGCACTTGCGCTCTGCAAACCTTGCGCATGCGCAGTAAGCGATTAGTCGCAGTATAGCGAAAATCGGCAACGAGCGAACAACTCGGAATGACCCCCATTGTCTCATATAACTCCCAGAAAATATTGGAGAACAAAAATGTTGAGATAAAATAGGGAAAGATTAAGAAGAACCACTTCCTCCTAGTGCTGAAGCTGCTGCCACTAGCCATGACATACAGTAGACGATGAAATGCCATCAACGTCGTCTGCCAAGGCCGATGCTAAATGTGATAGTAGAGGGCATGTAAAATACAAAAATACAAAGTTCAGTAAAAAGAACCAAAAAAAGAAACTTAAATCGTCTGAGGAGAAACGTAAACTTGCCAATATGCCATTTACGACACGGAGTGGCAAGGAACGGCTGAGGCCCTGGCCTATGTTCATGGCTAGTGGTTCAGCTTCACATGACGATGGAAGTCCTCATTCTCCCGCTAGAAAAATGAAAAGAGTTAAGCTGGAAAGAGCACAGAAAAGAACTGTGCGTTCTGAGTAGAGATGAGCGGGTTCGGTTTCTCTGAAACCGAACCCGCACGAACTTCATGTTTTTTTCACGGGTCCGAGCAGACTCGGATCCTCCCGCCTTGCTCGGTTAACCCGAGCGCGCCCGAACGTCATCATGACGCTGTCGGATTCTCGCGAGACTCGGATTCTATATAAGGAGCCGCGCGTCGCCGCCATTTTCACACGTGCATTGAGATTGATAGGGAGAGGACGTGGCTGGCGTCCTCTCCATTAGAAATTAGATTAGAAGAGAGAGAGAGATTGTGCAGAGTCAGACAGAGTTTACCACAGTGACCAGTGCAGTTGTTGTTAGTTAACTTTTATTTATTTTAATATAATATATCCGTTCTCTGCTATATCCGTTCTCTGCCTGAAAAAAAACGATACACAGCAGCAGCCAGTCACACAGTGTGACTCAGTCTGTGTGCACTCAGCTCAGCCCAGTGTGCTGCACATCAATGTATAAAAGGCAAAGCTTATAATAATTGTGGGGGAGACTGGGGAGCACTGCAGGTTGTTATAGCAGGAGCCCCCAGGAGTACATAATATTATATTAATTTAAAATTAAACAGTGCACACTTTTGCTGCAGGAGTGCCACTGCCAGTGTGACTAGTGGTGACCAGTGCCTGACCACCAGTATAGTAGTATATTGTTGTATGTATTGTATACTATCTCTTTATCAACCAGTCTATATTAGCAGCAGACACAGTACAGTGCGGTAGTTCACGGCTGTGGCTACCTCTGTGTCGGCAGTCGGAACTCGGCAGGCAGTCCGTCCATCCATAATTGTATTACAATATATACCACCTAACCGTGGTATTTTTTTTTCTTTCTTTATACCGTCGTCATAGTGTCATACTAGTTGTTACGAGTATACTACTATCTCTTTATCAACCAGTGTACAGTGCGGTAGTTCACGGCTGTGGCTACCTCTGTGTCGGCAGTCGGCAGGCAGTCCGTCCATCCATAATTGTATTATTATTATAATATATACCACCTAACCGTGGTTTTTTTTTCATTCTTTATACCGTCATAGTGTCATACTAGTTGTTACGAGTATACTACTATCTCTTTATCAACCAGTGTACAGTGCGGTAGTTCACGGCTGTGGCTACCTCTGTGTCGGCAGTCGGCAGGCAGTCCGTCCATCCATAATTGTATTATTATTATAATATATACCACCTAACTGTGGTTTTTTTTTCATTCTTTATACCGTCGTCATAGTGTCATACTAGTTGTTACGAGTATACTACTATCTCTTTATCAACCAGTGTACAGTGCGGTAGTTCACGGCTGTGGCTACCTCTGTGTCGGCAGTCGGCAGGCAGTCCGTCCATCCATAATTGTATTATTATTATAATATATACCACCTAACCGTGGTTTTTTTTTCATTCTTTATACCGTCGTCATAGTGTCATACTAGTTGTTACGAGTATACTACTATCTCTTTATCAACCAGTGTACAGTGCGGTAGTTCACGGCTGTGGCTACCTCTGTGTCGGCAGTCGGCAGGCAGTCCGTCCATCCATAATTGTATTATTATTATAATATATACCACCTAACTGTGGTATTTTTTTTTCTTTCTTTATACCGTCGTCATAGTGTCATACTAGTTGTTACGAGTATACTACTATCTCTTTATCAACCAGTGTACAGTGCGGTAGTTCACGGCTGTGGCTACCTCTGTGTCGGCAGTCGGCAGGCAGTCCGTCCATCCATAATTGTATTATTATTATAATATATACCACCTAACCGTGGTTTTTTTTTCATTCTTTATACCGTCATAGTGTCATACTAGTTGTTACGAGTATACTACTATCTCTTTATCAACCAGTGTACAGTGCGGTAGTTCACGGCTGTGGCTACCTCTGTGTCGGCAGTCGGCAGGCAGTCCGTCCATCCATAATTGTATTATTATTATAATATATACCACCTAACCGTGGTTTTTTTTTCATTCTTTATACCGTCGTCATAGTGTCATACTAGTTGTTACGAGTATACTACTATCTCTTTATCAACCAGTGTACAGTGCGGTAGTTCACGGCTGTGGCTACCTCTGTGTCGGCAGTCGGCAGGCAGTCCGTCCATCCATAATTGTATTATTATTATAATATATACCACCTAACCGTGGTTTTTTTTTCATTCTTTATACCGTCGTCATAGTGTCATACTAGTTGTTACGAGTATACTACTATCTCTTTATCAACCAGTGTACAGTGCGGTAGTTCACGGCTGTGGCTACCTCTGTGTCGGCAGTCGGCAGGCAGTCCGTCCATCCATAATTGTATTATTATTATAATATATACCACCTAACCGTGGTTTTTTTATACCACCTAACCGTGGCAGTCCGTCCATAATTGTATACTAGTATCCAATCCATCCATCTCCATTGTTTACCTGAGGTGCCTTTTAGTTCTGCCTATAAAATATGGAGAACAAAAAAGTTGAGGTTCCAAAATTAGGGAAAGATCAAGATCCACTTCCACCTCGTGCTGAAGCTGCTGCCACTAGTCATGGCCGAGACGATGAAATGCCAGCAACGTCGTCTGCCAAGGCCGATGCCCAATGTCATAGTACAGAGCATGTCAAATCCAAAACACCAAATATCAGAAAAAAAAGGACTCCAAAACCTAAACTAAAATTGTCGGAGGAGAAGCGTAAACTTGCCAATATGCCATTTACCACACGGAGTGGCAAGGAACGGCTGAGGCCCTGGCCTATGTTCATGGCTAGTGGTTCAGCTTCACATGAGGATGGAAGCACTCAGCCTCTCGCTAGAAAAATGAAACGACTCAAGCTGGCAAAAGCACAGCAAAGAACTGTGCGTTCTTCGAAATCCCAAATCCACAAGGAGAGTCCAATTGTGTCGGTTGCGATGCCTGACCTTCCCAACACTGGATGTGAAGAGCATGCGCCTTCCACCATTTGCACGCCCCCTGCAAGTGCTGGAAGGAGCACCCGCAGTCCAGTTCCTGATAGTCAGATTGAAGATGTCAGTGTTGAAGTCCACCAGGATGAGGAGGATATGGGTGTTGCTGGCGCTGGGGAGGAAATTGACAAGGAGGATTCTGATGGTGAGGTGGTTTGTTTAAGTCAGGCACCCGGGGAGACACCTGTTGTCCGTGGGACGAATATGGCCGTTGACATGCCAGGTGAAAATACCAAAAAAATCAGCTCTTCGGTGTGGAGGTATTTCACCAGAAATGCGGACAACAGGTGTCAAGCCGTGTGTTCCCTTTGTCAAGCTGTAATAAGTAGGGGTAAGGACGTTAACCACCTCGGAACATCCTCCCTTATACGTCACCTGCAGCGCATTCATAATAAGTCAGTGACAAGTTCAAAAACTTTGGGTGACAGCGGAAGCAGTCCACTGACCAGTAAATCCCTTCCTCTTGTAACCAAGCTCACGCAAACCACCCCACCAACTCCCTCAGTGTCAATTTCCTCCTTCCCCAGGAATGCCAATAGTCCTGCAGGCCATGTCACTGGCAAGTCTGACGAGTCCTCTCCTGCCTGGGATTCCTCCGATGCATCCTTGCGTGTAACGCCTACTGCTGCTGGCGCTGCTGTTGTTGCCGCTGGGAGTCGATGGTCATCCCAGAGGGGAAGTCGTAAGCCCACTTGTACTACTTCCAGTAAGCAATTGACTGTTCAACAGTCCTTTGCGAGGAAGATGAAATATCACAGCAGTCATCCTACTGCAAAGCGGATAACTGAGTCCTTGACAACTATGTTGGTGTTAGACGTGCGTCCGGTATCCGCCGTTAGTTCACAGGGAACTAGACAATTTATTGAGGCAGTGTGCCCCCGTTACCAAATACCATCTAGGTTCCACTTCTCTAGGCAGGCGATACCGAGAATGTACACGGACGTCAGAAAAAGACTCACCAGTGTCCTAAAAAATGCAGTTGTACCCAATGTCCACTTAACCACGGACATGTGGACAAGTGGAGCAGGGCAGGGTCAGGACTATATGACTGTGACAGCCCACTGGGTAGATGTATGGACTCCCGCCGCAAGAACAGCAGCGGCGGCACCAGTAGCAGCATCTCGCAAACGCCAACTCTTTCCTAGGCAGGCTACGCTTTGTATCACCGCTTTCCAGAATACGCACACAGCTGAAAACCTCTTACGGCAACTGAGGAAGATCATCGCGGAATGGCTTACCCCAATTGGACTCTCCTGTGGATTTGTGGCATCGGACAACGCCAGCAATATTGTGTGTGCATTAAATATGGGCAAATTCCAGCACGTCCCATGTTTTGCACATACCTTGAATTTGGTGGTGCAGAATTTTTTAAAAAACGACAGGGGCGTGCAAGAGATGCTGTCGGTGGCCAGAAAAATTGCGGGACACTTTCGGCGTACAGGCACCACGTACAGAAGACTGGAGCACCACCAAAAACTACTGAACCTGCCCTGCCATCATCTGAAGCAAGAAGTGGTAACGAGGTGGAATTCAACCCTCTATATGCTTCAGAGGTTGGAGGAGCAGCAAAAGGCCATTCAAGCCTATACAATTGAGCACGATATAGGAGATGGAATGCACCTGTCTCAAGTGCAGTGGAGAATGATTTCAACGTTGTGCAAGGTTCTGATGCCCTTTGAACTTGCCACACGTGAAGTCAGTTCAGACACTGCCAGCCTGAGTCAGGTCATTCCCCTCATCAGGCTTTTGCAGAAGAAGCTGGAGGCATTGAAGAAGGAGCTAACACGGAGCGATTCCGCTAGGCATGTGGGACTTGTGGATGCAGCCCTTAATTCGCTTAACAAGGATTCACGGGTGGTCAATCTGTTGAAATCAGAGCACTACATTTTGGCCACCGTGCTCGATCCTAGATTTAAAGCCTACCTTGGATCTCTCTTTCCGGCAGACACAGGTCTGCTGGGGTTGAAAGACCTGCTGGTGACAAAATTGTCAAGTCAAGCGGAACGCGACCTGTCAACATCTCCTCCTTCACATTCTCCCGCAACTGGGGGTGCGAGGAAAAGGCTCAGAATTCCGAGCCCACCCGCTGGCGGTGATGCAGGGCAGTCTGGAGCGACTGCTGATGCTGACATCTGGTCCGGACTGAAGGACCTGACAACGATTACGGACATGTCGTCTACTGTCACTGCATATGATTCTCTCAACATTGATAGAATGGTGGAGGATTATATGAGTGACCGCATCCAAGTAGGCACGTCACACAGTCCGTACTTATACTGGCAGGAAAAAGAGGCAATTTGGAGGCCCTTGCACAAACTGGCTTTATTCTACCTAAGTTGCCCTCCCACAAGTGTGTACTCCGAAAGAGTGTTTAGTGCCGCCGCTCACCTTGTCAGCAATCGGTGTACGAGGTTACATCCAGAAAATGTGGAGAAGATGATGTTCATTAAAATGAATTATAATCAATTCCTCCGCGGAGACATTGACCAGCAGCAATTGCCTCCACAAAGTACACAGGGAGCTGAGATGGTGGATTCCAGTGGGGACGAATTGATAATCTGTGAGGAGGGGGATGTACACGGTGATATATCGGAGGGTGAAGATGAGGTGGACATCTTGCCTCTGTAGAGCCAGTTTGTGCAAGGAGAGATTAATTGCTTCTTTTTTGGGGGGGGTCCAAACCAACCCGTCATATCAGTCACAGTCGTGTGGCAGACCCTGTCACTGAAATGATGGGTTGGTTAAAGTGTGCATGTCCTGTTTTGTTTATACAACATAAGGGTGGGTGGGAGGGCCCAAGGATAATTCCATCTTGCACCTCTTTTTTCTTTTCTTTTTCTTTGCATCATGTGCTGATTGGGGAGGGTTTTTTGGAAGGGACATCCTGCGTGACACTGCAGTGCCACTCCTAGATGGGCCCGGTGTTTGTGTCGGCCACTAGGGTCGCTAATCTTACTCACACAGCTACCTCATTGCGCCTCTTTTTTTCTTTGCGTCATGTGCTGTTTGGGGAGGGTTTTTTGGAAGGGACATCCTGCGTGACACTGCAGTGCCACTCCTAGATGTGCCCGGTGTTTGTGTCGGCCACTAGGGTCGCTAATCTTACTCACACAGTCAGCTACCTCATTGCGCCTCTTTTTTTCTTTGCGTCATGTGCTGTTTGGGGAGGGTTTTTTGGAAGGGCCATCCTGCGTGACACTGCAGTGCCACTCCTAGATGGGCTCGGTGTTTGTGTCGGCCACTAGGGTCGCTAATCTTACTCACACAGCTACCTCATTGCGCCTCTTTTTTTCTTTGCGTCATGTGCTGTTTGGGGAGGGTTTTTTGGAAGGGACATCCTGCGTGACACTGCAGTGCCACTCCTAGATGGGCCCGGTGTTTGTGTCGGCCACTAGGGTCGCTTATCTTTCTCACACAGCTACCTCATTACGCCTCTTTTTTTCTTTGCGTCATGTGCTGTTTGGGGAGGGTTTTTTGGAAGGGACATCCTGCGTGACACTGCAGTGCCACTCCTAGATGGGCCCGGTGTTTGTGTCGGCCACTAGGGTCGCTTATCTTTCTCACACAGTCAGCTACCTCATTGCGCCTCTTTTTTTCTTTGCGTCATGTGCTGTTTGGGGAGGGTTTTTTGGAAGGGACATCCTGCGTGACACTGCAGTGCCACTCCTAGATGGGCCCGGTGTTTGTGTCGGCCACTAGGGTCGCTTATCTTTCTCACACAGTCAGCTACCTCATTGCGCCTCTTTTTTTCTTTGCGTCATGTGCTGTTTGGGGAGGGTTTTTTGGAAGGGACATCCTGCGTGACACTGCAGTGCCACTCCTAGATGGGCCCGGTGTTTGTGTCGGCCACTAGGGTCGCTTATCTTTCTCACACAGTCAGCTACCTCATTGCGCCTCTTTTTTTCTTTGCGTCATGTGCTGTTTGGGAAGGGTTTTTTGGAAGGGACATCCTGCGTGACACTGCAGTGCCACTCCTAGATGGGCCCGGTGTTTGTGTCGGCCACTAGGGTCGCTAATCTTACTCACACAGCTACCTCATTGCGCCTCTTTTTTTCTTTGCGTCATGTGCTGTTTGGGGAGGGTTTTTTGGAAGGGACATCCTGCGTGACACTGCAGTGCCACTCCTAGATGGGCCCGGTGTTTGTGTCGGCCACTAGGGTCGCTTATCTTACTCACACAGCGACCTCGGTGCAAATTTTAGGACTAAAAATAATATTGTGAGGTGTGATGTGTTCAGAATAGGCTGAAAATGAGTGTAAATTATGTTTTTTGAGGTTAATAATACTTTGGGATCAAAATTACCCCCAAATTCTATGATTTAAGCTGTTTTTTAGGGTTTTTTGAAAAAAACACCCGAATCCAAAACACACCCGAATCCGACAAAAAAAATTCGGTGAGGTTTTGCCAAAACGCGGTCGAACCCAAAACACGGCCGCGGAACCGAACCCAAAACCAAAACACAAAACCCGAAAAATTTCCGGCGCTCATCTCTAGTTCTGAGATGGTATCACAAATCTCCAAGGAGAGTCCAAGTGTGTCGGCGGTTGCGATGCCTGACCTTCCCAATACTGGACGGGAAGAGGTGGCTCCTTCCACCATTTGCACGCCCCCTGCAAGTGCTGGAAGGAGCACCCACAGTCCAGTTCCTGATAATGGCCCTCATTCCGAGTTGTTCGCTCGCAAGCTGCTTTTAGCAGCAGTGCACACGCTAAGCCGCCGCCTACTGGGAGTGAATCTTAGCTTATCAAAATTGCGAACGAAAGATTAGCAGAATTGCGAATAGACACTTCTTAGCAGTTTCTGAGTAGCTCCACACTTACTCGGCATCTGCAATCAGTTCAGTCAGTTTCGTTCCTGGTTTGACGTCACAAACACACCCAGCATTCGCCCAGACACTCCCCCATTTCTCCAGCCACTCCCTCGTTTTTCCCAGAAACGGTAGAGTTTTTTCGCACACACCCATAAAACGGCCTGTTTCCGCCCAGAAACACCCACTTCCTGTCAATCACATTACGATCACCAGAACGAAGAAAAAACCTTGTAATGCCGTGAGTAAAATACCTAACTGCATAGCAAATTTACTTGGTGCAGTCGCACTGCGGACATTGCGCATGCGCATTAGCGACTAGTCGCTCCGTTGTGACAAAAAAATAATGAGCGAACAACTCGGAATGACCCCCAATATTCAAATTGAAGATGTCATTGTTGAAGTACATCAGGATGAGGATATGGGTGTTGCTGGCCTGAGGAGGAAGTTGACGATGAGGATTCTGATGGTGATGTGGTTTGTTTAAGTCAGGCACCGTGGGAGACACCTGTTGTCCTTGGGACGAAGAAGCCAATTGTGATGCCTGGGCAACATACCAAAAAAGACACCTCTTCGGTGTGGAATTATTTCTCCACAAATCCAGACAACAGGTATGAAGCCATCTGTTGCCTCTGTCAATCTGTAACAAGTAGGAGTAAGGATGTTAACCACCTAGGAACATCCTCCCTTATACGTCACCTGCTGCACATTCATCAGAAGTCAGTGTCAAATTGTGAAACTTTGGGTAAGAGCGTAAACAGTCCACTGACACCACACTACCAACTCCCTCAATGTCAACTTCCTCTTCAGTAAGGAACGTCAGTAGTCCTGCTGGCTATGTCACTGTCAAGACTGAGGAGTCCTCTCCTAACCGGGATTCTTCCAGAGGATCATTGAGTGGTACGCCTGCTGTTGCTGCCGCTGCTGTTGTTGCTGCTGGGAGTCGTTTGTCATCCCAGAAGGGAAGTCAGAAGACCACTTGTACTACTTCCAGTAAGCAATTGACTGTCCAACAGTCCTTTGTGAGGAAGGTGAAATACAGTATGAAAGCAGTAATCCTTTTGCAAAGCAGATAACTGAGGCCTTGGCAGCTATGTTGGTGTTAGACGTGCGTCCAGTATCTGCCATTAGTTCAATTGGACTTAGAGAATTGTTTGAGGTACTGTGTCCCTGGTATCAAATCCCATCTAAATTACACTAGGCAGGCGATCCCGAGAATATACAGAGATGTCAGAAAAAGTGTCCTCGGTGTCCTAAAAAATGCAGTTGTACCCAATGTCCACTTAACCACGGACATGTGGACAAGTGGAACAGGGCAGACTAAGGGCTATATGACTGTAACAGCCCACTGGGTAGATGTATGGCCACCTGCAGCAACAACAGCAGTGGCACCAGTAGCAGCATCTCACAAACGCCAACTCATTCCTAGGCAGGCTTACCCCCAATTAGGCTCTCCTGAGGACTTGTGATATCAGACAACACCACCAATATTGTGCGTGCATTACATCTGGGCAAATTCCAGCATGTCCCATGTTGCACACATACAATTAATTTGGTGGTGCAGAATTTTTTTTAAATGACAGGGGCGTGCAAGAGATGCTGTCGGTGGCCCAAAAAATTGCCGCCCACTTTCGGCATTCAGCCACCGTGTGCCGAAGACTGAAGCGCCATCAAACACTCCTGAGCCTGCCCTGCCATCAACTGAAGCAAGAGGTGGTAACGACATGGAATTCAACACTCTATATGCTTCAGAGGATGGAGGAGCAGCAAAAGGCCATTAAAGACTATACATCCACCTACGATATAGGCAAAGGAGCGGGAATGCACCTGACTCAAGCGCAGTGGAGAATGATTTCTGTCTTGTGCAAGGTTCTCCAACCCTTCGAACTTGCCACACGTGAAGTCAGTTCAGACACTGCCAGCTTGAGTCAGGTCATTCCCCTCATCAGACTTTTGCAGAAGCAGCTAGAGAAATTGAAGGAGGAGCTAAGACGGAGTGATTCCGCAAAGTATGTGGGACTTCTGGATGGAGCCCTTCATTCGCTTTGCCAGGATTCAAGGGTGGTCAATCTGTTGAAATCAGAGCACTACATTTTGGCCACCATGCTCGATCCTAGGTTTAAAGCCTACATTGTATCTCTCTTTCTGGTAGACACAAGTCTGCAGAGGTTCAAGGACCTGCTGGTGAAAAAATTGTCAACTCAAGTGGAACGTGACCCATCAAAAGCTCCTCCTTCATTTTCTACCGCAACTGGGGCTGCCAGAAATAGGATAAGATTTCCTACCCCACCCGCTGGCGGTGATGCAGGGCAGTTAGGATCAAGTGCTTACATTTGGTCCAGACTGAAGGACCGGCCAACGATTACTGACACGTCTACTGTCACTGCATCTGATTCTGTCTCCATTGAAAGAATGGTGGAGGATTATATGAGTGACAGTATCCAAGCAGGCATGTCAGACAGTCTGTACATATACTGGCAGGAAAAAGGGGCAATTTGGATGCCCTTGCACAAATTGTCTTTATTTTACCTAAGTTGCCCCGCCTCCAGTCTGTACTCCGAAACAGTGTTTAGTGCAGCCGGTAACCTTGTCAGCGTAGGAGGTTACTTCCACAAAATGTGGAGAAGATGATGTTCATCAAAATGAATTATAAATTCCTCTGAGAAGACCTGGACCAGCAATTGCCTCCAGAAAGTACACAAGAACCTGGGATGGTGGATTCCAGTGGGGACGAATTAATACTCTGTGAGGAGGAGGCTGTACACACTGAAAGGTGTGAGGAATGGGAGGATGAGGTGGACATATTGCCTCTGTAGAGCCAGTTTGTGCAAGGAGAGATTGATTGGGCCCTCACCAAAAAAGAAGCAAACAAACAAGTCATTTCAGCCACAGTTGTGTGGCAAACCCTGTCGCTGAAATGATTGGTTTGTTAAAGTGTGCATGTCCTGTTTATACAAGATAAAGGTGGGTGGGAGGGCCCAAGGACAATTCCATCTTGCACCTTTTTTTCTTCTTTGCATCTTGTGCTGTTTAAGGGACTAGTTTTTTAAGTGCCATCCTGTCTGCCACTGCAGTGCCACTCCTAGATGGGCCAGGTGTTTGGGCTGCACACTTGTGTCGCTTAGCTTAGTCATCCAGCTACCTCTGTGCGATCTTTTGGACTAAAAACAATATTGAGAGGTGTTCAGAATATACTGGAAATTAGTGTAAATTAATGTTATTGAGGTTAATAATACCGTAGGATCAAAATTACCCCCAATTTTTGTGATTTTAGCTGTTTTTATGTTTTTTTTTAAATCACCCAGATCCAAAAACAAAACACGAAAGGGTGGCTTTCGCAAAAGAAATCCAAAACTAAAACACGAGCAAGGAATTAGAACCAAAACATGACGAGTGCCCGCCACACATTTATATATATATATATATATATATATATATATAGCAGCTGATGTCGGATCGGCACTCTCCTGAAAGCGGAATATTGTTGCTCCGGTGCCCTCTGGAGAAATTCATACAAGTGACAGGCTGTATAGCAAACAGCGGCACTCAGAGACTGACAAAGCCAAAGTAAGGTGCTAGTGCTTTTATTCCAAGGCTGGTGGTTCCAACGTTTCGGGGCGCGCAAGCCCCTTTTTCAAGGTGAGCCAAATACAAATTGAAATGAACAATACAAAAACTTTTACCTTTATGGTGAGAAGGACCCACGTGTGGGAAGGGCAGCAGCGTCCGGGGGAGCGTGGAGCTTCCGTCCCGGATCTGATGACGTGAAAGTGCCGCGGTCACGTGGCGTCCAATGCGTCTCAGGCCGCCGCGTTGCCATGGCATCATGACGCTCAATGATTGTCATGGATGTCTGGAGCAAACGCGGGTGTCGGGGTCGCGGAGGAAGCGTGACTTGGGCTTGGGGTGTGCATTAGTGCTGTTATGTGTTAAAAACAGGGAAGGAACATTTCTGATGTGCTGTCATTAAATTAAACGGATCATTAAACATAAACAAAGACCTGGGATAATGGCATCACTATAGTCTGTAAGTTAGTTGATCCCGGTGAACATAAGCCATACAATTATCGATCAAGATTCAGCTGGCGAAAGCGAAAGGAAGAAAGACAGAAAGATAACGTCACCTCTAATAGCGACAGCGATTTTGTCCTAGCGGACTCAGAAGGTCCCCCTGAATCCCAAGAGCCCCCTTTAGGGGCAAAGCCTGCCACAGGGGCAGGTGCAAAAACCAGAGGACGCCCACCCGCAGGGGACAACAAAACAAAAGGCTCCAGAAACAACAAAAAGTGAATATGATTTACAATCTCTCCGATCGAGATTTCACTACACTAGAAATCCAAGTGTTGAATCATGGCCTTTCATTTGTCCCTACAAATTAATTTGACAAATTGACCTGGCAAACTGAACTTCACAAATTTACCCGCAAACTCCGCCTACAAGAGTACTTTCAAGATCATGCATCAGCTACTAGTTTGGAACCGCATCAGACCTTCATTAATTCTGTCCGAATTTCCAAATTCGATCCACCATCGTCCAATCCATCGATAAAGACCTTCACAAGATTACTGGATGAATCCATGACGAAATACACCCATGCTAATCAGAGCCATCATTGCAACATGTCCCGCTCTGAATTCAAAGCTTTGAAGAAGATGGCCACTTACAAGGATATCGTAATCCGCCCCGCCGATAAGGGGGGCGGAATAGTCATTATGAATTTGAGTGACTATAAACACGAAACATACCGACAGCTGGGTGACACGTCAGTTTATGAAGCACTGGCTGCTGACCCAACCAAACAATTTAAAGTCGAAGTGGACAACATCCTCGACTCAGCATGTACCACAGGTTTAATAACCAGTAAACCATGTAAAGCTCTCAAACAAGATTTCCCTGTTGTTCCCTTGTTATTCTTAGTTCCCAAAATACACAAAAGTTTGGACCATCCTCCTGGCAGGCCCATAATTTCCGCGCACAAAGCACTTTACCAGCCCATTTCCATCTTTCTGGACAGTATATTGCAGCCACTCATTTTGGAACAACCTAATCATATCAAGGATACCACCAGCTTTTTAAATCTACTCAAAACCGTTGGCACGGTACCCATGGAGACCATCATCTGTACGGTGGATATTTGCAGCCTGCATACCAGCATTCCGCACGATCAAGGGCTAGCGGCAATGAGATCATTCTTAATCAAATCCAACATGAAAAATTTTAATCATAACTTATTTCTTCAACTACTTGAATTAACATTGATCCGTAATTATTTTCTATTTGACGGAAAATTCTACCGGCAACTAAGTGGCTGCTCCATGGGCAGCAATGTATCCCCCTCGTTTGCCAACATCTTCATGCTAGAGGAAGAACAGGCAATGTTCTTTAACAGTGATGAATACACACAATATATTCTACATTATTCCAGATACATTGATGATGTATTTTTACTTTGGACCGGCGGTAAAGAAAGATTTGAGAGGTTTATTGAAGTTGTCAACACCAGACGGTCCCCTATCAGAGTCACATCGCAGTGTGACCCGAGCAAATTAAACTATCTGGACGTCAATGTCATCATCAGGGAAGGCGTGATATACACTGAAGTGTACCACAAGCCTACTGACAAAAATACCCTCTTACGCTACAACAGCCACCATCCTACAGCCCTTAAGAAGGGGCTTCCTAAGTCTCAATACATCAGGGCAGCCAGAATTACCAGCGATCCCGCCAAACTTGAATCCACTCTGAAGGATGTCACTGAAAGGTTCAAGGAGAGAGGTTACGACAGTAGATTACTACTTGAAGATGAACAAAGAATTTCAACCATAAACAGGGACCAACTCCTAATATCCACAACCAAGAAGAACCAGGACATCATACCATTTGTGTCACAATATAACACATCCAGTGCAGTGATTCCACGGGCCCTCAAAGCACTGTGGCCCATAGTCTCTACTGATAAAAATCTAACCGGGTTACGGAGGAAAAGGCCCATGATGTGTTATAAAAAAGGCAGAAGTATCAAAGACTTCGTGGTACATCCAGACATTACAGGGTTCGACTCCGTACCAACCTCTAATTTTTTAACTAAAGCAGCAGGCTGCTACAAATGCTTAGGTTGTGAGACATGTAAAACAATGATTACTGGCTCAAAAGTTTAAATCCACCTCGACAGGCACTTCCTATAACATCAAGCATGTACTTACCTGCACTACGACACATATAGTCTATTTAATTACCTGTCCATGCAAATATCAGTATGTGGGTAAAACCATACGCAATGCCAGGGAACGCTTTGCTCTGCACAGGTCTGCTTTAAAAGCGGCATTACTAACAAAAAAGTCTGAACAACCTGTCGCTAGGCACTATGTGGATAAACAACACACACCGAAGGACCTGCAATTCCAAATTATTGACCACATTCCTATCAACCTAAGAGGTGGAGATAGAGCAGCCACCTTACTCAGACGCGAAGCAACCTGGATGTACAAATTGGACACCGTGAAACCGAAAGGTCTCAATGACAGAATACAATGGAGTGTCTTTTAAGTAATTACTCTCCCTATTGGTTCTCACCATGATTAAAATGGACGTTTACAACCTTCACACTTCTGGCTCTGGACCACCTATGCCATTTCTAAAACTCTTACCTTAGTGACTTACGTCTGTCCTATAGCACTTACCCTTTATTTGCGTATCAGATCGATTGTTGTTTGTACTATGCTAGTGTACAGCCAATCAGATATATATAGAATATTTGGATCAACTAACTTACAGACTATAGTGATGCCATTATCCCAGGTCTTTGTTTATGTTTAATGATCCGTTTAATTTAATGACAGCACATCAGAAATGTTCCTTCCCTGTTTTTAACACATAACAGCACTAATGCACACCCCCAGCCCAAGTCACGCTTCCTCCGCGACCCCGACACCCGCGTTTGCTCCAGACATCCATGACAATCATTGAGCGTCATGATGCCATGGCAACGCGGCGGCCTGAGACGCGTTGGACGCCACGTGACCGCGGCACTTTCACGTCATCAGATCCGGGACGGAAGCTCCACGCTCCCCCGGACGCTGCTACCCTTCCCACACGTGGGTCCTTCTCACCATAAAGGTAAAAGTTTTTGTATTGTTCATTTCACTTTGTATTTGGCTCACCTTGAAAAAGGGTCTTGCGCGCCCCGAAACGTTGGAACCACCAGCCTTGGAATAAAAGCACTAGCACCTTACTTTGGCTTCGTCAGTCTCTGAGTGCCGCTGTTTGCTATACAGCCTGTCACTTGTATATATATATATATATATATATATATATATATAAATCTCATGAACTGCACACAATACTCGGTTAAGTCCGGGTGCCAGATCCACACAATCTGATAACACAGAAAACCTCATAAACACATACAGCAATGCTGAGTGTATAGAAGTGATCAGCACAACCAGTAGCAAAAAATTTGATTTTAATCCACCAATGAAAAGTTTCCATCAAATGCTCAAATGCACAAGTCAAATTGTATATGAAGAGCAGCAGCGTTTACAAGCATATTACCACTCCTGGAGACATTCCTCCGTTACCCCTGACAGCCGTTTCGGTGTCTGCGCACCTTTCTCAAAGGATGTATAGAGATAGTGACAAAAAAGAGCATTTAAATAGAACAATACATAATGCCTCACCTGTGTATAATGTGTAATCTCCAAGCCTCCGTTGCACCACGTCCTCCCGCCACTCCCGCCATCTCTCCCTGTTGCGGCTCCGGCGCCTCCGTTGTGACGTCAGCAGCCGGAACCAACATTCAGGGAAAGACGACATGGGAGCTGATCAGGGTTCCCGGGTGCCGGAAGTGACAAACCGGAAGTCAGAGTAACCATGACTCCCTATATACAACAGCGCTATGATGGTAAATAAAGAATCATTATGGAATAACGATCCATCCTGTATCTAATGGCGCAATACAAAGTATGTGACAGTAAAGCCACATGGTGATTAAGTAGTGTATTCACCACAATCGCCATATTAACAGGATATATAAACGTGTTATGTTAAAAACACCAACATTAAACATGCAAACAAAGTTAATAAAGAAGACAACAACATAAACACATACAATGGATCTAGAATATGGGGTCAATTATTGTGTTAACATGTACCAATGTCCATACCTGGGTCCGATGGCTAGCTTAAGAAAACTGACATATTAAACTCTTCATTAAGGCCTAACGGGGTCATAGATTTTAGGTCATAAATCCACTGACACTCCCGTTTAAGTAACAATTTGTGTCTGTCACCTCCTCTACGTAAGGGGGGGATATGGTCGATCGGCATGAAGCTAAAATCTTTGATAGTATGTCCTGCCATGGCAAAGTGTTTGGCAACTGGCGGTGTGTTTGTTTCCAATTTCACAAATGCTTTCTTTATTGAAGATCGGTGCATTCCGATTCTTTCTTTCAACATTCGAATTGTTTTGCCCACATAGATACGTTTACATGGACACTGGATCATATAGATCACGAACTTTGTCTCACAGTTCATCCGATGTTTTAGATAATACATACGGCCTGTCAGGGGATGTTGAAAACTCGTTCCTGTCAGGATAAATCGGCAATTGACGCATCCAGAACACTTAAACGAGCCCTTGATGGTGGTTAACCAATTTCTGCCTTGTGCAACTTTAGGGCTGATGTCCGAGTACGTCACTTGTTGTTTTAGATTATTGCTCCTCTTGTAGCAAAATAGTGGTTTCTCTCCACACAGTTCACCAATGACTGGATCTGATCTGATAATGTGCCAATGGTTCAAAATTGCTGATCTTAATGCACCCGATGTTATTGAGAAGGTTGTGCCAAACATCATTTTGCCATGACTTTTGTTTTTACTAACTCCTTTTGGAATTAGTAGATCTTCTCTTTTTAGTTTCAAGCATTTTTGCTTGGCAGCTTCAATCTCTTTTGGGTCATATCCCCGATCTAGGAAATTATTCCCCATTCTGGTAAGTGACTGTCGTAATTCAGTTTGGTTAGAAGTAATTCTTACAGCTCGAACAAGCTGTGAAAACGGAAGTCCCTTCTTCAACGGTTGGGGGTGAAAGCTAGATGCAAGAAGCAAGCTATTTTTGTCCGTCGGTTTCCTAAATAAAGTGGTTTCAAAGTGTCCATTGTTGCATGAAATAGATACATCTAGAAACTGTATCACTGTAAGGCTAGCTGAATGAGTAAACCTAATGGACCCAGGTATGTGATTAAGGGAATCCACGAAGTCCCTCAGAGCTATATCTGTCCCAGTCCACACCAAAAACAAATCGTCTATGAAACGAACGTAAAAAGCAATGTACTGAGAAAATTCCTGATTAGCCATAATATGTTTCCTTTCATAATCATACATAAAGATATTTGCATACGATGGGGCCATGTTTGACCCCATCGCGGTCCCTTTAAGTTGTAAATAAAAAGTATTATCAAAAAGAAAATAGTTCTTATGCAAAATTAACTCAATCAATAACATCAAAAATTCAGATGGTGGACCTTTATAGTGTGGACTGGAGCTAACAACTCGACGGACCGCCTGCATTCCCTCATCATGGTCAATATTTGTGTATAAACTGGCAACATCAAGTGTTACCAGATAACATCCAGTAGGGGGAGAGCCAAAAGCAGATAATTTGTTAAGGAAATCAGTAGTATCTCTCAACCAGTAAGGAGTGTTTTGAACTACTGGCTGCAAATAGTAATCTATATATTGGGATATAGGTTGGCATAGGGAGCCCATAGAGGAAATAATGGGCCTACCCGGTGGTGATGTCATCGATTTGTGAATTTTAGGTAGAATGTACAGTAATGGAATTTTCGGAAATTCCTGAGTCAGGAATTCTACAGTTTGTATGTCAACCCAGCCATTTGACAGGCCCATCTGTACTATATTATCGATTTCTCTTTTGTACTTGTCAGTTGGATCAAACAACAGTTTCTTATAGCAGACTGAATCTGACAGTTGTCTCATAACCTCTCTGATATAGTCATCCCTGTTCAAAATCACAATCCCGCCGCCTTTGTCGGCGGGTCTTATTATGATCTCTGTATTCTCTCTCAGATTGTGTATAGCAACTCTTTCTTCATGTGTGATATTTGAAAAACGCATTTTTGTGTTATGCATAATGGGAATAATATCTCTTTTGACCAACCTCATAAAGGTCTCAATCGAGGGATTATTAGAAGGTGGGTCAAAGGAGCTTGATTTCTTAAATGGTATATTAGTTGTGGGGGCAGTGTCAACTGGATGTTTAGAAAAAAAGTCTTTAAGACGTAGTTGGCGATGGAACTTATAAAGTTCAACCTCGCAATCAAACGGTCTTTGTTTGTAAGTTTGTACAAACGATAGACCTTTGTTAAGTACCGATAATTCTGAAGGTGTCGGTGTATAATCGGAAAGATTGAATACCACTATTTCTTGGTCTTGTTTGTCCCTTTCTGATAACTTCCTCCTGTTGCCCCCTCTCCTACAGGGTCTCTTCCTTTGTATTTGCTTCTTGTGGAAATTTTGTCCCCTAAAAAAGGACCCCTTCCTGATTGGTCAGAATCACTATGAGAGGTATTAGACTCAATATCAGTAAAATGTGTGTCCTGCCTTCTCCTATTCCCAGCACCACCTCTCCAGGGTCTCCTATTGGCTTGTCCTGTCAACCAGGGATATACTCTGGATTCTCTATAATCTTCCTTAACTTTCCTATATTTACCCTTCTTGAATGTCAGAAGGTCTGCTTTAAAAGATTTAACTGATTCCTCTAATTTGGCTAACCACTCATTACTGGTATCAGATCGTAGGATTTCAATACCATTGGATTCACATAACACAATATCCTTTTTGACACTATCAATGTCCTGATTAACTTGTTGTATGACAAGGATCATCAAATCACGGCTACATTGATTCAAAATTAAACACCACTGTTTGCAAAATTCCTTATTAGTCCGACCTAATGTAGGTTGGTTTTTGATGCGAAACCCCCTAGGGATGAGGTTCTCTTTATGGTACTGAGAAAGTGTTAAGCCATGTAGCTCAAGTTCAACCAGTCTCTTCCTTAATTTTAGAAGGTCCAAGTGTATTTCAGCTGGACTATCGACATCAAAAGCAAGTTGATCAGTATTTGTAAATAGAATTTTTGAAATGTCTTTCTCAGTGAATCTTTTCGTGCCAATAAGTTCCCCAGCATCCAGATCCATAGGTAACAGACAAAAGACGTAATATTGATTTTTTTAAAAATAGTACTTAATATAGATAATGCAAAAACGTGGTGCTAGTTCCAATTCCAATAGTTATGGTATAATATAAGTCTCATGAACTGCACACAATACTCGGTTAAGTCCGGGTGCCAGATCCACACAATCTGATAACACAGAAAACCTCATAAACACATACAGCAATGCTGAGTGTATAGAAGTGATCAGCACAACCAGTAGCAAAAAATTTGATTTTAATCCACCAATGAAAAGTTTCCATCAAATGCTCAAATGCACAAGTCAAATTGTATATGAAGAGCAGCAGCGTTTACAAGCATATTACCACTCCTGGAGACATTCCTCCGTTACCCCTGACAGCCGTTTCGGTGTCTGCGCACCTTTCTCAAAGGATGTATAGAGATAGTGACAAAAAAGAGCATTTAAATAGAACAATACATAATGCCTCACCTGTGTATAATGTGTAATCTCCAAGCCTCCGTTGCACCACGTCCTCCCGCCACTCCCGCCATCTCTCCCTGTTGCGGCTCCGGCGCCTCCGTTGTGACGTCAGCAGCCGGAACCAACATTCAGGGAAAGACGACATGGGAGCTGATCAGGGTTCCCGGGTGCCGGAAGTGACAAACCGGAAGTCAGAGTAACCATGACTCCCTATATACAACAGCGCTATGATGGTAAATAAAGAATCATTATGGAATAACGATCCATCCTGTATCTAATGGCGCAATACAAAGTATGTGACAGTAAAGCCACATGGTGATTAAGTAGTGTATTCACCACAATCGCCATATTAACAGGATATATAAACGTGTTATGTTTGTCACTTCCGGCACCCGGGAACCCTGATCAGCTCCCATGTCGTCTTTCCCTGAATGTTGGTTCCGGCTGCTGACGTCACAACGGAGGCGCCGGAGCCGCAACAGGGAGAGATGGCGGGAGTGGCGGGAGGACGTGGTGCAACGGAGGCTTGGAGATTACACATTATACACAGGTGAGGCATTATGTATTGTTCTATTTAAATGCTCTTTTTTGTCACTATCTCTATACATCCTTTGAGAAAGGTGCGCAGACACCGAAACGGCTGTCAGGGGTAACGGAGGAATGTCTCCAGGAGTGGTAATATGCTTGTAAACGCTGCTGCTCTTCATATACAATTTGACTTGTGCATTTGAGCATTTGATGGAAACTTTTCATTGGTGGATTAAAATCAAATTTTTTGCTACTGGTTGTGCTGATCACTTCTATACACTCAGCATTGCTGTATGTGTTTATGAGGTTTTCTGTGTTATATATATATATATATATACATTGAGAGAGAGAGAGAGAGAGAGAGAGAGAGAGAGAGAGAGAGAGAGAGAGAGTAAAAATTCCTTAAAAATTAGTTGTTTTAAAACTTTTTGTCTTTTATATATATATATATATATATATATATATATATACTTCCGGGATCATACCCTAAATGACTGTGTGTTCCTTATAATGTTTTCCCAAGCACAGAACCCCAAATAGAGGAAGATGTGGGGGATACCATTAAACGACTAGAAGTTATATTATGCAAAGAAAGTAGGCTTTGGTGGGAATTGGTTACCCTAGAAAAATATATATCTGAGGGGATTATAAAAATAGCCTCAGGCAATAATGAAAATGAATCTTTTTAGAAAGATGGGACAATATTTTAAATGACTGCTCATTTGCATTAATAAACCTTACAGTAGGAAAAAGGAAAAAGATCTTGAAAACATAAAAAGAACGAGAAAGCAATACAACAATAGAAGATATAACAATGAGAGATATCACATGGACAGGAGTGGAGCTAATGAAAATATAAGACGATACAATAAATGGAATCACGATACAAAAAGAAAGAGAAACATACCTGAAAGACAAAAGTATTTCATTAAAGATGAATGGTATCCTGACACTTGAACACCAAGATTAGAACCGATAACCACACAAAATAGACACAAAATACTCAATGAGGATAATTTTTTAGAGAGGTGTTGGAGAACCAGATTTTAGGCAGAAAATTGAAAAAGAAACAAACCAAAAGGGGCAAAAGTGGAAGAGGAAAATCTAAGAAGAATAATCACAAAAAACAGTAGAAACTAAAATTTACAATCTCACGCAACCTACCCTGACAAAAGATGAAGAGTCCATTTTACAGAAAGGACTGAAATTCGCTCCCAACAATAAAATAAATACATTTGGCCCTTACATGGACCTACAAAAATTTGTGAGAAACGTATCATTGAAGTAATTCTTTATCAACCATAAAGAGGAAGCAAATTACAGAAGAGAGATCTTCAAACCTAAATCCAATTTTAATCCCACCTTTAATAGAGCAACTGATGGTGGGAGTAGAGCATAACAATTGTGACAGTAATGATTCATGGGGGTATATTTACTAAGGTCCCGATTTTGACCGAGATGCCGTTTTTTCTTCAAAGTGCCATCTCGGTCATTTACTAAACTCAAATCACGGCAGTGATGAGGGCATTCGTATTTTTTTGGAAGTCAAAGAAAAAAAATACGAATGAATACACCATCGGTCAAATACGCCAGCAAATTAGTAGAACTCGGTCATTTACTAAAAAGTGCAAATCTCAAAATAGCCAAACACTGCCGTGAAAAATTACAAATCGTAAAAAAGTGCTAAAAAAAAAACAGACCTGCTTTTTTGAGCCGTGATTGGATAGGCATGCACGGATCCATGAGATCCGTGCCTGTATATCAGTGGGAAGGGGTGGGAAAGTGTTAATTTTCCCCAAAAAAATTGCGTGGGGTCCCCCCTCCTAAGCATAACCAGCCTCGGGCTCTTTGAGCCGGTCCTGGTTGCAAAAATATGGGGAAAAAATTGACAGGGGTTCCCCCATATTTAAGCAACCAGCACCGGGCTCTGCGCCTGGTCCTGGTTCCAAAAATATGGGGGACAAAAAGCGTAGGGGTCCACCGTATTTTTTAAACCAGCACCGGGCTCCACTAGCTGGACAGATAATGCCACAGCCGGGGGTCACTTTTATACAGTGCCCTGCGGCCGTGGCATCAAATATCCAACTAGTCACCCCTGGCCGGGGTACCCTGGGGGAGTGGGGACCCTTCAATCAAGGGGTCCCCCCCAGCCACCCAAGGGCCAGGGGTGAAGCCCGAGGCTGTCCCCCCATCCAATGGGCTGCGGATGGGGGGCTGATAGCCTTTGTTTAAAGTAATGAATATTGTTTTTAGTAGCAGTACTACAAGGCCCAGCAAGCCTCCCCGCAAGCTGGTACTTGGAGAACCACAAGTACCAGCATGCGGCGGAAAAACGGGCCCGCTGGTACCTGTAGTACTACTACTAAAAAAATACCCCAATAAAGACAGAAGACACACACCGTGAACGTATAACTTTAATAGTGACCTCACCGCTGAGCAAAAAGTTCCCACCATTGGTTACAATGGAGCGCATAGGCGCTACATTGTAACACTGCCGTGTGCCGCCTGTCAGTCAGTACAGGAGCACACAGCCGACCAGGAGGGTGCCACAACGTGGCGCTCCCTGATTGGCTGATGGAACCTTCTTGGAATTTAGTCAGAGGGGGTTCCAGGCATTCGGGGAAAGGGGTCCCATGTGAAAACATGGGGCCCCTTTCAGTGCGAGGTCGGGTATTCGTTTTTTTTTTTTTCACAAGTACCTGGATTACAAATGGATTTCAAGCAGAAGAGGACCGATCTACACTGGATTTTGTGAGTATAATTTTATCAACAGGTACCCCATGGATTCTACTGGAGAAGAGGACCGACCCTCGTGTGAACATAAGGTAAGTATGTATGTATGTTGGTATGTATGTATGTATTAAAGTTATACGTTCACGGTGTGTGTCTTCTGTCTTTATTGGGGTATTTTTTTAGTAGTAGTACTACAGGTACCAGCGGGCCCATTTTTCCGCCGCATGCTGGTACTTGTGGTTCTCCAAGTACCAGCTTGCGGGGGAGGCTTGCTGGGCCTTGTAGTACTGCTACTAAAAACAATATTCATAACTTTAAACAAAGGCTATCAGCCCCCCATCCGCAGCCCATTGAATGGGGGGACAGCCTCGGGCTTCACCCCTGGCCCTTGGGTGGCTGGGGGGGGGACCCCTTGATTGAAGGGGTCCCCAATCCCCCAGGGTACCCCGGCCAGGGGTGACTAGTTGGATATTTGATGCCACGGCCGCAGGGAACTGTATAAAAGTGACCCCCGGCTGTGGCATTATCTGTCCAGCTAGTGGAGCCCGGTGCTGGTTTCAAAAATACGGGGGACCCCTACGCTTTTTGTCCCCCGTATTTTTGGAACCAGGACCAGGCGCAAAGCCCGATGCTGGTTGTTTAAATATGGGGGAACCCCTGTCCATTTTTTTCCCATATTTCTGCAACCAGGATCGGCTCAAAGAGCCCGAGGCTGGTTTGCCTTAGGAGGGGGGACCCCACGCAATTTTTTTTTTACATTTAAACTATTTTTTTGTTTTTTACAAGGTGCACAATGAAGCCCAGCACAGATCTCTCAGATCCGGCCGAGATTCATTGTATTAAAGTGTTTTAAAATTCACTAACGTAAAACACTGCCAAAAAAACCCGAATGACATCGACATCGGAAAACCCGAAAATGCAGAATACGGCAGCTTAGTAAATTAGTCGTAATCAATTCAAAAAGTTGCAATTTTACACTTTCAATGTCATTCGTGATTGAACTTTGACCTCTTTCGGAAAAATACGAATTTTAGTAAATATACCCCATGGTTAGATACTTGTTTAAGTGAAGAAGTAGTCCGAGAGAGACTAAGCAAAATTAAGGTTAATAAATTACCTGTTCCTGATTGTCTTCACCCGAGGGTTCTTATGGAGCTTAGTTCATAACTAGCTCGATTCTTGATTTTCAATAGTTCAATTAGATCAGGCATGATACCATTGGCGTATAGCTGAGGTAGTGCCATTATTTAAGAAGGGTTCCAAAAATCTTCCGGGTATCTACAGACCAGTTAGTTTGACATCTATAGTGGGGAAAATATTGGAAGGAATTCTAAGGGACAGCATACAGGAGTATCTACAGACCACTAGGATTATTAGCAAGAACCAGCATGGGTTTGTGAGGGACAGGTCATGTCAGACTAACTTAATTAGCTTCTATGAGGAAGTGAGCAATAATCTTGATCAGGGAAAAACAGTGGATGTGGTCTTCCTAGATTTTGCAAAAGCCTTTGATACAGTGCCTCACAGGAGACTGATCATCAAATTAAAGGAGCTTGGCCTAGGAAAAACTATTTGCACATGGATAAACAACTGGTTGGATAGCAGGGTACAGCAAGTAGTGGTCAATGGGAAGTCCTCAACCTGGTCCCCAGTAGTCAGCGGAATACCACAAGGGTCCGTACTCGAACCACTACTGTTCAAAATATTTATCAATGACCTAGAAATAGGCCTGGAAAGCACAGTGTCAATCTTTGCAGATGATACGAAGCTGTGTTAGGTAATTAACTCAGAATTGGATGTGGAGTCCTTGCAGAATGATCTATCTAAACTTGAACTCTGGGCATCTAAATGGAAAATTAGATTCAATACAGACAAATGCAAGGTTATGCATTTCGGGACTAAAAACAAACAAGCAGCCTACATATTAAATAGGGAATGCCTAGGGGAAACAGAATTGGAAAAAGATTTGAGGGTACTCATTGATAATAGGCTTAACCATTCACAATGTCAAAGCGCAGAAAAGAAGGCAAGTAAGGTGCTAGCGTGCATAAAATGGGGAATTGAGTCAAGGGACTCGGATGTATACTGCCGATGTATAAAGCATTGGTACGTCTACACCTAGAATATTGTGTTCAGTTTCGGGCACCACTGTATAAAAAAAGATATCAGTGAACTCAAAAGGGTTCAAAGGCGAGCTACTAAATTAAAGGCCTAGAGGGACTGGATTATGAGTAATGGTTTACTAGGCTGAATATGTATACACTAGAATATAGGCACGTAGAGGAGATATTATTAATATCTTCAAATATGTAAAGGGACATCACAAAGAGTTATCAGAGGAATTATTTATTAAAAGAACACAGTTTAGGACACGTGGGCACTCGCTGCAGCTGGGGGAGAGAAAGTTCCGAACGCAACGGAGGAAAGGGTTCTTTACTGTTAGGGCAATTAGGATGTGGAATTCCCTGCCAGGGAAGGTGGTAATAACGGACTCTGTAAATGGATTTAAAAAAGGAATGGATACATTTCTGAATGAAAATGATATCCAAGGTTATAATATTTAAAATATCAACATGGTTAATCCGGGGGTAATATGAGTTATAGTAGTTAACTAGTCATAAAACATTATTCAGCGGGTATGTAGATTCATCACAACTTAATACAGGTTGAACACGATGGGCAATTTGCATCTTTTCAACCTCAATTAATTTGTTACTATGTTACTATAGAGAGCTTTCAAAAAGCAGTAATTACAGAGATAGAATAGATTACACCAAAATGAGAGAAACATCAAAATACAACAAATAAAGAAAGAGCCGCCCTTAAGAACCTGGAGAAATGAAAAGATCACTATAAAACCAGCAGACAAATGAGGGAGTATAGGGATAATGGACACCAACAAATATGAAATAGAAATACAAAAACAACTGAGTGACGAAGAAATTTACAAAATCCTCAGAAGTAATCACAGTGAACGTATAGAAAAAAAACATAAAAGTGTTTTATGTTCTACCAAAGATCCACAAGGCCTTTAAAAACCTCTACCAGAAGACCTATAGTGGCCGGAACTAAGTCTATAACTTCAAACCTGTTACATTTTGTGGACTACCACCTCCAGCCAGTGGTAATACAACTTAAATCTTACATAAAAGATACCTCCGACATCCACAAGAAACTCAAAACCATTGATTGGAAGGAAAATTACACCTTAGTTACAGCAGACATAAGTGCACTCTACACGATAATAGAACATTCCAAATGGATAGAGGCGGTCAAATTCTTCTTGTAAAAAACAATATAGATCCAGCTAAAATGCATTAACTTCATTCTAAGAAAGAACGTTTTCTGGCACAACAATACCTTCTACGAACAAAAAAAGAGGGATAGCAATGGGAACGCGTTTTGCATCGTCATACGCAAACCTCTTCATGGGACACTGGGAGGATCAAACCATTTGGAATAACAATAAGTTTATGGGGAACATTAGATTATGGCACAGATTTATAGATGACATAGTGTTGACATGGGAAGGAAATTCAGCAAACTTAGAAATATTTTGCGACAGACCTGAATAGAAATGACCTCAACATAAATCTAACCTATAACAAAAGCAAGGAGTAAATAACGTTTCTTGATCTAACTATCTACAAACCAAAAAATTACATAAAACCCACAGACAGTAATTCATATATTCTGAAGAATGGCAAGCATCATCCCATATGGTTAAAAAATATTCGTAAGGGCCAAATGAGGAGAATACATAGAAACTGCTCAGGGGTAGAAACATTCAAAAAACAAGACACAAACTTAAAACATAAATTTCTAGCAAAAGGATACACTGAGGAAGAACTGCAGATCCCACTGAAAGAAATTATCAATATAGAAAGAAAAGGACTACTGGAACCAATAAAGAAGCAACACAACATAAGAGAACAGAATTAAAATAACATTTAAAATGTTAAACTACCCTTGGTCACTACGTATAATGGACAATACAAACAAGTTGAAAAAATCATAACCAAGCATTGGCACCTGTTAGAAAAAGACCCAATAATAAGTCCTATTATCCCAGAGAAGCCAAAATGTATATACAAAAAAGCAAATAACGTAAAACATAAGGTGGTGAGGAGCACCATGCCACCCAAAAGAGAAGGTCGGATCAAAACTAAGGGATTCCACAGGTGTGGCCTATGCATAATATGCAGAAACCACCATGGACAAGCCAGCAAGATATCAAAATACCAATCTACCTCCACCAAACAGGAGTACGAAATATCAGATTTCATTACGTGCAACATTAGTAGTTGCATCTATTTAATAGAATGCAAATGCAACATACAATACATCGGCTGCATATCAAGACCCCTCATATTAAGGTGGTCGGAACACCTTAGGAACAACAGAAAGGGATACGATAAACATTCCCTGTCGCTGCATTTTAAAGAAAAACATGCTAGCTCCATTTCAGATATAAAATCGTAATGGGTAGAAAAGTGGTAGAAAGACACTGGAGAAAAAAAAAACAATTGACAATGATGTCGCAAGGACAGAAATTGAAAAGGATATATGAGATGAAAACATTATATCCCCACGGTATTAACACAGATTTTGAAATCAACTGGTTCCTTTAGTTATTATATTTTAATCTACTATATACTGCATAGTTCCAGAAAATAATGTAACCTTTAAATATGCAAATTTATAAAGAATCATTAATATCATCCATAAAAGAGAAACACATTCCACTAAACCTAGTAAAAATAAGAGATGCCAAATATAGATTTATATTTTTATTTAAATGTGTGATAGTATTGTTTTTTAGTGATCTCGATTATTCTGTATTTTTTTTTTTATTAAAAAATGGACACTAAAAGTATGTAACAGTAATGTGATTATCATAACAGACAGCCACCAGGAAGTGTATTCCATCTGATAAAGCCTAATATTTATCTTACTTAAAACCCTCTAAAAGGTTGAAGAACACAGTACGCTATTGGCGTATGGAATACCGTAAGAGTACGCACGTTGCGTAACAAACGCTTAGCCGTGGTCGAGACGCACGAGCGTCACGATCGCTCACGGCTAAGAGTGTACAGGCAAGCACGCTATAGGCTGCCGACTAACGTAATGATACGCTATTAGCGTAGCGGACGCTCGGGACCACGAGGAGATCACAAGCGGCGCTGACGCTCACAGTGTTAAACCTTTATAACTATACCATACACAATATACTTATACTGTAAACCCTTGTTTAGTGATAAGGTGTAAATGCAACACAGTGTAACCTTGTTAGTTTAAAAGCTGTATGAGCGTATGTGACGCTCAGAGATCACTCTAGCAATATAATAATCAATCAAATACCGGTCTAAGGTTCTAACGCCTTTAGTGAGAGAATGAACGTTCAAAAAGTATAATACAATACAAGTTATACACTACCAAAATAACATAGAATATCTAACCAAGTAACTACACATAAAATAAAATAAAGACACAAGTACTTTTAAGGGGAAAGAGAGAGAGAGAGAGAGAGAGAGAGAGATAGAGAGAGTGAGAGAGAGTGAGAGAGAATGGCTTATAATAACAATAAAGACAATATGATTGCAGAGAAACTTATGCACAAAGGGAAACAATCGCATGCGCCTTCTGGATATCCAGCTCCCGATTATCAGTGATGAGAACCATTGAAGAGAATAGAGAGCTGGCCCAGATCGGCTTGTCCTTTTATACACTACACACAATACAGTACAATGGTCCCTATATTCTTATTGTTCATTGGACACAGGAATTCGTCTTCGCATTATAACAAAAGGTCATAGGTTGATTCATACAGGTGGGCTGTGACTATTCCTAACTGCTCAGGTGGGTGGGAAACTAGGTTTTCCGCCGCATAGGTAATAAAGTGCAAAATACAGTAAGTGTTCATAAACTTCTTATGTCCATAACTATTCGCACGAGCGATTAATCCGCTTCAAACCAACACCGGAATATTGCTAATTAAATACTCTTCCGATGGATACTAAACACCACTGTATAACCCCTGTCTGACCCTTCGTATCAAACAAAGAGGGATCTCTTTGTCTATGAACATGCTACATTAACTAAACTTTCAGATTCTATCAAAGGGACCATAATCTACAAAATACATTATATGGTTAAAATATGTAACGATTGAGTCGCCCGCTAGACGCACATAAACTCTACCGTAAATGCGCATACCGTGCGCCCGTGAGTGCACGTGACAGCGAGTATACGCACGCACGGAAGGGCTCATGCACGCGCAGCTGGGACACGCATGAGGTGCAAATATGGCAGTGTGCATCATGATATTTTTCTGACTTTGACAGTCCACCCTTTGGCAGTCACCAATAACTGCCACTTTCTAAAATATTTCAAAAAGAGAAAAATATATATGTCATGTGTAAATATTTCTATGGTCGGGTAGGGGAGGAGAGGAGAAGGTGAGAAAAGGGTATGACCTAGTGAGATAGCAGAAGCATGTGTGTATGAATCCATGTTTGGGGGGGTCATGTATCATCATGCCGTACGTGTTTTAAATCAAGCTTCGAGGTATTGCGAAGTATACATTTGAATTCCTTCTTATCCCGTATTAAGGGTCTGTGGATGGGCTGTCAAACTTTACCGAGCTCTTTTCGGCTTTGGTTGCAACAAAATGGGGGAGCACATTTTAGTTGATGATACATGAGTAGGGGGGATATGTGAGTGCTGATATCTGTGCCTGTATTCCCTATCGACTATGTGTGTCATTACCTGAAGGTTTGTAGAGATGAAGATAAAGAACAATTATGGTAAATGCAGTGATAAACTATGTGAGTTTAATATACATTTTCCGTTTGAGGTCTTGTCTTGTCTTGTCTCGATGTACATGTTGACTGTAGTCTCTTTGTGCTTTTGCCAATAAACGTAAGCAAAGCTTTATCAATGTCCATAGACTTACAAAAAGTGTTGGGCTAGCGTAAAATTAAAGTCACTAGGGATATGGTGGGTCTATGGCATAGTCCATCATTTGTCTGTGTAAAAAGGTTGTCAAATTCTTCTTCCAAGCGGATGTCTTTTTACCTTGGAGAAAAACAAAGGAGAAACGGGTGAAAGAAACGGACCGTGGAATCACATTTTCATCACAACATTGTCTCTATCGTTGGGTCATAAATCAAATCCATTGGAATTATAATATCCTCACTCCTTAGACTTATCACCTTAGTACTCCGTTTACACTTCGTTAAAGCCTGAACGCATCTAAATATCAAACCAATCGATATGACAACACCCAAGATACACAGAAGAAATTTCCCTACACCCATTATAATTCCTTGAGCCCATTCTCCTAAACCAGAGAACCAATTTCGCGGGTTCAACCATGACACCCAACCGGTCAGCTCATTACCCACAGCAGCAAGGGTGAGATTGTGTCTCCTGCGGAATTCCCACTTTAATTGGAGAATGTCGTCCATCTTTTGGTCTATGACCTCGACCGGGTCCTCGGTGCTATTCGTAATATAAGTGCAGCATTTTACGCCGTACTGCGTTGCCAGTGTGACACAATATCCGCCTGTCACTGCTGTGAGATAATTAAGAACCATCCTATGCTGAACCAGTTCTGTTTTATAAGCTTGGAGCTCCCTTCCGGTATACCTAAAAGTGTCGTCATACATTTCAGTGATATTGTCTAATAAATTTGCAAGCGCTGATATGTATTTATAGTTCAACACTCCTCTGGCGGTGCGAGTGATGTCTAACGCGAGTAGAACCTGAATCCCGGTGGATTCATGGATCAGGTCAGAGGCCAGATGCTCTGTTCTTTCTATTATGTGACGTTTAACGATAAGCTCGTAATGAGTGTGAGTATAAGGAGCTTGGGCACCGTGGTGAATATCTTTCATTTTAGTATGTGATACAGTCATTACCTCAGGCAGTACTTTTCCAATATAACACAATCCTTCTGAGTTTGGGGCAAGCCACTTATACGCCTTCCTCCCACATATGAAATATGCATAATCGGGGAGAACATATGGGACGGTGTAGGACATAACCATATTACACATTTTCCATATGAAATTTCCTAACCCTAACTCTCCCATCTGTTTAGTACACGTATCGGTTTGTACGATATGTGCACAGTATCCTGGTGATACCTCTCCAACTCTCATGGTTCTACTTCCTAGGGTATACCTATATCGGAAATATCTTCCACTACCGGCTAAGTGGCGTATAATTTCTGTATCTGTAGGCAATCCGTCGGCTCTATGTGAGAATGTCATGGTTTTGTTATTCCATGACACTTCCCAATTTCCCGGCTTTCGGGGATTGGAAATGTTAAAGCACACTAAAGACCTATCCACATGGTATTGGTGGAGCTTCAAACTAGGAGGACTAGAGATATTAAACCTCTTGTCCACCGGCCTCCCACCACTTAACTCAAGTACCTCCCCTATCGTTAAAGGAAATGGTACTAGTCCTGACTTGCTGTGACCTTGAGGTACTTGAGAGCATACCCAACAGTCTGTCTGATTTAGTACTTTACCCACTAAGGAGTGATAGTCACTCAATGTATGCCTATCCATATGGATATTAAAACTGGATTGGCATTTCTTGATGCACCCATCCTCAACTACATTGTCACAATGCCTACAGATACAATTTTCTTCAGCTAACAATCCTTCACAATTCCTTCTATGGTCAATGCTATCGGATCGTTTTCTGATACTCGCCTTTGCTTGTTGATTATGTTGTTCTTGGAAAACTACGCCTCCATTTTTGTCATCAGAACCCATTCCAGAACCTCTCTCGACCTCCATGGTACTCTCGCCGGAACAGACTGCTCTGGTCAACATCATGGTCAACAGGAAAATCCGGATCACAGTCTCTTGGGGCAAGTCCATCTTATAGGAGGAAATGGAGAAGAATGAGAAGGGGGAAGGAAATAATTGAGGGAGATGGGATAGGAAGTGGAGAAAAACAATAAAAGGGAACAGGGGATCGACAACTGCCTCCGATCTTATTATTTTCAATGCTCAGGTGCCGTCTCAGTCCTCCTGAAACAGACACTCCAGTGATACAACTTCCTCTACCGTCTGTTCTTTATCACGGGACCTCTCTGGATCAGCAACCTTCTTACAATGGGACGAATGAACCCAAGTCTCTCTCTCGGCAACCTTCAGTGCTGTCGTGCTAATCAATAAGACTTGGTATGGTCCTTCCCATCTGTCAATAAGGCAACCTGAGCGTAGAAAATTCTGTATCATTACATAATCCCCAGGTTCAATGTCATGACAATTACTATCTGGCAAATCAGGAATCACTAACTTCAGATTGTCATTCTGATTCCTTAGCTGTTTACTCATGTTAACCAAGTATTTTACAGTCACTTCATTGTTACACTTCAAATCATCCTGAGGGTTAATCATAACATGCGGTTGTCGACCAAACAGAATTTCAAAAGGGGATAGATTAAGAGGAGACCTGGGAGTGGTTCTGATGCTGTATAATACAATGGGTAAAGCTTCTGGCCATGTTAATCCTGTTTCTGCCATAACTTTGCTCAATTTATTTTTAATAGTGCTGTTCACTCTTTCTACTTTTGCACTCGCCTGGGGGCGGTACGGAGTGTGCAGCTTACTATCAATTCCCATCAACTTACACATTCCTTGAAAGACATCACCTGTAAAATGGGTACCCCTATCACTTTCAATTATTCTAGGGATACCGTATCTACACACAAATTCCTGCACAATTTTCTTAGCAGTAAACATAGCGGTATTTGTGGCCGCAGGAAATGCTTCGACCCAATTTGAAAACACATCTATACAAACAAGTACATACTTAAAATTTCGACAAGGGGGTAATTGTATAAAATCAATCTGTATTACCTGAAAAGGGCCGCCTGTAGGTGGGATATGAGATGGTTCTGTTGGTATTGCCTTTCCGATATTCTTCCTCAAGCAGGTAAGGCATGACATTGCTCTCTTACCTGCATGGGATGAGAATCCTGGGGCGCACCAATATGCTCTTACCAACTTGCACATTCCTTCCTTGCCCAGATGAGTCAGCCCATGTGCTGCTTCAGCTAAACATGGGAGGTATGCTCTGGGTGCCACTGGTTTACCCTGTCCATCTGTCCAGAGTCCTGAGGACTCCTGGCCATATCCTTTTGACCTCCAAACTGCCTTTTCCTGTGTGGAACACAAATTTTGCATTTCACACAACTTCTGTGTGTTGATGGTATTGAATACCATCAATTGTGTGGTGTCTGTCTGTCTGGGGGTACCAGCTGCTAACTTAGCAGCTTCGTCCGCTCGGCTGTTACCAAGTGATACTGGGTCTTGGCTATATGTATGTGCTTTACACTTGATAACAGCCACTCTGTCGGGTTCCTGTATCGCTGTTAGAAGCCTTTTGATGTGAGCTGCATGCGCTATCGGTGTACCAGCTGCCGTCATGAAATTTCTGAGGCGCCATAGGGCTCTGAAATCATGGACTACCCCGAAGGCGTATCTAGAATCGGTGTAGATATTGGCTGACTTTCCCTTAGCCAATTCACATGCTCTGGTTAGGGCAACCAGTTCAGCAACCTGGGCTGAGTGAGGTGGGCCTAGCGGTTCTGCTTCTATGGTGCCTTGGTCATCTACGACTGCGTATCCAGTACACAAGTCTCCCGAGTCCGTCTGTCTGTGACAACTACCGTCAGTGTAGAAAGTAAAATCTACATCTTCCAGTGGGTTGTCACTGATGTCAGGCCTTGCCGTGAAATTTTGGGTCAAATATTCCATACAATCATGTGTGTCATCCCTTGTATTAAATCCTCCTTCCCCATCACTCTCGTCCTCCACCCTTTGTGCCTGTCCAGGCACCCCTGGGAGATATGTTGCAGGATTTAATGCACTGCATCTCCTTATGGTGATGTTTACGGGGGCCATTAATGCCAATTCCCATCTTGTAAACCGCGCTGATGAGACGTGCCTGGTTTGGGCAGAATTCAGCAAGGCTGACACTGCATGTGGCGTATGAATTGTGAGATTGTGTCCTAGCACTACATCTTCGCTTTTTGTAACTAGCAATGCTATCGCAGCGACACTTCGCAAGCATGTGGGGAGGGATCGCGCTACCGTATCTAGCTGAGCGCTGTAGTATGCTACCGGCCTGCTGGCATCACCGTGCTTTTGGGTTAGGACGCCTGCCGCGCAACCAGCACTTTCTGTTCCGTACAGCTCAAAGGGTTTCCCATAGTCTGGCATACCTAATGCTGGTGCCTGCGTTAGGCACTGTTTAAGTCTCTCAAATGCCATCTCGGATTCGTCTGTATGCGAAATCCGATCAGGTTTGTTTGATGAAACCATCTCCTGCAAAGGTAATGCTAGAATGGAAAACCCTGGGATCCAGTTACGGCAATACCCACACATTCCTAAAAACGTTCTGATCTGTTGCTTGGTTTGTGGCAGAGTCATGTCTCTAATTGCTTGAATTCTATCAGCGGTCAGGTGTCTCAGTCCTTGTGTTAGACAGTGTCCCAGATATTTTACTTTAGGCTGGCATAATTGTAATTTGTCTTTGGAAACCTTGTGTCCTGTGTCTGAAAGATGAAACAGGAGCTGTTTCGTATCTTTCAGGGACGCTTCCAGTGAATCTGAACACAGGAGTAAATCGTCCACATACTGTATCAATATTGATCCACTCTCTGGTTGAAAAGACTGTAAGCAATCATGCAAAGCCTGTGAAAATATGCTTGGACTGTCTATGAAACCTTGTGGTAATCGAGTCCATGTGTATTGGACTCCTCTGTATGTGAATGCAAACAAATATTGGCTGTCAGGATGCAGGGGTACAGAGAAAAAGGCGGAGCAGAGGTCAATAACAGTGAAAAATTTCGCAGTGGGAGGGATCTGCATAAGGATGACAGCTGGATTTGGCACTACGGGGAACTGACTCTCAACTATTTTGTTAATCCCCCTTAGATCCTGTACTAGCCTGTAACCCCTCCCCCCACTCTTTTTCACAGGGAAGATGGGACTATTGGCAGTGCTGGATGTTCTTACCAGGATGCCCTGTTGTACCAAGCGCTCTATTACGGGGTATACTCCTAATTCCACCTCTGGCTTCAGAGGGTATTGTGGGATTTTTGGAGCTATCCTACCATCTTTTACTTGCACAACTACTGGAGCTACGTTTGCCATTAATCCAGTGTCTTGTCCATCTTTAGTCCACAGTGACTCTGGTATTTGGGATGTCATTTCTTCTACCTGGGATGGATTCCTATTTAACATAACAGTGTGGGACATTAATTTTGATGGGGAGTCTAGCATGTCTCGCACTTCCTGAGCGTGATTCTCAGGTATGTCTAAGAATACACCTTCAGGAGTGCAATAAATGACGCACCCCATTTTACACAATAAATCTCTTCCCAGGAGATTAGTCGGTGCCGATGCTACCAGCAAAAAGGAATGCTTGGTATGCAAAGGCCCTATTGTAATCTCTGCTGGTTTGCTAACAGGGTAGTGCTGGACTACTCCCGTTACTCCCATGGCTGGAATTGTCTTACCAGTGGTTCTCATGCCCACTGTCAATTTATCACTGATTTGGCCGCCCCCGTATCTACAAGGAAGTTTAATGATTTACCAGCTACATCAATTGTGACCTCGGGTTCACTTCCAAAGCTTGCAATCAATTTCACTGGCTGCAGATTACAGGTATGGCCACACCCCTATTGGGTATGGTGACCTCCCTGAATCGCGCTGGCAGCAACTACTTGAGAAGGGGGTAAATGGGAACTACCAGAGACTTGCCAGTCTCTTTTTGGGGGATACCTTTTTGTTTCCCCTGCATGTGGCTCATAACTCCGTTTCTGCGGTCCCTGATCCCAATTTCGTGTGTCATGTCGTTGTCTAGGGGGTTGATATGATTTTTGTGTGTTTTTCACTCTACAGTCTCGTGCAAAATGTCCCTCTCTATGACAGGAATAACAAGTTACCACATTTGACTTACCCACAGGGTTTGGAGATTTATACAAAGGTTGCCTTGTGGTCAGGGCCTGTATACTTACGGCCATTAACTTATCACTTTGTGACTCCCTGTGTCGGGTGATATTTCGATCGTGATCAATAGCAGCCTCTCTCAAAGTAGCCACCGACAGACCTCGCCAACATGGTTGCGTGGTCTGTACCCTTGTCCTTAATACCTCCTTTAAACCATCCATTAACACAGATACTGCTACCTCTCTATGATTTGCATTTGTCTTAATGTCTTCTATGCCTGTGTATTTAGCCATTTCCAGCAGTGCCCTATGAACATACTCAGCAGCTGTTTCTAACTCTTTTTGTTTAATGGAGAAAATTTTGTTCCATTTAACTACAGCTGGAAAATACTCTTTTAACTGTAAATTTATCCTCTTTACATTATCTTGGTTGTACACATCCGTAAGGGGTACATCTTCATCTAATTTACAGTCAGCTAAGAATTGTGCTGAGTCGACATTGGAGGGTAAACATGCCCTCAGCAATATCTGCCAGTCTTTGTTATTGGGCTCTACCGTATTACCTAGATCTCTAATGTATTTCTGGCTAGCGACTAGATCCTTCCTAGGATCAGGGAATTCAGACACTATTGCTCTTAATTCCATTCGGGAAAATGGGCAGTGCATGGCAATGTTTCTGACAGGAGTGACTCCTGAAGTATCCGTTTTCCCATTTGGCACTGCTATTACCCTAACGGGATTAAGTTTAATAACATCATTCTGAGTAGATTCTACAGCTTGTGGTGAAATGGTTTCAGCATAGTGTATGGTGCCGTACTTACCCGTTGATACGACCTCACCTGTCCCTCCGCTAGGGCCCTTGGATACTAATCTTACGGGTTGGGTCGTGCCCACTGCTGTTTCTGATATGGTGGCTGCTAGAGAGAGTGCCGATAGTGTTGTTGACTCGTCCTCTTGATCACACTCCTGGGGAAAGTTTAAAACAGGGTACAACTTGCACGGGTTAATATTTGCATTACTCATCTTATTCATATTATCCTTAACATTTATACAGTTACTAAGTGCCTGTTTATTACACATTAGTGCGTCATTCTCTGCAACCAACTTCTCTCCCGTTATGTAAGGTGGCGGTGGTGCTGTAGCTATCAGTTTCCTGATAGGGTTAGATCCAGCCGCCTGAGCCAATCCTCTCTGTATTTCACCCTCCTGTTGCCATAACTGTAAGTAGTCATAATGTTTGATCCGTCTCTTTGTTGATTTAATGAGACATATCCTTCTCCTTAGATTTTGTAACACATCTGGGCTAAAGCTGCCTACCCGGGGAAACTTCTCCCCGTCATGCACAGTCATTCTTTCCCATTCATCACATAAAACCTCTGTGTGTGAACCGTATTTTTCACACATTACGTACCTTGCCGACCCGATTGGCCGGTTTACTGAATCAACCCGAACCGAGGTTGATCGCCCCCTACCTGAACAACTGGCCCCCATACTTGCAGGTGTTGCTTTCACTACCTCTGATCTTCAAATCAGGGTCTTCAGCGAACCTTTACAAAACCAAGATGTTAGGGGTAGGCCGACGGTGGCAGTTTACTGAGTACTCCACTCACTCGCCCACGCCGACCAATACGCCCACACACTGCCTTAGCGCTGGCGTACTCGACCTAGGGCTCCTGCGACCTGAACCACTATTTACTGGAACATGCGAGTGTGATCCGCAGAGCACTTAACCCTTTCCAGTAACCATTGGTTGCTGGATAGTTCCTGAGTGACCAGCGAACCTCCCTTAAAATAAAAAAAAATTACACAAATCACGTTAGAGTGTACAAATAGCGTTTATGACCCCTTTCGTACGCAAATGGTACTGGTCAGGTTACTAACTAATGCACACAATTACGTGCGGTACAATCGTTCTGCACATAAGCAACTAATCTTATGTGCGGTGCGACCAGTGGAATCGAAAATTTCGGCTGCGAATTCCTTCAGCCAGAGCTTTAATGGCCTATATGGGTTCCGCACCAACCCTTCCTGGTGTTGTGCTACTTTTCTCTATAGCGGACTTCTTAGTCTGCTGTACCTAGACCTCCTGGTCTGTTCCGGACCTCCTGGTCTGTGCTACAGTAGACCTCCTGGTCTGCTATACTCTAATGCTCAAATTTATGTTTAACAAGGGATGCCTCCCAAGCCACCATGCACGTCACTTACATGTATGTACCTCACGAGAACTCGACTTCTTGTGGTTCAACCCAAAAATTGTAAAAACTTATATATACAAACACTCACCACATGTATACTTTAATTTTATTTCTGCGCAGAAATTCCTTTCATTCAGTAACAGTCTAGACCAGATGAGTCGCAAATTGGAGAAGGATCTATTAGCTTAAAATTTCGGACACTAAAATTGACTTGCGCTATTTATCGCGTTGCCTCCTTTTCGCCTGTTAAAAATAATACTATCGTGTGATTTGAATTATGTGGGCGTACCCGGACGCTCCGTTGCGTAATATATACGCTACGTGCGTCGGCCTTTGTGTTGCGTACACTAGTCTCACCCTTTTGTTAGAAACACGTGTATGCCAGCCAGATATGTCCACAGAAATACAATTAACACGTTTATCAATGTAGATGATCTTTAATTGTAATCGTCTACCGAGCACCACACAGGTCTTTCCTTGTATCTTTAGGCAAAGCTGTGTGCGTGCTTTACAAATTACCCCTTAATTTATTACTTTTACTCTTTAACTATTAATAGCAACAAATCTTTCTTAGCACGTTATCAATTGTGAAATGGCAAACAGGAGAGTGATATGTGAAAATACACGAATGAAAAGAAATGCAGATATATGCGTGCGTGCGTACGCAAGACAGAACAGAAAAAAAAACAGTTTTAAAAAACACTAGCGTATTGTTCTTACCTCCGGTTCCGGATTCCTTCAGCACCCTTTACTAAGCAAAGCAGACGCTTATCTTGGTCAGCACTACGAGGAATATTACCTCCCGCCCTTTGCTGACCGATAATGTCTGCTGAAATTACCTAGTGCAGATATGTGAAGGACGGACGAGCCGCCAATTGATAAAGCCTAATATTTATCTTACTTAAAACCCTCTAAAAGGTTGAAGAACACAGTACGCTATTGGCGTATGGAATACCGTAAGAGTACGCACGTTGCGTAACAAACGCTTAGCCGTGGTCGAGATGCACGAGCGTCACGTTTGCTCACGGCTAAGAGTGTACAGGCAAGCACGCTATAGGCTGCCGACTAACGTAATGATACGCTATCAGCGTAGCGGACGCTCAGGACCACGAGGAGATCACAAGCGGCGCTGACGCTCACAGTGTTAAACCTTTATAACTATACCATACACAATATACTTATACTGTAAACCCTTGTTTAGTGATAAGGTGTAAATGCAACACAGTGTAACCTTGTTAGTTTAAAAGCTGTATGAGCGTATGTGACGCTCAGAGATCACTCTAGCAATATAATAATCAATCAAATACCGGTCTAAGGTTCTAACGCCTTTAGTGAGAGAATGAACGTTCAAAAAGTATAATACAATACAAGTTATACACTACCAAAATAACATAGAATATCTAACCAAGTAACTACACATAAAATAAAATAAAGACACAAGTACTTTTAAGGGGAAAGAGAGAGAGAGAGAGAGAGAGAGAATGGCTTATAATAACAATAAAGACAATATGATTGCAGAGAAACTTATGCACAAAGGGAAACAATCGCATGCGCCTTCTGGATATCCAGCTCCCGATTATCAGTGATGAGAACCGTTGAAGAGAATAGAGAGCTGGCCCAGATCGGCTTGTCCTTTTATACTGTTATGCACACCAGTGCCAGCAGGAAAGTACTGGTGTCAGAACTGTTATGCACTCCAGTGTCTGCAGGAATGTACTGGTGTTTGAACTGTTATGCAAAACAGATGGACTCACAGACAAACTGGGGGATATGACATAACGTACACAGAAGGTGATAGGGTAACAAAATACACACAAAGTGAACAGAGAAGCCCAGAGGCTAAGGAACTGGGTATCTCCCTTGTATTAGAACTGCTAAGATGGAAAAAGCAAGATGTTGTGTTTTAATACGTAGAGTACCCGAAATGCTGTTGCTAAGGGCAACAGCAAAACCCTAAAGGGTTACCAACGGGTGTGGCAGTAAACTCCTTGGTCAGAGATGGAATGATAGACACAAGGAGAATCTCCACAATCCTAATTCTCACTTGCAGTGCACAGGTTTTAGCTTACTGCCACTAAACTGACCCCTGACACCTAGCACAGTGAGACAGGATTAGACAGGCAAGTCTTAGAATACAGCCGCAAACTTGCTAAGTTCACAGAGTAGTAACAGAACCCCAGCAAGCTAAACGACTGACTCCAGTCTTACTGCTTGGTCTGGATTGGCAGAGTGTAATACCAAATCCCCAGGCCTATTTGCAGTAAGCAACAAACAAATACAAAGCTACACAGTACTGGCTAACGTTCATGAACTGACTAACCAACAAAGATTCAGCAGCATCTGCTTACCCTGAAAAGAGGCCTTATAAAGCAGGTGCTGTCCACGCCCCACTCAGACCTCACAGACTGTGAGCACAAAAACCAGCACCGGATCCCCTGCCGTGCACAGAGCCTATAACCACTGCACAGCAAAAGACCCGAACCGGAGTATCAGCTGCGCTCAGGTTACTCCACTAGCACTTGTCTCCCGGTTGCCATGACGACGTGGCAGCACAGGGCAGGAGACCCTAACAGTACCCCCCCTCTGACGAGGGGTCAAAGAACCCCTACCACCGGGTTTATCGGGGAACTGCGAGAAGAAAGAGCGTATCAGTCTGGGGGCATGAAGATCACAACTGCGCACCCACGACCGCTCCTCCGGGCCATACCCCTTCCAGTGCACCAAAAATGACAGCCGACCCCGAACCACCTTGGAGTCAAGAATCCTTTCAACAACAAACTCCCTCTGGCCACGTATCAGAAGAGGGGAAGGTCTTCCACTGGTAGAAGGATTACTAATCGCCCGTTTTAAAAGGGAACAATGAAATGTTTTATTGATACCCAAAGAACGGGGCAGATCTAACTGAAATGCCACCGGATTGATAACCCTGGTGATCTTATAAGGGCCGATGAACCGGGGCCCTAATTTATGAGATGGCTGTCTCAACTTCAAATTCTTGGTAGACAACCAGACGAAGTCTCCTAATTTGAAGCTGCAGGGTCTTTTCCGCTTATCAAAAACCCTTTTGGTCACTAATGACACAGACACAAGGGCTTTCTTCACTTTCCGCCAAATACCTCTAAGGACCGAAACCACAGAGGAACCACCAGGCGTGGAGTCCAGGGGGTCAAAAGAATTGGCCTTAGGATGATGCCCATACACACAAAGGAAGGGAGAGATCCCTGTAGCAGAGTGAGCCGCGTTGTTATAGGCAAACTCCGCCATGGACAGATGAGCAACCCAGTCAGTCTGACACTTGGAGACATAACACCTGAGGAACTGCTCCAAGGACTGGTTCACCCTTTCAGTCTGCCCATTAGACTGCGGATGGTAGCCTGACGATAAGCTGACAGAAATCTGGAGATCGGAACAAAATGCCCTCCAGAATTTGGCCACAAACTGGGATCCGCGGTCAGAGACCACATCAAGTGGCAACCCGTGGAGACGCACAACATGCAGCATAAATAATTCAGACAGGCGTCTGGCTGATGGCAGCCCAACCAGTGGAACGAAGTGCGCCATCTTCGAAAACCTGTCAACGACAACCCAGATGGCTGTCATCCCCGAGGATTTGGGCAAGTCCACCACAAAATCCATTGAAATGTGGGTCCATGGCTTAGATGGGATAGAGAGTGGATGTAATGGGCCAACAGGAACCCCTCTAGGAGTCTTATTTCGGGCACAGATGTCACATGCCCGAACTCACTGATCCACATCCTTAGCCACCGAGGGCCACCACACCGCCCTAGATAGCAACTCCCGAGTTCTGGCAATACCCGGGTGACCTGCCGACTTCTTGGCATGGAATTCCAGGAACACTCGCTGTCTTAACCTAGGAGGCACAAACAAAAGACCTACCGGAAGGTCTGGAGGAGCCTGCTCCTGTGCTCTAAGGACTAATGATAAGAGGTCCTGGGTAATGCCCACTTTAATACATGATGGGGAAACAATGGGCAACGGCTCCTCGGTGGTCTCCTGGATTGGAGCAAAACTCCGCGAGAGCGCATCAGCCTTGATGTTTTTTGACCCAGGGCGATATGTTATCAAAAAATTAAAGCGAGCAAAAAACAAAGCCCATCGTGCCTGCCTGGCATTGAGACGCTTCGCTGACTCTAAATATGCCAGATTCTTATGGTCAGTGAGAATTGAGACCACAAACTTAGCCCCCTCAAGCCAGTGTCTCCACTCCTCAAGTGCATCCTTAATAGCCAACAATTCCCGGTTACCCACGTCATAATTCATCTCGGCAGGCGAAAATTTACGGGAAAAGTAAGCACAGGGATGAAGGCGATTATCAGACACTCCCATCTGAGAAAGCACTGCCCCAATACCCATCTCAGAGGCATCCACCTCCACCACAAAAGGACGCTCTGGATCTGGGTGTCGCAGCACCTTGGCCGAAACAAATGCCCTTTTGAGACGGGCAAAAGCCGCTTTAGCCTCACAAGACCAGTGAGCAACATCCGCCCCTTTCTTAGTGAGTGCCACCAAGGGCGCCACTATAGACGAAAATCCAGCGATAAATCGTCTATAAAAATTCGCAAAGCCCAGGAAACGCTGAAGCGCCTTCAAACTAGTGGGCTGCACCCAATCCAGGACTGCCTGTACCTTGGAACCCTCCATTTGGAAACCTTCTGGGGAGATAATATATCCTAGAAATGCGATTTGCTGAACTTCAAATTCGCACTTCTCCAGCTTCGCCCCAAGCCGGTGGTCTCTGAGTTTCTGGAGGACTAAGCGTACATGCTTCCGATGTTCCTCCAGGGAATGGGAGAAGATTAGGATGTCATCTAAGTATACAACTAAGAATCTATCCAAATTAGAGATGAGCGGGTTCGGTTTCTCTGAATCCGAACCCGCCAGAACTTCATGTTTTTTTTCACGGGTCCGAGCGACTCGGATCTTCCCGCCTTGCTCGGTTAACCCGAGCGCGCCCGAACGTCATCATGACGCTGTCGGATTCTCGCGAGGCTCGGATTCTATCGCGAGACTCGGATTCTATATAAGGAGCCGCGCGTCGCCGCCATTTTCACACGTGCATTGAGATTGATAGGGAGAGGACGTGGCTGGCGTCCTCTCCGTTTAGAATTAGAATAGATTAGAGAGACACTTGATTTACTAATTTTGGGGAGCATTAGGAGTACTCAGTAGTGTACAGTGCAGAGTTTTGCTGATAGTGACCAGTGACCACCACTTTTATTTATAATCCGTTCTCTGCCTGAAAAAAGCGATACACAGCACACAGTGATTCAGTCACATACCATATCTGTGTGCACTGCTCAGGCTCAGGCCAGTGTGCTGCATCATCTATTATCTATATATAATATTATATATATCTGTCTGACTGCTCAGCTCACACAGCTTATAATTGTGGGGGAGACTGGGGAGCACTACTGCAGTGCCAGTTATAGGTTATAGCAGGAGCCAGGAGTACATAATATTATATTAAAATTAAACAGTGCACACTTTTGCTGCAGGAGTGCCACTGCCAGTGTGACTAGTGACCAGTGACCTGACCACCAGTATATAATATTAGTAGTATACTATCTCTTTATCAACCAGTCTATATTAGCAGCAGACACAGTACAGTGCGGTAGTTCACGGCTGTGGCTACCTCTGTGTCGGCACTCGGCAGCTCGTCCATAATTGTATATACCACCTAACCGTGGTTTTTTTTTCTTTCTTTATACATACATACTAGTTACGAGTATACTATCTCTTTATCAACCAGTCTATATATTAGCAGCAGACACAGTACAGTGCGGTAGTTCACGGCTGTGGCTACCTCTGTGTCGGCACTCGGCAGCCCGTCCATAATTGTATATACCACCTAACCGTGGTTTTTTTTTCATTCTTTATACATACATACTAGTTACGAGTATACTATCTCTTTATCAACCAGTCTATATTAGCAGCAGACACAGTACAGTGCGGTAGTTCACGGCTGTGGCTACCTCTGTGTCGGCACTCGGCAGCCCGTCCATAATTGTATATACCACCTAACCGTGGTTTTTTTTTCTTTCTTTATACATACATACTAGTTACGAGTATACTATCTCTTTATCAACCAGTCTATATATTAGCAGCAGACACAGTACAGTGCGGTAGTTCACGGCTGTGGCTACCTCTGTGTCGGCACTCGGCAGCCCGTCCATAATTGTATATACCACCTAACCGTGGTTTTTTTTTCTTTCTTTATACATACATACTAGTTACGAGTATACTATCTCTTTATCAACCAGTCTATATATTAGCAGCAGACACAGTACAGTGCGGTAGTTCACGGCTGTGGCTACCTCTGTGTCGGCACTCGGCAGCCCGTCCATAATTGTATATACCACCTAACCGTGGTTTTTTTTTCTTTCTTTATACATACATACTAGTTACGAGTATACTATCTCTTTATCAACCAGTCTATATATTAGCAGCAGACACAGTACAGTGCGGTAGTTCACGGCTGTGGCTACCTCTGTGTCGGCACTCGGCAGCCCGTCCATAATTGTATATACCACCTAACCGTGGTTTTTTTTTCTTTCTTTATACATACATACTAGTTACGAGTATACTATCTCTTTATCAACCAGTCTATATATTAGCAGCAGACACAGTACAGTGCGGTAGTTCACGGCTGTGGCTACCTCTGTGTCGGCACTCGGCAGCCCGTCCATAATTGTATACTAGTATCCAATCCATCCATCTCCATTGTTTACCTGAGGTGCCTTTTAGTTGTGCCTATTAAAATATGGAGAACAAAAATGTTGAGGTTCCAAAATTAGGGAAAGATCAAGATCCACTTCCACCTCGTGCTGAAGCTGCTGCCACTAGTCATGGCCGAGACGATGAAATGCCAGCAACGTCGTCTGCCAAGGCCGATGCCCAATGTCATAGTACAGAGCATGTCAAATCCAAAACACCAAATATCAGTAAAAAGCCTCTTTTTTTCTTTGCATCATGTGCTGTTTGGGGAGGGTTTTTTGGAAGGGACATCCTGCGTGACACTGCAGTGCCACTCCTAGATGGGCCCGGTGTTTGTGTCGGCCACTAGGGTCGCTAATCTTACTCACACAGTCAGCTACCTCATTGCGCCTCTTTTTTTCTTTGCGTCATGTGCTGTTTGGGGAGGGTTTTTTGGAAGGGACATCCTGCGTGACACTGCAGTGCCACTCCTAGATGGGCCCGGTGTTTGTGTCGGCCACTAGGGTCGCTAATCTTACTCACACAGTCAGCTACCTCATTGCGCCTCTTTTTTTCTTTGCGTCATGTGCTGTTTGGGGAGGGTTTTTTGGAAGGGACATCCTGCGTGACACTGCAGTGCCACTCCTAGATGGGCCCGGTGTTTGTGTCGGCCACTAGGGTCGCTTATCTTACTCACACAGCGACCTCGGTGCAAATTTTAGGACTAAAAATAATATTGTGAGGTGTGAGGTATTCAGAATAGACTGAAAATGAGTGTAAATTATGGTTTTTGAGGTTAATAATACTTTGGGATCAAAATGACCCCCAAATTCTATGATTTAAGCTGTTTTTTAGTGTTTTTGGAAAAAAACACCCGAATCCAAAACACACCCGAATCCGACAAAAAAAATTTGGTGAGGTTTTGCCAAAACGCGTTCGAACCCAAAACACGGCCGCGGAACCGAACCCAAAACCAAAACACAAAACCCGAAAAATTTCAGGCGCTCATCTCTAATCCAAATATTCCCTGAGCACATCATTCATGAAATCCTGGAAGACTGCCGGGGCATTACAGAGCCCAAAAGGCATCACCAAATATTCATAATGCCCTGAGTGGGTATTAAAGGCAGTCTTCCATTCATCCCCCTCTCTTATTCGGATTAGATTGTACGCACCGCGTAGGTCAATCTTAGAAAAAATGGTGGCAGTACGAAGCTGGTCAAACAAGACCGAAATGAGAGGCAGTGGGTATGAGTTTTTAATCGTGATACGGTTCAATTCCCTGAAGTCGATGCAGGGTCGCAACGAACCGTCCTTTTTACCCACGAAGAAGAACCCCGACCCAACTGGAGACTGTGAAGGTCTGATAAATCCCTTAGCCAAGTTCTCCTGAATGTACTCTGCCATAGCCTGAGTCTCAGGACGTGACAGGGAGTACAACCTGCTCTTGGGAAGCTTAGCATTTGGCAACAAATCAATGGCACAGTCATAGGGGCGATGGGGAGGTAGTACCTCTGCAACTTTTTTGGAGAACACGTCCGCAAAATCTGCATAACACCCTGGCAATCCTGGCAAATTTAGCTGCGAGAGCCTGACTGGAAGGCTCAAGCAACTCCTGAAACAATCAGTATCCCAACTAAGAATCTCTCCAGAGACCCAGTCAAATTGAGGATTGTGGGCCCTTAACCAGGGTAACCCCAACACCAATGGGGCAAAAGTACAGACAGTCACATAAAAGGACAATTTTTCAGAGTGTGTGGCTCCAATAAACAAAGAAATCTGGCTAGTGCAAGAGGTAATTTTACCTTGGGATAATGGTTCCCCGTTTAACCCACAAATCTCAATTTCCGATGCCAAGGGTACTAAGGGAACAGAGTGTTTCAGGGCGAATTGGCGGTCCATAAAAACCCCGTCGGCCCCACTGTCCACAAAGGCCTCAGTCTTGACAGTTTGACCGAGGATCTTCAAGGTCACCGGAATGATAAAAGTCTTCTTGGGAAATTCTGACTTCTGGCCTGACAGGATATTTCCCATCACCCTCAGGCCCTGAAGTTTTCCGGCTTTTCTGGGCATGATACTACCACATGACCTTTATTCCCACAGTACAAACACAACCCCTGCTGTCTCCTCCGCGTCTTCTCACGCGAGGAGAGGCGGGTAGCCCCAATCTGCATAGGCTCCTCAGAAAATTCCTCAGAGTCTGAGGTTCCCTTGGGAAGGAAGGAAATCTCAGTCTCCCTTTCAAGCCTACGCTCTCTCAGCCGTCTATCCACCCGGATGGATAACTGCATGAGCTGATCCAAGCTATCAGGCAAGGGATATTGTACCAGTTGGTCCTTTATCTGGTTAGAAAGACCTCTTCGGTACTGGTGTCTCAGGGCTGGGTCATTCCACTGGGTATCATGGGCCAACCTCCGAAACTCCGTACAGTAAACCTCAACTGGCCTTCGCCCTTGCTTAAGGATCGAAATCTGAGCCTCGGCTGAGGCCGTCTTGTCAGGGTCATCATACAACATGCCCAGTGCCGTAAAAAAAGCATCAACACTTTTAAGCGACGGACAGTCAGGCTGCAACCCATATGCCCAGACCTGTGGGTCTCCTTGTAGCAAGGAAATCACTATGCCCACCCGCTGAATCTCCGACCCAGAAGACTGAGGCCTAAGCCGGAAGTATAGCTTGCAGCTCTCCTTGAAACAAAAGAACTGCGAGCGATCTCCAGAAAAACGATCCGGGAGATTTACTTTCGGCTCCTTAACCCCTGCAGGTGCTGCTGCTGCGGGAGCGCCGCCAGCAGCCTGGGAGGTGTGCATTTTAATGGACAAATCATTAAATTGTCGAGTCAGGACCTGCACCTGATCGACCACCTGTTGCAACATATTTTGAGGGGTATGCTCCATATTCCCACAAAATTTCAACAGGAGTATTAGGCTGCTGAATATGTTATGCACACCAGTGCCAGCAGGAAAGTACTGGTGTCAGAACTGTTATGCACTCCAGTGTCTGCAGGAATGTACTGGTGTTTGAACTGTTATGCAAAACAGATGGACTCACAGACAAACTGGGGGATATGACATAACGTACACAGAAGGTGATAGGGTAACAAAATACACACAAAGTGAACAGAGAAGCCCAGAGGCTAAGGAACTGGGTATCTCCCTTGTATTAGAACTGCTAAGATGGAAAAAGCAAGATGTTGTGTTTTAATACGTAGAGTACCCGAAATGCTGTTGCTAAGGGCAACAGCAAAACCCTAAAGGGTTACCAACGGGTGTGGCAGTAAACTCCTTGGTCAGAGATGGAATGATAGACACAAGGAGAATCTCCACAATCCTAATTCTCACTTGCAGTGCACAGGTTTTAGCTTACTGCCACTAAACTGACCCCTGACACCTAGCACAGTGAGACAGGATTAGACAGGCAAGTCTTAGAATACAGCCGCAAACTTGCTAAGTTCACAGAGTAGTAACAGAACCCCAGCAAGCTAAACGACTGACTCCAGTCTTACTGCTAGGTCTGGATTGGCAGAGTGTAATACCGAATTCCCAGGCCTATTTGCAGTAAGCAACAAACAAATACAAAGCTACACAGTACTGGCTAACGTTCATGAACTGACTAACCAACAAAGATTCAGCAGCATCTGCTTACCCTGAAAAGAGGCCTTATAAAGCAGGTGCTGTCCACGCCCCACTCAGACCTCACAGACTGTGAGCACAAAAACCAGCACCGGATCCCCTGCCGTGCACAGAGCCTATAACCACTGCACAGCAAAAGACCCGAACCGGAGTATCAGCTGCGCTCAGGTTACTCCACTAGCACTTGTCTCCCGGTTGCCATGACGACGTGGCAGCACAGGGCAGGAGACCCTAACATATACACTACACACAATACAGTACAATGGTCCCTATATTCTTATTGTTCATTGGACACAGAAATTCGTCTTCGCATTATAACAAAAGGTCATAGGTTGATTCATAAAGGTGGGCTGTGACTATTCGTAACTGCTCAGGTGGGTGGGAAACTAGGTTTCCCGCCGCATAGGTAATAAAGTGCAAAATACAGTAAATGTTCATAAACTTCTTATGTCGATAACTATTCGCACGAGCGATTAATCCGCTTCAAACCAATACCGGAATATTGCTAATTAAATACTCTTCCGATGGATACTAAACACCACTGTATAACCCCTGTCTGACCCTTCGTATCAAACAAAGAGGGATCTCTTTGTCTATGAACATGCTACATTAACTAAACTTTCAGATTCTATCAAAGGGACCATAATCTACAAAATACATTATATGGTTAAAATATGTAACGATTGAGTCGCCCGCTAGACGCACATAAACTCTACCGTAAATGCGCATACCGTGCGCCCGCGAGTGCACGTGACAGCGAGTATACGCACGCATGGAAGGGCTCATGCACGCGCAGCGGGGACACGCATGAGGTGCAAATATGGCAGTGTGCATCATGATATTTTTCTGACTTTGACACATCATATCAAGAAAGCAGGTTTGCGTTCCACATACGCAGGAACGCAACACCGGAAGTCACAAGACGCACTTCCCATGGAAGTAGCGTCACACTGCCCCAATGCGCTCTGAAATCATGGAGCAAAAACAGGGAACGCAAACCAGAGGGTTTGCTTGGAGAAACATTTTAAGGAACACATGCTCATTTAGACATGAAATAAAATAAGTTCCGGTATGATACTGGAAGTATATAGAAAACTAAAAGTTTAAACTCACTGATTCTTATATTAAGACAACTCGTTTTTAAGGAATTTTTACTTGTACTATATATATATATATATATATATATATATACACACACACGCACACACACACACACACACACACACACACACACTGTTATACTTATGAAAAGCAATATGTTTTTTTAGAAATGAAATGTTTTTTTATGTGATGGTCACGCCCCATAACTAATCCACGAATGGAGTCATAGGAAGGGATATCAATATCACCTCATGTCCACTAGCCCAATACACCTTGACAAAGGCTCCAGGGAGCCGAAACGCATTGGTGAGTACACACTAGCCTGACAGATCACCAAACCTTAGACTCTGATAGTGGATTCCTGTTCCTCGGAGGTATCATAGATGTCAAAACTATAAACGAGACTTGGTGTGCATTATACACCATTAATTGATGTACGCTACCGGGCATGTGGATTTTATCATATCCTGTTTAAAATAAAACTGTATAACCCTATCATACACATCTTGCCTCCCTCTATATACCTGAGAAGGAAGAGTAATATATCCAGAGTCAAAGAGGGTGGATAAACGATCAATACAGTTTGAATACAAAGAATAAGTAAAAGTTTTATGGGTTATTTTGAAATATAAAGATGAACAAAATTTTATTTGGAGGACGTGAGACATTTTTTTATTTTTTATTAACTTGGCATATGAAGGATGCGCACCGGATGTCACCACACCCGGTGACGCCTCTGGCAGGAGGGTTGGGACAGATAGGGACAGTGGAGATAGGGACACTGTAGTGCCACAGCCAGCCACTGGAGGGCATCCAACGGAGCTCCGTTTGGGACATGGGGACACACACCCTATATACACTGCACCCCCACCATATACTGCACCTATATACACATTGCACCCCCATAGCTCTCCATATAGTGCCCCATATATACAAAGCACCTGCCTCCTCCATATACTGGTCCCTCCATATACTGGTCCCGCCATATACTGCATACTCTGCACCCCCTCCTCCATATACGAGTAGGCTGCAACCTCAGGTTACTTGTCATCCTGGGACTCAGCAACAAGTAGCAGAAGTAACCAGGAAACGGATGCAGGAACCACCAGATGTCACGCAGCACTCAGGGCAGAGGTATCGGGGACATGTGTGGCCACTTACTGGGGGGAGGTGACTGAGTATGTCAGGAAGGGGTGAGACCCTGTGTGAGGTGAGCAGTATGGTGACTGGGAGGTGGAGAGGTTGGTGCTGGGGCTGCAGATGATGCAGGTGAGGAGGTGGTAGATAACTGGCTCAGCACTTTTATATATACTGCGCACCGACGGAGGGCCATGGTCCTATGCTCGCCCCTCCCACACCCCGCACAGGCCATGCCCAGACCATCCAACCAGCTGCTGTTGGCTACTGGTGTTCTCTACCCCCAGACTGACTGGGAGCTGTGTTGGGACGGGAAGCATTAAATACCCTGGACGGCGGGATCCCGGTGCTTAGCATACCGGCGCCGGGATCCCAACCGCCGGGATCCCAACCGCCGGGATACCAACAACTATTTTTCCTCTTGGGGTGTCCATGACATGCTGGAGGGAGAATAAATAACGTGGTTGCAGCGAGCCCGCAAGGGGCTCTTTTGCACTTGCCCCACTGCCGGCATTCTGGCTGTCCAGATACCGATGCCGGGATCCCGACAGCCGGGATATCATAATAGACCCATTGGGACTGGTGAGCTTACATATACCAGTACTGGTGTATATACTGCAGAATAATTATAGCCTGCCCACTACAGATAAATATATATATATATATAACGATATATACACACACACACACACACACACACTCAGCATGACAGAGCCCCGGCTCCGAGCAGCAGGATTTCCAGATACTAGTATATATAATATGGATCCCCTTTTGGAAATCCTACATTTGTTACCCAGATGAAGCAATCAAGAGTGGTGGGGCTGATTTTTTTTTCCCAAAGACAGACCAACTATCTTATTTATTATATTCATAAGTATGATTTAATACAATTTGGGCCATTCAATTTTTAAGAAATACTTTACTAATATTCATAAAGCTGCTATTCTGTTCTTCCCTACTGCTTACTATGGCAATAACAGGAATGCAGCAGTACATGTATAATACCAACACAGTCCTTTGTAAATAGGCTGACCCATACTTTGCATGAGGAAATTATTGTCTAGTGAGTCCTATTAAATAGGGAGAAGTCTCAACTCTACCATACATACATTTTCACGCAGAGAAATATCCTTTCTCCCCAGAGGCGCTCTAAGAGAGGAGGAGGCCCGTGTGCAGCCTCCTCCATTCGGGCCCCCTCCTCTGTGCCAGCTGCGCCGAGAGTCTAAGCGCTAGAGGGTTCAGACTCTACAGTGCATGCACAAATCTCCGGGAAAATGGTACGGTGGCCATTTTCCCAGTGGTTTCTCTACTGTGCATGCGCAGAACTCCATTAAAATGGCCACTACGCCATTTTCAGTGATTTAACAGTGCTGCTGATGTCAGCATGGGACTGTGGAGAGATGAGTATTCAAAAAATGGGTGCAGCGTGCGTGGTGTGGGTCATGGGCCCATGTGCACCACACATACTGCACTCATTATAGATACACCAGTGTTTCACCCTTTCATAAATAAGCCCTCAAGAGAGATATTACATACCCCACAGCTTTGTAAAATACCTTTTTAAACCACGGCAGAAAAGGTGTGTCAGTAAATAATTCCTCCATTCTCAGAGGGAAGAAGTAGACATTAGCAAACGATGCGAGCGTTGGAAACTGTTTCCGAGTCCTGATCTCATCCTCCTCTGTGTTTATGTCACCCAGTCCTTTCATAAAGTAGACCACAGGTCTGTCAGGGTAGACACGAGCTGCTGACTCAATAGCACACAAGACCAAGGATGGTGGTTGCATTCTGTCAGTGGTCTCCATGAGTAAGATTCCATTACCTTGGCTTAGAACAACGTTTGGCAGTTTTACAGATGTTACGTTTTCTGGTGGACTGGATATGTTGCCATTGTTCTTTAGAGAAAGGATACAATTGTTCTGAACAGTAAAAATGTCTATAGTCACTGAACCTGAGATTCTGACATTAGAAAGGAGAAATTCCATGATTTCTGTAGTTTCCTGTTCAAGAGCAGTTCTGCATATGAAGCCAGTGGCTGCTACTGACAGCACAACCATGAGGATCTTTAGATATTTCAGCATTGTACTGTAGTTCCAATTACTGAGCTGCAGGAGGAAACAGCGATAAGAGTAATGATAAGAGTAAAAGGTTCATACATACTAGGAGATTTTCATTTCAAAAGATTTTGACAAAGTCTCTGAAAGATATATCTTTCACCAAAGTAGTGCATACACATTGAGCTGTTTTCCCAAAGAGCAAGAGATTTTCAGGAGGTAAAAGACTTTGCTGTAAATCTTTCATTAGAAATTCTATTTACATAATGGCCTGTGCCAGAAATGTATATATTACTGGGGGACAGTCACATTCAACATTGGTGGCAGTGAATGCTGGCTACTTACTTTGTACATGACTTTTGTTTCCCCCCTGTGCTGCTTTGCTATGCTCCGTGAAGTTGAGACACAAAATGGTGCTTGAAGAGGGAGCAGGGCGGGGCCGCAGTGCATAAAATTGTTCGTCTTTCATCCATCATCGCTTGCGCCATACACACTGAGCGATGATGAAAAATTAGAGGTTTTCGCAAAACATATTGGAAAAACGAGATGACGGACCACCTCGCTACTGTGTATGGGACTTTACTATAGATTACAAAGAGAGGTAAAGAAACAAACCTTTTTTGTAAATTAAATTATAGGTCCCTTTGTAATTCCATCTTTCTAGAAAATTACACACACACACACACACACACACACACACACACACACACACACATTTCATTCCAAGGATATTTTAACATGTGGTCCTCCAGCTGTTGTGGACACATCCCACCCATAGCAAGATTAAATACATACTGCACCACAGGCCCCCCTGTGCCAGGGGACCCCCAGCCAAAGCACACTGATATCACTATCTTTCCCTCTTAATGTGAGAACCAGAATGCAAGCAGGACAGTATGCAGTGCAGGCAGAGACACAGAAATATCATGTTTCATAAGCTACCAACAGAGCTTTCGGACCAGAGAACAGATAGGCAGGTGGAGAAAGCTGTAAGTGACACAGGGATCCCAGCATCTCCTCCTCCCTTCCTTGATGTCTGAGTCCTGTGTAAACTTTTATGCAACCAAATCATTTGGGTCTAGCGATAGAGACGCACACACAGAGTCCTCCTGAGTCCTGTCCCAGTGTGTAAGTAGTACAGAGGCTGATGCTATTCTTGCATGAAACAAGATACATTATTTTATTTATCTATATGTATTTTAAGGTTGTTCAAGTTGTCTTTGTTCCACTACAAGAAAATTATATAAAATAGTTGTCTTTCAATTAGGTGGAGCTACCTAGGCATTATTAAACTTTTAGTTTAAAACTAATATACACCATTGGTTTAAATTTAATATACACAATCTATGCCTCCCACCATGACCCATTCCAGAAGGTACTAAATGCTTTCTACCTTGACTTCCTTCTTAATTTATGATTGCAAACACCTGTGTTGAAACATCTTTCTTATCAATTAAATAGTTCAACACTGGTGACATCAATCATATATTAAGAGGGAAGTCCAGGTAGAGAGTATTTGGTTTCTCCTGGAATGGGATATGTTGGGAGGTATGCACAATCTAATATACATCCCCCACCTTCCACTGGGGCCCCCCTGTCTTAAGTGCCCCGGGTACCCCCAAGGCTTAATCCGGCCCTGATCCCACCATTCTTTGCCACAGTTTTACTATTGGGCATGCTAAAGTGTGGCAGGGTATACTGGGATGTGTAGTTCCACAGCAGTTGGAGGTCCACATGTAGAATCCCTTTCCTGTAATGATTTTTAATCCCAGTTTTCTTCTACTTAAAAGTGTGGCACAGAGTCTAATGCACCACGCTTTTCGCTGCACTCGGTACACAGGGCACGGCATCCTAAAATGGCAGGCTAGAGAGCGGTCAGCAAACAGGATCAATGCATGGAGCATTGTCAATAATTCTAGTCATATAAACAAGAAATGTCTAGGGGATCTGGTATGAAATACCAGGAGACAGGATGCCCACTGTCAGTATAGCGACAATGGCATCCCATCTGCCGAAATCCCAGCAGTGAGGCCACGTGGTCCCACCGAGTGGGAATTCCAAGGCAGGTGTCAAGATTCCGGGTGCCGGTATAATGTCGACTGTTGGGATTCCAGCATTGATATCCTGAATGCCGGAATCCCGACAGCCAGCATTTTAACTGTATCCCGTCACAAGATATGGTCAAATTAGGAGAATCAGGATACAGCCAAAAGGGTGGGACAAGAAGCAGGTCAGAAAATAAATTGCATCAATATACAGGAGTCTGCAACAAACATACATTGAACTCTAGAGCTAAACTGTCAATCTTACATATAGGCTGACCATATTATCCCTTTAATCTGGGACACTCATGAATTACACAGGTTCTGTGGCTGCTTAAAACCAGGTGAAATGCAGGCTTGTAGTCAGCCAGCCACAGAACTATGGTGTCAAATCCCGGAATCGGGATCGGCGGGATCCCGGGATTTAGGGCCAAATACGGCCGGGATTCAATCCCGGGATTGGAAGCTTCAATGCCGGGGACTGAGAGATCAGCGTTGAGCATCCACAGGATGCTCAGACGCTGCCCAGCTTCCTTCTTCCTGCTCCCCAGCACAGCGCGAGTGGTCGCGCTGCACCATCACACGCCACTGGAAGCCGCCAGGAGAATTTAGAAAAAGGAGTAGAAAAGACAACTCTCTATGTTGGGGCACTCATTTGTATAATAAAACTTAACTTTTATTTGACTTCAAAAGACTCACATAAACATTACAACATATAACATAAAAAATAAGGCATCATAAATAAGCCTTATATAATAAACTTTCTCCTATTTTCATAACATCAAAAAGCTAAATACACTAGTCTTGTTTTGCTAGATGTTATTCAGAACAAATAGTAATCTCTATTGTAAGATCTCCTTAAACCAATAAATTACATAGTATTGTACTGGCCAGGCAACAAAGTATCTCAATACAATATACTAAAACCCTGAACAGATTGCTCAAGAATATGTTACTGTTTAGTAATAACCAATTTTTGGTAACATTTATTGCTTGTTTACCTATAAGACATCAGGCAGGGAATGCTGATATATGACACAATGCTCTAAATTGTATTCCTTAGGATTTTTAACACTGTAAAGTTTAGAAGAAAGAGGGGTAACATAATGTGCCCAGGTTCTGCTTTTGTAGATCTGCTGTTAGGCATCGAATCCACAATGAGAGAACTGTGAACGGCACATATGTATTCCCCAAGGGCTGTATCTGCTTTCAACCTACCATGTGCCTTTGGATTGACTCAGGTTGATGAGAGTACAGGAGAGAGGTCCCTATACGGGGTCCCAAATGGGAATCAACAAATTGGTGCCCAACAAACAATTACTCAATAAAAACTCTATTTTATATGTCCTTTTTGATCATTTATACTATAACTATTATTGGACAATAAATACATATGATTTTAAGGGTACCCCTTGGATAGAAATGTTAGAAGGAAGTTTCACGATGAGGTAGCATCTTTAATTTCTACTGTCAGCAATCATATCAAATGACATCAAATTGCTAATGAGAGAATCATTGATGCTTCTCCAAGGAATTAGTGTGCATCTACTTTCGGTGTCCGATATTCAGACTGCCGATGAGAGGGCACAGAAAGAAGATAGGATTAGGATTATAGGCACTTATCATATGGATCCTAAAGTCCTAATGGTTATCAATTCTCCCTAAATTGGGTATGTTGTTTAATTAATTGAGTTCCACTGCCCACTCAGTTTCTTGCTACTGACAAAATGAATCTAATTACATACTTCAACGAAGCATACAATATAGAATTGGTTATACATATTTATTAAGTGCCTAAATTCCAAATATTCCTATGGTTATTTATCAAATCTTAAGATCAAATAGCGGATGCAGTTGTAAAACAATTAATTTGTAAAAATTGGTTAAACACTAAGCATTCTCATATGTATCCTCTTGATTTTACAAATAATTCAAAAATATAGGTAACAATTAAAGTTCAATTAGTGTGTGACCACATCAATTTAAGAAACCACCTTATATTTCATGAGGCACCGTGCTACATTCCAATTCAGGTTCAAAGCTTATGTAAATATGTCTGCTTTAAAAACAATTATGGACTGTTTTATCATGTCACTGAGCCCTATAAGATTTTATAAACATAGACATCACAGAGCTGAAGCCCCTGTAGTCGGCAAACCCGGCATAACTTATCTTAGGCAATTTGTTCAATATGAAACACAGGGGAAGCAAAAAGGAAAAAGCTCTGTGTCTTAATATAAGTGTCCTTAACAATACACGATAGCCGAATGCACACACACCGCCTTCAAAATATTGACATTAATTTTATGCACATCCTGGAAACATTTAGACATTGTGTGTATTCATTAAATAAGCATTGCATAGGGGCCCTCGTTCCTAGTTGTTCGCTCGCTAGCTGCTTTTCGCAGCAGTGCACATGCTAAGCCGCCACCCTCTGGGAGAGTATTTTAGCTTAGCAGAACTGCGCGTGAAAAATTTCATGCCGTTTCTGAGTAGCTCCAGACCTACTCCTATCTTGCGATGAATGCAGTCTGTTTAGTGCCTGGTTTGATGTCATAAACACGCCCTGCGTTCGGCCAGCCAATCCCCCGTTTCTCCAGCCACTCCTGCGTTTTTGCCTGGCACGCCTGGGTTTTTTAGCACACTCCCTGAAAACGCAGAGTTGCCACCCAGAAACACCCACTTCCTGTCAATCATACTACGATCACTCGAGTGACTGAAAAACGTTGCTCGAGCTTGGGTAAAACTACAAAGTTTGTGTGAAAGTACTTAGCGCATGCGCGCTGTGTACCATGCGCAGAATTGCTGCTTTTCCACTTGATCGCTGCGCTGCGAAAAATGGCAGCGAGCGAACAACTCGGAATGAGGGCCTGGGTCATTAATGCTCATTAATTAATCACCTTGATTCCAGATATTGAACCTTATACACGGATAGCAGATATAGTTATGAACCAATTAATTTGCACAGATTAATTAAACACCATATTTCCAAGGGGAAACGTGGAAATAACAATTAATATATATACACATTAACACACTTCTACGTGATATTTTATAGTATAGGTAGCAATTAAAATGTAATTAGTATTTAATCACATCTATTTAAGAAACTACCTTATACCTTGTGAGGCACCGTGCTACTGAGCCACCCCAAACTCAATCCTTAATTAGGCTGATTACTCTCAATGTAAGAATCTTAAGAGCTAAATCCGCTGTAACCGGCAAACCCGGCATAACTTATCTTTAGACAGTGTGTCTATGATGATGCACCAGGGAAACGGGAGCTCTATATCTTGTTGTGACAGCCGTTGGCAGTGAGCAATGGCCACGTGCACGCGCACCGACCGACGTGCACGTTTCGCTGGGAAGGCTTCGTCTCGATAAAGGTATAAGGTGGTTTCTTAAATAGATGTGATTAAATACTAATTACATTTTAATTGCTACCTACACTAAAAATATCACGTAGAAGTGTGTTAATGTGTATATATATGAATTGTTATTTCCTCGTTTCCCCTTGGAAATATGGTGTTTAATTAATCTGTGCAAATTAATTAGTTCATAACTATATCTGCTATCCGTGTATAAGGTTCAATATCTGGAATCCAGGTGATTTATTAATGAGCATTAATGACCCTATGCGATACTTATTTAATGAATACACATAATGTCTAAATGTTTCCTGGATGTGCATAAAATTAATGTCAATATTTTGAAGACGGTGTGTGTGCGTTCGGCTATCGTGTATTGTTAAAGACACTTATATTAAGACACAGAGCTTTTTCCTTTCTGCTTCCCCTGTGTTTCATATTGAACAAATTACCTAAGATAAATTATGCCGGGTTTGCCGACTACAGGGGCTTCAGCTCTGTGATGTCTATGTTTATAAAATCTTATAGGGCTCAGTGACACGGTAAAACAGTTCATAATTGTTTTTAAAGCAGACATATTTACATAAGCTTTGAACCTGAATTGGAATGTAGCACGGCGCCTCATGAAATTTAAGGTGGTTTCTTAAATTGATGTGGTCACACACTAATTGAGCTTTAATTGCTACTTATATTTTTGAATCATTTGTAAAATCAAGAGGATATATATGAGAATGCTTAGTGTTTAACCAATTTTTACAAATTAATTGTTTTACAACTGCATCCGCTATTTGATCTTAAGATTTGATAAATAACCATAGGAATATTTGGAATTTACGCACTTAATTAATATGTATAACCAATTCTATATTGTATGCTTCATGGAAGTATGTAATTAGATCAATTTTGTCAGTAGCAAGAAACTGAGTGGGCAGTGGAACTCAATTAATTAAACAACATACCCAATTTAGGGAGAATTGATAACCATTAGGACTTTAGGATCCATATGATAAGTGCCTATAATCCTAATCCTATCTTCTTTCTGTGCCCTCTCATCGGCAGTCTGAATATCGGACACCGAAAGTAGAAGCACACTAATTCCTTGGAGAAGCATCAATGATTCTCTCATGAGCAATTTGATGTCATTTGATATGATTGCTGACAGTAGAAATTAAAGATGCTACCACATTGTGAAACTTCCTTCTAACAATTCTATCCAAGGGGTACCCTTACAATCATATGTATTTATTGTCCAATAATAGTTATACTATAAATGATCAAAAAGGACATATAAAATAGAGTTTTTATTGAGTAATTGTTCGTTGGGGACCAATTTGTTGATTCCCATTTGGGACCCCGTATAGGGACCTCTCTCCTGTACTCTCATCAACCTGAGTCAATCCAAAGGCACATGGTAGGTTGACAGCAGATACAGCCCTCGGGGAATACATATGTGCCATTCACAGTTCTCTCATTGTGGATTCAATGCCTAACAGCCGATCTACAAAAGCAGAAACTGGGCACATTATGTTACCCCTCTTCCTTCTAAACTTTACACTGTTAAAAATCCTAAGGAATACAATTTAGAGCATTGTGTCATATATCAGCATTCCCTGCCTGATGTCTTATAGGTAAACAAGCAACAAATGTTACCAAAAATTGGTTATTACTAAACAGTAACATATTCTTGAGCAATCTGTTCAGGGTTTTAGTATATTGTATTGAGATACTTTGTTGCCTGGCCAGTACAATACTATGTCATTTATTGGTTTAAGGAGATCTTACAATAGAGATTACTATTTGTTCTGAATAACATCTAGCAAAAAAGACTCATGTATTTAGCTTTTTGATGTTATGAAAACAGGAGAAAGTTTATTATATAAGGCTTATTTATGATGCCTTATTTTTTATGTTATATGTTGTAATGTTTATGTGAGTCTTTTGAAGTCAAATGAAAGTTAAGTTTTATTATATAAATGAGTGCCCCAACATAGAGAGTTGTCTTTTCTACTCCTTTTTCTATAAATTTATTTCACAACTCTAAGGAGCACCGCCGGCTCAAATTCATTATCTATATACAACTGTTCATTCTAGAACTAATTTATTTTTCGATATTAAATATAAAATACCAGTTTCTAAAATCATGTAATCCAGTGCGCTTTTTCCCTACTAAGCTCTGTTTTTAGCCGCCAGGAGAAAGCAGAGGATTTTCCCGACCCGCCCACGGTATATCGTGAGTTATGTGTGTGAGGCCGGGCGGCCACATAGCTAAAAGCCAATCCCGGATTTACCGGGAATCCCGGGATTGCCCATTTTTTAAATCCCGATACCCGGGATTGAAAAAATGGCCCAGGATTGGCTTCCCTACACAGAACCTGTGTAATTCATGAGTGTCCCAGGTTAAAGGGATAATATGGTGAGCCTATTACATAGGTAATGCTCATTTGAATTTGGAACCTTGTGACTTTAATGTTCAAATGATTTCAAGTATAACTTCCAGAGAGAGATGTGTCTACACCTATGGATACACATATGCTGGCAGATGGGAAATCATGTGGAGATGAGTGTTAAGAGAACAGCTGGGGAGAAACAATTCAAAGACTGGCACAAAACAGCAATGTCAGACCTAGTAAGTTTCCTCTTGGTTCTGGTGCTGCCTACAGGCATCAGTCTCCTATATAGATTACTGTACAGTAGACCGACTTAAAAAATATAAAAACCTATAATTAGTAAAAATAGGACTTTCAGTCTATAGTATAAAACCAGCAAACTGTTGATTTTTTTTTATATAATGGTTTTTATTAGATTTTGAACAAACAGAAAACCAAAAGCAATAGTACACATTACATAAGATATCCAAGAAGGGTGACAGAATTGAGCAACCAGCAAAAAATTACATAATGCCATAACCGTACAACAGGATGTTAAATTTGCTACTCGTGTACTACTAAATTTGGTAACAAACAAATACAGATCAAAGGAAAACAACAGATAGTGCAGTTACAAAAGTAAGACAAGGAAAGAGACAATAGAGTGACACAAATAGGGAGACATAAAGACACAGGCCAGGTTCCACTATAGGAGCGTTCCTAAAACGGCATAATCAAACATTGGGGGTCATTCCGAGTTGTTCGCTCGGTAAATTTCTTTGCATCGCATCGATTTTCCGCTTAGTGCGCATGCGCAATGTTCGCACTGCGACTGCGCCAAGTAAATTTGCTATGCAGTTAGGAATTTTACTCACGTTTTTTTCTTCGTTCTGGTGATCGTAATGTGATTGACAGGAAGTGGGTGTTTCTGGGCGGAAACTGGCCGTTTTATGGGAGTGTGTGAAAAAACGCTACCGTTTCTGGGAAAAACACGGGAGTGGCTGGAGAAACGGAGGAGTGTCTGGGCAAACGCTGGGTGTATTTGTGACGTCAAACCAGGAACGACAAGCACTGAACTGATCGCAGATGCCGAGTAAGTTTGAAGCTACTCAGAAACTGCTAAGAGGTGTGTAATCGCAATTTTGAGAATCTTTCGTTCGCAATTTTTAGATGCTAAGATTCACTCCCAGTAGGCGGCGGCTTAGCGTGTGTAAAGCTGCTAAAAGCAGCTTGCGAGCGAACAACTCGGAATGACCCCCATTGATATGTAAAGGTAAGTAAGCGATGTCAATTGTAATCAGGTAGTATCAGATTGTGGGGAATGTAATTGTGACAGACCTGTAGAGCCAGTAATAGCCATAGGAAGCCCTCGCCGCTCCCGAAATTCCTTCCATTTCAACCATTTTTTCTGCACCAAGGGAGGCGATATTGAATATACCCCACCCGCTGTTTCAAATAAGAAATGCTTGTGGGTATTATTGATAATAGCTTGGATGGTGGGTATGGACTGTGATTTCCGCAGCTGTCCAATTGCCGCCTTGGTGGATATTAGGACATGGCCAGCAACATATCTGTCACATTGCAGTAAGTCAACCATTGAGTAATGAAATAAAGCAAACATAAGATTCATGGGTACCTCCACCCCCAGCACCTCCCGCAGAAGAGAGAACACTTCGGTCCACAGTGGCCTCAAAGTCGGGCATTCCCAGAAAATATGCAAAATATTACCCACATGGCCGCAATTTCTCCAGCAAAGCTGGGAAACCGAGGGCCAAATGCTATGAAGCCGCTGCGGAGTAAAGTACGCTCTGTGGCATAATTTATAATACATTTCAGAATGTTGGAGGCACCCAGAAACCCTAGAGCATATTGAGGAAATGGAATCCCACTCTTCCTCTCGAAGAGAGGTCTCTCTCCCATTTCAGTTGCGAGGGAGTCTTACCCTGTTTAGTCAAAAGAACAATGTACTTATACCATTTAGAAATCCCACCCCCATTTGCAGGGGAAGACAGTCTAGAGTGTAAGGAAGCAGGGAGGGGGACAGGGGGCCCACTAATCTACCAGTATAGGAATGAAGCCAGTGACGTATTTGCAGGTATTTAAAAAAGTCCTATTTCGGTAAACCTGAATGGGTTTGTAAGCTAGAGAAGGTCACTAAACCTCCTTCCGAGCAGAGATTCCTCAAATGCACAATCCCAGCATCAATCCAAGGGTCCAGCATAAGATTAGGTATGACACAAGCAATAGTTCTAATAGATAAGTCAGCCGGCGGCAGCAAAATAGTCGGGTCAGATGCAACAACCGAATGCCAAAGCTTCAAGGTGCTTCTAATCGCTTCCCCTGGGCCCTGCAATTTTGGGACGTTATGAATGGGCAGCAAAAAAAGACCTCTCATGTCTATTGGACCTAGAAAAGACCTTTTCGATGAGGACCCACGGTTTGGGGTTGTGCATATTGACTGAGAACACAGGCGGTGTGGTACACTTCTAAGTTAGGGTAAGCCACCCCTCCAACATTCTTGGGCAACATCAGAACCTGCCTAGCAATGCAAGGCCTAGACCCCTTCCAGATACAGTGAGAAATTATTTTGTTAGCCCTTATGTTAAGAGGTTTGGGAAAGCTGCGAGGAATAGCCTGAAACAGGTATAAGAGTTTAGGGAGTAAAATCATCTTAGTTGCAGATATATGACCTAGCCAGGAAATGAAGAAACCATTCATTAATTAATTTTTCAAATGCGTTTAATAGGGGTGTATAATTACAGTCGTATAGATCCCCATCTAAAGAGAGATGAATACCCAAATACTTGATAGATCTTCTTTGCCAAGCATATCGGTATCTGTCTTTGAGCAAAGTCACAGTGCGTGGTGGAGTGTGAAGCGGTAGAGCTTCCATTTTGGAAGTGTTTAACTTATAATAGGAAATTCTGGAATAACTGTCCAGGATACTATGGAGGGCGGGAGGGGATGGGTTAAACAAAGCAAAATTTCGTCAGCAAATAAACTGATTTTGTGAGTCAGACCTTCTATCTCTGGACCCGTAACTGTCGGCTCGGACCTAATGGTTTCGGCTAGAGGTTCAATAGCTAGGGCGAATATGAGGGGCGACAGGGGGCAGCCCTGTCTAGTGCCATTCGATATATCAAAGACCCCCGACAAACAACCATTGAAAAGCACCCTTGCAGAGGGAGCAGAGTACAAAGCAAATATAGAGTCCAAAAACCTCCCAACAAATCCAAATTTATCCAGAACAGCTCTCAGATATCCCCAGTGAAGTCTGTCAAATGCCTTTTCGGCATCCAACGAAAGAATGAGGAGGGGCGTTTTATGTGCATCGCAATATTCCAATATGTTGTACACTCTCCGAGTGTTGTCCGGGGCCTGTCTGCCTGGCACAAAGCCAACCTGGTCAGCAGCTATGAGAGATGGAAGCAGCGGGGAGAGTCGGTTGGCGACAAGCTTTGCAAAAAGCTTAACGTCTGTATTCAACAAAGCTATGGGATGGTAATTTTGAACAGACATAGGGGGTTTGCCAGGTTTAGGGATAGCAACTATTTGTGCCTCAAGTATTTCCCTCTGAAACCTCCCCACATCTGATGCCTCATTAAAAACAGACAACAGCACAGGGGCCAAGTCAGTTTTATATGATTTGTAAAAATTAGAAGGGAAGCCATCAGAGTCAGGGGCCTTGTCTCTCGGGAGATCATCAATAGCTGCTTCTAGTTCTTTTATTGTCCAAGGGGAACTGAGGTACAGGCAGGTCGCGGATTCCAGCATCGGGAGGGAGATTCCCTTCAGGTAGTCGGCTCCGATTGTAAACCGTATAGTCGGGAATAATACTCTGCAAAGGTGTTTGCGATATCATAAGGGTCAGACACTCTAGATCCCGTGGAGGAACAAACATAGAGTATTCTAGCTCTAGCTCGCCTACCTCACAGCTTCCGAGCCAATAGGCGACCGGCCTTATTACCAAGTACATAGAACCTCTGGTTCAGTCGTGCGATATTAGGTTGCACATCCCGAAGAGAGAATACATTAACCTTTTCCCTAGCAGCTAGTAGCAGCTTGAAAGTGGATCTATTTTGGGGGTCAGCTTTATGCAGCTATTCAAGTCTGGCAGCCTCTCTTTCAGCTAACGAGTGCTCAAGTTGTTGAGAACGTTTAAGCCTAGAAGCTGTTTTAATGGCCGAACCCTGAACTACTGCCTTAAAGGAGCACCAGTTAAAAATCTAGGTATCCTCCGGTTTATTAGTGTCTAGGTATAACTGTATAGAGTGTTGTATAGCGAGAAAAACTTTGGAAATTCCTCAGCCTCCAGGGCCCTGGAGAAACTTTACAGGCCTCCGAATCCCACACTACCAATAATAGGGAATGGTCGGACCAAGTCATTGGCAATATAGTTATTTCCTGAATGGCTGTTAGAGTCTCTTTATTAGTCAAAATGAGGTCTATTCTAGAATACGTGGAGTGAACATGCGAGTAGAAAGAGTAGTCTCTCACAGTGGGATGTTTGGTTCTCCACGCATCATAAAGATCGTATTTACCCAGTAAGTGGCGAAGGCCAGCTTTCCCATCCAGGATGGACGGGTTCCTGGAAATGGTACCTCTAGTAGTACGAGATCTATCCATAATAGGATCAACGACTAGGTTGAAATCCCCCAAGATCAGAACGGCCCCCTTAGTGTGCTTTTGTATTAAGGAACATAATTTCTTGCAAAACGCAAGCTGACCAGAGTTCGGTGCATAACATGAGACTAAAGTGACCATAACGTTTTCAAGTAATCCTATCAATATGAGGTATCGACCTACAGGGTCTACATTTTGAGATTCTAGGGTGAAAGAACAATTCAAGGAAAATAGTATCGCTACACCAGCCTTTTTTGTGGGACCATTAGCCATATAACAGGTAGGGAAACGGTTATCCTGAAATCTAGGGGGGTCTAATTTCCTAAAATGAGTTTCTTGAATTGCAACCACATTTGCCTTCATTTTATAGAAAGAGGATACAGCCAGTTTACACTTCTGTGGGGAGTTCAATCCTTTAACATTTAGTGAGACTATTTTGACCATAGCTTATTAATAACCGGGAAGCGGAACGGCCGTATAAACCAACAGATGCAATAGAGAAGAATACCGTATCCTGAACTTTGTGACATAATGGAAACAAAACCCTGGGGGAGACAAGACACACAAGGGGAACACACAGGAGTAGAAAAGAGAGAGAAAAGAAAGAAAGTAAGGAAACAGACCCCGTAGAGATACAGAGCCATAGTAAGGCGCCAAAACATCCAGCGCCTCACACAACTAAATAGAGAGGTTGGTGGACAACCTCCCCGCAATCAAACAGCTGAGGGTTGTGAGTCTCGGCAATCATAAATCCACGCGACATACATAACATATAAAAGAAAACTGCATAAACATGCTATCCCAAGCAAATTACTGAAATCAAGAATAAACAGGTTAATCTAAAGTCAACAGCAAAAACATTAACATGAGGCATAATACGTATCCTTGACTCCTAAAACAAAAACTCCAAACTGCGCATATTTGGTCAAACCTAGAGGAAGGGAGCAACAGAGCAAACGCAATGTTAGTAGCAATTTATGCATTTACTATAGCAGTCTCTGCAGTAAGACATCCTGGAAAGGTAATATCAGCCAAACGGTGGCCGTTATTTGGCATATAGGTGTAACATAAGCATAGCTCTACTTCGCAACCGTCAACCAGTCCTGCTGGAGTCGGTGGTCAGGAGAGCCGGATCCGCGATCGCCCCCTAGATTCCATTTATGAAGAAGTCTCATACCATCCTCCACCAAATAAATAGCAATAGTGGAACCATCTCTGGAAATTAGTAGATGCGTGGGGAAACCCCATCTATAGACAATGCCAGCCTTACGAAGAGCTACTGTAACCGGTTGGAAAGAGCGTCTTTTGGTAAGGGTGTACTGCGACAAGTCTCCAAGACTTGAAGCTGGCCTAAGGCCGCTGCTGAGTCAGAAGAAGGTCTAGCCATTTTGAGCAGGGACTCTTTAATATGGAAGAAGTGAACTCTCATTAGAACATCTCTTGACGATTCCTCTGGAGCACTCCGGGCCTTTGGAACCCGATGTATGCGGTCTAGAAGCAGATCCGAAGAAGTGGCAAGGGGCAGCAGTTTCTTGAAAATCTCTATAGTATAGTCATGAAGACTGCTATTGGAAACCGATTCATGGACCCCCCTGAGTTTAAGGTTGTTCCTGCGCGAACGATCTTCCAAATCCGCAACTTTATCCCGCAGAGCAGCCACTTCTCCCTCGATGGTATCATGAGAATCAATAAGAGAATTATGTGAGCCCACCACTTCACCCATTTTTGTTTCCAGCTGACCGGTCCTCTCACCCAAATCCTCAATGGAGCTCTGGCAGGACTTCAACATGGCTCTAAACTCAGATGTCACTTTGTCTTTAAACTGATGTAACAAAAGCTTCATACTGCCCACTATTAAGGCTTCGCTATCCTCTAGACGTGGTGAAGAGGGGGAGTCATGGGAGGGGATGCAGATGCCAGAGGAGAGGACAGCATGGTCGGGGGTGTCGAGCCAGTCGCAGGAAGTCCAGCCTCTAGAGGCTTGTTGCGATAGGGAGAAGGCTTAATAAAGGCGACCTGAGAGACCGGTTTGGAGGCTTTGTGCTTCTTTGGAGGCATGCTGCCGCACTTTTTAGAGAAACTTCAAATACAGTAGAAAGGGGATTACAGTGGAGTCTCAATCCAGTATAGGAACGACTGCATCGCATGTAGAAATGTGTCAGCTAGGGTGCACTAAAAGAACATAATGCAGAGGAGGTCACATCCCAGCACAACAGTGGCAGCACCGATTCACGAGAGCGACCATTAGTCACCACCTAGCGGAGGGGCCCCAAACTCAGGAAGCAGACAATACTGGAAATATAGAATCCCAACTCCAAAGCTATATGGGCTAACAAGTATCAGGGCAAGGCAGGGAGGTGCAAGGAATGTAGATAGAACTCCCGTCCCACCTATGCATAGGTGTCAGACAGGTCAGAGAATTAAATGTGATGTTCAGATCCAGGCTGCTGTGTGGACAGTGTGGCAGAGATTTCGGCAGCTCTGGTTATAGAGAAGAGGTATCAGGACAATGACCCTCCGCAATAATGTGTGCCAATTACAAGGTATACGCGTCTGGGGGCTTATGGATGAGGTGTGCTGCAGCCGCCCATCCAACTGTAGGGGCTTCAACCCCGGGCCCAGCACAGGGAGATGAAAGGCACAGCCGCCCGGCAGCTGAGGGAGCAGCCGACCCCGCCCGCACCGCCTAAGAAGCCGTCCATAGCCGTGGACATGCTTTTACAGAATCGCGGACCTCACGAGCACACCGGAGCCCCAGGCACACGCAATAGGGTAAGCAAGCGGGGAGGGGGGTGGAACTCACCGGCCGCTCGGGGCCGCCACTGGACACTGGCAGGGCAGACTGCAGCTGCTGGGTCACAGAGGGAGATGGGGAGACGGGCGCGGGTGCAGCCGCCGCTCTCCTCTCCTGGATGTACGTCTCCACAGCGGGTTACAGTCGAGCTTCCGTCCCGGGGGGAGCCCAAACTTTAGTCCCCGGCTGCTCAGGGAGGGTAGGCCACAACCTGCAGGGACCCTTAGAAGAGTCCCCCGGCTCCGTGTCCAGGTACCCTTGGCCCCAAGTGCTGCAGGACACAATCAGATGGCAATGGAGGGAGTATAGGGCTTCCCAGATCACAGTTATATAAAAAAAACTTTAACATGGCTAGCAGGAGCTCACAAAAGTTCCGTCCTCACTGCTAGCAGGCTAGGCCATGCCCCCAAACTGTTGATTTTTTTATTTTTTATTAAAGAGATCAGTTTAGTTCGTTCAAGTAGTGATCTGACATGTGTCCTAGGATGCAGCGTTGGATCTGTCTCACACCATTGGACAACTTACAACACCAATGGTGTTGCACAAGCCCAGAGACCAGGAAATCTCTATTCTAAGATGGAGATCGCTGATCTCTTCCCACCCCCTAAACGATGGTTTTCAGAAATGGAGGGCATTACTGCCCCCTCCCTCAATCACTGACAGTCTGTTGCCGTCTTCCTTCCGATGTCATGACCCGTTCATGCACGTGCAGGATGGGTCCTGCGAATGTGCTAAGAACCAAACATCAGTACTTTGCGCATGATAGCGCTATTATAACCGCACCTGAAAGACCTATAATTTGTGTAATTTTATGTTATTGGATCTAATAACTTATAAAAAGCACCATTTAGTGTTTAGTTAATAGCATTTAGTTTATAGTGCAAGAAGGAGCTTTGGTGATATATATACAGAGGGTTCAGTATGTAATGCCGATGGACAAGATGCTGGTGGTCAGAATACGGACAACCGCATCCCAGCCATCAAAATCCTGACAACACCGTAGTTAAGACACTAACCCTCCCCTGCCTCCTACCATAACCCTCCCCGGGGTGCCTAATGTAACCCAAGTGCCATTTCTTGCGGCGGGCGAGCCGTGCAACCGCACGGGGCGCCCGCCGCGGCACTTCTTGAACACTTTCAAATCCCCCCTCCTCCCGTGTACCCAGCTTGGGGGGCGGAGTTTCGCGGAATGACGCGGTGCGTCGTGACGCCACGACGCAATCGCGACATTCCACAATACTCCGCCCCCCGAGCTGGGTACTCGGGAGCCAAGCCGGCGGTGCCACGAAGAGGAGGGAGTGGCGGCGAAGAGCGGGAAGAACCGCTTCAACTGCAAGTCAGCCTCTCCCTCTCTCTCCCCCCCTCTGCCACCTGCCATCATGTATAAAAAGGGGACACTTGCCTGCCATAATGTGTTAAATGGGGACACCTGCCTGCCCTAATGTGTAAAATAGGGACACTTGCCTGCCATACTGTGTAAAATGGGGACACCTGCCTGCCGTACTGTGTAAAATGGGGACACCTGCCTGCCGTACTGTGTTAAATGGGGACACCTACCTGCCGGTACTGTGTAAAATGGGGACTCTTGCCTGCCGTACTGTGTAAAATGGGGACACCTGCCTGCCATAATGTGTAAAATGGAGACACTCGCCTGCCATAATGTGTAAAATGAGGACACTTGCCTGCCGCACTGTGTAAAATGGGGACACGTGCCTGCCGCACTGTGTAAAATAGGGACACGTGCCTGCCGCACTGTGTAAAATGGGGACACGTGCCTGCCGCACTGTGTAAAATGGGGACTCGTGCCTGACGTGCTGTGTAAAATGGGGACACTTGCCTGCCGCACTGTGTAAAATGGGGACACTTGCCTGCCGCACTGTGTAAAATGGGGACGCTTGCCTGCCGTACTGTGTAAAATGGGGATGCTTGCCTGCCGTACTGTGTAAAATGGGGACGCTTGCCTGCCGTACTGTGTAAAATGGGGACGCTTGCCTGCCGTACTGTGTAAAATGGGGACACATGCCTGCCGTACTGTGTAAAATGGGGACACGTGCCTGCTGCATTGTGTAAAATGGGGACACGTGCCTGCCGTATTGTGTAAAATGGGGGCTCTTGCCTGTTGTATTGTGTAAAATGGGGGCTCTTGCCTGCCGTAATGTGGAAAATGGGGACACGTGCCTGCCGTATTGTGTAAAATGGGGGCTCTTGCCTGCTGTATTGTGTAAAATGGGGGCTCTTGCCTGCCGTAATGTGGAAAATGGGGACACTTGCCTGCCGTATTGTGGAAAATGGGGACTCTTGCCTGCCGTAACGGGTAAAATGGGGATTTAATGTATCAAGGGCATTGCGGTGTATGGCATAATACATATTTTTATTTTTTTCCTGTGCTCGCTGTGATCTGTCGGTGCAAGGTCAAAAATTGGGGTGTAATGTAGTCGATTCAGACGAGGCCATGTCCATTTTACAGAGACCACACCCATTTTATTGAGGCCACGCCTCCTTTGCCGGGCGTGCGCACACCTTTTACTTTTTATATCTATGGGGGGGCACATTTTTATGTTATGCCAATGGGGGGGGGGGGCGCATTTTTAAATCTCGCACTGGGAGCCAAATTGGCTAGAAACTGCCCTATGTAACCCTCCCTTACCCACTACCTAAACCTAACCCTCCCAGCTTGATGCCTAACCCTAGCCTTCCCTTCTAAATGCCTAAATCTAACCTTCCCTCCCTGGTACCTAACCCTAGCCTTCCCATCCCTACACCCTAACCCCCTTTCTAATGCCTAAACCAATCCCCCCGCCCCGCTGCAGAACATGAGCGTGACCTGCTGAGAGGACGATCAGGATTCCCCCCCCTCGTCTACATTCTTATGTCGGGATTGTGGCCGCACATCAGGATTTCGGCATTGGTATTTTGACCGCTGGGTTCGCATCCAGTAGTATTGTGAATGCTTCCCCATACAGTATTTATATGTACCCGTGACCACGCCCCCTTTCATAATCTGTACCTATTTTTGTGTGTAAAATGTTGGAAGATTCTATATATATATATATATATATATATAGAGAGAGAGAGAGAGAGAGAGAGAGAGAAAGAGAGAGAGAGCGAGAGAGAGAGAGAGAAAGAGAGAGAGAGAGAGAGAGAGAAACAGGATACCTCCAAATACAAAACCTCCAGTACAGAAACGGACTTAGTATTCAATCTTTCAAATCGTAGCTTTTCTGAACATGAACTGTCTGTATTAGCAAGGGGACTTTCATTTCTTCCGACGGTGACCTTTGATCCAATGCAGTGGAAAATAGAGCTTTATAAACTAAATCGCAGTTTAAAGCTGATAGAGTTTTTTTGTATCAACAGACGTCTACCAGGGTGACTGAAGTTCCTCATCAATTACAGGCTTTACAATCTAAGTCTACATTTGAGCCACAGAGCTTTAATGCATCGATTAAGACCTTTACTAGACTGTTTAGTGACTCTATCAGTAGTAATGTTATGGGGAAAAAGCCATATTTCTGGAATTTATCGTATGCAGAGAAACAAGCCCTCAAAACACTGGCATCATATGACGATATTGTCATACAACAGTCAGATAAAGGGGGTTCAATTGTTGTTTTGAATCTTACTGATTATGCTTTGCAAATGGAATGTCAATTAAGTGACGCTAGTGTATACAGGCTTTTACCATCAGATCATACGATTGAGTTTAAAAAAGGTGTAGATGGGGTATTGGCGATGGCATGCACACATGGCTTCATTTCACAGGAATTAAGAAAGGCATTGTCGGTTGATTATCCTATTAAGCCTTTAATGTATTTATTGCCTAAGATCCACAAAGATCTGGCAAAACCACCCGGACACCCTATTATAGCGGCCCGTGGATCGTTATTTCAAACCATCTCTACATATCTTGATGCCTATATGCAGCCATGTGTACAGGCTAAGCCGTCGTTTGTCAGAGATTCTTATCATTTGAAGCAGTCTCTATCTGATTTGTCTATTTTGCCTGAGAATTGTATATTGTGCTCAGTAGATGTATGTAGCCTCTATACTTGTATCCCTCATGAGGAGGGTATGAGGGCTACAAGAAATCTACTGGCTGAGAACGCACTCTATAGTGGTCCTGATTTGAATTTATTTATGAACCTTTTACAGTTGGTTTTGACAAAAAATTATTTTTATTATGATGGAAGGTATTACCTTCAGGTGTCCAGCATTGCGATGGGGTCGAATGTGGCCCCATCCTTCGCAAATGCGTACATGTATAGTATAGAATCTGATGTATTATTTTCAGATCCAGACTTTCTTCAAACATCGTAGCATTTTATCGTTTCATAGACAATCTATTCATCATATGGAAGGGCCCTGAAATGGCCTTTAGTGCCTTAATTGATTCACATAATGCCACAGACAGTCCGGTGAAATTTACATATACTATGGACCATAAGTCCATTAATTTTTTGGATATGACGATTACCTTAGAAGACAATAGGTTAAATATGTCTCTATATGTAAAACCCACAGACCATAATAATTTGTTATTAGCCTCAAGTGCACATCCTAAACCATTGAAAGAAGCTCTCCCGTATTCACAGTTCCTGAGGGCTCTCAGGTTATCTAGTGACAGACAAGAGGGTATGAAACAAGTGGATACAATTTATACTAAATTTGTTCAAAGGGGTTATGATGTAACAATTCTTGACAAGTTAAAAAAGAAAGTATTGGCAATTCCTATACATCAATTAAATCATTATAGTACTAAAAAGAACAAAACCAAAAAACATATCTGGGTAAATAAGTTTAATCATATGAGTGGCTACATTAAAAAGGAGGCCAAGAGATTGTGGCCTATTATCTCTACAGATAAAGAATTAACTCCCTTCCATGACACCAGACTGATGCCATGCTATCAGAGAGGGAAAAATCTTAAAGACTACCTTGTACGTAATGACATTACAGGCATGGGTAAATCAAAGAATATTACTACATTTTTGGGAAGAAAAAGAAATGGTTGTTTTAAGTGTCCGAATTGTACAACATGTGGATACTTGCAACCAGGGACATTCTTTTACCATCCTTACTCAGGTGAAAAGTTTAATATTCGTTTCCCGCTGACCTGTACCTCGAGTTTTGTCATATACACTATTACGTGTCCCTGTGCTAAAATGTACGTAGGAAAAACGGATTGTCAATTTAAAACCCGCATGGCTCAACATCGCCATGCTATCAGGAACGCACTGGCTTCAGGCTCAAGTGAACAGCCTGTAGCCAGACACTTTGTTACCGCTAAACACAATTTGTCTACATTGCGTTACCGTATCATACACCATGTACCTGCCTCGGTTCGGGGGGGAGATCGGTCTAAGTCCCTATTACGTTTAGAATCAAGATGGATTAACCGACTTGACACATTGGCCCTCAAGGGGTTAAATTAATCCTTGGGGCTGCAGTGCTTTCTTTAATTAATGTCTAATGTAAACATGGGGTATTCGTAACACCTACATTTATATGAGATTTGATGAATTACGTGCACTGGTTTGTGTTTATGGTCTATCTATTTTCAGGTTGACAGATATAAAGTAACTTTATTATCAAGCTTGTGGCTCTAATGCTAGGAGGAGTCTGTAGAGTATTAATTATTGTTAGTTATATATTGAGTAACGAAATGAGGACTAATATTGCTGCTGTATGTTCTTAATGTGATGTACGTTGTTTTGTTTTTTATGTTGTCACTTTAGATTTATTATGCACAGTGCACTTTAAACTATGTGAAAATGATGTGGTGTTTCAACGCCCCGGACTGATTGACCGGAAGTGAACACTGGCGTCAATGTGGTGCTGGAGAGCTGGGGGTATAAATGTGGTAAGTTGTGTTTGTTATTTCATGCTTGACAAAAGCGCAATAAAGTGCTGAAATGTTGCTTTAAAGCAGATTAGTACTGTCTTTTCTTTGGAGTGCCGCCGGAACTGGATATATATATATATATATATATATATATATATATATAATATCACATATACACACACACACACAATAAAATTTCCCCACGACTGCAGCACAACATAAGCAGCAGTTCCTGTTGTCTATCATACATATCAGCACAAACACAGTGGAACATTGATGGCACTCAGGGCACAAAAAATAGGCAGTTAAACTATAACCCACGAAAGAAAACATTTCAGAGGACCTCTCTCTCTCTATCTCTCTTTAAAACTCGTCTTTTTTATTTTATTAAGATTTTTTTAGTAGGCTTCGGACTCTGGCTGGATTATACAATTTATTTATTTTTTTGCTTCAATTTGTTACCTGACAGTGGTATTTTAGCTCCTTGGATTTGCTGACACTTCGGTGATTGCACTGTTCCTTTCACTGGCATTTTTTTTTCTTTCTGCCACACGGGTTTCGGTTAGCATCCTGGCAGTCGGGATGCATCACTCCCCTGCCCCATAAGCCCAAAGTACATAATAGACCCTCCAAATGCTTAATAACAGGCAGGGGGTTCTTTCTTTTAAATGCTTTTACCTTTTCTCTCTAAACACATATTCTGTGATGGCGGACAAAAGAGTAAACTTTTGTTTCAATAGTCCACAGAACTTTCCTGAAAAATATTTCTATTTTAGCAAAGACTTTTTTGCAGAATTCAGATCTTTGTCATAGGAGTAAGAAAAGTTTCCTTTTAGCAACACTTCCATGCGGACCAGTATTGTGTACAGGGGCGGATCCAGAAGAAAATGATAGGGGGGGCACCATGGAAGGGGCAAGTACATTTGCGTGCGGCTTCGGTGCATGTTAGGTGGCGCTTCTTATACAATGCCCACAGTTGTAGCGCTCATTATGCAATGTCCACTGTACTGGTAGTGCCCCTTATATAGACCCCACAGTAGTGGTGTCCCTTATGCAATGCCCGTATTGCCCCCAGTAGTAACGTTGCCTGTAGTAATGCCCCCAGTCATTATGCCCCCAGTGGTAATGCCCCTGCAGTTATGACCCCAGTAGTTTATCCACCAGTAGTAATGCCCCCCTATAGTTTGCCCCATTGTAGTTTAGCCCCTGTAGTTATGCCCCCCTTATAGTTTAGCCACCAGTAGTAATGCCCCCCTGTAGTTTGCCCCATTGCAGTTTAGCCCCTGTAGTTATGCCCCCCTTATAGTTTAGCCTCCAGTAGTAATGCCCCCAATAGTTTGGCCCCTGTAGTTATGCCCCCAGTAGTTTGGCTCCCCCTGTAGTTTAGCCCCCAAGTAGTAATGCCCCCAATAGTTTGGCCCCTGTAGTTATACCCCCAGTAGTTTGGCTCCCCCTGTAGTTTAGCCCCCAAGTAGTAATGCCCCTGTAGTTTAGCCCCCAAGTAGTAATGCCCCTGTAGTTTAGCCCCCAAGTAGTAATGCCCCCTGTAGGTGCCCCCCAGTAATAATGCCCCCAGTAGCTGCCCCCCCAGTAATAATGCCCCCAGTAGCTGCCCCACCAGTAGTGATGCCCCCAGTTATAATGCCCTCAGTAGTAATGCCCCTTGTTGATGCCCCCCCCAGTAGTAATGCCCCTTGTTGGTGCCCCCCCAGTAGTAATGTCCCCCCGTAGTTTCCCCCAGGAGATGCCCCCGCTGCATTAAGGAAGAAAAAAACATAATACTTACCGAGCCCCGTTCCCGCGCCGCTGCAGTCCTCCTTCTGGCTGGCGTCCTCTCCTCAGTACTATGAGAGAGACGTCATGACTGACGTCTCTCCCATAGCGTACGGCGCAGTGACAGCGCCGGAAGCCGGAGCTCAGTACTGAGCTCCTGCCTCCGGCTACCGCTGTGCAGGGAGACGGGCGCCCGCTGGTAACACAATCTCAGCGGGCGCCCGTCATCTCCCTGTGCGGCGCCGACGCCGCGGGGGGAACGGGGGGGGGAGCCACAAATGACAGGGGGGCACGGGCCCGAGTGCCCCCCCCCTGGATCCGCCACTGATTGTGTATGTGACATTATAAAGCTGGTTATATCTTATACACACACACACACACACACACACACACACACACATACTGTATATGTATGGAGAGAGTATACATTAGTTTTATATCACACGCAACAAGACAAAACTCACTCAGTTTCTCTGTAGAATCCCAGGCTATCTCCAGCTTTTAATTATTTTGAGATTTGTACAGAGTTCTGCAGTGGGTTCTCTGAATACCCCTAAAGACTCTCCTCCACTCTTTCTCTCAGTGTTCTCTCTCTCTCTCTCTCTCTCTCTCTCTCTCTCTCTCTATGCTGAGTGCTCCAAGTCCTGCCTCTAAGCAGTACGTCATCCCTCAGGTGTCAGTTTGTTTCCTACAGTATAGCCGACATCTGGCAGATGGCATAGCACAATGGAGAAGGTGGCATCTAGTGGCACCCGGTAAGTACTGCACCAAGCAGTGACAGCAACTCTTTGCCACCAGACTAGAGATGGTAATCAGTATATTTTCCATCAATGGCATTTATAGCTATAACTATAGTTAGAAACTAAATAGCAAAATACAATAGTTTTGACTAGTAATACATGCCCTGTTCACTGTATAGGGCGGTATGCAATTCTTTTCACCCCCTACCACACCCACTCTATTTCTGTTAACAGGCGTAGTATAATAATTTCAGCTCGCTTCCCCCCGGGCTAGTAAGGGCACCCAACCCTTTACGCTGCTAAACCAGATTACTATGGGCGCGATATGTGCGATAACGGGGATCATTTTAGAAAGGAGATTGGGCATGATATATCATTTGAATACCACCCATAGTGTCATATAGTGACTCAACGTAGCTGTATCATCTAAAATGCAGTACTAGGGTTTCTGTTGCCTGCTACTCTCGTCTTACATGTGGCCTTGTTGTGAACAGGGCATGTTTTAGGAGTCAAAACTATTGTATTTTGCTACTTAGCAACAAACACTATGAGAAAAAGTGCTGCCAGAGCACTTTGCTGTGGTGTTCTGTTTGCATGCCTATAGGGAATTAATACAAAATCTTTAGGCGCCGGTTGGCAGACTGAGATATTATCCAATTTTGAAAAACGAAATGGCAATCACCTTCTCATGTGGTCCCACAATTTTTTTTGACCCTCGCAATTGGTGCAGAAAAAAAACCCAAAAACCTTTCTGACCCACTTTTCAACTTACCCTAATGGCCATCCCTACCTTGGATGGCTCAGAAAGATCAGTGGTGGCCAACCAGTGGCTCTTGTGGCGCATGCGGCTCTTTCTTAATTCAAATGTGGCTCCCAACACTCTAAAGCATGTGACCACAACAGATACAGAAACCGCTGCACTCCAGCCAGACACACAGCAGCATTACAAACTGAAAACTGAAGGAGCCAGATACTAGAGGTGAGACACCCACTGGAAAACAGAGGACATATACAGGGCTGCTGCAATGGCACAAGTTGGTGTGGGGGCTGTAGTGATACACGAGGGTGGGCTAGTTTGACACAAGGTGGAGCTGGCTGGAATGACACAGGAGGGTGCTGGAAGTAGTGACATTTGGAAGAACTGGCTGGAGTGACATAGGAGGGTGGTAGCAGGAGTGACACATGGGAGAGCTGGCTGAGGTGACACAGCAGGGTCCTGGCAGTAGTGACACATGGGAGTGTTGGCTGAGGTGACACCAGTGCCAGATTAAGGTTCACATGGGCCTGGAGCTGAAATTCATGAAGGGCCTATCGTGTGCCTTGGAAGGAGGTGTGAACAAGCGCTGTGGTGGTGTGACTAGTGATGTGACCAGTTTGATGTGGGTGTGGTCTAAATAGGGGTTGTGACCTGTGCCATGAGTGTGGCTATCACCGTGGAGGTCATAGCTAGTGCCTACCTTCAACCACTTAATAGTTAACAATAACAAGAAAAAGTTTGTGACAACCATATAATACAGGGAGCATCACAGTGACCGCCATATAATACAGAGAGCTGTATCAAAATGCAATGGTGGAAAGGGGAGCAACGATGGGGCAAAACAGAGCAGATGTGGAAAGATTAGAAAAGATGGGACAATACAGATCAGACAGGGAACTGACGGCTCCTAGGACAAACTTACCGACACAGACACCACTTACTGACAGACACATTTACTGACACAGATTCCACTTACAAACACACTGATAAACACACACGACTTATTGACACACACCACTGTCACAGACTTACTGACACAACTTACTGACAAACACTTACTGATACACATAGACACCCCTTACTGACACAAATACAATTTACTGTCACAAATACACAAGCACAAACAGCCCTTACTGTCAGATACCACTTACTGACACAGCCACCACTTACTAACACAGATTCCACTTACTGACACAAATGCACTGATACAGACACACTTAAAGGGAGATGTGCTAAGCACTGAAAATTGATAATTTTTACTTGCTAAAGTACCAGCCAATCAGCTCCTAATTGTCATTTTTCAAACCCAGTCTGTAACATGACAGTTAGGAGGTGATTGGCTGGTACTTTATCACCATAAAATGTATCACCTTTTAAGATTTAGTACATCTCCCCCTGACTGACACAGACATACTTACTGACACAAATGTCTCTTACTGATAGATACCATTTACTGACACAGACACTCCTTACTAACACAGACACCCTTACTGACACAAACACACTTACATAAACAGACACCCCTTCCTGACACAAACACACTTACTGACACAAACACCCCTCGCAGATACCACTTACTAACACAGACACCCCTTATACCACTTTTACACTCGCACTCCCGGGTCACTCCCGGGATGCTTCCCGGGATGCGTCCCGGGATGCCTTCCCGGGACTGACCCCTTTCACACTGCACTAAGACCTGGGATCGACCCGGGACAGCCCCATTTACACTGATCCCGGGATATCCCTGCAAATGCACATGTGTGTCATTAGAAATGGCCTTTTCTGGCTCACATTGATGAGGTCACACTAGTCAACAAAGGGAGGGGTGGTGCCTGCTCACACCATTGCTGCAGTCATGGCCGACGGAGTACCAGTGTGTATGCCTGAGCTCATGATTCTTTCTGCTTTGCAGATGTTTCATACAGCCACTGACAGCATGATGCAGCTTATCACACTGTGCAGTATACTGCACATATATTTTATGAGGAGGAGGAGGGCGCAATTTATGCTGGATAGGGCTGCTAGTCGCCGCCAATATTTGCGCAGGAGGAGAGCCTTCATATCATCCAGGATGAGTATCATACTGAGCGTGAGTATGGGCCCTAACCGCTCATTTTGGTCCAGAGATCGCCGGCACGGAGAAGCCTTTATGAGGACCGTGGAAGCTTACCAGGATGAGGAGTGGATGGCTAACTTCCGTGTGTCTCGTGCAACCTTTAACTACATCCTGGAATTACTTACCCCAGCACTTGACATGCAGACCACCAGGCTTAGGAGACCCATCGAGGCACGCAGGAGATTAGCTATTGCATTGTGGTGGTATGCTACCCCAGGAGAGTACCGCTCAGTCTCATGCTTGTTCGGTGTTGCAATCTCCACCTGCTGTGTCATAGTCCACCAGGTGACTAAAGCAATTGTATCTACCTTATACAAGCGCTTCATATCTCTACCACAAGGACAGCGCTTACAGGATACCATCATTGGATTTGTGAAGCGAGGCTATCCGCAGTGTGGAGGAGCGATTGATGGGACACACATCCCCATTATTGCCCCACGTGACAACCATGCTGACTATTTTAATAGGAAGGGCTGGCACTCCATCATATTACAGGCTGTTGTGGACCACAAATATTGGTAAGTGTTTATTTTTGGGGTGGTGGGATGAGTTGCATGTGTGAGTTTTACATTCTAATTGTTTTCAATTTTACTGTTCTTTAGTTTCCTAGATGTGTTTATTGGCTGGCCAGGCCGATCTCATGACTCCCGAGTTCTTGCCAATTCTGACCTGTACAACATCGTAGAGGAGAAGCAGGGAGGCTGGCTGTACCCCAAAGAGTGTGCAAAGATTGTGAATGGGGTGGAGATCCCTGTCCACATCATCGGGGATGCTGCATACCCTTTACGCCCCTGGATTATGAAAGGCTACACCCAACAGGTCCAGTTAACCCCAGAGCAACAAACCTATACTCACACCCTGAGTTCAGCAAGGATGGTGGTTGAGAACGCCTTTGGCAGGTTAAAAGGAAGATGGCGTTGTTTGATGAAGCGCAATGATGTGGACCTTATGAATATGCCTAATGTAGTAGCTGCGTGCTGTATACTGCACAACATCTGTGAACTGCAAAATGAGCTATTCCTTCCTGAGTGGACTGTGCAGGACCCTGAGGTTATAAACCCACATGTGGAAGGTGCTTTGTTTGGGACTGCCTCAAACTCCGCTGCAGAACAAATACGCCACACTATTACGTCCAACCTTGCAGCACTGGTACAATAGTGTTTAAGAATCAGCACAACATGTTTGGTGAATGAAAATGTTTTTATTTTGTATTCCACCTTTGATCTTTGGGTTCATTATTTATGTTTTTCCAAAAAAAACACATTGCCAGCAACTGTGTATATATGCATAAACAATGTAGAAAACACTGTAAACATGGTCTACTTTACGCACAAATGGGAATGTTATGCCTAGATTTGCAAACAAGTTTTTATTGGCATAAAAAAAAAAAAAACACTGGTAGGTTTGTAGATACAACACCATAAACCACAGTGTCCCTGCAGTATATTATCACTGTGTAAAAAATAAATAAAAAGTGCTTTAATGTAGACACTATACAAAACAGAACATAGAAAAAAATGAAGGAAGGCACAAACAGTTGAGCATAAACAATGACCACACTGTGGTTATTTAACAACAAATAACAACCAAAAAAAGCAATTCACTGTGTTTCACGGCAAATTGCGCAATACAGTAAACTCTGGGCTTGGCGCACTAGATGGTGCAGTATTTGGGGCATAGTATGGACCAGGATTAAATGATGAAAAACCCTGCTCAGGGGGGTATTGTGAGTTGTGGTGTTGGTTTGGTGCTCTTGAGGTATTGGTCATACGCTCATAGAACGCCATGTTCATTTGGTGCAATTCCCTGTGGCGGTCATACTGCTCTCTACTCATGCGTTCCTGCATTGTCATGACTTGGGAAAGGAATGCATCATGCATTTGGCGTTCTGCCTCTAGAAACCTGTCGAGCCTTGCATCCTCCTGTGCGGACATTGTAGCGTCCATCTCTCGGAGTTGGTCGACAAGGACATTTGACATGGCTTTAGCCACTTGCTCCGCTCTGTTCAATTTCTTCCTTCTAGGCGGTACGGTGTAAACTGTGAAGAGAAGAAATACAAAATGAGCGTATATAAAAATAGCAGCGTTAGCAAACATGTGTTTGTGGCATTAATCCACCTATACACTAGCTACTCTGCAACATTGAACTTTTTTTAAAAATGCAAAGCCCCCCTGCGTGGGGGCAGAAAATGCAAAGTGTGCCACCGTGCCAGCAGCGTGTTGAGCGCAGTGATCCTGCAAGGGGCTCATTAGCGCTCGCCACGCTGCCGCCACACTGGCCACTCATACTACGCACATAACCGGATGATTAACAATTGTGGATTTGTGCTATGAGTGTTAATTTCTAAACATGTACTTACTGTTTTTCTGTAAAGTTGGGGTGACGGCACTTTGTACAGTCCCACTGTCACTGGTCTGAGCATCCACGACGTCTTCAATGGTTGCAGTTATGCTGTCGTCGTTTCTGGATGTGTTTCTGGACGGCTGGGATGATGTGTCGCTGTCCTCAGGTGTGTCGTCAATTAACAACGGTGATGATGGACAGACGTCACTGCTTGTCTGTGTCTCTTCTGGAGTGCCTTCTGTAGCAGTGTACTGTGAACTGGAAGACAGACTCACCGGACTGCATATAGCTGTGTTTCCAAAGATATTGGCGCACATGTCATAGTACTGCCAGTCGATACGGCCAACACCGCTCTTTTTCCTGTTGTTGTCATGCACCTTAAGGAAATGCTTTTTAAGAGTTTTCATTTTGTTTAACACTTGCTGCTGTGTGCGGATGATTCCCCTGGCTTGCAGCATCTTGGAGATGTTTTTATAAATGACTGCATCTTTGACTGTGCCTGTGATCTGCCTCATAATTTCCTCCTCTCCCCTAATGCTCAGCAACTCTCTCACCTCCTGGTCTGTCCAGGTCGCCATGCTGCCTTCCTCACACGCATCAAGGACGCTCCCCAGGGCTCTGAATGATGACATCATCTTTTCTGAGCCCATGAAAGCTCCAATCGGAGGCCTTTTAACAGTCCCGGGTAGTGAATCCCGGGACGGGCCCTTTCACACTACCCAGCTTCCCGGGACGGTCCCGGGTTCAACCCTGCTTTTGACCTGGGATGAAATCCCGGGATGCTCGTCCCGGGAAATTGTCCCTGTACCCATTTACACTGAGAAGAATCCCGGGATGATGCGCGTTCACGTGCAATATCCCGGGATTTTTCTGCGAGTGTAAAAGGGGTATTACTGACAGAGTGCACTTACTGACAAACATACAAACAGTCACACTTACTGACAGACACTGACACACCTACTGACACATTGACACACACACACTTATTGACACAGATACCCCTTTCTGACAGATATCCTTACTGACACAGATACCCCATATTGACACACACATGACATACACCACTTACTGACACAGATACCATTTACTAACACAGACACCACTTAATGATCGATACCCCTTACTGACACACACACTTAATGATAGATGTGACTTACTGACACAGACAAAAAAAGATAAACTTACTGACACAGACACCACTTAAATATGGGAGAGGAGACCCCCGGGTCTACGTGTGTTCTGCAACTCGCCAGGTTTTGCACGCCAGCTCTGCTCTGACATCCATGGAGGCAAGCGAAGATTGGAATGGAAAACCAGCCAGGAAGATTTCTGAAGTAGACCTAAATAGGGGGTGGAGTCTATGAGGGGCGGGGTCTGATTGCATATCTAGTTGAGTCTAATGGTATATAAGGGACATGTGTTATGACATTTAAATTGCATTTGAAGGAGTCTGAAGGCATATAAGGGGCATCTGGATGGTCTGATCACATATTATAACATGCTAAAGGCGGGGTAGGGGGTTCCGCCTTACTTTACAGCTATGGTGCTCAGTAATTATCAGAGAGAGCAGGTCTACTGTATTGCAGCCGCTCCTTACATGTTTCCATGCCTGCCCCCTCTACCTCTGCCAGCTGTGCAGTCAGTATGAAAAATAAGGGAAATAAGAAAATGGTGTACCTTGAAAACTATTCTTTCACAGTCTGCCGGAATGCTAATGCTGGTTATTAAATAAGCCCACACTGGAAACACAAATTAGGTAAATACGTTATCATTAGCCTCTCTCTGGTAATTCCCTATTTCTACACCTAGGCACCATAAAGGTGAGCAGTTTATGACTATTTAAGCTACAAGTGTGTGGGTAGGAGTGGGATAGCTATCAATCCATAGCCTATGCTCCCCGCCATCAAACACAGCACACACTCCTCACACTGCAGTGTTTTCCGGCTCAATGCAGAGAAGGAGAAGACGAGAGAGTGGGAGGAGTGTCTGGGGGAATCCCTGGCTGCCCCCGAGCTAGAAGATAAATCCAGTGCAGCCCGGAATAGATGTTCAGCCAATGGTTGGGGGCCCAGGGCTGTGCCCTCCATGCTATGGTGCTCTAGGCCTGGGAGGGGGCAGGCCAATACCATAGAGTGAGAAGAAAATGTGACAAGCAGCAGCGTAGATTAAAGTGGGGCTGTGGGGCTATTGCTACCTATCACCAACATTCAACAATAACTATGGCTCTACATTGTATTATTAACATACGTCACACTCACCTTACTGTTATTATTAGAGCACAGAATAAAGTTATTTTAGTATCTCACTGTATAAAATCACCATTGAACTGCACTTCCTGGCCAAGATAAATTATTATTATCATTATAACTAAATAAATATATATATATATATATATATATATATATATATATCACACACATATTCTGCAGCACTTTACAGAGAATATTTGCCCATTCACATCAGTCCCTGCCCCAGTGGAGCTTACAATCTATATTCCCTACCACATGTACAGTACACGCACACAGTGCCATAACTAGACATTTTAGCGCTGTGTGCAAGAAATGGCATCGGCGCCCCCCCTTCCTTATGTAAAATAGGGTACGTGCACGCCGTAGGTGCGTGTCAAAAACATAGGGGCGTTGCTTCGTGGGGAAGAGGTGTGGCCACAAAATAATACCAATTCATATAACGGTGTACAGTAGTCTCCATTATTCAAACTACGACGCACAGTAGCGTCACTACACCAGGTAGAGCCCCTTTTACACCTTACGGCGGACAGAGTCCCCTTTTTACACATTACGACAGACAGTGCACCCTTTGTACACATTACGGCAGACAGCTTCCCATTTTTACACATTACGGCAGACAGTGTCCCCTTATTACACATTACGGCAGATAGAGTCCCCTTTTTACACATTACGGCAGACAGTGTCCCCTTTGTACACATTACGGCAGACAGCGTCCCATTTTTACACATTACGGCAGACAGCGTCCCCTTATTACACATTACGGCAGATAGCGTCCCCTTTTTACATATTACGGCAGACAGTGTCCCCTTTTTACACATTATGGCAGACAGCATCCCCTTTTTACACATTACGGCAGACAGCATCCCTTTTTACACATTACGGCAGACAGTCCCCCTTTTTACAAATTACGGCAGACAGCGTCCCCTTTTTACACATTACGGCAGACAGTCCCCTTATTACACATTGTGGCAGACAGCGTCCCCCTTTTTACACACTACGGCAGACAGTCCCCTTATTACACATTGTGGCAGACAGCGTCCCCCTTTTTACACATTACGGCAGAAAGCGTCCCCTTATTACACATTATGGCAGACAGCATCCCCTTTTTACACATTTTGGCAGACAGCGTCCCCTTTTTACACATTACGGCAGACAGCGTCCCCTTATTGCACATTACAGCAGACAGCGTCCCCTTTTTACCCATTACGGCAGACAGTCCCCCTTATTACACATTACGGCAGACAGCTCCCCCTTTTTACACATTACGGCAGACAGCGTCTCCTTTTTACACATTACGGCAGACAGCGTCTCCTTTTTACACATTACGACAGACAGCGTCCCCTTTTTACACATTACGGCAGACAGCGTCCCCTTATTACACATTACGGCAGACAGCATCCCCTTTTTACCCATTACGGCAGACAGTCCCCCTTATTACACATTACGGCAGACAGCGCTCCCTTTTTACACATTTTGGCAGACAGCGTCCCCTTATTACACATTATGGCAGACAGTGTCCCCTTTTTACACATTACGGCAGACAGCGTCCCCTTATTACACATTACGGCAGACAGCGTCCCCTTATTACACATTACCGCAGACAGTCCCCCTTATTACACATTACGGCAGACAGCGTCCCCTTTTTACACATTACGGCAGACAGCGTCCCCTTTTTACACATTTTGGCAGACAGCGTCCCCTTTTTACATATTACGGCAGACAGCGTCCCCTTATTACACATTACGGCAGACAGCGTCCCCTTATTACACATTACGGCAGACAGTCCCACTTATTACACATTACGGCAGACAGCGTCCCCTTCTTACACATTACGGCAGACAGCGTCCCCTTATTACACATTACGGCAGACAGCGTTCCCTTTTTACACATTACGGCAGACAGTCCCCTTTTTACACATTACATCAGACTCCACCTTTTACACATTAAAAATAGATAAATAGACAGATACCAACCCCGGGATCCCGATCTCCAGAATGCCAGTGGGGGTGGGTAAGCACAACGGAGCCACTTGCGGGGTCACTGCGCTCGCCACGCAGTGGGCTCGGTAGCACGCTACGCTCGCCAAGTTTCTATTCCCACTTGATGGGTGTCGTGGACACCCACGAGTGGGAATAGCCCATGTTAGTCGGCATGCCGACTGTTGGCATTGTCAGCAGTAGGGATTCCGGCATCTGTATCCTGACTGCTAGCAAATCAACTACATCCTATACCAAACACATCCTACATTAATCAACAGCAACAACAGCATGGTTTAAAGAAAATCACCATAAAACCTGTGAAAGAAACACATAATATGTGACTATGCAGTTATCCCCATAGACTGCTCCAGCCCCTCCCCCCGCCCCTTATATAATATTGTTCTGCTACCTGCACTCCCTTATATATTAATTTAACTTATGCCTCTATATCATCTCAATTAATATATTAATGTGTGCTTTTGTTAATTTACTGTATGCCACATGCCCCCTTACATACTGATGGCGTCACCTCCTCCAATTATATATATTTACAGTATGTGTGTCATGTGTATAAATGCATAAAAAATATGCGGTATATGTGTAAGGAATGTTATGTGTTTAATTATATGTGTATAAAGGCATTAATAATGTGTGGCATATGTGTAAGGGACATTATGTTTGTCATTATGTGTATAAGGGCACTAATAATGTGTGGCATATGTGTAAGGGACATTATGGGGGAATTAAAATGTTTGAAAAGTCGGTTGGGTATCTGTTTTTTCCTGTCTATTAGATAGGAAAAAACAGACACCCAACTGACTTTTCAAACAATTGAATAACCCCCAATGTGTGTACTTATGTGTATAAGGGCATTAATAATGTGAGGCAAATGTGTAAGGGACATTATGTGTATAAGGGCATTAATAAAGGTTGGCATAATATGTTAGGCGCATTATGTGTAAGGGGCATTACTGTGTGATATAATGTGTATAAAGGCATTACTAATTTGTGGCAATATGTGTATAAGGTGCTCTATTGTGTGGCACAACGTATAGAAAGGGCACTACTGTGTGGTCTAATGTGAATAAAGAGCAATATGGTGTGGTGACTGTAATGAGAATAAGGAGCAATTCAGTGTGGTGTAATGTGGATAAGGGGCACTACTGTAAGTAGTAATGTATATAAAGTGGCACTACTGTGTGGTCTAATGTGAATAAAGAGCAATATGGTGTGGTGTAATGTGAATAAGGGGCACTACTGTGAGGAGTAATGTAAGTGGTACTACTGTGTGATGTATCGTGAATTAGAGACAATGGGCCTAATTCAGATCTGTTCGCTGGCTATCGTTTTTCGCTGCGCTGCGAACAGGTAACTACTGCACATGCGTATGCACTGCAATGCGCAGGTGCGCCGTACGGGTACAAACAGCATTGATGTTTTGCACAGGTTCTAGTGTCAATTCCATTTGCACAGAAGTTCGCTAGGAGATTGACAGGAAGGAGGCGTTTCTGGGTGTCAACTTGTAAGGATGCCGAAGTGGTGTGAAGCCTGCGCCCGTGTAAGTGGACCACTGCTTACCTCCGTCTGCACCGCACACTCCGCCCCACTGAACCTTGACTGCAAAAGACTCCTCTTCGCGACCTTCGCCCGGAACTCAGCCTGGAACTCGGCGGCTAGAGGGGACAAGAAATATTCTCACTACGTGCCCACTTCTTCCTCTGGGGGAATAAGTGGCACACCGGGGTGGCCGCGACGTTCACCGGTTAGGTGAATGTCATCATCGGCCCGTGGGCCTCAGCCACCCAATCGTCACCTATTTGGCACTTGCGCACCGAGGTGGGAGCGAGCCCGCTAGGCCTAGCGGGGTCTCGCGACCGGCGCTCGACACAGACAAGGACACACACTCACAGAGGATACTCACACTGGTACTCTTGTCAGCTTGCTTGATGCGCCACTCCGCGCCTGGGGAGAGAATGACAGCAGCCTCCCTACAACTGAACAACGGCTAACAACAAAACTGAGCCTAACTACTACGAACTACAACGGTTTACTGGGTCGGCTACTTCACCTAATCTCAAACAACAGGTCAAGCAAACACAAGTTCAATGTGAGTACAATATAAATGAGTACCTTACCATCCGGTCCGACGCAGGTTCTGCTACCTCGCCCCGGTGGTGACCAACTCTCCACGACCCCTCCCCACCCTGAGGGCGTATACCAGACGCGAGGGCCAGCCGACCCTCCGTGCCGCCTGCAATGTACCCCGCCCTGCTTAGCTGGTACCGTTGGATGACCTGGGCCTAATGCCCCGGGTCACCTTATGAGTCCCTACCCCCCCTGGCTAGGTACCCTAGGGCCTACTGCCCCCTTCTTGCCTCCGCAGGCCTATGGCCCGTTATGCCCCCGGGCCTAATGCCCGCCTGTGTGACTGGTGGTGGTTTGGGCAAAATGCCCAAAACCCCACAGGGAGGTGATGGTCGGGTCTGGAGGCCACGGGCCGGGTGGAGCCCCGACTACGCGCGGCCTCCTGGGCCCAGACGCGCCGACCAATATGCCCACGGGCCGGAAGGGCCCGACTATCTGCCCACAGGCCGAGAGGGCCTGACTATGCCCACGGGCCTAGTGCCCGAACACCCGGTGGTCCAGGGGGAATTGAGAGGCTCGGCACGAGGCCGCTTACCGGGCCGTAGGGAGAGGCCGCGGTGGGGAGCTTCGTTAGCTCTTTTGCCTCCCACACACCGCGGCACTCTCCTCCGGAACTTCCGGTGGGCTCCTCTTCCGCGGCCGTCCCGACGTCTTCTTCCCGGGCGTCGACTGGTTCTCTCCGCGGGGGCCGCTTCTGGCTTCTCCTTCCCGGCCGCTCCAGTCGCCGTCGCCGCCTCTTCCTCTGGACTGCCGCGTTCTTTCTTCTGCTCCTTCTTCCGCTGGAGCTCTTCTCTGCTTCGTCCCCGGCGCCGACTGGCCGCTCCCGCTCCGCCGCGTCTGTTATAAGACGCTGGGAGGGGGCCTTGATTGGCTCGTTGCGGCATGTTCTGATTGGCTGACCGGGCGCGAGCCCTGATTGTCTCCCGCCCGGCGCCATCCCGCCTCTTCGTGCCGTGATTGGAGGGGCTTGAATCCCATCGGATGCAAGCCCCTCCGTGCTGGGGACCCGCCGCAACGCCGCCGCTGTCCGGGGGGGACGGAGGTGAGTGACTTCCCCCGTCCCCCCAACCCGCTGCCCTCTCACATTTTCCCCCCCTGTTTCCTTTGTAGTCCCTACAAAGATGCGAGCTGCGGCCCACTCGAAATTTGGGTCCGCGTAGCGGGGGGACGGCACTCCCAGTGTCGTTCGAGTTGAACGCCTGGGCAGGGTTGCTGAGGTGGGGACGGAAGCCTCTGGCACAGAAGCCACCGGTTCACCACTCTCGGCTGACCCTCCCGATGGCGGAGGGTCCGGTGCCCCTTCAGGCGGCGGAATCCACCAATCATCCTCCTCCGATCCCGGAGTAGCCCCTGGGGCTGTCTCAATGGGGAGCAGGTCTTCAAATAGGCAGGGACGCAGCATGTTCCTATGTAAAGTGCGGGCACGCCCACTCCCGTCTTCCGCCTTCACTTCGTAAACGGGGTTGTCAGGAGACACTCGCCGCTGCACGATGTATGGCATCACCTCCCATCGTTCGCTCAACTTGTTCCCAGGACGTTTCTCTCGGACTAACACTCTTTGCCCCTCCGCGAATGGTCCTCCTAGCGACCTCCCGGGACTAGGGTGCAGGTTGGACCCGATGTTTCCCGCTGCCACTTCCTGGGCGAACGTCAGGCGGCGTTTCTGCTCCTCAATCCACCCACTGTGCGTCCACTCTTCCTCCTCCGCCGGTAGGGACAGATCAAGGTCCTGCAGGTCTTTCCCTGGTCGGCCAAACAACAGAAAATACGGCGAGAACCCCGTGGTCCGGTGCACTCTGTTGTTATATACCCACACCAACTCCGGAACAAAGTCGGGCCAGCGCCGCTTCTTGTCAGCCTCCAGGACCCTCAGCATTTGCAGCAACGTCCGGTTGAATCGCTCGCAGGCTCCATTCCCCTGTGGGTGGTACGGGGTGGTCCTTGATTTGTTCATGCCATAGGTGCGACACAGCCGCTCCATCACCCGGCCTTGGAAGCATGCACCTTGATCAGAATGGATGCGCTCCGGGCAGCCGTACCTTCTGATAAAATGCTCAACAATGGCCTTAACCGCCGTGTCGGCAGTCTGGTCCATGGTAGGGACAACCACTGTAAATTTGGTAAAGTGGTCGGTCATCACGATAGCGTACTGGTACCCACGCACCGACTCTCCTATCAAGACATAGTCCACCATGAGGAGCTACAGGGGTCTGGTGGTCCGGATGGTCTGCACTGGTGCCCATTGTTCGCCACTTTTGGTAACAGCACACCTCCTACAGGTCCGACACACGCTTTCCACCAGGGTCTGTAAACCCGGGAAGAAATACTGCCGGCGGACCCATTGCAGGGTCTTCTCTGTACCAAAATGGGCGCCTTCTTCGTGGGCCTCCGTCACCAGACCACGGGCCAAATCTCTGGGGAGAACAACCTGCCACACCTTCCGGAACTCGTGCTCGAGATAAGCCTGGCGGCACAATACTCCTCCTCGTACGGCCAATCGTTCCCACTGGCGTACCAGCCTCTGGCCCCACGGGCTAAGCTGCAGCCTCTCCGCGGAGGACGGCCAGTGGTCCCGCTCCTTCCACCCACGCACACACTGCACCTCCTGGTCTTGCCCTTGTGCTGCGGCCCAGTCCGGCAAGGCCTTCTGTAGTAGAATCCCACGCGTTGCCTTGGGCCCGGTTGGGCTAAGGATCATCCTGGTAAGGTCAGGGATCTCCTGACCCTCCCTCTCTTTATCCGTGGGCCCCGTAGGTAGCCCTACCGGATAGCGGGACAGGGCGTCTGCATTTGTATTCGCCTTACCCGGCCGGTATCGGATTTTAAAGGAGAACTTGGCCAAGCGTGCCACCCAACGCTGCTCCAGGGCGCCCAACTTAGCTGTATGCAGGTGCGACAGGGGGTTGTTATCCGTGACCACTTCGAAGTCGGTGGCGGTCAGGTACTCCGCAAACTTCTCGGTGACCGCCCAGACGACAGCCAGCAACTCCAGCTTGAACGAGCTGTAGTTGTCAGGGTTCCGCTCCGACTCCCGGAGACTCCGACTCCCATATGCAATAACTCGCTCCTGGCCCTCCTGCAGCTGGGAGAGTACAGCCCCCAGGCCTTGGTGGCTCCCGTCGGTGTACAATATGAATGGCTTGTCAAAGTCAGCATAAGCCAGTACGGGGGCCTGGGTGAGGGCTTGTTTAAGACCCGTGAAGGCAACCTCCTGCGCTTGGTCCCACGCCACTGCCCGATTCCGCACATCCGTGGCAACACCTCGCAACAGTCCATGCAGGGGGCCTGCGATCTTGGCAAAGTCTCGAATGAACCGCCGATAGTAGCCCACCAATCCCAGAAAGGCCCTCAACTCCGTCACGTTGCCCGGGGTCCTCCACTCTTGGACTGCGGCAATTTTGTCGGGGGTGGGCCGCACCCCTTCCTCTGAGACTACGTGGCCCAGGTATTCCAAGCTGGACTTCAAGAGGTGGCACTTCCGTGGTTTCAATTTGAGGCCGTATTGTTCCAATCGTTGAAGCACTTGTTCCAACCTATGCAAGTGTTCCTCCAGGGTGGGGGCGAACACTATAATGTCGTCCAAATAGATGAGGATTGCTTCAAAGTTCAAGTCCCCGAGACAGCGCTCCATAAGGCGCTGGAACGTGGCTGGTGCATTGGAAAGCCCGAAGGGCATTCGACAGAAATCGAAAAGCCCCATGGGCGTAATGAATGCCGTCTTCGCCTGATCCTTCTCCGCCACGGGCACCTGCCAGTACCCACTGGCCAGATCCAGCGTGGAGAAGAAGCGCGACTTCCCTAGAGCCGCCAGTGACTCTTCAATGCGGGGTAATGGATAAGCGTCCCGGACGGTGCAGCTGTTCAACCTCCGGTAGTCCACGCAGAATCGGATTGTCCCATCTTTCTTCTTTACCAGCACAATGGGGGCAGCCCATGGGCTCTTACTTTCCCTGATGACACCGTTGGCTAACATTTGTTGGATCATGGTCTTGACCTCCTTGTACAGCTTCGGGGGAATCTGCCGATAGCGCTCCCGAGCGGGCAGACTGTCACCGGTGTTGATCTCATGCTCTATCTCAGTCGTGTGGCCAAAATCTTCCTCGCTGCGAGAGAACGACTTCTGTCGTGCCCACAACATTTGTTTTACCCGGTCTATCTCTGTGCACTAAGGTCCTCCAGTGATACATCCATCTGGTTTAGAATCACGTCCCCGTTCCACTCCGCGGTGGGTTCCTGTTTTTCCTCGAGGGCGACGGCCAACGTCCAAGGCTCGCATGCGTCCGGCTTTAAGGTAACCCTAGGGCCTGGTTCAATACCACCCTCGGGGATAGCCTCTAGATGAGCCAGTACCGACCTGGCCGGGATCTTAATTGGTGAGTTTCCCAGGTTGCACACCCGTAGGGGTACGGTGCCGTTCCGTACGACCGCTACGGTTCTGGCCAGCAGCAACCCGGCCTCCACTTGCCTGAACCAACAAGGTTCTATCACAACCTCCCTTCCTTCCAGCCGCTGCTGCGCACGGACGGGTACTTCCAGGACCACCTCCTGTCTCGCTGGGATCCTCACCTTTTGGTTATGTCGCGTCTTGATCAGGCCGAGGGGGCGCAAGGCTTCCACAGAGGCGGTCTCTTCGTTTCACTGGACGACTCTCTGGAAAGCTTGCTGCACCGGCTTCTGCGCACCCAGATACTTCCAGTACTGGGGGCCCTTATCATGTACGAGTACTTGATCCAGACTCCGTAGGATGTTCATCCCCAGAATCACCGGCCCATGGTGAAACTCCTCGCCACTCACCACTACGAACCCCTTTTTCCCAAGGGACTGCCCGTACACCTCCACCTCAATCCACACGACCCCTGTTACGGGAATGGGAAGGTTGTTCGCGGCCACTAGGGTCACCCAATTTCCGACACTGGTGGTCGTGAGATGGGCATAGTCTTCCCTAAACCGTGTCTCGGACATGGTGGACACTTGCGACCCGGTATCCAAAAGGCAACGTTGATCCCTCCCTCCTAACTTTGCCACTACCGTGGGACACTCACCGAACAAGTCAGATGAGTTGACGATGTCTACTTGTGCGCCGCCTTCCCCCGCGGATTGTCCCGTTACCGCGAGGGACCTTAGTTTAAAGGTCTCCTACGCCCCTCCCGTCCGGAGCGGCGCCCCGGACAATCCCGAGCGAAATGTCCAGGCTCCTCACATTCCCAACACACCAACTCGCGGGGTCCCCTCGGGCGCACCTCCCCTCCCCCGACGTCCAGCAGTCTCCGTCTCCCTTTTCCTCCGAGGGTTTTTTTCCTTGGCACGATCCCCGTCGTCCCAACCCCTCCTTTCGGGGTCGGCGTCCCGGCTTTCGGCCCGTTCCACCCTCTGTCTTAACTGGGACACTTCGTCCTGGACGAGAAGGAGCGTGGTGGTTAACTCCTTGATGCATCCCTCCAAGGGACTAATCTCCGGCGTCCGGACCCTATCTATCGGTTGGGTGGGTGGTGTGGACACGGCGCTGGAACTAAGCTCCGCATTTTCTTCCTTCTTCAGTGCCATCCCCAACACTTCGAAGATGGTGAGCTTGCCATCCCCATCGACCTTATCCTGGAGGTAGTTCCGCAGGGACCTGCTCCTCAGCCCACCAATTAAAATACCTCTCAAGGTGGAATCCGGGTCCCCAGTCATCAACTCCTCATCTTCCCTCGTCTGGATCTCACTCATGTATTCCTGGATCGCGTTAGCGAACTGAGAAATCGTCTCGTCTTCCCTTTAAACCCGTGCGAACACACGCTTCTTCAGCGTGGTGGTGGTGGCCTTTTCCCCATACACGCCCTTCAGGATGGTGAAGACGTCAGCCAGGCTTCTACGAAGCCGCTCGGGGCGTACTCTCACGGTCTTCCGGGCATCGCCAGTCAGGACCTTCAATGCCAAATTCACCTGTACCCGTTTCGGAATCTGGTAGAGGTCGATCGTGGTTTCCAACTGCTCGATCCACTCCGTCAAGGGCATATTCTGCCCGTCGAACTTGTCAAGGTGGTTGAGGGCTGCTCCGATGGGTAACCTGGCCCGAGGCTGATCGCTGGGCGCGTCATTCGTCTCCTCGAGGTACTCGTTACCGTCGCTCTCCGACTTGTCCACTTCCCGATCCATTTTCTCCGAGGATCCTGCCGACTACGCCAAATGTAAGGATGCCGAAGTGGTGTGAAGCCTGCGCCCGTGTAAGTGGACCACTGCTTACCTCCGTCTGCACCGCACACTCCGCCCCACTGAACCTTGACTGCAAAAGACTCCTCTTCGCGACCTTCGCCCGGAACTCAGCCTGGAACTCGGCGGCTAGAGGGGACAAGAAATATTCTCACTACGTGCCCACTTCTTCCTCTGGGGGAATAAGTGGCACACCGGGGTGGCCGCGACGTTCACCGGTTAGGTGAATGTCATCATCGGCCCGTGGGCCTCAGCCACCCAATCGTCATCTATTTGGCACTTGCGCTCCGAGGTGGGAGCGAGCCCGCTAGGCCTAGCGGGGTCTCGCGACCGGCGCTCGACACAGACAAGGACACACACTCACAGAGGATACTCACACTGGTACTCTTGTCAGCTTGCTTGATGCGCCACTCCGCGCCTGGGGAGAGAATGACAGCAGCCTCCCTACAACTGAACAACGGCTAACAACAAAACTGAGCCTAACTACTACGAACTACAACGGTTTACTGGGTCGGCTACTTCACCTAATCTCAAACAACAGGTCAAGCAAACACAAGTTCAATGTGAGTACAATATAAATGAGTACCTTACCATCCGGTCCGACGCAGGTTCTGCTACCTCGCCCCGGTGGTGACCAACTCTCCACGACCCCTCCCCACCCTGAGGGCGTATACCAGACGCGAGGGCCAGCCGACCCTCCGTGCCGCCTGCAATGTACCCCGCCCTGCTTAGCTGGTACCGTTGGATGACCTGGGCCTAATGCCCCGGGTCACCTTATGAGTCCCTACCCCCCCCTGGCTAGGTACCCTAGGGCCTACTGCCCCCTTCTTGCCTCCGCAGGCCTATGGCCCGTTATGCCCCCGGGCCTAATGCCCGCCTGTGTGACTGGTGGTGGTTTGGGCCAAACGCCCAAAACCCCACAGGGAGGTGATGGTCGGGTCTGGGTCTGCAGGCCACGGGCCGGGTGGAGCCCTGACTACGCGCGGCCTCCTGGGCCTAGACGCGCCGACCAATATGCCCACGGGCCGGAAGGGCCCGACTATCTGCCCACAGGCCGAGAGGGCCTGACTATGCCCACGGGCCTAGTGCCCGAACACCCGGTGGTCCAGGGGGAATTGAGAGGCTCGGCACGAGGCCGCTTACCGGGCCGTAGGGAGAGGCCGCGGTGGGGAGCTTCGTTAGCTCTTTTGCCTCCCACACACCGCGGCACTCTCCTCCGGAACTTCCGGTGGGCTCCTCTTCCGCGGCCGTCCCGACGTCTTCTTCCCGGGCGTCGACTGGTTCTCTCCGCGGGGGCCGCTTCTGGCTTCTCCTTCCCGGCCGCTCCCGTCGCCGTCGCCGCCTCTTCCTCTGGACCGCCGCGTTCTTTCTTCTGCTCCTTCTTTCGTTGGAGCTCTTCTCTGCTTCGTCCCCGGCGCCAACTGGCCGCTCCCGCTCCGCCGCGTCTGTTATAAGACGCTGGGAGGGGGCGGCGCTATGACGCGACGAGCCTTGATTGGCTCGTTGCGGCATGTTCTGATTGGCTGACCGGGCGCGAGCCCTGATTGGCTCCCGCCCGGCGCCATCCCCGCCTCTTCGTGCCGTGATTGGAGGGGCTTGAATCCCATCGGATGCAAGCCCCTCCGTGCTGGGGACCCGCCGCAACGCCACCGCTGTCCGGGGGGAACGGAGGTGAGTGACTTCCCCCGTCCCCCCAACCCGCTGCCCTCTCACAAACTGACCGTTTTCTGGGAGTGTTTGGAAAAATGCAGGCGTGTCAAAGCGTTTGCAGGGCGGGTGTCTGACGTCAATCCCGGGCTTGAATAGGCTGAAGTGATCGCAGCGGCTCAGTAAGGTCAGAGCTACTCAGAAACTGCACAAGCTGTTTTGGTACAGGGCGTCTGCACACGCATTCGCACACTTGCAAAGCTAAAATATACTCCCCTATAGGCGGCATCTATCTGTTCGCAGCACTGCAAAAACTAGCTAGCAAGCGATCAGATCTGAATTAGGCACTCTATCGCATGATAAAATGTGAATGAAGTTGCACTACTGTGTGGCGTAATTTGAATCGGGGGTACTATTGTGTGGTCATGCCCCTTCCAAGCAAGAACACACCCCTTTTTGGGCTGTGCGCCGAATGTGCAAAGTGTTCCTATTTAAAATATAGTGGGTAGGAGCACCAAAATGAGGACTGCTATGGGTAAGGGGTGATGGTGCTGGGAAAGGGTTGCAGGGTCAGAGGTGGAACTAGTGGTGGTGCTAGGGGGCACCAGCCAAAATCTTGCCTAGGGCATCATATTGGTTAGGGCAGGCTTTTGTAACGCAGCCGCCCCGATCACGCCCCACCGGTTCATGCTGGCACGCTCCCGTTTCCAAGCCGCGCCCCCGAAATGCTCCGTCTCTGCTTTGGAAAAGGAGCATTGCCGCCCCCTGCCCCGCAAATACCTCTGCCTGATTGACAGGCAGAGGCGGTCTCATTTTCTGCGGTCACCCACAGAAAATGCGAGCGCCGCGCATGCGCCCAAATCTTTTTAGTAATTTTTGATGTTGGATCGCATATTGCGATCCGACCTGAATCGGGCCCATAGAACACCCCCTACCGCCAGTGGGACATCAAAGCAGCCGCTGATAGCAATCCCCCACCCATACTGCTGCAGGATGGATAGGGGCCCGAGTGCACTGCTGTGCCCAGGGGCCTAAACTGCTGTTAAGACAGCCCAGGTTTATATGTGTGTGTGTGTGTGTGTGTGTGTTATACTTACTTCAGCCTCCAGAGCAGCTGCTTCCACCTGGCTACCGGCCTGTCACCCGCGCTGTGCTCTTCTCCTACTGCGGACATTGGGATTCGGGAGGGGCGGAGCGTAGGTTGTACAGAATGCTGCAGTCACTGCAGCGTGCCAATGCCCGGTTGCCTGGCGGGGGCGGCAGCGGAAACGCGGATGTGGGGGTGCTGACTATCTAAGGATGTATGGGTGTTTCTGCACCCCGTTCCGACACCCAGAACGATTATCTAAGGTGGTCTGCGTTCAATTCTGAAACCCAGCACGGCTATCTAAAGATGTCTCTGTGTTCTGCACACCAGCACGGTACCCAGAATGGGTATTTAAGGTGGCCTACTGCCCGTTTCGGAACCCAGAATGGGTATCTAAGGTGGTCTACATCCTATTCCGGCACCCTGAACAGCTATCTAAGTTTTTCTGGGTGCTCTACACCCCGTTCTACCAACCGGAACGGGTAGCTAAGGTGTTCTGCACCCTATTCCGGCACCCTGAACAGCTATATAAGGTTGTCTGGGTGTCCTGCACACAATTCCGGCACCTGAAACTGCTATCGAAGGTAGTCTGCATCCTTTTCCGGCAACCACAATGGCTATCCAAGATGGTCTGCGGCCCCTTCCGGCACTCGGAACGGCTATCTAATGTGGTCTGCGCCCCATACCTGCACCCTGAATACTATCTATGGTTATCTGCTGCCTGTTGCGGCACCCGAAATGGCTGCGTGATGTGGTCTGGGTGTTCTACACCCCCTTCCGGTACCTGGAACAGCTATCTTCAGGTGGTATGTGGCCCATTCCGGCACCTGGAATGCTATCTAAAATGATCTGCACCCCAGATCGCTGCGTAATGTGGTCTGGGTGTTCTGCACCAGGTTCAGGTACATGGTACGGCAATCTAATGTGGTCTGTGCCCTGTTCCTGCATCCGGAACTGCTACCTATGGTGATCTACTGCCTGTTCCGGCACCCGGAATGGCTATTTACTATGGTCTGAGTTTTCTGCACTCCGTTCGGTAGCCGGAATGGCTATATAATGTGGTCTGCACACCGTTCCAGCACCCGGAATGGCTATCTAAGGTGGACTGCGCCCCGTTCCGGCACCCGGAACAGCTATCTAAGGTGGCCTGCGCCCTATTCCGGTACCCGGAATGGCTATCTACGGTGATCTGCTGCCTGGTCCGGCACCCGGAATAGCTGTGTAATGTGGACTCGGTTTATTGCACCTCCTTCCAGCACCCGAAACGGCTATCTAAGGTGGCCTGTGGACCATTCCCGCACCCTGAACAGCTATCTAAGGTTGTCTGGGTGACCTGCACACCATTTCGACACATGAAACGGCAATCTAATGTGGTCTGCATCCTGTTCCGGCACCCGGAACGGTTGTCTATAATGGTTTGAGCCCTGTTCCGGCACCCGGAACAGGTATCTAAGGTGGTCTGCACCTTATTCCGGCACCCTGAACAGCTATCTAAGGTTGTCTGGGTGTCCTGCACACCATTTCGGCACATGAAACTGCAATCTAATGTGGTCTGCATCCTGTTCCGGCACCCGGAACGGTTGTCTATGATGGTTTGAGCCCTGTTCCGGCACCAGGAACAGGTATCTAAGGTGGTCTGCACCCTATTCCGGCACCCTGAACAGCTATCTAAGGTTGCCTGGGTGTCCTGCACACCATTCCGGCACATGAAACAGCTATCTAAGGTGGTATGCATCCTGGGTCGGCACCCGGAACGGTTGTATAAGCTGGTCTGTGCCCTGTTCCGGGACTTGGAACAGTGATCTAAGGTGGTCTGCGCCCTATTCCGGGAACCTGAAAAGCTATTTAAGGTTGCCTGGGTGTCCTGCACACCATTCCGGCACATGAAACAGCTATCTAAGGTGGCATGCATCCTGTTCCGGCACCCGGAACGGTTGTATAAGCTGGTATGTGCCCTATTCCGGCACCCAGAACAGGTATCTAAGGTGGTCTGCGCCCTATTCCGGCAAACTGAACAGCTATCTAAGGTTGTCTGGGTGTCCTGCACACCATTCCGGCACCTGAAACAGCAATCTAAGGTGGCATGCATCCTGTTCCGGTACCCGGAACGGTTGTCTATGATGGTTTGAGCCCTGTTCCGGCACCTGGAACAGGTATCTAAGGTGGTCTGCGCCCTGTTCCAGCACCTAGAACGGTTGTCTATGATGGTTTGAGCCCTGTTCCGGCACCCGTAACAGGTATCTAAGGTTGTCTGCGCCCTATTCCGGGAACCTGAAAAGCTATCTAAGGTTGATGGGTGTCCTGCATACCATTTTGGCACATGAAACGGCAATCTAATGTGGTCTGCATCCTGTTCCAGCACCTAGAACGGTTGTCTATGATGGTTTGAGCCCTGTTCCGGCACCCGGAACAGGTATCTAAGGTGGTCTGCGCCCTATTCCGGCACCCTGAACAGCTATTTAAGGTTGCCTGGGTGTCCTGCACACCATTCCGGCACATGAGACAGCTATCTAAGGTGGCATGCATCCTGTTCCGGCACCCGGAACGGTTGTATAAGCTGGTCTGTGCCCTGTTCCGGCACCCAGAACAGATATCTAAGGTGGTCTGCGCCCTATTACGGCAAACTGAACAGCTATCTAAGGTTGTCTGTGTGTCCTGCACACCATTCCGGCACCTGAAACAGCAATATAAGGTGGTCTGCATCCTGTTCCGGCACCCGGAACGGTTGTCTATGATGGTTTGAGCCCTGTTCCGGCACCTGGAACAGGTATCTAAGGTGGTCTGCACCTTATTCCGGCACCCTGAACAGCTATCTAAGGTTGCCTGGGTGTCCTGCACACCATTTCGGCACATAAAACGTCAATCTAATGTGGTCTGCATCCTGTTCCGGCACCAGACACGGTTGTCTATAATGGTTTGAGCCCTGTTCCGGCACCCGGAACAGGTATCTAAGGTGGTCTGCACCATATTCCGTTACCCTGAACAGCTATCTATGGTTGTCTGGGTGTCCTGCACACCATTTCGGCACATGAAACGGCAATTTAATGTGGTCTGCATCCTGTTCCGGCACCCGGAACAGTTGTATAAGCTGCTGTGCGCCCTGTTCCGGCACCTGGCACAGGTATCTAAGGTGGTCTGCACCCTATTCCGGCAACCTGAACAGCTATCTAAGGTTGTCTGGGTGTCCTGCACACCATTCCGGCACATGAAACGGCAATCTAATGTGGTCTGCATCCTGTTCCGGCACCCGGAACGGTTGTCTATGATGGTTTGAGCCCTGTTCCGGCACCCGGAACAGGTATCTAAGGTGGTCTGCGCCCTATTCCGCACCCTGAACAGCTATCTAAGGTTGTCTGGGTGTCCTGCACACCATTCCGGCACATGAAACAGCTATCTAAGGTGGCATGCATCCTGTTCCGGCACCCGGAACGGTTGTCTATGATGGTTTGAGCCCTGTTCCGGCACCCGGAACAGGTATCTAAGGTGGTCTGCGCCCTATTCCGCACCCTGAACAGCTATCTAAGGTTGTCTGGGTGTCCTGCACACCATTCCGGCACATGAAACAGCTATCTAAGGTGGCATGCATCCTGTTCCGGCACCCGGAACGGTTGTCTATGATGGTTTGAGCCCTGTTCCTGCACCTGGAACAGGTTTCTAAGGTGGTCTGTGCCCTATTCTGGCAATCTGAACAGCTATCTAAGGTTGTCTGGGTGTCCTGCACACCATTCCGGCACATGATACGGCAATCTAATGTGGTCTGCATCCTGTTCCGACACCTAGAACGGTTGTCTATGATGGTTTGAGCCCTGTCCGGCACCCGGAACAGGCATCTAAGGTGGTCTTCACCCTATTCTAGTACCCTGAATGGCTCTCTAAGGTTGCCTGGGTGTCCTGCACACCATTTCGGCACATGAAACGGCAATCTAATGTGGTCTGCATCCTGTTCCGGCACCCAGAACGGTTGTATAAGCTGGTCTGTGCCCTGTTCCGGGACTCGGAACAGTGATCTAAGGTTGTCTGCGCCCTATTCCGGGAACCTGAAAAGCTATCTAAGGTTGATGGGTGTCCTGCATACCATTTTGGCACATGAAACAACAATCTAATGTGGTCTGCATCCTGTTCCAGCACCTAGAACGGTTGTCTATGATGGTTTGAGCCCTGTTCCGGCACCCGGAACAGGTATCTAAGGTGGTTTGCACCCTATTCCGGCACCCTGAACAGCTATCTAAGGTTGTCTGGGTGTCCTGCACACCATTTCGGCACATGAAACGGCAATCTAATGTGGTCTGCATCCTGTTCCGGCACCCAGAACGGTTGTATAAGCTGGTCTGCGCCCTGTTCCGGCAACCGGAACATGGATCTAAGGAGGTCTGCGCCCTATTCCGGCACCCTGAACAGCAATCTAAGGTTGTCTGGGTGTCCTGCACACCATTCCGGCACATGAAACAGCTATCTAAGGTGGCATGCATCCTGTTCCGGCACCCGGAAAGGTTGTATAAGCTGGTCTGTGCCCTGTTCCGGCACCCAGAACAGGTATCTAAGGTGGTCTGCGCCCTATTACGGCAAACTGAACAGCTATCTAAGGCTGTCTGGGTGTCCTGCACACCATTTCGGCACATGAAACGGCAATCTAATGTGGTCTGCATCCTATTCCGGCACCCGGAATGGTTGTATATGCTGCTCTGCACCCTGTACCGGCACCTGGCACAGGTATCTAAGGTGGTCTGCACCCTATTCCGGCAACCTGAACAGCTATCTAAGGTTGTCTGGGTGTCCTGCACACCATTCCGGCACATGAAACAGCTATCTAAGGTGGCATGCATCCTGTTCCGGCACCTGGAACGGTTGTCTATGATGGTTTGAGCCCTGTTCCGGCACCTGGAACAGGTATCTAAGGTGGTCTGCGCCCTATTCCGGCAACCTGAACAGCTTTCTAAGGTTGTCTGGGTGTCCTGCACACCATTCCGGCACATAAAACAGCTATCTAAGGTGGCATGCATCCTGTTCCAGCACCCGGAACGGTTGTCTATGATGGTTTGAGCCCTGTTCCAGCACCCGGAACAGGTATCTTAGGTGGTCTGTGCCCTATTCCGCACCCTGAACAGCTATCTAAGGTTGCCTGGGTGTCCTGCACACCATTCCGGCACATGAAACAGCTATCTAAGGTGGCATGCATCCTGTTCCGGCACCCGGAACGGTTGTCTATGATGGTTTGAGCCCTGTTCCGGCACCTGGAACAGGTTTCTAAGGTGGTCTGCGCCCTATTCTGGCAATCTGAACAGCTATCTAAGGTTGTCTGGGTGTCCTGCACACCATTCCGGCAGATGAAACGGCAATTTAATGTAGTCTGCATCCTGTTCCGACACCTGGAACGGTTGTCTATGATGGTTTGAGCCCTGTCCGGCACCCGGAACAGGTATCTAAGGTGGTCTGCACCCTATTCTAGTACCCTGAACGGCTCTCTAAGGTTGCCTGGGTGTCCTACACACCATTCCGGCACATTAAACAGCTATCTAAGGTGGTATGCATCCTGTTCCGGCACCCGGAACGGTTGTATAAGCTGGACTGTGCCCTGTTCCGGGACTCGGAACAGTGATCTAAGGTTGTCTGCGCCCTATTCCGGGAACCTGAAAAGCTATCTAAGGTTGATGGGTGTCCTGCATACCATTTTGGCACATGAAACGGCAATCTAATGTGGTCTGCATCCTGTTCCAGCACCTAGAACGGTTGTCTATGATGGTTTGAGCCCTGTTCCGGCACCCGGAACAGGTATCTAAGGTGGTCTGCGCCCTATTCCGGCACCCTGAACAGCTATTTAAGGTTGCCTGGGTGTCCTGCACTCCATTCCGGCACATGAGACAGCTATCTAAGGTGGCATGCATCCTGTTCCGGCACCCGGAACGGTTGTTTAAGCTGGTCTGTGCCCTGTTCCGGCACCCAGAACAGGTATCTAAGGTGGTCTGCGCCCTATTACGGCAAACTGAACAGCTATCTAAGGTTGTCTGTGTGTCCTGCACACCATTCCGGCGCCTGAAACAGCAAAATAAGGTGGTCTGCATCCTGTTCCGGCACCTGGAACGGTTGTCTATGATGGTTTGAGCCCTGTTCCGGCACCTGGAACAGGTATCTAAGGTGGTCTGCACCCTATTCCGGCACCCTGAACAGCTATCTAAGGTTGCCTGGGTGTCCTGCACACCATTTCGGTACATGAAACGGCAATCTAATGTGGTCTGCATCCTGTTCCGGCACCCGGAACGGTTGTCTATGATGGTTTGAGCCCTGTTCCGGCACCCGGAACAGGTATCTAAGGTGGTCTGCGCCCTATTCCGGTACCCTGAACAGCTATCTAAGGTTGTCTGGGTGTCCTGCACACCATTCCGGCACATGAAACAGCTATCTAAGGTGGCATGCATCCTGTTCCGGCACCCGGAACGGTTGTCTATAATGGTTTGAGCCCTGTTCCGGCATCCGGAACAGGTATCTAAGGTGGTCTGCACCCTATTCTGGCACCCTGAACAGCTATCTAAGGTTGTCTGGGTGTCCTGCACACCATTTCGGCACATGAAACGGCAATCTAATATGGTCTGCATCCTGTTCCGGCACCCGGAACGGTTGTATAAGCTGCTCTGCGCCCTGTTCCGGCACCCGGCTCAGGTATCTAAGGTGGTCTGCGCCCTATTCCGGCAACCTGAACAGCTTTCTAAGGTTGTCTGGGTGTCCTGCACACCATTCCGGCACATGAAACAGCTATCTAAGGTGGCATGCATCCTGTTCCGGCACCCGGAACGGTTGTATAAGCTGGTCTGCGCCCTGTTCCGGCACCCGGAACAGGTGTCTAAGGTGGTCTGCACCCTATTCCAGTACCCTGAACGGCTCTCTAAGGTTGCCTGGGTGTCCTACACACCATTCCGGCACATGAAACAGCTATCTAAGGTGGTATGCATCCTGTTCCGGCACCCGGAACGGTTGTATAAGCTGGTCTGTGCCCTGTTCCGGGACTCGGAACAGTGATCTAAGGTGGTCTGCGCCCTATTCCGGGAACCTGAAAAGCTATATAAGATTGATGGGTGTCCTGCATTCCATTTTGGCACAAGAAACGGCAATCTAATGTGGTCTGCATCCTGTTCCAGCACCTAGAACGGTTGTCTATGATGGTTTGAGCCCTGTTCCGGCACCCGGAACAGGTATCTAAGGTGGTCTGCACCCTATTCCGGCACCCTGAACAGCTATTACAGGTTGCCTAGGTGTCCTGCACACCATTCCGGCACATGAAACAGCTATCTAAGGTGGCATGCATCCAGTTCCGGCACCCGGAACGGTTGTATAAGCTGGTCTGTGCCCTGTTCCGGCACCCAGAACAGGTATCTAAGGTGGTCTGCGCCCTATTCCGGTACCCTGAACAGCTATCTAAGGTTGTCTGGGTGTCCTGCACACCATACCGGCACATGAAACAGCTATCTAAGGTGGCATGCATCCTGTTCCGGCACCCGGAACGGTTGTCTATAATGGTTTGAGCCCTGTTCCGGCATCCGGAACAGGTATCTAAGGTGGTCTGCACCCTATTCTGGCACCCTGAACAGCTATCTAAGGTTGTCTGGGTGTCCTGCACACCATTTCGGCACATGAAACGGCAATCTAATATGGTCTGCATCCTGTTCCGGCACCCGGAACGGTTGTATAAGCTGCTCTGCGCCCTGTTCCGGCACCCGGCTCAGGTATCTAAGGTGGTCTGCGCCCTATTCCGGCAACCTGAACAGCTATCTAAGGTTGTCTGGGTGTCCTGCACACCATTCCGGCACATGAAACAGCTATCTAAGGTGGCATGCATCCTGTTCCGGCACCCGGAACGGTTGTTTAAGCTAGTCTGCGCCCTGTTCCGGCACCCGGAACAGGTGTCTAAGGTGGTCTGCACCCTATTCCAGTACCCTGAACGGCTCTCTAAGGTTGCCTGGGTGTCCTACACACCATTCCGGCACATGAAACAGCTATCTAAGGTGGTATGCATCCTGTTCCGGCACCCGGAACGGTTGTATAAGCTGGTCTGTGCCCTGTTCCGGGACTCGGAACAGTGATCTAAGGTGGTCTGCGCCCTATTCCGGGAACCTGAAAAGCTATCTAAGATTGATGGGTGTCCTGCATACCATTTTGGCACATGAAACGGCAATCTAATGTGGTCTGCATCCTGTTCCAGCTCCTAGAACGGTTGTCTATGATGGTTTGAGCCCTGTTCCGGCACCCGGAACAGGTATCTAAGGTGGTCTGCACCCTATTCCGGCACCCTGAACAGCTATTACAGGTTGCCTAGGTGTCCTGCACACCATTCCGGCACATGAAACAGCTATCTAAGGTGGCATGCATCCAGTTCCGGCACCCGGAACGGTTGTATAAGCTGGTCTGTGCCCTGTTCCGGCACCCAGAACAGGTATCTAAGGTGGTCTGCGCCCTATTCCGGCAAACTGAACAGCTATCTAAGGTTGTCTGGGTGTCCTGCACACCATTCCGGCACCTGAAACAGCAATCTAAGGTGGTCTGCATCCTGTTCCGGCACCCAACACGGTTGTATAAGCTGGTCTGCGCCCTGTTCCGGCACCTGGAACAGGTATCTTAGGTGGTCTGCGCCCTATTCTGGCAATCTGAACAGCTATCTAAGGTTGTCTGGGTGTCCTGCACACCATTCCGGCACATCAAACGGCAATCTAATGTGGTCTGCATCCTGTTCCGACATCTGGAACGGTTGTCTATGATGGTTTGAGCCCTGGTCCGGCACCTGGAACAGGTATCTAAGGTGGTCTGCCCCCTATTCTGGCACCCTGAACAGCTATCTAAGGTTGTCTGGGTGTCCTGCACACCATTCCGGCACATGAAACAGCTATCTAAGGTGGCATGCATCCTGTTCCGGCACCCGGAACGGTTGTCTATGATGGTTGGAGCCCTGTTCCGGCACCCGGAACAGGTATCTAAGGTGATCTGCACCCTATTCCGGCAAACTGAACAGCTATCTAAGGTTGTCTGGGTGTCCTGCACACCATTCCGACACATGAAACAACTATCTAAGGTGGCATGCATCCTGTTCCGGCACCCGGAATGGTTGTCTATGATGGTTTGAGCCCTGTTCCGGCACCCGGAACAGGTATCTAAGGTGTTCTGCCCCCTATTCTGGCACCCTGAACAGCTATCTAAGGTTGTCTGGGTGTCCTGCACACCATTTCGGCACATGAAACAGCAATCTAATGTGGTCTGCATCCTGTTCCGGCACCCGGGACGGTTGTATAAGCTGGTCTGCGCCCTGTTCCGGCAACCGAAACAGGGATCTAAGGAGGTCTGCGCCCTATTCCGGCACCCTGAACAGCAATCTAAGGTTGTCTGGGTGTCCTGCACACCATTCCGGCACATGAAACAGCTATCTAAGGTGGCATGCATCCTGTTCCGGCACCCGGAACGGTTGTCTATAATGGTTTGAGCCCTGTTCCGGCACCCGGAACAGGTATCTAAGGTGGTCTGCACCCTATTCCGTAACCCTGAACAGCTATCTAAGGTTGTCTGGGTGTCCTGCACACCATTTCGGCACATGAAACGGCAATCTAATGTGGTCTGCATCCTGTTCCGGCACCCGGAATGGTTGTATATGCTGCTCTGCACCCTGTTCCGGCACCTGGCACAGATATCTAAGGTGGTCTGCGCCCTATTCCGGCAACCTGAACAGCTATCTAAGGTTGTCTGGGTGTCCTGCACACCATTCCGGCACATAAAACAGCTATCTAAGGTGGCATGCATCCTGTTCCGGCACCCGGAACGGTTGTCTATGATGGTTTGAGCCCCGTTCCAGCACCCGGAACAGGTATCTTAGGTGGTCTGTGCCCTATTCCGCACCCTGAACAGCTATCTAAGGTTGCCTGGGTGTCCTGCACACCATTCCGGCACATGAAACAGCTATCTAAGGTGGCATGCATCCTGTTCCGGCACCTGGAACGGTTGTCTATGATGGTTTGAGCCCTGTTCCGGCACCTGGAACAGGTTTCTAAGGTGGTCTGCGCCCTATTCTGGCAATCTGAACAGCTATCTAAGGTTGTCTGGGTGTCCTGCACACCATTCCGGCAGATGAAACGGCAATCTAATGTGGTCTGCATCCTGTTCCGACACCTGGAACGGTTGTCTATGATGGTTTGAGCCCTGTCCGGCACCCGGAACAGGTATCTAAGGTGGTCTGCACCCTATTCTAGTACCCTGAACGGCTCTCTAAGGTTGCCTGGGTGTCCTACACACCATTCCGGCACATTAAACAGCTATCTAAGGTGGTATGCATCCTGTTCCGGCACCCGGAACGGTTGTATAAGCTGGACTGTGCCCTGTTCCGGGACTCGGAACAGTGATCTAAGGTTGTCTGCGCCCTATTCCGGGAACCTGAAAAGCTATCTAAGGTTGTCTGTGTGTCCTGCATACCATTCCGGCACCTGAAACAGCAAAATAAGGTGGTCTGCATCCTGTTCCGGCACCCGGAACGGTTGTCTATGATGGTTTGAGCCCTGTTCCGGCACTTGGAACAGGTATCTAAGGTGGTCTGCACCCTATTCCGGTACCCTGAACAGCTATCTAAGGTTGCCTGGGTGTCCTGCACACCATTTCGGCACATGAAACGGCAATCTAATGTGGTCTGCATCCTGTTCCGGCCCCCGGAACGGTTGTCTATGATGGTTTGAGCCCTGTTCCGGCACCCGAAACAGGTATCTAAGGTGGTCTGCACCCTATTCCGGCACCCTGAACAGCTATCTAAGGTTGTCTGGGTGTCCTGCACACCATTCCGGCACATAAAACAGCTATCTAAGGTGGCATGCATCCTGTTCCGGCACCCGGAACGGTTGTCTATGATGGTTTGAGCCCTGTTACGGCACCCGAAACAGGTATCTAAGCTGGTCTGCGCCCTGTTCCGGCACCTGGAACAGGTATCTTAGGTGGTCTGCGCCCTATTCTGGCAATCTGAACAGCTATCTAAGGTTGTCTGGGTGTCCTGCACACCATTCCGGCACATCAAACGGCAATCTAATGTGGTCTGCATCCTGTTCCGACATCTGGAACGGTTGTCTATGATGGTTTGAGCCCTGGTCCGGCACCTGGAACAGGTATCTATGGTGGTCTGCCCCCTATTCTGGCACCCTGAACAGCTATCTAAGGTTGTCTGGGTGTCCTGCACACCATTCCGGCACATGAAACAGCTATCTAAGGTGGCATGCATCCTGTTCCGGCACCCGGAACGGTTGTCTATGATGGTTGGAGCCCTGTTCCGGCACCCGGAACAGGTATCTAAGGTGATCTGCACCCTATTCCGGCAAACTGAACAGCTATCTAAGGTTGTCTGGGTGTCCTGCACACCATTCCGACACATGAAACAACTATCTAAGGTGGCATGCATCCTGTTCCGGCACCCGGAATGGTTGTCTATGATGGTTTGAGCCCTGTTCCGGCACCCGGAACAGGTATCTAAGGTGTTCTGCCCCCTATTCTGGCACCCTGAACAGCTATCTAAGGTTGTCTGGGTGTCCTGCACACCATTTCGGCACATGAAACAGCAATCTAATGTGGTCTGCATCCTGTTCCGGCACCCGGGACGGTTGTATAAGCTGGTCTGCGCCCTGTTCCGGCAACCGAAACAGGGATCTAAGGAGGTCTGCGCCCTATTCCGGCACCCTGAACAGCAATCTAAGGTTGTCTGGGTGTCCTGCACACCATTCCGGCACATGAAACAGCTATCTAAGGTGGCATGCATCCTGTTCCGGCACCCGGAACGGTTGTCTATAATGGTTTGAGCCCTGTTCCGGCACCCGGAACAGGTATCTAAGGTGGTCTGCACCCTATTCCGTAAACCCTGAACAGCTATCTAAGGTTGTCTGGGTGTCCTGCACACCATTTCGGCACATGAAACGGCAATCTAATGTGGTCTGCATCCTGTTCCGGCACCCGGAATGGTTGTATATGCTGCTCTGCACCCTGTTCCGGCACCTGGCACAGATATCTAAGGTGGTCTGCGCCCTATTCCGGCAACCTGAACAGCTATCTAAGGTTGTCTGGGTGTCCTGCACACCATTCCGGCACATAAAACAGCTATCTAAGGTGGCATGCATCCTGTTCCGGCACCCGGAACGGTTGTCTATGATGGTTTGAGCCCCGTTCCAGCACCCGGAACAGGTATCTTAGGTGGTCTGTGCCCTATTCCGCACCCTGAACAGCTATCTAAGGTTGCCTGGGTGTCCTGCACACCATTCCGGCACATGAAACAGCTATCTAAGGTGGCATGCATCCTGTTCCGGCACCTGGAACGGTTGTCTATGATGGTTTGAGCCCTGTTCCGGCACCTGGAACAGGTTTCTAAGGTGGTCTGCGCCCTATTCTGGAAATCTGAACAGCTATCTAAGGTTGTCTGGGTGTCCTGCACACCATTCCGGCAGATGAAACGGCAATCTAATGTGGTCTGCATCCTGTTCCGACACCTGGAACGGTTGTCTATGATGGTTTGAGCCCTGTCCGGCACCCGGAACAGGTATCTAAGGTGGTCTGCACCCTATTCTAGTACCCTGAACGGCTCTCTAAGGTTGCCTGGGTGTCCTACACACCATTCCGGCACATTAAACAGCTATCTAAGGTGGTATGCATCCTGTTCCGGCACCCGGCGCGGTTGTATAAGCTGGACTGTGCCCTGTTCCGGGACTCGGAACAGTGATCTAAGGTTGTCTGCGCCCTATTCCGGGTACCTGAAAAGCTATCTAAGGTTGTCTGTGTGTCCTGCATACCATTCCGGCACCTGAAACAGCAAAATAAGGTGGTCTGCATCCTGTTCCGGCACCCGGAACGGTTGTCTATGATGGTTTGAGCCCTGTTCCGGCACTTGGAACAGGTATCTAAGGTGGTCTGCACCCTATTCCGGTACCCTGAACAGCTATCTAAGGTTGCCTGGGTGTCCTGCACACCATTTCGGCACATGAAACGGCAATCTAATGTGGTCTGCATCCTGTTCCGGCACCCGGAACGGTTGTCTATGATGGTTTGAGCCCTGTTCCGGCACCCGGAACAGGTATCTAAGGTGGTCTGCGCCCTATTCCGCACCCTGAACAGCTATCTAAGGTTGTCTGGGTGTCCTGCACACCATTCCTGCACATGAAACAGCTATCTAAGGTGGCATGCATCCTGTTCCGGCACCCGGCGGTTGTCTATGATGGTTTGAGCCCTGCTCCGGCACCCGAAACAGGTATCTAAGGTGGTCTGCACCCTATTCCGGCACCCTGAACAGCTATCTAAGGTTGTCTGGGTGTCCTGCACACCATTTCGGCACATGAAACGGCAATCAAATATGGTCTGCATCCTGTTCCGGCACCCGACACGGTTGTATAAGCTGGTCTGCGCCCTATTCCGGCATCCGGAACAGGGATCTAAGGTGGTCTGCGCCCTATTCCGGTACCCTGAACAGCTATCTAAGGTTGTCTGGGTGTCCTGCACACCTTTCCGGCACATGAAACAGCTATCTAAGGTGGCATGCATCCTGTTCCGGCACCCGGAACGGTTGTCTATTATGGTTTGAGCCCTGTTCCGGCATCCGGAACAGGTATCTAAGGTGGTCTGCAACCTATTCCGGCACCCTGAACAGCTATCTAAGGTTGTCTGGGTGTCCTGCACACCATTTCGGCACATGAAACGGCAATCTAATATGGTCTGCATCGTGTTCCGGCACCAGGAACGGTTGTATAAGCTGCTCTGCGCCCTGTTCCGGCACCCGGCACAGGTATCTAAGGAGGTCTGCGCCCTATTCCGGCAACCTGAACAGCTATCTAAGGTTGTCTGGGTGTTCTGCATACCATTCCGGCACATGAAACAGCTATCTAAGGTGGCATGCATCCTGTTCCGTCACCCGAAACGGTTGTATAAGCTCTTCTGCGCCCTTTACCGGCACCCGGAACAGGTGTCTAAGGTGGTCTGCACCCTATTCCAGTACCCTGAACGGCTCTCTAAGGTTGCCTGGGTGTCCTACACACCATTCCGGCACATGAAACAGCTATCTAAGGTGGTATGCATCCTGGGTCGGCACCCGGAACGGTTGTATAAGCTGGTCTGTGCCCTGTTCCGGGACTTGGAACAGTGATCTAAGGTGGTCTGCGCCCTATTCCGGGAACCTGAAAAGCTATTTAAGGTTGCCTGGGTGTCCTGCACACCATTCCGGCACATGAAACAGCTATCTAAGGTGGCATGCATCCTGTTCCGGCACCCGGAACGGTTGTATAAGCTGGTCTGTGCCCTATTCCGGCACCCAGAACAGGTATGTAAGGTGGTCTGCGCCCTATTCCGGCAAACTGAACAGCTATCTAAGGTTGTCTGGGTGTCCTGCACACCATTCCGGCACATGAAACAGCAATCTAAGGTGGCATGCATCCTGTTCCGGCACCCAGAACGGTTGTCTATGATGGTTTGAGCCCTGTTCCTGCACCTGGAACAGGTATCTAAGGTGGTCTGCACCCTATTCTGGCAATCTGAACAGCTATCTAAGGTTGTCTGGGTGTCCTGCACACCATTCCGGCATATGAAACGGCAATCTGATGTGGTCTGCATCCTGTTCCGACACCTGGAACGGTTGTCTATGATGGTTTGAGCCCTGTCCGGCACCCGGAACAGGTATCTAAGGTGGTCTGCACCCTATTCCGGCACCCTGAACAGCTATCTAAGGTTGCCTGGGTGTCCTGCACACCATTTCGGCACATGAAACGGCAATCTAATGTGGTCTGCATCCTGTTCTGGCACCTGGAACGGTTGTATAAGCTGGTCTGCGCCCTGTTCCGGCACCCAGAACAGGTATCTAAGGTGGCCTGCGCCCTATTCCGGCAACCTGAACAGCTATCTAAGGTTGTCTGGGTGTCCTGCACACCATTCCGGCACATGAAACAGCTATCTAAGGTGGCATGCATCCTGTTCCGGCACCCGGAACGGTTGTCTATGATGGTTTGAGCCCTGTTCCGGCACCCGGAACAGGTATCTAAGGTGGTCTGCACCCTATTCCGGCACCCTGAACAGCTATCTAAGGTTGTCTGGGTGTCCTGCACACCAATTCGGCACATAAAACGGCAATCTAATGTGGTCTGCATCCTGTTCCGGCACCCAGAACGGTTGTATAAGCTGGTCTGCGCCCTGTTGCGGCAACCGGAACAGGGATCTAAGGTGGTCTGCGCCCTATTCCGGCACCCTGAACAGGTATCTAAGGTTGTCTGGGTGTCCTGCACACCATTCCGGCACATGAAACAGCTAAGGTGGCATGCATCCTGTTCCGGCACCCGGAACGGTTGTCTATAATGGTTTGAGCCCTGTACTGGCACCCAGAACAGGTATCTAAGGTGGTCTGCACCCTATTCCGGCACCCTGAACAGCTATCTAAGGTTGTCTGGGTGTCCTGCACTCCATTTCGGCACATGAAACGGCAATCTAATGTCGTCTGCATCCTGTTCCGGCACCCGGAACGGTTGTATAAGCTGCTCAGCGCCCTGTTCCGGCACCCAGAACAGGTATCTAAGGTGGTCGGCGCCCTATTCCGGCAACCTGAACAGCTATCTAAGGTTGTCTGGGTGTCCTGCACACCATTCCGGCACATGAAACAGCTATCTAAGGTGGCATGCATCCTGTTCCGGCACCCGGAACGGTTGTCTATGATGGTTTGAGCCCTGTTCCGGTACCCGGAACAGGTATCTAAGGTGGTCTGCACCCTATTCTAGTACCCTGATCGGCTCTCTAAGGTTGCCTTGGTGTCCTGCACACCATTCCAACACATGAAACAACTATCTAAGGTGGCATGCATTCTGTTCCGGCACCCGGAACGGTTGTATAAGCTGGTCTGTGCCCTGTTCCGGGACTCGGAACAGTGATCTAAGGTTGTCTGCGCCCTATTCCGGGAACCTGAAAAGCTATCTAAGGTTGATGGGTGTCCTGCATACCATTATGGCACATGAAACGGCAATCTAATGTGGTCTGCATCCTGTTCCAGCACCTAGAACGGTTGTCTATGATGGTTTGAGCCCTGTTCCGGCACCCGGAACAGGTATCTAAGGTAGTCTGCACCCTATTCCGGCACACTGAACAGCTATCTAAGGTTGTCTGGGTGTCCTGCACACCATTTCGGCACATGAAACGGCAATCTAATGTGGTCTGCATCCTGTTCCGGCACCCGGAACGGTTGTATAAGCTGCTCTGCGCCCTGTTCCGGCACCTGGCTCAGGTATCTAAGGTGGTCTGCGCCCTATTCCGGCAACCTGAACAGCTATCTAAGGTTGTCTGGGTGTCCTGCACACCATTCCGGCACATGAAACAGCTATCTAAGGTGGCATGCATACTGTTCCGGCACCTGGAACGGTTGTCTATGATGGTTTGAGCCCTGTTCCGGCACCCGGAACAGGTATCTAAGGTGGTCTGCGCCCTATTCCGCACCCTGAACAGCTATCTAAGGTTGTCTGGGTGTCCTGCACACCATTCCGGCACATGAAACAGCTATCTAAGGTGGCATGCATCCTGTTCCGGCACCCGGAACGGTTGTCTATGATGGTTTGAGCCATGTTCCGGCACCTGGAACAGGTTTCTAAGGTGGTCTGTGCCCTATTCTGGAAATCTGAACAGCTATCTAAGGTTGTCTGGGTGTCCTGCACACCATTCCGGCACATGAAACGGCAATCTAATGTGGTCTGCATCCTGTTCCGACACCTGGAACGGTTGTCTATGATGGTTTGAGCCCTGTCCGGCACCCGGAACAGGTATCTAAGGTGGTCTGCACCCTATTCCAGTGCCCTGAACGGCTCTCTAAGGTTGCCTGGGTGTCCTACACACCATTCCGGCACATGAAACAGCTATCTAAGGTGGTATGCATCCTGTTCCGGCACCCGGAACGGTTGTATAAGCTGGTCTGTGCCCTGTTCCGGGACTCGGAACAGTGATCTAAGGTTGTCTGCGCCCTATTCCGGGAACCTGAAAAGCTATCTAAGGTTGATGGGTGTCCTGCATACCATTTTGGCACATGAAACGGCAATCTAATGTGGTCTGCATCCTGTTTCAGCACCTAGAACGGTTGTCTATGATGGTTTGAGCCCTGTTCCGGCACCCGGAACAGGTATCTAAGGTGGTCTGCGCCCTATTCCGGCACCCTGAACAGCTATTTAAGGTTGCCTAGGTGTCCTGCACACCATTCCGGCACATGAGACAGCTATCTAAGGTGGCATGCATCCTGTTCCGGCACCCGGAACGGTTGTATAAGCTGGTCTGTGCCCTGTTCCGGCACCCAGAACAGGTATCTAAGGTGGTCTGCGCCCTATTACGGCAAACTGAACAGCTATCTAAGGTTGTCTGTGTGTCCTGCACACCATTCCGGCACCTGAAACAGCAATATAAGGTGGTCTGCATCCTGTTCCGGCACCCTGAACGGTTGTCTATGATGGTTTGAGCCCTGTTCCGGCACCTGGAACAGGTATCTAAGGTGGTCTGCACCCTATTCCGGCTCCCTGAACAGCTATCTAAGGTTGCCTGGGTGTCCTGCACACCATTTCGTCACATAAAATGTCAATCTAATGTGGTCTGCATCCTGTTCCGGCACCCGACACGGTTGTCTATAATGGTTTGAGCCCTGTTCCGGCACCCGGAACAGGTATCTAAGGTGGTCTGCACCCTATTCAGTTACCCTGAGCAGCTATCTATGGTTGTCTGGGTGTCCTGCACACCATTTCGGCACATGAAACGGCAATCTAATGTGGTCTGCATCCTGTTCTGGCACCCGGAACAGTTGTATAAGCTGCTGTGCGCCCTGTTCCGGCAACTGGCACAGGTATCTAAGGTGGTCTGCGCCCTATTCCGGCAATTTGAACAGATATCTAAGGTTGTCTGGGTGTCCTGCACACCATTCCGGCACATGAAACGGCAATCTAATGTGGTCTGCATCCTGTTCCGGCACCCGGAACGGTTGTCTATGATGGTTTGAGCCCTGTTCCGGCACCCGGAACAGGTATCTAAGGTGATCTGCGCCCTATTCCGCACCCTGAACAGCTATCTAAGGTTGTCTGGGTGTCCTGCACACCATTCCGGCACATGAAACAGCTATCTAAGGTGGCATGCATCTTGTTCCGACACTTGGAACGGTTGTCTATGATGGATTGAGCCCTGTTCCGGCACACGGAACAGGTATCTAAGGTGGTCTGCACCCTATTCCGGCACCCTGAACAGCTATCTAAGGTTGTCTGGGTGTCCTGCACACCATTTCGGCACATGAAACGGCAATCTAATATGGTCTGCATCCTGTTCCGGCACCCAGAACGTGTCACGATCCGGGTATCTGGACGCCATTACTTACCCTTTAGATGCCTCCTGAGGCTGGCTCAGCGTTCCAGGACCGGATCCCATCCGTTACACTGATGTCCACATTCCTGCCTCCTCTCCTGTCACTCTGAGACGCGGTCACCGCGGCGCCATGTAACATCTGGAATGGCGTTCCCCGCGGCCTCCACCGCTGTCCCTGAGTTCCTGCATGCAGAGTGTCAGAGTGGCGATTACGTCAGCCGCGGCCTCCGCTGTGCCCGCGTGGTTTAGATGTGCAATCATCAGTCTGGCGTCTCCTGTCTCCTGTGGCCGGCGCCGCCATTGCTGTTTCAATTCTCACATGGATTACAAACCAAACTTCCCTCCAAGTGTCTGCATGGGCGCAGCCATCTTGGATTTTGTCATCTGATTATTTCCACCAATCTGCTGTCTGTATTGTTGATTTGCATAATTGCCTAGCCAACCCCTTCCTTGCTGCAGGTATAAGTATGCTGTGCCTGAGCAAGGAAGGCGTCAGTGCTTTGGTTGTCTAACCTAGTTCCAGTTTGTCTCTCTCCTGTGGTTGTCTTCCAGGTTCCAGCTCCTGTCTCCAGACTTCTGCTATAGAGACCCGCACCAGCATTCCATCTGCGGTGTAGCCTGACTCTCCGATCCATTCTGGACTCACCTGTTTCCAGCTACAACAATCACCTGCTTCCAGCCCAGCTTCCAGCAGTGTACAGCTTCTCTTAAAGGGCCGGTGTCCTTTCTGCAGTTTACCACTCTCCACCGGTATTATTATTTCACCGCTCTCAAACAATCACCTGCTTCCAGCCCAGCTTCCAGCAGTGTACAGCTTCTCTTAAAGGGCCGGTGTCCTTTTCTGCAGTTTACCACTCTCCACCGGTATTATTATTTCACCGCTCTCAAACTCCAAACTTCATTATTATTTCATCGCTCTCAAGTTCGTTTATTATTTAACTGGTTCCAGCCAGTATCCACTCCGTACCAACAACAGTCTGGTTCCAGCCAGTATCCACAGCAGCCGTTTTACCTTCAGCAGCCCAGCCTTTCCTGGAACATCAGCTGGTACGATCCTGGGTTCTCTCCATTGCTACAGTCAGGCCTGGTAAGGACTTTCCAACTAGAAGATTATAAGAACTGTCTCACACTACCAGTGCCTGTGGCTCTTGCCACCCTGTAGTACCCAGGAATTGTATTTATCCTCTGTTGACTTTTATGTTTCCTTTTACTGCTGCTGTGTTACGGAGTTTGTCATAATAAACATCATTGACTTTTATCCTGGTTGTCGTGGTCACGCCTTCGGGCAGTTATTTTACATGTTACTTACATGTCTAGGGGTCTGATACAACCTCCCAGGTTCCGTTACATCTCAGCCCCTACAACTGAGGCTGCCTCCCGTCAGCTCAGGCCCTCAGTTGTGACAGTAAGCACTGACCTAATGAATCCAGCCGGAGACCAGGATCAAGCGGCCAGGCCGATGCAAGAACTGGCAGCCCGACTTGAACATCAGGAGGCTGCACAGGGCCACATCATCCGCTGTCTCCAGGATCTCTCTACACGGCTGGATGGGATTCAAACGACCCTCCGTGGACCTGGCACGTCCGGTGCGTCCACTACAGTGACACCAGCTGTAACCCCACCCACCTTACCCATTTCCAGTCCACATCTTCATCTTCCAACGCCAGCAAAATTTGATGGCTCTCCAAGGTTCTGCAGGGGATTTCTCAATCAATGTGAAATCCACTTTGAGCTTCTACCTGGCAATTTCTTCAGTGACCGTACCAAAATTGCCTATATCATCTCCCTTCTCAGTGGCTCAGCCCTTGACTGGGCATCACCTTTATGGGAGAAGTCTGATCCCCTGCTATCCTCCTATACTGACTTTGTAGCTACATTCAGGCGCATCTTCGACGAGCCAGGCCGGATAACATCTGCTTCATCTGAGATTCTCCATTTACGCCAGGGAACACGTACTGTGGGACAGTATCTTATACAGTTTAAAATCCTGGCATCCGAACTGGCATGGAACGACGAGGCCCTGTATGCTGCATTCTGGCATGGCTTATCAGAACGCATCAAGGATGAGTTAGCTACCAGAGACTTGCCCTCTAAGTTGGATGAGCTAATTTCTCTTTGCACGAAGGTTGATCTACGTTTCAGAGAGAGAGCAACCGAGCGAGGAAGATCATCTACTCCTAAATCTTCTGCTCCTCCTCCTCGTCAACCATCTCCATCCAAGGATGAGCCTATGCAAATTAGTCGTTCCCGTCTATCTCCCGCTGAGCGCCGAAGACGTCTCTCTGAGTCTCTCTGTCTCTACTGTGCAGCTCCGTCGCACACTATCAATGCCTGTCCCAAACGTCCGGGAAACTCCAGATCCTAGCTCGCCAAGGAGAGGGCCGGCTAGGAGTAATGATCTCCTCTCCATCTCCTCATGACTGTAACCTCCCAGTGTCGCTCCAAATTGCTCAACGTTACAGGAACGTCATTGCCCTCCTTGATTCCGGAGCAGCTGGGAATTTCATAACCGAAGCTTATGTTAAACGGTGGTCCCTACCCACCGAGAGACTGTCCTCGTCCATCTCTTTGACTGCCGTGGATGGCAGCAAGATTTTTGACGCAGTCATTTCCTTAAGGACTCTTCCAGTTCGTCTGAGAGTGGGAGTTCTTCATTCTGAGTATATTTCTTTTTTAGTGATTCCAAGAGCCACACATCCAGTGGTTTTAGGCCTTCCATGGCTCCGTCTCCACAACCCATCAATTGACTGGACGACTACGCAAATACTGGCATGGGGTCCCTCCTGTGCTGAGACTTGTTTAGCCAAAGTTCTTCCTGTTTGTTCTTCCTTCCCCAGGTCATCTGATGTTCCGCCTCCTCCATATCAAGACTTCACGGACGTGTTCAGTAAAGCCTCTGCTGATATCCTTCCTCCTCATAGAGAATGGGACTGCCCAATCGACCTCATTCCAGGGAAGGTTCCACCGCGAGGCCGAACTTATCCGTTGTCTCTGCCTGAGACACACTCCATGGAAGAGTACATCAAAGAGAACCTGGCGAAGGGTTTCATCCGACCATCTTCTTCTCCTGCCGGCGCAGGCTTCTTCTTCGTTAAGAAGAAAGACGGTGGTCTGCGTCCGTGCATCGACTACAGAGGTCTGAACGACATTACCGTCAAGAACCGATACCCTTTACCCCTGATTACCGAGCTCTTTGATAGAGTTAGTGGTGCAACTATTTTCACAAAGCTGGACTTGAGGGGTGCCTACAATCTCATCCGAATCCGTGAGGGTGACGAGTGGAAGACCGCCTTTAACACCCGTGACGGACATTATGAGTACCTCGTCATGCCCTTCGGATTGAGCAACGCTCCAGCAGTCTTCCAGCACTTCGTGAATGAGATTTTCAGGGACATCTTGTACCGCCATGTCGTGGTTTATCTAGACGACATCCTCATCTTTGCTAATAATCTCGAAGATCATCGTTTCTGGGTAAAAGAGGTTCTTTCCCGTCTCCGTGTCAATCACCTCTATTGTAAATTGGAGAAGTGTGTGTTTGAAGTTAAAACCATTCCGTTTCTAGGTTACATTGTGTCCGGTTCCGGACTAGAGATGGATCCTGAGAAACTCCAAGCAATCCAGAATTGGCCTATACCCTTAAGCCTCAAAGGGGTCCAGAGGTTCTTAGGGTTCGCCAATTATTATAGAAAATTTATACGAGACTTTTCCACCATTGTGGCGCCTATCACTGCATTAACCAAGAAAGGTGCTAATCCGTCCAAGTGGTCCGAGGAAGCTACACAGGCCTTTCACCTTCTGAAGCAACGGTTCATCTCTGCACCAGTTCTGAAACAGCCCGACACCGACTCTCCTTTTATCTTAGAGGTAGATGCCTCCTCCGTTGGAGTAGGAGCAGTGTTATCCCAGAGGGCCAAAGATGGACATCTACATCCTTGCAGTTTCTTCTCCCGGAAGTTCTCCCCAGCTGAGCGCAACTATGCCATTGGCGATCAGGAGTTGCTAGCCATCAAGCTCGCTCTGGAGGAGTGGAGATACCTGTTGGAGGGAGCTTCCCACTCAATCACCATACTTACCGACCACAAAAATCTTTTATATCTCAAAGACGCACAATGTCTGAATCCTCGTCAGGCCAGATGGGCACTTTTCTTCTCTAGGTTTGACTTTAAACTCCAGTTCTGTCCGGGTTCTCAGAATCGTAAGGCCGATGCCCTTTCCCGCTCATGGGAGCAAGAAAATGAGTCCGAGTCTGCAGACAAGCATCCTATTATTAATCCGTTGGCATTCTCCACGGTAGGGATGGACTCTACGCCTCCACCAGGGAAAAGTTTTGTTAAGCCAGTTCTAAGGAAGAAGCTCATGCATTGGGCCCATGCTTCCCGTTTTGCTGGACATACAGGCATTCAGAAAACCCTTGAATTTATTTCTAGGTCCTACTGGTGGCCAACTCTGAAGAAGGACGTTATGGAATTTATTGCCTCCTGCCCAAAGTGTGCCCAACACAAAGTCTCCCGCCAGTCGCCTGCGGGGCAACTGGTTCCATTATCTGTTCCCCGTCGACCTTGGACCCATTTGTCGATGGACTTTGTTTCCGATCTACCTATCTGCAACAAGTTTAATACCATCTGGGTGGAAGTTGACCGGTTCACCAAGATGGCACATTTCATCCCTCTCACCGGTCTTCCGTCAGCTTCCAAGTTGGCTCAAGTGTTTATACAAGAGATCTTCCGACTTCACGGTCTTCCTGAAGAGATCATCTCGGATCGTGGAGTACAATTTGTAGCCAAATTTTGGCGAAGTTTGTGTCAAGCCCTCCAAGTCAAGTTAAAGTTTTCCACGGCTTACCATCCTCAGACCAATGGTCAAACCGAGAGGGTGAATCAGGACTTGGAGGCCTTCCTCCGTATATATGTGTCTTCCTCTCAAGATGACTGGGTTCAACTCCTTCCTTGGGCCGAGTTCAGCCACAACAATCAATACCATTCCTCATCTTCTTCTACACCATTCTTCATTAATTATGGATTCCACCCTAAAGTCCCAGAATTCCAACCGCTTCCCGCAACTTCTGTTCCAGCAGTGGATGTTACCTTGCGTCAGTTTTCAAATAACTGGAGGAACGTCCGCGCAGCCCTGCTTAAAGCCTCATTCAGGTATAAGAAGTTTGCCGATAGGAAGCGTAGAGCGGTTCCTGCTCTCAAGGTGGGTGATCGTGTGTGGCTGTCCACGAAGAATTTGAGGTTGAGAGTTCCCAGCATGAAATTTGCACCTCGCTACATCGGACCCTTCAAGATTGAACAAGTCATCAATCCTGTTGCCTACAGGTTACAGTTACCATCCTTCTTGAAAATACCCAGGACATTTCATGTTTCTTTGTTGAAACCGCTGATCCTGAATCGGTTTCATTCCGCACTTCCTCCAGCTCCCAAAGTTCAGACTCAACGGGGAGTCGAGTACGAGGTGGCCAAGATTTTGGACTCACGTTTTCGTTACGGTCAGTTACAATACCTCATTGACTGGAAGGGCTATGGTCCTGAAGAACGCTCTTGGACCAATGCCTCAGACGTCCATGCTCCTGCCTTGGTCTGAAATTTCCACGCAAAGTTTCCTTTAAAGCCTAAGAAGTGTCCTGGGGCCACTCCTAAAGGGGGGGGTGCTGTCACGATCCGGGTATCTGGACGCCATTACTTACCCTTTAGATGCCTCCTGAGGCTGGCTCAGCGTTCCAGGACCGGATCCCATCCGTTACACTGATGTCCACATTCCTGCCTCCTCTCCTGTCACTCTGAGACGCGGTCACCGCGGCGCCATGTAACATCTGGAATGGCGTTCCCCGCGGCCTCCACCGCTGTCCCTGAGTTCCTGCATGCAGAGTGTCAGAGTGGCGATTACGTCAGCCGTGGCCTCCGCTGTGCCCGCGTGGTTTAGATGTGCAATCATCAGTCTGGCGTCTCCTGTCTCCTGTGGCCGGCGCCGCCATTGCTGTTTCAATTCTCACATGGATTACAAACCAAACTTCCCTCCAAGTGTCTGCATGGGCGCAGCCATCTTGGATTTTGTCATCTGATTATTTCCACCAATCTGCTGTCTGTATTGTTGATTTGCATAATTGCCTAGCCAACCCCTTCCTTGCTGCAGGTATAAGTATGCTGTGCCTGAGCAAGGAAGGCGTCAGTGCTTTGGTTGTCTAACCTAGTTCCAGTTTGTCTCTCTCCTGTGGTTGTCTTCCAGGTTCCAGCTCCTGTCTCCAGACTTCTGCTATAGAGACCCGCACCAGCATTCCATCTGCGGTGTAGCCTGACTCTCCGATCCATTCTGGACTCACCTGTTTCCAGCTACAACAATCACCTGCTTCCAGCCCAGCTTCCAGCAGTGTACAGCTTCTCTTAAAGGGCCGGTGTCCTTTCTGCAGTTTACCACTCTCCACCGGTATTATTATTTCACCGCTCTCAAACAATCACCTGCTTCCAGCCCAGCTTCCAGCAGTGTACAGCTTCTCTTAAAGGGCCGGTGTCCTTTTCTGCAGTTTACCACTCTCCACCGGTATTATTATTTCACCGCTCTCAAACTCCAAACTTCATTATTATTTCATCGCTCTCAAGTTCGTTTATTATTTAACTGGTTCCAGCCAGTATCCACTCCGTACCAACAACAGTCTGGTTCCAGCCAGTATCCACAGCAGCCGTTTTACCTTCAGCAGCCCAGCCTTTCCTGGAACATCAGCTGGTACGATCCTGGGTTCTCTCCATTGCTACAGTCAGGCCTGGTAAGGACTTTCCAACTAGAAGATTATAAGAACTGTCTCACACTACCAGTGCCTGTGGCTCTTGCCACCCTGTAGTACCAAGGAATTGTATTTATCCTCTTTTGACTTTTATGTTTCCTTTTACTGCTGCTGTGTTACGGAGTTTGTCATAATAAACATCATTGACTTTTATCCTGGTTGTCGTGGTCACGCCTTCGGGCAGTTATTCTACATGTTACTTACATGTCTAGGGGTCTGATACAACCTCCCAGGTTCCGTTACATCTCAGCCCCTACAACTGAGGCTGCCTCCCGTCAGCTCAGGCCCTCAGTTGTGACAGAACGGTTGTATAAGCTGGTCTGCGCACTGTTCCGGCAACCGGATCAGGGATCTAAGGTGGTCTGCGCCCTATTCCGGCACCCTGAACAGCTAATCTAAGGTTGTCTGGGTGTCCTGCACACCATTCCGGCACATGAAACAGCTATCTAAGGTGGCATGCATCCTGTTCCGGCACCCGGAACGGTTGTCTATGATGGTTTGAGCCCTGTTCCGGCACCCGGAACAGGTATCTAAGGTGGTCTGCGCCCTATTCCGCACCCTGAACAGCTATCTAAGGTTGTCTGGGTGTCCTGCACACCATTCCGGCACATGAAACAGCTATCTAAGGTGGCATGCATCCTGTTCCGGCACCCGGAACGGTTGTCTATGATGGTTTGAGCCCTGTTCCGGCACCTGGAACAGGTTTCTAAGGTTGTCTGTGCCCTATTCTGGCAATTTGAACAGCTATCTAAGGTTGTCTGGGTGTCCTGCACACCATTCCGGCACATGAAACGGCAATCTAATGTGGTCTGCATCCTGTTCCGACACCTGGAACGGTTGTCTATGATGGTTTGAGCCCTGTCCGGCACCCGGAACAGGCATCTAAGGTGGTCTGCACCCTATTCTAGTACCCTGAATGGCTCTCTAAGGTTGCCTGGGTGTCATACACACCATTCCGGCACATGAAACAGCTATCTAAGGTGGTATGCATCCTGTTCTGGCACCCGGAACTGTTGTATAAGCTGGTCTGTGCCCTGTTCCGGGACTCGGAACAGTGATCTAAGGTTGTCTGCGCCCTATTCCGGGAACCTGAAAAGCGATCTAAGGTTGATGGGTGTCCTGCATACCATTTTGGCACATGAAACGGCAATCTAATGTGGTCTGCATCCTGTTCCAGCACCTAGAACGGTTGTCTATGATGGTTTGAGCCCTGTTCTGACACCCGGAACTGGTATCTAAGGTGGTTTGCACCCTATTCCGGCACCCTGAACAGCTATCTAAGGTTGTCTGGGTGTCCTGCACACCATTTCGGCACATGAAACGGCAATCTAATGTGGTCTGCATCCTGTTCCGGCACCCAGAACGGTTGTATAAGCTGGTCTGCGCCCTGTTCCGGCAACCGGAACAGGGATCTAAGGAGGTCTGCGCCCTATTCCGGCACCCTGAACAGCAATCTAAGGTTGTCTGGGTGTCCTGCACACCATTCCGGCACATGAAACAGCTATCTAAGGTGGCATGCATCCTGTTCCGGCACCCGGAACGGTTGTCTATAATGGTTTGAGCCCTGTTCCGGCACCCGGAACAGGTATCTAAGGTGGTCTGCACCCTATTCCGTAACCCTGAACAGCTATCTAAGGTTGTCTGGGTGTCCTGCACACCATTTCGGCACATGAAACGGCAATCTAATGTGGTCTGCATCCTGTTCCGGCACCTAGAATGGTTGTATATGCTGCTCTGCACCCTGTTCCGGCACCTGGCACAGGTATCTAAGGTGGTCTGCGCCCAATTCCGGCAACCTGAACAGCTATCTAAGGTTGTCTGGGTGTCCTGCACACCATTCCGGCACATGAAACAGCTATCTAAGGTGGCATGCATCCTGTTCCGGCACCCGGAACGGTTGTCTATGATGGTTTGAGCCCTGTTCCAGCGCCCGGAACAGGTATCTTAGGTGGTCTGTGCCCTATTCCGCACCCTGAACAGCTATCTAAGGTTGCCTGGGTGTCCTGCACACCATTCCGGCACATGAAACAGCTATCTAAGGTGGCATGCATCCTGTTCCGGCACCTGGAACGGTTGTGTATGATGGTTTGAGCCCTGTTCCGGCACCTGGAACAGGTTTCTAAGGTGGTCTGCGCCCTATTCTGGCAATCTGAACAGCTATCTAAGGTTGTCTGGGTGTCATGCACACCATTCCGGCAGATGAAACGGCAATCTAATGTGGTCTGCATCCTGTTCCGACACCTGGAACGGTTGTCTATGATGGTTTGAGCCCTGTCCGGCACCCGGAACAGGTATCTAAGGTGGTCTGCACCCTATTCTAGTACCCTGAACGGCTCTCTAAGGTTGCCTGGGTGTCCTACACACCATTCCGGCACATTAAACAGCTATCTAAGGTGGTATGCATCCTGTTCCAGCACCCGGCCCGGTTGTATAAGCTGGACTGTGCCCTGTTCCGGAACTCGGAACAGTGATCTAAGGTTGTCTGCGCCCTATTCCGGGAACCTGAAAAGCTATCTAAGGTCGATGGGTGTCCTGCATACCATTTTGGCACATGAAACGGCAATCTAATGTGGTCTGCATCCTGTTCCAGCACCTAGAACGGTTGTCTATGATGGTTTGAGCCCTGTTCCGGCACCCGGAACAGGTATCTAAGGTGGTCTGCGCCCTATTCCGGCACCCTGAACAGCTATTTAAGGTTGCCTGGGTGTCCTGCACACCATTCCGGCACATGAGACAGCAATCTAAGGTGGCATGCATCCTGTGCCGGCACCCGGAACGGTTGTATAAGCTGGTCTGTGCCCTGTTCCGGCACCCAGAACAGGTATCTAAGGTGGTCTGCGCCCTATTACGGCAAACTGAACAGCTATCTAAGGTTGTCTGTGTGTCCTGCACACCATTCCGGCACCTGATACAGCAAAATAAGGTGGTCTGCATCCTGTTCCGGCACCCGGAACGGTTGTCTATGATGGTTTGAGCCCTGTTCCGGCACCTGGAACAGGTATCTAAGGTGGTCTGCATCCTATTCCGGCACCCTGAACAGCTATCTAAGGTTGCCTGGGTGTCCTGCACACCATTTCGGCACATGAAACGGCAATCTAATGTGGTCTGCATCCTGTTCCGGCACCCGGAACGGTTGTCTATGATGGAGGGTGAAAAGGAATGGTTAAGGGAATTGGCGCTGAGAGAGTGTATAGAGATCAATACTTATCATGGATAACGTGATGACTCGGATCTGTGGGTGTTTTTCTTATTCTTCTTTGGTTTGCCTCACTCCAATGTTCTCCCAATGAGTTTATTAGTACGGAAAAAACAAAAAATGACTAGGGGTTAACCACTGATATGTGGGAATATTCTGAAGAAGCTTCTTAAGAGATGGGGTCTATTTTCTCCAAAAACAGTATATATAGTGGTAGATATACCTGGCTTACATTAGTAAATCTATTCACAATGCTCATCAAGGTTTCTTTCAAGATATTACATCATCGGGATATCTCTCTAAAACAAATGCATACCTCCACTTACACAGGACAAATGTGATGATAAGCCTATCAAGGTATCTTTTATATTGGGATCGCAATCCTGACGGTATGTATGTTGAGATAGTGGAATTAATTTCTTATTGTGCGTACCTCACTTACACTTATATAGTGTGTTATCCTCTCATCAAGGTATCTTTATAAAACATGGATGCGTACCAGTACTCACAGATGTTATCGATATGGTATGCTCATCAAGGTTTCTTTGTTTTTCCTCAATTGGAATGGAGACTCTTATAAAGGTATATAATTTTTTTAATGGATTATAAACATGAAAATAAAATAATATAAAATAATATAAAATGTTGGCTGCAGGTGGCGGCCACCCATGTGGGGGATTGGTTAGACCAACTTTATCCAGACGTGAGGGACCGGTATCCTGACTGACTGAATCGTAAAAAAAAACAAAAGTGGTCGTACCTTTCCCACAGCACGGGTGGGGCAGTATCCAGCAGGCAATAGTCCTCACCAACGCGTTTCGAGTAGGTTACTCTTTGTCAAGGCTGATGGAGGACTGAATTGGTGAGGTTTTTATACCAAATGACCGGAAGTTGTGATCCATTACGTCACTTCCGGTTCCGGATCTTCCCGAAAGTCTGCCTTTTAAGAGGGCTCTAAAGTCACTCTTTTTAGGGTCCAATTCATTGGTGGTATCAGTGGTATGTGCGCAAAGGAGCGGAGCCGCATCTTGATGTCCAGGAAGAAAGAAATCTTCCGGAATCGCCGCGACCGGAAGTGACGTGACGCGGCTTCTGGGTATCGTAGTTTTAGAAAACCGGAAGTCCCCGTCTGTATTGTAGATAGCGGTAGGCATTCTGGGTAATGTAGTCTCTGGAAGTCGAGCGGAATCGTTGTAACCGGAAATGACGTGGTGTGGTTTCTAGGTAGTGTAGTTTTGAAGAGCCGGAAGTCCCCGTCTGTACTATAGAATAGCGGAAGGTTTTCTGGGTAATGTAGTCCTATATCCCGGAAGTGGTGCGATGTATTCTTTAGGAGAAGAGGTTTAAGCCAGATGAATTCTGGGGATTGTAGTGAAAATTCATGAATTTCTCTGATGATGGTTTCAATAAAAACTACTCAATGAATGTTTTCATGAGTCTTCTTGTTCAATTGGTAATATACATCAAGGCACTATATAAGAGATGGAATTATATTAGTGATGATGTCATTATATAAACAAAAGGTTATTTGTATAGTGAAGTCTTATATTCATGATATTATGACTTGTGTGAAAAGAATAGACAGAGTGCATATAATAGATGGAAATAGCAGTTGTGGGGGATTTGAGGAAACTGATAGTTCTATATTTCACAGAAACCATTTCAACTCAAAATCCTGATTAAGTCCCCTTGGATTTAATGTTTTTAAATCAAAAATGGTGCGCATTTCTGTTCTGGCCAGTCTGCTTTCTACATTCTTGTCTTTCCAGGTTGCTTTGATATGTTTTAGGCCCACAAATTTTGTTATGTGGTTGGTCGAACAATTATGGTGATTTTTGAAATGATTTGAAAGGTGGTGTGTTTGAAGTCCTTTTTTGATATTTCTTAAATGTTCAGAGATGCGTATTTTTAATGGTCTTGTCGTCCTTCCCACGTATGCTAGGCCGCAGGAGCATTCTACCAAGTAAACAACATTTGAAGTATTACATGTGATGAAGTCTGTGATTTTTATGGATTTATTGTTAATCTTGAGTTCTGAATATTTGGAATTTGAGTCTTTGACATTGCGGCAACCTATGCACATGCCGCACCTGTGGAAGCCCTTGGTTCTGATTAGATTCCTTGATGGTACTGGGAGAGAGCTTTTGACTAAATGGTCCTTAAGGTTTCTTGACTTGCGGTATATAAAAGACGGTTTGTTCGGAATTATTTGGTTTAGAACTGGATCTCGTTGGAGAAGGTGCCAATTTTTGCGAAATATTTTTTCGAGTTGTTTATGCTGGGCATCATATTTGGTGATGAATGCCCATTTATACTTGTCTTCGAATTTTTTATTATTTAGATGTTCCTCTCTCCCTGTTTGTTGTAATAGGGTTTCTCTTTCTTTTTTCTCTGTTTCTCCGATTACTCGGTTAAGCATTTCTTCATTATATCCCTTTTCTATAAAGTTATGCTTCATCTGTTCCATTTGATGTTTGCAGACTTCTTTTTTACTGCAATTACGTTTGACGCGTAGGAATTGGCTTTTTGGTACACCTCTCAGCCAGATGTTATGATGTTGGCTATCCGTTGGTATGAAGGTATTAACGTCTGTCGGTTTCTGGAAGATTTTTGTTTGTATATGGTTCTCTTCTATATAAATAGTTAGATCCAAAAAGTTAATTTGAGTTTTACTGTGTGATATGGTGAAGTTGATGTTGAATTCGTTCTTATTGATTGATTCGAAGAATTCCATTAAGGAGGTTTCGCTGCCTTTCCATAGAAGTAGTACATCATCTATGTATCTTTGCCATTTGATTAGCTGGGCTCCCCAAGCTACGCTATTGTAGATGTTTTTCTCTTCCCAAAAATTCATAAATAAGTTAGCGTAGCTTGGGGCAAATTTAGTTCCCATTGCTGTACCTGTGCGCTGTATGTAGAAATCGCCATTGAAAAAGAAGTAGTTGTTCTCCAGGATGAATCTTATGGCGTCAATGATGAAATTCTTTTTTTCTACTGAATAATCTGACTTCTCCAAGGACCATGTTATTGCTTCTAAACCTTTGTTGTGCTGAATGCAGGTGTATAGTGATGTGACGTCCGCCGAGGCTAGGATGCAGTCTGTTTCCCATTGGAAATCTTTTAATTTGTTTAATGTATCTCCCGTGTCTTTTAGGTAGGACTTGCTTTTTACCACCAGAGGTTGTAGAAAGGAATCGATCAATGATGACAAATTGGACGTCAGACTGTTGGTGCCCGCGATGATGGGTCTTCCTGGAGGATTAATAGGATCTTTGTGGATTTTGGGTAGTATGTACATATTTGGGGTGGTGGAGTCAAATACATCGATATATTCATACTCATCCTTGGTTAGTCCTCCTTTTTGAAGGTGTTCTTGCATTAATTTATCGAAGTTTTCCTTTATTTTATTGCTTGGATCCCCTTTTAATTTGCCATAGGTTGTGGTGTCAGCTAGTTGTCTGTATACTTCCTTAGTGTAATTATCCTTATTGAGAATGGCGACTCCCCCTCCTTTATCGCAGGGTTTAATTACTATAGTTTCATCTTTAGCTAGGTCTTCGATTAATTCCTTTTCCTTTTTGGTTAGATTGGATTTGATGCGCCCTTTTTTTAGGTGTTCCACGTCATCTAATACTACCTTCGTGAAAGTTTCTATGAAATTCCCCTTGATATATGATGGATAGAAAGTAGATTTCTTTTTCTTCTTTTTCTTCGGTTCTTCTTCATGGTCTGTATTTTCACTTCTTGTTTCTGGCGGAATATTTGATGTCCCTTCTTTCTCTTTGGTTGCAAAGAACTTCTTTAACGTGATTTTTCATACAAACTTATGGATATCCACAAATTTGTCAAATTCTTGCATGTTGGATGTTGGGGCATATTTTAGGCCTTTTTTTAGGATTTTTTCTTCTTCTTTCGTTAATGTTCTCTTGCTCAGATTGTAGATGGGGTTCTTTACTTCTAACGGTTGTTTTTCAATGGGTGTTGGCATCTCCATGGTTTTCTTCTTGTTTTTGTTTTTTCTATCCATCTTATGCTTTTTCTTTCCTCGTTCAACTCCTCCACGGCATCCTCTTTTTTTGTTTTTATTTTTTAGGGGTTCTTTTCTATTCAAAATGCTTAAGGATAACTGTTTGTTAGTGTTTTCCTGTTGGTCCGATGTGTATTCGATCGTGCGTCCATTGTCCTTTCTTCTAGAAAAGGGGTTCTGGATACATGGGAGGTTTGTTCGATTGCCCTCATTCCTTGTGCATGATGTGTACGGGTATTTCTTATTGCCGACCTTTTGAGGGATCTTCTATATCCTTTTCTTGAACGAGATCGTCTGGAGTAATTCCTTTCTCTTGGTAGTTGTTTTTGCTGATTCACTGGTTTGTTCTGATGTTGTCTTCTAGATCGTTCATACTCCCGATCTTGATGGTATCTTGTTGTTGTTCCTCGATGTCATGCTTCTGGAGACCGCGTTTTTTTATATCTGACGGGATCTATATGTCTTCCTTCTCTGGATGTATGGTAATAGTGATGGTCATGACGTTCTGTTCCTTGGTTCCTCCAATTTTTTTGTTGTTGTTGTCGGGAATATTGGTATCTATCTGTTCTCTTTGTTTCTTCTATATATCTGTTGTTGTCTTCGTTTCTTCTTCGATGGGTCTCTTCTTTCCACTGGGCATTTCGAGTCGGGTAATGTGTTTTGAATGGACTTTTATTCCTAGATTTTTCATTTGTTTCTTTCTTCCTTTTATCCTTACTTATCCCGAATTTATAGTAATCGAAATCTCGTTGTAATTTACCTTGTTTCTTTTTTATTAAAAAGTCGGTATTCTTCTGAATTTTTTCAGTTATTTCCTTTTCTAGAGTGCTGAATAGAGGGATTTCTTCGAAAGGCTGAATGAGTGTCCTTAGAATTTCGATCCTTTCATTGATTTCTCTAAGTTTTTCCTTTCTTTCTTTTAGAATGAGTCTCATTAGTGAAAAGGAACAGGTTTCCAGGATTTCATCCCATTCTGACCAAAAGCTCTCCGATGCATCCTGGAAAGAGGCTGGTTTGTTAATTTTCAAGCCTTTCGGGATGATCTGATCAGATGTATACTTCTCTAAAGTTGCTACCTCCCACCAAAGTTTGTTTTCCTTTATTAACCATTCGCATAATCTGTGCATGGCGGTTTCGAGGTTATCATCCGTCATTTCTATATTTTCTTCATGAAAATTAGTTTTAAATGCTTCTTCAGTTCTTTTCTTTCTATCTTCTAAGTGTTTGAACATGGTGCTGCCTCAACTTCTCAAAAATAGGGATATGTGTACAGAGTAAACAGAAAGTTTTGTTGAGAAGTATGACGGCGCTCCTGTTCAAATCTCTGCTGCCTTTCCCTTATACCTTGGATCTATCCCAAATGATCCAAAAAAAGTTGAATAGAGGGTGAAAAGGAATGGTGAAGGGAATTGGCACTGAGAGAGTGTATAGAGATCAATACTTATCATGGATAACGTGATGACTCGGATCTGCGGGTGTTTTTCTTATTCTTCTTTGGTTTTCCTCACTCCAATGTTCTCCCAATGAGTTTATTAGTACGGAAAAAACAAAAAATGACTAGGGGTTAACCACTGATATGTGGGAATATTCTGAAGAAGCTTCTTAAGAGATGGGGTCTATTTTCTCCAAAAACAGTATATATAGTGGTAGATATACCTGGCTTACATTAGTAAATCTATTCACAATGCTCATCAAGGTTTCTTTCAAGATATTACATCATCGGGATATCTCTCTAAAACAAATGCATACCTCCACTTACACAGGACAAATGTGATGATAAGCCTATCAAGGTATCTTTTATATTGGGATCGCAATCCTGACGGTATGTATGTTGAGATAGTGGAATTAATTTCTTATTGTGCGTACCTCACTTACACTTATATAGTGTGTTATCCTCTCATCAAGGCATCTTTATAAAACATGGATGCGTACCAGTACTCACAGATGTTATCGATATGGTATGCTCATCAAGGTTTCTTTGTTTTTCCTCAATTGGAATGGAGACTCTTATAAAGGTATATAATTTTTTTAATGGATTATAAACATGAAAATAAAATAATATAAAATAATATAAAATGTTGGCTGCAGGTGGCGGCCACCCATGTGGGGGATTGGTTAGACCAACTTTATCCAGACGTGAGGGACCGGTATCCTGACTGACTGAATCGTAAAAAAAAACAAAAGTGGTCGTACCTTTCCCACAGCACGGGTGGGGCAGTATCCAGCAGGCAATAGTCCTCAGCCAACGCGTTTCGAGTAGGTTACTCTTTGTCAAGGCTGATGGAGGACTGAATTGGTGAGGTTTTTATACCAAATGACCGGAAGTTGTGATCCATTACGTCACTTCCGGTTCCGACCACTTTTGTTTTTTTATTTTCATGTTTATAATCCATTAAAAAAATAAGGTAAAAAAAGGTAAAGATACCTTGATGAGAGGATAACACACTATATAAGTGTAAGTGAGGTACGCACAATAAGAAATTAATTCCACTATCTCAACATACATACCGTCAGGATTGCGATCCCAATATAAAAGATACCTTGATAGGCTTATCATCACATTTGTCCTGTGTAAGTGGAGGTATGCATTTGTTTTAGAGAGATATCCCGATGATGTAATATCTTGAAAGAAACCTTGATGAGCATTGTGAATAGATTTACTAATGTAAGCCAGGTATATCTACCACTATATATACTGTTTTTGGAGAAAATAGACCCCATCTCTTAAGAAGCTTCTTCAGAATATTCCCACATATCAGTGGTTAACCCCTAGTCATTTTTTGTTTTTTCCGTACTAATAAACTCATTGGGAGAACATTGGAGTGAGGAAAACCAAAGAAGAATAAGAAAAACACCCGCAGATCCGAGTCATCACGTTATCCATGATAAGTATTGATCTCTATACACTCTCTCAGCGCCAATTCCCTTCACCATTCCTTTTCACCCTCTATTCAACTTTTTTTGGATCATTTGGGATAGATCCAAGGTATAAGGGAAAGGCAGCAGAGATTTGAACAGGAGCGCCGTCATACTTCTCAACAAAACTTTCTGTTTACTCTGTACACATATCCCTATTTTTGAGAAGTTGAGGCAGCACCATGTTCAAACACTTAGAAGATAGAAAGAAAAGAACTGAAGAAGCATTTAAAACTAATTTTCATGAAGAAAATATAGAAATGACGGATGATAACCTCGAAACCGCCATGCACAGATTATGCGAATGGTTATTAAAGGAAAACAAACTTTGGTGGGAGGTAGCAACTTTAGAGAAGTATACATCTGATCAGATCATCCCGAAAGGCTTGAAAATTAACAAACCAGCCTCTTTCCAGGATGCATCGGAGAGCTTTTGGTCAGAATGGGATGAAATCCTGGAAACCTGTTCCTTTTCACTAATGAGACTCATTCTAAAAGAAAGAAAGGAAAAACTTAGAGAAATCAATGAAAGGATCGAAATTCTAAGGACACTCATTCAGCCTTTCGAAGAAATCCCTCTATTCAGCACTCTAGAAAAGGAAATAACTGAAAAAATTCAGAAGAATACCGACTTTTTAATAAAAAAGAAACAAGGTAAATTACAACGAGATTTCGATTACTATAAATTCGGGATAAGTAAGGATAAAAGGAAGAAAGAAACAAATGAAAAATCTAGGAATAAAAGTCCATTCAAAACACATTACCCGACTTGAAATGCCCAGTGGAAAGAAGAGACCCATCGAAGAAGAAACGAAGACAACAACAGATATATAGAAGAAACAAAGAGAACAGATAGATACCAATATTCCCGACAACAACAACAAAAAAATTGGAGGAACCAAGGAACAGAACGTCATGACCATCACTATTACCATACATCCAGAGAAGGAAGACATATAGATCCCGTCAGATATAAAAAAACGCGGTCTCCAGAAGCAAGACATCGAGGAACAACAACAAGATACCATCAAGATCGGGAGTATGAACGATCTAGAAGACAACATCAGAACAAACCAGTGAATCAGCAAAAACAACTACCAAGAGAAAGGAATTACTCCAGACGATCTCGTTCAAGAAAAGGATATAGAAGATCCCTCAAAAGGTCGGCAATAAGAAATACCCGTACACATCATGCACAAGGAATGAGGGCAATCGAACAAACCTCCCATGTATCCAGAACCCCTTTTCTAGAAGAAAGGACAATGGACGCACGATCGAATACACATCGGACCAACAGGAAAACACTAACAAACAGTTATCCTTAAGCATTTTGAATAGAAAAGAACCCCTAAAAAATAAAAACAAAAAAAGAGGATGCCGTGGAGGAGTTGAACGAGGAAAGAAAAAGCATAAGATGGATAGAAAAAAACAAAAACAAGAAGAAAACCATGGAGATGCCAACACCCATTGAAAAACAACCGTTAGAAGTAAAGAACCCCATCTACAATCTGAGCAAGAGAACATTAACGAAAGAAGAAGAAAAAATCCTAAAAAAAGGCCTAAAATATGCCCCAACATCCAACATGCAAGAATTTGACAAATTTGTGGATATCCATAAGTTTGTACGAAAAATCACGTTAAAGAAGTTCTTTGCAACCAAAGAGAAAGAAGGGACATCAAATATTCCGCCAGAAACAAGAAGTGAAAATACAGACCATGAAGAAGAACCGAAGAAAAAGAAGAAAAAGAAATCTACTTTCTATCCATCATATATCAAGGGGAATTTCATAGAAACTTTCACGAAGGTAGTATTAGATGACGTGGAACACCTAAAAAAAGGGCGCATCAAATCCAATCTAACCAAAAAGGAAAAGGAATTAATCGAAGACCTAGCTAAAGATGAAACTATAGTAATTAAACCCTGCGATAAAGGAGGGGGAGTCGCCATTCTCGATAAGGATAATTACACTAAGGAAGTATACAGACAACTAGCTGACACCACAACCTATGGCAAATTAAAAGGGGATCCAAGCAATAAAATAAAGGAAAACTTCGATAAATTAATGCAAGAACACCTTCAAAAAGGAGGACTAACCAAGGATGAGTATGAATATATCGATGTATTTGACTCCACCACCCCAAATATGTACATACTACCCAAAATCCACAAAGATCCTATTAATCCTCCAGGAAGACCCATCATTGCGGGCACCAACAGTCTGACGTCCAATTTGTCATCATTGATCGATTCCTTTCTACAACCTCTGGTGGTAAAAAGCAAGTCCTACCTAAAAGACACGGGAGATACATTAAACAAATTAAAAGATTTCCAATGGGAAACAGACTGCATCCTAGCCTCGGCGGACGTCACATCACTATACACCTGCATTCAGCACAACAAAGGTTTAGAAGCAATAACATGGTCCTTGGAGAAGTCAGATTATTCAGTAGAAAAAAAGAATTTCATCATTGACGCCATAAGATTCATCCTGGAGAACAACTACTTCTTTTTCAATGGCGATTTCTACATACAGCGCACAGGTACAGCAATGGGAACTAAATTTGCCCCAAGCTACGCTAACTTATTTATGAATTTTTGGGAAGAGAAAAACATCTACAATAGCGTAGCTTGGGGAGCCCAGCTAATCAAATGGCAAAGATACATAGATGATGTACTACTTCTATGGAAAGGCAGCGAAACCTCCTTAATGGAATTCTTCGAATCAATCAATAAGAACGAATTCAACATCAACTTCACCATATCACACAGTAAAACTCAAATTAACTTTTTGGATCTAACTATTTATATAGAAGAGAACCATATACAAACAAAAATCTTCCAGAAACCGACAGACGTTAATACCTTCATACCAACGGATAGCCAACATCATAACATCTGGCTGAGAGGTGTACCAAAAAGCCAATTCCTACGCGTCAAACGTAATTGCAGTAAAAAAGAAGTCTGCAAACATCAAATGGAACAGATGAAGCATAACTTTATAGAAAAGGGATATAATGAAGAAATGCTTAACCGAGTAATCGAAGAAACAGAGAAAAAAGAAAGAGAAACCCTATTACAACAAACAGGGAGAGAGGAACATCTAAATAATAAAAAATTCGAAGACAAGTATAAATGGGCATTCATCACCAAATATGATGCCCAGCATAAACAACTCGAAAAAATATTTCGCAAAAATTGGCACCTTCTCCAACGAGATCCAGTTCTAAACCAAATAATTCCGAACAAACCGTCTTTTATATACCGCAAGTCAAGAAACCTTAAGGACCATTTAGTCAAAAGCTCTCTCCCAGTACCATCAAGGAATCTAATCAGAACCAAGGGCTTCCACAGGTGCGGCATGTGCATAGGTTGCCGCAATGTCAAAGACTCAAATTCCAAATATTCAGAACTCAAGATTAACAATAAATCCATAAAAATCACAGACTTCATCACATGTAATACTTCAAATGTTGTTTACTTGGTAGAATGCTCCTGCGGCCTAGCATACGTGGGAAGGACGACAAGACCATTAAAAATACGCATCTCTGAACATTTAAGAAATATCAAAAAAGGACTTCAAACACACCACCTTTCAAATCATTTCAAAAATCACCATAATTGTTCGACCAACCACATAACAAAATTTGTGGGCCTAAAACATATCAAAGCAACCTGGAAAGACAAGAATGTAGAAAGCAGACTGGCCAGAACAGAAATGCGTACCATTTTTGATTTAAAAACATTAAATCCAAGGGGACTTAATCAGGATTTTGAGTTGAAATGGTTTCTGTGAAATATAGAACTATCAGTTTCCTCAAATCCCCCACAACTGCTATTTCCATCTATTATATGCACTCTGTCTATTCTTTTCACACAAGTCATAATATCATGAATATAAGACTTCACTATACAAATAACCTTTTGTTTATATAATGACATCATCACTAATATAATTCCATCTCTTATATAGTGCCTTGATGTATATTACCAATTGAACAAGAAGACTCATGAAAACATTCATTGAGTAGTTTTTATTGAAACCATCATCAGAGAAATTCATGAATTTTCACTACAATCCCCAGAATTCATCTGGCTTAAACCTCTTCTCCTAAAGAATACATCGCACCACTTCCGGGATATAGGACTACATTACCCAGAAAACCTTCCGCTATTCTATAGTACAGACGGGGACTTCCGGCTCTTCAAAACTACACTACCTAGAAACCACACCACGTCATTTCCGGTTACAACGATTCCGCTCGACTTCCAGAGACTACATTACCCAGAATGCCTACCGCTATCTACAATACAGACGGGGACTTCCGGTTTTCTAAAACTACGATACCCAGAAGCCGCGTCACGTCACTTCCGGTCGCGGCGATTCCGGAAGATTTCTTTCTTCCTGGACATCAAGATGCGGCTCCGCTCCTTTGCGCACATACCACTGATACCACCAATGAATTGGACCCTAAAAAGAGTGACTTTAGAGCCCTCTTAAAAGGCAGACTTTCGGGAAGATCCGGAACCGGAAGTGACGTAATGGATCACAACTTCCGGTCATTTGGTATAAAAACCTCACCAATTCAGTCCTCCATCAGCCTTGACAAAGAGTAACCTACTCGAAACGCGTTGGCTGAGGACTATTGCCTGCTGGATACTGCCCCACCCGTGCTGTGGGAAAGGTACGACCACTTTTGTTTTTTTTTACGATTCAGTCAGTCAGGATACCGGTCCCTCACGTCTGGATAAAGTTGGTCTAACCAATCCCCCACATGGGTGGCCGCCACCTGCAGCCAACATTTTATATTATTTTATATTATTTTATTTTCATGTTTATAATCCATTAAAAAAATTATATACCTTTATAAGAGTCTCCATTCCAATTGAGGAAAAACAAAGAAACCTTGATGAGCATACCATATCGATAACATCTGTGAGTACTGGTACGCATCCATGTTTTATAAAGATACCTTGATGAGAGGATAACACACTATATAAGTGTAAGTGAGGTACGCACAATAAGAAATTAATTCCACTATCTCAACATACATACCGTCAGGATTGCGATCCCAATATAAAAGATACCTTGATAGGCTTATCATCACATTTGTCCTGTGTAAGTGGAGGTATGCATTTGTTTTAGAGAGATATCCCGATGATGTAATATCTTGAAAGAAACCTTGATGAGCATTGTGAATAGATTTACTAATGTAAGCCAGGTATATCTACCACTATATATACTGTTTTTGGAGAAAATAGACCCCATCTCTTAAGAAGCTTCTTCAGAATATTCCCACATATCAGTGGTTAACCCCTAGTCATTTTTTGTTTTTTCCGTACTAATAAACTCATTGGGAGAACATTGGAGTGAGGAAAACCAAAGAAGAATAAGAAAAACACCCGCAGATCCGAGTCATCACGTTATCCATGATAAGTATTGATCTCTATACACTCTCTCAGCGCCAATTCCCTTCACCATTCCTTTTCACCCTCTATTCAACTTTTTTTGGATCATTTGGGATAGATCCAAGGTATAAGGGAAAGGCAGCAGAGATTTGAACAGGAGCGCCGTCATACTTCTCAACAAAACTTCCGGTTGTCTATGATGGTTTGAGCCCTGTTCCGGCACCCGGAACAGGTATCTAAGGTTGTCTGGGTGTCCTGCACACCATTCCGGCACATGAAACAGCTATCTAAGGTGGCATGCATCCTGTTCCGGCACCCGGAACGGTTGTCTATGATGGTTTGAGCCCTGTTCCGGCACCCGGAACAGGTATCTAAGGTGGTCTGCACCCTATTCCGGCACCCTGAACAGCTATCTAAGGTTGTCTGGGTGTCCTGCACACCATTTCGACACATGAAACGGCAATCTAATATGGTCTGCATCCTGTTCCGGCACCCGGAACGGTTGTATAAGCTGCTCTGCGCCCTGTTCCGGCACCCGGCACAGGTATCTAAGGTGGTCTGCGCCCTATTCCGGCAACCTGAACAGCTATCTAAGGTTGTCTGGGTGTCCTGCACACCATTCCGGCACATGAAACAGCTATCTAAGGTGGAATGCATCCTGTTCCGGCACCCGGAACGGTTGTCTATGATGGTTTGAGCCCTGTTCTGGCACGCGGAACAGGTATCTAAGGTGGTCTGCGCCCTATTCCGGCACCCTGAACAGCTATCTAAGGTTGTCTGGGTGTCCTGCACACCATTCCGGCACATGAAACAGCTATCTAAGGTGGCATGCATCCTGTTCCGGCACCCGGAACGGTTGTCTATAATGGTTTGAGCCCTGTTCCGGCATCCGGAACAGGTATCTAAGGTGGTCTGCACCCTATTCTGGCACCCTGAACAGCTATCTAAGGTTGTCTGGTTGTCCTGCACACCATTTCGGCACATGAAACGGCAATCTAATATGGTCTGCATCCTGTTCCGGCACCCGGAACGGTTGTATAAGCTGCTCTGCGCCCTGTTCCGGCACCCGGCACAGGTATCTAAGGTGGTCTGCGCCCTATTCCGGCAACCTGATCAGCTATCTAAGGTTGTCTGGGTGTCCTGCACACCATTCCGGCACATGAAACAGCTATCTAAGGTGGCATGCATCCTGTTCCGGCACCCGGAACGGTTGTCTATGATGGTTTGAGCCCTGTTCTGGCACGCGGAACAGGTATCTAAGGTGGTCTGCGCCCTATTCCGGCACCCTGAACAGCTATCTAAGGTTGTCTGGGTGTCCTGCACACCATTCCGGCACATGAAACAGCTATCTAAGGTGGCATGCATCCTGTTCCGGCACCCGGAACGGTTGTATAAGCTGGTCTGCGCCCTGTTCCGGCACCCGGAACAGGTGTCTAAGGTGGTCTGCACCCTATTCCAGTACCCTGAACGGCTCTCTAAGGTTGCCTGGGTGTCCTACACACCATTCCGGCACATGAAACAGCTATCTAAGGTGGTATGCATCCTGTTCCGGCACCCGGAACGGTTGTATAAGCTGGTCTGTGCCCTGTTCCGGGACTCGGAACAGTGATCTAAGGTGGTCTGCGCCCTATTCTGGGAACCTGAAAAGCTATCTAAGATTGATGGGTGTCCTGCATACCATTTTGGCACATGAAACGGCAATCTAATGTGGTCTGCATCCTGTTCCAGCACCTAGAACGGTTGTCTATGATGGTTTGAGCCCTGTTCCGGCACCCGGAACAGGTATCTAAGGTGGTCTGCACCCTATTCCGGCACCCTGAACAGCTATTTAAGGTTGCCTAGGTGTCCTGCACACCATTCCGGCACATGAAACAGCTATCTAAGGTGGCATGCATCCAGTTCCGGCACCCGGAACGGTTGTATAAGCTGGTCTGTGCCCTGTTCCGGCACCCAGAACAGGTATCTAAGGTGGTCTGCGCCCTATTCCGGCAAACTGAACAGCTATCTAAGGTTGTCTGGGTGTCCTGCACACCATTCCGGCACATGAAACAGCAATCTAAGGTGGTCTGCATCCTGTTCCGGCACCCGACACGGTTGTATAAGCTGGTCTGCGCCCTGTTCCGGCACATGGAACAGGTATCTAAGGTGGTCTGCGCCCTATTCTGGCACCCTGAACAGCTATCTAAGGTTGTCTGGGTGTCCTGCACACCATTCCGGCACATGAAACAGCTATCTAAGGTGGCATGCATCCTGTTCCGGCACCCGGAACGGTTGTCTATGATGGTTGGAGCCCTGTTCCGGCACCCGGAACAGGGATCTAAGGAGGTCTGCGCCCTATTCCGGCACCCTGAACAGCAATCTAAGGTTGTCTGGGTGTCCTGCACACCATTCCGGCACATGAAACAGCTATCTAAGGTGGCATGCATCCTGTTCCGGCACCCGGAACGGTTGTCTATAATGGTTTGAGCCCTGTTCCGGCACCCGGAACAGGTATCTAAGGTGGTCTGCACCCTATTCCGTAACCCTGAACAGCTATCTAAGGTTGTCTGGGTGTCCTGCACACCATTTCGGCACATGAAACGGCAATCTAATGTGGTCTGCATCCTGTTCCGGCACCCGGAATGGTTGTATATGCTGCTCTGCACCCTGTTCCGGCACCTGGCACAGGTATCTAAGGTGGTCTGCGCCCTATTCCGGCAACCTGAACAGCTATCTAAGGTTGTCTGGGTGTCCTGCACACCATTCCGGCACATGAAACAGCTATCTAAGGTGGCATGCATCCTGTTCCGGCACCCGGAACGGTTGTCTATGATGGTTTGAGCCCTGTTCCAGCACCCGGAACAGGTATCTTAGGTGGTCTGTGCCCTATTCCGCACCCTGAACAGCTATCTAAGGTTGCCTGGCTGTCCTGCACACCATTCTGGCACATGAAACAACTATCTAAGGTGGCATGCATCCTGTTCCGGCACCCGGAACGGTTGTCTATGATGGTTTGAGCCCTGTTACGGCACCTGGAACAGGTTTCTAAGGTGGTCTGCGCCCTATTCTGGCAATCTGAACAGCTATCTAAGGTTGTCTGGGTGTCCTGCACACCATTCCGGCAGATGAAACGGCAATCTAATGTGGTCTGCATCCTGTTCTGACACCTGGAACGGTTGTCTATGATGGTTTGAGCCCTGTCCGGCACCCGGAACAGGTATCTAAGGTGGTCTGCACCCTATTCTAGTACCCTGACCGGCTCTCTAAGGTTGCCTGGGTGTCCTACACACCATTCCGGCACATGAAACAGCTATAGAAGGTGGTATGCATCCTGTTCCGGCACCCTGAACAGCTATCTATAGTTGTCTGGGTGTCCTGTACACCATTCCGGCACATGAAACAGCTATCTAAGGTGGCATGCATCCTGTTCCGGCACCCGGAACGGTTGTCTATAATGGTTTGAGCCCTGTTCCGGCATCCGGAACAGGTATCTAAGGTGGTCTGCACCCTATTCTGGCACCCTGAACAGCTATCTAAGGTTGTCTGGGTGTCCTGCACACCATTTCGGCACATGAAACGGCAATCTAATGTGGTCTGCATCCTGCTCCGGCACCCGGAATGGTTGTATATGCTGCTCTGCACCCTGTTCCGGCACCTGGCACAGGTATCTAAGGTGGTCTGCGCCCTATTCCGGCAACCTGAACAGCTATCTAAGGTTGTCTGGGTGTCCTGCACACCATTCCGGCACATGAAACAGCTATCTAAGGTGGCATGCATCCTGTTCCGGCACCCGGATCGGTTGTCTTTGATGGTTTGAGCCCTGTTCCAGCACCCGGAACAGGTATCTTAGGTGGTCTGTGCCCTATTCCGCACCCTGAACAGCTATCTAAGGTTGCCTGGGTGTCCTGCACACCATTCTGGCACATGAAACAGCTATCTAAGGTGGCATGCATCGTGTTCCGGCACCCGGAACGGTTGTCTATGATGGTTTGAGCCCTGTTCTGGCACGCGGAACAGGTATCTAAGGTGGTCTGCGCCCTATTCCGGCACCCTGAACAGCTATCTAAGGTTGTCTGGGTGTCCTGCACACCATTCCGGCACATGAAACAGCTATCTAAGGTGGCATGCATCCTGTTCCGGCACCCGGAACGGTTGTATAAGCTTGTCTGCGCCCTGTTCTGGCACCCAGAACAGGTGTCTAAGGTGGTCTGCACCCTATTCCAGTACCCTGAACGGCTCTCTAAGGTTGCCTGGGTGTCCTACACACCATTCCGGCACATGAAACAGCTATCTAAGGTGGTATGCATCCTGTTCCGGCACCCGGAACGGTTGTATAAGCTGATCTGTGCCCTGTTCCGGGACTCGGAACAGTGATCTAAGGTGGTCTGCGCCCTATTCCGGGAAAATGAAAAGCTATCTAAGATTGATGGGTGTCCTGCATACCATTTTGGCACATGAAACGGCAATCTAATGTGGTCTGCATCCTGTTCCAGCACCTAGAACGGTTGTCTATGATGGTTTGAGCCCTGTTCCGGCACCCGGTACAGGTATCTAAGGTGGTCTGCACCCTATTCCGGCACCCTGAACAGCTATTTAAGGTTGCCTAGGTGTCCTGCACACCATTCCGGCACATGAAACAGCTATCTAAGGTGGCATGCATCCTGTTCCGGCACCCGGAACGGTTGTATAAGCTGGTCTGTGCCCTATTCCGGCTCCCAGAACAGGTATCTAAGGTGGTCTGCGCCCTATTCCGGCAAACTGAACAGCTATCTATGGTTGTCTGGGTGTCCTGCACACCATTCCGGCACCTGAAACAGCATTCTAAGGTGGTCTGCTTCCTGTTCCGGCACCCGACATGTTTGTATAAGCTGGTCTGCGCCCTGTTCCGGCACCTGGAACAGGTATCTAAGGTGGTCTGCGCCCTATTCTGGCAATCTGAACAGCTATCTAAGGTTGTCTGGGTGTCCTGCACACCATTCCGGCACATCAAACGGCAATCTAATGTGGTCTGCATCCTGTTCCGACATCTGGAACGGTTGTCTATGATGGTTTGAGCCCTGTTCCGGCACCTGGAACAGGTATCTATGGTGTGCTGCCCCCTATTCTGGCACCCTGAACAGCTATCTAAGGTTGTCTGGGTGTCCTGCACACCATTCCGGCACATGAAACAGCTATCTAAGGTGGCATGCATCCTGTTCCGGCACCCGGATCGGTTGTCTATGATGGTTGGAGCCCTGTTCCGGCACCCGGAACAGGTATCTAAGGTGATCTGCACCCTATTCCGGCAAACTGAACAGCTATCTAAGGTTGTCTGGGTGTCCTGCACACCATTCCGGCACATGAAACAACTATCTAAGGTGGCATGCATCCTGTTCCGGCACCCGGAATGGTTGTCTATGATGGTTTGAGCCCTGTTCCGGCACCTGGAACAGGTATCTAAGGTGGTCTGCCCCCTATTCTGGCACCCTGAACAGCTATCTAAGGTTGTCTGGGTGTCCTGCACACCATTTCGGCACATGAAACAGCAATCTAATGTGGTCTGCATCCTGTTCCGGCACCTAGAACGGTTGTATAAGCTGGTCTGCGCCCTGTTCTGGCAACCGGAACAGGGATCTAAGGTGGTCTGCGCCCTATTCCGGCACCCTGAACAGCTATCTAAGGTTGTCTGGGTGTCCTGCACACCATTCCGGCACATGAAACAACTATCTAAGGTGGCATGCATCCTGTTCCGGCACCCGGAACGGTTGTCTATAATGGTTTGTGCCCTGTTTCGGCACCCGGAACAGGTATCTAAGGTGGTCTGCACCCTATTCCGGCACCCTGAACAGCTATCTAAGGTTGCCTGGGTGTCCTGCACACCATTTCGGCACATGAAACGGCAATCTATTGTGGTCTGAATCCTCTTCCGGCACCTGGAACGGTTGTATAAGCTGGTCTGCGCCCTGTTCCGGCAACCGGCACAGGTATCTAAGGTGGCCTGCGCCCTTTTCCGTCAACCTGAACAGCTATCTAAGGTTGTCTGGGTGTCCAGCACACCATTCCGGCACATGAAACAGCTATTTAAGATGGCATGCATCCTGTTTCGGCACTCGGAACGGTTGTCTATGATGGTTTGAGCCCTGTTTCGGCACCAGGAACAGGTATCTAAGGTGGTCTGCGCCCTGTTTCGCACCCTGAACAGCTATCTTAGGTTGTCTGGGTGTCCTGCACACCATTCCGGCACATGAAACAGCTATCTAAGGTGGCATGCATCCTTGTCGACACCCGCAACGGTTGTCTATGATGGTTTGAGCCCTGTTCCGGCACCCGGAACAGGTATCTAAGGTGGTCTGCACCCTATTCCGGCACCCTGAACAGCTATCTAAGGTTGTCTGGGTGTCCTGCACACCATTTTGGCACATGAAACGGCAATCTAATGTGGTCTGCATCCTGTTCCAGCACCTAGAACGGTTGTCTATGATGGTTTGAGCCCTGTTCCGGCACCCGGTACAGGTATCTAAGGTGGTCTGCACCCTATTCCGGCACCCTGAACAGCTATTTAAGGTTGCCTAGGTGTCCTGCACACCATTCCGGCACATGAAACAGCTATCTAAGGTGGCATGCATCCAGTTCCGGCACCCGGAACGGTTGTATAAGCTGGTCTGTGCCCTGTTCCGGCACCCAGAACAGGTATCTAAGGTTGTCTGCGCCCTATTCCGGCAAACTGAACAGCTATCTAAGGTTGTCTGGGTGTCCTGCACACCATTCCGGCACATGAAACAGCAATCTAAGGTGGTCTGCATCCTGTTCCGGCACCCGACACGGTTGTATAAGCTGGTCTGCGCCCTGTTCCGGCACATGGAACAGGTATCTTAGGTGGTCTGCGCCCTATTCTGGCACCCTGAACAGCTATCTAAGGTTGTCTGGGTGTCCTGCACACCATTCCGGCACATGAAATAGCTATCTAAGGTGGCATGCATCCTGTTCCGGCACCCGGAACGGTTGTCTATGATGGTTGGAGCCCTGTTCCGGCACCCGGAACAGGGATCTAAGGAGGTCTGCGCCCTATTCCGGCACCCTGAACAGCAATCTAAGGTTGTCTGGGTGTCCTGCACACCATTCCGGCACATGAAACAGCTATCTAAGGTGGCATGCATCCTGTTCCGGCACCCGGAACGGTTGTCTATAATGGTTTGAGCCCTGTTCCGGCACCCGGAACAGGTATCTAAGGTGGTCTGCACCCTATTCCGTAACCCTGAACAGCTATCTAAGGTTGTCTGGGTGTCCTGCACACCATTTCGGCACATGAAACGGCAATCTAATGTGGTCTGCATCCTGTTCCGGCACCCGGAATGGTTGTATATGCTGCTCTGCACCCTGTTCCGGCACCTGGCACAGGTATCTAAGGTGGTCTGCGCCCTATTCCGGCAACCTGAACAGCTATCTAAGGTTGTCTGGGTGTCCTGCACACCATTCCGGCACATGAAACAGCTATCTAAGGTGGCATGCATCCTGTTCCGGCACCCGGAACGGTTGTCTATGATGGTTTGAGCCCTGTTCCAGCACCCGGTACAGGTATCTTAGGTGGTCTGTGCCCTATTCCGCACCCTGAACAGCTATCTAAGGGTGCCTGGGTGTCCTGCACACCATTCCGGCACATGAAACAACTATCTAAGGTGGCATGCATCCTGTTCCGGCACCTGGAATGGTTGTCTATGATGGTTTGAGCCCTGTTCCGGCACCTGGAACAGGTTTCTAAGGTGGTCTGCGCCCTATTCTGGCAATCTGAACAGCTATCTAAGGTTGTCTGGGTGTCCTGCACACCATTCCGGCAGATGAAACGGCAATCTAATGTGGTCTGCATCCTGTTCTGACACCTGGAACGGTTGTCTATGATGGTTTGAGCCCTGTCCGGCACCCGGAACAGGTATCTAAGGTGGTCTGCACCCTATTCTAGTACCCTGACCGGCTCTCTAAGGTTGCCTGGGTGTCCTACACACCATTCCGGCACATGAAACAGCTATCTAAGGTGGTATGCATCCTGTTCCGGCACCCTGAACAGCTATCTATGGTTGTCTGGGTGTCCTGTACACCATTCCGGCACATGAAACAGCTATCTAAGGTGGCATGCATCCTGTTCCGGCACCCGGAACGGTTGTCTATAATGGTTTGAGCCCTGTTCCGGCATCCGGAACAGGTATCTAAGGTGGTCTGCACCCTATTCTGGCACCCTGAACAGCTATCTAAGGTTGTCTGGGTGTCCTGCACACCATTTCGGCACATGAAACGGCAATCTAATGTGGTCTGCATCCTGCTCCGGCACCCGGAATGGTTGTATATGCTGCTCTGCACCCTGTTCCGGCACCTGGCACAGGTATCTAAGGTGGTCTGCGCCCTATTCCGGCAACCGGAACAGCTATCTAAGGTTGTCTGGGTGTCCTGCACACCATTCCGGCACATGAAACAGCTATCTAAGGTGGCATGCATCCTGTTCCGGCACCCGGAACGGTTGTCTTTGATGGTTTGAGCCCTGTTCCAGCACCCGGAACAGGTATCTTAGGTGGTCTGTGCCCTATTCCGCACCCTGAACAGCTATCTAAGGTTGCCTGGGTGTCCTGCACACCATTCTGGCACATGAAACAGCTGAGACGTGAAACAGAAGGTAGGGAAAAATGTGCGCAGTTAAAACCAGAGGTGCAGCCTAAATATGCGTGATACAGTGTACATCCAAAAAAAACACTTAGAGCAATATATAGAAATGGAGAGACACGCATACACAAGGCGCTCAGAGGTTATAATAGTACACCACAATAAGAGCTTTAAAATATATAATCACCCCACTATTTCCAGAGAGGGCAGGCTTGCAATCTAGACTCAGATTTTCTTAATTCCCCTTTCTCAATAGGAATCTAGAAAAACACAGACATGACTACCTCCACATAACATGTGTTTGAGGTAGAACACAAAGAATGCAAAAGATAGTGTAATAGTCCTTTTATAGAGGGTAATCTTCTGAATAAATCAATGCACTTACAAACATATGTTAGTAAACAGCGTGTTTCATGATCCCATACGGCAAACTGCTTGTCATCCAGCTGAGGATATCTAGGCAGAGATCTGGATCGATGTATAGATCTAAGAAATAAATGCGACTACCTCCACATAGTATGTGTTTTGAGGTTTGAGGCACATAAAAAAGAGATAGTGCAATAATCCTTTTAACATGTAAAGAATTTAATACATAAATGCACTTACAGACAAACGTAGTTAAAACAGCATTTAAAACCAAGTTTCCACAAGGTGTCCAGCTTAGTAGATAGTAGCAGCCACCCTCTGATCCCAGTCTGAGATGGAAGATTAGACAGGTGAGTGATCCCTCGGTCCGGATAGGAGGGTCCACACAGAGAGTGGTTACCGCATGCAGCCGTCGGGTCCTTGTAGATCGAGTGTATGGAAGAGGAACACTTAACGCGTTTCTGACCTTATAGTCCTTCGTCAGAAGTGTAAGTTCCTCTCCCATTAGAGCCTTACTTATACCTCCCCATACAATGAACACCTGTGTTTCATTGAGATGCCATCCGTTATTCGCGTCCTCTCACGCATGCGCCGTTGGATCCGGAAATTGCCCGTGCGTTCCACATCAGAACGGATGTCCATGGTGCGTTCCACCTCGGGCGGAAATACGTCACTTGCGTTCCATTTGTCCGGAAGTGCACTCCGTAGATCGTGAGCAGGAAAAATGAAAGAATAGGTCCATTTGGATGGCGTTTCTCATATAGGTGTCCATAGATATAAAATCCAAAGATAGAGTCCATAATATAAAAGCAAAAACACAATAATACCAATAGTTAAAAACATATAATAACCATTAATATTGCATAGTAAAGTGACTGTTCAAAAAAAAGTGCCAAAAAGTGCAAATAGGAGAAAGAAGTGTATAAATATACGCATATTAAGTGAGGAAACATTTTAGTTCAAAATCCCCGTTGAGGCCCTTTGGTACAAGGGTCCTCAAACGGTGGATCCACCTCATTTCTGCCCTAGAAAGCTTATCCTCTAGACCCCTATTTCTCCATGAAGGTAGTATTTGTTGTATTCCTATGAAATTCTTCAGATGGCATTCATTTGAACTATGCGAATTTTTAAAATGAGCCGAAACTGTATGGGTTTCAAGACCCTTACGTATATTGTATACGTGTTCGGCCATTCTCACTTTAAGGCACCTTGTGGTCTTCCCTACATAAAATAGGCCACAAGCACACTCCAAACAATAAATGACATTTTTGGAATGGCAAGTGATAAATTCACTGATTGGAAAGACCTGGTTGTTTACAGTAAAATTAACCTGTTTACGTTGTTTGTCCTTCACAGTTTTACACATTAGACAGTCTCCACATTTGTGGAAACCCTTGGTTCTAATGCTTTGTCGGATTTCTGGTTCTATGCTGCTTTTTACAAGGTGATCCTTCAAAGCTGGTGCCTTTCTGTATATGAAGGACGGTTTGTCCGGTATGTGTTGACCCAGGACCGTATCCAACTTCAAGATTTTCCAATTCTTTTTGATAATTCGTTCAATGTCCCTATGGCATGAATTATATTGTGTGATGAAAGCCCACTGAGATCTGTCATTAATGGATGGTGGCTTCTCCTTAATTTCTAACAAATTTTTTCTATCTACTTTGTCTATTCGATTCCTAGCCTTACTAAGAATCTCTTTAGAGTAACCCTTTGTCTCAAAACGCTCAGTCAATTCATCTAGTTGTTCTTCACATATATTCGGTTCTGTACAATTTCTTTTTATCCTAGAAAATTGTCCAAAAGGGATTCCATCCAACCAATTTTTGTGATGTTGACTAGTTCTTTCGATAAAGTTATTGCAATCAGTCGGTTTCCGATAAGTCATCGTTTGTAGGGAGCCTTCTTTAACATAAATACTAAGATCTAAAAAGCATATTTTCTCTTTACTTAGATTAAAAGTTAAATTAATAGATAAAATATTCGAATTGAGACCAGTACAAAAAACATCCAATGATTTTTCATCTCCACTCCATATAAAGAAAATGTCATCTATAAAACGATGCCAGGACACCAGGTTCGCCACCAGACTGCCATCTGTCCAGATTGTATGTTCCTCCCAGTACGCCATAAATAAATTGGCGTAACTGGGAGCGAACCTGGTGCCCATGGCCGTTCCTACCATCTGAAGATAAAAGGACCCATCATAATAAAAATAATTGTTTACAAGGATAAACTTTATACTATCGATGATAAAGTGCTTTAGTGCTTCATCCATATCACTTTTATCTAAAAAATAGGTGACAGCAGTGATACCCTTATCTAAATCGATTATGGTGTATAAGGTTTTTACATCTGCACTGCAGAGAAAATTATTCTCCTTCCAGTTGGTATCAGCTAGTTTGCGTAAGATATCCCCTGTATCTTTTAGATAGGCCCTCGTTGTCTGTACCAATGGCTGCAAATAAAAATCTATTAATGCCGAAAGGTTACTTGTAGGACTATTACAGCCAGATATTATAGGCCTTCCAGGGGGATCTAAGAGGTCCTTATGTACTTTTGGCAGTATATAAATGGTTGGAGTGGATGGATTCTTTATATTTAAAAACTCTAATTCTTTCTTAGAAATAAGACCATCGTCAAAGGCTTTTGATGTAAGTTCTTTTAGCCCTTTCTCAATTTTAACAGTGGGATCACATTTAAGTTTTTTATATGTATTGCCCTCATTAAGCAATTGATGAATTTTTTTCATATAAGTTTCTTTTTGCATTAGGACTACCCCTCCCCCCTTATCTGCTGGTTTGATAATAAGGGTTTTATCCTCTTTGAGTGATTTTAAAGCACTTGATTCCTTTTTAGTTAAATTTAAATGCTTATTCTTTTTCGTTGAGTTTTTTTGTATGATTTTTTCAGTTTCATCACATATTATTTTATTGAAAGAATCAATACAACTTCCTTTCACATGTGAAGGGTAAAATGTTGAGGGGGGTTTAAATCTATCTTTTTGAGGAATCACTTGTGAGCTTTTTTCCTCTTCCTTTTCTTTCATGAGAAAAAACCTTTTAACCGTTAATTTACTCACGTATTTTTGGATATCCAAAAATACGTCGAATGAGTTTGGTTGAAATGTGGGGGCATGTTTTAGACCCTTCTTTAAGACTTTGTTTTCATCTTCAGTTAATATCCTGTCACTAAGGTTGAAAATCTTGACCTCGTGATTCTCATCACTTAGGGTCTTTGAAGGAATTGGATTTACTTTATTCTGAGTTTTTCTATTTCTATCTTTTTTTTCTATTATTTTTAAGTCCTCCCCTTTTCCCTCTCTTGGTTTTCTTAGAGCTGGGAATCAGGGGGACTAATATCTGTTCCTTGTGGGTGTTCTTTTGTTCCACTCTAAAAAAGAGGGTTGTTCCTGTCTTAGATGATCATCATAATTATCATTATCTAACAATGAAAACCGATTAGGATGTCTAAAATACGGCGATGGATCATAATCCCTTTTTCCTTTCATAGGAGGCCTAGTAGTTTGCCAATTATCTGTTTGGAATCTAGTTCTCTCTGGTCTATATCTAGTCCTATTATCCCTTAGGTTCGTGAATCTATTGAGACTTTCATAAACAGGTTCTTTATTAGTATTATTTCTCCTCCAGTTAGGGGTTCTCCTGTTTTTATTATACTTAAAATTAGTTTTGACTTTATCTATATTGAAATGGGGGGTTTTTATTTCCTCATTTATAGAATCAGTTACAATTTCTACGGGTGCAGATGGTGCAGAGTCTCTTATAAACTTTTTATGTTTTTTCTCTCTTAAAAACTTTGTATTTTTGGTCATTTTATATAAGACATCCTGTTCCAGAGTTTTGAAATCTTCTAGCTCTCGGAAAGGATGTATGAGAGACTGAAGCACATTTATTTCATCATTAAGAATTTTTAAATTATGCGTTCTTTCCCTAATGATTAGAGAGATTAGGGATTCGGAACATGTATTGAGAATAGAATCCCAGTTCTCTTTAAAAGTAACATCAGAGGAAGTAAAAGATGGTGGTTTAATAATTTTGAGTCCCTTGGGCACAATTCCAGATGCCTGGTATTGCTCCAAAGTGGCCACCTCCCACCATAATTTATTTTCCTTTATCATTGTAGTTTCTAGTTTTTTAAAAATACTGTCAAGGTCATCATCACAAAGATCTGTCTGATTAGTAGTTTTAAACGTTCTTTTTGCTAGATCTTTGCGAGCTTCTCTATAGGTAAACATATTTTTGCAGCACTTCTTTCCCAAAAGGATGTAGAAATAGCAGAGACGTGAAACAGAAGGTAGGGAAAAATGTGCGCAGTTAAAACCAGAGGTGCAGCCTAAATATGCGTGATACAGTGTACATCCAAAAAAAACACTTAGAGCAATATATAGAAATGGAGAGACACGCATACACAAGGCGCTCAGAGGTTAAAATAGTACACCACAATAAGAGCTTTAAAATATATAATCACCCCACTATTTCCAGAGAGGACAGGCTTGCAATCTAGACTCAGATTTTCTTAATTCCCCTTTCTCAATAGGAATCTAGAAAAACACAGACGTGACTACCTCCACATAACATGTGTTTGAGGTAGAACACAAAGAATGCAAAAGATAGTGTAATAGTCCTTTTATAGAGGGTAATCTTCTGAATAAATCAATGCACTTACAAACATATGTTAGTAAACAGCGTGTTTCATGATCCCATACGGCAAACTGCTTGTCATCCAGCTGAGGATATCTAGGCAGAGATCTGGATCGATGTATAGATCTAAGAAATAAATGCGACTACCTCCACATAGTATGTGTTTTGAGGTTTGAGGCACATAAAAAAGAGATAGTGCAATAATCCTTTTAACATGTAAAGAATTTAATACATAAATGCACTTACAGACAAACGTAGTTAAAACAGCATTTAAAACCAAGTTTCCACAAGGTGTCCAGCTTAGCAGATAGTAGCAGCCACCCTCTGATCCCAGTCTGAGATGGAAGATTAGACAGGTGAGTGATCCCTCGGTCCGGATAGGAGGGTCCACACAGAGAGTGGTTACCGCATGCAGCCGTCGGGTCCTTGTGGATCGAGTGTATGGAAGAGGAACACTTAACGCGTTTCTGACCTTATAGTCCTTCGTCAGAAGTGTAAGTTCCTCTCCCATTAGAGCCTTACTTATACCTCCCCATACAATGAACACCTGTGTTTCATTGAGATGCCATCCGTTATTCGCGTCCTCTCACGCATGCGCCGTTGGATCCGGAAATTGCCCGTGCGTTCCACATCAGAACGGATGTCCATGGTGCGTTCCACCTCGGGCGGAAATACGTCACTTGCGTTCCATTTGTCCGGAAGTGCACTCCGTAGATCGTGAGCAGGAAAAATGAAAGAATAGGTCCATTTGGATGGCGTTTCTCATATAGGTGTCCATAGATATAAAATCCAAAGATAGAGTCCATAATATAAAAGCAAAAACACAATAATACCAATAGTTAAAAACATATAATAACCATTAATATTGCATAGTAAAGTGACTGTTCAAAAAAAAGCTATCTAAGGTGGCATGCATCCTGTTCCGGCACCCGGAACGGTTGTCTATGATGGTTTGAGCCCTGTTCTGGCACGCGGAACAGGTATCTAAGGTGGTCTGCGCCCTATTCCGGCACCCTGAACAGCTATCTAAGGTTGTCTGGGTGTCCTGCACACCATTCCGGCACATGAAACAGCTATCTAAGGTGGCATGCATCCTGTTCCGGCACCCGGAACGGTTGTATAAGCTGGTCTGCGCCCTGTTCCGGCACCCGGAACAGGTGTCTAAGGTGGTCTGCACCCTATTCCAGTATCCTGAACGGCTCTCTAAGGTTGCCTGGGTGTCCTACATACCATTCCGGCACATGAAACAGCTATCTAAGGTGGTATGCATCCTGTTCCGGCACCCGGAACGGTTGTATAAGCTGATCTGTGCCCTGTTCCGGGACTCGGAACAGTGATCTAAGGTGGTCTGCGCCCTATTCCGGGAAAATTAAAAGCTATCTAAGATTGATGGGTGTCCTGCATACCATTTTGGCACATGAAACGGCAATCTAATGTGGTCTGCATCCTGTTCCAGCACCTAGAACGGTTGTCTATGATGGTTTGAGCCCTGTTCCGGCACCCGGTACAGGTATCTAAGGTGGTCTGCACCCTATTCCGGCACCCTGAACAGCTATTTAAGGTTGCCTAGGTGTCCTGCACACCATTCCGGCACATGAAACAGCTATCTAAGGTGGCATGCATCCTGTTCCGGCACCCGGAACGGTTGTATAAGCTGGTCTGTGCCCTATTCCGGCACCCAGAACAGGTATCTAAGGTGGTCTGCGCCCTATTCCGGCAAACTGAACAGCTATCTATGGTTGTCTGGGTGTCCTGCACACCATTCCGGCACCTGAAACAGCATTCTAAGGTGGTCTGCTTCCTGTTCCGGCACCCGACACGTTTGTATAAGCTGGTCTGCGCCCTGTTCCGGCACCTGGAACAGGTATCTAAGGTGGTCTGCGCCCTATTCTGGCAATCTGAACAGCTATCTAAGGTTGTCTGGGTGTCCTGCACACCATTCCGGCACATCAAACGGCAATCTAATGTGGTCTGCATCCTGTTCCGACATCTGGAACGGTTGTCTATGATGGTTTGAGCCCTGGTCCGGCACCTGGAACAGGTATCTATGGTGTGCTGCCCCCTATTCTGGCACCCTGAACAGCTATCTAAGGTTGTCTGGGTGTCCTGCACACCATTCCGGCACATGAAACAGCTATCTAAGGTGGCATGCATCCTGTTCCGGCACCCGGATCGGTTGTCTATGATGGTTGGAGCCCTGTTCCGGCACCCGGAACAGGTATCTAAGGTGATCTGCACCCTATTCCGGCAAACTGAACAGCTATCTAAGGTTGTCTGGGTGTCCTGCACACCATTCCGGCACATGAAACAACTATCTAAGGTGGCATGCATCCTGTTCCGGCACCCGGAATGGTTGTCTATGATGGTTTGAGCCTTGTTCCGGCACCTGGAACAGGTATCTAAGGTGGTCTGCCCCCTATTCTGGCACCCTGAACAGCTATCTAAGGTTGTCTGGGTGTCCTGCACACCATTTCGGCACATGAAACAGCAATCTAATGTGGTCTGCATCCTGTTCCGGCACCCGGAACGGTTGTATAAGCTGGTCTGCGCCCTGTTCTGGCAACCGGAACAGGGATCTAAGGTGGTCTGCGCCCTATTCCGGCACCCTGAACAGCTATCTAAGGTTGTCTGGGTGTCCTGCACACCATTCCGGCACATGAAACAACTATCTAAGGTGGCATGCATCCTGTTCCGACACCCGGAACGGTTGTCTATAATGGTTTGTGCCCTGTTTCGGCACCCGGAACAGGTATCTAAGGTGGTCTGCACCCTATTCCGGCACCCTGAACAGCTATCTAAGGTTGCCTGGGTGTCCTGCACACCATTTCGGCACATGAAACGGCAATCTATTGTGGTCTGAATCCTCTTCCGGCACCTGGAACGGTTGTATAAGCTGGTCTGCGCCCTGTTCCGGCAACCGGCACAGGTATCTAAGGTGGCCTGCGCCCTTTTCCGTCAACCTGAACAGCTATCTAAGGTTGTCTGGGTGTCCTGCACACCATTCCGGCACATGAAACAGCTATTTAAGATGGCATGCATCCTGTTCCGGCACTCGGAACGGTTGTCTATGATGGTTTGAGCCCTGTTTCGGCACCAGGAACAGGTATCTAAGGTGGTCTGCGCCCTGTTCCGCACCCTGAACAGCTATCTTAGGTTGTCTGGGTGTCCTGCACACCATTCCGGCACATGAAACAGCTATCTAAGGTGGCATGCATCCTTGTCGACACCCGCAACGGTTGTCTATGATGGTTTGAGCCCTGTTCCGGCACCCGGAACAGGTATCTAAGGTGGTCTGCACCCTATTCCGGCACCCTGAACAGCTATCTAAGGTTGTCTGGGTGTCCTGCACACCATTTTGGCACATGAAACGGCAATCTAATGTGGTCTGCATCCTGTTCCGGCACCCAGAACGGTTGTATAAGCTGGTCTGCGCCCTGTTCCGGCAACCGGCACAGGTATCTAAGGTGGCCTGCGCCCTTTTCCGTCAACCTGAACAGCTATCTAAGGTTGTCTGGGTGTCCTGCACACCATTCCGGCACATGAAACAGCTATTTAAGATGGCATGCATCCTGTTCCGGCACTCGGAACGGTTGTCTATGATGGTTTGAGCCCTGTTTCGGCACCAGGAACAGGTATCTAAGGTGGTCTGCGGGGTTCACTACGGGTGGCCGGCGGTCGGGCTCCCGGCGACCAGCATCCCGGCGCCGGGAGCCCGACCGCCGGCTTACCGACAGCTTGGCGAGCGCAAATGAGCACCTTGCGGGCTCGCTGCGCTCGCCACGCTACGGGCACGGTGGCGCGCTATGCGCGCCACACTATTTTATTCTCACTCTATGGGGGTCGTGGACCCCCACGAGGGAAAATAATTGTCGGTATGCCGGCTGTCGGGCTCCCGGCGCCGGTATACTGAGCGCCGGGAGCCCGACCGCCGGCAAACAGAAGACCACCCGGTCTGCGCCCTGTTCCGCACCCTGAACAGCTATCTAAGGTTGTCTGGGTGTCCTGCACACCATTCCGGCACATGAAACAGCTATCTAAGGTGGCATGCATCCTTGTCGACACCCGCAACGGTTGTCTATGATGGTTTGAGCCCTGTTCCGGCACCCGGAACAGGTATCTAAGGTGGTCTGCACCCTATTCCGGCACCCTGAACAGCTATCTAAGGTTGTCTGGGTGTCCTGCACACCATTCCGGCACATGAAACAGCTATTTAAGATGGCATGCATCCTGTTCCGGCACTCGGAACGGTTGTCTATGATGGTTTGAGCCCTGTTTCGGCACCAGGAACAGGTATCTAAGGTGGTCTGCGCCCTGTTCCGCACCCTGAACAGCTATCTAAGGTTGTCTGGGTGTCCTGCACACCATTCCGGCACATGAAACAGCTATCTAAGGTGGCATGCATCCTTGTCGACACCCGCAACGGTTGTCTATGATGGTTTGAGCCCTGTTCCGGCACACGGAACAGGTATCTAAGGTGGTCTGCACCCTATTCCGGCACCCTGAACAGCTATCTAAGGTTGTCTGGGTGTCCTGCATACCATTTCGGCACATGAAACGGCAATCTAATGTGGTCTGCGCACTATTCCGCACCCTGAACAGCTATCTAAGGTTGTCTGGGTGTCCTGCACACCATTCCGGCACATGAAACAATTATCTCAGGTGGCATGCAGCCTGTTCCGGCACCCGGAACGGTTGTCTATGATGGTTTGAGCCCTGTTCCGGCACCCGGAACAGGTATCTAAGGTGGTCTGCACCCTATTCCGGCACCCTGAACAGCTATCTAAGGTTGTCTGGGTGTCCTGCACACCATTCCGGCACAGGAAACAGCTATCTAAGGTGGCATGCATCCTGTTAAGGCACCCGCAACGGTTGTCTATGATGGTTTGAGCCCTGTTGCGGCACCCGGAACAGGTATCTAAGGTGGTCTGCACTCTATTCCGGCACCCTGATCAGCTATCTAAGGTTGTCTGGGTGTCCTGCACACCATTCCGGCACATGAAACGGCAATCTAATGTGGTCTGCATCCTGTTCCGGCACCCGGAACGGTTGTATAAGCTGGTCTGCGCCCTGTTCCGGCACCCGGCACAGGTATCTAAGGTGGTCTGCGCCCTATTCCGGCAACCTGAACAGCTATCTAAGGTTGTCTGGGTGTCCTGCACACCATTCCGGCACATGAAACAGCTATCTAAGGTGGCATGCATCCTGTTCCGGCACCCGGAACGGTTGTCTATGATGGTTTGAGCCCTGTTCCGGCACCCGGAACAGGTATCTAAGGTGGTCTGCGCCCTATTCCGGCAACCTGAATAGCTATCTAAGGTTGTCTGGGTGTCCTGCACACCATTCCGGCACATGAAACAGCTATCTAAGGTGGCATGCATCCTGTTCCGGCACCTGGAACGGTTGTATAAGCTGGTCTGCGCCCTGTTCCGGCACCCGGAACAGGTGTCTAAGGTGGTCTGCACCCTATTCCAGTACCCTGAACGGCTCTCTAAGGTTGCCTGGGTGTCCTACACACCATTCCAGCACATGAAACAGCTATCTAAGGTGGTATGCATCCTGTTCCGGCACCCGGAACGGTTTTATAAGCTGGTCTATGCCATGTTCCGGGACTCGGAACAGTGATCTAAGGTGGTCTGCGCCCTATTCCAGGAACCTGAAAAGCTATCTAAGGTTGACGGGTGTCCTGCATACCATTTTGGCACATGAAACGGCAATCTAATGTGGTCTGCATCCTGTTCCAGCACCTAGAACGGTTGTCTATGATGGTTTGAGCCCTGTTCCGGCACCCAGAACAGGTATATAAGGTGGTCTGCGCCCTATTCCGGCACCCTGAACAGCTATCTAAGGTTGTCTGGGTGTCATTCCGGCACATGAAACAGCTATCTAAGGTGGCATGCATCCTGTTCTGGCACCCGGAACGGTTGTCTATCATGGTTTGAGCCCTGTTCCGGCACCCGGAACAGGTATCTAAGGTGGTCTGCACCCTATTCCGGCACCCTGAACAGCTATCTAAGGTTGTCTGGGTGTCCTGCACACCATTTCGGCACATGAAACGGCAATCTAATGTGGTCTGCATCCTGTTCCGGCACCCGGAACGGTTGTATAAGCTGCTCTGCGCCCTGTTCCGGCACCCGGCACAGGTATCCAAGGTGGTCTGCGCCCTATTCCGCACCCTGAACAGCTATCTAAGGTTGTCTGGGTGTCCTGCACACCATTCCGGCACATGAAACAGTTATCTCAGGTGGCATGCAGCCTGTTCCGGCACCCGGAACGGTTGTCTATAATGGTTTGAGCCCTGCTCCGGCACCCGGAACAGGTATCTAATGTGGTCTGCACCCTATTCCGGCACCCTGAACAGCTATCTAAGGTTGTCTGGGTGTCCTGCACACCATTCTGGCACATGAAACAGCTATCTAAGGTGGCATGCATCCTGTTCCGGCACCCGGAACGGTTGTCTATGATGGTTTGAGCCCTGTTCCGGCACCCGGAACAGGTATCTAAGGTGGTCTGCGCCCTACTCCGCACCCTGAACAGCTACAGTATTTAAGGTTGCCTGGGTGTCCTGCACACCATTCCGGCACATTAAACAGCTATCAAAGGTGGCATGCATCCTGTTCCGGCACCCGGAACGGTTGTCTAAGCTGGTCTGTGCCCTGTTCCGGCACCCAGAACAGGTATCTAAGGTGGTCTGCGCCCTATTCCGGCACACTGAACAGCTATCTAAGGTTGTCTGGGTGTCCTGCACACCATTCCGGCACCTGAAACAGCAATCTAAGGTGGTCTGCATCCTGTTCCGGCACCCGGAACGGTTGTATAAGCTGGTCTGCGCCCTGTTCCGGCACCTGGAACAGGTATCTAAGGTGGTCTGCGCCCTATTCTGGCAATCTGAACAGCTATCTAAGGTTGTCTGGGTGTCCTGCACACCATTCCGGCACATCAAACGGCAATCTAATGTGGCCTGCATCCTGTTCCGACACCTGGTACTGTAGTCTATGATGGTTTGAGCCCAGGTCCGGCACCCGGAACAGGTATCTATGGTGGTCTGCCCCCTATTCTGATACCATGATCAGCTATCTAAGGTTGTCTGGGTGTCCTGCACACCATTCCGGCACATGAAACAGCTATCTAAGGTGGCATGCATCCTGTTCCGGCACCCGGAACTGTAGTCTATGATGGTTTGAGCCCTGTTCCGGCACCCGGAACAGGTATCTAAGGTGATCTGCACCCTATTCCGGCAAACTGAACAGCTATCTAAGGTTGTCTGGTTGTCCTGCACACCATTCCGGCACATGAAACAGCTATCTAAGGTGGCATGCATCCTGTTCCGGCACCCGGAAAGGTAGTCTATGATGGTCTGTGCCCTGTTCCGGCACCCAGAACAGGTATCTAAGGTGGTCTGCACCCTATTCTGTCAATCTGAACAGCTATCTAAGGTTGTCTGGGTGTCCTGCACACAATTCCGGCACATGAAACGGCAATCTAATGTGGTCTGCATCCTGTTCCAACACCTGGAACGGTTGTCTATGATGGTTTGAGCCCTGTCCGGCACCCGGAACAGGTATCTATGGTGGTCTGCCCCCTGTTCTGGCACCCTGAACAGATATCTAAGGTTGTCTGGGTGTCCTGCACACCATTCCGGCACATGAAACAACTATCTAAGGTAGCATGCATCCTGTTCCGGCACCCGCAACGGTTGTCTATGATGGTTTGAGCCCTGTTCCGGCACCCGGAACAGGAACATATCTAAGGTGGTCTGCACCCTATTCCGTCACTCTGAACAGCTATCTAAGGTTGTCTGGGTGTCCTGCACACCATTTCGGCACATGAAACGGCACTCTAATGTGGTCTGCATCCTGTTCCGGCACCTGGAACGGTTGTATAAGCTGGTCTGCGCCCTGTTCCGGCATTTGGCACAGGTATCTAAGGTGGTCTGCACCCTATTCCGTCACTCTGAACAGCTATCTAAGGTTGTCTGGGTGTCCTGCACACCATTTCGGCACATGAAACGGCACTCTAATGTGGTCTGCATCCTGTTCCGGCACCTGGAACGGTTGTATAAGCTGGTCTGCGCCCTGTTCCGGCATTTGGCACAGGTATCTAAGGTGGTCTGCGCCCTATTCTGGCAATCTGAACAGCTATCTAAGGTTGTCTGGGTGTCCTGCACACCATTCCGGCACATGAAACGGCAATCTAATGTGGTCTGCATCCTGTTCCGACACCTGGAACGGTTGTCTATGATGGTTTGAGCCCTGTCCGGCACCCAGAACAGGTATCTATGGTCGTCTGCACCCTATTCCGGCACCCTGAACAGCTATCTAAGGTTGTCTGGGTGTCCTGCACACCATTCCGGCACATGAAACAGCTATCTAAGGTGGCATGCATCCTTGTCGACACCCGCAACGGTTGTCTATGATGGTTTGAGCCCTGTTCCGGCACCCAGAACAGGTATCTAAGGTGGTCTGCACCCTATTCCGGCACCCTGAACAGCTATCTAAGGTTGTCTGGGTGTCCTGCACACCATTCCGGCACATGAAACAGCTATTTAAGATGGCATGCATCCTGTTCCGGCACTCGGAACGGTTGTCTATGATGGTTTGAGCCCTGTTTCGGCACCAGGAACAGGTATCTAAGGTGGTCTGCGCCCTGTTCCGCACCCTGAACAGCTATCTAAGGTTGTCTGGGTGTCCTGCACACCATTCCGGCACATGAAACAGCTATCTAAGGTGGCATGCATCCTGTTCCGGCACCTAGAACGGTTGTCTATGATGGTTTGAGCCCTGTTCCGGCACCCGGAACAGGTATCTAAGGTGGTCTGCGCCCTATTCCGGCAACCTGAACAGCTATCTAAGGTTGTCTGGGTGTCCTGCACACCATTCCGGCACATGAAACAGCTATCTAAGGTGGCATGCATCCTGTTCCGGCACCTGGAACGGTTGTATAAGCTGGTCTGCGCCCTGTTCCGGCACCCGGAACAGGTGTCTAAGGTGGTCTGCACCCTATTCCAGTACCCTGAACGGCTCTCTAAGGTTGCCTGGGTGTCCTACACACCATTCCAGCACATGAAACAGCTATCTAAGGTGGTATGCATCCTGTTCCGGCACCCGGAACGGTTTTATAAGCTGGTCTATGCCATGTTCCGGGACTCGGAACAGTGATCTAAGGTGGTCTGCGCCCTATTCCAGGAACCTGAAAAGCTATCTAAGGTTGACGGGTGTCCTGCATACCATTTTGGCACATGAAACGGCAATCTAATGTGGTCTGCATCCTGTTCCAGCACCTAGAACGGTTGTCTATGATGGTTTGAGCCCTGTTCCGGCACCCGGAACAGGTATATAAGGTGGTCTGCGCCCTATTCCGGCACCCTGAACAGCTATCTAAGGTTGTCTGGGTGTCATTCCGGCACATGAAACAGCTATCTAAGGTGGCATGCATCCTGTTCCGGCACCCGGAACGGTTGTCTATAATGGTTTGAGCCCTGTTCCGGCACCCGGAACAGGTATCTAAGGTGGTCTGCACCCTATTCCGGCACCCTGAACAGCTATCTAAGGTTGTCTGGGTGTCCTGCACACCATTTCGGCACATGAAACGGCAATCTAAAGTGGTCTGCATCCTGTTCCGGCACCCGGAACGGTTGTATAAGCTGCTCTGCGCCCTGTTCCGGCACCCGGCACAGGTATCCAAGGTGGTCTGCGCCCTATTCCGCACCCTGAACAGCTATCTAAGGTTGTCTGGGTGTCCTGCACACCATTCCGGCACATGAAACAGTTATCTCAGGTGGCATGCAGCCTGTTCCGGCACCCGGAACGGTTGTCTATAATGGTTTGAGCCCTGCTCCGGCACCCGGAACAGGTATCTAATGTGGTCTGCACCCTATTCCGGCACCCTGAACAGCTATCTAAGGTTGTCTGGGTGTCCTGCACACCATTCTGGCACATGAAACAGCTATCTAAGGTGGCATGCATCCTGTTCCGGCACCCGGAACGGTTGTCTATGATGGTTTGAGCCCTGTTCCGGCACCCGGAACAGGTATCTAAGGTGGTCTGCGCCCTACTCCGCACCCTGAACAGCTACAATATTTAAGGTTGCCTGGGTGTCCTGCACACCATTCCGGCACATTAAACAGCTATCTAAGGTGGCATGCATCCTGTTCCGGCACCCGGAACGGTTGTCTAAGCTGGTCTGTGCCCTTTTCCGGCACCCAGAACAGGTATCTAAGGTGGTCTGCGCCCTATTCCGGCACCCTGAACAGCTATCTAAGGTTGTCTGGGTGTCCTGCACACCATTCCGGCACCTGAAACAGCAATCTAAGGTGGTCTGCATCCTGTTCCGGCACCCGGAACGGTTGTATAAGCTGGTCTGCGCCCTGTTCCGGCACCTGGAACAGGTATCTAAGGTGGTCTGCACCCTATTCTGGCAATCTGAACAGCTATCTAAGGTTGTCTGGGTGTCCTGCACACCATTCCGGCACATCAAACGGCAATCTAATGTGGTCTGCATCCTGTTCCGACACCTGGTACTGTAGTCTATGATGGTTTGAGCCCTGGTCCGGCACCCGGAACAGGTATCTATGGTGGTCTGCCCCCTATTCTGATACCATGATCAGCTATCTAAGGTTGTCTGGGTGTCCTGCACACCATTCCGGCACATGAAACAGCTATCTAAGGTGGCATGCATCCTGTTCCGGCACCCGGAACTGTAGTCTATGATGGTTTGAGCCCTGTTCCGGCACCCGGAACAGGTATCTAAGGTGATCTGCACCCTATTCCGGCAAACTGAACAGCTATCTAAGGTTGTCTGGTTGTCCTGCACACCATTCCGGCACATGAAACAGCTATCTAAGGTGGCATGCATCCTGTTCCGGCACCCGGAAAGGTAGTCTATGATGGTCTGTGCCCTGTTCCGGCACCCAGAACAGGTATCTAAGGTGGCCTGCACCCTATTCTGTCAATCTGAACAGCTATCTAAGGTTGTCTGGGTGTCCTGCACACAATTCCGGCACATGAAACGGCAATCTAATGTGGTCTGCATCCTGTTCCAACACCTGGAACGGTTGTCTATGATGGTTTGAGCCCTGTCCGGCACCCGGAACAGGTATCTATGGTGGTCTGCCCCCTGTTCTGGCACCCTGAACAGATATCTAAGGTTGTCTGGGTGTCCTGCACACCATTCCGGCACATGAAACAACTATCTAAGGTAGCATGCATCCTGTTCCGGCACCCGCAACGGTTGTCTATGATGGTTTGAGCCCTGTTCCGGCACCCGGAACAGGTACATATCTAAGGTGGTCTGCACCCTATTCCGTCACTCTGAACAGCTATCTAAGGTTGTCTGGGTGTCCTGCACACCATTTCGGCACATGAAACGGCACTCTAATGTGGTCTGCATCCTGTTCCGGCACCTGGAACGGTTGTATAAGCTGGTCTGCGCCCTGTTCCGGCATTTGGCACAGGTATCTAAGGTGGTCTGCACCCTATTCCGTCACTCTGAACAGCTATCTAAGGTTGTCTGGGTGTCCTACACACCATTTCGGCACATGAAACGGCACTCTAATGTGGTCTGCATCCTGTTCCGGCACCTGGAACGGTTGTATAAGCTGGTCTGCGCCCTGTTCCGGCATTTGGCACAGGTATCTAAGGTGGTCTGCGCCCTATTCTGGCAATCTGAACAGCTATCTAAGGTTGTCTGGGTGTCCTGCACACCATTCCGGCACATGAAACGGCAATCTAATGTGGTCTGCATCCTGTTCCGACACCTGGAACGGTTGTCTATGATGGTTTGAGCCCTGTCCGGCACCCAGAACAGGTATCTATGGTCGTCTGCACCCTATTCCGGCACCCTGAACAGCTATCTAAGGTTGTCTGGGTGTCCTGCACACCATTCCGGCACATGAAACAGCTATCTAAGGTAGCATGCATCCTTGTCGACACCCGCAACGGTTGTCTATGATGGTTTGAGCCCTGTTCCGGCACCCGGAACAGGTATCTAAGGTGGTCTGCACCCTATTCCGGCACCCTGAACAGCTATCTAAGGTTGTCTGGGTGTCCTGCACACCATTCCGGCACATGAAACAGCTATTTAAGATGGCATGCATCCTGTTCCGGCACTCGGAACGGTTGTCTATGATGGTTTGAGCCCTGTTTCGGCACCAGGAACAGGTATCTATGGTGGTCTGCGCCCTGTTCCGCACCCTGAACAGCTATCTAAGGTTGTCTGGGTGTCCTGCACACCATTCCGGCACATGAAACAGCTATCTAAGGTGGCATGCATCCTTGTCGACACCCGCAACGGTTGTCTATGATGGTTTGAGCCCTGTTCCGGCACCCGGAACAGGTATCTAAGGTGGTCTGCACCCTATTCCGGCACCCTGAACAGCTATCTAAGGTTGTCTGGGTGTCCTGCATACCATTTCGGCACATGAAACGGCAATCTAATGTGGTCTGCGCACTATTCCGCACCCTGAACAGCTATCTAAGGTTGTCTGGGTGTCCTGCACACCATTCCGGCACATGAAACAGTTATCTCAGGTGGCATGCAGCCTGTTCCGGCACCCGGAACGGTTGTCTATGATGGTTTGAGCCCTGTTTCGGCACCAGGAACAGGTATCTAAGGTGGTCTGCGCCCTATTCCGGCAACCTGAACAGCTATCTAAGGTTGTCGGGTGTCCTGCACACCATTCCGGCACATGAAACAGCTATCTAAGGTGGCATGCATCCTGTTCCGGCACCCGGAACGGTTGTCTATGATGGTTTGAGCCCTGTTCCGGCACCCGGAACAGGTATCTAAGGTGGTCTGCGCCCTATTCCGGCAACCTGAACAGCTATCTAAGGTTGTCTGGGTGTCCTGCACACCATTCCGGCACATGAAACAGCTATCTAAGGTGGCATGCATCCTGTTCCGGCACCTGGAACGGTTGTATAAGCTGGTCTGCGCCCTGTTCCGGCACCCGGAACAGGTGTCTAAGGTGGTCTGCACCCTATTCCAGTACCCTGAACGGCTCTCTAAGGTTGCCTGGGTGTCCTACACACCATTCCAGCACATGAAACAGCTATCTAAGGTGGTATGCATCCTGTTCCGGCACCCGGAACGGTTTTATAAGCTGGTCTATGCCATGTTCCGGGACTCAGAACAGTGATCTAAGGTGGTCTGCGCCCTATTCCAGGAACCTGAAAAGCTATCTAAGGTTGACGGGTGTCCTGCATACCATTTTGGCACATGAAACGGCAATCTAATGTGGTCTGCATCCTGTTCCAGCACCTAGAACGGTTGTCTATGATGGTTTGAGCCCTGTTCCGGCACCCGGAACAGGTATATAAGGTGGTCTGCGCCCTATTCCGGCACCCTGAACAGCTATCTAAGGTTGTCTGGGTGTCATTCCGGCACATGAAACAGCTATCTAAGGTGGCATGCATCCTGTTCCGGCACCCGGAACGGTTGTCTATAATGGTTTGAGCCCTGTTCCGGCACCCGGAACAGGTATCTAAGGTGGTCTGCACCCTATTCCGGCACCCTGAACAGCTATCTAAGGTTGTCTGGGTGTCCTGCACACCATTTCGGCACATGAAACGGCAATCTAATGTGGCCTGCATCCTGTTCCGGCACCCGGAACGGTTGTATAAGCTGCTCTGCGCCCTGTTCCGGCACCCGGCACAGGTATCCAAGGTGGTCTGCGCCCTATTCCGCACCCTGAACAGCTATCTAAGGTTGTCTGGGTGTCCTGCACACCATTCCGGCACATGAAACAGTTATCTCAGGTGGCATGCAGCCTGTTCCGGCACCCGGAACGGTTGTCTATAATGGTTTGAGCCCTGCTCCGGCACCCGGAACAGGTATCTAAGGTGGTCTGCGCCCTATTCCGGCAACCTGAACAGCTATCTAAGGTTGTCTGGGTGTCCTGCACACCATTCTGGCACATGAAACAGCTATCTAAGGTGGCATGCATCCTGTTCCGGCACCCGGAACGGTTGTCTATGATGGTTTGAGCCCTGTTCCGGCACCCGGAACAGGTATCTAAGGTGGTCTGCGCCCTACTCCGCACCCTGAACAGCTACAGTATTTAAGGTTGCCTGGGTGTCCTGCACACCATTCCGGCACATTAAACAGCTATCTAAGGTGGCATGCATCCTGTTCCGGCACCCGGAACGGTTGTCTAAGCTGGTCTGTGCCCTATTCCGGCACCCTGAACAGCTATCTAAGGTTGTCTGGGTGTCCTGCACACCATTCCGGCACCTGAAACAGCAATCTAAGGTGGTCTGCATCCTGTTCCGGCACCCGGAACGGTTGTATAAGCTGGTCTGCGCCCTGTTCCGGCACCTGGAACAGGTATCTAAGGTGGTCTGCGCCCTATTCTGGCAATCTGAACAGCTATCTAAGGTTGTCTGGGTGTCCTGCACACCATTCCGGCAAATCAAACGGCAATCTAATGTGGTCTGCATCCTGTTCCGACACCTGGTACTGTAGTCTATGATGGTTTGAGCCCTGGTCCGGCACCCGGAACAGGTATCTATGGTGGTCTGCCCCCTATTCTGATACCATGATCAGCTATCTAAGGTTGTCTGGGTGTCCTGCACACCATTCCGGCACATGAAACAGCTATCTAAGGTGGCATGCATCCTGTTCCGGCACCCGGAACTGTAGTCTATGATGGTTTGAGCCCTGTTCCGGCACCCGGAACAGGTATCTAAGGTGATCTGCACCCTATTCCAGCAAACTGAACAGCTATCTAAGGTTGTCTGGGTGTCCTGCACACCATTCCGGCACATGAAACAGCTATCTAAGGTGGCATGCATCCTGTTCCGGCACCCGGAAAGGTAGTCTATGATGGTCTGTGCCCTGTTCCGGCACCCAGAACAGGTATCTAAGGTGGTCTGCACCCTATTCTGTCAATCTGAACAGCTATCTAAGGTTGTCTGGGTGTCCTGCACACAATTCCGGCACATGAAACGACAATCTAATGTGGTCTGCATCCTGTTCCAACACCTGGAACGGTTGTCTATGATGGTTTGAGCCCTGTCCGGCACCCGGAACAGGTATCTATGGTGGTCTGCCCCCTGTTCTGGCACCCTGAACAGATATCTAAGGTTGTCTGGGTGTCCTGCACACCATTCCGGCACCTGAAACAACTATCTAAGGTAGCATGCATCCTGTTCCGGCACCCGCAACGGTTGTCTATGATGGTTTGAGCCCTGTTCCGGCACCCGGAACAGGTACATATCTAAGGTGGTCTGCACCCTATTCCGTCACTCTGAACAGCTATCTAAGGTTGTCTGGGTGTCCTGCACACCATTTCGGCACATGAAACGGCACTCTAATGTGGTCTGCATCCTGTTCCGGCACCTGGAACGGTTGTATAAGCTGGTCTGCGCCCTGTTCCGGCATTTGGCACAGGTATCTAAGGTGGTCTGCACCCTATTCCGTCACTCTGAACAGCTATCTAAGGTTGTCTGGGTGTCCTGCACACCATTTCGGCACATGAAACGGCACTCTAATGTGGTCTGCATCCTGTTCCGGCACCTGGAACGGTTGTATAAGCTGGTCTGCGCCCTGTTCCGGCATTTGGCACAGGTATCTAAGGTGGTCTGCGCCCTATTCTGGCAATCTGAACAGCTATCTAAGGTTGTCTGGGTGTCCTGCACACCATTCTGGCACATGAAACGGCAATCTAATGTGGTCTGCATCCTGTTCCGACACCTGGAACGGTTGTCTATGATGGTTTGAGCCCTGTCCGGCACCCAGAACAGGTATCTATGGTCGTCTGCACCCTATTCCGGCACCCTGAACAGCTATCTAAGGTTGTCTGGGTGTCCTGCACACCATTCCGGCACATGAAACAACTATCTAAGGTAGCATGCATCCTGTTCCGGCACCCGGAACGGTTGTCTATAATGGTTTGAGCCCTGTTCCGGCACCCGGAACAGGTATCTTAGGTGGTCTGCGCCCTATTCTGGCAATCTGAACAGCTATCTAAGGTTGTCTGGGTGTCCTGCACATCATTCCGGCACATGAAACGGCAATCTAATGTGGTCTGCATCCTGTTCCGACACCTGGAACGGTTGTCTATGATGGTTTGAGCCCTGTCCGGCACCCGGAACAGGTATCTATGGTGGTATGCACCCTATTCCGGCTCCCTGAACAGCTATCTAAGGTTGTCTGGGTGTCCTGCACACCATTCCGGCACATGAAACAGCTATCTAAGGTGGCATGCATCCTGTTCCGGCACCCGGAACGGTTGTCTATGATGGTTTGAGCCCTGTTCCGGCACCCGGAACAGGTATCTAAGGTGGTCTGCACCCTATTCCAGCACCCTGAACAGCTATCTAAGGTTGTCTGGGTGTCCTGCACACCATTTCGGCACATGAAACGGCAATCTAATGTGGTCTGCGCCCTGTTCCGGCAACCGGAACAGGGATCTAAGGTGGTCTGCGCCCTACTCCGGCACCCTGAACAGCTATCTATGGTTGTCTGGGTGTCCTGCACACCATTCCGGCACATGAAACAACTATCTAAGGTAGCATGCATCCTGTGACGGCACCCGGAACGGTTGTCTATAATGGTTTGAGCCCTTTTCCGGCACCCGGAACAGGTATCTATGGTGGTCTGCACCCTATTCCGGCACCCTGAACAGCTATCTATGGTTGTCTGGGTATCCTGCACACCATTCCGGCACATGAAACAGCTATCTAAGGTGGCATGCATCGTGTTCCGGCACCCGGAACGGTTGTCTATAATGGTTTGAGCCCTGTTCCGGCACCCGGAACAGGTATCTAAGGTGGTCTGCACCCTATTCCGGCACCCTGAACAGCTATCTAAGGTTGTCTGGGTGTCCTGCACACCATTTCGGCACATGAAACGGCAATCTAATGTGATCTGCATCCTGTTCCGGCACCAGGAACGGTTGTATAAGCTGCTCTGCGCCCTGTTCCGGCACCCGGCACAGGTATCCAAGGTGGTCTGCGCCCTATTCCGGCAACCTGAACAGCTATCTAAGGTTGTCTGGGTGTCCTGCACACCATTCCGGCACATGAAACAGCTATCTAAGGTTGCATGCATCCTGTTCCGGCTCCCGGAACGGTTGTCTATGATGGTTTGAGCCCTGTTTCGGCACCAGGAACAGGTATCTAAGGTGGTCTGCGCCCTATTCCGGCAACCTGAACAGCTATCTAAGGTTGTCGGGTGTCCTGCACACCATTCCGGCACATGAAACAGCTATCTAAGGTGGCATGCATCCTGTTCCGGCACCCGGAACGGTTGTCTATGATGGTTTGAGCCCTGTTCCGGCACCCGGAACAGGTATCTAAGGTGGTCTGCGCCCTATTCCGGCAACCTGAACAGCTATCTAAGGTTGTCTGGGTGTCCTGCACACCATTCCGGCACATGAAACAGCTATCTAAGGTGGCATGCATCCTGTTCCGGCACCTGGAACGGTTGTATAAGCTGGTCTGCGCCCTGTTCCGGCACCCGGAACAGGTGTCTAAGGTGGTCTGCACCCTATTCCAGTACCCTGAACGGCTCTCTAAGGTTGCCTGGGTGTCCTACACACCATTCCAGCACATGAAACAGCTATCTAAGGTGGTATGCATCCTGTTCCGGCACCCGGAACGGTTTTATAAGCTGGTCTATGCCATGTTCCGGGACTCGGAACAGTGATCTAAGGTGGTCTGCGCCCTATTCCAGGAACCTGAAAAGCTATCTAAGGTTGACGGGTGTCCTGCATACCATTTTGGCACATGAAACGGCAATCTAATGTGGTCTGCATCCTGTTCCAGCACCTAGAACGGTTGTCTATGATGGTTTGAGCCCTGTTCCGGCACCCGGAACAGGTATATAAGGTGGTCTGCGCCCTATTCCGGCACCCTGAACAGCTATCTAAGGTTGTCTGGGTGTCATTCCGGCACATGAAACAGCTATCTAAGGTGGCATGCATCCTGTTCCGGCACCCGGAACGGTTGTCTATAATGGTTTGAGCCCTGTTCCGGCACCCGGAACAGGTATCTAAGGTGGTCTGCACCCTATTCCGGCACCCTGAACAGCTATCTAAGGTTGTCTGGGTGTCCTGCACACCATTTCGGCACATGAAACGGCAATCTAATGTGGTCTGCATCCTGTTCCGGCACCCGGAACGGTTGTATAAGCTGCTCTGCGCCCTGTTCCGGCACCCGGCACAGGTATCCAAGGTGGTCTGCGCCCTATTCCGCACCCTGAACAGCTATCTAAGGTTGTCTGGGTGTCCTGCACACCATTCCGGCACATGAAACAGTTATCTCAGGTGGCATGCAGCCTGTTCCGGCACCCGGAACGGTTGTCTATAATGGTTTGAGCCCTGCTCCGGCACCCGGAACAGGTATCTAAGGTGGTCTGCGCCCTATTCCGGCAACCTGAACAGCTATCTAAGGTTGTCTGGGTGTCCTGCACACCATTCTGGCACATGAAACAGCTATCTAAGGTGGCATGCATCCTGTTCCGGCACCCGGAACGGTTGTCTATGATGGTTTGAGCCCTGTTCCGGCACCCGGAACAGGTATCTAAGGTGGTCTGCGCCCTACTCCGCACCCTGAACAGCTACAGTATTTAAGGTTGCCTGGGTGTCCTGCACACCATTCCGGCACATTAAACAGCTATCTAAGGTGGCATGCATCCTGTTCCGGCACCCGGAACGGTTGTCTAAGCTGGTCTGTGCCCTATTCCGGCACCCTGAACAGCTATCTAAGGTTGTCTGGGTGTCCTGCACACCATTCCGGCACCTGAAACAGCAATCTAAGGTGGTCTGCATCCTGTTCCGGCACCCGGAACGGTTGTATAAGCTGGTCTGCGCCCTGTTCCGGCACCTGGAACAGGTATCTAAGGTGGTCTGCGCCCTATTCTGGCAATCTGAACAGCTATCTAAGGTTGTCTGGGTGTCCTGCACACCATTCCGGCAAATCAAACGGCAATCTAATGTGGTCTGCATCCTGTTCCGACACCTGGTACTGTAGTCTATGATGGTTTGAGCCCTGGTCCGGCACCCGGAACAGGTATCTATGGTGGTCTGCCCCCTATTCTGATACCATGATCAGCTATCTAAGGTTGTCTGGGTGTCCTGCACACCATTCCGGCACATGAAACAGCTATCTAAGGTGGCATGCATCCTGTTCCGGCACCCGGAACTGTAGTCTATGATGGTTTGAGCCCTGTTCCGGCACCCGGAACAGGTATCTAAGGTGATCTGCACCCTATTCCAGCAAACTGAACAGCTATCTAAGGTTGTCTGGGTGTCCTGCACACCATTCCGGCACATGAAACAGCTATCTAAGGTGGCATGCATCCTGTTCCGGCACCCGGAAAGGTAGTCTATGATGGTCTGTGCCCTGTTCCGGCACCCAGAACAGGTATCTAAGGTGGTCTGCACCCTATTCTGTCAATCTGAACAGCTATCTAAGGTTGTCTGGGTGTCCTGCACACAATTCCGGCACATGAAACGACAATCTAATGTGGTCTGCATCCTGTTCCAACACCTGGAACGGTTGTCTATGATGGTTTGAGCCCTGTCCGGCACCCGGAACAGGTATCTATGGTGGTCTGCCCCCTGTTCTGGCACCCTGAACAGATATCTAAGGTTGTCTGGGTGTCCTGCACACCATTCCGGCACCTGAAACAACTATCTAAGGTAGCATGCATCCTGTTCCGGCACCCGCAACGGTTGTCTATGATGGTTTGAGCCCTGTTCCGGCACCCGGAACAGGTACATATCTAAGGTGGTCTGCACCCTATTCCGTCACTCTGAACAGCTATCTAAGGTTGTCTGGGTGTCCTGCACACCATTTCGGCACATGAAACGGCACTCTAATGTGGTCTGCATCCTGTTCCGGCACCTGGAACGGTTGTATAAGCTGGTCTGCGCCCTGTTCCGGCATTTGGCACAGGTATCTAAGGTGGTCTGCACCCTATTCCGTCACTCTGAACAGCTATCTAAGGTTGTCTGGGTGTCCTGCACACCATTTCGGCACATGAAACGGCACTCTAATGTGGTCTGCATCCTGTTCCGGCACCTGGAACGGTTGTATAAGCTGGTCTGCGCCCTGTTCCGGCATTTGGCACAGGTATCTAAGGTGGTCTGCGCCCTATTCTGGCAATCTGAACAGCTATCTAAGGTTGTCTGGGTGTCCTGCACACCATTCTGGCACATGAAACGGCAATCTAATGTGGTCTGCATCCTGTTCCGACACCTGGAACGGTTGTCTATGATGGTTTGAGCCCTGTCCGGCACCCAGAACAGGTATCTATGGTCGTCTGCACCCTATTCCGGCACCCTGAACAGCTATCTAAGGTTGTCTGGGTGTCCTGCACACCATTCCGGCACATGAAACAACTATCTAAGGTAGCATGCATCCTGTTCCGGCACCCGGAACGGTTGTCTATAATGGTTTGAGCCCTGTTCCGGCACCCGGAACAGGTATCTTAGGTGGTCTGCGCCCTATTCTGGCAATCTGAACAGCTATCTAAGGTTGTCTGGGTGTCCTGCACATCATTCCGGCACATGAAACGGCAATCTAATGTGGTCTGCATCCTGTTCCGACACCTGGAACGGTTGTCTATGATGGTTTGAGCCCTGTCCGGCACCCGGAACAGGTATCTATGGTGGTATGCACCCTATTCCGGCTCCCTGAACAGCTATCTAAGGTTGTCTGGGTGTCCTGCACACCATTCCGGCACATGAAACAGCTATCTAAGGTGGCATGCATCCTGTTCCGGCACCCGGAACGGTTGTCTATGATGGTTTGAGCCCTGTTCCGGCACCCGGAACAGGTATCTAAGGTGGTCTGCACCCTATTCCAGCACCCTGAACAGCTATCTAAGGTTGTCTGGGTGTCCTGCACACCATTTCGGCACATGAAACGGCAATCTAATGTGGTCTGCGCCCTGTTCCGGCAACCGGAACAGGGATCTAAGGTGGTCTGCGCCCTACTCCGGCACCCTGAACAGCTATCTATGGTTGTCTGGGTGTCCTGCACACCATTCCGGCACATGAAACAACTATCTAAGGTAGCATGCATCCTGTGACGGCACCCGGAACGGTTGTCTATAATGGTTTGAGCCCTTTTCCGGCACCCGGAACAGGTATCTATGGTGGTCTGCACCCTATTCCGGCACCCTGAACAGCTATCTATGGTTGTCTGGGTATCCTGCACACCATTCCGGCACATGAAACAGCTATCTAAGGTGGCATGCATCGTGTTCCGGCACCCGGAACGGTTGTCTATAATGGTTTGAGCCCTGTTCCGGCACCCAGAACAGGTATCTAAGGTGGTCTGCACCCTATTCCGGCACCCTGAACAGCTATCTAAGGTTGTCTGGGTGTCCTGCACACCATTTCGGCACATGAAACGGCAATCTAATGTGATCTGCATCCTGTTCCGGCACCAGGAACGGTTGTATAAGCTGCTCTGCGCCCTGTTCCGGCACCCGGCACAGGTATCCAAGGTGGTCTGCGCCCTATTCCGGCAACCTGAACAGCTATCTAAGGTTGTCTGGGTGTCCTGCACACCATTCCGGCACATGAAACAGCTATCTAAGGTTGCATGCATCCTGTTCCGGCTCCCGTAACGGTTGTCTATGATGGTTTGAGCCCTGTTCCGGCACCCAGAACAGGTATCTAAGGTGGTCTGTGCCCTATTCCGCACCCTGAACAGCTATCTAAGGTTGTCTGGGTCTCCTGCACACCATTCCGGCACATGAAACAGTTAACTCAGGTGACATGCAGCCTGTTCCGGCACCCGGAACGGTTGTCTATGATGGTTTGAGCCCTGTTCCGGCACCCAGAACAGGTATCTAAGGTGGTCTGCGCCCTATTCCGGCACCCTGAACAGCTATCTAAGGTTGTCTGGGTGTCCTGCACACCATTCCGGCACCTGAAACAGCAATCTAAGGTGGTCTGCATCCTGTTCCGGCACCCGGAACGGTTGTATAAGCTGGTCTGCGCCCTGTTCCGGCACCTGGAACAGGTATCTAAGGTGGTCTGCGCCCTATTCTGGCAATCTGAACAGCTATCTAAGGTTGTCTGGGTGTCCTGCACACCATTCCGGCACATCAAACGGCAATCTAATGTGGTCTGCATCCTGTTCCGACACCTGGTACTGTAGTCTATGATGGTTTGAGCCCTGGTCCGGCACCCGGAACAGGTATCTATGGTGGTCTGCCCCCTATTCTGATACCATGATCAGCTATCTAAGGTTGTCTGGGTGTCCTGCACACCATTCCGGCACATGAAACAGCTATCTAAGGTGGCATGCATCCTGTTCCGGCACCCGGAACTGTAGTCTATGATGGTTTGAGCCCTGTTCCGGCACCCGGAACAGGTATCTAAGGTGATCTGCACCCTATTCCGGCAAACTGAACAGCTATCTAAGGTTGTCTGGTTGTCCTGCACACCATTCCGGCACATGAAACAGCTATCTAAGGTGGCATGCATCCTGTTCCGGCACCCGGAAAGGTAGTCTATGATGGTCTGTGCCCTGTTCCGGCACCCAGAACAGGTATCTAAGGTGGTCTGCACCCTATTCTGTCAATCTGAACAGCTATCTAAGGTTGTCTGGGTGTCCTGCACACAATTCCGGCACATGAAACGGCAATCTAATGTGGTCTGCATCCTGTTCCAACACCTGGAACGGTTGTCTATGATGGTTTGAGCCCTGTCCGGCACCCGGAACAGGTATCTATGGTGGTCTGCCCCCTGTTCTGGCACCCTGAACAGATATCTAAGGTTGTCTGGGTGTCCTGCACACCATTCCGGCACATGAAACAACTATCTAAGGTAGCATGCATCCTGTTCCGGCACCCGCAACGGTTGTCTATGATGGTTTGAGCCCTGTTCCGGCACCCGGAACAGGTACATATCTAAGGTGGTCTGCACCCTATTCCGTCACTCTGAACAGCTATCTAAGGTTGTCTGGGTGTCCTGCACACCATTTCGGCACATGAAACGGCACTCTAATGTGGTCTGCATCCTGTTCCGGCACCTGGAACGGTTGTATAAGCTGGTCTGCGCCCTGTTCCGGCATTTGGCACAGGTATCTAAGGTGGTCTGCACCCTATTCCGTCACTCTGAACAGCTATCTAAGGTTGTCTGGGTGTCCTGCACACCATTTCGGCACATGAAACGGCACTCTAATGTGGTCTGCATCCTGTTCCGGCACCTGGAACGGTTGTATAAGCTGGTCTGCGCCCTGTTCCGGCATTTGGCACAGGTATCTAAGGTGGTCTGCGCCCTATTCTGGCAATCTGAACAGCTATCTAAGGTTGTCTGGGTGTCCTGCACACCATTCCGGCACATGAAACGGCAATCTAATGTGGTCTGCATCCTGTTCCGACACCTGGAACGGTTGTCTATGATGGTTTGAGCCCTGTCCGGCACCCAGAACAGGTATCTATGGTCGTCTGCACCCTATTCCGGCACCCTGAACAGCTATCTAAGGTTGTCTGGGTGTCCTGCACACCATTCCGGCACATGAAACAGCTATCTAAGGTGGCATGCATCCTTGTCGACACCCGCAACGGTTGTCTATGATGGTTTGAGCCCTGTTCCGGCACCCGGAACAGGTATCTAAGGTGGTCTGCACCCTATTCCGGCACCCTGAACAGCTATCTAAGGTTGTCTGGGTGTCCTGCACACCATTCCGGCACATGAAACAGCTATTTAAGATGGCATGCATCCTGTTCCGGCACTCGGAACGGTTGTCTATGATGGTTTGAGCCCTGTTTCGGCACCAGGAACAGGTATCTAAGGTGGTCTGCGCCCTGTTCCGCACCCTGAACAGCTATCTAAGGTTGTCTGGGTGTCCTGCACACCATTCCGGCACATGAAACAGCTATCTAAGGTGGCATGCATCCTTGTCGACACCCGCAACGGTTGTCTATGATGGTTTGAGCCCTGTTCCGGCACCCGGAACAGGTATCTAAGGTGGTCTGCACCCTATTCCGGCACCCTGAACAGCTATCTAAGGTTGTCTGGGTGTCCTGCATACCATTTCGGCACATGAAACGGCAATCTAATGTGGTCTGCGCACTATTCCGCACCCTGAACAGCTATCTAAGGTTGTCTGGGTGTCCTGCACACCATTCTGGCACATGAAACAGTTATCTCAGGTGGCATGCAGCCTGTTCCGGCACCCGGAACGGTTGTCTATGATGGTTTGAGCCCTGTTTCGGCACCAGGAACAGGTATCTAAGGTGGTCTGCGCCCTATTCCGGCAACCTGAACAGCTATCTAAGGTTGTCTGGGTGTCCTGCACACCATACCGGCACATGAAACAGCTATCTAAGGTGGCATGCATCCTGTTCCGGCACCCGGAACGGTTGTCTATGATGGTTTGAGCCCTGTTCCGGCACCCGGAACAGGTATCTAAGGTGGTCTGCGCCCTATTCCGGCAACCTGAACAGCTATCTAAGGTTGTCTGGGTGTCCTGCACACCATTCCGGCACATGAAGCAGCTATCTAAGGTGGCATGCATCCTGTTCCGGCACCTGGAACGGTTGTATAAGCTGGTCTGCGCCCTGTTCCGGCACCCGGAACAGGTGTCTAAGGTGGTCTGCACCCTATTCCAGTACCCTGAACGGCTCTTTAAGGTTGCCTGGGTGTCCTACACACCATTCCAGCACATGAAACAGCTATCTAAGGTGGTATGCATCCTGTTCCGGCACCCGGAACGGTTTTATAAGCTGGTCTATGCCATGTTCCGGGACTCGGAACAGTGATCTAAGGTGGTCTGCGCCCTATTCCAGGAACCTGAAAAGCTATCTAAGGTTGACGGGTGTCCTGCATACCATTTTGGCACATGAAACGGCAATCTAATGTGGTCTGCATCCTGTTCCAGCACCTAGAACGGTTGTCTATGATGGTTTGAGCCCTGTTCCGGCACCCGGAACAGGTATATAAGGTGGTCTGCGCCCTATTCCGGCACCCTGAACAGCTATCTAAGGTTGTCTGGGTGTCATTCCGGCACATGAAACAGCTATCTAAGGTGGCATGCATCCTGTTCCGGCACCCGGAACGGTTGTCTATAATGGTTTGAGCCCTGTTCCGGCACCCGGAACAGGTATCTAAGGTGGTCTGCACCCTCTTCCGGCACCCTGAACAGCTATCTAAGGTTGTCTGGGTGTCCTGCACACCATTTCGGCACATGAAACGGCAATCTAATGTGGTCTGCATCCTGTTCCGGCACCCGGAACGGTTGTATAAGCTGCTCTGCGCCCTGTTCCGGCACCCGGCACAGGTATCCAAGGTGGTCTGCGCCCTATTCCGCACCCTGAACAGCTATCTAAGGTTGTCTGGGTGTCCTGCACACCATTCCGGCACATGAAACAGTTATCTCAGGTGGCATGCAGCCTGTTCCGGCACCCGGAACGGTTGTCTATAATGGTTTGAGCCCTGCTCCGGCACCCGGAACAGGTATCTAAGGTGGTCTGCGCCCTATTCCGGCAACCTGAACAGCTATCTAAGGTTGTCTGGGTGTCCTGCACACCATTCTGGCACATGAAACAGCTATCTAAGGTGGCATGCATCCTGTTCCGGCACCCAGAACGGTTGTCTATGATGGTTTGAGCCCTGTTCCGGCACCCGGAACAGGTATCTAAGGTGGTCTGCGCCCTACTCCGCACCCTGAACAGCTACAGTATTTAAGGTTGCCTGGGTGTCCTGCACACCATTCCGGCACATTAAACAGCTATCTAAGGTGGCATGCATCCTGTTCCGGCACCCGGAACGGTTGTCTAAGCTGGTCTGTGCCCTGTTCCGGCACCCAGAACAGGTATCTAAGGTGGTCTGCGCCCTATTCCGGCACCCTGAACAGCTATCTAAGGTTGTCTGGGTGTCCTGCACACCATTCCGGCACCTGAAACAGCAATCTAAGGTGGTCTGCATCCTGTTCCGGCACCCGGAACGGTTGTATAAGCTGGTCTGCGCCCTGTTCCGGCACCTGGAACAGGTATCTAAGGTGGTCTGCGCCCTATTCTGGCAATCTGAACAGCTATCTAAGGTTGTCTGGGTGTCCTGCACACCATTCCGGCACATCAAACGGCAATCTAATGTGGTCTGCATCCTGTTCCGACACCTGGTACTGTAGTCTATGATGGTTTGAGCCCTGGTCCGGCACCCGGAACAGGTATCTATGGTGGTCTGCCCCCTATTCTGATACCATGATCAGCTATCTAAGGTTGTCTGGGTGTCCTGCACACCATTCCGGCACATGAAACAGCTATCTAAGGTGGCATGCATCCTGTTCCGGCACCCGGAACTGTAGTCTATGATGGTTTGAGCCCTGTTCCGGCACCCGGAACAGGTATCTAAGGTGATCTGCACCCTATTCCAGCAAACTGAACAGCTATCTAAGGTTGTCTGGGTGTCCTGCACACCATTCCGGCACATGAAACAGCTATCTAAGGCGGCATGCATCCTGTTCCGGCACCCGGAAAGGTAGTCTATGATGGTCTGTGCCCTGTTCCGGCACCCAGAACAGGTATCTAAGGTGGTCTGCACCCTATTCTGTCAATCTGAACAGCTATCTAAGGTTGTCTGGGTGTCCTGCACACAATTCCGGCACATGAAACGACAATCTAATGTGGTCTGCATCCTGTTCCAACACCTGGAACGGTTGTCTATGATGGTTTGAGCCCTGTCCGGCACCCGGAACAGGTATCTATGGTGGTCTGCCCCCTGTTCTGGCACCCTGAACAGATATCTAAGGTTGTCTGGGTGTCCTGCACACCATTCCGGCACCTGAAACAACTATCTAAGGTAGCATGCATCCTGTTCCGGCACCCGCAACGGTTGTCTATGATGGTTTGAGCCCTGTTCCGGCACCCGGAACAGGTACATATCTAAGGTGGTCTGCACCCTATTCCGTCACTCTGAACAGCTATCTAAGGTTGTCTGGGTGTCCTGCACACCATTTCGGCACATGAAACGGCACTCTAATGTGGTCTGCATCCTGTTCCGGCACCTGGAACGGTTGTATAAGCTGGTCTGCGCCCTGTTCCGGCATTTGGCACAGGTATCTAAGGTGGTCTGCACCCTATTCCGTCACTCTGAACAGCTATCTAAGGTTGTCTGGGTGTCCTGCACACCATTTCGGCACATGAAACGGCACTCTAATGTGGTCTGCATCCTGTTCCGGCACCTGGAACGGTTGTATAAGCTGGTCTGCGCCCTGTTCCGGCATTTGGCACAGGTATCTAAGGTGGTCTGCGCCCTATTCTGGCAATCTGAACAGCTATCTAAGGTTGTCTGGGTGTCCTGCACACCATTCCGGCACATGAAACGGCAATCTAATGTGGTCTGCATCCTGTTCCGACACCTGGAACGGTTGTCTATGATGGTTTGAGCCCTGTCCGGCACCCAGAACAGGTATCTATGGTCGTCTGCACCCTATTCCGGCACCCTGAACAGCTATCTAAGGTTGTCTGGGTGTCCTGCACACCATTCCGGCACATGAAACAACTATCTAAGGTAGCATGCATCCTGTTCCGGCACCCGGAACGGTTGTCTATAATGGTTTGAGCCCTGTTCCGGCACCCGGAACAGGTATCTTAGGTGGTCTGCGCCCTATTCTGGCAATCTGAACAGCTATCTAAGGTTGTCTGGGTGTCCTGCACATCATTCCGGCACATGAAACGGCAATCTAATGTGGTCTGCATCCTGTTCCGACACCTGGAACGGTTGTCTATGATGGTTTGAGCCCTGTCCGGCACCCGGAACAGGTATCTATGGTGGTATGCACCCTATTCCGGCTCCCTGAACAGCTATCTAAGGTTGTCTGGGTGTCCTGCACACCATTCCGGCACATGAAACAGCTATCTAAGGTGGCATGCATCCTGTTCCGGCACCCGGAACGGTTGTCTATGATGGTTTGAGCCCTGTTCCGGCACCCGGAACAGGTATCTAAGGTGGTCTGCACCCTATTCCAGCACCCTGAACAGCTATCTAAGGTTGTCTGGGTGTCCTGCACACCATTTCGGCACATGAAACGGCAATCTAATGTGGTCTGCGCCCTGTTCCGGCAACCGGAACAGGGATCTAAGGTGGTCTGCGCCCTACTCCGGCACCCTGAACAGCTATCTATGGTTGTCTGGGTGTCCTGCACACCATTCCGGCACATGAAACAACTATCTAAGGTAGCATGCATCCTGTGACGGCACCCGGAACGGTTGTCTATAATGGTTTGAGCCCTTTTCCGGCACCCGGAACAGGTATCTATGGTGGTCTGCACCCTATTCCGGCACCCTGAACAGCTATCTATGGTTGTCTGGGTGTCCTGCACACCATTCCGGCACATGAAACAGCTATCTAAGGTGGCATGCATCGTGTTCCGGCACCCGGAACGGTTGTCTATAATGGTTTGAGCCCTGTTCCGGCACCCGGAACAGGTATCTAAGGTGGTCTGCACCCTATTCCGGCACCCTGAACAGCTATCTAAGGTTGTCTGGGTGTCCTGCACACCATTTCGGCACATGAAACGGCAATCTAATGTGATCTGCATCCTGTTCCGGCACCAGGAACGGTTGTATAAGCTGCTCTGCGCCCTGTTCCGGCACCCGGCACAGGTATCCAAGGTGGTCTGCGCCCTATTCCGGCAACCTGAACAGCTATCTAAGGTTGTCTGGGTGTCCTGCACACCATTCCGGCACATGAAACAGCTATCTAAGGTTGCATGCATCCTGTTCCGGCACCCGGAACGGTTGTCTATGATGGTTTGAGCCCTGTTCCGGCACCCAGAACAGGTATCTAAGGTGGTCTGTGCCCTATTCCGCACCCTGAACAGCTATCTAAGGTTGTCTGGGTCTCCTGCACACCATTCCGGCACATGAAACAGTTAACTCAGGTGACATGCAGCCTGTTCCGGCACCCGGAACGGTTGTCTATGATGGTTTGAGCCCTGTTCCGGCACACGGAACAGGTATCTAAGGTGGTCTGCACCCTATTCCGGCACCCTGAACAGCTATCTAAGGTTGTCTGGGTGTCCTGCACACCATTCCGGCACAGGAAACAGCTATCTAAGGTGGCATGCATCCTGTTAAGGCACCCGGAACGGTTGTCTATGATGGTTTGAGCCCTGTTGCGGCACCCGGAACAGGTATCTAAGGTGGTCTGCACCCTATTCCGGCACCCTGAACAGCTATCTAAGGTTGTCTGGGTGTCCTGCACACCATTCCGGCACATGAAACGGCAATCTAATGTGGTCTGCATCCTGTTCCGGCACCCGGAAAGGTTGTATAAGCTGGTCTGCGCCCTGTTCCGGCACCCGGCACAGGTATCTAAGGTGGTCTGCGCCCTATTCCGGCAACCTGAACAGCTATCTAAGGTTGTCTGGGTGTCCTGCACACCATTCCGGCACATGAAACAGCTATCTAAGGTGGCATGCATACTGTTCCGGCACCCGGAACGGTTGTATACGCTGGTCTGCGCCCTGTTCCGGCACCCGGAACAGGTGTCTAAGGTGGTCTGCACCCTATTCCAGTACCCTGAACGGCTCTCTAAGGTTGCCTGGGTGTCCTACACACCATTCCAGCACATGAAACAGCTATCTAAGGTGGTATGCATCCTGTTCCGGCACCCGGAACGGTTTTATAAGCTGGTCTATGCCGTGTTCCGGGACTCGGAACAGTGATCTAAGGTGGTCTGCGCCCTATTCCAGGAACCTGAAAAGCTATCTAAGGTTGACGGGTGTCCTGCATACCATTTTGGCACATGAAACGGCAATCTAATGTGGTCTGCATCCTGTTCCAGCACCTAGAATGGTTGTCTATGATGGTTTGAGCCCTGTTCCGGCACCCGGAACAGGTATATAAGGTGGTCTGCGCCCTATTCCGGCACCCTGAACAGCTATCTAAGGTTGTCTGGGTGTCATTCCGGCACATGAAACAGCTATCTAAGGTGGCATGCATCCTGTTCCGGCACCCGGAACGGTTGTCTATAATGGTTTGAGCCCTGTTCCGGCACCCGGAACAGGTATCTTAGGTGGTCTGCACCCTATTCCGGCACCCTGAACAGCTATCTAAGGTTGTCTGGGTGTCCTGCACACCATTTCGGCACATGAAACGGCAATCTAATGTGGTCTGCATCCTGTTCCGGCACCCGGAACGGTTGTATAAGCTGCTCTGTGCCCTGTTCCGGCACCCGGCACAGGTATCCAAGGTGGTCTGCGCCCTATTCCGCACCCTGAACAGCTATCTAAGGTTGTCTGGGTGTCCTGCACACCATTCCGGCACATGAAACAGTTATCTCAGGTGACATGCAGCCTGTTCCGGCACCCGGAATGGTTGTCTATAATGGTATGAGCCCTGCTCCGGCACCCGGAACAGGTATCTAAGGTGGTCTGCACCCTATTCCGGCACCCTGAACAGCTATCTAAGGTTGTCTGGGTGTCCTGCACACCATTCTGGCACATGAAACAGCTATCTAAGGTGGCATGCATCCTGTTCCGGCACCCGGAACGGTTGTCTATGATGGTTTGAGCCCTGTTCCGGCACCCGGAACTGGTATCTAAGGTGGTCTGCGCCCTATTCCGCACCCTGAACAGCTATCTAAGGTTGTCTGGGTGTCCTGCACACCATTCCGGCACATGAAACAGCTATCTAAGGTGGCATGCATCCTGTTAAGGCACCCGGAACGGTTGTCTATGATGGTTTGAGCCCTGTTGCGGCACCCGGAACAGGTATCTAAGGTGGTCTGCACCCAATTCCGGCACCCTGAACAGCTATCTAAGGTTGTCTGGGTGTCCTGCACACCATTCCGGCACATGAAACGGCAATCTAATGTGGTCTGCATCCTGTTGCGGCACCCGGAACGGTTTTATAAGCTGGTCTGCGCCCTGTTCCGGCACCCGGCAAAGGTATGTAAGGTGGTCTGCGCCCTATTCCGGCAACCTGAACAGCTATCTAAGGTTGTCTGGGTGTCCTGCACACCATTCCGGCACATGAAACAGCTATCTAAGGTGGCATGCATCCTGTTCCGGCACCCGGAACGGTTGTCTATGATGGTTTGAGCCCTGTTCCGGCACCCGGAACAGGTATCTAAGTTGGTCTGCACCCTATTCCAGCACCCTGAACAGCTATCTAAGGTTGTCTGGGTGTCCTGCACACCATTTCGGCACATGAAACGGCAATCTAATGTGGTCTGCGCCCTGTTCCGGCAACCGGAACAGGGATCTAAGGTGGTCTGCGCCCTACTCCGGCACCCTGAACAGCTATCTATGGTTGTCTGGGTGTCCTGCACACCATTCCGGCACATGAAACAGCTATCTAAGGTGGCATGCATCCTGTTCCGGCACCCGGAACGGTTGTCTATAATGGTTTGAGCCCTGTTCCGGCACCCGGAACAGGTATCTAAGGTGGTCTGCACCCTATTCCGGCACCCTGAACAGCTATCTAAGGTTGTCTGGGTGTCCTGCACACCATTTCGGCACATGAAACGGCAATCTAATGTGATCTGCATCCTGTTCCGGCACCAGGAACGGTTGTATAAGCTGCTCTGCGCCCTGTTCCGGCACCCGGCACAGGTATCCAAGGTGGTCTGCGCCCTATTCCGGCAACCTGAACAGCTATCTAAGGTTGTCTGGGTGTCCTGCACACCATTCCGGCACATGAAACAGCTATCTAAGGTTGCATGCATCCTGTTCCGGCACCCGGAACGGTTGTCTATGATGGTTTGAGCCCTGTTCCGGCACCCAGAACAGGTATCTAAGGTGGTCTGTGCCCTATTCCGCACCCTGAACAGCTATCTAAGGTTGTCTGGGTCTCCAGCACACCATTCCGGCACATGAAACAGTTAACTCAGGTGACATGCAGCCTGTTCCGGCACCCGGAACGGTTGTCTATGATGGTTTGAGCCCTGTTCCGGCACACGGAACAGGTATCTAAGGTGGTCTGCACCCTATTCCGGCACCCTGAACAGCTATCTAAGGTTGTCTGGGTGTCCTGCACACCATTCCGGCACAGGAAACAGCTATCTAAGGTGGCATGCATCCTGTTAAGGCACCCGGAACGGTTGTCTATGATGGTTTGAGCCCTGTTGCGGCACCCGGAACAGGTATCTAAGGTGGTCTGCACCCTATTCCGGCACCCTGAACAGCTATCTAAGGTTGTCTGGGTGTCCTGCACACCATTCCGGCACATGAAACGGCAATCTAATGTGGTCTGCATCCTGTTCCGGCACCCGGAACGGTTGTATAAGCTGGTCTGCGCCCTGTTCCGGCACCCGGCACAGGTATCTAAGGTGGTCTGCGCCCTATTCCGGCAACCTGAACAGCTATCTAAGGTTGTCTGGGTGTCCTGCACACCATTCCGGCACATGAAACAGCTATCTAAGGTGGCATGCATCCTGTTCCGGCACCCGGAACGGTTGTATAAGCTGGTCTGCGCCCTGTTCCGGCACCCGGAACAGGTGTCTACGGTGGTCTGCACCCTATTCCAGTACCCTGAACTGCTCTCTAAGGTTGCCTGGGTGTCCTACACACCATTCCAGCACATGAAACAGCTATCTAAGGTGGTATGCATCCTGTTCCGGCACCCGGAACGGTTTTATAAGCTGGTCTATGCCGTGTTCCGGGACTCGGAACAGTGATCTAAGGTGGTCTGCGCCCTATTCCAGGAACCTGAAAAGCTATCTAAGGTTGACGGGTGTCCTGCATACCATTTTGGCACATGAAACGGCAATCTAATGTGGTCTGCATCCTGTTCCAGCACCTAGAATGGTTGTCTATGATGGTTTGAGCCCTGTTCCGGCACCCGGAACAGGTATATAAGGTGGTCTGCGCCCTATTCCGGCACCCTGAACAGCTATCTAAGGTTGTCTGGGTGTCATTCCGGCACATGAAACAGCTATCTAAGGTGGCATGCATCCTGTTCCGGCACCCGGAACGGTTGTCTATAATGGTTTGAGCCCTGTTCCGGCACCCGGAACAGGTATCTTAGGTGGCCTGCACCCTATTCCGGCACCCTGAACAGCTATCTAAGGTTGTCTGGGTGTCCTGCACACCATTTCGGCACATGAAACGGCAATCTAATGTGGTCTGCATCCTGTTCCGGCACCCGGAACGGTTGTATAAGCTGCTCTGTGCCCTGTTCCGGCACCCGGCACAGGTATACAAGGTGGTCTGCGCCCTATTCCGCACCCTGAACAGCTATCTAAGGTTGTCTGGGTGTCCTGCACACCATTCCGGCACATGAAACAGTTATCTCAGGTGACATGCAGCCTGTTCCGGCACCCGGAATGGTTGTCTATAATGGTATGAGCCCTGCTCCGGCACCCGGAACAGGTATCTAAGGTGGTCTGCACCCTATTCCGGCACCCTGAACAGCTATCTAAGGTTGTCTGGGTGTCCTGCACACCATTCTGGCACATGAAACAGCTATCTAAGGTGGCATGCATCCTGTTCCGGCACCCGGAACGGTTGTCTATGATGGTTTGAGCCCTGTTCCGGCACCCGGAACTGGTATCTAAGGTGGTCTGCGCCCTATTCCGCACCCTGAACAGCTATCTAAGGTTGTCTGGGTGTCCTGCACACCATTCCGGCACATGAAACAGCTATCTAAGGTGGCATGCATCCTGTTAAGGCACCCGGAACGGTTGTCTATGATGGTTTGAGCCCTGTTGCGGCACCCGGAACAGGTATCTAAGGTGGTCTGCACCCAATTCCGGCACCCTGAACAGCTATCTAAGGTTGTCTGGGTGTCCTGCACACCATTCCGGCACATGAAACGGCAATCTAATGTGGTCTGCATCCTGTTGCGGCACCCGGAACGGTTTTATAAGCTGGTCTGCGCCCTGTTCTGGCACCCGGCAAAGGTATGTAAGGTGGTCTGCGCCCTATTCCGGCAACCTGAACAGCTATCTAAGGTTGTCTGGGTGTCCTGCACACCATTCCGGCACATGAAACAGCTATCTAAGGTGGCATGCATCCTGTTCCGGCACCCGGAACGGTTGTCTATGATGGTTTGAGCCCTGTTCCGGCACCCGGAACAGGTATCTAAGGTGGTCTGCGCCCTATTCCGGCACCCTGAACAGCTATCTAAGGTTGTCTGGGTGTCCTGCACACCATTCCGGCACATGAAACAGCTATCTAAGGTGGCATGCATCCTGTTCCGGCACCCGGAACGGTTGTATAAGCTGGTCTGCGCCCTGTGACGGCACCCGGAACAGGTGTCTAAGGTGGTCTGCACCCTATTCCAGTGCCCTGAACGGCTCTCTAAGGTTGCCTGGGTGTCCTACACACCATTCCGGCACAAGAAACAGCTATCTAAGGTGGTATGCATCCTGTTCCGGCACCCGGAACGGTTTTATAAGCTGGTCTATGCCGTGTTCCGGGACTCGGAACAGTGATCTAAGTTGGTCTGCGCCCTATTCCAGGAAACTTAAAAGCTATCTAAGGTTGATGGGTGTCCTGCATACCATTTTGGCACATGAAACGGCAATCTAATGTGGTCTGCATCCTGTTCCAGCACCTAGAACGGTTGTCTATGATGGTTTGAGCCATGTTCCGGCACCCGGAACAGGTATCTAAGGTGGTCTGCGCCTTATTCCGGCACCCTGAACAGCTACAGTATTTAAGGTTGCCTGGGTGTCCTGCACACCATTCCGGCACATTAAACAGCTATCTAAGGTGGCATGCATCCTGTTCCGGCACCCGGAACGGTTGTATAAGCTGGTCTGTGCCCTGTTCCGGCACCCAGAACAGGTATCTAAGGTGGTCTGCGCCCTATTCCGGCAAACTGAACAGCTATCTAAGGTTGTCTGGGTGTCCTGCACACCATTCCGGCACCTGAAACAGCAATCTAAGGTGGTCTGCATCCTGTTCCGGCACCCGGAACGGTTGTATAAGCTGGTCTGCGCCCTGTTCCGGCACCTGGAACAGGTATCTAAGGTGGTCTGCGCCCTATTCTGGCAATCTGAACAGCTATCTAAGGTTGTCTGGGTGTCCTGCACACCATTCCGGCACATCAAACGGCAATCTAATGTGGTCTGCATCCTGTTCCGACACCTGGTACTGTAGTCTATGATGGTTTGAGCCCTGGTCCGGCACCCGGAACAGGTATCTATGGTGGTCTGCCCCCTATTCTGATACCATGAACAGCTATCTAAGGTTGTCTGGGTGTCCTGCACACCATTCCGGCACATGAAACAGCCATCTAAGGTGGCATGCATCCTGTTCCGGCACCCGGAACTGTAGTCTATGATGGTTTGAGCCCTGTTCCGGCACCCGGAACAGGTATCTAAGGTGATCTGCACCCTATCCCGGCAAACTGAACAGCTATCTAAGGTTGTCTGGGTGTCCTGCACACCATTCCGGCACATGAAACAGCTATCTAAGGTGGCATGCATCCTGTTCCGGCACCCGGAAAGGTAGTCTATGATGGTCTGTGCCCTGTTCCGGCACCCAGAACAGGTATCTAAGGTGGTCTGCACCCTATTCTGTCAATCTGAACGGCTATCTAAGGTTGTCTGGGTGTCCTGCACACAATTCCGGCACATGAAACGGCAATCTAATGTGGTCTGCATCCTGTTCCAACACCTGGAACGGTTGTCTATGATGGTTTGAGCCCTGTCCGGCACCCGGAACAGGTATCTATGGTGGTCTGCCCCCTATTCTGGCACCCTGAACAGCTATCTAAGGTTGTCTGGGTGTCCTACACACCATTCCGGCACATGAAACAGCTATCTAAGGTGGCATTCATCCTGTTCCGGCACCCGCAACGGTTGTCTAAGATGGTTTGAGCCCTGTTCCGGCACCCGGAACAGGTACATATCTAAGGTGGTCTGCACCCTATTCCGTCACCCTGAACAGCTATCTAAGGTTGTCTGGGTGTCCTGCACACCATTTCGGCACATGAAACGGCACTCTAATGTGGTCTGCATCCTGTTCCGGCACCTGGAACGGTTGTATAAGCTGGTCTACGCCCTGTTCCGGCACCCGGCACAGGTATCTAAGTTGGTCTGCGCCCTATTCTGGCAATCTGAACAGCTATCTAAGGTTGTCTGGGTGTCCTGCACAAACAATTCCGGCACATGAAACGACAATCTAATGTGGTCTGCATCCTGTTCCGACACCTGGAACGGTTGTCTATGAAGGTTTGAGCCCTGTCCGGCACCCGGAACAGGTATCTATGGTGGTCTGCCCCCTATTCTGGCACCCTGAACAGCTATCTAAGGTTGTCTGGGTGTCCTGCACGCCATTCCGGCACATGAAACAGCTATCTAAGGTGGCATTCATCCTGTTCCGGCACCCGCAACGGTTGTCTATGATGGTTTGAGCCCTGGTCCGGCACCCGGAACAGGTACATATCTAAGGAGGTCTGCGCCCTATTCCGGCACCCTGAACAGCTATCTATGGTTGTCTGGGTGTCCTGCACACCATTCCGGCACATGAAACAACTATCTAAGGTAGCATGCATCCTGTTCCGGCACCCGGAACGGTTGTCTATAATGGTTTGAGCCCTGTTCCGGCACCCGGAACAGGTATCTTAGGTGGTCTGCGCCCTATTCTGGCAATCTGAACAGCTATCTAAGGTTGTCTGGGTGTCCTGCACACCATTCCGGCACATGAAACGGCAATCTAATGTGGTCTGCATCCTGTTCCGACACCTGGAACGGTTGTCTATGATGGTTTGAGCCCTGTCCGGCACCCGGAACAGGTATCTATGGTGGTCTGCACCCTATTCCGGCACCCTGAACAGCTATCTAAGGTTGTCTGGGTGTCCTGCACACCATTCCGGCACATGAAACAGCTATCTAATGTGGCATGCATCCTGTTCCGGCACCCGGAACGGTTGTCTATGATGGTTTGAGCCCTGTTCCGGCACCCGGAACAGGTATCTAAGGTGGTCTGCACCCTATTCCGGTACCCTGAACAGCTATCTAAGGTTGTCTGGGTGTCCTGCACACCATTTCGGCACATGAAACGGCAATCTAATGTGGTCTGCGCCCTGTTCCGGCAACCGGAACAGGGATCTAAGGTGGTCTGCGCCCTACTCCGGCACCCTGAACAGCTATCTAAGGTTGTCTGGGTGTCCTGCACACCATTCCGGCACATGAAACGGCAATCTAATGTGGTCTGCATCCTGTGCCGACACCTGGTTCGGTTGTCTATGATGGTTTGAGCCCTGGTCCGGCACCCGGAACAGGTATCTATGGTGGTCTGCCCCCTATTCTGGCATCCTGAACAGCTATCTAAGGTTGTCTGGGTGTCCTGCACACCATTTCGGCACATGAAACAGCAATCTAATGTGGTCTGCATCCTGTTCCGGCACCCGGAACGGTTGTATAAGCTGGTCTGCGCCCTGTTCTGGCAAACGGAACAGGTATCTAAGGTGGTCTGCGCCCTATTCCGGCACCCTGAACAGCTATCTATGGTTATCTGGGTGTCCTGCACACCATTCCTGCACATGAAACAGCTATCTAAGGTAGCATGCATCCTGTGACGGCACCCGGAACGGTTGTCTATAATGGTTTGAGCCCTGTTCCGGCACCCGGAACAGGTATCTATGGTGGTCTGCACCCTATTCCGGCACCCTGAACAGCTATCTAAGGTTGTCTGGGTGTCCTGCATACCATTCCGCCACATGAAACAGCTATCTAAGGTGGCATGCATCCTGTTCCGGCACCCGGAACGGGTGTCTATAATGGTTTGAGCCCTGTTCTGGTACCCGGAACAGGTATCTAAGGTGGTCTGCACCCTATTCCGGCACCCTGAACAGCTATCTAAGGTTGTCTGGGTGTCCTGCACACCATTCCGGCACATGAAACAGCTATCTAAGGTGGCATGCATCCTGTTCCGGCACCCGGAACGGTTGTCTATGATGGTTTGAGCCCTGTTCCGGCACCCGGAACAGGTATCTAAGGTGGTCTGCACCCTATTCCGGTACCCTGAACAGCTATCTAAGGTTGTCTGGGTGTCCTGCACACCATTTCGGCACATGAAACGGCAATCTAATGTGGTCTGCGCCCTGTTCCGGCAACCGGAACAGGGATCTAAGGTGGTCTGCGCCCTACTCCGGCACCCTGAACAGCTATCTAAGGTTGTCTGGGTGTCCTGCACACCATTCCGGCACATGAAACGGCAATCTAATGTGGTCTGCATCCTGTGCCGACACCTGGTTCGGTTGTCTATGATGGTTTGAGCCCTGGTCCGGCACCCGGAACAGGTATCTATGGTGGTCTGCCCCCTATTCTGGCACCCTGAACAGCTATCTAAGGTTGTCTGGGTGTCCTGCACACCATTTCGGCACATGAAACAGCAATCTAATGTGGTCTGCATCCTGTTCCGGCACCCGGAACGGTTGTATAAGCTGGTCTGCGCCCTGTTCTGGCAAACGGAACAGGTATCTAAGGTGGTCTGCGCCCTATTCCGGCACCCTGAACAGCTATCTATGGTTGTCTGGGTGTCCTGCACACCATTCCTGCACATGAAACAACTATCTACGGTAGCATGCATCCTGTGACGGCACCCGGAACGGTTGTCTATAATGGTTTGAGCCCTGTTCCGGCACCCGGAACAGGTATCTATGGTGGTCTGCACCCTATTCCGGCACTCTGAACAGCTATCTAAGGTTGTCTGGGTGTCCTGCACACCATTCCGCCACATGAAATAGCTATCTAAGGTGGCATGCATCCTGTTCCGGCACCCGGAACGGGTGTCTATAATGGTTTGAGCCCTGTTCTGGCACCCGGAACAGGTATCTAAGGTGGTCTGCACCCTATTCCGGCACCCTGAACAGCTATCTAAGGTTGTCTGGGTGTCCTGCACACCATTCCGGCACATGAAACAGCTATCTAAGGTGGCATGCATCCTGTTCCGGTACCCGGAACGGTTGTCTATGATGGTTTGAGCCCTGTTCCGGCACCCGGAACAGGTATCTAAGGTGGTCTGCACCCTCTTCCGGCACCCTGAACAGCTATCTAAGGTTGTCTGGGTGTCTTGCACACCATTTCGGCACATGAAACGGCAATCTAATGTGGTCTGCGCCCTGTTCCGGCAACCGGAACAGGGATCTAAGGTGGTCTGCGCCCTATTCCGGCACCCTGAACAGCTATCTAAGGTTGTCTGGGTGTCCTGCACACCATTCTGGCACATGAAACGGCAATCTAATGTGGTCTGCATCCTGTTCCGACACCTGGAATGGTTGTCTATGATGGTTTGAGCCCTGGTCAGGCACCCGGAACAGGTATCTATGGTGGTCTGCCCCCTTTTCTGGCACCCTGAACAGCTATCTAAGGTTGTCTGGGTGTCCTGCACACCATTTCGGCACATGAAACAGCAATCTAATGTGGTCTGCATCCTATTCCGGCACCCGGAACGGTTGTATAAGCTGGTCTGCGCCCTGTTCTGGCTACCGGAACAGGGATCTAAGGTGGTCTGCGCCCTATTCCGGCACCCTGAACAGATTTCTAAGGTTGTCTGGGTGACCTGCACACCATTCCGGCACATGAAACAACTATCTAAGGTGGCATGCATCCTGTTCCGGCACCCGGAACGGTTGTCTATAATGGTTTGAGCCCTGTTCCGGCACACGGAACATGTATCTAAGGTGGTCTGCACCCTATGCCGGCACCCTGAACAGCTATCTTATGTTGTCTGGGTGTCCAGCACACCATTCCGGCACATTAAACAGCTATCTAAGGTGGCATGCATTCTATTCTGGCACCCGACACGGTTGTCTATGATGATTTGAGCCCTGTTCCGGCACCCGGAACAGGTATCTAAGGTTGTCTGGGTGTCCTGCACACCATTTCGGCACATGAAACGGCAATCTAATGTGGTCTGCGCCCTGTTCCGGCACACGGAACATGTATCTAAGGTGGTCTGCACCCTATGCCGGCACCCTGAACAGCTATCTAATGTTGTCTTGGTGTCCAGCACACCATTCCGGCACATTAAACAGCTATCTAAGGTGGCATGCATTCTATTCTGGCACCCGACACGGTTGTCTATGATGATTTGAGCCCTGTTCCGGCACCCGGAACAGGTATCTAAGGTTGTCTGGGTGTCCTGCACACCATTCCGGCACATGAAACAGCTATCTAAGGTGGCATGCATCCTGTTCCGGCACCCGGAACGGTTGTCTATGATGGTTCGAGCCCTGTTCCGGCACCCGGAACAGGTATCTAAGGTTGTCTGGGTGTCCTGCACACCATTTCGGCACATGAAACGGCAATCTAATGTGGTCTGCGCCCTGTTCTGGCAACCGGAACAGGGATCTAAGGTGGACTGCGCCCTATTCCGGCACCCTGAACAGCTATCTAAGGTTGTCTGGGTGTCCTGCACACCATTCCGGCACATGAAACAGCTATCTAAGGTGGCATGCGTCCTGTTCCGGCACCCGGAACGGTTGTCTATGATGGTTTGAGCCCTGTTCCGGAACCCGGAACAGGTATCTAAGGTGGTCTGCACCCTATTCCGGCACCCTGAACAGCTATCTAAGGTTGCCTGGGTGTCCTGCACACCATTTCGGCATATGAAACGGCACTCTAATGTGGTCTGCATCCTGTTCCGGCACCTTGAACGGTTGTATAAGCTAGTCTGCGCCCTGTTCCGGCACCCGGCACAGGTATCTAAGGTGGCCTGCGCCCTATTCCGGCAACCTGAACAGCTATCTAAGGTTGTCTGGGTGTCCTGCAAACCATTCCGGCACATGAAACAGCTATCTAAGGTGGCATGCATCCTGTTCCGGCACCGGAACGGTTGTCTATGATGGTTTGAGCCCTGTTCCGGCACCTGGAACAGGTATCTAAGGTGGTCTGCGCCCTATTCCAGCACCCTGAACAGCTATCTAAGGTTGCCTGGGTATCCTGCACACCATTTCGGCACATGAAACGGCAATCTAATGTGGTCTGCATCCTGTTCCGGCACCCGGAACGGTTGTATAAGCTGCTCTGCGCCCTGTTCCGGCACCCGGCACAGGTATCTAAGGTGGTCTGCGCCCTATTCCGGCAACCTGAACAGCTATCTAACGTTGTCTGGGTGTCCTGCACACCATTCCGGCACATGAAACAGCTATCTAAGGTGGCATGCATCCTGTTCCGGCACCCGGAACGGTTGTCTATGATGGTTTGAGCCCTGTTCCGGCACCCGGAACAGGGATCTAAGGTGGTCTGCGCCCTACTCCGGCACCCTGAACAGCTATCTAAGGTTGTCTGGGTGTCCTGCACACCATTCCGGCACATAAAACAGCAATCTAATGTGGTCTGCATCCTGTGCCGACACCTGGTTCGGTTGTCTATGATGGTTTGAGCCCTGGTCCGGCACCCGGAACAGGTATCTATGGTGGTCTGCCCCCTATTCTGGCACCCTGAACAGCTATCTAAGGTTGTCTGGGTGTCCTGCACACCATTTCGGCACATGAAACAGCAATCTAATGTGGTCTGCATCCTGTTCCGGCACCCGGAACTGTTGTATAAGCTGGTCTGCGCCCTGTTTTGTCAAACGGAACAGGTATCTAAGGTGGTCTGCGCCCTATTCCGGCACCCTGAACAGCTATCTATGGTTGTCTGGGTGTCCTGCACACCATTCCGGCACATGAAACAACTATCTAAGGTAGCATGCATCCTGTGACGGCACCCGGAACGGTTGTCTATAATGGTTTGAGCCCTGTTCCAGCACCCGAAACAGGTATCTATGGTGGTCTGCAACCTATTCCGGCACCCTGAACAGCTATCTAAGGTTGTCTGGGTGTCCTGCACACCATTCCGGCACATGAAACAGCTATCTAAGGTGGCATGCATCCTGTTCCGGCACCCGGAACGGTTGTCTATAATGGTTTGAGCCCTGTTCTGGCACCCGGAACAGGTATCTAAGGTGGTCTGCACCCTATTCCGGCACCCTGAACAGCTATCTAAGGTTGTCTGGGTGTCCTGCACACCATTCCGGCACATGAAACAGCTATCTAAGGTGGCATGCATCCTGTTCCGGCACCCGGAACGGTTGTCTATGATGGTTTGAGCCCTGTTCCGGCACCCGGAACAGGTATCTAAGGTGGTCTGCACCCTATTCCGGCACCCTGAACAGCTATCTAAGGTTGTCTGGGTGTCCTGCACACCATTCCGGCACATGAAACGGCAATCTAATGTGGTCTGCATCCTGTTCCGACACCTGGAATGGTTGTCTATGATGGTTTGAGCCCTGGTCAGGCACCCGGAACAGGTATCTATGGTGGTCTGCCCCCTATTCTGGCACCCTGAACAGCTATCTAAGGTTGTCTGGGTGTCCTGCACACCATTTCGGCACATGAAACAGCAATCTAATGTGGTCTGCATCCTATTCCGGCACCCGGAACGGTTGTATAAGCTGGTCTGCGCCCTGTTTCGGGACTCGGAACACTGATCTAAGGTGGTCTACGCCCTATTCCGGGAACCTGAAAAGCTATCTAAGGTTGATGGGTGTCCTGCATACCATTTTGGCACATGAATCGGCAATCTTATGTGGTCTGCATCCTGTTCCAGCACCTAGAACGGTTGTCTATGATGGTTTGAGCCCTGTTCCGGCACCCGGAACTGTATCTAAGGTGGTCTGCGCCCTATTCCGGCACCCTGAACAGCTATTTAATGTTGCCTGGGTGTCCTGCACACCATTCCGGCACATGAAACAGCTATCTAAGGTGGCATGCATCCTGTTCCGGCACCCGGAACGGTTGTATAAGCTGGTCTGTGCCCTGTTCCGGCACCCAGAACAGGTATCTAAGGTGGTCTGCGCCCTATTCCGGCAAACTGAACAGCTATCTAAGGTTGTCTGGGTGTCCTGCACACCATTCCGGCACCTGAAACAGCAATCTAAGGTGGTTTGCATCCTGTTCCGGCACCCGGTACGGTTGTATAAGCTGGTCTGCGCCCTGTTGCGGCACCTGGAACAGGTATCTAAGGTGGTCTGTGCCCTATTATGGCAATTTGAACAGCTATCTAAGGTTGTCTGGGTGTCCTGCACACCATTCCGGCACATCACACGGCAATCTAAATTGGTCTGCATCCTGTTCCGACACCTGGAACGGTTGTCTATGATGGTTTGAGCCCTGGTCCGGCACCCGGAACAGGTATCTATGGTGGTCTGCACCCTATTCCGGCACCCTGAATAGCTATCTAAGGTTGCCTGGGTATCCTGCACGCCATTCCGGCACATGAAACAGCTATCTAAGGTGGCATGCATCCTGTACCGGCACCCGGAACGGTTGTCTATGATGGTTTGAGCCCTGTTCCGGCACCCGGAACAGGTATCTTAGGTGGTCTGCACCCTATTCCGTCACCCTGAACAGCTATCTAAGGTTGTCTGGGTGTCCTGCACACCATTTCGGCACATGAAACGGCAATCTAATGTGGTCTGCATCCTGTTCCGGCACCCGGAACGGTTGTATAAGCTGGTCTGCGCCCTGTTCCGGGACTCGGAACAGTGATCTAAGGTGGTCTGCGCCCTACTCCGGGAACCTGAAAAGCTATCTAAGGTTGATGGGTGTGCTGCATACCATTTTGGCACATGAATCGGCATTCTAATGTGGTCTGCATCCTGTTCCAGCACCTAGAACGGTTGTCTATGATGGTTTGAGCCCTGTTCCGGCACCCGGAACAGGTATCTAAGGTGGTCTGCGCCCTATTCCGGCAAACTGATCAGCTATTTAAGGTTGTCTGGGTGTCCTGCACACCATTCCGGCACATGAAACAGCTATCTAAGGTGGCATGCATCCTGTTCCGGTACCCGACACGGTTGTCTATGATGGTTTGAGCCCTGTTCCGGCACCCAGAACAGGTATCTAAGGTGGTCTGCGCCCTATTCCGGCACCCTGAACAGCTATTTAAGGTTGCCTGGGTGTCCTGCACACCATTCCGGCACATGAAACAGCTATCTAAGGTGGCATGCATCCTGTTCCGGCACCCGGAATGGTTGTATAAGTTGATCTGTGCCCTGTTCCGGCACCCAGAACAGGTATCTAAGGTGGTCTGCGCCCTATTCCGGCAAACTGAACAGCTATCTAAGGTTGTCTGGGTGTCCTGCACACCATTCCGGCACCTGAAACAGCAATCTAAGGTGGTCTGCATCCTGTTCCGGCACCCGGAACGGTTGTATAAGCTGGTCTGTGCCCTGTTCCGGCACCTGGAACAGGTATCTAAGGTGGTCTGCGCCCTATTATGGCAATCTGAACAGCTATCTAAGGTTGCCTGGGTGTCCTGCACACCAATCCGGCACATCAAACGGCAATCTAATGTGGTCTGCATCCTGTTCCGACACCTGGAACGGTTGTCTATGATGGTTTGAGCCCTGGTCCGGCACCCGGAACAGGTATCTTAGGTGGTCTGCACCCTATTCCGTCACCCTGAACAGCTATCTAAGGTTGTCTTGGTGTCCTGCACACCATTTCGGCACATGAAACGGCAATCTAATGTGGTCTGCATCCTGTTCCGGCACCCGGAACGGTTGTATAAGCTGGTCTGTGCCCTCTTCCGGCACCCAGAACAGGTATCTAAGGTGGTCTGCACCCTATTCCGGCAAACTGAACAGCTATCTAAGGTTGTCTGGGTGTCCTGCACACCATTCCGGCACCTGAAACAGCAATCTAAGGTGGTCTGCATTCTGTTCCGGCACCCGAGACGGTTGTCTATGATGGTTTGAGCCCTGTTCCGGCACCTGGAACAGGTTTCTAAGGTGGTCTGCGCCCTATTCTGGCAATCTGAACAGCTATCTAAGGTTGTCTGGGTGTCCTGCACACCATTCCGGCACATGAAACGGCAATCTAATGTGGTCTGCATCCTGTTCCGACACCTGGAACGGTTGTCTATGATGGTTTGAGCCCTGTCCGGCACCCGGAACAGGTATCTATGGTGGTCTGCCCCCTATTCTGGCACCCTGAACAGCTATCTAAGGTTGTCTGGGTGTCCTGCACACCATTCAGGCACATGAAACAGCTATCTAAGGTGGCATGCATCCTGTTCCGGCACCCGGAACGGTTGTCTATGATGGTTTGAGCCCTGTTCCGGCACCCGGAACAGGTATCTTAGGTGGTCTGCACCCTATTCCGTCACCCTGAACAGCTATCTAAGGTTGTCTGGGTGTCCTGCACACCATTTCGGCACATGAAACGGCAATCTAATGTGGTCTGCATCCTGTTCCGGCACCCGGAACGGTTGTATAAGCTGGTCTGCGCCCTGTTCCGGGACTCGGAACAGTGATCTTAGGTGGTCTGCGCCCTACTCCGGGATCCTGAAAAGCTATCTAAGGTTGATGGGTGCCCTGCATACCATTTTGGCACATGAATCGGCAATCTAATGTGGTCTGCATCCTGTTCCAGCACCTAGAACGGTTGTCTATGATGGTTTGAGCCCTGTTCCGGCACCCGGAACAGGTATCTAAGGTGGTCTGCGCCCTATTCCGGCAAACTGAACAGCTATCTAAGGTTGTCTGGGTGTCCTGCACACCATTCCGGCACATGAAACAGGTATCTAAGGTGGCATGCATCCTGTTCCGGTACCCGACACGGTTGTCTATGATGGTTTGAGCCCTGTTCCGGCACCCAGAACAGGTATCTAAGGTGGTCTGCACCCTATTCCGTCACCCTGAACAGCTATCTAAGGTTGTCTGGGTGTCCTGCACACCATTTCGGCACATGAAACGGCAATCTAATGTGGTCTGCATCCTGTTCCGGCACCCGGAACGGTTGTATAAGCTGGTCTGCGCCCTGTTACGGGACTCGGAACACTGATCTAAGGTGGTCTGCGCCCTATTCAGGGAACCTGAAAAGCTATCTAAGGTTGATGGGTGTCCTGCATACCATTTTGGCTCATGAATCGGCAATCTAATGTGGTCTGCATCCTGTTCCAGCACCTAGAACGGTTGTCTATGATGTTTTGAGCCCTGTTCCGGCACCCGGAACAGGTATCTAAGGTGGTGTGCGTCCTATTCCGGCACCCTGAACAGCTATTTAATGTTGCCTGGGTGTCCTGCACACCATTCCGGAACATGAAACAGCTATCTAAGGTGGCATGCATCCTGTTCCGGCACCCGGAACGGTTGTATAAGCTGGTCTGTGCCCTGTTCCGGCACCCAGAACAGGTATCTAAGGTGGTCTGCGCCCTATTCCGGCAAACTGAACAGCTATCTAAGGTTGTCTGGGTGTCCTGCACACCATTCCGGCACCTGAAACAGCAATCTAAGGTGGTTTGCATCCTGTTCCGGCACCCGGAACGGTTGTATAAGCTGGTCTGTGCCCTGTTCCGGCACCCAGAACAGGTATCTAAGGTGGTCTGCGCCCTATTCCGGCAAACTGAACAGCTATCTAAGGTTGTCTGGGTGTCCTGCACACCATTTCGGCACATGAAACGGCAATCTAATGTGGTCTGCATCCTGTTCCGGCACCCGGAACGGTTGTATAAGCTGGTCTGCGCCCTGTATCGGGACTCGGAACAGTGATCTAAGGTGGTCTGCGCCCTATTCCGGGAACCTGAAAAGCTATCTAAGGTTGATGGGTGTCCTGCATACCATTTTGGCACATGAATCGGCAATCTAATGTGGTCTGCATCCTGTTCCAGTACCTAGAACGGTTGTCTATGATGGTTTGAGCCCTGTTCCGGCACCCAGAACAGGTATCTAAGGTGGTCTGCGCCCTATTCCGGCACCCTGAACAGCTATTTAAGGTTGCCTGGGTGTCCTGCACACCATTCCGGCACATGAAACAGCTATCTAAGGTGGCATGCATCCTGTTCCGGCACCCGGAACGGTTGTATAAGCTGGTCTGTGCCCTGTTCCGGCACCCAGAACAGGTATCTAAGGTGGTCTGCGCCCTATTCCGGCATACTGAACAGCTATCTCAGGTTGTCTGGGTGTCCTGCATACCATTCCGGCACCTGAAACAGCAATCTAAGGTGGTCTGCATCCTGTTCCGGCACCCGGAACGGTTGTATAAGCTGGTCTGTGCCCTGTTCCGGCACCTGGAACAGGTATCTAAGGTGGTCTGCGCCCTATTATGGCAATCTGAACAGCTATCTAAGGTTGTCTGGGTGTCCTGCACACCATTTCAACACATCAAATGGCAATCTAATGTGGTCTGCATCCTGTTCCGACACCTGGAACTGTTGTCTATGATGGTTTGAGCCCTGGTCCGGCACCCGGAACAGGTATCTAAGGTGGTCTGCGCCCTATTCCGGCAAACTGAACAGCTATCTAAGGTTGTCTGGGTGTCCTGCACACCATTCCGGCACCTGAAACAGCAATCTAAGGAGGTCTGCATCCTGTTCCGGCACCCGGAACGGTTGTATAAGCTGGTCTGTGCCCTGTTCCGGCACCTGGAACAGGTATCTAAGGTGGTCTGCGCCCTATTATGGCAATCTGAACAGCTATCTAAGGTTGCCTGGGTGTCCTGCACACCATTCCGGCACATCAAACGGCAATCTAATGTGGTCTGCATCCTGTTCCGACACCTGAAACGGTTGTCTATGATGGTTTGAGCCCTGGTCCGGCACCCGGAACAGGTATCTTAGGTGGTCTGCACCCTATTCCGTCACCCTGCACAGCTATCTAAGGTTGTCTGGGTGTCCTGCACACCATTTCGGCACATGAAACGGCAATCTAATGTGGTCTGCATCCTGTTCCGGCACCCGGAACGGTTGTATAAGCTGGTCTGCGCCCTGTTCCGGGACTCGGAACAGTGATCTAAGGTGGTCTGCGCCCTATTCCGGGAACCTGAAAAGCTATCTAAGGTTGATGGGTGTCCTGCATACCATTTTGGCACATGAATCGGCAATCTAATGTGGTCTGCATCCTGTTCCAGTACCTAGAACGGTTGTCTATGATGGTTTGAGCCCTGTTCCGGCACCCGGAACAGGTATCTATGGTGGTCTGCGCCCTATTCCGGCACCCTGAACAGCTATTTAAGGTTGCCTGGGTGTCCTGCACACCATTCCGGCACATGAAACAGCTATCTAAGGTGGCATGCATCCTGTTCCGGCACCCGGAACGGTTGTATAAGCTGGTCTGTGCCCTGTTCCGGCACCCAGAACAGGTATCTAAGGTGGTCTGCGCCCTATTCCGGCAAACTGAACAGCTATCTAAGGTTGTCTGGGTGTCCTGCACACCATTCCAACACATCAAATGGCAATCTAATGTGGTCTGCATCCTGTTCCGACACCTGGAACGGTTGTCTATGATGGTTTGAGCCCTGGTCCGGCACCCGGAACAGGTATCTAAGGTGGTCTGCGCCCTATTCCGGCAAACTGAACAGCTATCTAAGGTTGTCTGGGTGTCCTACACACCATTCCGGCACCTGAAACAGCAATCTAAGGAGGTCTGCATCCTGTTCCGGCACCCGGAACGGTTGTCTATGATGGTTTGAGCCCTGTTCCGGCACCCGGAACAGGTTTCTAAGGTGGTCTGCTCCCTATTATGGCAATCTGAACAGCTATCTAAGGTTGTCTGGGTGTCCTGCACACCATTCCGGCACATGAAACAGCTATCTAAGGTGGCATAAATCCTGTTCTGGCACCCGGAACGGTTGTATAAGCTGGTCTGTGCCCTGTTCCGGCACCCAGAACAGGTATCTAAGGTGGTCTGCGCCCTATTCCGGCAAACTGAACAGCTATCTAAGGTTGTCTGGGTGTCCTGCACACCATTCCGGCACCTAAAACAGCAATCTAAGGAGGTCTGCATCCTGTTCCGGCACCCGGAACGGTTGTATAAGCTGGTCTGCGCCCTATTCCGGCACTCGGCACAGGTATCTAAGGTGGCCTGCGCCCTATTCCGGCAACCTGAACAGCTATCTAAGGTTGTCTGGGTGTCTTGCACACCATTCCGGCAAGTTGAAACAGCTATCTAAGGTGGCATGCATCCTGTTCCGGCACCCGGAACGGTTGTCTATGATGGTTTGAGCCCTGTTCCGACACCCGAAACAGATATCTAAGGTGGTCTGCGCCTTATTCCGGCACCCTGAACAGCTATCTAAGGTTGCCTGGGTGTCCTGCACACCATTTTTTTGCTCATGAAATGGCAATCTAATGTGGTCTGCATCCTGTTCCAGCACCTAGAACGGTTGTCTATGATGGTTTGAGCCCTGTTCCGGCACTCGGAACAGGTATCTAAGGTGGTCTGCGCCCTATTCCGGCACCCTGAACAGCTATTTAAGGTTGCCTGGGTGTCCTGCACACCATTCCGGCACATGAAACAGCTATCTAAGGTGGCATGCATCCTGTTCCGGCACCCGGAACGGTTGTATAAGCTGGTCTGTGCCCTGTTCCGGCACCCAGAACAGGTATCTAAGGTGGTCTGCGCCCTATTCCGGCAAACTGAACAGCTATCTAAGGTTGTCTGGGTGTCCTGCACACCATTCCGGCACCTGAAACAGCAATCTTAGGAGGTCTGCATCCTGTTCCGGCATCCGGAACGGTTGTCTATGATGGTTTGAGCCCTGTTCCGGCACCTGGAACAGGTATCTAAGGTGGTCTGCGCCCTATTATGGCAATCTGAACAGCTATCTAAGGTTGTCTGGGTGTCCTGCACACCATTCCGGCACATGAAACGGCAATCTATTGTGGTCTGCATCCTGTTCCGACACCTGAAACGGTTGTCTATGATGGTTTGAGCCCTGATCCGGCACCCGGAACAGGTATCTGTGGTGGTCTGGCCCCTATTCTGGCACCCTGAACAGCTATCTAAGGTTGTCTGGGTGTCCTGCACACCATTTCGGCACATGAAACAGCAATCTAATGTGGTCTGCATCCTGTTCCGGCACCGGGAACGGTTGTATAAGCTGGTCTGCGCCCTGTTCTGGCAACCGGAACAGGGATCTAAGGTGGTCTGCGCCCTATTCCGGCACCCTGAACAGCTAACTAAGGTTGTCTGGGTGTCCTGCACACCATTCCAGCACATGAATGGACTATCTAAGGTGGCATGCATCCTGTTCCGGCACCCGGAACGGTTGTCTAAAATGGTTTGAGCCTTGTTCCGGCACCCGGAACAGGGATCTAAGGTGGTCTGCACCCTATTCCGGCACCCTGAACAGCTATCTAAGGTTGTCTGGGTGTCCTGCACACTAGAGATGTGCACTTGAAATTTTTCGGGTTTTGTGTTTTGGTTTTGGGTTCGGTTCCGCGGCCGTGTTTTGGGTTCGACCGCGTTTTGGCAAAACCTCACCGAATTTTTTTTGTCGGATTCGGGTGTGTTTTGGATACGGGTGTTTTTTTCAAAAAACCCTCAAAAACAGCTTAAATCATAGAATTTGGGGGTCATTTTGATCCCAAAGTATTATTAACCTCAAAAACCATAATTTCCACTCATTTTCAGTCTATTCTGAACACCTCACACCTCACAATTTTATTTTTAGTCCTAAAATTTGCACCGAGGTCGCTGGATGACTAAGCTAAGCGACCCAAGTGGCCGACACAAACACCTGGCCCATATAGGAGTGGCACTGCAGTGTCACGCAGGATGGCCCTTCCAAAAAACACTCCCCAAACAGCACATGACGCAAAGAAAAAAAGAGGCGCAATGAGGTAGCTGTGTGAGTAAGCTAAGCGACCCTAGTGGCCGACACAAACACCTGGCCCATCTAGGAGTGGCACTGCAGTGTCACGCAGGATGGCCCTTCCAAAAAACACTCCCCAAACAGCACATGACGCAAAGAAAAAAAGAGGCGCAATGAGGTAGCTGTGTGAGTAAGCTAAGCGACCCTAGTGGCCGACACAAACACCTGGCCCATCTAGGAGTGGCACTGCAGTGTCACGCAGGATGGCCCTTCCAAAAAACACTCCCCAAACAGCACATGACGCAAAGAAGAAAAAAAAGAGGCGCAATGAGGTAGCTGTGTGAGTAAGCTAAGCGACCCTAGTGGCCGACACAAACACCTGGCCCATCTAGGAGTGGCACTGCAGTGTCACGCAGGATGGCCCTTCCAAAAAACACTCCCCAAACAGCACATGACGCAAAGAAAAAAAGAGGCGCAATGAGGTAGCTGTGTGAGTAAGCTAAGCGACCCTAGTGGCCGACACAAACACCTGGCCCATCTAGGAGTGGCACTGCAGTGTCACGCAGGATGGCCCTTCCAAAAAACACTCCCCAAACAGCACATGACGCAAAGAAAAAAAGAGGCGCAATGAGGTAGCTGTGTGAGTAAGATAAGCGACCCTAGTGGCCGACACAAACACCTGGCCCATCTAGGAGTGGCACTGCAGTGTCACGCAGGATGGCCCTTCCAAAAAACACTCCCCAAACAGCACATGACGCAAAGAAAAAAAGAGGCGCAATGAGGTAGCTGTGTGAGTAAGCTAAGCGACCCTAGTGGCCGACACAAACACCTGGCCCATCTAGGAGTGGCACTGCAGTGTCACGCAGGATGGCCCTTCCAAAAAACACTCCCCAAACAGCACATGACGCAAAGAAGAAAAAAAAGAGGCGCAATGAGGTAGCTGTGTGAGTAAGCTAAGCGACCCTAGTGGCCGACACAAACACCTGGCCCATCTAGGAGTGGCACTGCAGTATCACGCAGGATGGCCCTTCAAAAAAATACTCCCCAAACAGCACATGACGCAAAGAAAAATTAAAGAAAAAAGAGGTGCAAGATGGAATTGTCCTTGGGCCCTCCCACCCACCCTTATGTTGTATAAACAGGACATGCACACTTTAACCAACCCATCATTTCAGTGACAGGGTCTGCCACACGACTGTGACTGAAATGACGGGTTGGTTTGGACCCCCACCAAAAAAGAAGCAATTAATCTCTCCTTGCACAAACTGGCTCTACAGAGGCAAGATGTCCACCTCATCATCATCCTCCGATATATCACCGTGTACATCCCCCTCCTCACAGATTATCAATTTGTCCCCACTGGAACCCACCATCTCAGCTCCTTGTGTACTTTGTGGAGGCAATTGCTGCTGGTCAATGTCTCCACGGAGGAATTGATTATAATTCATTTTAATGAACATCATCTTCTCCACATTTTCTGGAAGTAACCTCGTACGCCGATTGCTGACAAGGTGAGCGGCGGCACTAAACACTCTTTCGGAGTACACACTTGTGGGAGGGCAACTTAGGTAGAATAAAGCCAGTTTGTGCAAGGGCCTCCAAATTGCCTCTTTTTCCTGCCAGTATAAGTACGGACTGTCTGACGTGCCTACTTGGATGCGGTCACTCATATAATCCTCCACCATTCTTTCAATGGGGAGAGAATCATATGCAGTGCCAGTAGACGACATGTCCGTAATTGTTGGCAGGTCCTTCAGTCCGGACCAGATGTCAGCATCAGCAGTCGCTCCAGACTGCCCTGCATCACCGCCAGCGGGTGGGCTCGGAATTCTGAGCCTTTTCCTCGCACCCCCAGTTGCGGGAGAATGTGAAGTAGGAGATGTTGACAGGTCGCGTTCCGCTTGACTTGACAATTTTCTCACCAGCAGGTCTTTGAACCCCAGCAGACTTGTGTCTGCCGGAAAGAGAGATCCAAGGTAGGTTTTAAATCTAGGATCGAGCACGGTGGCCAAAATGTAGTGCTCTGATTTCAACAGATTGACCACCCGTGAATCCTTGTTAAGCGAATTAAGGGCTCCATCCACAAGTCCCACATGCCTAGCGGAATCGCTCTGTGTTAGCTCCTCCTTCAATGTCCTCCAGCTTCTTCTGCAAAAGCCTGATGAGGGGAATGACCTGACTCAGGCTGGCAGTGTCTGAACTGACTTCACGTGTGGCAAGTTCAAAGGGCAGCAGAACCTTGCACAACGTTGAAATCATTCTCCACTGCGCTTGAGACAGGTGCATTCCACCTCCTATATCGTGCTCAATTGTATAGGCTTGAATGGCCTTTTGCTGCTCCTCCAACCTCTGAAGCATATATAGGGTTGAATTCCACCTCGTTACCACTTCTTGCTTCAGATGATGGCAGGGCAGGTTCAGGCGTTTTTGGTGGTGCTCCAGTCTTCTGTACGTGGTGCCTGTACGCCGAAAGTGTCCCGCAATTCTTCTGGCCACCGACAGCATCTCTTGCACGCCCCTCTCGTTTTTTAAATAATTCTGCACCACCAAATTCAAGGTATGTGCAAAACATGGGACGTGCTGGAATTTGCTCATATTTAATGCACACACAATATTGCTGCCGTTGTCCGATGCCACAAATCCACAGGAGAGTCCAATTGGGGTAAGCCATTCCGCGATGATCTTCCTCAGTTGCCGTAAGAGGTTTTCAGCTGTGTGCGTATTCTGGAAACCGGTGATACAAAGCGTAGCCTGCCTAGGAAAGAGTTGGCGTTTGCGAGATGCTGCTACTGGTGCCGCCGCTGCTGTTCTTGCGGCGGGAGTCCATACATCTACCCAGTGGGCTGTCACAGTCATATAGTCCTGACCCTGCCCTGCTCCACTTGTCCACATGTCCGTGGTTAAGTGGACATTGGGTACAGCTGCATTTTTTAGGACACTGGTGACTCTTTTTCTGAGGTCTGTGTACATTTTCGGTATCGCCTGCCTAGAGAAATGGAACCTAGATGGTATTTGGTACCGGGGACACAGTACCTCCAACAAGTCTCTAGTTGCCTCTGCAGTAATGATGGATACCGGAACCACGTTTCTCACCACCAGGATGCCAAGGCCTCAGTTATCCGCTTTGCAGCAGGATGACTGCTGTGATATTTCATCTTCCTCGCAAAGGACTGTTGGACAGTCAATTGCTTGGTGGAAGTAGTAAAAGTGGTCTTACGACTTCCCCTCTGGGATGACCATCGACTCCCAGCAGCAACAACAGCAGCGCCAGCAGCAGTAGGCGTTACACGCAAGGATGCATCGGAGGAATCCCAGGCAGGAGAGGACTCATCAGAATTGCCAGTGACATGGCCTGCAGGACTATTGGCATTCCTGGGGAAGGAGGAAATTGACACTGAGGGAGTTGGTGGGGTGGTTTGCGTGAGCTTGGTTACAAGAGGAAGGGTTTTACTGGTCAGTGGACTGCTTCCGCTGTCGCCCAAAGTTTTTGAACTTGTCACTGACTTATTATGAATGCGCTGCAGGTGACGTATAAGGGAGGATGTTCCGAGGTGGTTAACGTCCTTACCCCTACTTATTACAGCTTGACAAAGGCAACACACAGCTTGACAAATGTTGTCCGCATTTCTGTTGAAATACTTCCACACCGAAGAGCTGATTTTTTTGGTATTTTCACCAGGCATGTCAATGGCCCTATTCCTCCCACGGACAACTGGTGTCTCCCCGGGTGCCTGACTTAAACAAACCACCTCACCATCAGAATCCTCCTTGTCAATTTCCTCCCCAGCGCCAGCAACACCCATATCCTCCTCATCCTGGTGTACTTCAACACTGACATCTTCAATCTGACTATCAGGAACTGGACTGCGGGTGCTCCTTCCAGCACTTGCAGGGGGCGTGCAAATGGTGGAAGGCGCATGCTCTTCACGTCCAGTGTTGGGAAGGTCAGGCATCGCAACCGACACAATTGGACTCTCCTTGTGGATTTGGGATTTCGAAGAACGCACAGTTCTTTGCTGTGCTTTTGCCAGCTTGAGTCTTTTCTTTTTTCTAGCGAGAGGCTGAGTGCTTCCATCCTCATGTGAAGCTGAACCACTAGCCATGAACATAGGCCAGGGCCTCAGCCGTTCCTTGCCACTCCGTGTGGTAAATGGCATATTGGCAAGTTTACGCTTCTCCTCCGACAATTTTATTTTAGATTTTTGAGTCCTTTTTTTACTGATATTTGGTGTTTTGGATTTTACATGCTCTGTACTATGACATTGGGCATCGGCCTTGGCAGACGACGTTGCTGGCATTTCATCGTCTCGGCCATGACTAGTGGCAGCAGCTTCAGCACGAGGTGGAAGTCGATCTTGATCTTTCCCTATTTTTGGAACTTCAACATTTTTGTTCTCCATATTTTAATAGGCACAACTAAAAGGCACCTCAGGTAAACAATGGAGATGGATGGATACTAGTATACTTATGGATGGAAGAGCGACTGCCGACACAGAGGTAGCTACAGCCGTGGACTACCGTACTGTGTCTGCTGCTAATATAGACTGGATGATAATGAGATAAAATTAAAATATATATATATATATATCACACTAGTACTGCAGCCGGACAGGTATATATATTATGTAATGACGGACCTGCTGGACACTGCCTGTCAGCACTGCAGACTCCTAAAGTAAGCTACTAGTATCAAGAAGATAGAAAAAAAAAACACGGGTAGGTGGTATACAATTATGGATGGACCAGCGACTGCCGACACAGAGGTAGCTACAGCCGTGGACTACCGTACTGTGTCTGCTGCTAATATAGACTGGATGATAATGAGATAAAAATAAAATATATATATATATATCACACTAGTACTGCAGCCGGACAGGTATATATATATTATGTAATTACGGACCTGCTGGACACTGTCTGTCAGCACTGCAGACTCCTAAAGTAAGCTACTAGTATCAAGAAGATAGAAAAAAAAAACACGGGTAGGTGGTATACAATTATGGATGGACCAGCGACTGCCGACACAGAGGTAGCTACAGCCGTGGACTACCGTACTGTGTCTGCTGCTAATATAGACTGGATGATAATGAGATAAAAATAAAATATATATATATCACACTAGTACTGCAGCCGGACAGGTATATATATATTATGTAATGACGGACCTGCTGGACACTGTCTGTCAGCACTGCAGACTCCTAAAGTAAGCTACTAGTATCAAGAAGATAGAAAAAAAAACCACGGGTAGTTTTTTTTTCAGGCAGAGAACGGATTAATTAAACTGGTGGTGGTCACTGGTCACACTATCAGCAAGTAGTACTCCGTCCTAAACAGACAATCACAATATACTGGTGGTCAGTGTGGTCACTGGTCAGTCACACTGGCAGTGTGGCACTCTGGCAGCAAAAGTGTGCACTGTACTTAAAATATATTATTTATGTACTCCTGCTCTAACTGCTCCCCAGTCTCCCCCACAATTAAGCTGTGTGAGCAGTGAGCACTCAGCACAGTCAGATATACAGTATTACATATGATGATGCAGCACACTGAGGCTGAGCACAGATATGGTATGTGACTGTGTCACTCTGTGTATCGTTTTTTTTCAGGCAGAGAACGGATTAATTAAACTGGTGGTCAATGGTCACACTATCAGCAAGTAGTAGTACTCCAGTCCTAATATGCTCCCCAAAATTAGTAAATACCAAATAGTGTCTCTAACTCTCTACTTTCTTCTCTATAAACGGAGAGGACGCCAGCCACGTCCTCTCCCTATCAATCTCAATGCACGTGTGAAAATGGCGGCGACGCGCGGCTCCTTATATAGAATCCGAGTCTCGCGATAGAATCCGAGCCTCGCGAGAATCTGACAGCGGGATGATGATGTTCGGGCGCGCTCGGGTTAGCCGAGCAAGGCGGGAAGGTTCGAACCTGCCTCGGACCCGTGTAAAAAGGCTGAAGTTCGGGGGGTTCGGTTTCCGAGAAACCAAACCCGCTCATCACTACTGCACACCATTCCGGCACATAAAACAGCTATCTAAGGTGGCATGCATCCTGTTCCGGCACCCGGAACGGTTGTCTATGATGGTTTGAGCCCTGTTCCGGCACCCGGAACAGGTATCTAAGGTGGTCTGCACCCTATTCCGAAACCCTGAACAGCTATCTAAGGTTGTCTGGGTATCCTGCACACCATTCCGGCACATCAAACGGCAATCTAATGTGGTCTGCATCCTGTTCCGACACCTGGAACGGTTGTCTATGATGGTTTGAGCCCTGGTCCGGCACCCGGGACAGGTATCTATGGTGGTCTTCCCCCTATTCTGGCACCTTGAACAGCTATCTAAGGTTGTCTGGGTGTCCTGCACACCATTCCGGCACATGAAACAGCTATCTAAGGTGGCATGCATCCTGTTCCGGAACCCGGAACGGTTGTCTATGATGGTTCGCGCCCTGTTCCGGCACTCGGAACAGGTATCTAAGGTGATCTGCACCCTATTCCGGCACCCTGAACAGCTATCTAAGGTTGCCTGGGTGTCCTGCACACCATTCCGGCACATGAAACAGCTATCTAAGGTGGCATGCATCCTGTTCCGGCACCCGGAACGGTTGTATAAGCTGGTCTGTGCTCTGTTCCGGCACTCGGCACAGGTATCTAAGGTGGCCTGCGCCATATTCCGGCACCCTGAACAGCTATCTAAGGTTGCCTGGGTGTCCTGCACACCATTTTTTTGCTCGTGAAACGGCAATCTAATGTGGTCTGCATCCTGTTCCAGCACCTAGAACGGTTGTCTATGATGGTTAGAGCCCTGTTCCGGCACCCGGAACAGGTATCTAAGGTGGTCTGCGCCCTATTCCGGCACCCTGAACAGCTATTTAAGGTTGCCTGGGTGTCCTGCACACCATTCCGGCACATAAAACAGCTATCTAAGGTGGCATGCATCCTGTTCCGGCACCCGGACCGGTTGTATAAACTGGTCTGTGCCCTGTTCCGGCACCCAGAACAGGTATCTAAGGTGGTCTGCGCCCTATTCCGGCAAACTGAACAGCTATCTAAGGTTGTCTGGGTGTCCTGCACACCATTCCGGCACCTGAAACAGCAATCTAAGGAGGTCTGCATCCTGTTCCGGCACCCGGAACGGTTGTCTATGATGGTTTGAGCCCTGTTCCGGCACCTGGAACAGGTATCTAAGGTGGTCTGCGCCCTATTATGGCAATCTGAACAGCTATCTAAGGTTGTCTGGGTGTCCTGCACACCATTCCGGCACATGAAACGGAAATCTAATGTGGTCTGCATCCTGTTCCGACACCTGGAACGGTTGTCTATGATGGTTTGAGCCCTGATCCGGCACCCGGAATAGGTATCTGTGGTGGTCTGGCCCCTATTCTGGCACCCTGAACAGCTATCTAAGGTTGTCTGGGTGTCCTGCACACCATTTCGGCACATGAAACAGCAATCTAATGTGGTCTGCATCCTGTTCCGGCACCCGGAACGGTTGTATAAGCTGGTCTGCGCCCTGTTCTGGCAACCGGAACAGGGATCTAAGGTGGTCTGCGCCCTATTCCGGCACCCTGAACAGCTAACTAAGGTTGTCTGGGTGTCCTGCACACCATTCCAGCACATGAATGGACTATCTAAGGTGGCATGCATCCTATTCCGGCACCCGGAACGGTTGTCTATAATGGTTTGAGCCTTGTTCGGCACCCGGAACAGGGATCTAAGGTGGTCTGCACCCTATTCCGGCACCCTGAACAGCTATCTAATGTTGTCTGGGTGTCCTGCACACCATTCCAGCACATGAAACAGCTATCTAAGGTGGCATGCATCCTGTTCCGGCACCCGGAACGGTTGTCTATGATGGTTTGAGCCCTGTTCCGGCACCCGGAACAGGTATTTAAGGTGGTCTGCACCCTATTCTGAAACCCTGAACAGCTATCTAAGGTTGTCTGGGTATCCTGCACACCATTCCGGCACATCAAACGGCAATCTAATGTGGTCTGCATCCTGTTCCGACACCTGGAACGGTTGTCTATGATGGTTTGAGCCCTGGTCCGGCACCCGGGACAGGTATCTATGGTGGTCTTCCCCCTATTCTGGCACCCTGAACAGCTATCTAAGGTTGTCTGGGTGTCCTGCACACCATTCCGGCACATGAAACAGCTATCTAAGGTGGCATGCATCCTGTTCCGGCACCCGGAACGGTTGTCTATGATGGTTTGAGCCCTGTTCCGGCACTCGGAACAGGTATCTAAGGTGATCTGCACCCTATTCCGGCACCCTGAACAGCTATCTAAGGTTGCCTGGGTGTCCTGCACACCATTCCGGCACATGAAACAGCTATCTAAGGTGGCATGCATCCTGTTCCGGCACCCGGAACGGTTGTATAAGCTGGTCTGTGCTCTGTTTCGGCACTCGGCACAGGTATCTAAGGTGGTCTGCACCCTATTCCGGCAAACTGAACAGCTATCTAAGGTTGTCTGGGTGTCCTGCACACCATTCCGGTACCTGAAACAGCAATCTAAGGTGGTCTGCATCCTGTTCCGGCACCCGGAACGGTTGTCTGTGATGGTTTGAGCCCTGTTCCGGTACCTGGAACAGGTTTCTAAGGTAGTATGCGCCCTATTCTAGCAATCTGAACAGCTATCTAAGGTTGTCTGGGTGTCCTGCACACCATTCCGGTACCTGAAACAGCAATCTAAGGTGGTCTGCATCCTGTTCCGGCACCCGGAACGGTTGTCTATGATGGTTTGAGCCCTGGTCCGGCACCTGGAACAGGTATCTTAGGTGGTCTGCACCCTATTCCGTCACCCTGAACAGCTATCTAAGGTTGTCTGGGTGTCCTGCACACCATTTCGGCACATGAAACGGCAATCTATTGTGGTCTGCATCCTGTTCCGGCACGCGGAACGGTTGTATATGCTGGTCTGCGCCCTGTTCCGGGACTCGGAATAGTGATCTAAGGTGGTCTCCGCCATATTCCGGGAACCTGAAAAGCTATCTAAGGTTGATGGGTGTCCTGCATACCATTTTGGCACATGAATCGGCAATCTAATGTGGTCTGCATCCTGTTCCAGCACCTAGAACGGTTGTCTATGATGGTTTGAGCCCTGTTCCGGCACCCGGAACAGGTATCTAAGGTGGTCTGCGCCCTATTCCGGCACCCTGAACAGCTATTTAAGGTTGCCTGGGTGTCCTGCACACCATTCCGGCACATGAAACAGCTATCTAAGGTGGCATGCATCCTGTTCCGGCACCCGGAACGGTTGTCTATGATGGTTTGAGCCCTGTTCCGGCACTCGGAACAGGTATCTAAGGTGATCTGCACCCTATTCCGGCACCCTGAACAGCTATCTAAGGTTGTCTGGGTGTCCTGCACACCATTCCGGCACATGAAACAGCTATCTAAGGTGGCATGCATCCTGTACCGGCACCCGGAACGGTTGTATAAGCTGGTCTGTGCCCTGATCCGGCACCCAGAACAGGTATCTAAGGTGGTCTGCACCCTATTCCGGCAAACTGAACAGCTATCTAAGGTTGTCTGGGTGTCCTGCACACCATTCCGGCACCTGAAACAGCAATCTTAGGTGGTCTGCATCCTGTTCCGGCACCCGGTACGGTTGTCTGTGATGGTTTGAGCCCATTTCCGGCACCTGGAACAGGTTTCTAAGGTGGTCTGCACCCTATTCTGGCAATCTGAACAGCTATCTAAGGATGTCTGGGTGTCCTGCACACCATTCCGGCACATGAAACGGCAATCTAATGTGGTCTGCATCCTGTTCCGACACCTGGATCGGTTGTCTATGATGGTTTGAGCCCTGGTCCGGCACCCGGAACAGGTATCTAAGGTGGTCTGCACCCTATTCCGGTACCCTGAACAGCTATCTAAGGTTGTCTGGGTGTCCTGCACACCATTCCAGCACATGAATGGACTATCTAAGGTGGCATGCATCCTATTCCGGCACCCGGAACGGTTGTCTATAATGGTTTGAGCCTTGTTCGGCACCCGGAACAGGGATCTAAGGTGGTCTGCACCCTATTCCGGCACCCTGAACAGCTATCTAATGTTGTCTGGGTGTCCTGCACACCATTCCAGCACATGAAACAGCTATCTAAAGTGGCATGCATCCTGTTCCGGCACCCGGAACGGTTGTCTATGATGGTTTGAGCCCTGTTCCGGCACCCGGAACAGGTATTTAAGGTGGTCTGCACCCTATTCTGAAACCCTGAACAGCTATCTAAGGTTGTCTGGGTATCCTGCACACCATTCCGGCACATCAAACGGCAATCTAATGTGGTCTGCATCCTGTTCCGACACCTGGAACGGTTGTCTATGATGGTTTGAGCCCTGGTCCGGTACCCGGTACAGGTATCTATGGTGGTCTTCCCCCTATTCTGGCACCCTGAACAGCTATCTAAGGTTGTCTGGGTGTCCTGCACACCATTCCGGCACATGAAACAGCTATCTAAGGTGGCATGCATCCTGTTCCGGCACCCGGAACGGTTGTCTATGATGGTTTGAGCCCTGTTCCGGCACTCGGAACAGGTATCTAAGGTGATCTGCACCCTATTCCGGCACCCTGAACAGCTATCTAAGGTTGCCTGGGTGTCCTGCACACCATTCCGGCACATGAAACAGCTATCTAAGGTGGCATGCATCCTGTTCCGGCACCCGGAACGGTTGTATAAGCTGGTCTGTGCTCTGTTTCGGCACTCGGCACAGGTATCTAAGGTGGTCTGCACCCTATTCCGGCAAACTGAACAGCTATCTAAGGTTGTCTGGGTGTCCTGCACACCATTCCGGTACCTGAAACAGCAATCTAAGGTGGTCTGCATCCTGTTCCGGCACCCGGAACGGTTGTCTGTGATGGTTTGAGCCCTGTTCCGGTACCTGGAACAGGTTTCTAAGGTAGTATGCGCCCTATTCTAGCAATCTGAACAGCTATCTAAGGTTGTCTGGGTGTCCTGCACACCATTCCGGCACATGAAACAGCTATCTAAGGTGGCATGCATCCTGTTCCGGCACCCGGAACGGTTGTCTATGATGGTTTGAGCCCTGGTCCGGCACCTGGAACAGGTATCTTAGGTGGTCTGCACCCTATTCCGTCACCCTGAACAGCTATCTAAGGTTGTCTGGGTGTCCTGCACACCATTTCGGCACATGAAACGGCAATCTAATGTGGTCTGCATCCTGTTCCGGCACGCGGAACGGTTGTATATGCTGGTCTGCGCCCTGTTCCGGGACTCGGAATAGTGATCTAAGGTGGTCTCCGCCATATTCCGGGAACCTGAAAAGCTATCTAAGGTTGATGGGTGTCCTGCATACCATTTTGGCACATGAATCGGCAATCTAATGTGGTCTGCATCCTGTTCCAGCACCTAGAACGGTTGTCTATGATGGTTTGAGCCCTGTTCCGGCACCCGGAACAGGTATCTAAGGTGGTCTGCGCCCTATTCCGGCACCCTGAACAGCTATTTAAGGTTGCCTGGGTGTCCTGCACACCATTCCGGCACATGAAACAGCTATCTTAGGTGGCATGCATCCTGTTCCGGCACCCGGAACGGTTGTCTATGATGGTTTGAGCCCTGTTCCGGCACTCGGAACAGGTATCTAAGGTGATCTGCACCCTATTCCGGCACCCTGAACAGCTATCTAAGGTTGTCTGGGTGTCCTGCACACCATTCCGGCACATGAAACAGCTATCTAAGGTGGCATGCATCCTGTACCGGCACCCGGAACGGTTGTATAAGCTGGTCTGTGCCCTGTTCCGGCACCCAGAACAGGTATCTAAGGTGGTCTGCACCCTATTCCGGCAAACTGAACAGCTATCTAAGGTTGTCTGGGTGTCCTGCACACCATTCCGGCACCTGAAACAGCAATCTTAGGTGGTCTGCATCCTGTTCCGGCACCCGGTACGGTTGTCTGTGATGGTTTGAGACCATTTCCGGCACCTGGAACAGGTTTCTAAGGTGGTCTGCACCCTATTCTGGCAATCTGAACAGCTATCTAAGGATGTCTGGGTGTCCTGCACACCATTCCGGCACATGAAACGGCAATCTAATGTGGTCTGCATCCTGTTCCGACACCTGGATCGGTTGTATAAGCTGGTCAGCACCCTGTTCCGGGACTCGGAACAGTGATCTAAGGTGGTCTGCGCCCTATTCCGGGAACCTGAAAAGCTATCTAAGGTTGATGGGTGTCCTGCATACCATTTTGGCACATGAATCGGCAATCTAATGTGGTCTGCATCCTGTTCCAGTACCTAGAACGGTTGTCTATGATGGTTTGAGCCCTGTTCCGGCACCCGGAACAGGTATCTAAGGTGGTCTGCGCCCTATTCCGGCACCCTGAACAGCTATTTAAGGTTGCCTGGGTGTCCTGCACACCATTCCGGCACATGAAATAGCTATCTAAGGTGGCATAAATCCTGTTCCGGCACCCGGAACGGTTGTATAAGCTGGTCTGTGCCCTGTTCCGGCACCCAGAACAGGTATCTAAGGTGGTCTGCGCCCTATTCCGGCAAACTGAACAGCTATCTAAGGTTGTCTGGGTGTCCTGCACACCATTCCAACACATCAAATGGCAATCTAATGTGGTCTGCATCCTGTTCAGACACCTGGAACGGTTGTCTATGATGGTTTGAGCCCTGGTCCGGCACCCGGAACAGGTATCTAAGGTGGTCTGCGCCCTATTCCGGCAAACTGAATAGCTATCTAAGGTTGTCTGGGTGTCCTGCACACCATTCCGGCACCTGAAACAGCAATCTAAGGAGGTCTGCATCCTGTTCCGGCACCCGGAACGGTTGTCTATGATGGTTTGAGCCCTGTTCCGGCACCTGGAACAGGTATCTAAGGTGGTCTGTGCCCTATTATGGCAATCTGAACAGCTATCTAAGGTTGTCTGGGTGTCCTGCACACCATTCCGGCACATGAAACGGCAATCTAATGTGGTCTGCATCCTGTTCCGAAACCTGGAACGGTTGTCTATGATGGCTTGAGCCCTGTCCGGCACCCGGAACAGGTATCTGTGGTGGTCTGGCCCCTATTCTGGCACCCTGAACAGCTATCTAAGGTTGTCTGGGTGTCCTGCACACCATTTCGGCACATGAAACAGCAATCTAATGTGGTCTGCAGCCTGTTCCGGCACCCGGAACGGTTATATAAGCTGGTCTGCGCCCTGTTCAGGCAACCGGAACAGGGATCTAAGGTGGTCTGCGCCCTATTCCGGCACCCTGAACAGCTAACTAAGGTTGTCTGGGTGTCCTGCACACCATTCCAGCACATGAATGGACTATCTAAGGTGGCATGCATCCTGTTCCGGCACCCGGAACGGTTGTCTATAATGGTTTGAGCCCTGTTCCGGCACCCGGAACAGGGATCTAAGGTGGTCTGCACCCTATTCCGGCACCCTGAACAGCTATCTAAGGTTGTCTGGGTGTCCTGCACACCATTCCGGCACATGAAACAGCTATCTAAGGTGGCATGCATCCTGTTCCGGCACCCGGAACGGTTGTCTATGATGGTGTGAGCCCTGTCCCGGCACTCGGAACAGGTATCTAAGGTGATCTGCACCCTATTCCGGCACCCTGAACAGCTATCTAAGGTTGCCTGGGTGTCCTGCACACCATTCCGGCACATGAAACAGCTATCTAAGGTGGTATGCATCCTGTACCGGCACCCAGAACGGTTGTATAAGCTGGTCTGTGCCCTTTTCCAGCACACAGAACAGGTATCTAAGGTGGTCTGCACCCTATTTCGGCAAACTGAACAGCTATCTAAGGTTGTCTGGGTGTCCTGCACACCATTCCGGCACCTGAAACAGCAATCTAAGGTGGTCTGCATCCTGTTCCGGCACCCAGAACGGTTGTCTGTGATGGTTTGAGCCCTGTTCCGGCACCTGGAACAGGTATCTATGGTGGTCTGCCCCCTATTCTGGCACCCTGAACAGCTATCTAAGGTTGTCTGGGTGTCCTGCACACCATTCAGGCACATGAAACAGTTATCTAAGGTGGCATAAATCCTGTTCCGGCACCCGGAACGGTTGTATAAGCTGGTCTGTGCCCTGTTCCGGCACCCAGAACAGGTATCTAAGGTGGTCTGCGCCCTATTCCGGCAAACTGAACAGCTATCTAAGGTTGTCTGTGTCACAACTGAGGGCCTGAGCTGACGGGAGGCAGCCTCAGTTGTAGGGGCTGAGATGTAACGGAACCTGGGAGGTTGTATCAGACCCCTAGACATGTAAGTAACATGTAGAATAACTGCCCGAAGGCGTGACCACGACAACCAGGATAAAAGTCAATGATGTTTATTATGACAAACTCCGTAACACAGCAGCAGTAAAAGGAAACATAAAAGTCAACAGAGGATAAATACAATTCCTGGGTACTACAGGGTGGCAAGGGCCACAGGCACTGGTAGTGTGAGACAGTTCTTATAATCTTCTAGTTGGAAAGTCCTTACCAGGCCTGACTGTAGCAGTGGAGAGAACCCAGGATCGTACCAGCTGATGTTCCAGGAAAGGCTGGGCTGCTGAAGGTAAAACGGCTGCTGTGGATACTGGCTGGAACCAGACTGTTGTTGGTACGGAGTGGATACTGGCTGGAACCAGTTAAATAATAAACGAACTTGAGAGCGATGAAATAATAATGAAGTTTGGAGTTTGAGAGCGGTGAAATAATAATACCGGTGGAGAGTGGTAAACTGCAGAAAAGGACACCGGCCCTTTAAGAGAAGCTGTACACTGCTGGAAGCTGGGCTGGAAGCAGGTGATTGTTGTAGCTGGAAACAGGTGAGTCCAGAATGGATCGGAGAGTCAGGCTACACCGCAGATGGAATGCTGGTGCGGGTCTCTATAGCAGAAGTCTGGAGACAGGAGCTGGAACCTGGAAGACAACCACAGGAGAGAGACAAACTGGAACTAGGTTAGACAACCAAAGCACTGACGCCTTCCTTGCTCAGGCACAGCTTACTTATACCTGCAGCAAGGAAGGGGTTGGCTAGGCAATTATGCAAATCAACAATACAGACAGCAGATTGGTGGAAATGATCAGATGACAAAATCCAAGATGGCTGCGCCCATGCAGACACTTGGAGGGAAGTTTGGTTTGTAATCCATGTGAGAATTGAAACAGTAATGGCGACGCCGGCCACAGGAGACAGGAGACGCCAGACTGATAAGCGCACATTTAACCACGCGGGCACAGCGGAGGCCGCGGCTGATGAAATCACCACTCTGACATTCTGCATGTGGAAACTCAGGAACAGCGGGATCCGGTCCTGGAACGCTGAGCCAGCCTTAGGAGGCATCTGAAGGGTAAGTAATGGCGTCCAGATACCCGGATCGTGACAGCACCCCCCCCTTTAGGAGTGGCCCCAGGACACTTCTTAGGCTTTAAAGGAAACTTTGCGTGGAAATTTCGGACCAAGGCAGGAGCATGGACGTCTAAGGCATTGGTCCAAGAGCGTTCTTCAGGACCATAGCCCTTCCAGTCAATGAGGTATTGTAACTGACCGTAACGGAAACGTGAGTCCAAAATCTTGGCCACCTCGTACTCGACTCCCCGTTGAGTCTGAACTTTGGGAGCTGGAGGAAGTGCGGAATGAAATCGATTCAGGATCAGCGGTTTCAACAAAGAAACATGAAATGTCCTGGGTATTTTCAAGAAGGATGGTAACTGTAACCTGTAGGCAACAGGATTGATGACTTGTTCAATCTTGAAGGGTCCGATGTAGCGAGGTGCAAATTTCATGCTGGGAACTCTCAACCTCAAATTCTTCGTGGACAGCCACACACGATCACCCACCTTGAGAGCAGGAACCGCTCTACGCTTCCTATCGGCAAACTTCTTATACCTGAATAAGGCTTTAAGCAGGGCTGCGCGGACGTTCCTCCAGTTATTTGAAAACTGACGCAAGGTGACATCCACTGCTGGAACAGAAGTTGCGGGAAGCGGTTGGAATTCTGGGACTTTAGGGTGGAATCCATAATTAATGAAGAATGGTGTAGAAGAAGATGAGGAATGGTATTGATTGTTGTGGCTGAACTCGGCCCAAGGAAGGAGTTGAACCCAGTCATCTTGAGAGGAAGACACATATATACGGAGGAAGGCCTCCAAGTCCTGATTCACCCTCTCGGTTTGACCATTGGTCTGAGGATGGTAAGCCGTGGAAAACTTTAACTTGACTTGGAGGGCTTGACACAAACTTCGCCAAAATTTGGCTACAAATTGTACTCCACGATCCGAGATGATCTCTTCAGGAAGACCGTGAAGTCGGAAGATCTCTTGTATAAACACTTGAGCCAACTTGGAAGCTGACGGAAGACCGGTGAGAGGGATGAAATGTGCCATCTTGGTGAACCGGTCAACTACCACCCAGATGGTATTAAACTTGTTGCAGATAGGTAGATCGGAAACAAAGTCCATCGACAAATGGGTCCAAGGTCGACGGGGAACAGATAATGGAACCAGTTGCCCCGCAGGCGACTGGCGGGAGACTTTGTGTTGGGCACACTTTGGGCAGGAGGCAATAAATTCCATAACGTCCTTCTTCAGAGTTGGCCACCAGTAGGACCTAGAAATAAATTCAAGGGTTTTCTGAATGCCTGTATGTCCAGCAAAACGGGAAGCATGGGCCCAATGCATGAGCTTCTTCCTTAGAACTGGCTTAACAAAACTTTTCCCTGGTGGAGGCGTAGAGTCCATCCCTACCGTGGAGAATGCCAACGGATTAATAATAGGATGCTTGTCTGCAGACTCGGACTCATTTTCTTGCTCCCATGAGCGGGAAAGGGCATCGGCCTTACGATTCTGAGAACCCGGACAGAACTGGAGTTTAAAGTCAAACCTAGAGAAGAAAAGTGCCCATCTGGCCTGACGAGGATTCAGACATTGTGCGCCTTTGAGATATAAAAGATTTTTGTGGTCGGTAAGTATGGTGATTGAGTGGGAAGCTCCCTCCAACAGGTATCTCCACTCCTCCAGAGCGAGCTTGATGGCTAGCAACTCCTGATCGCCAATGGCATAGTTGCGCTCAGCTGGGGAGAACTTCCGGGAGAAGAAACTGCAAGGATGTAGATGTCCATCTTTGGCCCTCTGGAATAACACTGCTCCTACTCCAACGGAGGAGGCATCTACCTCTAAGATAAAAGGAGAGTCGGTGTCGGGCTGTTTCAGAACTGGTGCAGAGATGAACCGTTGCTTCAGAAGGTGAAAGGCTTGTGTAGCTTCCTCGGACCACTTGGACGGATTAGCACCTTTCTTGGTTAATGCAGTGATAGGCGCCACAATGGTGGAAAAGTCTCGTATAAATTTTCTATAATAATTGGCGAACCCTAAGAACCTCTGGACCCCTTTGAGGCTTAAGGGTATAGGCCAATTCTGGATTGCTTGGAGTTTCTCAGGATCCATCTCTAGTCCGGAACCGGACACAATGTAACCTAGAAACGGAATGGTTTTAACTTCAAACACACACTTCTCCAATTTACAATAGAGGTGATTGACACGGAGACGGGAAAGAACCTCTTTTACCCTGAAACGATGATCTTCGAGATTATTAGCAAAGATGAGGATGTCGTCTAGATAAACCACGACATGGCGGTACAAGATGTCCCTGAAAATCTCATTCACGAAGTGCTGGAAGACTGCTGGAGCGTTGCTCAATCCGAAGGGCATGACGAGGTACTCATAATGTCCGTCACGGGTGTTAAAGGCGGTCTTGCCACTCGTCACCCTCACGGATTCGGATGAGATTGTAGGCACCCCTCAAGTCCAGCTTTGTGAAAATAGTTGCACCACTAACTCTATCAAAGAGCTCGGTAATCAGGGGTAAAGGGTATCGGTTCTTGACGGTAATGTCGTTCAGACCTCTGTAGTCGATGCACGGACGCAGACCACCGTCTTTCTTCTTAACGAAGAAGAAGCCTGCGCCGGCTGGAGAAGAAGATGGTCGGATGAAACCCTTCGCCAGGTTCTCTTTGATGTACTCTTCCATGGAGTGTGTCTCAGGCAGAGACAACGGATAAGTTCGACCTCGCGGTGGAACCTTCCCTGGAATGAGGTCGATTGGGCAGTCCCATTCTCTATGAGGAGGAAGGATATCAGCAGAGGCTTTACTGAACACGTCCGTGAAGTCTTGATATGGAGGAGGCGAAACATCAGATGACCTGGGGAAGGAAGAACAAACAGGAAGAACTTTGGCTAAACAAGTCTCAGCACAGGAGGGACCCCATGCCAGTATTTGCGTAGTCGTCCAGTCAATTGATGGGTTGTGGAGACGGAGCCATGGAAGGCCTAAAACCACTGGATGTGTGGCTCTTGGAATCACTAAAAAAGAAATATACTCAGAATGAAGAACTCCCACTCTCAGACGAACTGGAAGAGTCCTTAAGGAAATGACTGCGTCAAAAATCTTGCTGCCATCCACGGCAGTCAAAGAGATGGACGAGGACAGTCTCTCGGTGGGTAGGGACCACCGTTTAACATAAGCTTCGGTTATGAAATTCCCAGCTGCTCCGGAATCAAGGAGGGCAATGACGTTCCTGTAACGTTGAGCAATTTGGAGCGACACTGGGAGGTTACAGTCATGAGGAGATGGAGAGGAGATCATTACTCCTAGCCGGCCCTCTCCTTGGCGAGCTAGGATCTGGAGTTTCCCGGACGTTTGGGACAGGCATTGATAGTGTGCGACGGAGCTGCACAGTAGAGACAGAGAGACTCAGAGAGACGTCTTCGGCGCTCAGCGGGAGATAGACGGGAACGACTAATTTGCATAGGCTCATCCTTGGATGGAGATGGTTGACGAGGAGGAGGAGCAGAAGATTTAGGAGTAGATGATCTTCCTCGCTCGGTTGCTCTCTCTCTGAAACGTAGATCAACCTTCGTGCAAAGAGAAATTAGCTCATCCAACTTAGAGGGCAAGTCTCTGGTAGCTAACTCATCCTTGATGCGTTCTGATAAGCCATGCCAGAATGCAGCATACAGGGCCTCGTCGTTCCATGCCAGTTCGGATGCCAGGATTTTAAACTGTATAAGATACTGTCCCACAGTACGTGTTCCCTGGCGTAAACGGAGAATCTCAGATGAAGCAGATGTTATCCGGCCTGGCTCGTCGAAGATGCGCCTGAATGTAGCTACAAAGTCAGTATAGGAGGATAGCAGGGGATCAGACTTCTCCCATAAAGGTGATGCCCAGTCAAGGGCTGAGCCACTGAGAAGGGAGATGATATAGGCAATTTTGGTACGGTCACTGAAGAAATTGCCAGGTAGAAGCTCAAAGTGGATTTCACATTGATTGAGAAATCCCCTGCAGAACCTTGGAGATCCATCAAATTTTGCTGGCGTTGGAAGATGAAGATGTGGACTGGAAATGGGTAAGGTGGGTGGGGTTACAGCTGGTGTCACTGTAGTGGACGCACCGGACGTGCCAGGTCCACGGAGGGTCGTTTGAATCCCATCCAGCCGTGTAGAGAGATCCTGGAGACAGCGGATGATGTGGCCCTGTGCAGCCTCCTGATGTTCAAGTCGGGCTGCCAGTTCTTGCATCGGCCTGGCCGCTTGATCCTGGTCTCCGGCTGGATTCATTAGGTCAGTGCTTACTGTCACAACTGAGGGCCTGAGCTGACGGGAGGCAGCCTCAGTTGTAGGGGCTGAGATGTAACGGAACCTGGGAGGTTGTATCAGACCCCTAGACATGTAAGTAACATGTAGAATAACTGCCCGAAGGCGTGACCACGACAACCAGGATAAAAGTCAATGATGTTTATTATGACAAACTCCGTAACACAACAGCAGTAAAAGGAAACATAAAAGTCAACAGAGGATAAATACAATTCCTGGGTACTACAGGGTGGCAAGGGCCACAGGCACTGGTAGTGTGAGACAGTTCTTATAATCTTCTAGTTGGAAAGTCCTTACCAGGCCTGACTGTAGCAGTGGAGAGAACCCAGGATCGTACCAGCTGATGTTCCAGGAAAGGCTGGGCTGCTGAAGGTAAAACGGCTGCTGTGGATACTGGCTGGAACCAGACTGTTGTTGGTACGGAGTGGATACTGGCTGGAACCAGTTAAATAATAAACGAACTTGAGAGCGATGAAATAATAATGAAGTTTGGAGTTTGAGAGCGGTGAAATAATAATACCGGTGGAGAGTGGTAAACTGCAGAAAAGGACACCGGCCCTTTAAGAGAAGCTATACACTGCTGGAAGCTGGGCTGGAAGCAGGTGATTGTTTGAGAGCGGTGAAATAATAATACCGGTGGAGAGTGGTAAACTGCAGAAAGGACACCGGCCCTTTAAGAGAAGCTGTACACTGCTGGAAGCTGGGCTGGAAGCAGGTGATTGTTGTAGCTGGAAACAGGTGAGTCCAGAATGGATCGGAGAGTCAGGCTACACCGCAGATGGAATGCTGGTGCGGGTCTCTATAGCAGAAGTCTGGAGACAGGAGCTGGAACCTGGAAGACAACCACAGGAGAGAGACAAACTGGAACTAGGTTAGACAACCAAAGCACTGACGCCTTCCTTGCTCAGGCACAGCTTACTTATACCTGCAGCAAGGAAGGGGTTGGCTAGGCAATTATGCAAATCAACAATACAGACAGCAGATTGGTGGAAATGATCAGATGACAAAATCCAAGATGGCTGCGCCCATGCAGACACTTGGAGGGAAGTTTGGTTTGTAATCCATGTGAGAGTTGAAACAGTAATGGCGACGCCGGCCACAGGAGACAGGAGACGCCAGACTGATAAGCGCACATTTAACCACGCGGGCACAGCGGAGGCCGCGGCTGATGAAATCACCACTCTGACATTCTGCATGTGGAAACTCAGGAACAGCGGGATCCGGTCCTGGAACGCTGAGCCAGCCTTAGGAGGCATCTGAAGGGTAAGTAATGGCGTCCAGATACCCGGATCGTGACAGTCTGGGTGTCCTGCACACCATTCCGGCAAGGAGGTCTGCATCCTGTTCCGCCACCCGGAACGGTTGTATAAGCTGGTCTGCGCCATATTCCGGCACTCGGCACAGGTATCTAAGGTGGCCTGCGCCCTATTCCGGCAACCTAAACAGCTATCTAAGGTTGTCTGGGTGTCCTGCACACCATTCCGGCACATGAAACAGCTATCTAAGGTGGCATGCATCCTGTTCCGGCACCCGGAACGGTTGTCTATGATGGTTTGAGCCCTGTTCCGGCACCCGGAACAGGTATCTAAGGTGGTCTGCACCCTATTCCGAAACCCTGAACAGCTATCTAAGGTTGTCTGGGTATCCTGCACACCATTCCGGCACATCAAACGGCAATCTAATGTGGTCTGCATCCTGTTCCGACACCTGGAACGGTTGTCTATGATGGTTTGAGCCCTGGTCCGGCACCCGGGACAGGTATCTATGGTGGTCTTCCCCCTATTCTGGCACCCTGAACAGCTATCTAAGGTTGTCTGGGTGTCCTGCACACCATTCCGGCACATGAAACAGCTATCTAAGGTGGCATGCATCCTGTTCCGGCACCCGGAACGATTGTCTATGATGGTTTGAGCCCTGTTCCGGCACTCGGAACAGGTATCTAAGGTGATCTGCACCCTATTCCGGCACCCTGAACAGCTATCTAAGGTTGCCTGGGTGTCCTGCACAACATTCCGGCACATGAAACAGCTATCTAAGGTGGCATGCATCCTGTTCCGGCACCCGGAACGGTTGTATAAGCTGGTCTGTGCCCTGTTCCGGCACCCAGAACAGGTATCTAAGGTGGTCTGCACCCTATTCCGGCAAACTGAACAGCTATCTAAGGTTGTCTGGGTGTCCTGCACACCATTCCGGCACCTGAAACAGCTATCTAAGGTGGTCTGCATCCTGTTCCGGCACCCGGAACGGTTGTCTATGATGGTTTTAGCCCTGTTCCGGCACCTGGAACAGGTTTCTAAGGTGGTCTGCACCCTATTCTGGCAATCTGAACAGCTATCTAAGGTTGTCTGGGTGTCCTGCACACCATTCCGGCACATGAAACGGCAATCTAATGTGGTCTGCATCCTGTTCCGACACCTGGAACGGTTGTCTATGATGGCTTGAGCCCTGTCCGGCACCCGGAACAGGTATCTATGGTCGTCTGCCCCCTATTCTGGCACCCTGAACAGCTATCTAAGGTTGTCTGGGTGTCCTGCACACCATTCCGGCACATGAAACAGCTATCTAAGGTGGCATGCATCCTGTTACGGCACCCGGAACGGTTGTCTATGATGGTTAGAGCCCTGTTCCGGCACCCGGAACAGGTATCTAAGGTGGTCTGCACCCTATTCCGTCACACTGAACAGCTATCTAAGGTTGTCTGGGTGTCCTGCACACCATTTCGGCACATGAAACGGCAATCTAATGTGGTCTGCATCCTGTTCCGGCACCCGGAACGGTTGTATAAGCTGGTCTGCGCCCTGTTCCGGCAACCGGAACAGGAATCTTAGGTGGTCTGCGCCCTATTTCGGCACCCTGAACAGCTATCTAAGGTTGTCTGGGTGTCCTGCACACCATTCCGGCACATGAAACAACTATCTAAGGTAGCATGCATCCTGTTCCGGCACCCGGAACGATTGTCTATAATGGTTTGAGTCCTGTTCCGACACCCGAAACAGGTATCTAAGGTGGTCTGCACCATATTACGGCACCCTGAACAGCTTTCCAAGGTTGTCTGGGTGTCCTGCACACCATTTCGGCACATAAAACTGCAATCTAATGTGGTCTGCATCCTGTTCCGGCACCCGGAACGGTTGTCTTTGATGGGTTGAGCCCTGTTCCGGCACCCGGTACAGGTATCTAAGGTGGTCTGCACCCTATTCCGGCACCCTGAACAGCTATCTAAGGATGCCTGGGTGTCCTGCACACCATTCCGGCACATGAAACGGCAATCTAATGTGGTCTGCATCCTGTTCCGGCACCTGGAACGGTTGTATAAGCTGGTCTGCGCCCTGTTCCGGCACCCGGCACAGGTATCTAAGGTGGCCTGCGCCCTATTCCGGCAACCTGAACAGCTATCTAAGGTTGTCTGGGTATCCTGCACACCATTCCGGAACATGAAACAGCCATCTAAGGTGGCATGCATCCTGTTCCGGCACCCAGAACGGTTGTCTATGATGGTATGAGCCCTATTCCGGCACCCGGAACAGGTATCTAAGGTAGTCTGCACCCTATTCCGGCACCCTGAACAGCTATCTAAGGTTGTCTGGGTGTCCTGCACACCATTTCGGCACATGAAACGGCAATCTAATGTGGTCTGCATCCTGTTCCGGCACCCGAAACGGTTGTATAAGCTTGTCTGCGCCCTGTTCTGGCAACCGGAACAGGGATCTAAGGTGGTCTCCGCCCTATTCCGGCACCCTGAACAGCTATCTAAGGTTGTCTGGGTGTCCTGCACACCATTCCGGCACATGAAACAGCTATCTAAGGTGGCATGCATCCTGTTCCGGCACCCGGAACGGTTGTCTATAATGGTTTGAGCCCTGTTCCAGCACCCGGAACAGGTATCTAAGGTGGTCTGCACCCTATTCCGCACCCTGAACAACTATCTAAGGTTGTCTGGGTGTCCTGCACACCATTCCGGCACATGAAACAGCTATCTAAGGTGGCATGCATCCTGTTCCGGCACCCGGAACGTTTGTCTATGATTCTTTTGAGCCCTGTTCCGGCATCCGGAACAGGTATCTAAGGTGGTCTGCGCCCTATTCCGGCACCCTGAACAGCTATCTAAGGTTGTCTGGGTGTCCTGCACACCATTCCGGCACATGAAACAGCTATCTAAGGTGGCATGCATCCTGTTCCGGCACCCGGAACGGTTGTCTATAATGGTTTGAGCCCTGTTCCAGCACCCGGAACAGGTATCTAAGGTGGTCTGCACCCTATTCCGCACCCTGAACAGCTATTTATGGTTGTCTGGTTGTCCTGCACACCATTCCGGCACATGAAACAGCTATCTAAGGTGGCATGCATCCTGTTCCGGCACCCAAAACGGTTGTCTATGATTCTTTTGAGCCCTGTTCCGGCACCCGGAACAAGTATCTAAGGTGGTCTGCGCCCTATTCCGGCACCCTGAACAGCTATCTAAGGTTGCCTGGGTGTCCTGCACACCATTCCGGCACATGAAACAGCTATCTAAGGTGGCATGCATCCTGTTCCGGCACCCGGAACGGTTGTCTATAATGGTTTGAGCCCTGTTCCAGCACCCGGAAAAGGTATCTAAGGTGGTCTGCACCCTATTCCGCACCCTGAACAGCTATCTATGGTTGTCTGGGTGTCCTGCACACCATTCCGGCACATGAAACAGCTATCTAAGGTGGCACGCATCCTGTTCCGGCACCCGGAACGTTTGTCTATGATTCTTTTGAGCCCTGTTCCGGCATCCGGAACAGGTATCTAAGGTGGTCTGTGCCCTATTCCGGCACCCTGAACAGCTATCTAAGGTTGTCTGGGTGTCCTGCACACCATTTCGGCACATGAAACAGCTATCTAAGGTGGCATGCATCCTGTTCCGGCACACGAAACGGTTGTCTATGATTCTTTTGAGCCCTGTTCCGGCACCCGGAACAAGTATCTAAGGTGGTCTGCGCCCTATTCCGGCACCCTGAACAGCTATCTAAGGTTGCCTGGGTGTCCTGCACACCATTCCGGCACATGAAACAGCTATTTAAGGTGGCATGCATCCTGTTCCGGCACCCGGAACGGTTGTATAAGCTGGTATGTGCCCTGTTCCGGCACCCAGAACAGTTATCTAAGGTGGTCTGCACCCTATTCCGGCAAACTGAACAGCTATCTAAGGTTGTCTGGGTGTCCTGCACACCATTCCGGCACCTGAAACAGCTATCTAAGGTGGTCTGCATCCTGTTCCGGCACCCGGAACGGTTGTCTATGATGGTTTGAGCCCTGTCCGGCACCCGGAACAGGTATCTATGGTGGTCTGCCCCCTATTCTGGCACCCTGAACAGCTATCTAAGGTTGTCTGGGTGTCCTGCACACCATTCCGGCACATGAAACAGCTATCTAAGGTGGCATGCATCCTGTTCCGGCACCCGGAACGGTTGTCTATGATGGTTAGAGCCCTGTTCCGGCACCCGGAACAGGTATCTAAGGTGGTCTGCACCCTATTCCATTACCCTAAACAGCTATCTAAGGTTGTTTGGGTGTCCTGCACACCATTTCGGCACATGAAACGGCAATCTAATGTGGTCTGCATTCTGTTCCGGCACCCGGAACGGTTGTATAAGCTGGTCTGCGCCCTGTTCCGGCAACCGGAACAGGAATCTAAGGTGGCCTGCGCCCTATTCCGGCACCCTGAACAGCTTTCAAAGGTTGTCTGGGTGTTCAGCACACCATTCCGGCACATGAAACAACTATCTAAGGTAGCATGCATCCTGTTCCGGTACCCGGAACGATTGTCCATAATGGTTTGAGTCCTGTTCCGGCACCCGGTACAGGTATCTAAGGTGGTCTGCACCCTATTCCGGCACCCTGAACAGCTATCTAAGGTTGCCTGGGTGTCCTGCACACCATTCCGGCACATGAAACGGCACTCTAATGTGGTCTGCATCCTGCTTCGGCACCTGGAACGGTTGTATAAGCTGGTCAGCGCCCTGTTCCGGCACCCGGCACAGGTATCTAAGGTGGCCTGCGCCCTATTCCGGCAACCTGAACAGCTATCTAAGCTTGTCTGGGTGTCCTGCACACCATTCCGTAACATGAAACAGCCATCTAAGGTGGCATGCATCCTGTTCCGGCACCTAGAACGGTTGTCTATGATGGTTTGAGCCCTGTTCCGGCACCCGGAACAGGTATCTAATGTAGTCTGCACCCTATTCCGGCACCCTGAACAGCTATCTAAGGTTGTCTGGGTGTCCTGCACACCATTTCGGCACATGAAACGGCAATCTAATGTGGTCTGCATCCTGTTCCGGCACCCGAAACGGTTGTATAAGCTTGTCTGCACCCTGTTATGGCAACCGGAACAGGGATCTAAGGTGGTCTCCGCCCTATTCCGGCACCCTGAACAGCTATCTAAGGTTGTCTGGGTGTCCTGCACACCATTCCGGCACATGAAACAGCTATCTAAGGTGGCATGCATCCTGTTCCGGCACCCGGAACGGTTGTCTATAATGGTTTGAGCCCTGTTCCAGCACCCGGAACAGGTATCTAAGGTGGTCTGCACCCTATTCCGCACCCTGAACAGCTATCTATGGTTGTCTGGGTGTCCTGCACACCATTTCGGCACATGAAACGGCAATCTAATGTGGTCTGCATCCTATTCCGGCACCCGGAACGGTTGTATAAGCTGGTCTGCGCTCTGTTCCGGCACCCGGCACAGGTATCTAAGGTGGTCTGCGCCCTATTCCGGCAACCTGAACAGCTATCTATGGTTGTCTGGGTGTCCTGCACACCATTCCGGCACATGAAACAGCTATCTAAGGTGGCATGCATCCTGTTCCGGCACCCGGAACGTTTGTCTATGATTCTTTTGAGCCCTGTTCCGGCACAGGTATCTAAGGTGGTCTGCGCCCTATTCCGGCACCCTGAACAGCTATCTAAGGTTGTCTGGGTGTCCTGCACACCATTCCGGCACATGAAACAGCTATCTAAGGTGGCATGCATCCTGTTCTGGCACCCGAAACGGTTGTCTATGATTCTTTTGAGCCCTGTTCCGGCACCCGGAACAAGTATCTAAGGTGGTCTGTGCCCTATTCCGGCACCCTGAACAGCTATCTAAGGTTGCCTGGGTGTCCTGCACACCATTCCGGCACATGAAACAGCTATCTAAGGTGGCACGCATCCTGTTCCGGCACCCGGAACGTTTGTCTATGATTCTTTTGAGCCCTTTTCCGGCACAGGTATCTAAGGTGGTCTGCGCCCTATTCCGGCACCCTGAACAGCTATCTAAGGTTGTCTTGGTGTCCTGCACACCATTCCGGCACATGAAACAGCTATCTAAGGTGGCATGCATCCTGTTCTGGCACCCGAAACGGTTGTCTATGATTCTTTTGAGCCCTGTTCCGGCACCCGGAACAAGTATCTAAGGTGGTCTGTGCCCTATTCCGGCACCCTGAACAGCTATCTAAGGTTGCCTGGGTGTCCTGCACACCATTCCGGCACATGAAACAGCTATCTAAGGTGGCATGCATCCTGTTCCGGCACCCGGAACGGTTGTATAAGCTGGTCTGCGCCCTGTTCCAGCACCCGGAACAGGTATCTAAGGTGGTCTGCACCCTATTCCGCACCCTGAACAGCTATCTAAGGTTCCTAAGAAAAAAATCTATGAAAGCGCTATACTGAGTAGTGTGTGTCGGTTATCCAAAACCTCCTTATCTTTACAAATCAATTCCTCCAAAAGATGGACTGCTGCTCTCAAATGTGGGGTGTTGAGTCCCAATACTTTATAGCACAAGAAACAAGAAATATATTGAAAGCGCTGTCCAAATTTAAAGAGTATTTTATTAAAATTAATTTTTTTAAAAAATGATGAATACGTCCACAATAGATACTAATCCAAAAGGTGTCTATTAATAATAAGTCCAATAATGGTCATAAGTATTTTAGGGACTCCTTTTGTCCCTGCAACACTTTTTAAGACACAACTGTGCACAGTGGATACAATTTTAATAAATCTTATTATCTCATTAAAAAACAACCAATAATCTATAGCCTAGAGGCAAATGATCCCCTACAATTTACACCAATTAATATAATCGACTTAATAGCCTTTCTAAATTAGTAAAATTTCCTGTCAATAAAACACAGTCCCAGTTAGGATTGTATGGATCTATGATAATTAGTGATCACTGAATCCTTCCACTTGGAGAATCATATGACTCCGGATGTTCAAAGTCACTGGGATTATAACATACTCATTATTTGGAGCAACCAACAATTGCTAATCAGTGGATTATCCTCTCCGGGAGTACTCAAACTGAATGTCTGATGTTCTCTCACGGGCGTCCCCGTGTAATTAGTACGAGAATTATTTATCTATTCCACTTTGATAATAGCATTTGTCATGCTACGTTATAGATGTAGTTCTTTATCAGGCTGTATACAGATTATAAATGGTTGTGTCTCACCATGTATTTGCGGCTGCGTCTCCTAATGGGCATAAGGTTCTATTCCATGCGCACTGCACAGTCTCTCTGCCGTTGGTGATCCGGCAACCACCTCGTAGTATCCGGCAGAGTATTTTCCACGGCTGCGCCTCTCGTTGGATCTTTGCCTCTATCTTGTAGAGGCACCTTACTGCCGTCCAAAGTATAATGGCCCGCCTCCCGCTGTCCAGGTCACGCTGCCAGCACTCACTGCAGAACCTCAGGACGAACGGCTGTATTCTCGGCCGGGCTCACCGTGTCACATCTACTTTGAATGGCAAAATTAAATGCCCTTACTGGACGCTTCTCTGCCGCTTTCAAAAACTGATGTCCACACTGCTCGGGAGCAACTCTTGACGCGTTTCTCAGCCAAATTACACCGGCTGTTTCCTCAGAAGAAACTTCTTCTGAGGAAACAGCCGGTGTAATTTGGCTGAGAAACGCGTCGTCCTGAGGTTCTGCAGTGAGTGCTGGCAGCGTGACCTGGACAGCGGGAGGCGGGCCATTATACTTTGGACGGCAGTAAGGTGCCTCTACAAGATAGAGGCAAAGAGCCAAAGAGAGGCGCAGCCGTGGAAAATACTCTGCCGGATACTACGAGGTGGTTGCCGGATCACCAACGGCAGAGAGACGGTGCAGTGCGCATGGAATAGAACCTTATGCCCATTAGGAGACGCAGCCGCAAATACATGGTGAGACACAACCATTTATAATCTGTATACAGCCTGATAAAGAACTACATCTATAACGTAGCATGACAAATGCTATTATCAAAGTGGAATAGATAAATAATTCTCGTACTAATTACACGGGGACGCCCGTGAGAGAACATCAGACATTCAGTTTGAGTACTCCCGGAGAGGATAATCCACTGATTAGCAATTGTTGGTTGCTCCAAATAATGAGTATGTTATAATCCCAGTGACTTTGAACATCCGGAGTCATATGATTCTCCAAGTGGAAGGATTCAGTGATCACTAATTATCATAGATCCATACAATCCTAACTGGGACTGTGTTTTATTGACAGGAAATTTTACTAATTTAGAAAGGCTGTTAAGTCGATTATATTAATTGGTGTAAATTGTAGGGGATCATTTGCCTCTAGGCTATAGATTATTGGTTGTTTTTTAATGAGATAATAAGATTTATTAAAATTGTATCCACTGTGCACAGTTGTGTCTTAAAAAGTGTTGCAGGGACAAAAGGAGTCCCTAAAATACTTATGACCATTATTGGACTTATTATTAATAGACACCTTTTGGATTAGTATCTATTGTGGATGTATTCATCATTTTTTTAAAAAATTAATTTTAATAAAATACTCTTTAAATTTGGACAGCGCTTTCAATAGCTATCTAAGGTTGTCTGGGTGTCCTGCACACCATTCCGGCACCTGAAACGGCAATCTAAGGTGGTCTGCATCCTGTTCCGACACCTGGAATGGTTGTCTATGATGGTTTGAGCCCTGGTCTGGCACCCGGTACAGGTATCTATGGTGGTCTGCCCCCTATTCTGGCACCCTGAACAGCTATCTAAGGTTGTCTGGGTGTCCTGCACACCATTCCGGCACATGAAACAGCAATCTAAGGTGGTCTGCATCCTGTTCCGTAACCCGGAACGGTTGTCTATGATGATTTGAGCCCTGTTCCGGCAGCCGGAACAGGTATCTAAGGTGGTCTGCGCCCTATTCCGGCAACCTGAACAGGTTGTCTAAGGTTGTCTGGGTGTCCTGCACCCCATTCCGGCACATGAAACAGCTATCTATGGTGGTCTGCATCGTGTTCCAGCACCTGAGACAACTATCTAAGGTTATTTGGTTGTTCTGCAAACCATTCCGGCACCGGGGATAGGTATCGAAGATCGCCTGCATCCTGTTCCGGTACTCGAAACGACTTTCTAAAGTGGTCTGCATTCCATTCCATCTCCCGGATTGGCTATTTAAGGTTGTCTAAGTGTTCTGCACCCCGTTCCGGCACCCGGAACAGCTATCTAAAGTTATTTGGGTGTTCTGCACACCATTCCCATACCCGGAACGTGCATCTAAGGTGGTCCGTGTCCTTTTCCGGCTCCCGAAACAGCTATCTAAGGTTATTTGGGTGTTCTGTACACCATTCTGGCACACTGAATGGCTCTCTAAGGTTGTTTGAGTGTTCTGCACCCCGTTCCGTTACCAGGAACGGGTATCTAAGCTGGTCTGTGTACTATTCTGACAGCTGTAACGACTATCTAAGGTGGCCTGCGTTCCATTCCATCTCCCGGAATAGCTATCTAAGGTTGTCTAAGTGTTCTGTACCCCATTCCGGCACCTGGAACAGGTATCTAAGGTTGACTGGGTGTTCTGCACACCATTCAGGCACTGGGAACAGCTATGTAAGGTGGACTGCGCCCCGTTCCGGCACACGGAATGCTATCTACTGTGATCTGCTGCCTGGTCCGGCACCCGGAATGGCTGTGTAATGCGGTCTGAGTTTTATGCACCTACTTCAAGCACCTGGAACGGCTATCTAAGGTGGTCTGCTGCCCATTTCGTCAACCGGAACGTCCATCTACGGTGATTCTTGCCCTATTCCGGCAACCGGAAAGTGCTCCCACTTTTCTGGGTTTTTTAATCATCCCCTCCTCTCCTGTCTGTGTTTTTTGGTTACAGTGCCAACCTCTGTTCCCCTGCCACGGACCACTTTCCTCGATCTCTCAAAATATTGAAGCCTTCTGCCTTCTCCTGGCTCTTTTGTCCGGCAGCATTGCGTCTTTATTACAGCAGATGTGCGACATTGTCGGAAGCCAGGAACCGACACTGCTATCTCAGTGCATATTTCTGCCAGGGCAACGGCAATCCGCCACTGGCTGGAATGTTGGACATGCAGAGGGGACTATGTGGCCGGCGCCCAGCTCCGACCATGTAAGCAAGCCCGCCTACTGACTCCCACGGCACATACCCCGCTCGCCCCACCCTTATTACACCTCTATTTGTTGTGGGGGCTATTCAGAGTTGTTTGCAGAAATTTTTCACACGCAGTAAAATCTGCGAGCATAGACTCACATGACGGGGGCCACCCAGCATGTGTGGTGCCAAACTGCAATGCGTTCGCAATTTAATTGTGAACACATCGATTAGAGGTTGACCTCTGCTTGCGCAGCCTGGCTGCATAGATAGAGGCACCGCCGCCATGTTTCCATATGCAGGAAATGTAGGCGACATCATAGACTTGCCCCCAAAACGTCCATGACACACCTGCGTTTCCCGATGTCCTCTCCCCCAATGCTGTGTTGCCGTCCTTCGCCTGTCAATCAGCTAGTAATCGCATCCTTCTGGGATGCAATCGCATGATGAAGAGTCGCCCACGCGCACTATGGCTGCCAGGCGTGCGCGGACCCTATGGACGCGGTTGCTGCATGCGAACGCAGCATATGTGTCCATCTCTGAGTAAGGGCCAGTGATCAGTCATAGCTGCACAGGGAGGTCTGACAGCAGGAGCCTCATCCAGGTGACCCCTGTGCAACTATAATTGAAGTAAAAAATATATATGTGCCTGTGTGGCCCCCTCCCCCACTTTCAATTGGCAATTCATTATTTATTATATATAATGCATATTGTATACATGCCCCCCCCTGTGTATATGTATGCAGCACCAACATCTCCCTGTGCTGCTCCCCCTTCCTTCCTCCCTCCCTCCCTCTGTCCTGGGGCGGCAGCAGCAGCAGCGGGGCAGGAGGCTGTCATGTCTCCCCGCACACAGCAGCGCACGGACCCGTCCGCCCGTTCGCTGTGTGTGCAGGGCTGACAGTCTCCCATGAGCAGCAGCCGCAGCTTCGTGAGGGAAGCCGGCTCTAAGCTCTCGCTCCCCTTCTCCCCGCTGACTGCCTGTTAGGTACACGCCCCCCGGACGGACACTCGCTTACAAAGCTCCTCAGCGGCAGGGGTCGCTGCAGGGAGCGGGTCTCGTCCGGCGTTCCGGAATTTGGTCCGGTCCGGCTTTCACCGATACCCGGGGAACTAGGCTGGAAATTTGCCTAGGGTGCATAGAGACCTTGCACCGGCCCTGGGTTCATCTCATAACCCAACGGGCTGTAACACACTACCCGGTTTTGGCCGGACGGCAAAAAGCCGGACAAAAGCTGTCCGTTTTTTTGCCGGCCGGCTGAGCCTTTCACATGCAACAGCTTTTAGCCGGTTTTAATGCTGTGGTTCTAAATTGGGATGAAGTAGGCATGTGCAGCAGCAGCAGCAGCATTTCACAGTGTGTGTGTGACTGAGCAGCATTATCACATGGATCGCAAACGTATTATTGCGCTGTGGTTGTTATATTGTCGCCGACGAGCACAGAGGCATAAGCGGCTTTATTGGGTTCACCCAATAAACTTAAGAAGAGATGAACTGAATACATTCAACTCACTATTTGAAGACCTAAGAGCAGATGAGAATAAATTCTTCAATTATTTCCGCATGTCCTTGTCATCTTTTGACGAATTACATATGCGGCTGAGAGACCATATTCAACATGAGAACACTACAATGCGAAATTGTATTCCACCTGTTCAAATGTTAGCAGTTACACTGAGGTAAGTAAATCAGAGACATTTGAAAGTACAATGTTTTTATTTCACACTGAAAATGGACATATTTAAAGTATGAGCAATATTTGCAATTAACTTATATCCAAAACATTAGGTAACAAATGTAACAAACAGCCAACGGTGGAAATTAAATTGCATGTGTTATGCACCATGTGTGTGATTTGTAACAAATTTGGTTGAATCAGGGCTAGATTGGTATTTATAATGGGTGCAGTGATGAAAAGTCCACGGAACTGTATGAACCAGAAGACGGTGCAGGGGATGGAGTTTGAGAGGGACAACTTTGAGGGCTATTTATTGGAGGCATGTTTCCAAAATGTGGGTACAATTGAGATGTTAGCGGAGGTTGGGCTTGTTGCATAGGATTTTGGCCATAAGGTTGTTGTAGAGGCATTGCTTGCAATAGTGTTTGGTGCATTGGCATAGACTGATAAGGCAGGGGCGAAGGCTGCAAGGATCTCCGCTTCTACTGATTTATATTAGAAATCAGTTGAAGAACCCCCATTTGGAACTGTAATATTTCATCTTCGTCTAATTTCTCTAAAGCAGGCATGATCCCCTGAAAGAAAGATATATGACGATTTGGCTTTTCAGGTTCCAGAGCCTTTAGCAGTTTTAATTCTACTTCATCTGGCTTACGGCGGCGTGTTTGTGGTCGAAAACCACCATGTGTGGCACTGGCTGCTGGTGTTGGTAGAGTCTCTGTTGTTTTTTTGGGCTCATTTTCAGTTTTCCCTAACAGCATCTTCAACTGGGTTATCTGGTATGACATCCTCCAGAGTGAAATTTTCTTCAGTATCCCGAGACACATACAATTTTTTTAAGAATTGCATCTGGTCATGAAACACATATTTCCTATGCTTCACTGCCCCAGCTCCAGATCTCTTGCTTTCTTCTATTTTTTTGAAAGACTTTGCAAAGGAGTCTCGAATATTGCTCCATATTCTCATGACTTCTTTACCTAGAACAATATCATTCAATAACAATATAAATGTTTTTCATTTTGTAATGTTTACCAAAGACCTACTGAGCAATTACTCATAGTTTGCATTTGTTCTTTTCAGATATCTGGCAAGTGGGTGCACTTTTACTGATCTACACTATAGTTATCAAATTGGAATTTCAACTGCAAATCAGATAATTAAAGAAGTTTGCCGAGCCATTTGGTCAGTCATGCAATCAGAATGCCTACCTACACCTACAAAAGAACACTGGCAATCGATAGCAGCTGATTTTGAGAAAAACGCAAACTTCCCACATTGCATAGGGGCATTAGATGGCAAACATATCTGACTAATTTGTCTATCCAGCAGCGGCTCGATGTACTTCAATTACAAAGATTACTATTCTGTAGTGTTAATGGCCATTGCAGACTCCAAATACCGCTTTGTCTATGTGAATATAGGAAGTTTTGGTAAAGACTGCGACTCTGCTATCTGGAAAAGATCTAGTCTGTGGAGGTCAATTATAACAAACACACACCAACTTCCAGACGAGAAATGTCTACCAGGAACAGAAAGTCCTAAAGTGCCATATGTGTTTGTGGGTGACGAAGCATTTGCACTTCATAAGCATCTACTCAGACCTTATGGTGGGCCAAACCTGACGCAAGACAAAAGAATTTTTAACTACCGCCTGAGTCGAGCCCGTAGATATGTGGAATGCTCATTTGGCATTCTAACTAATAAGTGGAGAATTTTCCATAGACCAATTAATGTCAATCCCGATTTTGCCGTTGACATTGTCAAGGCTTGTATAATTCTCCATAATTTTGTTAGGGCTAGAGATGGTTTTCAAATTGAGGACACTACATCAATAACAGGCTTGGAAGATTGGCAACGTGAACCCACAGCACGAGGAGGCATGACCGCAAACAACGTCAGACAAATATTTGCCAAATACTTTGTAACAGACATTAGAGCTGTGTCCTGGCAAATGTAAAAAATCTGACTGTAGTCATTTTCATTAAACTGTGCTAAAAATGTAAACACACCAGGAGATTTACGGTCAGCTGGGCCCCAGTCGTGTTTCGCACAGTCCTCCCGCACCTTGTTTGATGACGTTCACCTGTCACATCAATGACCCGTGGTGCTCCCCAGTTTTGGTTTTGGTTATGCACAATGTCAGCAACAAGTGATATGTGTGCAAACGGAGTATTGCATATATACCTTATATACCCGCAAAGTCACTGTTCAACATGTGCAGTATTTTAGGCACAATTTGTTGGCACCTTAAAATTGTTTAAGTTGCCATACTAATGTCGCTCATCTGTGTATTTTATATGTTGTGCTTTTGTTTAAAAAATCACGAAGATGTTGCGTTGTGCACCTAAACGTAGATGTGCTGCCTCATGTTACTTTGTGAATAAATTACTTTGTGTTCCCAAAAGCCTCTGAGTGCCATCACTTCTACAATTGTTCACTTTTCAAGCCTAGCACATGCTGGACCAGGCCAGGATAACAGGGTAACTTGCGTGCATTTGAGTACCGAACTACCTGTAAGTGTGTATATGTATGTATATATATATATATATATATATATATATATACACACACACAACGAAGTCTGGTGCCACTCAAGGGTCTGCACAGTTAGTCCGACAGACAGTAGATCTTGTAGATCAACGTTTCCATTTCATGTCTAAATCGGCCTCAGTTTCACATCCTGATGACAATTTAGTCATTAAATCAAAACGTTGATTTACAAGATCCACTGTCTGTTGTACTAACTGCAGAGACCCTTGAGTGGCACCCGAGTTCGTAGTGTATTTGTGAGGTATCTTACCTGGGTGAGCACCTGGCCGGTACGGACTTTAGTGGGAGTAACGGTGGATGTACATTGTGTGTGTGTGTGTGTGTGTGTGTGTGTGTGTGTGTGTATATATATATATATATATATATATATGTGGGATGCGGTCAAGATACCGCCGACGGAATCCCGACTGCCACAATCCCAACATATTCTCCCTCCGTGGGTGTCCACGACACCCATAGAGGGAGAATATAATAGTGTGCCGAGCATAGCGAGTCACCGTGCCCGCAGTGTGGCGAGTGAAGCTAGCCCGCAAGGGGCTGCGTTCCGCTCGCCACCCGTCGGGATTGTGTGGTTGGGATTCCGGCGTCGGTAACTCATCAGCGGCATTGTAATGAGTCACTACAAGCCGCCTGTGTGCGTGTGCTGCCGCCGGAGAGGAGCAGCTCCGGGGGCAGGGGAGGAGGAGGGGGACTCTGGAGCTGCAGCAGCGCAGTGTAATTGTTGGTGGCGCTGCTGCAGTTGTCCCTCTCCTTCTGCATTGTCTGGACGCCGCCGCTGTGAATGCTGGGATGCGCCTCCCTCATCCCAGCATTCACAGCGGCGGCGGCCAGCCAATGCGGAAGGAGAGGGACAGCTGCATGTGACGCTGCCACCAATTACATAGCGCTGCTATTTGTCTATCTATCTATCTATCTATCTATCTATCTATCTATCTATCTATCTCTCCTGTTTACCTAATGTATGAAAGGTGGACTGGCTGCCGTAATGTGGAAAAAGGGAAATCCTGTGTGCCAGAATGTGTGAAAAGGGGGACTGGCTGCCGTAATGTGCTAAAACAGGGATTGTCTTCCGTAATGTGTAAAAGGGGGGACTCTGGGGGTCATTACAAGTTGTTCGCTCGCTAGGAAATTTTTGCAGCGCTGTGATCATGTTAAAACTTGGCCAAACTGTGCATGCATATGCACTGCAATGCGCAGGCGTGTCGTACGGGTACAAAGAGGATCGGTGCTGGCCGATAGATTTAACGAAGAATCCATTCGCACAGTCGATCGCAAGGTGATTGCCAGGAAGAGGGTGTTTATGGTTGGCAACTGACCATTTTCTGGGAGTGTTTGCAAAAACGCAGGCGTGTCCAAGCGTTTGCAGGGCGGTTGTCTGACGTCAATTCCGGGACCAAAAAGATTAAAGTGATCGCAGTGGCTGAGTAAGTCCAGAGCTACTCAGAAACTGCAAAAACTGTTTTGGGGCCACTCAGCTGCAAAGGCGTTCCCACACTTGCCAAGCGAAAATACACTCCCCCATAGGCGGCGACTCTATGATCGCAGCGCACCAAAAAGTTACTAGCGAGCGATCAAATCCGAATGACCCCCCTCTGTCTGCCGTAATGTGTAAAAAGGGGAATCTATCAGCCGTACTGTGTAAAAGGGGCTCTACCTGGTGTAGTGGCGCAACTGTGCGGTGTAATTTAAATAATGGAGACTACTGTGCACCGTAGTATGAATTGGGATTCTTTTGTGGCCACACACCTTCCCCATGAAGCCATGACCCTATATTTTTTGGAACGGCTGCGGCGCACACTGCCCTTATATTACATAAGTGTGGGGGCCGCTGATGCTGTTTTTTGCACACAGCGCTAAAATGTCTAGTTACGGCACTGGTGCACAGTTGCTTGACAAAGAAAACTACAACAAAAAAGTATTCCCAGTTTGGCCCAATAGAAAGTTGATTAGAAAAATGTACTGAGTCCGAAAAGAACACAAACACACACATATACATAGATATATAGACATATATATATATATAAATGACACAACTGTATTATAAATCGAAACAATAAATCAAATACTAACCAAACAGTTCTTTATCATTCTCAGCAAGCTCATTGAAATCAGCTTTCAAATCACAGCAAAGCTCGTGCCAAGCCTTTCTGGTGGCATTTCTGTCTTTATAAATTTCAAGAGTTTTATCCCACAAAACTGGTCTGATTTCTACCATGGAAATCAGTCTCTCAGTGTCAATATCTAGCTCTGCCATTTTCTCCAAACTACGCCTGCAGTGAGTGCACTGATGTGGGCGGGTTGTACTGTGTTTTTATCAATAAACCATGTGATGTATGGGCGGGGAAACACATCGTTCCCGGCTAATAGCTGTTGTGTGTGTAAGCACTCATTGACAGTGCTTATACACTGAATCGGACGGACGGCAGGAGCACGGGCTGGCAGCCGGACTATTCAGTGGTGAGTCCCGGCTGTTACCCGGCAGCCGGGCCGGCACCGTGCCGTGTGTAAGGACACATTGCGCTGCATGTGTCTTTACATCACGGCAGCGGTTAAAAGCCGGCCGTGTGTTTGCCGGGCGGCGACAGCCGCCTCGTGTGTTTTAGCACAACTGGATCTAATGGTAATCGGTAGGAAAAGAAGGTGCCCGGACACTCCAGCAACCCAAATGTGGTATCCAAGCTCAGGGTAGTATAACTCAGTTAGTCAGTGTTAGAAGCCATTCACGCTTAATGCGTTTCAATCATTGCGGTTCTTCCTCAGAAGTGTCTGGTGGCTAGTGACATTGATCGAGGTTTTATACCTTTTCTAATGAGGAGCAGGTGCTCACGCTTAAAACATTATAAAGTGTTAAACAATGCAGAATGTCCGATCGCCTCTGGTGTCTGAATGCGCTTTGCGTTCCAGCATGCGTTCCACCTATGTGCGTATAACCGGAAGTCAAGTCTTTCCATTGGTATGATAAGGAACCTGGAAAGACTTTACTTCCGGTTATGCGCACATAGGTGGAACGCACGCTGGAACACAAAGCACATTCAGACACTGGAGCCAATTACCTTGAGATATCTGCACTGCTGGTCTTTCTTTCTCTTTTATGAGAATATGTTGTGGAAATGTGACTTCACCTTATGAATTGCAGAACATAAGGGATTGAAGGATCTCTCTATGGGGGTCATTCCGAGTTGATCGCTCGCTAGCTGTTTTTAGCAGCCGTGCAAACGCAAAGTCGCCGCCCACGGTGAAGTGTATTTTCGCTGTGCAAGTGTGCGAACGACTGTGCAGCCGAGCGCAGCAAAAACATTTTATGCAGTTTCTGAGTAGGTCTGAACTTACTCAGCCGCTGCGATCACTTGAGCCTATCTGGTCCTGGAATTGACGTCAGACAACCGCCCTGCAAATGCCTGGACACGCCTGCGTTTTCCAACCACTCCCAGAAAACGGTCAGTTGCCACCCACAAACGCCTTCTTTCTGTCAATCTCCTTGCAATCGGCTGTGCGAATGGATTCTTCGTTAAATCCATCGCTCAGCAACGATCCGCTTTGTACCCGTACAAAGCACCTGCGCATTGCGGTGCATACGCATGTGCAGTAGTGACCTGAACGCTGCGCTGCAAAAACTGCAGTGTGCGATCAGGTCGGAATGACCCCCTATATTGGCAATATCCTATGAACTTACAGACAATATGAGGAAATTACAACATATTTACACGGGTGATTACATGTTTTTTCTATGCATTTTAATAAGTGAGAACGTGTGGTAAGAGATGATTGCGCAATTTTCTATTACTCCTTTTTTTCTATTGGTTAATTATTGTTGGAACCAAGGTGAAGGTTCCGTGGAATAGAAAGATGCTGCATTAGGTTTCTGTACATATGTGCAGAGTGACCCAGTTTCTTTTGTTCATTAGCAATCCGTAATATGACCCCCTTCCTTCCCCAGCACGCATTAATATGACACAACCCCCCCTCCCTAGCACACATTAATATGACACTACCCCTTCCCCAACACGCATTAATATGACACTACCCCCAGGGCCGTCTTTTCGTATGGGCTCAGTGGGCTCTTGCCCAAGGGCCCGAGGAGTATAAGGGCCCTATGCTGATAGCTGAGGGTCCCCTCTTTCCAGGGGTACCAGATTTTTGAAAATCGGCCCTGGGGAACCAGAGATATCTGACTTGAAAGCAGTGGTCCCCATCCTAGCCTGTTAATTGCTCTTCCCAGCCAGATATCTCGGGTTTTGTTTGACTTAGAGTTTTTCTGATAGTATACTCCAAAAGCTGTGACTCTCCACTTGTGGTGGACACTGGTAGCTTGTCTCTACTATGCCCAGAGCCAGAGATATAAGCCTTCCAGCAGCTGATCCCTGCTCCAGCTCCACACGGCTGGTATGCAGTTTTATATTTTCGTTGGTGAATTGCTCTGGCTCCTGAACTCTGATCCCCAAGTCCCTAGCACCTCCTAAAAGGTGGGACTCTCTAGTTTTGTATCCCATTCAAAGCTAAGAAATATATTTTCAGGAACTTGAGATATCTGCAGTCAAGTAAGCTGCCCACCCCCCCACCGGAAAATGATGAATATTAAGCCCACTCCATTATCCTCCCCTCCCCTACGTATTAAACCCCCCCTACCACCCTGGAAGTCATGTACCAGGGCTTCTTCATTCAACCCAATGCCCCTTCTACAGTTTAGCCCCATCTGTGCAGTAAAGGAGTAATTAGCAGAAATTACTGCTCCAGGTCCTACAAGCTGAGCAGAAAATAGAACACCCACTACCGCTCGCAGGACATCAAAGCTGCCGCTGATAGCACCCCCCACCCCTACCGCTGGAGGATGGGTAGGGGGCTCACTGCATTGCTGTGCCCAGGGGCCTACACTGCTGTTAAGACGGGCCTGACTACCCCCTCCCCAACACAAATTTATATGACACTACCCCCCCTCCCTTGCACACATTAATATGACACTAGCCCCCTCCCCAGCATGCATTAATATCACACTACCCCCCTTCCCAGCACACATTATTATGACACCCCCTCCCCTCCCCAGCACACATTATTATGACACCCCCTCCCCTCCCCAGCACACATTATTATGACACCACCTCCCCTCCCCAGCACACATTATTATGACACCCCCCTTCCCAGCACACATTATTATGACACCCCCTTCCCAGCACACATAAATATGACACCTCCTTTCCCAGCATGCATTAATATGACACTACCCCCCCAGCATGCATTATTATGACCCCCCCTCCCCAGCACACATTATTATGACACCCCCTTTCCCCAGCACACATTATTACGACACCCCACTCCCCAGCACACATTATTATGACACCCCCTTTCCCCAGCACACATTATTATGACACCCCCCCTCCCCAGCACACATCATTATGACCCCCCCTCCCCAGCACACATCATTATGACCCCCCCTCCCCAGCACACATTATTATGACCCTCCCTCCCCAGCACACATTATTATGACACCCCCTTTCCTCAGCACACATTATTATGACACCCCCTTTCCTCAGCACACATTATTATGACACCCCCTTTCCCCAGCACACATTATTATGACACCCCCCCTCCCCAGCACACATTATTATGACACCCCCTTTCCCCAGCACACATTATTACGACACCCCACTCCCCAGCACACATTATTATGACACCCCCTTTCCCCAGCACACATTATTATGACACCCCCCTCCCCAGCACACATTATTATGACCCCCCCTCCCCAGCACACATTATTATGACCCTCCCTCCCCAGCAGAGGCAGAACTCTGGGAGGCAACGGAGTCATCTGCCGCCGGGCTTCTGCTCTGAAGGGGGGCACCTTTCCTCCCATTCTGTGACACCATTGAATTAAGTTAATTGATAGCTGTCGCTGTCTTTTCAGTGGCCGACTTCCTCACTGGTCCCAGCACCTTACACATCACACCTTTTTATTATACTGTAGATACACATTTTACAAGTGTCATACCCAGGATTAGAAATAGAAACCACCACCTATTACACTGGAAGCAGACACCTTACTGATAAAGCTGTTTGCTCCTGTATAGGAAATATGAGAATTTTAACTATATGAAGATACTTCTCTGACAATTACACGTAACTTCATATAGTTAGAATTCTCATGCTTACTGTACAGGAGCAAATAACTCCATCAGTAAAGTGTCTGCTGTTAGTGTAACAGGTCATGGGTTCTAATCCTGGGTATGACTGCTACGAAATGTGTGATTTAAAATAAAAGACAATTAAATGTATAAATACAGTATACACATTTTTTTCAGAACACTCCATATACACACACATACATACATACATACATACATACATATATTTATCTTAATATAGGAAATAGGGGGGCACCAATATTTATCTTGCCTCCGGGCAACTCTGACGAACTTACGCCACTGCTCCCCAGCACACATTATTATGACACCCCCTTTCCTCAGCACACATTATTATGACCCCCCCCAGCACACATTATTATGACACCCCCTTTCCTCAGCACACATTATTATGACCCCCCCAGCACACATTATGACACCCCTCCCCCCAGCACACATTATTATGACATCCCCCCAGCACACATTATGACACCCCTCCCCCCAGCCAGGGCCGGATTAACAATGGGGCGGATGGAGCTGCAGCTCCAGGCCCCCCATCACAATAGGCCCACAGGATCTTCTGTGCTGCTGCAGCAAGGAAATTTTTTCCCCTGCTACAGCAGCTTGCAAGTGACAGTCTGAAGCTCCGCTCCCACCTGGGCGTAGATGTATTATTGATAGTAGTAGTAGGACTGACTGCGTCTGCTACTGCTGGCCGAACGGCTCAGAATGCCAGTACACAGCCACACTTCGGCAGATGATCTGGAAGCTCGACAGGGGGCGTGGCTACACGGAGTCCAGGGGGCGGAGCTACACGGGACTGTCTCAGGCTGCCTGCTGCTCACATGGCTGCTGCTGTGCTGTGAGAGGGAGAGTTGAAGCCATACTTGCCTACTTTTGGAAACTAGTTTCAGGGAGATTCAAGATGGTATGAGAGCTTGCATGGCACGTCACTGAAGGGACGTGTCATGCTCCACCTAAAGGGTGTGTCTATTGCCATTCAGGGGGATGTCCTGCAGGTAGAAACTAAATTACTTAGAGCAGCATGCTGCCAGGGGGTGCGTGTGTATGGGTGGCATATGTAGTTGCACATACAGGAGTCAGTGCCAGCTTATACGCAGGAGTCGGTGCCAGCCTACACACACACAAACACACACACACACAGGGGTCAGTGCCAGACTACACACACAGGGGTCAGTGCCATTCCTACACATATACACATTGTTCAGTGCCAGTATACAAACAGGAATCAGTGCCAGCCTACACACTCACACACCAAACAGGACAATATTAACCTACACACAGTGCCGGCATATGAGGCCACTGAGGTAGAACCACTTACACTCACTTTGGGATTGGGCACTCCTCATAGAAACATAGATTTGATGGCAGATAAGAACCACTTGGAACATCTAGTCTGCCCATATATACTCTAGGGTTATTTATATATTTTTTCGGGAGGCAATTAACCTACCAGTATATTTTTGGACTGTGGCAGATATCGCCATTACCGATAGCCAAAAATACATTGCATCTCAATCAGTTTATCACCCTTATGGAAAGAATGAATATTATGTGTTAGATATCCTTGGTAACACTGCAGCCTGAATCTCCGAAGTGTCTATTAGATTGTTCAATAGTAAATTGGCAACACAGTGATAGTAACAGTAGCAGTTATATAGTTGTTAAAGAATTAAAGTATGGTTATTATGTTGCAATGCCTCAAGGAGATAGATAGATAGATAGATAGATAGATAGATAGATAGATAGATAGATAGATAGATAGATAGATAGATAGATAAAAAAAAAATATTATTCGCTGTATAGACTGCTAATATATTGCCACCGTAGAGCATGGGACAGTGTGTGTCTGGATTGGTATCGCACACTGTGGGTATACTACATTATATAGGTAATTAACATTATAGAGTACAGGGTAAATAGAGTGTTCAATTGTTCAGTAGATGTGTACCAATCAGATCAGTGCATTTAGTAACCAGTAATAATTACAAATCTTGTTCATGGTGAATATTATGTTGCTAATATATATTTCCAGTCCCTGGATGAAATAATAACAGCTAACCCTAAACTGAGAGTTACACACAAGGGTAAGGAATAGGAGGGACTGTTTAATCTCCCAGCACGGAAGGCAGAGATAGGGAAGGTCATGTTAAGTTTACTGAACCACATGCAGCAGCGGGTGCCCGGCCAGTCTGCAGTAGGAGGCCAGAGGTCACATCTGATACGTGCAAGAGTATTTTCCTGCCGCCCCCGGACTGTCAATCGTCCCACCAAGCAAGTTCATCCATCACTCACCCCTCCTAGATGATGTCTCACTGCCCGCAGGTCTGCATGCTAGGGGGGAGATGCGGAGGGATCAGAAGCTGCTGCCGCTGCCACGGCCAATGGAGATGGACACTGCGCGGTAAGGTGTCCATAGTGGCTGTCCGCTCGCAGACTCTGCAGGGCTGGCTCTCCGCGATGCTGTCCATGCCCCCTCACCGTGCATTCCCAACCTATTTTGCATGCCCACTTCAAACTCTGCTCCCGTGGTGGCCGGACTTGCGCATGCGCCGTTCAGGTTTCTTGCGGGGCTAGGGGATTCCGGGGGATTGGGAGGGCTGTGCGGGGCAGCGGAAGAATGTTTGCAGGATCGGGAGCCTCCCGCAGAATGCGGGAGTGTTGGCAAGTATGAGCTGATGCACATGCAGGGCAGCCAGTGAGAGTAAACTCTGCTGTAGTGTGTAAGGTAAGAGTGAGTGGGGGGGGGGGGAATTGTGTGTGTGTGAGCTTCTGTGACTGTGATTTCCATGTGAACTTCTATATGTGTGTGTGTTTTGTATGTGAGGTTCTGCAGGGAGTAGGATTTAATATAGCATGGGTGAGAGAGTGCAGGTGCAGGGAGTGTGTGAGTGTAATATAGCAAGGGTGAGAGAGTGCAGGTGCAGGGAGTGTGTGAGTGTAATATAGCAAGGGTGAGAGAGTGCAGGTGCAGGGAGTGTGTGAGTGTAATATAGCAAGGGTGAGAGAGTGCAGGTGCAGGGAGTGTGTGAGAGTAATATAGCGCAAGGGTAAGAGTGTGAGTGTAATAAAGTGCTGGAGCAGGGAGTGTGTGTGTGAAACAGCGCGGGGGGCGGGAGTGAGTGACTGTAATAGAGAGCGGGGAGCAGGAGTGTGTGAGCGTAATATAGTGCAAGGGTGAGAGAGTGCAGGTGCAGGGAGTGTGTGAGTGTAATATAACGCAAGGGTAAGAGTGTGTGAGTGTAATAAAGTGCGGGAGCAGGGAGTGTGTGTGATACAGCGCGGGGGGCGGGAGTGTGTGAGCATAATATAGCGCAAGGGTGAGAGAGTGCAGGTGCAGGGAGTGTGTGAGCGTAATATATAGCGCAAGGGTGAGAGAGTGCAGGTGCAGGGAGTGTAATATAGCGCGAGGGTAAGAGTGTGTGAGTGTAATAAAGTGCGGGAGCAGGGAGTGTGTGATACAGCGCGGGGAGCGGGAGTGTGTGAGCGTAATATAGCGCAAGGGTGAGAGTGCAGGTGCAGGGAGTGTGTGAGTGTAATATAGCGCAAGGGTAAGAGTGTGTGAGTGTAATATAGCGCAAGTGTAAGAGTGTGTGAGTGTAATAAAGTGCGGGAGCAGGGAGTGTGTGTGATACAGCGCGGGGAGCGGGAGTGTGTGAGCGTAATATAGCGCAAGGGTGAGAGAGTGCAGGTGCAGGGAGTGTGTGAGTGTAATATAGCGCAAGGGTAAGAGTGTGTGAGTGTAATATAGCGCAAGGGTAAGAGTGTGTGAGTGTAATAAAGTGCGGGAGCAGGGAGTGTGTGTGATACAGTGCGGGGAGCGGGAGTGTGTGAGCGTAATATGGCGCAAGGGTGAGAGAGTGCAGGTGCAGGGAGTGTGTGAGCGTAATATAGCGCAAGGGTGAGAGAGTGCAGGTGCAGGGAGTGTGTGAGTGTAATATAGCGCAAGGGTAAGAGTGTGTGAGTGTAATAAAGTGCGGGAGCAGGGAGTGTGTGTGATACAGCGCGGGGGGCGGGAGTGTGTGAGCGTAATATAGCGCAAGGGTGAGAGAGTGCAGGTGCAGGGAGTGTGTGAGTGTAATATAGCGCAAGGGTAAGAGTGTGTGAGTGTAATAAAGTGCGGGAGCAGGGAGTGTGTGTGATACAGCGCAGGGAGCGGGAGTGTGTGAGCGTAATATAGCGCAGGAGTGAGAGAGTGCAGGTGTAGGGAGTGTGTGAGTGTAATATAGCGCAAGGGTGAGAGAGTGCAGGTGCAGGGAGTGTGTGAGTGTAATATAGCGCAAGGGTAAGAGTGTGTGAGTGTAATAAAGTGCGGGAGCAGGGAGTGTGTGTGATACAGCGCGGGGAGCGGGAGTGTGTGAGCGTAATATAGCGCAAGGGTGAGAGAGTGCAGGTGCAGGGAGTGTGTGAGTGTAATATAGCGCAAGGGTAAGAGTGTGTGAGTGTAATAAAGTGCGGGAGCAGGGAGTGTGTGTCACGATCCAGGTAATTCCTTATCAGTATTTACCTTCCAAATGCCTCCTGAGACTGCCCCAGTGTTCCAAGCCTGGATTCCATCTGCACTGTCTGCATGCAGCACGCTGCATCTCATTGTCTCAAATCTCTTCACTGTGATTCTGGCAGCTTCATGGTTAAAACTCACATGCAAGATACAAACAGTCTTTCCCTCCAAGTTTAAACATGGGCGCAGCCATGTTTGTTTTCATCACATGTTACTTTTCAGCCAATCAGCTGCACTCTGGTTTCTACCTAATTACCCAGCAGCTGCACTCTAGACTCTGCTTAATCAGCCAGCCAATCCCTGTTTCCCAGCTGGTATAAATATCTTGTTCCTGGGCTGGAAAGATGTCAGTGCTTCAATTGTCTACAGTGATTCCAGTGTGCAGTTCTTCCATGGACTTTCTCTGCAGTACAGCCTGACTCTGCAGTGTCTACATTGCTTCCTGTGACTGGCAGTTACCTGAGACCGGCTTCCAGCTTCTAGCTTCCAGCGGTGCTCTGCCCTGCCAGTAACCATCGGTGTTCCGCCATCGATCCCCAGTAACCATCGGTGTTCCGCCATCGATCCCAAGTCACCATCGGTGTTCCGCCATCGATCCCAAGTCTCCATCGGTGTTCCGCCATCGATCCCAAGTCTCCATCGGTGTTCCGCCATCGATCCCAAGTCTCCATCGCTGTTCCGCCATCGATCCCAAGTCTCCATCGGTGTTCCGCCATCGATCCCAAGTCACCATCGGTGTTCCGCCATCGATCCCCAGTAACCATCGGTGTTCCGCCATCGATCCCAAGTCTCCATCGGTGTTCCGCCATCGATCCCAAGTCTCCATCGGTGCTCCGCCATCGATCCCAAGTCACCATCGGTGTTCCGTCATCGATCCCAAGTATTTCTCTGAACTGTGATTCCTGTTACCTGTACCAAGTCATCAGTATTCCTCTGAACTGTGTTTAATAAACCTTTGAACTTTCCTTCGTTGTCTTGGTCACGCCTTCGGGCATTTGTTCTAAAGGTTTCCTGCATGTCTAAGAACCCTGTACTGCCTCCCAGGTACACATATATCTCAGCCCTTACAACTGAGGCTTCCCCCTGGTCAGCGCCAGCCCTCAGTTTGTGACAGTGTGTGAGCGTAATATAGCGCAAGGGTGAGAGAGTGCAGGTGCAGGGAGTGTGTGAGTGTAATATAGCTCAAGGGTAAGAGTGTGTGAGTGTAATAAAGTGCGGGAGCAGGGAGTGTGTGAGTGTGATACAGCGCGGGGGGCGGGAGTGAGTGACTGCAATAGAGTGCGGGGAGCGGGAGTGTGTGAGCGTAATATAGCGCAAGGGTGAGAGAGTGAGTGTGAGTGTGAGTGTAATAGATTGCGGGGACAAGGAGTGTGTGAGTGTGATAGAGCACGGGGGGCAGGAGTGTGTGAGTGTAATAGAGTGCAGGGGTGGGAGTGTGTGAGTAATACAGCGCAGGGGGCGGGAGTGTGTGAGTGTAATAGAGTGCGGGGGCAGGAGTATGTGAGTATAATAGAGTGCAGGGGACAGGAGCGTGTGACTAATAGAGTGCGGGGGCAGGAGTATGTGAGTATAATCGAGTGCGGGGGACGGGAATGTGTGACTGTAATAGAGTGCGGGGGCAGGAGTAAGTGAGTGTAATAGAGTGCAGGAGGCAGAGAGTGTGTGAGTGATACAGCGCGGGGGGCTGGAGTGTGTGAGTGTAATAGAGTGCAGGGGCGGGAGTGAGTGAGTGTAATAGAGTGGGGGGGCAGAGAGTGTGGGAGTATGATACCGCGCTGGGGGCGGGAGTGTGTGAGTGTAATAGAGTGCAGATGGCAGGGAATGTGTGAGTGTTATACAGCACAGGGGGCGGGAGTGTGTGAGTGTAATAGAGTGCAAGGTGCAGGAGTGTGTGAGTGTAATAGAGTGCAGGGGCGGGAGTATGAGTGTAATAGAGTGCGGGGGGCAGGGAGTGTGCGAGTGTGATACAGCGCGGGGCGGGAGTGTGTGAGTGTAATAGAGTCCAGGGGGTGGGAGTGTGAGAGTGTAGTAGAGTGCGGGGCTGGGAGTGTGATACAGCATGGGGGGCGGGAGTGTGAGTGTAATAGAGTGCAGGGGTGGGAGTGTGTGGGTGTATTAGAGTGCGGGGTGGGAATGTGATACAGCGTGGGGGGGTGGGAGTGTAATAGAGTGCAGGGGCGGGAGTGTATGAGTGTAATAGAGTGCAAGGTGCAGGAGTGTGTGAGTGTAATAGAGTGCAGGGGCAGGAGTTTAAGGGGCAGAGTAGATGGGCAAGGGGCAGACTAGATAAGCCAAGTGGTTCTTATCTGCCGTCAAATTCTATGTTTCTATGAGTGTATGAGTGTAATAGAGTGTAGGGGCGGGAGTGTGTGAGTGTGAGACAGCGTGGGGGGCGGGAGTGTGTGATTGTAATAGAGTGCAGGGGGCAGGGAGTGTGTGAGTGTGATACAGCGCTGGGGGCGGGAGTGTGTGAGTGTAATAGAGTGCAGGGGGCAGGGAGTGTGTGAGTGTGATACAGCGCTGGGGGCGGGAGTGTGTGAGTGTAATGGAGTGCAGGGGGCGGGAGTGTGTGAGTGTTATAGAGTGCAGGGGGGAGGGTGTGTGTGAGTGTGATACAGCGCAGGCCGCGAGGGGTGGGAGTGTGGGGCCAATGTGTTTTTCCTACTGAGGCCTTTAATTTTTTTTCCGCCCCTTTGTGGTCCAGTGTGTTTTATTTTACCTGTAGGGGGCCAGTATTTTTATTTGTATTTTTCTGGCGGTGCCAATGTGTCTTAAGAATGATGACTAGCTCAGTGGTATAAATATGAAGTCCACTGTTTTCCCATAACTGTTCGACGATTTCTCAAGGTGATATAAAATTGAAAAGTGGTTATATCGTTTATGTATCGGTGCCCTGTTAGTGGAAAACCGTCTGCATGTGTTCACCGTTTGATGCGGTGACATTACAGGTAGCACCCTTACTGATGAGACTGCAGGAGGAGTGCATCTTGCTTTAAATAACAATTCATTTATGTATGTATTTATATAAGCATGTATTTTACACACAAATTAGGATCAAGAACTCGCTTTTATAAAACGAGGGTCTCGGGAGATGCGCTCTATGTACAGCCAATCACTGCGTGCCTGTGACTGCGGCCAATCTCTATCACCCCATATCTAGCCACTGCCAGCGTATGGCTGCTGAGACCTTAGCACCCCACAGTACATGTAAGGGCTGGATAAAGAAAACATTTGTGTATAGTAAACACTGATTGGGGGAGGGAGCAAACCGAGTGTGCTGCCTGTAGTGTTTTATATACTGTTTGTGGGCCCTTATTTGTGTATTTCCAGTCCCCTTCAATAAAAACCAAAGCCCGCTCCCCTGTCCCCCAAAAAATAGTTTGTGTGTGTAGCACCAGAATATAATATACAGATAGTCCTCTCATTTTGCATTATACATTTTAGCACCATTAAAATGGGATCTGGTCAGGATCCCTGTGGTCGGAATCCCGGCATTCGAAATACAGACGCCAGAATCCCGACATTACTCAGAGTGCTGGAGCCGGGATCCCGACATTGATCACTACCCGGCGTCGGAATCCCGAACAATGATTACAGAGACCACCAGAGATAAGCAGCGGTGGGGGGTGGGGGGGATTCGGGAGGGGAGGTGGGTAGTTAGGTTTAGTCTGCGAGGGGGGGGGGGGGGGTTGAGGTTAGGGTCAGGCTGCGGGGAGGGGGGCTAGGGTTAGGCACCCCCGGGGATGGTTAGTGTTAGGCTGCAGTGGTGGAGGGGTGTTTAGGTTTAGGGTACGGGAAAGGTGGGTTAGGGGGGTTAGCTTAGTTAAATAGTTCATGTCGGTATTTTCAACATCGGGATGCCTATGTCGGTATTTTGACAGCCAGCATGCCAAGCATCGGGATCCTGATACCAACCCCATTAAAACATATATAATAACCCAAAAAGTGGGCCTGATTCTGAGTCAAACTCAGGCACATCTGTGTGTGCATCTTTTGCCGCTGTAGTGTGTGCGACTTTATGCTGATCTTAAAACACAAACGTCAAAACCTGCACCTGCCCCATGCTATGTGCAGATCTCTGACAGACTACTGCCTCCAATGTTAGCGATTAATCATCTGATTCTGCTACAACTGCAGTGACACTCCTATAACATGTCCATAAGATGGTGCGTCTCCGTGTGTCTTATGCCATTCCCCAGTCAGGAGCCCCTAATAGATTATACTGTAGCTATGTATTGGATATTAGCAATTTGGGTTTGAATCTATCTATCTATCTATCTATCTATCTATCTATCTATCTATCTATCTATCTATCTATCTATCTATCTATCTATCTATCTCACTATATGCTGGGTCACCTCAGTTTTTCCTGTTCTGCCCTGTCCAGGCGACACCCTCCATCCAACCCCACCATTCCTTTTTCGTATAACTACTTATTACAAAAGTAAACTTTTTTTTTACATATAGAAAGATTTCACATTCATGACATCGCTGAGCGACCTGTAACCTCTTTCGTTGAGAGGTTTCATATTTATGTCATCACTAAGCGCACCATTTTCTATATTACAGTCACGTTAACAAGAGATGTTTTCCTTTGGTCATTTTTAGATTGTCACATTACACTGTTGATATAATTGAAGAAGTGAGGGAGACTGAGATTTTTCAAGGTAGGTGCTAGTCACACCTCCTGTGCAGACCACACCCTCACAACATCAACCACACCCCTAACATTACTAGTCACACACCCATGGTGTTTTCACATCCCCTGCCGTGACATAAAATAGGCCCTTCATAAATTTCAGCTCCAGGCCCATATGGACCTTAATCTGGCACTGCCCCCAGCACACATTATTATGACATCCCCCCAGCACACTTTATGACACCCCTCCCCCCAGCACACATTATTATGTCACCCCCTGTGAAGGACCCCGGGTTCATGTGTGCATTATTCTCGCCTTTTGCTATCTCTGCCTTGAGAAAGGCAGCGTTTAAAGCTCTGCACTGCGCCCCGAGGTCGCTACCGAGTTCCCAAGATCACACAGTAAGAACGCAATAGCAAGGTACAACGGTACCTTTATTTTCATACACACTAACTATACAGGAAAATCCGTAACACACTGTGTACAATATATACAGGTAGCATTAATAATGATTACGATTAAGATTATGGGGGTCATTCCGAGTTGTTCGCTCGGTATTTTTTTTTCGCATCGCAGCGATTTTCCGCTTAGTGCGCATGCGCAATGTCTGCAGTGCGACTGCGCCAAGTAAATTTGCTATGCAGTTAGGAATTTTACTCACGGCTTTTTCATCGTTCTGGTGATCGTAGTGTGATTGACAGGAAGTGGGTGTTACTGGGCGGAAACTGGCCGTTTTATGGGTGTGTGCGGAAAAACGCTACCGTTTCTGGGAAAAACGCGGGAGTGGCTGGAGAAATGGAGGAGTGTCTGGGCGAACGCTGGGTGTGTTTGTGACGTCAAACCAGGAACGACAAGCACTGAACTGATCGCAGATGCCGAGTAAGTCTGGAGCTACTCAGAAACTGCTAAGAGAGGTGTAATCGCAATATTGCGAATACGTCGTTCGTAATTTTAAGAAGCTAAGATTCACTCCCAGTAGGCGGCGGCTTAGCGTGAGTAAATCTGCTAAAAGCAGCTTGCGAGCGAACAACTCGGAATGACCCCCTATATCAGAGAAAGAACCACACAAAGCAACAACTCCTGCCCCTACACAGTCACTAGCCACCTCAGGGAATACTTGCGTTTGGCGACTCCTTGCGGATACTGGTTTGCTGATCCCGGCCGCATGGCCTGATGGTCCTCTACCATGCAGAGGTAGGGTGTGCTGACCAGTCACCCGGCTCCAGCCGGCACACCAGTCACACACCTGGGACAGCTCCCGATGGAGCTAACGCTTAACTGTGTAGACTGAACCCTCTCCACAAAGCCAGGTGTCCACACAAACAGGCTGACAGGATCTCTCGACTCCTGGCAACAGCCTGCGTTTCCTTAGTCAGAATTCCCTTCCAATCTCTCTGCAGGCCTTTTTGAAACTCCCTAAACTCCCATGATGCTTTGCTCACCTGGTGATGCGGCAGGGTGCCCTGATTGGAGGGATTTTCAATCCTAATATTTAAAAGTGTCCAGGGACACCAGGTGGCCCCCTGTGGCTTTGGAGTCACTAAGTCTACAGGAAGGCCATCCAGAACAATGGGCACTAATTATGGAGATAGGAAGGTTGGCTGCCCTCTGGCCATAACCTGAGTGGAAGTTAACCCCGTATAGTCATTTGTGATGTCACAGCCTCCTCAGATAAGTGATGCTTCCTGTGAAAGGGGGGCTGTGACAGAGGGGGGGGTCAGCCCTGCACTTTTGGTACATCACATAGCCGGATGTCCTTGACCGTTTACCTGGCTGGGTACCCACCTGACACCAAGCACTTACCCCCGTTAGTGCAATACAATACAATTACACATATACATTTCATAGGCATTGGGTAGAGAGCAAATCAGGGCTAGAAAGATATTCCCTGAGAGTCACAAGCATATACAGAAAAGGGACAATTACCTAAATACATATGTCCACTGCATACAGTAGTATGGGGTATACAGCTCAGATACGAATAACAGCTGGGTGTTATACAGGATAAAATACAGTTATCTCTGGCATTCTGCCATCACTACTGAAGCGCAGGACCAGGCTGGCCAAAAAATATGCGACACGACGCTGGCATGGCCACGTTCCGTCACACCCCCAGCACACATAATTATGACACCCCCTCCCCCCAACACACATTATTGTGATAGTTTCTCTCCTCCCCCCTCTCCCCTTAATTATATGAGGCAGCACTACAGTACCTGAGCCTCTGCGGAGTCTTCATCCCTCTGTGTGGCTGGCTGATAGTGCACTAACAGGACTGCTCCTCTTCCTGTGGCTGCTGGCTCCTCCAGTCAGTGCACAGTCAGGTGTACATCACATGACTTCCTGTCTGTGCATTGCTGTCCCGTACGTGAACCCACCGCCGATAGCAGGGGAGGGGTGAGTGATGCTGAAGACTGTTGTGTCTTCAGTGGGGAGGGGAGGGAGGACTGGAGGGGCGACACTGCTGCCTGTTTTGACTAGTGCAGTGGGGAGGAGCGTGCAGTGGGTGGGAGACTAGAGTGTGAAGAGCTTCTGCTCATGCTGCCGGCGCACTGCATGTCAGTGTGACAGGCGCAGCTCCGGCAGCAACACTGCATATCAGCAAGGTAGCAGAGCAGGGAGAGCGCCTCCCTGCTTTGCAGACCTTGCGGGCGGGTAGCGCTGGGCCTGATTGGACGTTCACTGCACGGAGCAGAGGATGTAATGTGTGGTCTTTCACCGGACAGCACATCGCTCCTCCGCTCCTCCTGTAAATGATTGGCGCCTCTCTATCTTTTGGGGGGGGGCGAGCTGCCCCCTTGCCCCCCCTGTTCCGACGCCTCTGCCTCCATCAATTGTCTAAATCCCACTGAACTAATGGCGGATACCGGGTGCACGTCTAACACCAACATAAGTGTCAAGGCATCAGTTATGAGGGCTTCCATCGTCATGTGAAGCTGAACCACTAGTCATGAACATAGGCCAGGGTCTCAGCCGTTCCTTGCCACTCTGTGTCGTAAATGGCATATTGGCAAGTTTACGTTTCTCCTCAGACGATTTAAATTTCTTTTTTTGGTTCTTTTTACTGAACTTTGGCTTTATGGATTTTACATGCCCTCTACTATCACATTGGGCATCAGCCTTGGCAGACGACGTTGATGGCATTTCATCATCTATGTCATGGCTAGTGGCAGCAGCTTCAGCACTAGGAGGAAGTGGTTCTTTTTGATCTTTCCCTATTTTATCCTCAAAATTTTTGTTCTCCATTATTTTTTGGGAGTTATATGAGACAATATGCGGCACAGGAATGACTGGAATGACTCATGAGACAGGACACTACCACTGCTCTGATGCAGCCCAACAGGTTGCTATAATTGTTATACTGCAGCAGTGGACATATAGCAGCAGTGTATATCGTCACTGGAATTGCTGATGACAAAGGACACTACCACTGCTCTGATGCAGCCCAACAGGTTGTTATAATTGTTATACTGCAGCAGTGGATATATATAGCAGCAGCGTATATCGTCACTGGAATTACTGATGACACAGGACACTACCACTGCTCTGATGCAGCCCAATAGGTTGTTAGAATTGTTATACTGCAGCAGTGGATATATATAGCAGCAGCGTATATTGTCACTGGAATTACTGATGACACAGGACACTACCACTGGTCTGCACAACACAGCACCACTTTATACAGCTACACTGGATATATGGCAGCAGAGAACACCAACACTGTGAATGGCTGGACTGATACAGCACAATACACTGACTACACTGGACTGGTCTGCACAACACAGCACCACTTTACAGCTACACTGGATATATCTGCCTGGACTGATACAGCACAATACACTGACTACACTGGACTGGCCTGCACAACACAGCACCACTTTACAGCTACACTGGATATATCTGCCTGGACTGATACAGCACAATACACTGACTACACTGGACTGGTCTGCACAACACAGCACCACTTTACAGCTACACTGGATATATCTGCCTGGACTGATACAGCACAATACACTGACTACACTGGACTGGTCTGCACAACAAGCACCACTTTACAGCTACACTGGATATATGGACTGGACTGAGCAGCACAACACTTGCCACCCCACTTTCCCGTCCCAATAAACAGACACTGAGCAGACTGAATACACGTCCTCTCACTCTCAGAGACTGGAGTGAAAATGGTCGCGACGCGCGGCTCCTTATATGGAATCCAAATCCCGCGAGAATCCGACAGCGGGATGATGATGTTTTGCCGCGTTCTGGTTTCCGAGTCAAGAGGGAAAATCCGAGCATAGCTCGGATCCGGACTCGGAAGGCAAACTTCGGGGGGGGGGGGGGGGGGGGGGGGTTCGGTTCTCTGAGAACCGAACCCGCTCATCTCTATTAAAAACACAATTAAAAAATGGTAAAAAAAAGAAACCCACGAGATTTTAACAAAATAAGTCTCCAGACTTCATGGAGGAGAAAATTTCAAATTTTGATCCTGTGGTATACACCAGTTTATTTGCATCCCAGCATTAAATCCGAGATTATCATAATCCCTGGAAATGGAGAAGGGGGTACAAATTTTGAGGTTTTGGCCCCTAGTTTTTCAGTTTGTCCAGTAATGTGGTAATTATATATTTGCTTGGTTAAAGTCCTTTCTGTTCCACACCAAGATAGGAGTGGAGGTGAAAGCCTGTGTGTTGTTCCTGATTGCGTGTGCCTCTCTAATTTTTAAGGGTGTGGTATGGAAGGTCAACCACACTTAGGTTGACCATTATTGGTCGATAGTAACTAGGTCGATAGGGATTCTAGTTCGATATGGTTTCTAGGTTGACATGGTCTCGGTCGATAGGTCAAAAGGTCAACATGAGGTTTTTTAATTTATTTTTTTGGTGTAGTTTTCTCCGTACAGTGACCGGGAATCCCAATTAGTGTTCCACTACTGCTGCGTTTGGCACAGGTTACTATTCCCAATCGTAGTCCACGTGGATCATTAAGTATGAAAAAGAAAAAAAAAATGAACACGTGCCATAACAGGAAAAAAAAAATTGGCATTCTACACAATGGCCCTCATTCCGAGTTGTTCGCTTGGTAAATTTTTTCGCATCGCAGCAATTTTCCGCTTAGTGCGCATGCGCAATGTCCGCAGTGCGACTGCGCCAAGTAAATTTGCTATGCAGTTAGGAATTTTACTCACGGTTTTTTCTTTGTTCTGGTGATCGTAATGTGATTGGCAGGAAGTGGGTGTTTCTGGGCGGAAACTGGCCGTTTTATGGGTGTGTGCGAAAAAACGCTACCGTTTCTGGGAAAAACGCGGGAGTGGCTGGAGAAACGGAGGAGTGTCTGGGCGAACGCTGGGTGTGTTTGTGACGTCAAACCAGGAACGACAAGCACTGAACTGATCGCAGATGCCGAGTAAGTTTGAAGCTACTCAGAAACTGCTAAGAGGTGTGTAATCGCAATTTTGAGAATCTTTCGTTCGCAATTTTAAAAAGGTAAGATTCACTCCCAGTAGGCGGCGGCTTAGCGTGTGTAAAGCTGCTAAAAGCAGCTTGCGAGCGAACAACTCGGAATGAGGGCCAATGAGTCAAAGAAAAAGAAGTGACCTATAAAAATGACTGAAAAGAATGTGGCTGAATAACAAATATTGTCAACACAATACTGCAGTATCTAATATACACACAATAAAAGTTTTTATGTATTTGAGTCACCTAAGTGCTACCTCAGCTCCAGGGCCGGATTAAGTCTTAGGGGTTCCTGGGGCACTTAAGACAGGGGGCTCGGGGGGGTTAGATTGTGCATACCTCCCAACATGACCCATTCCAGGAGGTACAAAATGCTCTGCTATTGGACTTCCCTCTTAATATTATGATTGGCGTCACCTGTGTTGAACTATTTAACTGATAATAAAGGTATTTCAACACAGGTGATTGCAATCATAAATTAGAGGGAAGTCCAGGTACAGATAATTTTGTCCCTCCTGGAATGGGTATGCTGGGAGGAATGGGTTGTGTATATAAAATTTAAACCAATGGTGTATATTAGATTTAAACTAATACTTTAATAATGCCTGGATACTGTTTATAGTTCCACCTAATTGAGAGACAACTATTTTATAAAGTTTTCTCGTAGTGGAACAAAGACAACTTAAACAAACTTAAATACACATAGAAAAATAAAATCTATAATTTATGTTGTCACATGCAAGCATAGCAGCAGCCTCTGTACTACATACAGTATACACTGGGACAGGACTCAGGAGGCTACTTGGTTCTGCTGCCACAAATGAGACAAAGCTAATGATGTTGATGTGCTCCAGCTGGGGAGCACCCTGACAGAGGTGGGGCCTGGGGTACAGTATCCCCTTCAGACCCCCTCCCGTAATCTGGCTATGCTCAGCTCACCTTTCACTAAAACCTGTGCCTGTGCTATTAAACTCCAAACAAGGGGCCTAATTTAGACCTGGTCACAACTCTGCAAATTTGCAGATGTTTGCGATCAGATAGTTGCTGTCCAGACACAGTGAAATATTGCCCCATGCAAGTCTTCGTACGCCATGTGAAAAGCTTTGCAAACGCCGGTCAGCTGCAAATCAGTTCACAACTCAATCACCATCGAAAGGAAACTGAGCAACAAATAGTCGCGAGGGCGGATAAACAATTAGGATGGGCCCCTAAGATCGTAGCAAGCTTGGGAAGTTGCAGTTGCAGGGAGAGGGAAGGATAGAGGAGGGGGGGGGGAGGGGCCAGGAGAGAGTTAACAAACAAAGGACTGGTCGGGATCAGAGGGATAGAGGAAGTGGAGGAAGGGCTGCCCCTCCCTGCTCAGAAAGGAATATTTAAAGGGGGAAGGGGGAACAGAGGCAGCATTAGGAGAAGAGATTCACCAGGAGAAGAGACCATAACCAGCCTTACCTCACCTCATCAAGGGAAGCCTGCAGCAAGGCGATGATTAGGCCGAGGCGCACTAGGGAAGCCACACAGCGTTACCGGGATGCAGCTGGCAGCAACCCATGGAAGAGGACTCCAGGCGTGTGGAGAGAGGGGACGGGGGGCATGGCCAGGAGCGTACCGGAAGCGTTGCAGGAGCACAGCCAGGACCTCCAGGTGGAAGAGAGCTGCAGGGAGCTGCGAGGACGAGAGGAGGAAACGGGCTCTGGAACATCAGTTCCGGATTGGGTAAATATAGACCACAGTGCGCCCCCAGCCTCAGCACACAGCCCAGCTCCCCCTACAGCGTGAAAGAGCCTGTCCCCGCCGCACGGTCACAGTCCCATCACCTGCCCCACTATTCCCTCAGCCCCAGTCCTGGCCTCTGCTGCAGCCCACCGCAGCCAGATCAATGGAGCTCCCGCCGCCATGGCCACAAGCATCCCGCCGCCATGGCCACAAGCATCCAACGCTTCCGGTCCGCTCCCGGCTATGCCCCCCGTACCCTCTCTCCACACGCCTGGAGTCCTCTTCCATGGGTTGCTGCCAGCTGCATCCCGGTAACGCTATGTGGCTTCCCTGGTGCGCCTCGGCCTAATTATCGCCTTGCTGCAGGCTTCCCTTGATGAGGTGAGGTAAAGCTGGTTATGGTCTCTTCTCCTGGTGAATCTCTTCTCCTAATGCTGCCTCTGTTCCCCCTTCCCCCTTTAAATATTCCTTTCTGAGCAGGGATGCACACAACGCATGTTGGCCTTCCCCTCCCACCTCAGCGGCAGCAGCATGTGGATCCCGTCCACATGGCGGCAGATGCACCCCTCACAGTGAGCACCAACTCACAGCCACTACCCTGGCCATCTCCGGGGGGCGGGGCTCGGCAGACCTCTTCACCGAATGGCCGCCCACCCCCCGCACCACCATACCGCTGGTGGCGCCGAGCAGCACCCGCAGCAGGCACACATGCCAGCAGTAGCGGCGGCAGGCTCCCTGCAACCACCCCTCCAGGAGCGGTACGCCTCCCACCCCTCCACGCCGCCATGGCCACAAGCATCCCGCCGCCATGGCCACAAGCATCCAACGCTTCCGGTCCGCTCCCGGCTATGCCCCCCGTACCCTCTCTCCACACGCCTGGAGTCCTCTTCCATGGGTTGCTGCCAGCTGCATCCCGGTAACGCTATGTGGCTTCCCTGGTGCGCCTCGGCCTAATTATCGCCTTGCTGCAGGCTTCCCTTGATGAGGTGAGGTAAGGCTGGTTATGGTCTCTTCTCCTGGTGAATCTCTTCTCCTAATGCTGCCTCTGTTCCCCCTTCCCCCTTTAAATATTCCTTTCTGAGCAGGGATGCACACAACGCATGTTGGCCTTCCCCTCCCACCTCAGCGGCAGCAGCATGTGGATCCCGTCCACATGGCGGCAGATGCACCCCTCACAGTGAGCACCAACTCACAGCCACTACCCTGGCCATCTCCGGGGGGCGGGGCTCGGCAGACCTCTTCACCGAATGGCCGCCCACCCCCCGCACCACCATACCGCTGGTGGCGCCGAGCAGCACCCGCAGCAGGCACACATGCCAGCAGTAGCGGCGGCAGGCTCCCTGCAACCACCCCTCCAGGAGCGGTACGCCTCCCACCCCTCCACACCGCTGGTCCACACTTCCGGCGCTACCCCCCCCCCCCGCTACCCACATCAGGCGCCCGTCCCTTTCCCGAATTTTCATTCCATGGTCCAGCCTGATCGCAGCACCCAAACCAGGCAGCCACCTGCGCCTCACCCCCAGCCACCACCCACACAGTACTTCCAGCGGCTGAAACCCGCATACCCCCACCATCCATATGCCCAGCCAGTTAGGCCACCCCCCGGTCGGCCAATACGCGCCGCACCTCGCCCCCCACATGCTATACGCCCCCCCAAGAATGTCATACCCCCAGCAGCTACCCGTCCCTGGTGCCGCACCACACACCACTGCATTTGCGTGCTGCATTTTGCGCTTCAGCCCCCAGCCCCGTATACCCAGCAGCAGGCAGTAACATTCACCCAGCAGCATCCTTCCCAATACGCGGGCCAGCAGCCGGCAGCCATGTTCAGGCAACAGATGCTTCCCCCCTATGCGCAGCAGCATGCAGCCCCTTACAGGCAACAGCTAACAGCCCCATATGCCCAGCAGCTGCTAGCACAGCCAGCCCCATTTGCACAGCAGCATGCAGTGCAGACAGCCGCACACACACCATTTGTGCAGCTGCCAGCACCATACACACCACAGCAACACCCCCATACCTGCAGCAGTTACCCTCCGCCCGACACGCCCTGCATCAGCCTGTACCATGGCCCCAGCATGCGCCAACCCCCTATGCACAACCACCACCAAGCGTAGGGGCTCAACAGCCACCCACCCAGCCACCTTCTATATCACATGTCCCAACCAAGCAGATTACAAATCCCCGTTCAAGTTCTTCCAACACCAACCTCCCCCCCCCCCCCCCCCACCACTCAGATCATGAATACGACAGCTCAGCCTAGCGCGGTTCAACCCATAACCCCCGGGCAAGCGGACACCACCCCCGAAAACTGAAAACCCACACGCTCGACCAGCGGGTCAGATTAGCGGACTCAATGAGGGGGTCACACACGCAAACCAGGACCTCACACCACATGCAGTCACTAATGAATTTGTCTCCCCAAGCACAAGTACTCAGAAGAGCAAGGGCACGGAAAGCGGTGAAAGGTCATCATCCAGGAAACGGGGGACGTCGACAAGAGCAGAGGGGGAAGAATGGCGCAAAGTGAGCAGCGATGCCGAACAATTGGACACCGCAGACTCAAGCGGAGAAAAAGCAGAGGATAGTGAGGGTAAGTCAGGTACAGGGTCATCCGACGATGACTCAGACTCAGGCAGCAGTAGCGACGATGCTAGCGCATCAAACCTGGGGCAAGCGAAGTTAATCCGAATGTTTAAGCGATTTAAGAGGGAGCAGCGAGGGCAACAGAAGCCAGGCAAGAGAAAGGCAAAGGATAAAGAGCCAGACCCAGAGGAGTCACACACATGCGCAACCACCACAATCGACAGGGGAGTGCGTAGCAAGGTCAAAAAAGATATAAGTAAGGGAAAATATGTAGACATTTTTACAATGACAACAGAGTCCAAGAAAGCGAGCGACCAGGCAGCCAGTAAGGGGCCAGGGGCGGTAGTCGTATATAGAACTTACAAAAATTGGATGAATGGGATGTAAAAGTTTGCAGCATGTTACGTTAAAACCCATCCAAAAGAGCATATGAATGTTTTGAAGTACATGAACATGATACACAACATGTACGAGGATAGCAAAGCAGGTGCATGAAAGGAATATGACGAGAAGTTCCACGAGAATCACAACTGTCGTAAGACGCTAGGCTACAGGTCTAAGGTCATAGAAGTGTTGCTTGAAGTCACACAGCAGAAGGAGGACGTCCAGCCCAGCAAGTATGGGGCCAAATCAGGGAGGCCTAGCTCACAAGGGCAAAAGAAAGGCAAGTGTTTTGGGTACAACGATACCAAGTGCGAAAGAGGCGAGCAGTGCAGGTTCAAACACACGTGTACGCATTGCGGAGGGAAGCACCCAGCAAAGAGCTGCTTCAAAAAAGCCAGAGAAGCACCAGGAGACAGGACAGGCAGGGTGCGGGCCAGTAAGTAAAGCCGCAACCCCAATAAAACTAGAAAAAATGCAGAAATGGCTAGGGTGGTACCACAACAGGAGGGATGCACAGTTTTTGACTACGGGATTCAGGGAAGAATTCAGGTTACCCATTGAGGGTGCGGTAGAAGGGGCAGTATTTCAGCGCAATCTGAAATTGGCCTCGGAATTTCCCCGCATTGTAAAGGAAAAAATTGACAAGGAGGTGGAACTAGAGCGCATAGTAGGACCTTTCCATGAACCCCCTATTCCACAACTGATAGTAACCCCGATAGGGGTGGTCCAAAAAAGGTACCTGGAAAATTTAGGCTCATACAGCACATGTCATACCCTGAAGGCAAATCAGTCAATGACGCGTTAGGCGCGCAGCAGTGCAGCATGGTCTATCAATCGTTTGAGGACACGCTTAGCATGGATAGGAGCTGCAGGAAGGGGGCCATGATGGGAAAAATCTACATCGAATCAGCATTCAGGCTTCTCCCCCTGCAACCCCAAAGCTTCAGGTTCATGGGCCTGAAATGGGGCATTGCCTTCTTCATTGACCGCTGTTTGCCTATGGGGTGCGCCAGGAGTTTTACGGTTAGCAGAATGATGAAAGAGTGGGGAAGGCAGAGCCCAGACAAGCCAGACACCAGGCAGCCTATAACCGGGCTGATACTTCAGCAATTGCTGCAAGCGACGGCTTGGGTATGCAGAGATGGTTTGGAGGTAGCATTGCTGAAGGCCACATTTGCTATGGCTTTCCACGGCGCGTTCAGGGTAAGCGAGTTAGTAGCAGCTTCGAAGAAATGCACTGCGTCTGGCATCTTAGCGCAAAACATCTCTATAAAAGGGTCAGTTGTGGTCTGCAAAATACACAAGTTGAAAACAGACCAGCAAGGTAAAGGGAAGTGAGTAACCCTACAAGAAAAGGTGGACGCGACCATATGTCCAGTGCGTCTGATAAAGGAATACATGGGGCACAGAAAGGAAGGGGGCAAGCTTTCCTATCTCATGCCGACGCATCCCCGCTGACTGTTTACCAGTTCAAAACCCTGTTGAAGCGTTGCATCACTGTGAGTGATTTGTGGGAAGAGGAGTATGGCACTCACTCCTTTAGGATCGGGGCAGCCACCGCGACATCAGAGGCCGGTTGCTCAGAGGAAACAATCAAGGGTATAGGCAGATGGCAGTCAGCGTGCTACAAAATGTACATTCGGTCTAGCAAAATACAGGATGCAAAGTAACACCTTACCCTGCGCAGAGGGTCACCCGGGGGGTATCTTCTCGCCAACATTGAATTTGGGAGATGGAAGGGATTTGTCTTTTTCTCTCCTTGAAAAAGGGCCAGGGCTAGCCACGGGCCGGGGAGAGGTTTTGGGTTTTACCTTCCGCCGGGGCACCCTCTGCGCATATGTCTTATCCTGCCACTAACATACCCTCCCCTCCTCACTCACCCACCCACCAACAATCTCATCATTACCCAGCATCCATTCACTATGTTCTTGCAATGTTAATTGTTGGTCCCAGGGCCACTTTGGGGAAGTATGCTAACTGTCCGCATGTCCATTACAGGCAGGAAGGAGGAAGTGGTAAAGGAAGTCTGGATACTCGGACACTCTTACATACACTGGGCAGCCAGGGCAGCGGCAGAGAAGCAGCTGGGCGCCAGGTCTGAGACAATGAACATACGTTGGCTGGGGCAGAGGGGTCTGAGATGGAATGGCATACGTGCAAAGGTGCACCAAGCAGAAAGGGGATTTGGTCCTCCAGGGGTCATCAGAATTCACCTGGATGGCAACGATATAGGCAAGAGGAAATCTATAGACCTGATACACGTGATTAAGGAAGACCTAGCATACCTATAACACAGGTTCAAGGGGGCCAGAATAGTATGGTCTAACATAGTACCCAGGAGGCGATGGTCTGATCCCCTTGGGGGACCAGCTCTGGATGAAGCCAGAAGGAAAATCAATGCAGCAGTCGGCAAGTTCATTGTTTCAGAGGGGGGGCAGCGTAGTCAGGCATGATCAAATTCAGTTTCACAGGTCATTGTACAGAGCAGACGGAGTACACCTATCTGAGGCAGGCTTAGAGCTGTTTAATGCACAGCTGATGGGGGCAATAGAGGCTTGTTATGGTCACAGTAGTGGTGGCGGGCTTCGGTTCACGGGGAACCTAGCATTAGCGAAAGCGCTACGGGACAGCCAGGAGGGGCGCTGGCACATATGTGGAGACACCCTGCCCCTGTGAGAAATAGGCTAATACACCCGGTACCACCAAGATGGGGAGCCGGTCCAAAGCCCGGCGATGGAGGCGGGGGTGAGTTCTCCTGGGCCTATGCATCAGGGGCAGAGAAGGGGGGTCCCTGGGGTGTTACTGGTTGCAGTGGCGAAGACGGGACCCCCTGCCCCGGGATGGTTACAGGTTTTCAGTTGCAAGGAGGGCTGGGGACCCGCAGTGCTATGTAGGCCACCATTAGATTCAATCAGTAAATTTATCCTCAAACTTAATAAATTGTGACCTTTTAATTTGCAACGTATACAAGTCTCCATCTGCTTATTTCAGGTACAAGGGTCCAGGGGAGCGGGAGGGATTTTTTGGGAAGGGGAAAGGTTGGGTGAATAGTGAATAGTCACGAGGGCGGATAAACAATTAGGATGGGCCCCTAAGATCGTAGCAAGCTTGGGAAGTTGCAGTTGCAGGGAGAGAGAAGGAAAGAGGAGGGGAGAAGGGGGAAAGGGGCCAGGAGAGAGTTAACAAACAAAGGACTGGTCAGGATCAGAGGGAGAGAGGAAGTGGAGGAAGGGCTGCCCCTCCCTGCAATCAGTAAATTTATCCTCAAATATAATAAACTGTGACCTATTAATTCGCAACGTATACTAGTCTCCATCTGCTAAGTCGCCCATAACTTTATTGTGACACACTTAAACATATAAACTTAAACTAGCTTAGCACTAAAAAATAATGACACGGACACCAACTGCTAGATTTAAAAGGTCAACAGTTATTTATTGTTTGGTGACCTAGATTTAACTATTTATTGGAGGATGGCAAAGAAAGGCGCTACCAACTCGCCAGTACTAGTCAACTAGAATAAAATGAGATAACCTAGGAGGGGACTTACTACCGCCTCCTAACAACATAACCCGCATTGTGCAGGACTCAACACCCTTTAATCTAGCAGAGCAATGGATGAACCTGCACGGGATCGTCCGTAGTCCACCCGCAGGGGGAGGACACACTTGCCATCTTCCCAAAAGGGGGTGCCCCACAATGACCACTTATGCAAATTTTGACCGCTGGCTGGTAGCAACTTTCCGCCACAACAAACCACAGAATGCCATCTAACCAAGACAACAAAACCGCAAACTAACCAAACAAAAAGTTAAAAATACTCTCCAAAAACACGCTAATGTCTGCAGGGGAAAGGTGAACACCATCCTCCCTATAAAAGTCTGAGTTATGAAGCACCAGCAGCGGATGCTGTACAACCACACCACCCATGGCTTTCACATACACCGACACAGCAGAATTCACCTTCTTACGAGCCTTTTCTATGGCAGAAAAATGAACTGCACCCCGCCAGTAAAAATGGGGCACAATATCGGACCACACCACCCGCACTTGAGGCCAAGAGGCTTGCAAAGCCACCAAATCCATCTTGACAGTCAGGATGAGGTCGATGCCCTTAACTAGACCCATGTCATTTCCACCAAGGTGAATGACGATCCAGTCGGGTCGGCCCCACCTTCGTTCGTGATGGAAAAGAAGCCGGCGTAAACCAACCCAATGTAAACCCCTAACACCTAACCATCTGACTACCCTGTCACCAAAAAAGTCAGCCGTTTGTCCCGCCAGAGGAGGCCTCTCCGCCCAAAAAATTTAAGAATGGCCAACCAGCCAAAACTATTCCGAGATATCCAATGCAGCTGAAAAAAACAAAACCCTAACATCAGCAACAAATCAAACACCGTCAAACACAATAATAATGAAAGGAAAAAACCCAAGTGAAGGAGAAAACTCAAAAAACCTCCCGTGGACCGTGAGTATACCAATTGTAATTCGCCCCCGTCGGTGGAAAATTAAAAAATTCACTTCACACCCCCAATTCCTGAATGCTAGCCATTCAAAAACTGACAAGTAAACAATGTTTTTGGGTTAGCACACCAGACGCAACAAGCGTAACCACATAAAAGAACTTGAAACATTGAAACTCCAATGCTGGGCTCTGTACAGCCGACGCTAGAAGACTCGAAGCCACAGCCCGAGCAGCTAACCCAATCCGCAAGGACAGGACCCACTCACCACAGTACTACCAGGCAAACAGCTAGAGCCCCAACCCGGTACCGTACGAAAAACCTGTAATAAACACTACAAGGACGCAAGGCCCACCACCACAGTGGGAGACCGCATGCCAAGCAGAAAGACAGAGAGCAAAAGGCAGCTCGCAAATGCAGAAACCATAGCAGACAGCAAACGTACCTACCGTTACCTGTGCCCTAGCGAGCAATTACAAGTGACCCGTCACTTACCCAGGAAACGACTCAATGACCCGCCACAAGAAGGGCGGGCATGGCAAACTAAACTTCGGAGCATCAGGAACTAGCTCCCGAAACCTCGCAAATTCAAAACGGGAAAGCGAGTTTGCTATCTTATTATCGACACCCGGGACATGTTTAGCTGTGAAATGAATATTGTTCTGTAGGCATTTGAGCACCAAATGCCGCTAAAACGCAAGGCCTGAGGAGAGGAGGAGAGCTGATTATTAACCGCATGCACTACACCCAAATTATCACAGCGAAACACAATGGACCGGTCGGACAAACTAGAGGACCACAACTCGACGGGAAAAATTCAAGAAGAAGCAAGTTCTTTGTAAAGCCGAGCGAAATCCAAGAAACAGGCAAGGGAGCAGAACACCACTCATTTCTAAAAAAGGCCCCAAAGCCCGTACCACCAGCAGCGTCCGTAAAAAGTTGTAGGAAACTATTAAAACAGTGACTGGCTGGCCATAACACTTTGCGATTAAAAGAAACTAGGAAAGTAGACCAGACCCGCAAATCATCTCTGATCTCGCGAGACAGGTATTCGGTATGATGGGGCATAGAAACAACCGCCGTGGACCTCTCAAGCTTACGGCAAAAAACATGCCCCATGGGGATGATCCTACAAGCAAAGTTGAAAGAACCAAGCAACGATTGTACCTGTCTGAGCCTGACCCGACGTTTGCTAAGACATTCGTCTATAAGACCCAGGAGCTTATGAACCTTACCGGCAGGAAGCCGACAACATTCAGAAGCCGTGTCGATTTCAATCCCTAAATAACTCAAACAAGAGGTGGGGCCCTCAGTCTTGTCAGAGGCCACAGGGACCCCGAGGAGACCTTGAGCGAGGCCTAACACATACCCGCAAACCGAACTATTCCTTGGGCCTACAAAGAGAAAATCATCCAAGTAATGAGCAACTCCTGGGTGACCGGAGGCCGCCTGAATATACCAATGTAAGAAAGAGCTGAACTTCTCGAAGTAGGCACAAGAAAGTAGGCACAAGAAACAGAACACCCCATAGGCAAGCACCGATCGACGTAGAAACTACCTCCTAAACAAAAAACAAGAAACCGCAGGGAATCGGGATGAATAGGAAGAAGGCGGAAAGCGGACTCGATGTCCAGCTTGGCCATCAGAGCACCGCGGCCCGCCCCCTTAACCAACTGAAGGGCCTCGTCGCAAGATTGGTACCGAACGTGACAGGCGTCCGACGGGATAGCATCGTTGACGGAACCCCCTTGGGGGTGGGACAAGTGCTGGATGAGGCAAAACTGCCCCTGGGCCTTCTTGGGAACCACCCCTAAGGGAGAAACACAGAGACAAGGTAATGGGGGGGGGACGAGAAAAGGCCACACATGCGCCCCAAACGCACCTCAGACTCAACCTTCTGGGAGACCACCTGGGGGAAATTGTGAGCAGATTTCAAATTGCGGCGAGCGACTACGAGGACCGAATCTGAAATGGGAAGGCGGAAACCAAAGTGAAAACTGTCCAATAAAAAAGGGAATCAGGATAAGAACCCACCCACTTGGCCAGTTCGTCAACCCTAACAGGGGAAAACGCCTTACTTACCACCCCCGGGTGCATCCGCAGCATCCGAGGGCTGGGCAGTCTTTGGCCGGATGACCCCCCCCCGCATACTTTACAGGAGTGGCGAAAAGGACAATTGGAACCGTGGACGCACTTGCCGTCATTATAGGCAAAACACTTGCCCTTAGCTGCAGCGACCGGACTCGGGCGGACGCCGGGGGCGGGTTACCACCCTGAAAGTCAACAGGAGTCTTAACGTGTTGAGTGACCTCTAGCCACACCTCCACGTCCTTAAAACCCATGGGTAAGGTCTGGTTGCCATCCTGATTCCGACGAAACTTCTCATCGTAACCATGCCAAGCATAACCCTTGGAGTTTAAGTACATTTTGTGAACAAGGAACAAGTATTTGACCACATTCGGATATTCCGCCGGCCTAGTATCGGCATAGCAAGCCGAAAATACCAAGAAACCACGGAGCCACTGATGAAAATTATGATAAGCATTTTCACCAATGCCCCCGACCTTCTTCGCCCTATCAAACGCCTTTTGCATGTCGTCCATAAGGGTGAACATCTCGACGTACTTGCCCTTCCTAATCTTGTCCCTCATACGTTTCCGTAAATCCCTAGTAACCGCCGTGTTCGCACAATGTACCATCTCGGCAAACAAAGGACGGTCGGCTGCAACAGCAAGGGGGGGGGAGGCAGGGGGGGAGCGGGAAGGGAAAGCTGGGAAGGAGGAGCAGGCACAGCTGCAGCAGCCATGCTTGTTAAGCTGACGGCCGCACCGGAGGCGGACGGCCTGGGTGGCTGTGTAACTAAACCCGGGGGCATTGCATAAGGGGCAGGTGCAAATGGCGAATTCCAATATGGAGGCTGCTGAAAAGCAGCGTGGGAAAAATCCCACTGTTTAGTAACCTGGAAAAGGAGGGGGGTGGACTGACCCGGGAGCCATGGCGGCCGACCATGAGGGCGGCACTCCTTGTGAATGAGAGACCATCGCAGGAAAATAAGGCAAAAACAGAGGGGCCCGAGTCGCGGACAAGTTGGGCGAGACGGTGCCCATGATGGGAACATGCTGGGCACCGGACCAAGCCCCCGGATACTGCCGTTACTGCCAATAAACCCGAAGGCACCGCCTGGGAGACCGTGCCGGCACAGAAAAAGTGACGGACAGAGCACTATGACTAGAAACAAACTGTTATAAACAGGGCCGGGCAGCAGGTGGCGCACCAACCAGAGGAGACAAGCCCATGGAATGAGGCAGCAAAATCTGTGCTGCTGGGAGCGTCCCCGGAAGAACCCCTATGGAGTCCTGGCCATGAAAAGGGGGGACCCAAAGAAGGCTAGGGCAGAAACTGACGCGCCAGCGTTTGAAAACAGCATGCTGGGCACGCCACTAGTACTCAATGGCAGCCCAGCTGCAGGAATCTGTGTTGCCCCCTGACCCAGCGAGGGGAATGTCATCATACTATCCAAGCCCCAGGCACCTGCAGGGGAGCCCACCGACCCGAGCGCAGGAGGGACAGGAGTGAGTGCAGGGCCGCATGACACTCCGGCTTGGCACGCCGCGGGGGAGCTAGATGGGGACAGCACCAGAACCGGCGGAGCCCCATCCATGGCGCATGTGGCTGCTAAGCCGCACCCATCGCCAGATGCTGCGGCGGCAGGAGAGGGGAGACGGCCAGCGGAAGGCCGCAGTGAGGACCCTGCAGGGATAACAAGCTAGGAAGGAGGGGAGGGGAGCACTCGCACATGAGTCCGCCTATAGCCCGCAGTGGTGAGTGGGCGGGCAGCCTCGGCCAGGCGGCGAGGGGCAGCTCACTCCTACAGGGCGGGGCATTGCAGTAATGAGGAAGGGAGGGAAACATCGCTGAGAGGGGAACAAAAACGGGAGAGAGGACACAATGCACAATACAAAGCAGACAATTGTACAGGTACTCACTATTCCAAATGACAAAGAGAAAGACTGCCCCTATGTCCTGCCTATAAGTACTACTCTATCAACTCCTCCTACAAGCTCCCTAATATGCAGACAACGGCACCTGACCCCAAACTGACATCACTAAGGCTAGCCTTGTCCTGTCTTTAACAATAGTCACAAAAACCAGGGCGCTTATGTGGCTTCTGGCTTATGCAGCCCTCAGCTTGCCATATTTCAGGTACACAAGGGTCCAGGAAGGGGGGGGGGATTTTTTGGGAAGGGGAAAGGTTGGGTGAAGTGTCAGGGGCAGGGCTGTAACTACATGTGTGCCAGGTGTGCCTGGCACACAGCGCAGTCGCCCTGAGGGTGCAACTGCCCACATCACCATTCAGGGAGCACAAATTCTGCGGCATTGTAATGAGTCAGACTGACTCATTACAAGCTGCCTCTGTGCTACCGCTGGAGCGAGCTTTGAAAGTGGAGGTAATGTTTGATGACAGTGTACCCGCCTCCTGAACCCACTGCCCGGCTCCCGCCCCCACACTCCGGCTGCCAGATCCCGCCTCCTGACCCCCGCTGCCAGCTCCCTACTCCTGAGCTCCGCTGCCTGTCTCCTGACCCTCGCTGCCGAAACCCGCCTCCTGAGCTCCGCTGCCCGGCTCCTGTCTCCTGACCCCCGCTGCCGACTCCCGCCTCCTGAGCTCCGCTGCACAGCTCCTGTCTCCTGACCCCCGGCTGCTGGGCTCCCATACGCAGATGCAGGCTCCCGGCTCCCGCACACAGAGGCAGGCTGCCCGGCTCCCACAGTCAATGGCAGGCTGCCTGGCACCCGCTTTATGACCCCTGGAGTGCACGGATCCTGCACCCACACTCCTGCTCCCACACACAGAGGCAGGTCCGGCAGTGGCAGCTGCATGAGGAGAAGAGCAGAGGGACTGACAGGGGAGAGTGCCAGGGTGGAGAGAGAGAGAGAGAGTTAGTATATATGTGGCTGATAACTATATATGTCTGCCGTACTGTGTAAAAAGGGGACTCTGTCTGCCGTAATGTGTAAAAAGGGGGATGCTGTCTGCCATAATGTGTAATAAGGGGACGCTGTCTGCCGTAATGTGTAAAAGGTGGACTCTGTCTGCCATAATATGTAAAAAGGGGACTCTGTCTGCCGTAATGTGTAAAAATAGGATTTTAATTACCTACCGGTAAATCCTTTGCTCGTAGTCCGTAGAGGATGCTGGTGTCCACATTAGTACCATGGGGTATAGATGGGTCCACTAGGAGGCACTGGCACTTTAAGAGTTTGAGAGTGTGGGCTGGCTCCTCTCTCTATGCCCCTCCTACCAGACTCAGTCTAGAAACTGTGCCCAAGGAGACGGACAACTTCGAGAGAAGGATTTTACACAGATAGTGGCGAGATTTACACCAGCTCACACATACAAGGCAAACCAAGCTAACTAGCTTGAAACAGCAGCAATGGCTGAACAAGATTACTTAAAGAAGTAACAAAACAGTACTTAACCAAGAACTAAGCAGTACTGAACTAAGTAACCACTGCAGGATCACGAAGTGCTGGACGGGCGACCAGCATCCGCTACGGACTACGAGAAAAGGATTTACCAGTAGGTAATTAAAATCCTATTTTCTCATACGTCCTAGAGGATGCTGGGGTCCACATTAGTACCATGGGGATGTACCAAAGCTCCAAGAACGGGAGGGAGAGCCCGGGGGCTCCTGCAGTACTGATTGACCAAACTTCAGGTTCTCAGCGACCAAGGTATCGAACTTGTAGAACTTTGTAAACGTGTTCAACCCCGACCAAGTAGCCGCTCGGAAAAGCTGTAAAGCCGAGACACCGCGGGCAGTGGGTACAACTGCATTTTTTAGGACACTGAGGACACTTTTTCTGACATCTCTGTACATTCTCGGTGTCGCCTGCCTAGTGAAGTGTTACCTGGATGGGATTTGGTACCGAGGACACACTACCTCAAACAATTCTCTAAGTCCCACTGAACTAATGGCGGATACCGGATGCACGTCTAACACCAACATAGCTGTCAAGGCCTCAGCTATCCGCTTTGCAACAGGATGACTGCTGTCATATTTCATCTTCCTCACAAAGGACTGTTGGACAGTCAATTGCTTAGTTGAAGTAGTACAAGTGGTCTTCCGACTTCCCCTCTGGGATGATGATCGACTCCCAGCACCAACTACATCAGCAGCAGCGGCAGCAACAGCAGCAGTAGGTGTACCACTCAAGGATCCTCCAGAGTAATCCCGGTTAGGAGAGGACTCCTCAGTTTTGCCAGTGACATGGCTTGCAGGACTACTGACGTTCCTGACTGAGGAGGTAGTTGACATTGAGGGAGTTGATGGTGTGGCTTGCTGGAGCTTGGGTACAAGAGGAAGAAGGGATTTAGGTGTCAGTGGACTGCTTACGCTCTTACCCAAAGTTTCACAACTTGGCACTGACTTCTGATGAATGCGCTGCAGGTGACGTATAAGGGAGGATGCTCCTAGGAGGTTAACGTCCTTTCCCCTACTTATTACAGATTGACAGAGGCAACACATGGCTAGACACCTGTTCTCCGGATTTGTGGAGAAATAATTCCACAACAAAGAGGTGGCTTTTTTGGTATTTTTCCAAGGCATCACAATGGACTTATTCATTCCATGGACAACAGGTGTCTCCACCGGTGCCTGATTTAAACAAACCACATCACCATCAGAACACTCATCGTCAACTTTCTCTTCAGCGCCAGCAACACCCATATCCTCATCCTGGTGTACTTCAACAGTGACATCTTCAATATGAATATCCGAAACTGGACTGTGGGTGCTCCTTTCAGCACTTGCAGAGGACATGCAAATGGTGGAAGGAGCCACCTCTTCCCGTCCAGTGTTGGGAAGGTCAGGCATTGCAACCGCTGACACACTTGGACTCTACTTGGGGATTTGTGATACCATCTTAGAACGCACAGTTCTTTGCTGTGCTTTTGCCAGCTTTACTCTTTTCATTTTTCTAGCAGGAGTATGAGGGCTTCCATCGTCATGTGAAGCTGAACTACTAGTCATGAACATAGGCCAGGGCCTTAGCCATTCCTTGCCACTCCGTGTCGTAAATGGCATATTGGCAAGTTTACGTTTCTCCTCAGACCATTTAAAAAAAAATTTTTTTGTCATTTTACTGAACTTTAGCTTTTTGGATTTGACATGCTCTCTACTCTGACATTGGGCATCGGCCTTGGCAGACGACGTTGATGGCATTTCATCATCTATGTCATGACTAGTGGCAGCAGCTTCAGCACTAGGAGGAAGTGGTTCTTGATCTTTCCCTATTTTATCCTCCAATTTTTGTTCTCCATTACTTTTCATGAGTTATATAACACAATATGCGGCACAGGAGAGCGTACCCCTACACCTCACAGGGCAAACCCTGTAAAAATTATATTTGGATTAAATGTTAATAAGCCCTTTATTTGGAGTAAATAATATACAGCACAGAACACTACTACTGGTCTGATACAGGACAACACAGCGACACTGTAAGGGATTTATTGTAACCCCCCAGTCCGCAGGTATGCTGGAATATCTTAATCCCAGGCTGATGGTACTCCACTATCTTGCTGTTACCAGCACCCCGTGACAGAGAGGCAAGCGTTAATAGTTCCCTTTTGAAATGCAGACGCAACCTGACATGTAATGCGTACAACACGATTTTATTTCTTCTGTAAATAATAACAGAATTACTTCCAAACAGTTGATTACACCCAGCATAAGCACTACTACAGGATATAGAATAGAGCCAGGTGAACCACAAACAAAAAAAAACAGCAATAAGTTACTGATGAAAGCAGGATAGTTAAGGTTCTTCTATATCGGACTCAGGTAACCCGCATTAGCGATACAGGTGGCAGGTAAGCAGGTAACTCGTGCGCAATTGAAGCAGGCTGGTTATGGCTTCTAAACAACAGTCTCAGGAAACCAGCGTCAGCAATACAGGTGGCAGGAAAGCAGGTAACTGGTGCACAATTGAAACAGGCTGGTTATGGCTTCTAAACAACAGTCTCAGGTAACCAGCGTCAGCAATACAGGTGGAAGGTAAGCAGATAACTGGTGCACAATTGAAGCAGGCTGGTTATGGCTTCTAAACAACAGTCTCAGGTAACCAGCGTTAGTAATACAGGTGGCAGGTAAGCAGGTAACTGGTGCACAATTGAAGCAGGCTGGTTATGGCTTCTAAACAACAGTCTCAGGTAACCAGCGTTAGCAATACAGGAGGCAGGAAAGCAGAGGAATTGTGCACAATTAAAGCAGGCTGGTTATGGCTTCTAAACAACAGTCTCAGGTTACCAGCGTTAGCAATACAGGTGGCAGGTACGCAGGTAACTGGTGCACAATTGAAGCAGGATGGTTATGGCTTCTAAACAACAGTCTCAGGTAACCAGCGTTAGCAATACAGGTGGCAGGAAAGCAGAGGACTTGTGCACAATTAAAGCAGGCTGGTTATGGCTTCGAAAACAACAGTCACAGGTAACCAGCGTTAGCAATACAGGTGGCAGGTATGCAGGTAACTGGTGCACAATTGAAGCAGGCTGGTTATGGCTTCTAAACAACAGTCTCGGGTAACCAGCATCAGCAATACAGGTGGAAGGTAAGCAGGTAACTGGTGCACAATTGAAGCAGGCTGGTTATGGCTTCTAAACAACAGTCTCAGGTAACCAGCGTCAGCAATACAGGTGGAAGGTAAACAGGTACATGGTGCACAATTGAAGCAGGCTGGTTATGGCTTCTAAACAACAGTCTCAGGTAACCAGCGTTAGCAATACAGGTGGCAGGAAAGCAGGGGACTTGTGCACAATTGAAGCAGGCTGGTTATGGCTTTTAAACAACAGTCTCAGGTAACCAGCGTTTGCAATACAGGTGGCAGGTACGCAGGTAACTGGTGCACAATTGAAGCAGGCTGGTTATGGCTTCTAAACAACAGTCTCAGGTAACCAGCGTTAGTAATACAGGTGGCAGGTAAGCAGGTAACTGGTGCACAATTGAAGCAGGCTGGTTATGGCTTCTAAACAACAGTCTCAGGTAACCAGCGTTAGCAATACAGGTGGAAGGAAAGCAGAGGAATTGTGCAAAATTAAAGCAGGCTGGTTATCGCTTCTAAACAACAGTCTCAGGTAACCAGCGTTAGCAATACAGGTGGCAGGTACGCAGGTAACTGGTGCACAATTGAAGCAGGCTGGTTATGGCTTCTAAACAACAGTCTCAGGTAACCAGCGTTAGCAATACAGGTGGCAGGAAAGCAGAGGACTTGTGCACAATTAAAGCAGGCTGGTTATGGCTTCTAAACAACAGTCTCAGGTAACCAGCGTTAGCAATACAGGTGGCAGGTACGCAGGTAACTGGTGCACAATTGAAGCAGGCTGGTTATGGCTTCTAAACAACAGTCTCAGGTAACCAGCGTCAGCAATACAGGTGGAAGGTAAGCAGGTAACTGGTGCACAATTGAAGCAGGCTGGTTATGGCTTCTAAACAACAGTCTCAGGTAACCAGCGTTAGCAATACAGGTGGCAGGAAAGCAGGGGACTTGTGCACAATTAAAGCAGGCTGGTTATGGCTTCTAAACAACAGTCTCAGGTAACCAGCGTTAGCAATACAGGTGGCAGGTACGCAGGTAACTGGTGCACAATTGAAGCAGGCTGGTTATGGCTTCTAAACAACAGTCTCAGGTAACCAGCGTCAGCAATACAGGTGGAAGGTAAGCAGGTAACTGGTGCACAATTGAAGCAGGCTGGTTATGGTTTCTAAACAACAGTCTCAGGTTACCAGCGTTAGCAATACAGGTGGCAGGAAAGCAGAGGACTTGTGCACAATTAAAGCAGGCTGGTTAAGGCTTCTAAACAACAGTCTCAGGTAACCAGCGTCAGCAATACAGGTGGAAGGTAAGCAGGTAACTGGTGCACAATTGAAGCAGGCTGGTTATGGCTTCTAAACAACAGTCTCAGGTAACCAGCGTTGGCAATACAGGTGGCAGGTACGCAGGTAACTGGTGCACAATTGAAGCAGGCTGGTTATGGCTTCTAAACAACAGTCTCAGGTAACCAGCGTCAGCAATACAGGTGGAAGGTAAACAGGTACATGGAGCACAATTGAAGCAGGCTGGTTATGGCTTCTAAACAACAGTCTCAGGTAACCAGCGTTAGCAATACAGGTGGCAGGAAAGCAGGGGACTTGTGCACAATTGAAGCAGGCTGGTTATGGCTTCTAAACAACATTCTCAGGTAACCAGCGTTTGCAATACAGGTGGCAGGTACGCAGGTAACTGGTGCACAATTGAAGCAGGCTGGTTATGGCTTCTAAACAACAGTCTCAGGTAACCAGCGTCAGCAATACAGGTGGAAGGTAAGCAGGTAACTGGTGCACAATTGAAGCAGGCTGGTTATGGCTTCTAAACAACAGTCTCAGGTAACCAGCGTTAGTAATACAGGTGGCAGGTAAGCAGGTAACTGGTGCACAATTGAAGCAGGCTGGTTATGGCTTCTAAACAACAGTCTCAGGTAACTAGTGTTAGCAATACAGGTGGAAGGAAATCAAAGGACTTGTGCACAATTAAAGCAGGCTGGTTATGGCTTCTAAACAACAGTCTCAGGTAACCAGCGTTAGCAATACAGGTGGCAGGTACGCAGGTAACTGGTGCACAATTGAAGCAGGCTGGTTATGGCTTCTAAACAACAGTCTCAGGTAACCAGCGTCAGCAATACAGGTGGAAGGTAAGCAGGTAACTGGTGCACAATTGAAGCAGGCTGGTTATGGCTTCTAAACAACAGTCTCAGGTAACCAGCGTTGGCAATACAGGTGGCAGGTACGCAGGTAACTGGTGCACAATTGAAGCAGGCTGGTTATGGCTTCTAAACAACAGTCTCAGGTAACCAGCGTCAGCAATACAGGTGGAAGGTAAACAGGTACATGGAGCACAATTGAAGCAGGCTGGTTATGGCTTCTAAACAACAGTCTCAGGTAACCAGCGTTAGCAATACAGGTGGCAGGAAAGCAGGGGACTTGTGCACAATTGAAGCAGGCTGGTTATGGCTTCTAAACAACATTCTCAGGTAACCAGCGTTTGCAATACAGGTGGCAGGTACGCAGGTAACTGGTGCACAATTGAAGCAGGCTGGTTATGGCTTCTAAACAACAGTCTCAGGTAACCAGCGTCAGCAATACAGGTGGAAGGTAAGCAGGTAACTGGTGCACAATTGAAGCAGGCTGGTTATGGCTTCTAAACAACAGTCTCAGGTAACCAGCGTTAGTAATACAGGTGGCAGGTAAGCAGGTAACTGGTGCACAATTGAAGCAGGCTGGTTATGTCTTCTAAACAACAGTCTCAGGTAACTAGCGTTAGCAATACAGGTGGAAGGAAATCAAAGGACTTGTGCACAATTAAAGCAGGCTGGTTATGGCTTCTAAACAACAGTCTCAGGTAACCAGCGTTAGCAATACAGGTGGCAGGTACGCAGGTAACTGGTGCACAATTGAAGCAGGCTGGTTATGGCTTCTAAACAACAGTCTCAGGTAACCAGCGTTAGCAATACAGGTGGCAGGAAAGCAGAGGACTTGTGCACAATTAAAGCAGGCTGGTTATGGCTTCTAAACAACAGTCTCAGGTAACCAGCGTTAGCAATACAGGTGGCAGGTACGCAGGTAACTGGTGCACAATTGAAGCAGGCTGGTTATGGCTTCTAAACAACAGTCTCAGGTAACCAGCGTCAGCAATACAGGTGGAAGGTAAGCAGGTAACTGGTGCACAATTGAAGCAGGCTGGTTATGGCTTCTAAACAACAGTCTCAGGTAACCAGCGTTAGCAATACAGGTGGCAAGAAAGCAGGGGACTTGTGCACAATTGAATCAGGCTGGTTATGGCTTCTAAACAATAGTCTCAGGTAACCAGCGTTAGCAATGAAGAACGATCAATACCAGCATTCACTTGTAGTGGATCAATGAATAAACATTAGCTATAACACTGCTGGGCGGAGTTAGCATAGAAGAACAATCAATACCAGCTTTCACTTGTAGTGGATCAATGTATAACATTAGCTATAACACTGCTGGGTGGAGTTAGCATAGAAGAACAATCAATACCAGCATTCACTTGTAGTGTATCAATGAATAAACATTAGCTATAACATTGATGGGCGGAGTTAGCATAGAAGAACAATCAATACCAGCATTCACTTGTAGTGGATCAATGAATAAACATTAGCTATAACACTGCTGGGCGGAGTTAGCATAGAAGAACAATCAATACCAGCATTCACTTGTAGTGGATCAATGAATAAACATTGGCTATAACACTGCTGGGCGGAGTTAGCATAGAAGAACAATCAATACCAGCATTCACTTGTAGTGGATCAATGTATAACATTCCAAAATACAGAATACGGACAGCGGAAGGGTCAAGGGTGAAACAGGGGTACTGTACAATGAGGGGTACAACCCCTATTAAACTGGATCATAGGGCACCAGAACAAACTAAGAAGGAGAGCTTACTCCCTTCTGAGATAAATGTGTGGGCACCGGGAACAAGGGGAGCCTAATCCCTAAATTAATTTAAAATACCCCCTATGCAGAGTTCCTGCAGCGGAAGGGTTAACTCAAGGCAGAGTGTGGCAGCGGAAGGGTTATCGCTAGCTGCGGCGCTTCTGCCACCTCCGACCCTCCGCAACTTCAACACTGCCCGGGATGCTGAGCACCGCACCGGGGATGCGCATTTGAGCAGATGTCGGCCCCTGGATCCAGTCCTCCGTCTCCTGGCTCAGTCACTGGCATCCTCGCGAGCTGCAGGGATCCTCCGCGGCATCTTCTCCCTCTCTGGTCTTTCCCTCTCCGCAGGCGTCCGGTCGGCGGCACAGGTCACCAGGGTCCTCTGCGGCAGTCGTCTTCTGCGATGCCTGCTTCTCCCCGTCACCGTTGCTCCGCGCCGCTCCGGTCTTCCGCGCTGATCCTCCCCTTCATCCAGCAGCGCTCGGGACAGCCCTTCTCCTCCGGTCAGGCAGGCAGCACTGAATCTTCAGCAAGCCGTAGACCCGTCTCCTCACCCGGCCAGGTAAGTGATCCTCTTCTCTTTCGGGCTCCCTCCTTTCCCCTCCAGGCAGCAAGTTGGTCCGCTCCGTCCTCCAGATCCCTGGTCCCTCGTTCCTCCTCCCCTCCGCTGGCAGCAGCTTCTTTTAAAGGGGAAAGTCTCCTCTACTCCACCCACGGTCTCTCTGTTTACTGGATGTTTCCGCCGGTTGTCGACCGCCCCAGAGTCATTTTCCCCTGCAACTTCAGGGGTCCAATCAGCACGGGGCCTACATTCCCAGGCTTACTGTTACTGAGGCCGGGGGGATAATTTTGGAGGGCTGAAGGCGCCAAACTCAGGGCTCTTCTGCCCTGCAACTGCAGGGAATCCAATCGTTGCCGGCTCCATTTCCCGGGGCTGGCTGTTGCTGAGGGAGGGAATATTTGTGGAAGGTTTGAGATGCCCATTTCTTTTCTTTTATGTCAAGAGTTGTCAGGCATCTATCACACAACCCTTGTTAATCTATGGGCCATTTGCGTCCATACAGTGTAAAAGGGGCTCTATTACCCGAGAAGAGAGAGAAAAAAAAAACTCCCTACAAATATATGGTATTACATTCTTCCCCCCTTAAAAATATACGTGTCCTCAAGTATTCCAACACAAATCTCCAAATTCCAGATAACCAATACATTTACATGTTTGATTAACATGACTATTGGTTAATATAACTCCGTTCCTACCATTTATCAATGCAGCCAAACTTAATCTCTATACCGTAGAGGGGGAATTCCTTTAGTGCTTCTTGAAGAACGTCTAAGTTCTCCGTACTCAATTCTTGGTACAGAGGTTGTTACAATATCCTCAGACTCGTTCCCAGGTGGGGAACACTCAACTGACATAGGGAACCCAATAAACCACAGCATATCCAATGGATTGCAATATTGATGGTCTGCAGGGAAACTTAACCTCTCTGTCACGGGAGCACCAGAGTCCAGAGCATCCTCCATGGGGGTGGTACAGAGCCGCAGGCGATTCCGATGAACAGTTTTCTGCTGAACTCCATCTGTAATCACGTATGTTGGGAATTCCGGGTTTGGGGTGGCGGACACCAGGTAGGGGACCTCTTCCCACCATGAGTCCAATTTGCTGCGTCGGACATTCTTTCTAAGCCACACCCTATCTCCTATTTGTAGAGGTTCCGCAAATGCTTGCTTGTTGTAACATCTTTCTTGTTTATAGCAAACTTCTTCCATCTGCTGTTTAACCAACATTTTGGCTTCTTTGATTCGCTCCTGATGTTCTTTTACCCAATCTCCCCTGGATGGGTAGGCGTCATTGATCATGGTGGGAATATCCAACTGTAAATCGGCAGGAAGCCTTCCTTGTCGCCCAAACATTAAGTAATAAGGAGTGTATCCAGTGGAGCAGTGTTCGGTATTATTGTACAGAAACGTCAGTTCTGGTAACAGACTAGGTCAATCCAGCCTTCGCGGCAACGGAATAGCCCGAAGCATGTTTATCAAAGTCTGGTTTATCTTTTCACATAGACCATTGCACTGGGGATGGTATGCCGTTGTCCTCATTTTATGACACTGATAGAGCTCGCACAATTCTACAAATAGTTGAGATTCAAATGCTGTCCCTTGATCAGTTAAAATCTGTTCCGGGTAGCCATACGGTTGAACAAAATGTTTCCAGAAGGTGATAGCGGTCGTTTTTGCTGACAAATCTCTTACCGGGACAACAAATATTGTGTAATGGTCTATGATTGTCAAGGCATACTGATATCCACTGCGACTAGCTTCCAATTTGACATGATCCAATGCCACCAGCTCCAAAGGTTGGGAACTCACAATGGGATGAAGAGTAGCTCTCTGTTTTTTGTCGGGAATCCTCTTCAAGTTGCAGTATTGACATGAACGACACAATTTTTCTAGATCCTCACGTAGACCTACCCAGTAAAAGCAGGCCCTTATAGTGTTTTACATTTTCTGGATCCCTAAATGTCCTGATTCATCATGATATTTTTTCAGGATACAAGGCGCATAGGTTTTTGGGATCACAATTTGCAGGGTAGAGAGATGACTCTTCGGGTGGATGGATTGGCGCTGAAGGAGCCCCCCTTGAATTTGCAACTTTTCTCTCTGTCTCCAAAGTTTCACCAATTCCGGGTCAGCCTGCAGTCGCCGGTCTCTACTAAGTCCTTCCTCTGAATTAAGTAACTGTATTAGTTCTTGAATGATTGGACTCTTTTCTTGAACCACTTGCCAATGTCGGCATTCCAGGTGCCGTTCCGATCTTCCTCTTTTTAGTTTAATTGTAGAGTCCCTAGGCATCACAATTAGTTGTCTAATTGTGGGATAGGGGTAGTTCGACTTCCTCCCAGATATCTTCTTCTTTATGTTCCAGCTGCAATGGTAGTCGAGACAGAGCGTCAGCATTGTCGTGCTGCCTCCCTTTGCGATATTTAATGGAAAAGTTGAAATTCGCTAATCTGGAACACCACCTCTGTTCTAATGCTCCCAACCGTGCTGTTTGCAAGTGAGCGAGAGGGTTGTTATACGAAAAAACTGTAAATTTAGAGGCTGCCAAATAATTTTTGAATTTTGCAGTGACGGCCCATACAACGGCGAGAAGTTCCAACTTGTAAGCACTGTAATTACTATCGTTACGTTCAGTTTTGGTTAGTCCCCGACTGGCGTATGCAATCACTCTTTCCTGGCTTCCTTGAACTTGAGAAAGGACTGCCCCCAACCCCTGATAGCTGGCATCGGTATATAGGTGGAAGGGTTGCTCATAATTTGGGTAGGCCAGCAGTGGAGCACTTGTCAGGGCCGATTTCAATGCTTCGAACGATTGTTGCTGTGTTTCTGTCCAAGGAATTGGTCCTTTCGGGGCTGAACGTGTTTTTGAGACCCCACGAAGTAGGCCAAAAAGAGGGGAGCCGATCTTGGAGAAGTCCTGAATGAACCTGCGATAATATCCTGCGAAACCTAGGAATGCTCAAACGTCTTTCAGGGTCTTGGGAATTGGCCATTCTTGTACTGCTCGAATCTTTTCCGGATCAGGGGAAATACCCTCGGGACTAACAATATGCCCGAGGTACTGTACGGATGTCTTTAAAAGATGACATTTTGATGGTTTCACTTTTAATCCGTATTTCGCCAGTTGTTGGAAAACTTCATTAAGATGTCTTAGATGTTCCTCATATGAGCGAGAGAAGATGATGATCTCGTCCAGGTAGAGTAGAACCATGTCAAAATTCTTATATCCTAAGCAGTGTTCCATAACCCGTTGAAAAGTTCCTGGTGCGTTACATAGTCCAAATGGCATCCTTACAAATTCATACAGGCCCATAGGAGTAATGAAGGCGTTTTTTTCCCGATCCTCAGGGGCCACCGGTATCTGCCAGTATCCGCTAGTAAGATCCAAGGTGGAGAAATATTTTGCCGAATTAAGTGCGGTAAATGTTTCCTCAATTCTGGGGAGAGGATATGCATCTTTATGAGTAATGTTATTCAACTTGCGATAATCCACACAAACCGTAGGGAACCATCTTTTTTTCGTACTAGTACCATTGGGGCTGCCCACGGACTAGAACTCTCTCTAATGACTCCTGATCTTTTCATATCTTCCAACATTTTCTTGACGGGCTGATACATCGCTGGGGCTCATGGCCGGTGTCGTTCCCTAATTGGCAGATTATTTCCGGTAGGGATTCGATGCTGGATGGTATTTACACAGCCAAAGTCCTCGGGGGTTTGACTGAAAGTCACCTGATTCTCTTTAACTACCTCCAATATTCTGTTCCTGTGTTCTTCAGGAGTGTCCAGGGTGCCTATATCTATATTCTCCCACCATGGCGAGTCATTCATATCTTGTACATTCCCCGCTGTCTGAGAGCTCAACTGCGTACCTGAGCCGGGTACGTTGATAGATGTTCTGAAAAGTCACATTAGTTAATGTAGCAACTACCTGGTTTCGGTAAAGGTAGATCGGGTGGTCAAATGGGTTGAGGAACCAAACGGGCAACTTCCCTTGTTTAACATACACTATGCTCTTAGCGACCAAGGCCTGTAAGGATGTTTTCCTGAAATCTGGTTCGACTAAGGCTTCATAATCTCGTCCGCGAGGGCCGATTTTGCTTTTACACCATAATATGGTCTCAGTGTTGGGTTCCAATGTGACAGCATGGTGTTCGGCAACTCTTACTTTCCCTACATGTCCACTAGCACTGGTGAAGTTCTGTTGTGCTCGTAATGTTTTCATCACTCTTTCGAAACTCCTCTTGTCCTGCGCTGAGCATACCTCCGCTTCTCTTTGTAGAGCATTTACCAACTCATTGGGGCAGTGTTGCAATACGTTCATTCCTAATATCACTGCGGGTACCCCCTTCTCATCTATGTTGGTGATGATACATCCTTGTTGACGTAGACATGTGTCAACTATTTGAATGTCACACTCCCAGTAACCACGGCAGGGAATTAGCTGACCATCACTGGCCAATAAATGTAACCAATTCGGAGGTGGTGGGATGAGATCCTCATCTTGCCAATGTTCACAAAACTTATTCCATTGTATTGTTGTTACTTGTGATCCGGTATCCAATAAAGCCGAAATCTCTATTCCGTTAATACATATCCCAAGACTGGGGCATTGTCCTACATACTTCATTCGGTGCATTTTTCTTCTTGGACCTAATTGTTGGAAGTCTCCCGAGGGTCGGTCCGCTGCCGCAGGATTTCCGAGTTTAAAGCCTCCGATCGGCACTGTCGTTCTATGTGTCCGCTTTGCTGACACCTGCGACAAATGGGTCGCCCCTGTTGATCGAATTGGTCTGTTGAGCGTCTCCCAAACTTAGTTGGAGATCTCCAATTATCTCCGCAGGGCCTTTGCGCAGGTCTCCAATTTCTTTGTCGTTCTATTCTCCAATTTCCCGAGTTTTCTCGTGATTGATCTCTCCATGCCTTAACTTCTCGAGCTAGTTCCGCAACTTGTTTACTTAGTGCGTCAACGATACTACTTGTGGCTGGATGTTCATGTTGCACGGTAGAAGTCACGTGTGGGCGGGGTGAGTATTCACGTTTATCAGCACTGGTTCCTAAGATCTTTATGGCGGTCTCTTTAAAGTCCAAAAAAGTTTTGTCTGGTGCTTGATTCTGTAACAATTTAAGATGGGACTTGGCACTCTCCTCTTTTATTCCCTCAATAAACTGGTCGATCAGAGTTTTGTCTACATCTCGGACTTCCTCGGAATCCATTTGTTGGATAGCTTTCAAAGCTTCTTGCAGACTCAGTGCAAAATCACGTACTGATTCCCCATGTTGTTGCGTCCTAGCGTAAAAATGTGTCTTTAATTCAGAGAGGGTTTTAATCTCGAATATTCGTGCCAATTTCTCAAATACTTGTTCCACCGTTTTTTTCTTCCAGTCAGGCCATGAGATGACTTCTCTTAAAGCGGACCCCTTTATTTGTCCTTTTATTACTTCGACCTTTTGGCTTTCCGTGAGGGAGTATAGTTTAAACATCGAACTCAATTTTGCTTTAAAGTCTTTGAAATTTTCAGTTCCTCTATTTTCCACTTCCCCAGAGTAACTAGGAAGCCAAGGTGCACCGAAATAATAAGGCATTGTTATTGGGGTCAAATCGTTCGCCCCTTCCTGGGCGCCGCTACTGCTTGAAGCCGGTGATTCTTTATCCATTGTGTCTGTGGGAACTTGCTTGCCAGAAGTCTCTGATCCTGTTCTGATGCCAGAAAATGGTTATGTAACCCCCCAGTCCGCAGGTATGCTGGAATATCGTAATCCCTGGATGATGGTACTCCGCTATCTTGCTGTTACCAGCACCCCGTGACAGAGAGGCAAGCGTTAATAGTTCCCTTTTGAAATGCAGACACAACCTGACATGTAATGCGTACAACACGATTTTATTTCTTCTGTAAATAATAACAGAATTACTTCCAAACAGTTGATTACACCCAGCATAAGCACTACTACAGGATATAGAATAGAGCCAGGTGAACAACAAACAAAAAAAAAACAGCAATAAGTTACTGATGAAAGCAGGATAGGTAGAACAAGGGGGGGGGGGAGGGTCGCACAGGCCTATATAAATATTAATCAATGATTATTAATAAGTCACACAAAGTCCTTTCCCATATATTTAAATCTTATTGTATGTCTATCAATCGAATTCTATGGGAGGTGCTCCTGGGAATAAGTTATACACATGTAGAGACCAAAAAGAAAAAAGTATTCCCTATCATGGGCACACTCGGACCTTGTGACACAAAACTCAAAGTCAAATATCAAACTGACATTTGACCACTGATATTTAAAATATAACTTTTATTAAGTATCTTAAAACATCTGCGAAAATATTGTGCAAGTGAAATCAGGTGCAAAAATAATAAACAAAATGTGAAATAAAGTTAAAAATTCAGTCACTGCTGCCTTTTCATATTTCACTCTCTCAAGTGTTTAAGATGTATCCATTTTTGTTGCAAAAGAATCTTTTCTTTACTATGCTATTGGAAACAAATTATCCTTTGAAGGTACCTCTGTGAGAATTATGAAGGACTAAATTGTCGTTCTTAACTGACAGTCTCTCATTTATGGTGGTGTGCGCACCACTTTAACCATAAATTCTAATCACGTATTTGTGCCCTATGTGATATCTATAATAGATCCTTTATTGTGACTGTCTATCTCACAGAATATCCCAAATAGCCCTCTATCTCCACTTTCTGATTCCTAATGCAATATGATGTGATATGATTCTCTTCTCCTATATTCGACTTTGCTTGAGATCGTCAAGTTGTGAATTTATTAACGTAGGTCATATACTTTATAGTGAGACTAAAGGTAATCGCAGCAAGTGATACTGCTGAATCAGTAATCTCAACGTACTGTGTGTTATGCCTATAATGATCTTAATTTGTGTCACATGTATTTCTATCTCACCCGCTGGGAAGATGTAACGATGATCTGTTATTAATATGTTATATCATATACTAATGTTTGCATATTATCCTTCTCTTGCATAACCCAGCTTATACCTGCTGGTCGTAGTGATAGTATGTTATTGGTACGTTATGTCATATAGTACTTTTAGACCTGGCTGGTATTTCAACCTTCTATAACATATTCCAGCTTATACCTGCTGATTTTTGTTTGTATCTATAATACTATGTTCATCATCAAGAGTCCATATAGCAATCCCCTACAGGGTAGTGACACTATACCCCACACAGTCGTTGATGTTTTACACTCAAGCTAAGTTCCTAATAGAAACCACAATGTTAGATATGACGGCTACTTGTTTGTGACACGTTACACACTGAAAGCAGGATAGTTAAGGTTCTTCTATATCGGACTCAGGTAACCCGCGTTAGCGATACAGGTGGCAGGTAAGCAGGTAACTCGTGCGCAATCGAAGCAGGTTGGTTATGGCTTCTAAACAATAAACAGTCTCAGGTAACCAGCGTCAGCAATACAGGTGGAAGGTAAGCAGGTAACTGGTGCACAATTGAAGCAGGCTGGTTAAGGCTTCTAAACAACAGTCTCTGGTAACCAGCATTAGCAATACAGGTGGCAGATAAGTAGGGAACTTGTGCACAATTAAAGCAGGCTGGTTATGGTTTATAAACAACAGTCTCAGGTAACCAACGTTAGCAATACAGGTGTCAGGTAAGCAGGTAACTGGTGCACAATTGAAGCAGGCTGGTTATGGCTTCTAAACAACAGTCTCAGGTAACCAGCATTAGCAATACAGGTGGCAGATAAGTAGGGAACTTGTGCACAATTAAAGCAGGCTGGTTATGGCTTCTAAACAACAGTCTCAGGTAACCAGCGTCAGCAATACAGGTGGCAGGTAAGCAGGTAACTGGTGCATAATTGAAGCAGGCTGGTTATGGCTTCTAAACAACAGTCTCAGGTAACCAGCGTCAGCAATACAGGTTGAAGGTAAGCAGGTAACTGGTGCACAATTGAAGCAGGCTGGTTATGGCTTCTAAACAACAGTCTCAGGTAACCAGCGTTAGCAATACAGGTGGCAGGAAAGCAGGGGACTTGTGCACAATTAAAGCAGGCTGGTTATGGCTTCTAAACAACAGTCTCAGGTAACCAGCGTTAGCAATACAGGTGGCAGGAAAGCAGGGGACTTGTGCACAATTAAAGCAGGCTGGTTATGGCTTCTAAACAACAGTTTCAGGTAACCAGCGTTAGCAATACAGGTGGCAGGTACGCAGGTAATTGGTGCACAATTGAAGTAGGCTGGTTATGGCTTCTAAACTACAGTCTCAGGTAACCAGCGTCAGCAATACAGGTGGAAGGTAAGCAGGTAACTGATGTTATGATTCCCGTACTCCAGACCAGAAGAGATCTTATGGCAGAGGTCTGAGTACTGGGAAGATATGCTGGTTGTGGGAGCAGGAGAGCCTAGTAACCCCGGGCGCCCTAACTCCGTTGTCTCGCCCGTGTTATCAGAAATCCCTTGCGAGACTATGGTTGCTTGAGCCCATGGCAACCGCGTTCGAAGGGCGGATTATGTCTGCCCAACCCCGATGCCCCCGCAGGTCTTAATGGGAGAAAAAGGGAAATCCGAGACAGGGTGATAACAAGGGGCCCTCTGACTAAGCAACCAGGCCAGGGGTTACAAGCTAACTAACTTTAACCAAAGGTATGTGCGGACTAGCCGCCAGGGAAAAGGACAACCAAAGAACCACTGATCCGTTACTCCTATCCAGCACCGCTGGATACCAGAGTGGATCTGTGGGAGCGGAATCCTCCGCAAAAGCTCCAGAACACAAATTAACTAAATAATAAACAGTTAGCGGACAAGCCGCAACACACGGCTGAGCCGCGACTCACGAACACCACAGGATGTTAAAGGTGCTCGGTCAGACTCCAGGAATAGATGGCAAACTTCCGAGTACAGGATCTCTGAGGACAGGAACAACCGGATTGAGCAGGACTGGAAACTCTCTGTAGCAGACACAGGCAAACAGGAAGCTATCACCGGCGTCTGTAAGAAGTCCTGAGGGTGCCTTTATTCAGGAACCCTCCAATCAAGATCCAGACAGGGTAATCAATGGAAATGCCGTGCAGCTTGCATGCTGCACGGCCAGCACATAATCAGGTAATTTAGGACAGACCCAGCAACGGGGAACGCGGCTGAACGTGGCGTCCCTGTTGCTAAGGTCAGAGCGGCTCTGTGCGCCCGGCGTCTAGCGTTGCCAGGGAGCCGGCGGCTGAACGCGCACGGCGTCCCTGGTTGCTAGGCGCCGGGCCGCACCGACGAGCGGACCCCGGCGCCTAACAGTACCCCCCCTTGAGGAGGGGTCAAGGAACCCCTAAAGCCAGGTTTCTGAGGAAATTCTCGAAAAAATGCCCTTTTGAGACTTGGGGCATGAAGGTCCTCATCCAGGACCCAAGACCTTTCCTCTGGCCCATAACCTCTCCAATGTACCAAAAAATAAAGCCGACCCCGGGACAACTTGGAATCGAGAACCTTCTCCACCAAGAACTCCTGCTGACCCTGTACATTTACTGGAGATCTCCCCTGAGATATTCTACGAGGAAATCTACTGGACGAAACATAAGGTTTAAGCAATGAGCAATGGAAGGTATTTCCGATCCGTAAAGTTTTTGGTAAGCGTAACCGGAAAGCAACTGGATTGACTTTTTTGATAATGAGAAATGGTCCAATAAATCTAGGACCCAATCTGGCTGAGGTTTGTCGGAGTTTAATGTTGCGAGTCGACAACCACACCCTGTCTCCTACTTTAAAAGTGCACGGCCGCCGGAGTCTGTCAAAAAATGCTGCTTTTCTGAGAGCCAGGTGCACTTTTTTCCAAATAAGTTTAAGATGAGAGGTCAGGGCCAGAGAGGAGACAGAGGAATGTTGAAAAAATGAATTAGCTCTGGGGTGAAAACCAAAACTGCAAAAAATGGAGACACATTGGTGGAGGAATGACAGGCATTATTATAAGCAAACTCCGCCAATGGAAGAAACTCAGACCAGTCATTTTGGAGTTTGGCCGAGTACAAACGCAAATATTGTTTAAGAGATTGGTTAACTCGCTCAGTCTGTCCATTGGATTGGGGATGATAGCCGGAGGTTAATGATAATTTCATCTTCAACGAAGCACAAAAGGACTTCCAAAATTGTGCAATGAATTGTGGACCCCTGTCAGAGACAATATCAGTGGGTAAGCCATGGAGTCTGAAAACATGGCGGAGGAACAAGACTGCCAATCCCTGGGCAGATGGCAATCGGGGAAGAGCAATGAAATGGGCCATTTTGCTAAAACGGTCCACTACCACCCATATGACTCGGCATCCGGCTGACAGAGGGAGGTCCACCACAAAATCCATGGAGATATGCGACCATGGCCTAAGGGGAACATTCAAGGGCATAAGTTGACCTATAGGCAAAGAACGGGGAACTTTATGCTGTGCACAGACCTGACAAGAAAAAACAAACTCTTTAATGTCTTTGGAAAGACCAGGCCACCATACTGAGCGGGAGACTAATTCCAAAGTCTTAGCGATTCCCGGATGCCCGGCAACCTTGCTATCATGAAACTCCGCCAAAACAGTAGCTCTCAAAAACTCAGGGACAAAAAGACGACCAGCAGGAGTATTTCCAGGAGCTTGATGTTGAAGCAGCTTTAACTGGGTAAATACATCCTGTGTGAGGCCTGCCCGAATGACTGAAGACGGAAGTATGGGAGTAACAGGACTGTTGTCTTGAACTGGAAGAAAACTGCGTGACAGGGCATCTGCCTTAGTATTCTTGGAACCTGGCCTGAAGGTGATAATGAATTTGAAACGAGTAAAAAATAAAGCCCAACGAGCCTGCCGGGCATTCAGTCGTTTGGCAGATTCAATGTATTGAAGATTTTTGTGATCAGTCAAAACTGAAATGGTATGGGTCGCTCCTTCAAGCCAATGCCTCCACTCCTCGAAAGCCCATTTAATAGCCAGCAATTCCCGGTTACCAACATCGTAGTTGGATTCTGCAGATGAGAATTTCCTGGACATAAAGGCACAAGGATGTAATTCAAGGGAATCTGGATCCTTCTGAGAAAGGATAGCCCCTACTCCAACCTCCGAGGCATCAACCTCAACAATGAAAGGCAATTCTGGGTTGGGATGTCTAAGGACAGGGGCTGAGACAAAGGCTTGTTTCAAGGCCTGAAAAGATAACTCAGCTTCACATGACCAATTGGTAGGATCTGCTCCCTTCTTAGTAAGTGCCACAATGGGAGCAACTAGGTCAGAGAAAGAGTGAATAAATCTTCTATAGTAGTTTGCAAACCCTAAAAAGCGCTGAATTGCTTTTAAATTGGTGGGTTGCGCCCAACTAAGGATGGCTTGGAGCTTCTTCGGTTCCATACGGAATCCCCGAGGGGAAATAATGTACCCTAAAAAGGATACCTCCGTGACATGAAATTCACACTTCTCCAGTTTGGCATATAGGTGATTTTCACGTAATTTCTTTAGCACCTGACGCACCTGGGTAACATGTTGTTCTTCAGAGTCAGAATATATTAAAATATCGTCTAAGTAGACTACAACGAATCTTCCAAGAAATTCACGGAGCACATCATTAATGAGATCCTGGAAAACTGCCGGAGCGTTTGACAGGCCGAATGGCATAACCAGATACTCATAGTGGCCTGATTGAGTACTGAATGCCGTTTTCCACTCATCCCCTGACTTGATTCTGATGAGGTTATATGCTCCTCTAAGGTCAATTTTGGAAAAAATCACAGCCGAACGTAGCTGATCAAAGAGGACAGAGATCAGCGGCAGAGGGTAAGTATTCTTTACTGAGATTTTATTCAAAGCTCTAAAGTCAATGCAGGGTCTGAGTGAACCATCCTTCTTCTCTACGAAGAAGAAACCTGCACTTAATGGGGATTTAGATGGCCTGATAAAACCTTTCCCAAGGCTTTCTTTCACATACTCATTCATGGCCATAGTTTCAGGACCAGACAATGCATATAACCTTCCTTTAGGCAACGTGGCACCAGGAATTAGCTCAATGGCACAATCGTAAGGCCTATGGGGAGGCAGAATATCCGCATTGCCCTTGGAAAACACGTCGACAAAATCCTGATATTCCTCAGGAATGGGTGCAGGAACGGCGGCAGCTACTCGGATAGGAAGCGTAATACATTCTTTACTACAGATGGTACCCCATTGTAAGATCTCCCCCGACTGCCAATCAATGATGGGATTATGAAAGGCCAGCCAAGGGTGACCCAGAACCACAGGAACTGCTGGACAATGAGTAAGGAAAAACTCAATCTTTTCAGAATGCAGGGCACCCACCGAGAGTAAAACAGGAGGTGTACCTAGAGAAATAACCCCATTGGACAAGGGACTCCCATCTAAACCATGCATGGTGACACACCTACCCAAGGTTAACTGAGGAATACCTAAGGCCTTGGCCCATGTTAAATCCATAAAGTTCTCTGCAGCTCCACTGTCCACAAAAGCAGAGACCGAGGAACAGAGGCTGCCAAAGGAAACTTTAGCAGGAACTAACAGTGAATTATTTGAGGAGATGAGCTGCAGACCAAAGTGAACCCCCTCACAACTCACTTGGTCAGGAAGTTTCCCGATTTGTTCGGACAACTACGGGCAAAATGTCCCTTACCTCCACAGTATAAACAAAGACCAGAATTTTGCCTCCTGGTTCTTTCTTCAGGAGACAATTTAGAGAGACCTATCTGCATAGGCTCCTCCATGTCTACAGGAATGGAAAGCACACAAGGAGAAGACCCGACAGATGCCCCTTTTTCAGCCCTCCGCTCTCTGAGCCGACGATCTATCTTAATAGAGAGCTCCATGAGTTTATCGAGAGTCTCAGGAGCGGGATACTGAAGGAGACTGTCTTTTATAGATTCAGATAAGCCGAGGCGAAACTGACTGCGCAGGGCTGGGTCATTCCATCCACAGTCGTTCGACCAACGGCGAAACTCCGTACAATAATTCTCTGCGGGATTCCTACCCTGTCTAAGAGCACGCAACTGACTCTCAGCGGACGCCTCTCTATCAGGGTCGTCATACAATAGCCCTAAAGATTTTAAAAAGGCGTCTACAGACGATAAGGCCGGATCGTCTGTCTTTAAACCAAAAGCCCAGGTCTGAGGATCCCCCTGAAGCAGAGAAATAATAATTCCAACCCGCTGAGCCTCCGTACCTGAGGAGACTGGTCTTAAACGAAAATAAAGTTTACAAGACTCTTTAAAATTAAAAAACTGTTTTCTATCCCCAGAAAAACGGTCAGGCAGATGCATTTTTGGTTCAGGGATGACCCTCGGGGAAGTCCGTAACAGATCTTCCTGTGACCTCACCCGGAGAGACAGATCCTGAACCATCTGAGTAAGTTCTTGAATCTGACTAACTAGAAGCTGGCCAGGATTTGGCCCAATACCGGCGGGATTCATGAGGCCGACAAAATCTCCCAACTGAATAAGTGAAAAAATTAACTCCTGTTAATTTAAATTTTTTCTTTTGTCTGGCCGGTGATAATGTTATGATTCCCGTACTCCAGACCAGAAGAGATCTTATGGCAGAGGTCTGAGTACTGGGAAGATATGCTGGTTGTGGGAGCAGGAGAGCCTAGTAACCCCTGGCGCCCTAACTCCGTTGTCTCGCCCGTGTTATCAGAAATCCCTTGCGAGACTATGGTTGCTTGAGCCCATGGCAGCCGCGTTCGAAGGGCGGATTATGTCTGCCCAACCCCGATGCCCCCGCAGGTCTTAATGGGAGACAAAGGGAAATCCGAGACAGGGTGATAACAAGGGGCCCTCTGACTAAGCAACCAGGCCAGGGGTTACAAGCTAACTAACTTTAACCAAAGGTATGTGCGGACTAGCCGCCAGGGAAAAGGACAACCAAAGAACCACTGATCCGTTACTCCTATCCAGCACCGCTGGATACCAGAGTGGATCTGTGGGAGCGGAATCCTCCGCAAAAGCTCCAGAACACAAATTAACTAAATAATAAACAGTTAGCGGACAAGCCGCAACACACGGCTGAGCCGCGACTCACGAACACCACAGGATGTTAAAGGTGCTCGGTCAGACTCCAGGAATAGATGGCAAACTTCCGAGTACAGGATCTCTGAGGACAGGAACAACCGGATTGAGCAGGACTGGAAACTCTCTGTAGCAGACACAGGCAAACAGGAAGCTATCACCGGCGTCTGTAAGAAGTCCTGAGGGTGCCTTTATTCAGGAACCCTCCAATCAAGATCCAGACAGGGTAATCAATGGAAATGCCGTGCAGCTTGCATGCTGCACGGCCAGCACATAATCAGGTAATTTAGGACAGACCCAGCAACGGGGAACGCGGCTGAACGTGGCGTCCCTGTTGCTAAGGTCAGAGCGGCTCTGTGCGCCCGGCGTCTAGCGTTGCCAGGGAGCCGGCGGCTGAACGCGCACGGCGTCCCTGGTTGCTAGGCGCTGGGCCGCACCGACGAGCGGACCCCGGCGCCTAACAACTGGTGCACAATTGAAGCAGGCTGGTTATGGCTTCTAAATAACAGTCTCAGGTAACCAGCGTTAGCAATACAGGTGGCAGGAAAGCAGAGGACTTGTGCACAATTAAAGCAGGCTGGTTATGGCTTCTAAACAACAGTCTCAGGTAACCAGCATTAGCAATACAGGTGGCAGGTACGCAGGTAACTGGTGCACAATTGAAGCAGGCTGATTATGGCTTCTAAACAACAGTCTCAGGTAACCAGGTCAGCAATACAGGTGGAAGGTAAGCAGGTAACTGGTGCACAATTGAAGCAGGCTGGTTATGGCGTCTAAACAACAATCTCAGGTAACCAGCGTTAGCAATGAAGAATGATCAATACCAGCATTCACTTGTAGTGGATCAATGAATAAACATTAGCTATAACACTGCTGGGCGAGTTAGCATAGAAGAACAATCAATACCAGCATTCACTTGTAGTGGATCAATGTATAAACATTAGCTATAACACTGCTGGGCAGAGTTAGCATAGAAGAACAATCAATACCAGCATTCACTTGTAGTGGATCAATGAATAAACATTAGCTATAACACTGCTGGGCGGAGTTAGCATAGAAGAACAATCAATACCAGCATTCACTTGTAGTGGATCAATGTATAACACCCCAAAATACAGAATACGGACAGCGGAAGGGTCAAGGGTGAAACAGGGATACTGTACAATGAGGGGTACAACCCCTATTAAACTGGATCATAGGGCACCAGAACAAACTAAGAAGGAGAGCTTACTCCCTTCTGAGATAAATGTGTGGGCACCAGGAACAAGGGGAGCCTAATCCCTAAATTAATTTAAAATACCCCCTATGCAGAGTTCCTGCAGCGGAAGGGTTAACTCTAGGCAGAGTGTGGCAGCGGAAGGGTTATCGCTGGTTCTCACCACTAGCTGCGGCGCTTCTGCCACCTCCGACCCTCCACAACTTCAACACTGCCCGGGATGCTGAGCACTGCACCGGGGATGCGCATTTGAGCAGATGTTGGCCCCTGGATCCAGTCCTCCGTCTCCTGGCTCGGTCACTGGCGTCCTCGCGAGCTGCAGGGAGCAGCAAGTTGGTCCGCTCCGTCCTCCAGATCCCTGGTCCCTCATTCCTCCCCTCCTCCGCTGACAGCAGCTTCTTTTAAAGGGGAAAGTCTCCTCTACTCCACCCACGGTCTCTCTGTTTACTGGATGTTGCCGCCGGTCGTCGCCCGCCACAGAGTCCTTTTCCCCTGCAACTTCAGGGGTCCAATCTGCACGGGGCCTCCATTCCCGGGCTTACTGTTACTGAGGCAGGGGGGATAATTTCGGAGGGCTGAAGGCGCCAAACTCAGGGCTCTTCTGCCCTGCAACTGCAGGGAATCCAATCGTTGCCGGCTCCATTTCCCGGGGCTGGCTGTTGCTGAGGGAGGGAATATTTGTGGAAGGTTTGAGATGCCCATTTCTTTTCTTTCACGTCAAGAGTTGTCAGGCATCTATCACACAACCCTTGTTAATCTATGGGCCATTTGCGTCCATACAGTGTAAAAGGGGCTCTATTACCCGAGAAGAGAGAGGGGGAAAAAAAAAAACTCCCTACAAATATAGGTGCCCACACATTTATCTCAGAAGGGAGTAAGCTTTCCTTCTTAGTTTGTTCTGGTGCCCTATGATCCAGTTTAATAGGGGTTGTACCCCTCATTGTACAGTACACCTGTTTCACCCTTGACCCTTTCGCTGTCCGTATTCTGTATTTTGGAATGTTATACATTGATCCACTACAAGTGAATGCTGGTATTGATTGTTTTTCTATGCTAACTCCGCCCAGCAGTGTTATAGCTAATGTTTATTCATTGATCCACTACAAGTGAATGCTGGTATTGATTGTTCTTCTATGCTAACTCCGCCCAGCAGTGTTATAGCTAATGTTATACATTGATCCACTACAAGTGAATGCTGGTATTGATTGTTCTTCTATGCTAACTCCACCCAGCGGTGTTATAGCTAATGTTATACATTGATCCACTACAAGTGAATGCTGGTATTAATTTTTCTTCTATGCTAACTCCGCCCAGCAGTGTTCTTTCTAATGTTATACATTGATCCACTACAAGTGAATGCTGGTATTGATTGTTCTTCTATGCTGACTCCGCCCAGCAGTGTTCTTGCTAATGTTATACATTGATCCACTACAAGTTAATACTGGTATTGGATTGTTCTTCTATGCTAACTCCGCCCAGCAGAGTTATAGCTAATGTTTATTCATTGATCCACTACAAGTGAATGCTGGTATTGATTGTTCTTCTATGCTAACTCCGCCCAGCAGTGTTATAGCTAATGTTTATACATTGATCCACTACAAGTGAATGCTGGTATTGATTGTTCTTCTATGCTAACTCCACCCAGCAGTGTTATAGCTAATGTTATACATTGATCCACTACAAGTGAATGCTGGTATTGATTGTTCTTCTATGCTAACTCTGCCCAGCAGTGTTATAGCTAATGTTTATTCATTGATCCACTACAAGTGAATGCTGGTATTGATCATTCTTCATTGCTAACGCTGGTTACCTGAGACTGTTGTTTAGAAGCCATAACCAGCCTGATTCAATTGTGCACAAGTCCCCTGCTTTCCTGCCACCTGTATTGCTAACGCTGGTTACCTGAGACTTTTGTTTAGAAGCCATAACCAGCCTGCTTCAATTGTGCACCAGTTACCTGCTTACCTTCCACCTGTATTTCTGACGCTGGTTACCTGAGACTGTTGTTTAGAAGCAATAACCAGCCTGCTTCAAGTGTGCACCAGTTACCTGCGTACCTGCCACCTGTATTGCTAACGCTGGTTACCTGAGACCAGGGGTGTATCTACCTATTGGCCAGGATGGCACTCGCCAGGGGCGCCAAGCAAAGAGGGGGCGACGCCTGGCTTTGCCACCCGAGGCCAAAGGATAGAAAAGCAGTACTGTCAGACTTTACCTAGTGAGAGTCTGTTACTGCTGGAGCGGCGCTGGTGTCCGGCAGCACCGCACTTGTAATCTGACTCAAAATAAACTACAGCTCCCAGCAGCCCTTGTCAGGCTGTGGGAAAGGTGGGTTAGGGGGGAGGGATGGTGTAACGTGAATACAAGACACTACTGTGCGGTGTAATGTGAATGAGGGACACTACTGTATAATTTGAATTGGAAGTACTATTGTGTCCACGCCCTTCCCCCACAAGACCATGCCCCATTTCCAATGCTCACACCTTATTCCAAATGTGTGTAGGGAGGGCGCCAGCCCCTTACTTTGCCAGGGGCGCTCGGACCCCTAGATACACCCCTGCCTGAGACTGTTGTTTAGAAGCCATAACCAGCCTGCTTTAATTGTGCACAAGTCCTCTGCTTTCCTGCCACCTGTATTGCTAACGCTGGTTACCTGAGACTGTTGTTTAGAAGCCATAACCAGCCTGCTTCAATTGTGCACCAGTTACCTGCTTACCTGCCACCTGTATTACTAACGCTGGTTACCTGAGACTGTTGTTTAGAAGCCATAACCAGCCTGCTTCAATTGTGCACCAGTTATCTGCTTACCTTCCACCTGTATTGCTGACGCTGGTTACCTGAGACTGTTGTTTAGAAGCCATAACCAGCCTGCTTTAATTGTGCACAAGACCTCTGCTTTCCTGCCACCTGTATTGCTAACGCTGGTTACCTGAGACTGTTGTTTAGAAGCCATTACCAGCCTGCTTCAATTGTGCACCAGTTACCTGCCACCTGTATTACTAACGCTGGTTACCTGAGACTGTTGTTTAGAAGCCATAACCAGCCTGTTTTAATTGTGCACAAGTCCCCTGCTTTCCTGCCACCTGTATTGCTAACGCTGGTTACCTGAGACTGTTGTTTAGAAGCCATAACCAGCCTGCTTCAATTGTGCACCAGTTACCTGCTTACCTTCCACCTGTATTGCTGACGCTGGTTACCTGAGACTGTTGTTTAGAAGCCATAACCAGCCTGCTTCAATTGTGCACCAGTTACCTGCGTACCTGCCACCTGTATTGCTAATGCTGGTTACCTGAGACTGTTGTTTAGAAGCCATAACCAGGCTGCTTTAATTGTGCACAAGTCCTCTGCTTTCCTGCCACCTCTATTGCTAATGCTGGTTACCTGAGACTGTTGTGTAGAAGCCATAACCAGCCTGCTTCAATTGTGCACAAGTCCACTGTTTTCCTGCCACCTGTATTGCTAATGCTGGTTCCCTGAGACTGTTGTTTAAAAGCCATAGCCAGCCTGCTTCAATTGTGCACAAGTCCCCTGCTTTCCTGCAACCTGTTTTCCTAATGCTGGTTACCTGAGACTGTTGTTTAGAAGCCATAACCAGCCTGCTTCAATTGTGCACCAGTTACCTGCTTACCTTCCACCTGTATTGCTGACGCTGGTTACCTGAGACTGTTGTTTAGAAGCCATAACCAGCCTGCTTCAATTGCGCACGAGTTACCTGCTTACCTGCCACCTGTATCGCTAACGCGGGTTACCTGAGTCCGATATAGAAGAACCTTAACTATCCTGCTTTCATCAGTAACTTATTGCTGTTTTTTTGTTGTTGTTGTTCACCTGGCTTTATTCTATATCCTGTAGTAGTGCTTATGCTGGGTGTAATCAACTGTTTGGATGTAATTCTGTTATTATTTACAGAAGAAATAAAATCGTGTTGTACGCATTACATGTCAGGTTGTGTCTGCATTTCAAAAGGGAACTATTAACGCTTGCCTCTCTGTCATGGGGTGCTGGTAACAGCAAGATAGTGGAGTACCATCAGCCTGGGATTAAGATATTCCAGCATACCTGCGGACTGGGGGGTTACATAACCATTTTCTGGCGTCACGAACAGGATCAGAGACTTCTGGCAAGCAAGTTCCCACAGACACAATGGATAAAGAATCACCGGCTTCAAGCAGTAGCGGCACCCAGGAAGGGGCAAACGTTTTGACCCCAATAACAATGCCTTATTATTTCGGTGCACCTTGGCTTCCTAGTTACTCTGGGGAAGTGGAAAATAGAGGAACTGAAAATTTCAAAGACTTTAAAGCAAAATTGAGTTCGATGTTTAAACTATACTCCCTCACCGAAAGCCAAAAGGTCGAAGTAATAAAAGTACAATTAAAGGGGTCCGCTTTAAGAGAAGTCATCTCATGGCCTGACTGGGAAAAAAAAAACGGTGGAACAAGTATTTGAGAGATTGGCACGAATATTCGAGATTAAAACCCTCTCTGAATTAAAGACACGGTTTTACGCTAGAACGCAACAACATGGGGAATCGGTACGTGATTTTGCACTGAGTCTGCAAGAAGCTTTGAAAGCTATCCAACAAATGGATTCCGAGGAAGTCCGAGATGTAGACAAAACTCTGATCGACCAGTTTATTGAGGGAATAAGAGAGGAGAGTGCCAAGTCCCAGCTTAAATTGTTACAGAATCAAGCACCAGACAAAACTTTTTTGGACTTTAAAGAGACCGCCATAAAGATCTTAGGAACCAGTGCTGATAAACGTGAATGCTCACCCCGCCCACACGTGACTTCTACCGTGCAACATGAACATCCAGCCACAAGTAGTACCGTGTTGACGCACTAAGTAAACAAGTTGCGGAACTAGCTCGAGAAGTTAAGGCATGGAGAGATCAATCACGAGAAAACTCGGGAAATTGGAGAATAGAACGACAAAGAAATTGGAGACCTGCGCAAAGGCCCTTCGGAGATAATTGGAGATCTCCAACTAAGTTTGGGAGACGCTCAACAGACCAATTCGATCAACAGGGGCGACCCATTTGTCGCAGGTGTCAACAAAGCGGACACATAGAACGACATTGCCGATCGGAGGCTTTAAACTCAGAAATCCCGCGGCAGCGGACCGACCCTCGGGAGACTTCCAACAATTAGGTCCAAGAAGAAAAATGCACCGAATGAAGTATGTAGGACAATGCCCCAGTCTTGGGATATGTATTAACGGAATAGAGATTTCGGCTTTATTGGATACCGGATCACACAAGTAACAACAATACAATGGAATAAGTTGTGTGAACATTGGCAAGATGAGGATCTCATCTCACCACCTCCGAATTGGTTACATTTATTGGCCAGTGATGGTCAGCTAATTCCCTGCCGTGGTTACTGGGAGTGTGACATTCAAATAGTTGACACATGTCTACGTCAACAAGGATGTATCATCACCAATGTAGATGAGAAGGGGGTACCCGCAGTGATATTAGGAATGAACGTATTGCAACACTGCCCCAATGAGTTAGTAAATGCTCTACGAAGAGAAGCGGAGGTATGCTCAGCGCAGGACAAGAGGAGTTTCGAAAGAGTGATGAAAACATTACGAGCACAACAGAACTTCACCAGTGCTAGTGGACATGTAGGGAAAGTAAGAGTTGCCGAACACCATGCTGTCACATTGGAACCCAACACTGAGACCATATTATGGTGTAAAAGTAAAATCGGCCCTCGCAGACGAGATTATGAAGCCTTAGTCGAACCAGATTTCAGGAAAACATCCTTACAGGCCTTGGTCGCTAAGAGCATAGTGTATGTTAAACAAGGGAAGTTGCCCGTTTGGTTCCTCAACCCGTTTGACCACCCGATCTACCTTTACCGAAACCAGGTAGTTGCTACATTAACTAATGTGACTTTTCAGAACATCTATCCCGTACCCGGCTCAGGTACGCAGTTGAGCTCTCAGACACGGGGAATGTACAAGATATGAATGACTCGCCATGGTGGGAGAATATAGAGATAGGCACCCCGGGCACTCCTGAAGAACACAGGAACAGAATATTGGAGGTAGTTAAAGAGAATCAGGTGACTTTCAGTCAAACCCCCGAGGACTTTGGCTGTGTAAAGACCATCCAGCATCGAATCCCTACCGGAAATAATCTGCCAATTAGGGAACGACATCGGCCATTAGCCCCAGTGATGTATCAGCCCGTCAAGAAAATGTTGGAAGATATGAAAAGATCAGGAGTCATTAGAGAGAGTTCTAGTCCGTGGGCAGCCCCAATGGTACTAGTACGAAAAAAAGATGGTTCCCTACGGTTTTGTGTGGATTATCGCAAGTTGAATAACATTACTCATAAAGATGCATATCCTCTCCCCAGAATTGAGGAAACATTAACCGCACTTAATTCGGCAAAATATTTCTCCACCTTGGATCTTACTAGTGGATACTGGCAGATACCGGTGGCCCCTGAGGATCGGGAAAAAACCGCCTTCATTACTCCTATGAGCCTGTATGAATTTGTAAGGATGCCATTTGGACTGTGTAACGCACCAGGAACTTTTCAACGGGTTATTGAACACTGCTTAGGATATAAGAATTTTGACATGGTTCTACTCTACCTGGACGACATCATCATCTTCTCTTGCTCATATGAGGAACATCTAAGACATCTTAATGAAGTTTTCCAACAACTGGCGAAATACGGATTAAAAGTGAAACCATCAAAATGTAATCTTTTAAAGACATCCGTACAGTACCTCGGGCATATTGTTAGTCCCGAGGGTATTTCCCCTGATCCGGAAAAGATTTGAGCAGTACAAGAATGGCCAATTCCCAAGACCCTGAAAGACGTTTGAGCATTCCTAGGTTTCGCAGGATATTATCGCAGGTTCATTCAGGACTTCTTCAAGATCGGCTCCCCTCTTTTTGGCCTACTTCGTGGGGTCTCAAAAACACGTTCAGCCCCGAAAGGACCAATTCCTTGGACAGAAACAGAGCAACAATCGTTCGAAGCATTGAAATCGGCCCTGACAAGTGCTCCACTGCTGGCCTACCCAAATTATGAGCAACCCTTCCACCTATATACCGATGCCAGCTATCAGGGGTTGGGGGCAGTCCTTTCTCAAGTTCAAGGAAGCCAGGAAAGAGTGATTGCATACGCCAGTCGGGGACTAACCAAAACTGAACGTAACGATAGTAATTACAGTGCTTACAAGTTGGAACTTCTCGCCGTTGTATGGGCCGTCACTGCAAAATTCAAAAATTATTTGGCAGCCTCTAAATTTACAGTTTTTTCGGATAACAACCCTCTCGCTCACTTGCAGACAGCACGGTTGGGAGCATTAGAACAGAGGTGGTGTTCCAGATTAGCGAATTTCAACTTTTCCATTAAATATCGCAAAGGGAGGCAGCACGACAATGCTGACGCTCTGTCTCGACTACCATTGCAGCTGGAACATAAAGAAGAAGATATCTGGGAGGAAGTCGAACTACCCCCTATCCCCGGGAAGGATAGCCAACAACAACTAATTGTGATGCCTAGGGACTCTACAATTAAACTAAAAAGAGGAAGATCGGAACGGCACCTGGAAGGCCGACATTGGCAAGTGGTTCAAGAAAAGAGTCCAATCATTCAAGAACTAATACAGTTACTTAATTCAGAGGAAGGACTTAGTAGAGACCGGCGACTGCAGGCTGACCCGGAATTGGTGAAACTTTGGAGACAGAGAGAAAAGTTGCAAATTCAAGGGGGGCTCCTTCAGCGCCAATCCATCCACCCGAAGAGTCATCTCTCTACCCTGTAAATTGTGATCCCAAAAACCTATGCGCCTTGTATCCTGAAAAAATATCATGATGAATCAGGACATTTTGGGATCCAGAAAATGTAAAACACTATAAGGGCCCGCTTTTACTGGGTAGGTCTACGCGAGGATCTAGAAAAATGGTGTCGTTCATGTCAATACTGCAACTTGAAGAGGATTCCCGACAAAAAACAGAGAGCTGCTCTTCATCCCATTGTGAGTTCCCAACCTTTGGAGCTGGTGGCATTGGATCATGTCAAATTGGAAGCTAGTCGCAGTGGATATCAGTATGCCTTGACAATCATAGACCATCACACAAAATTTGTTGTCCCGGTAAGAGATTTGTCAGCAAAAACGACCGCCATCACCTTCTGGAAACATTTTGTTCAACCGTATGGCTACCCGGAACAGATTTTAACTGATCAAGGGACAGCATTTGAATCTCAACTATTTGTAGAATTGTGCGAGCTCTATCAGTGTCATAAAATGAGGACAACGGCATACCATCCCCAGTGCAATGGTCTATGTGAAAAGATAAACCAGACTTTGATAAACATGCTTCGGGCTATTCCGTTGCCGCGAAGGCTGGATTGGCCTAGTCTGTTACCAGAACTGACGTTTCTGTACACTAATACCGAACACTGCTCCACTGGATACAATCCTTATTACTTAATGTTTGGGCGACAAGGAAGGCTTCCTGCCGATTTACAGTTGGATATTCCCACCATAATCAATGATGCCTACCCATCCAGGGGAGATTGGGTAAAAGAACATCAGGAGCGAATCAAAGAAGCCAAAATGTTGGTTAAACAGCAGATGGAAGAAGTCCGCTATAAACAAGAAAGATGTTACAACAAGCAAGCATTTGCGGAACCTCTACAAATAGGAGATAGGGTGTGGCTTAGAAAGAATGTCCGATGCAGCAAATTGGACTCATGGTGGGAAGAGGTCCCCTACCTGGTGTCTGCCACCCCAAACCCTGAATTCCCAACATACGTGATTACAGATGGAGTTCAGCAGAAAACTGTTCATCGGAATCGCCTGCGGCTCTGTACCACCCCCATGGAGGATGCTCTGGACTCTGGTGCTCCTGTGACAGAGAGGTTAAGTTTCCCTGCAGACCATCAATATTGCAATCCATTGGATATGCTGTGGTTTATTGGGTTCCCTATGTCAGTTGAGTGTTCCCCACCTGGGAACGAGTCTGAGGATATTGTAACAACCTCTGTACCAAGAATTGAGGACGGAGAAATTAGACGTTCTTCAAGAAGCACTAAAGGAATTCCCCCTCTACGGTATAGAGATTTAGTTTGGCTGCATTGATAAATGGAAGGAACGGAGTTATATTAACCAATAGTCATGTTAATAAAACATGTAAATGTATTGGTTATCTGGAATTTAGAGATTTGTGTTGGTATACGTAAGGAAACGTATATTTTTAAGGGGGGAAGAATGTAATACCCTATATTTGTAGAGAGTTTTTTTTTTCCCCTCTTTCTTCTCGGGTAATAGAGCCCCTTTTACACTGTATGGACGCAAATGGCCCATAGATTAACAAGGGTTGTGTGATAGATGCCCGACAACTCTTGACATAAAAGAAAAGAAATGGGCATCTTAAACCTTCCACAAATATTCCCTCCCTCAGCAACAGCCAGCCCCGGGAAATGGAGCTGGCAACGATTGGATTCCCTGCAGTTGCAGGGCAGAAGAGCCCTGAGTTTGGCGCCTTCAGCCCTCCAAAATTATCCCCCCGGCCTCAGTAACAGTAAGCCCGGGAATGGGGGCCCCGTGCTTATTGGACCCCTGAAATTGAAGGGGAAAATGACTCTGGGGCGGGCGACGACCGGCGGCAACATCCAGTAAACAGAGAGACCGTGGGTGGAGTAGAGAAGACTTTCCCCTTTAAAAGAAGCTGCTGCCAGCGGAGGAGGGGAGGAATGAGGGACCAGGGATCTGGAGGACGGAGCGGACCAACTTGCTGCCCGGAGGGGAAAGGAGGGAGCCCGAAAGAGAAGAGGATCGCTTACCTGGCCGGGTGAGGAGACGGGTCTACGGTTTGCTGAAGATTCAGTGCTGCCTGCCAGACCGGAGGAGAAGGGCTGTCCCGAGTGCTGCTGGATGAAGGGGAGTTTCAGCGCAGAAGACCAGAGCGGCGCGGAGCAACGGTGACGGGGAGAAGCAGGCATCACAGAAGACGACTGCCGCAGAGGACCCTGGTAACCTGTGACGCCGACCGGACGCCTGCAGATAGGGAAAGACCAGAGAGGGAGAAGACGCCGCGGAGGATCCCTGCAGCTCGCGAGGACGCCAGTGACCGAGCCAGGAGCTGGAGGACTGGATCCAGGGGCCGACATCTGCTCAAATGCGCATCCCCGGTGCGGTGCTCAGCAATCCTGGGCAGTGTTGAAGTTGCGGAGGGCCGCAGCTAGTAGTGAGAACCAGCGATAACCCTTCCGCTGCCACACTCTGCCTTGAGTTAACCCTTCCGCTGCAGGAACTCTGCATAGGGGGTATTTTAAATTAATTTAGGGATTAGGCTCCCCTTGTTCCCGATCCCCACACATTTATCTCTGAAGGGAGTAAGCTCTCCTTCTAAGTTTGTTCTGGTGCCCTATGATCCAGTTTAATAGGGGTTGTACCCCTCATTGTACAGTACCCCTGTTTCACCCTTGACCCTTCCGCTGTCCGTATTCTGTATTTTGGGGTGTTATACATTGATCCACTACAAGTGAATGCTGGTATTGATTGTTCTTCTATGCTACCTACGCCCAGCAGTGTTATAGCTAATGTTTATTCATTGATCAACTACAAGTGAATGCTGGTATTGATTGTTCTTCTATGCTAACTCCGCCCAGCAGTGTTATAGCTAATGTTTATACATTGATCCACTACAAGTGAATGCTGGTATTGATTGTTCCTCTATGCTAACTCCGCCCAGCAGTGTTATAGCTAATGTTTATTCATTGATCCACTACAAGTGAAGGCTGGTATTGATCGTTCTTCATTGCTAACGCTGGTTACCTGAGACTGTTGTTTAGAAGCCATAACCAGCCTGCTTCAATTGTGCACAAGTTCCCTGCTTTCCTGCCACCTGTATTGCTAACGCTGGTTATCTGAGACTGTTGTTTAGAAGCCATAACCAGCCTGCTTCAATTGTGCACCAGTTAACTGCTTACCTTCCACCTGTATTGCTGATGCTGGTTACCTGAGACTGTTGTTTAGAAGCCATAACCAGCCTGCTTCAATTGTGCACCAGTTACCTGCGTACCTGCCACCTGTATTGCTAATGCTGGTTACCTGAGACTGTTGTTTAGAAGCCATAACCAGCCTGCTTCAATTGTGCACAAGTCCCCTGCTTACCTTCCACCTGTATTGCTGACGCTGGTTACCTGAGACTGTTGTTTAGAACCCATAACAAGCCTGCTTCAATTGTGCACCAGTTACCTGCTTGCCTGCCACCTGTATTACTAACGCTGGTTACCTGAGACTGTTGTTTAGAAGCCATAACCAGCCTGCTTTAATTGTGCACAAGTTCCCTACTTATCTCAATTGAATACAATTGAAGCAGGCTTGTTATGGCTTCTAAACAACAGTCTCAGGTAACCAGCGTTAGCAATACAGGTGGCAGGAAAACAGTGGACTTGTGCACAATTGAAGCAGGCTGGTTATGGCTTCTAAACAACAGTCTCAGGTAACCAACGTTAGCAATGAAGAACGATCAATACCAGCATTCACTTGTAGTGGATCAATGTATAACATTAGCTATAACACTGCTGGGCGGAGTTAGCATAGAAGAACAATCAATACCAGCATTCACTTGTAGTGGGTCAATGTATAACATTAGCTATAACACTGCTGGGCGGAGTTTGCATAGAAGAACAATCAATACCAGCATTCACTTGTAGTGGATCAATGAATAAACATTAGCTATAACACTGCTGGGCGGAGTTAGCATAGAAGAACAATCAATACCAGCATTCACTTGTAGTGGATCAATGTATAACATAAGCTATAATACCGCTGGGCGGAATTAGCATAGAAGAACAATCAATACCAGCATTCACTTGTAGTGGATCATTGAATAAACATTAGCTATAACACTGCTGGGCGGAGTTTGCATAGAAGAACAATCAATACCAGCATTCACTTGTAGTGGATCAATGAATAAACATTAGCTATAACACTGCTGGGCGGAGTTAGCATAGAAGAACAATCAATACCAGCATTCACTTGTAGTGGATCAATGTATAACACCCCAAAATACAGAATACGGACAGCGGAAGGGTCAAGGGTGAAACAGGGGTACTGTACAATGAGGGGTACAACCCCTATTAAACTGGTTCATAGGGCACCAGAACAAACTAAGAAGGAGAGCTTACTCCCTTCTGAGATAGATGTGTGGGCACCAGGAACAAGGGGAGCCTAATCCCTAAATTAATTTAAAATACCCCCTATGCAGAGTTCCTGCAGCGGAAGGGTTAACTCAAGGCAGAGTGTGGCAGCGGAAGGGTTATCGCTGGTTCTCACCACTAGCTGCGGCGCTTCTGCCACCTCCGACCCTCCACAACTTCAACACTGCCCGGGATGCTGAGCACCGCACCGGGGATGCGCATTTGAGCAGATGTCGGCCCCTGGATCCAGTCCTCCGTCTCCTGGCTCGGTCACTGGCGTCCTCGCGAGCTGCAGGGATCCTCCGCGGCGTCTTCTCCCTCTCTGGTCTTTCCCTCTCCGCAGGCGTCCAGTCGGCGGCACAGGTCACCAGGGTCCTCTGCGGCAGTCGTCTTCTGCGATGCCTGCTTCTCCCCGTCACCGTTGCTCCGCGCCGCTCTGGTCTTCCGCGCTGATCCTCCCCTTCATCCAGCAGCACTCGGGACAGCCCTTCTCCTCCGGTCAGGCAGGCAGCACTGAATCTTCAGCAAGCCGTAGACCCGTCTCCTCACCCGGCCAGGTAAGCGATCCTCTTCTCTTTCGGGCTCCCTCCTTTCCCCTCTGGGCAGCATGTTGGTCCGCTCCGTCCTCCAGATCCCTGGTCCCTCGTTCCTCCTCCCCTCCGCTGGCAGCAGCTTCTTTTAAAGGGGAAAGTCTCCTCTACTCCACCCACGGTCTCTCTGTTTACTGGATGTTGCCGCCGGTCGTCGCCCGCCCCAGAGTCCTTTTCCCCTGCCACTTCAGGGGTCCAATCAGCACGGGGCCGCCATTCCCGGGCTTACTGTTACTGAGGCCGGGGGGATAATTTTGGAGGGCTGAAGGCGCCAAACTCAGGGCTCTTCTGCCCTGCAACTGCAGGAAATCCAATCGTTGCCGGCTCCATTTCCCGGGGCTGGCTGTTGCTGAGGGAATATTTGTGGAAGGTTTGAGATGCCCATTTCTTTTCTTTTATGTCAAGAGTTGTCAGGCATCTATCACACAACCCTTGTTAATCTATGGGCCATTTGCGTCCATACAGTGTAAAAGGGGCTCTATTACCCGAGAAGAGAGAGGGAAAAAAAAAAAATCCCTACAAATATAGGGTATTACTTTTGCTTTTTGGATTTGACATGCCCTCTTTTATGACATTGGGCATTGGCCTTGGCAGACGACGTTGATAGCATTTCATCATCTATGTCATGACTAGTGGCAGCAGCTTCAGCACTAGGAGGAAGTGGTTCTTGATCTTTCCCTATTTTATCCTCCAATTTTTGTTCTCCACTACTTTTCAGGAGTTATATAACACAATATGCGGCACAGGAGAGCGTACCCCTACACCACACAGGGCAAACCCTGTAAAAATTATATTTGGATTAAATGTTAATAACCCCTTTATTTGGAGTAAATAATATACAGCACAGAACACTACCACTGGTCTGATGCAGGACAACACAGCGACACTGTAAGGGACTTATTATACAGCAACACTGGACATATGGCAGCAGAGGACACCACCACTGTGACTGGTCACTGGACTGACTGATGCACAGGACACTACCACTGGTCTGATGCAGGACAACACAGCGACTTATTATACAGCAAGGAACTTATTATACAGCAGCACTGGACATATGGCAGCAGAGGACACCACCACTGTGACTGGTCACTGGACTGACTGATGCACAGGACACTACCACTGGTCTGATGCAGGACAACACAGCGACTTATTATACAGCAAGGAACTTATTATACAGCAGCACTGGACATATGGCAGCAGAGGACACCATCACTGTGACTGGTCACTGGATTGACTGATGCACAGGACACTACCACTGGTCTGATGCAGGACGACACTGTAAGGGACTTATTATACAGCAGCACTGGACATATGGCAGCAGAGGACACCACCACTGTGACTGGTCACTGGACTGACTGATGCACAGGACACTACCACTGGTCTGATGCTGGACAACACAGCGACTTATTATACAGCAAGGAACTTATTATACAGCAGCACTGGACATATGGCAGCAGAGGACACCATCACTGTGACTGGTCACTGGATTGACTGATGCACAGGACACTACCACTGGTCTGATGCAGGACGACACTGTAAGGGACTTATTATACAGCAGCACTGGACATATGGCAGCAGAGGACACCACCACTGTGACTGGTCACTGGACTGACTGATGCACAGAACACTACCACTGGTTTGATGCAGGACAACACAGCGACACTGTAAGGGACTTATTATACAGCAGCACTGGACATATGGTAGCAGAGGACACCTCCACTGTGACTGATCACTGGACTGACTGATGCACAGGACACTACCACTGGTCTGATGCAGGACAACACAGCGACACTGTAAGGGACTTATTACAGCAGCACTGGACATAAGGCAGCAGAGGACACCACCACTATGACTGGTCACTGGACTGACTGATGCAGCTAGGACACTACACTGGACTGAGCAGCACAAGACAGCACTATGGGGGTCATTCCAAGTTGATCGCAGCAGGATTTTTTTTAGCAGTTGGGCAAAACCATGTGCACTGCAGGGGAGGCAGATATAACATTTGCAGAGAGAGTTAGATTTGGGTGGGTTATATTGTTTCTGTGCAGGGTAAATACTGGCTGCTTTATTTTTACACTGCAAATTAGATTGCAGATTGAACACATCTCACCCAAATCTAACTCTCTCTGCCTCCCCTGCAGTGCACATGGTTTTGCCCAACTGCTAAAAAAAATCCTGCTGCGATCAACTTGGAATTACCCCCAATATTCGCCACTCCACTTTTCCGCCGGCACAGACACTCTGGACGGAGACACATCCTCTCACTACACTCTCCAGGACTGGAGTGAAATTGGCGGCGACGCGTGGCTCCTTATATGGTATCCAAACCCCGTGCGAATCCGACAGCAGGATGATGATGTTTTGCCACGTTCTGGTTTCCGAGTCAGGCGGGAAAACCTGAGCTGGACTCGGATCCGGGCTGGAGTCGTGAAGTTTGGTAGGGTTCGGTTTTCTGAGAACCGAACTCGCTCATCTCTAATTTAACCTAGTAAACCTTTCCTCATAATCCAGTGCCTCTAACCCCTTTTTCAATTTTGTGGCTCGCCTCTGTACCCTTTCAAGCTCTAAGATATCTTTTTTATAGTGAGGTGCCCAGAACTGTACACAATATTCACGCTGTGGTTGTACAAATGCTTTATACAGTGGCAGGATTACACTTTCTTCCATTGTCTCGATTCCCCGTTTTATGTATGTTAATACTGTACCTTATTTGCCCTCGTTGCTGCAGTTTGACATTGGGCACTATTCTTACGTTTCTTATCAATGAGCACCCTCAAATTTTTTTCTAATACCGTCTCTCCTAAGTTCTCCCCATTTAATTTGTAGGTTGCATGATTATTATTAGTCCCAAAGTGCATGACTGTGATTTTTCTATATTAAACCTCATTCTCCATTTAGCTGCCCAAAATTCTAGTTTAAATAAATTGTTTTGTTGGGACTCTTATCTGAGTTAAGGGTAATATTTGTATTTTCCATTGATATTGTAAAAATGTAGTGAGAATGATATTAACACAGACAGTTGCATGTAGTGGGTTAAAATGCTAGCTTTTCAAAGAAGATACTATTACTCTAAAATAATGGCATTCAAACAGGGCAGTACTAGAGACCATGGCCAGGCTCAGGTACTTCTCAGGGCAGGGGTGCTTTAAGAGAGGAGGAGGCCCGTGTCCAGCATCCTCCGTTCGGGCCTCCTCCTCTCCGCCGGCAGCGCTGAGAGTTTAAGCACTAGAGGGCTCAGACTCTACTGCGCATGCACAGATCACTGGGAAAATGGCATGGTGGCCAGAGGCGCTTTAAGAGAGGAGGAGGCCTGTGTACTGCCTCCTCCGTACGGGCCCCCTCCTCTCTGCTGGAACACAGTAGAGTCTAAGCACTAGAGGGCCCAGACTCTACTGCGCATGCGCCGATCACCAGGAAAATGGCGCGGCGCCCATTTTCCCAGAGATTTCTCTACTGCACATGCGCAGAACTCTGTGAAAATGGCCACTGCACCATTTTCACTGGGTTTTAACACCGCCAGTGACGTCGGCATGGTACTCCGGAGGGGTGAGAATTAAAAAAATGGGTGCAGTGTATGTGGTGTGGGACCCCTCTGGACTCAGGGGCCCGTGTGCACCGCACACACTGCACACTGCACCCATTCTAGAAACGCCAGTGGTGGTGGCCATTTTTCCAGTGATTTCTCTACTGTGCATGCGCAGAACTCAGTGAAAATGGCTGCTGCGCCATTTTCATTATTTTTTAACAGCGCTGCGGACACTGGCGTGGGACTTTGGAGGGGTGAGTATTCAAAAATTGAATGCAGCGTGTGGCTGTGGGACCGGCACAGCACATACTGTACCCATTATAGATACGCCAGTGTCTAAGGGGCATGGCCTAATAATGGGAGGCGTGGCCCTGCACACTTAGAAAAAAATACTGAAAATATAGTACTTTAAAATGCCTCCCTGGCCACACTGCAGCCCAGCACACAGCAGCGCGTGCTGGGCTGAGGAGAAGATCTGTAGCTGCTGCTGCCAGGGAAAGGTGGTGGTTGGGGGGGGGGGGGGGTGAGGGGGGGGGGGGGGGGCTTGAGCCCTCTCTGGGCCCCTCAATTAGGCCTGAGCCTGGGTAAATAATACCTGCTCCTCCCCGTTCTCAACACCACTGCATTCAAACCTGTTAGATAATTATGCACAGTGTTACTATGTAAAAAATTAAATACAGTATATTAAAATGAACTGGTTCTGTTGCAGAAGATATAAAACATAAATTAACAAACATATTGAAACTGAACATGCGTGGCAGTTAAGGACATTTTGAAATGTGTGTACAAAAACAACTAAAAACAAATGAACAAAAGATTGGAAAAGTAGACTAAAAGTGCTTTGCACGAAGTGTCAAGGCACAGTGCAGAATTTCTGGTACACACCTGCCAATAAACAATTGGTATGCAGACACTAGTCGACATTCATCATAACTGTTGACATTAGACAACAGAATGTCGACAGCAAAAAGGTTAAAATATAGACATCATAAATAGAGATGAACAGGTTCGGTTCTCAGAGAACCGAACCACCCCGGACTTCACGTCACGAGCCCGGATCCGAGTCAGGCTCGGGTTTTCCCGCCTGACTCGGAAACCAGAACGAGGCAAAATGTCATCATCCTGCTGTTGGATTCTCGCGGGGTATGGATTCCATATAAGGAGCCGCGCGTCCCCGCCATTTTCACTCCGGCATTGGAGAGTGTAGAGAGATGATGTGTCTCTCAGTCCTCAGTATCCGTGTCTTGTGCTGCATCTGTCCAGTCACAGTGGTGGTGTCCTCTGCTGCCATATGTCCAGTGCTGCTGTATAAGTCCAGTCCAGTGGTGCTGTGTTGTGCTGCATCAGTCCAGTGGTGGTTTCTTGTGCTGCATCAGTCCAGTCACAGTGGTGGTGTCCTCTGCTGCCATATGTCCAGTGCTTCTGTAAAAGTCCAGACCATTGCAATGGTGCTGTGTTGTCCTGCATCAGTCCAGTGGTGGTGTCCCTGTGCTGCTGTATATGTCCAGTGATACTGCCGTATATTAGAGATGAGCGGGTTCGGTTCCTCTGAATCCGAACCCGCCCGAACTTCATGTTTTTTTACACGGGTCCGAGCGACTCGGATCTTCCCGCCTTGCTCGGTTAACCCGAGCGCGCCCGAACGTCATCATCACGCTGTCGGATTCTCGCGAGGCTCGGATTCTATCGCGAGACTCGGATTCTATATAAGGAGCCGCGCGTCGCCGCCATTTTCACACGTGCATTGAGATTGATAGGGAGAGGACGTGGCTGGCGTCCTCTCCGTTTAGAAATAGATAGGAGAGTGAGAGTGAGACACTTCATTTACTGGAGCTTAGGAGGAGTACTCAGAGAGTGCAGAATTTTGCTGATAGTAGTTAGTTAGTTATACTAGTGACTGACCAGTGAGACCACCAGTGCAGTTTTATTATTATTTAATATAATCCGTTCTCTGCCTGAAAAAAACGATACACAGTGACTCAGTCACATACCATATCTGTGCTCAGCCCAGTGTGCTGCATCATCTATGTATAATATCTGACTGTGCTCACACAGCTTAATTGTGGGGGAGACTGGGGAGCAGTTATAGGTTATAGCAGGAGCCAGGAGTACATATTAAACAGTGCACACTTTTGCTGCCAGAGTGCCACTGCCAGTGTGACTGACCAGTGACCTGACCACACTGACCACCAGTATATTGTGATTGTCTGCCTGAAAAAGTTAAACACTCGTCGTGTGACTTGTGTGGTGTTTTTTTATTCTATAAAAAACTCATTCTGCTGACAGACAGTGTCCAGCAGGTCCGTCATTATATAATATATACCTGTCCGGCTGCAGTAGTGATATATATATATTTTTTATATCATTATTTATCATCCAGTCTATACTAGCAGCAGACACAGTATGGTAGTTCACGGCTGTAGCTACCTCTGTGTCGGCACTCGGCAGTCCATCCATAATTGTATACCACCTACCCGTGGTTTTTTTTTTTTTTCTTCTTTATACATACTACATCTCATTATCATCCAGTCTATATTAGCAGCAGACACAGTACAGTACGGTAGTCCACGGCTGTAGCTATCTCTGTGTCGGCACTCGGCAGTCCATCCATAATTGTATACCACCACCTACCCGTGGTTTTTTTTTCTTTCTTCTTTATACATACTACATCTCATTATCATCCAGTGTATATTAGCAGCAGACACAGTACAGTAGTCCACGGCTGTAGCTACCTCTGTGTCGGCACTCGGCAGTCCATCCATAATTGTATACCACCTACCCGTGGTTTTTTTTTTCTTTCTTCTATATACATACTACATCTCATTATCAACCAGTCTATATTAGCAGCAGACACAGTACGGTAGTCCATGGCTGTAGCTACCTCTGTGTCGGCACTCGGCAGTCCATCCATAATTGTATACCACCTACCCGTGGTTTTTTTTTCTTTCTTCTTTATACATACTACATCTCAATATCATCCAGTCTATATTAGCAGCAGACACAGTACGGTAGTCCACGGCTGTAGCTACCTCTGTGTCGGCACTCGGCAGTCCATCCATAATTGTATACCACCTACCCGTGGTTTTTTTTTCTTTCTTCTTTATACATACTACATCTCATTATCATCCAGTCTATATTAGCAGCAGACACAGTACGGTAGTCCACGGCTGTAGCTACCTCTGTGTCGGCACTCGGCAGTCCATCCATAATTGTATACCACCTACCCGTGGTTTTTTTTTTCTTTCTTCTTTATACATACTACATCTCATTATCAACCAGTCTATATTAGCAGCAGACACAGTACGGTAGTCCACGGCTGTAGCTACCTCTGTGTCGGCACTCGGCAGTCCATCCATAATTGTATACCACCTACCCGTGGTTTTTTTTTTCTTTCTTCTTTATACATACTACATCTCATTATCAACCAGTCTATATTAGCAGCAGACACAGTACGGTAGTCCACGGCTGTAGCTACCTCTGTGTCGGCACTCGGCAGTCCATCCATAATTGTATACCACCTACCCGTGGTTTTTTTTTTCTTTCTTCTTTATACATACTACATCTCATTATCATCCAGTCTATATTAGCAGCAGACACAGTACGGTAGTCCACGGCTGTAGCTACCTCTGTGTCGGCACTCGGCAGTCCATCCATAATTGTATACTAGTATCCATCCATCTCCATTGTTTACCTGAGGTGCCTTTTAGTTGTGCCTATTAAAATATGGAGAACAAAAATGTTGAGGTTCCAAAATTAGGGAAAGATCAAGATCCACTTCCACCTCGTGCTGAAGCTGCTGCCACTAGTCATGGCCGAGACGATGAAATGCCAGCAACGTCGTCTGCCAAGGCCGATGCCCAATGTCATAGTACAGAGCATGTCAAATCCAAAACACCAAATATCAGTAAAAAAAGGACTCCAAAACCTAAAATAAAATTGTCGGAGGAGAAGCGTAAACTTGCCAATATGCCATTTACCACACGGAGTGGCAAGGAACGGCTGAGGCCCTGGCCTATGTTCATGGCTAGTGGTTCAGCTTCACATGAGGATGGAAGCACTCAGCCTCTCGCTAGAAAAATGAAAAGACTCAAGCTGGCAAAAGCAGTAGCACCGCAAAGAACTGTGCGTTCTTCGAAATCCCAAATCCACAAGGAGAGTCCAATTGTGTCGGTTGCGATGCCTGACCTTCCCAACACTGGACGTGAAGAGCATGCGCCTTCCACCATTTGCACGCCCCCTGCAAGTGCTGGAAGGAGCACCCGCAGTCCAGTTCCTGATAGTCAGATTGAAGATGTCAGTGTTGAAGTACACCAGGATGAGGAGGATATGGGTGTTGCTGGCGCTGGGGAGGAAATTGACCAGGAGGATTCTGATGGTGAGGTGGTTTGTTTAAGTCAGGCACCCGGGGAGACACCTGTTGTCCGTGGGAGGAATATGGCCGTTGACATGCCTGGTGAAAATACCAAAAAAATCAGCTCTTCGGTGTGGAAGTATTTCAACAGAAATGCGGACAACAGGTGTCAAGCCGTGTGTTGCCTTTGTCAAGCTGTAATAAGTAGGGGTAAGGACGTTAACCACCTCGGAACATCCTCCCTTATACGTCACCTGCAGCGCATTCATAATAAGTCAGTGACAAGTTCAAAAACTTTGGGCGACAGCGGAAGCAGTCCACTGACCAGTAAATCCCTTCCTCTTGTAACCAAGCTCACGCAAACCACCCCACCAACTCCCTCAGTGTCAATTTCCTCCTTCCCCAGGAATGCCAATAGTCCTGCAGGCCATGTCACTGGCAATTCTGATGATTCCTCTCCTGCCTGGGATTCTTCCGATGCATCCTTGCGTGTAACGCCTACTGCTGCTGGCGCTGCTGTTGTTGCTGCTGGGAGTCGATGGTCATCCCAGAGGGGAAGTCGTAAGCCAACTTGTACTACTTCCAGTAAGCAATTGACTGTTCAACAGTCCTTTGCGAGGAAGATGAAATATCACAGCAGTCATCCTGCTGCAAAGCGGATAACTGAGGCCTTGACAACTATGTTGGTGTTAGACGTGCGTCCGGTATCCGCCGTTAGTTCACAGGGAACTAGACAATTTATTGAGGCAGTGTGCCCCCGTTACCAAATACCATCTAGGTTCCACTTCTCTAGGCAGGCGATACCGAGAATGTACACGGACGTCAGAAAAAGACTCACCAGTGTCCTAAAAAATGCAGTTGTACCCAATGTCCACTTAACCACGGACATGTGGACAAGTGGAGCAGGGCAGGGTCAGGACTATATGACTGTGACAGCCCACTGGGTAGATGTATGGACTCCCGCCGCAAGAACAGCAGCGGCGGCACCAGTAGCAGCATCTCGCAAACGCCAACTCTTTCCTAGGCAGGCTACGCTTTGTATCACCGCTTTCCAGAATACGCACACAGCTGAAAACCTCTTACGGCAACTGAGGAAGATCATCGCGGAATGGCTTACCCCAATTGGACTCTCCTGTGGATTTGTGGCATCGGACAACGCCAGCAATATTGTGTGTGCATTAAATATGGGCAAATTCCAGCACGTCCTATGTTTTGCACATACCTTGAATTTGGTGGTGCAGAATTTTTTAAAAAACGACAGGGGCGTGCAAGAGATGCTGTCGGTGGCCAGAAGAATTGCGGGACACTTTCGGCGTACAGGCACCACGTACAGAAGACTGGAGCACCACCAAAAACTACTGAACCTGCCCTGCCATCATCTGAAGCAAGAAGTGGTAACGAGGTGGAATTCAACCCTCTATATGCTTCAGAGGTTGGAGGAGCAGCAAAAGGCCATTCAAGCCTATACAATTGAGCACGATATAGGAGGTGGAATGCACCTGTCTCAAGCGCAGTGGAGAATGATTTCAACGTTGTGCAAGGTTCTGATGCCCTTTGAACTTGCCACACGTGAAGTCAGTTCAGACACTGCCAGCCTGAGTCAGGTCATTCCCCTCATCAGGCTTTTGCAGAAGAAGCTGGAGACATTGAAGGAGGAGCTAACACGGAGCGATTCCGCTAGGCATGTGGGACTTGTGGATGGAGCCCTTAATTCGCTTAACAAGGATTCACGGGTGGTCAATCTGTTGAAATCAGAGCACTACATTTTGGCCACCGTGCTCGATCCTAGATTTAAAGCCTACCTTGGATCTCTCTTTCCGGCAGACACAAGTCTGCTGGGGTTGAAAGACCTGCTGGTGAGAAAATTGTCAAGTCAAGCGGAACGCGACCTGTCAACATCTCCTCCTTCACATTCTCCCGCAACTGGGGGTGCGAGGAAAAGGCTCAGAATTCCGAGCCCACCCGCTGGCGGTGATGCAGGGCAGTCTGGAGCGACTGCTGATGCTGACATCTGGTCCGGACTGAAGGACCTGACAACGATTACGGACATGTCGTCTACTGTCACTGCATATGATTCTCTCACCATTGAAAGAATGGTGGAGGATTATATGAGTGACCGCATCCAAGTAGGCACGTCACACAGTCCGTACTTATACTGGCAGGAAAAAGAGGCAATTTGGAGGCCCTTGCACAAACTGGCTTTATTCTACCTAAGTTGCCCTCCCACAAGTGTGTACTCCGAAAGAGTGTTTAGTGCCGCCGCTCACCTTGTCAGCAATCGGCGTACGAGGTTACATCCAGAAAATGTGGAGAAGATGATGTTCATTAAAATGAATTATAATCAATTCCTCCGCGGAGACATTGACCAGCAGCAATTGCCTCCACAAAGTACACAGGGAGCTGAGATGGTGGATTCCAGTGGGGACGAATTGATAATCTGTGAGGAGGGGGATGTACACGGTGATATATCGGAGGATGATGATGAGGTGGACATCTTGCCTCTGTAGAACCAGTTTGTGCAAGGAGAGATTAATTGCTTCTTTTTTGGTGGGGGTCCAAACCAACCCGTCATATCAGTCACAGTCGTGTGGCAGACCCTGTCACTGAAATGATGGGTTGGTTAAAGTGTGCATGTCCTGTTTATACAACATAAGGGTGGGTGGGAGGGCCCAAGGACAATTCCATCTTGCACCTCTTTTTTCTTTAATTTTTCTTTGCGTCATGTGCTGTTTGGGGAGTGTTTTTTGGAAGGGCCATCCTGCGTGACACTGCAGTGCCACTCCTAGATGGGCCCGGTGTTTGTGTCGGCCACTAGGGTCGCTTATCTTACTCACACAGCAACCTCATTGCGCCTCTTTTTTTCTTTGCGTCATGTGCTGTTTGGGGAGGGTTTTTTGGAAGGGACATCCTGCGTGACACTGCAGTGCCACTCCTAGATGGGCCCGGTGTTTGTGTCGGCCACTAGGGTCGCTTATCTTACTCACACAGCTACCTCATTGCGCCTCTTTTTTTCTTTGCGTCATGTGCTGTTTGGGGAGGGTTTTTTGGAAGGGACATCCTGCGTGACACTGCAGTGCCACTCCTAGATGGGCCCGGTGTTTGTGTCGGCCACTAGGGTCGCTTATCTTACTCACACAGCTACCTCATTGCGCCTCTTTTTTTCTTTGTGTCATGTGCTGTTTGGGGAGGGTTTTTTGGAAGGGACATCCTGCGTGACACTGCAGTGCCACTCCTAGATGGGCCCGGTGTTTGTGTCGGCCACTAGGGTCGCTTATCTTACTTACACAGCTACCTCATTGCGCCTCTTTTTTTCTTTGCGTCATGTGCTGTTTGGGGAGGGTTTTTTGGAAGGGACATCCTGCGTGACACTGCAGTGCCACTCCTAGATGGGCCCGGTGTTTGTGTTGGCCACTAGGGTCGCTTATCTTACTCACACAGCTACCTCATTGCGCCTCTTTTTTTCTTTGCGTCATGTGCTGTTTGGGGAGGGTTTTTTGGAAGGGACATCCTGCGTGACACTGCAGTGCCACTCCTAGATGGGCCCGGTGTTTGTGTCGGCCACTAGGGTCGCTTATCTTACTCACACAGCTACCTCATTGCGCCTCTTTTTTTCTTTGCGTCATGTGCTGTTTGGGGAGGGTTTTTTGGAAGGGACATCCTGCGTGACACTGCAGTGCCACTCCTAGATGGGCCCGGTGTTTGTGTCGGCCACTAGGGTCGCTTATCTTACTCACACAGCTACCTCATTGCGCCTCTTTTTTTCTTTGCGTCATGTGCTGTTTGGGGAGGGTTTTTTGGAAGGGACATCCTGCGTGACACTGCAGTGCCACTCCTAGATGGGCCCGGTGTTTGTGTCGGCCACTAGGGTCGCTTATCTTACTCACACAGCTACCTCATTGCGCCTCTTTTTTTCTTTGCGTCATGTGCTGTTTGGGGAGGTTTTTTTGGAAGGGACATCCTGCGTGACACTGCAGTGCCACTCCTAGATGGGCCAGGTGTTTGTGTCGGCCACTAGGGTCGCTTAGCTTAGTCATCCAGCGACCTCGGTGCAAATTTTAGGACTAAAAATAATATTGTGAGGTGTGAGGTATTCAGAATAGACTGAAAATGAGTGGAAATGATGGTTTTTGAGGTTAATAATACTTTGGGATCAAAATGACCCCCAAATTCTATGATTTAAGCTGTTTTTTAGGTTTTTTGGAAAAAAACACCCGAATCCAAAACACACCCGAATCCGACAAAAAAAATTCGGTTAGGTTTTGCCAAAACGCGGTCGAACCCAAAACACGGCCGCGGAACCGAACCCAAAACCAAAACACAAAACCCGAAAAATTTCCGGCGCTCATCTCTACCGTATATGTCCAGCGATACTGCCGTATATGCCCAGCGGTACTGCCGTATAAATCCAGTGATCATGCCGTATAATTCCAGTGATCCTGCCATATAATTCCAGTGGTACTGGCGTATAAGTCCAGTCCAGTGATCCTGCCGTATATGTCCAGTGGTAATGCCATATAATTCCAGTGATACTGCCATATATATATATATATATATATACCCTGTTGTAAAGCAGATTACTGAGGCCATAACAATTATGCTGGTGTTAGACGTGCGTCCGGTATCCGCCATTAGTGCAGTGGGACTGCAGTGCCACTCCTAGATGGGCAAGGTGTTTGTGCCGCACACTTGTGTCGCTTAGCTTAGTCATACAGCAACCTTGGTGCACCTCTTTTTCATCTTTGCATCATGTGCTGTTTGGGGCATGATTTTTTATAGTGCCATCTTGTCTGACACTGCCGTATAAGTCCAGGGTGTCGAAGTCGAAAATATTGCACCCACATCCAACACGTGCAAACACCACACAGAGCGGCCTCTGTGTGTGTGCTTGTTCTGCCGTGCGTGAGCATACCCGCACGCTGCGTACATTGGCTCGCGAAGCCCTGTGTATTAGCGCTTGGTATGAGTAAATACGGTAGCATACGCATTTGCATACAAAGGCCACAAAGACATATCTGGTATTTTATCCACATAGTGCATAATTTACACATAGTCTACACACACCACACCAGCAAGTTACATTTACTTCAGAAATAGAACAATAGAGATATTCAACTTCACAGGATGTGAGGGGACAGAATTAGGTTAGGACATAGTGTTTGGTATCCAGATGTACAGTATTTCGGGGGCTACATTCCGATCGCAGTTTGCAGAATATAGCATGCTCCTGCGCATAGATATGCTCCAGGAATGCAATATTCAAATCTTACTGTAATTACTGTACTCCTGATATTCGGCGGGAACCCAGTGGAGGACATCTGCAAGTACACCTGGACCAAGCATCGCCCACCTATTCAAACCAACCTATGACCCCTCATGTACTGTAAATGACCAGCCCTTTAACCTATGAAAGAAGAGCTTACAGTTTCCTTTGTATTATGTTTTGGACTATTGTATAAAAGCAGGGCCTCCTGGCCGGTCTCAGTCTATTCTCTTAAGGTCATCTTGCTAAGATTGACTGAGGACCGGATCCGGGAGGCGCAGGCGAACAAACGTATGTACTATTGGTTGTAGCTCTTCTCTTGTAATATTGTTGTATTTCTGTGTGTATCCCCTCTTAGTAAATATTTGTTGCTGCGTTGGACCACAACATAACATATACAACTGGTGTCGCATTCCATTCTTGTTTGGGAATAGAAGTGTATTCAGCCGCACGTGTCGCAGTGCGGTGCGCACAGCGTGTCGGCATGCATACGCAACGTGCATTCACGTCGTAGGGGTATTGTCGGCATTCAGCGACCGCAGCGGCCCAAATCATTGTATTATAAGGTATAGTATTTCCCTGTAAGTTAAACGAACTTAACAGTTGGCGGCTTATCCGGTTCACCACATACAGTACTCACGACTTGCAGTGCCTAACAGACTTTGGTCTACCAACAAAGGGTGGTGACGCGTCTTAAATAATTTTGTATTGTGTTTAAAACCATCTAATGTTGTTAGACCACGTCTGTTCTGTATAGTCTTAGAGGTGCTGGTGCGAACCGAGGGAAAACAGGGAAAAGCCATTTACTTTCTTTTGTGTGTAATTTTTGGCGCGAAAGCGCGCACAAAGCGTACTGATAGTTTGCATACATTCTCACATATTGTTGCCATAAGTTGTAATAGTCATTATAGATCTGTATAAAATAGGATACGTTTATTTGTTATATATTTGATATAATTTGTTAAGGGAGTAATTATAAAAACACAAAACGCAGTTCCGGCCTAAAATGTTTAGGTAAGCACTCAAAGGAGGATTACCCTTGTGGGCGACTTCTGGCAGGTGTAAGGGACAAAAGCATATTGTGTAAGTGAGCAGTAGTATTATTGCTTACATTGATAGCTATAAGTGTAGTATATTGAGTTGCGAACGCACGGTGTACACGTGGTACGGTACATGAGGTAAACGTACCAGAGCGCTCACGTGGCGAAGGAACGCGCACGGTTGAGTAAGTACGCAAGGTTGCGTGAAGTAGCGAGCGCAAGTGTAACCACACACTAGAAATAAATTTAAAGGCGGGATAGAAAACATAGTTACACAATAACAAGTAACTATCCGATTTAAAGCAGATTATTATAATATTTTGTTTAAAGTGTACTACCTCTGGGGCAAGCTATTAATCAAAGGGAGTGATATTTTTCTGTACAGAAAAACCTTGTGTATTAGTGTGGGTTGAAAGTAAGTGTGAATGCATTGAACCCCATGACCAAACCGGGAATCCTGTGGAGACACTGAGATGGCAGAGGCTTGGTGGCGTGAAGGCTAGTGACCTTACGTTATAAGAGAATACGCAAGTAGTGAGGAAACTTGTGGTGGAGCGTGATAGAGTATAGATTGTGAAGTATTGAAGTTAAGTTTTTTTGGTATTACGCTCGGCTGTGGAGTGCAGCTAGTAGAATTCGACTCCTGTGATCGTAGGGCATATAGATAACAAGTATCTATAGGCCGTGCGATTGGACCGCACGTCTGTGTGTGTGATACGTGGCGCAAAGTGATACCATTTGCGTTCTTTTCGCAATTGCGTCATTATACGCGCTGCGTGGAGCATACGCAGACGTGATTTGTGTAAAGTAGATGGAATTTTCGCTGACTCTCTTTCAGCAAATATTCCGGGTTGAAGTCCATAGGAAGGCTTGGTGACGTTTACCAGGCAGAATTCCTGTGGGAAGAAACCACAAAGATCAGGCTGATTTCTTAACCTCCACTGAAAAGGTGGCGTGTTGATTTATTGCTGTTAATACGTCAATACTTACAGTGCAGAGGGGCCTGGTAGGGATCCTCACTGGGTACGCAGTGGTCACTATTGGAGTGAGTCGTGGTACTGCCAGCGGAGAAGGAGTTGGTGAGAGAACTCGGAGGACTTTCACCGTTTGCTCGTATTGTGCATTTGGGGATTGTGTAAAGAAAGCCCACAATGGGAGCCAAGTGTACAAGCGAGAAACGTTCAACGGCCAGGGTTCAGGCTGACGAGCTGAGACCAAGGGGGTCCGCTCAGTTGATAATGTGTGGAAAATATGATCCACACGCAGAGGCTTTTTGTGATGAATAGGTGCGAATGACAGTGGATGATAGGAGATCATTTCCTAGGGTTGGTAGTTTTGATCCAGAGGTGCTACAGAATGTTAGGAATAGAATATGTCTGATCAAATCCAAGAAACAAAGGATCAGGCATAATGACTGTTTAAACATATGGCAACAAGAGGGAGAGATGCAAAGGGAACTTGCTCGCACAGCGAATTCCAGACCAAACAGGAATGCAAATGCGATGGCACCACCACCACCGCCATATGTCTATGGTTAGAAGATAGCTACAACCAATGGTATATCGGGAAATGATAGGAACACACAAACCAATTGTACTAATTATAACCCATGCAAGTTGTATCCTGATATAAATGTTCCCAAAGGTTGTAGTTCGGAGGAAGACGACGAGCCCAGTGTAATTTCAGCCCTCTCCATGGCAGCCACCATACAGGAAACGCAGGTGTGCACGGACCAACCAGTAAGAGTCGTGGCGATGCCCTCCACTGGAGGAGCGGGTGAGATCATATCCACAAGTTAGTACGGGACTGCTCATTATGCAGAGACAGTAGACCCCGCACAGACACAAACAAAGGTGAAGTGGTTGAGTTAAACCCAGTTCGGGTATTTGCAGTCCCCAGTGGGAGAACTGATAACCAGGGAGTAACCCCCATCAGGAACATTGCAATGCACTGTCCATGGTCCCGGTCTGAACTGAGGTCCATTATGTCAGAATTCCCCGATCCCAGAAAAGATCTAGTAGGATGTCAGAAATTTATTAAGGAACTGGGCAATGCCCATGAGCCCACGAATAAAGATTGGCGGATAGTGTTACAAGCGAGTCTACCCTCAAATATTGACATCCCTAAATTTATAACAGACTGCAAGCTAGATGCAGAAGTGCTTCTCACTGATGAATACTATCAGGAGAATGTTAGGCAAATTAACATACAACTAGGATTGTATTTCCCCACCGTTGTCAAGTGGAACAAAATTTTCTCCATAAGACAGAAAGAAAGTGAGACGGCATCCGAATATTTCCATAGAGCATTACAGGAAATGGCTTGATACACTGGGATAGGGGATATAAAGAAAAATGCCAACCACAGGGAGGTAGCTGTCTCTGTACTAATGGACGGGCTCAAAGAGGCTGTGAGAACCAGAGTACAAACCTCTTTGCCAAATTGGAGGGGGATTACGGTAAATGCCCTGAGAGAGTCTGCTATCGATCACGACCGTAATATACTCAAGCACAAGGAATCGCAAGGGAATAGGTTGATGCTGGTAAGTATACAGGCTCTTGAAGGGATGTCTGACCAACCAAAATCCCAGACCCCTGAAGACTGGAGAAGGTCAAGAACATGTTTTTATTGTAAAAAGGAGGGACACATTGCCAGATAATGTAGGTATGCAGGGACACATAATAAGTATAGACCCCCTAGACAACAACACGAGGCACGCTACCAAACACATAAATGGGATCAGGGAACATATAGGAAAGATTACGAGCCACATAGAGGGTTAACACGGAGGTACCCACCAAGGAGTGACTGGCAGGCCTCTGAAAACTCACAGCTATCCCCCTCACATATAGTAGCTGCCAATGCTCTGCGGGAGGGCCCAAAACCACAATAGGGGTCAGGTCATACCTGTAGTCTGCAGCCAGTGAAATTGATAGCTGGCCTTGGAGGTGAACCTGAGGTCTTGGTCAATGTAGCTGGCATACCACAACCTTTTCTTGTAGATACAGGGGCGGCCAGATCAGTGCTAAACTCCACAATAGGTGTAATGACCACGGGAAAAACGATTTTGGCAATGGGAGTAACGGGAAAGGTGCAGCAGTACCCTTTGAGTAGACCTGCAGAGATTACGATAGTGCCCTTGCATACCAAACATTCTTTCCAGTTGGCTGCATCGGCTCTGACTAATCTACTTGGCAAAGATTTGTTGTGTAAAATGCAGTGTGTCATATATTGTACCCCTGAGGGTGTGTTCTTAGATATCCCTGAGAACCATACACAGGAAGTACAAGACATATTAGACACCCCTCAAAGGCTAATATTACACTCTACCATTATAGACACATGTCCATCACAGGTAGAGGAAATTATCTCACAAATACCGGGTTCCCTTTGGACCAAAGATGGACAGGACACTGGATTGATGGTGAATGTAGCCCCAGTAGTGGTGCAAGTAAAAGATGGCAGGATAGCTCCAAAAATCCCCCAGTACCCTCTGAAACCGGAGGTGGAATTAGGAGTATACCCTGTCATAGAACGGCTGCTACAGCAGGGCATCCTAGTCAGGACGTACAGCACAGCCAACAGTCCCATCTTCCCTGTGAAAAAGAGTGGGGGGAGGGGTTACAGGCTAGTGGAGGATCTAAGGGGGATAAACAAGATAGTTGAGAGCCAATTCCCCGTAGTGCCCAATCCAGCTGTCATCCTCATGCAGATACCCTCCACCTCTAAGTTCTTCACTGTCATTGACCTCTGTTCTGCTTTCTTTTCTGTCCTTTGTCACCCTGACAGTCAGTACCTTTTCACTTTCACCTACAGGGGAGTACAGTACACCTGGACCCGTCTCCCCCAAGGTTTCATTGACAGCCCAAGTATTTTCTCCCAGGCCCTACATGACTGTTTGCAATCCTTTCAACCTGAGAATGGGTCGGTGCTGATACAATATGTTGATGACTTGTTGTTATGCTCTGAATCATTCGAGTCGTCCCTGGCAGACACTAAACAACTTCTGTTTCATCTCTCCCAGACAGGACACAAGGTTTCTAAGGATAAGTTGCAGTTGTGCCGGACTAAGGTTAAATACTTGGGACACTGCTTGATGCAAGGACTCAGACACCTGACCACAGACAGAATACAGGCCATCCGCGACATGACTCTGCCGCAAACCCAGCAACAAAGTCGCACTTTTCTAGGAATGTGCGGGTATTGTCAGAACTGGATTCCAATGTTCTCTATTCTGGCACTACCACTGCAAGAAATGGTCTCTTCAAACAAACCAGAATGGGTCTCTCATACAGAAGAGTCCAAACTGGCATTTGAGAGACTAAAAGATTGTTTGTCACAAGCACCAGCATTGGGGATGCCAGATTACGAGAAACACTTTGAGTTGTACGGTACCGAAAGTGCTGGATGCACGGCAGGAGTCTTAACCCAGAAACATGGTGATGCCAGCAGACCGGTAGCCTACTACAGTGCACAATTGGACACTGTAGCACGGTCTCTCCCCACTTGCCTACGAAGTGTTGCAGCCATAGCTTTGCTGGTAAGTAAAAGCAAAGACGTGGGCCAATATTTACTAAAAAATCGAGTTTGTCCGATTTGTGTTTTTTTTTTCTAAGTCCCAACACGGGAATTCACTAAGCACCAATCTCGGCAGTGTTTGGACTATTCGTAATGGTTTGATTTTCTAAGTTCAGAAATACGAATGAATAGACCATCAGTCAAACGCGGCTGTTATTTCATACAACACGGGTATTCACTATTCATTCGTATTTGGGTGTTAGTCTCTGAGTGCTCAATTGCGGTCGTATTTTTTTGCGATTCGTTAAAAAAAGCTGCAAAAAAATAGACCTGCTTTTTTCAGCCGTGTTTACATGTGTTGCAACTCAAAAATCAATCACACCTGAATACGGATGCCTATAAAAGGATATTAGGCCCAATTCAATCCACCTCCACTCAGAAATGGCATCAGGACTGTGGACCAGTTATATTTTGTGTGCTGTGGGATTCCTCAGACTCAGACATCAGCCTGTAAGTAACCAGGACCAACAAACTGAACATGGTCAGCAGGTTGTACAGGTTCCGCGGAGGCTGCGCAGGCCTCGTTTTTTTAGGGGGCGTTTAAACTTGAACGCATTGTCCGATGATATGGTCATACAGATGTTCCGTCTAAATCGTAATAACATTTTCCAGCTGTATGACCTTGTCAAACTGGGCCTAGACCCTGAGACAGCACGCTCTCGCTCTGTCTCAGGCCTGCACAAACTCCTGGCTGTGTTGCACTTTATGGCTACTGGCAGCTTTCAGGCTGTGTCTGGGGATGTCATAGGAATCTCACAGCCCTCATTTTCGAGAATATTAACACAGGTGATGTATACCTAACTACCTCTTTTTTTGTTTTTGTTTTAATTTCTCGGTGGCCAGTTCTGTCCTAAAATCTCATGTTTATTGTTCTTTCAAATATACACACAGGTGTTGGCTGTTTTGCAGCCCACATCGATGCCTCAATCTGCTTCCCTACCCAGGAGTCTCAGTGGCATGTCGTCAGGGTAGATTTCTATTAGCTGGCTGGTATGCCCAGTGTGCTTGGATCCATAGATTGCACACGCATTCAGCTGAGACCACCTAGGGGCAGGCAGCACATCTATACTAATCGACATCTAGAGCACTCCACAAATGTGCAGGTGGTTTGTGAGGCAAATCTCAAAATAATGAGTGTTGTTGCTGGTTACCCTGGGGGCTGCCATGACTCCCTCATCCTCAGTCAGTCATCCCTCTTTGATAAGTTTGAGGATGGACAAATGCCATATGGATGGCTGCTGGGTATGTAATTTGATATGTGTAGGGCTGCGTATACTTTGTCCAAATACAGGGGCATATGTATTAACCTGTAGAAGGCATAAGGAAGTGTGAAACCAGTGATATGTGCAAGGTGATAAAGGCACCAGCCAATCAGCTCCTATATGTAAATGAACATTTAGGAACAGATTGTCTGCTGCCTTTATTATCTTGCACATATCACTGGTTTATCACTTCCTTATGCCTTCTACAGGTTAATACAACTACCCCACAGTGTGTTACTTATGTGTTGCTGTATCTTAACATGAATCACGTTACTATATCTGTCTTTTAGGTGATGGAGGATATGGCTGTTCTCTTGGCTTCTAACTCCATTGTCCCGACCTGATACCCCTGCTGAACACAATTACAATCATGCACATAAGTCCACGCGGAATGTGATAGAAATAAAAGTTCCACGCATGTATGCCTTCAAGGCATAATGTTTGATAGAAGGATCCAGGTGGGATGAATTATCCTCTTTGAAGTGCTCCCACTCTACCACCAAATCCAGTCCTTCCCCAGTTGAGTCATTCAATATGGAATTAACTTCCAAAATGACGCCCCATTGTTTTTTGCTAACTCTATATTTAAATACACAGGGGAGTGGTCAGATATACCCCCAGATAAATACACTTCACTAACCACTGGACCAAAGCATGTAGATACCAGAGCTAAATCTATATGAGATAAAGTATGATAAGTTGCAGACTGACATGAGTATTTAGCGGCTGTAGGATCACGTATCCGCCAAATATCTATGCAACCTAGTTCTTCTATAAGTCTTGCAAATGGGGTTTTAGAGGGGTATGATGTACCAATGGCTGGCTTTCCCCACCACCTATCCTCACTATTATCCATAACATTGTTATAATCCCCAATATTTATTATTTTCTATCTCGCCGACTCTCTCTCTCATATTTTGTATATCCTGGCGAAGCAGCAGTGGCAAACGCAGAATTTCTAGAGGGGGGTTTCCAAATGCAGTCCATAATCTCCCACTCTGTAGAACATTGGAGCAAGTGTGGGAGCAGTAGAAGTACCTAGTACAGACCCTGGACATTAAGGTTCACATTGATCTTTTTATACACTGGTTACTGTATGAAATACAGTATTAATATTTAACATTATAGATGGTCTATAGTATAGGCTGTATTCAAATAATATAAATAAGTGGTCAGGAAAAGGAAAAAATAAACCATAATAAATGCACAAACATAATAGAACCAGTACTGCACTTTCTAAGCACACATTCTCCCATATCATAAGGCTCCTGTCTCTTCTACCTGGTAGCTGCTCTCTGGTCCATTGCACTGATTGAGGACTCAGCTCCACTCACAGCAAACTTGGTAGATAAAGCTGCTACACTGGGCATGTGTAGCAGCTCTGCTCTGTTCCTTAAACTGCATGATGTGACAGCAGCTCTAGTATTTGTATTATATATCATTGCTATTGTCATAAATTAAGCCACTTGGCAAGAGGAGAGGGGTTTCCGGGCAACCAGAACCAGCTTGAGAATATTGTGTAGACCCATTAAACAACACCCTTCACTTTGCTTTATCATGTAGGTAATCCAACCATCCTCTCTGCGCATTCAACCATTCCTCCCTAATACTTGGTAGAGCCGAGGCTACATTGTGAATCTCTAATTTTTGGCACCTTTCCTCCAGTTGATTTTCCTCTTTTCTACTTCCCATCTTGATCCTAGCTATATTTTTAATAAAAGTTCCACGCATGTATGCCTTCAAGGCATCATGTTTGATAGAAGGATCCAGGTGGGATGAATTATCTTCTTTGAAGTGCTCCCACTCTACCACCAAATCCAGTCCTTCCCCAGTTGAGTCATTCAATATGGAATTAACTTCCAAAATGACGCCCCATTGTTTTTTTGCTAACTCTATATTTAAATACACAGGGGAGTGGTCAGATATACCCCCAGATAAATACACAACTTCACTAACCATTGGACCAAAGCATGTAGATACCAGAGCTAAATCTATATGAGATAAAGTATGATAAGTTGCAGACTGACATGAGTATTTAGCGGCTGTAGGATCACGTATCCGCCAAATATCTATGCAACCTAGTTCTTCTATAAGTCTTGCAAATGGGGTTTTAGAGGGGTATGATGTACCAATGGCTGGCTTTCCCCACCACCTATCCTAACTATTATCCATAACATTGTTATAATCCCCAATATTTATTACTGGGGTGTCTGGCGATTGGTTAATAAATAATATCGCCTGCCGCAATTCTTCATTACTAAATGGAGGGGGGATGTAAATTGCTAATAAGTGCATTAATTTTTGATTAATCTTAGCTCTTAAAAAAAACAAACCTTCCCCGTGGGTCAATGAGACTGGATTCCAGGTCAAACCTTACTGATTTTTTTTTATAAGAACTGAAACTCCCCTAGCATTATTTGGTAAGGCTGCAAGGTACATATGTCCTATCCAGGGCTATTTAAGAGATAATTGTTTACTGACGCTTAAGTGTGTCTCAGATGATCAAATTATATCAGCTTTATATTTTTTAATCTGAGCCATAACTAAAGCCTTTTTAATTTTATTGTTGATTCCCCTGACATTCCAGCCCAATATCCTTAATTCTTCTCTCTCTTTCTAGCCATTAAGACAAGAATAAATCATTATCGCCCTTTCTTAAATACACATATTCGAAATATAAGTATAGCAAGGTGCAGTACTGCCATACACACAAAACGCCTTCCACTTTATATATACTTGGGCCAAATATCCACTCTGGTTTTATAGCATTTCCCTGAGCAGCCTTGTGTGCGCAAAGTGAGGGGGAGAGAGAGAGAGAGAGAGAAAAAAAAACAACAACCACATGTTTACTGAGCAGCATGAACATCCTAAAAAGCATCTCAAACTTATTTTACTTTCCCTTACCCTCCCAAACCCACCCTGTATATCCACTACCCTTGCGGAATACCTAAATCCCATTCCACCTCTCTCAACCTCTTCCCACTTTCCCCACTCAACAAGGGGGATATAGGAAACTAATCCTATAGCTATATGCGACATGAAGTAAAAATTCCCTAACCCAGGATTTATTCCCTGGAATTATTAGCCGTCAGATCTATTTATTTATGTTTTACTGTTACTTAATACATTAACCATTACTCTATTAAAGAAATAGAAAATGAATGTGCCAGCACTGGTACATCGATTTTCTATTTCTTTATTGTAATTAAAAGGGACCTTGACCATCCCTATACCAGCTGCTGTTGACTGCGCACTTGAACACTTCCTGTATATTACTCTATTAAGCAAATTGCCATTATAACATTGTCAAGTAAAAATTCTATGTCAAATTGATCATATCTAACATATCTTTTCAAACATCCTTAAGTTGACTTTCCAACCAGTCCTCTGCTTCTTTAGCAGAGGTAAAGAAATGTGTAGGGTTGTTGTACACTATTCTCAAGCGAGCTGGATAAAGCATGGAATATTGTATATTCCTCTCTCGCATTTTACGCTTGATTTGTAGAAATTGGTGATGACTTTTCTGTACCTTTCTGCATGTTGAGAAAAATCTGGATAGAATGAGAATAAGTTATTCTCAAACTGAACTGTATCAGTATTCCGTACCAGCCGAAGAAGAGTGACTCTCTCTCTAAAATGCAGGATACGGGCAATAAAAGTCCTGCCAGGGGCCCCTAGGAATAGGAGACCTGGTAAGTACAGTATCCTTTGGGCTCGTTCCACTGAGAATTGATGACTAAAAGCTTCCCTGGTAAATAATCTAATTAACCACTCCTCTAAGTATTTTTCAGGCACCGTCCCTTCTACCTTTTGTGCAGACCTACCAATCATACAGTATGTTATTATGTCTTAGCTGTCCCTCCATGTTGGACAGTTTAGCCTGTATAACAGCCACTTGATTTGATAATAACTCAACTTTATTATTAACAGGTAACGACTTAACCTCCAAATCTAATATTCTATTTTCTATCTCGCCGACTCTCTCTCTCATATTTTGTATATCCTGGCGAAGCAGCAGTGGCAAACGCAGAATTTCTAGAGGGGGGTTTCCAAATGCAGTCCATAATCTCCCACTCTGTAGAACATTGGAGCAAGTGTGGGAGCAGTAGAAGTCAGTGACGTGCGGTGAGGTAAATGGCTGGGGAGGCACTGGCTAAACTGAGCAGCAGCACATGTATATAAACAGCGATGGGGAAGTTATTTTCCGTTACAGCCAGAGGTTTCCTAGAAGCTATGACAGGAGGTGTTATACTAGGGGCCTTATTCAGCATTGTTTCAGTTTTGCTAAAATAGCAATACTGCAACTGCTATCACTTCAATGCTGGGGGCCGCCCAGCACAGGTCAAGGCCACCCAGCATGCTAATGGCCGGCACCAATGTGATCGCAATTCAATTGTGAAGAATGCAACTCTGAATACGTGAAGCCACCCTGCCTCCACATGGCTGCAAATGCTCTACGAGCTGAACTTGCAGCAGCTTCCAAACCCTCTGCCCTTCCCCCGGAATCAGTGCCTGGCTTGTGCAGGAGCTATACAAAAAACCCCTGTGCAATAAATATAAAACCATGACAGAATGACAGCACTATTTGTGGAATTAATGGGGCATTAATAGTAATGTTTAATTTTTATGACTCTTTTAGGGTCTTGGCAATTAAAAAAAAAAGGTCATCATCCTAAAGTATTATATTAATCTACATCTACTATTGTTTCATTTATTGCACCCTCTGTACAGTTTGTTCACATGTCCCTGCACTTACTGTACTTGCAGCAGTAGATGGATATATCACTATCACCCACTTCAATGTAAAGAGACACAGTACCATTGTACCCCAGGGAAATGGATACCTAGCAACAGTGCCGTAACTAGACATTTTAGTGGTGTGTGCAAGAAATGGCATCGGAGACCCCCACCCCTCTATGCAAAACAGGGGCAGTGCACGCCGCAGGCGCGTGCAAAAAATATAGGGGAGTGGCCACAAAATAATACCAATTCATATAACGGTGCACAGTAGTCTCCATTATTCAAATTACGCCGCACAGTAGCACCACTACACCAGGTAGAGCCCCTTTTACACATTACGGCGGACAGATTCCCCTTTTTACACATTACGGCAGACAGCGTCTCCTTTTTAGACATTACGGCAGACAGCGTCCCCTTTTTTTACACATTACGGCAGACAGCGTACCTTTTTTACACATTACAGCAGACAGTCCCCCTTTTTTTACACATTACGGCTGACAGCATCCCCTTTTTACACATTACAGCAGACAGCGTCCCCTTTTTACACATAACGGCAGACAGCGACATCCTTTTTGCACATTACGGCAGACAGCGTCCCCTTTTTACACATTACGGCAGACAGTGTCCCCTTTTTACACATTACGGCAGATAGCGTCCCCTTTTTTTACACATTACGGCAGACAGCGTACCTCTTTTACACATTACAGCAAACAGTCCCCCTTTTTTTACACATTACGGCAGACAGCGTCCCCTTTTTACACATTACGGCAGACAGCGTCCCCTTTTTACACATTACGGCAGACAGCGTCCCCTTTATACACATAACGGCAGACAGCGTCCCCCTTTTTACACATTACGGCAGACAGCATCCCCTTTTTTACACATTACGACAGACAGCGTCCCCATTTTACACGTTACGGCAGACAGCGTCCCCTTTTTATACATTAAGGCAGCCGGTCCCCCTTTTTACACATTGTGGCAGACAGACAGGATAGATAGATAGATAGATAGATAGATAGATAGATAGATAGATAGATAGATAGATAGATAGATAGGTACCCTCAATGTGCAGGGTAAAGAAGTAACCTATAGAGCAATATGTGTTTTTTGCTCCTAGCAACCCTGCAATCACCTGTTCTGTAGTACTCTGGTGCATGTGAGCAGACAAGTGCAGCCGTCCTCCCTCCACTTCCCAGTTCCGTGCACAACACAGTGTTAGCTGACGACAGCCTAATCAATCATTCAAAAGAGCTGATCGCTGGTAGTAACATAAAGATAAGGGAAAGGACGCGACCTAAGCGAAGCCAGTTCAGTGCAGGATTGTCGAGAGAGTGAACAGCTCTTTTGAATGATTATGCTGTCCGTCGGCTGCTGTGTTGTGCATCAAACAAGGAAGTGGTGGGAGGAGGGCTGCCGTTCGTTCTAGCCCACCCCCTGCCGCTGTCCAATTATTGACAGGGGTGTGCCTTGATGTGAGCTAAAGGCACAGCCCCTGTCAATGAGGCAATTGTGCTGGTGCCGCTTTCCACTAGTATTTCAATGGGCTTTTCCAGCCCGCGATTTGGCTCCGCCCCCTGCCCGCCCCCCTCTTCAGACACTTTATTATTGTCACTGGGAGGCAGCGCTCTCGCTGCCTCCCATAGAGATTTTCCTGCAGTGTCAGTTTAAAAATGATTAAAATAATACAAAGTAGTGTTTAGTATCTTCTTTGTATTATTGTAATCATTATGACAGGGGAGGCACTGCTTCCCCTGCCTCCCCTGACTGCACGTCCCTGGTAGAAGTACCTAGTACAGACCCTGGACATTAAGGTTCACATTGATCTGTTTATACACTGGTTACTGTATGAAATACAGTATTAATATTTAACATTATAGATGGTCTATAGTATAGGCTGTATTCAAATAATATAAATAAGTGGTCAGGAAAAGGAAAAAATAAAACATAATAAATGCACAAACATAATAGAACCAGTACTGCACTTTCTAATCACACATTCTCCCATATCATAAGGCTCCTGTCTCTTCTACCTGGTAGCTGCTCTCTGGTCCATTGCACTGATTGAGGACTCAGCTCCACTCACAGCAAACTTGGTAGATAAAGCTGCTACACTGGGCATGTGTAGCAGCTCTGCTCTGTTCCTAAAACTGCATGATGTGACAGCAGCTCTAGTATTTGTATTATATATCATTGCTATTGTCATAAATTAAGCCACTTGGCAAGAGGAGAGGGGTTTCCGGGCAACCAGAGCCAGCTTGAGAATATTGTGTAGACCCATTAAACAACACCCTTCACTTTGCTTTATCATGTAGGTAATCCAACCATCCCCTCTGCGCATTCAACCATTCCTCCCTAATACTTGGCAGAGCCGAGGCTACATATTGAATCTCTAATTTTTGGCACCTTTCCTCCAGTTGATTTTCCTCTTTTCTACTTCCCATCTTGATCCTAGCTATATTTTTAATAAAAGTTCCACGCATGTATGCCTTCAAGGCACCATGTTTAATAGAAGGATCCAGGTGGGATGATTTATCCTCTTTGAAGTGCTCCCACTCTACCACCAAATCCAGTCCTTCCCCAGTTGAGTCATTCAATATGGAATTAACTTCCAAAATGACGCCCCATTGTTTTTTTGCAAACTCTATATTTAAATACACAGGGGAGTGGTCAGATATACCCCCAGATATATACACAACTTCACTAACCATTGGACCAAAGCATGTAGATACCAGAGCTAAATCTATATGAGATAAAGTATGATAAGTTGCAGACTGACATGAGTATTTAGCGGCTGTATTATCACGTATCCGCCAAATATCTATGCAATCTAGTTCTTCTATAAGTCTTGCAAATGGGGTTTTAGAGGGGTATGATGTACCAATGGCTGGCTTTCCCCACCACCTATCCTAACTATTATCCATAACATTGTTATAATCCCCAATATTTATTACTGGGATGTCTGGCGATTGGTTAATAAATAACGTCGCCTGCCGCAATTCTTCATTACTAAATGGAGGGGGGATGTCAATTGCTAATAAGTGCATTCATTTTTGATTAATCTTAGCTCTTAAAAAAACAAACCTTCCCCGTGGGTCAATGAGACTGGATTCCAGGTCAAACCTTACTGATTTTTTTTTATAAGGACTGAAACTCCCCTAGCATTATTTGAGAAGGCAGCAAGGTACATATGTCCTATCCAGGGCTATTTAAGAGATAATTGTTTACTGACGCTTAAGTGTGTCTCAGTTAATCAAATTATATCAGCTTTATATTTTTTAATCTGAGCCATAACTAAAGCCTTTTTAATTTTATTGTTGATTCCCCTGACATTCCAGCCCAATATTCTTAATTCTCCTCTCTCTCTCTAGCCATTAAGACAAGAATAAATCATTATCGCCTTTTCTTAAATACACATATTCGAAATATAAGTATAGCAAGGTGCAGTACTGCCATACACACAAAACGCCTTCACCTTTATATATACTTGGGCCAAATATCCACTCTGGTTTTATAGCATTTCCCTGAGCAGCCTTGTGTGCGCAAAATGAGGGGAAGAGAGAGAGAGAGAGAGAGAAGAAAAAGAAAAAAAAAACAACCACATGTTTACTGAGCAGCAGGAACATCCTAAAAAGCATCTCAAACTTATTTTACTTTCCCTTACCATCCCAAACCCACCCTGTATATCCACTACCCTTGCGGAATACCTAAATCCCATTCCACCTCTCTCAACCTCTTCCCGCTTTCCCCACTCAACAAGGGGGATATAGGAAACTAATCCTATAGCTATATGCGACATGAAGTAAAAATTCCCTAACCCAGGATTTATTCCCTGGAATTATTAGCCATCAGATCTATTTATTTATGTTTTACTGTTACTTAATACATTAACCATTACTCTATTAAATAAATAGAAAATTAATGTGCCAGCACTGGTACATCGATTTTCTATTTCTTTATTGTACTTAAAAGGGACCTTGACCATCCCTATACCAGCTGCTGTTGACTGCGCACTTGAACACTTCCTGTATATTACTCTATTAAGCAAATCGCCATTATAACATTGTCAAGTAAAAATTCTATGTCAAATTGATCATATCTAACATATGTTTTTAAACATCCTTAAGTTGACTTTCCAACCAGTCCTCTGCTTCTTTAGCAGAGGTAAAGAAATGTGTAGGGATGTTGTACACTATTCTCAAGCGAGCTGGATAAAGCATGGAATACTGTATATTCCTCTCTCGCATTTTACGCTTGATTTGTAGAAATTGGTGATGACTTTTCTGTACCTTTCTGCATGTTGAGAAAAATCTGGATAGAATGAGAATAAGTTATTCTCAAACTGAACTGTATCAGTATTCCGTACCAGCCGAAGAATAGTGACTCTATCTCTAAAATGCAGGATACGGGCAATAAAAGTCCTGCCAGGGGCCCCAGGAATAGGAGACCTGGTAAGTACAGAATCCTTTGGGCTCGTTCCACTGAGAATTGATGACTAAAAGCTTCCCTGGTAAATAATCTAATTAACCACTCCTCTAAGTATTTTTCAGGCACCGTACCTTCTACCTTTTGTGCAGACCTACCAGTCATCAGTGGCGTAAGTTTGTCCCAGAGGCAAGAAAAAATAAGATTTTACTTACCGGTAAATCTATTTCTCGTAGTCCGTAGAGGATGCTGGGACTCCGTAAGGACCATGGGGAATAGACTGGCTCCGCAGGAGATAGGGCACTTTAAGAATGCTTTGGACTCTGGGTGTGCACTGGCTCCTCCCTCTATGCCCCTCCTCCAGACCTCAGTTAGGGAAACTGTGCCCAGAGGAGATGGACAGTACGAGGAAGGATTTTTGTAAATCTAAGGGCGAGATCCATACCAGCCACACCAATCACACCGTATAACTTGTGATAAACTTACCCAGTTAACAGTATGAACAACAACATAGCCACGGTTCCACCGAAAAACTATAACATAACCCTTATGTAAGCAATAACTATATACAAGTCTTGCAGAAGAAGTCCGCACATGGGATGGGCGTCCAGCATCCTCTACGGACTACGAGAAATAGATTTACCTGTAAGTAGAATCTTATTTTCTCTAACGTCCTTGAGGATGCTGGGACTCCGTAAGTACCATGGGGATTATACCAAAGCTCCCAAACGGGCGGGAGAGTGCGGATGACTCTGCAGCACCGATTGAGCAAACAGGAGGTCCTCCCCAGCCAGGGTATCAAACTTATAGAACTTTGCAAAGGTGTTTGTCCCCGACCAAGTAGCTGCTCGGCACAACTGTAATGCCGAGACCCCTCGGGCAGCCGCCCAAAAAGAGCCCACTTTCCTAGTGGAGTGGGCCTTAACCGATTTCGGTAACGGCAATCCTGCCGTAGAATGCACCTGCTGAATTGTGTTACAGATCCAGCGAGCAATAGTCTGCTTTGAAGCAGGAGCGCCAACCTTGTTGGCTGCATACAGAACGAACAAAGCTTCAGTCTTCCTGATTCTAGCCGTTCTGGTCACATAAATCTTCAAAGCCCTGACTACATCCAGGGACTCGGAATCCTCCAAGTCCTGTGTAGCCACAGGCACGACAATAGGTTGGTTCACATGAAAAGATGAGACCACTTTTGGCAGAAAGTGAGGGCGAGTCCTCAACTCCGCCCTATCCACATGAAAAACCAAGTATGGGCTTTTATGTGATAAAGCCGCCAATTCGGAAACACGTCTTGCCGAAGCTAACGCCAACAACATGACCACTTTCCACGTGAGGTATTTCAACTCCACAGTTTTCAGTGGTTCAAACCAAGGTGACTTGAGGAAACGTAACACCACGTTAAGATCCCAAGGCGCCACCGGAGGCACAAAGGGAGGCTGAATATGCAGCACTCCCTTCACAAAGGTCTGTACTTCAGGAATAGAGGCCAATTCTCTTTGAAAGAAAATGGATAATGCCGAAATCTGGACCTTTATGGACCCTAATTTTAGGCCCAAAGTCACTCCTGTTTGAAGGAAGTGAAGTAGACGGCCCAAATGGAACTCCTCTGTAGGAGCAGCTCTGGCCTCACACCAAGAAACATATTTCCGCCATATACGGTGATAATGTTTTAACGTCACATCTTTCCTAGCCTTGATCAGGGTAGGAATGACTTCCTTCTGAATCCCTTTTTCCACTAGGATCCGGCGTTCAACCGCCATGCCGTCAAACGCAGCCGCGGTAAGTCTTGGAACAGACAGGGCCCCTGCCGCAGCAGGTCCTGCCTTAGAGGAAGAGGCCACGGATCCCCTGCGAGCAACTCTTGCAGCTCCGGATACCAAGTCCTCCGTGGCCAATCCGGAACAATGAGTATTGTTCTGACCCTGCTTCTTCATATTATTCTCAACACCTTGGGTATAAGAGGAAGAGGAGGAAACACATAGACCGATCTGAACACCCAAGGTATCACCAGAGCGTCTACCGCTACCGCCTGAGGGTCCCTTGACCTGGCGCAATACCGCTTTAGCTTTTTGTTGAGACGGGATGCCATCATGTCGATTTGAGGCAGTTCCCAACGATCCGTGATCTGTGCGAAGACTTCTTGATGAAGTCCCCACTCTCCCGGATGCAGGTCATGCCTGCTGAGGAAGTCCGCCTCCCAGTTGTCCACCCCCGGGATGAACACCGCTGACAGCGCGCTTACATGGCCTTCCGCCCAGCGTAGAATCCTGGTCGCTTCTGCCATGGCCATTCTGCTCCTTGTTCCGCCTTGGCGGTTTATATGAGCCACTGCCGTGACATTGTCTGACTGAATCAGAACGGTTTTCGCCGAAGCAATTCCTCCGCTTGACGCAGGGCGTTGTATATGGCCCTCAACTCCAGGACGTTGATGTGGAGACAAGACTCTAGGCTTGACCAGAGACCTTGGAAATTTCTTCCCAGTGTCACTGCTCCCCAGCCTCGGAGGCTTGCGTCCGTGGTCACCAGGACCCAGTCCTGAATGCCGAACCTGCGACCTTCTAGTAGGTGAGCACTGTTCAGCCACCACAGGAGAGATACCCTGCTCCTGGGAGACAGGGTGATCCTTTGATGCATTTGTAAATGGGACCCGGACCACTTGTCCAAGAGGTCCCATTGAAAAGTCCTCGCATGGAACCTGCCGAAAGGGATGGCCTCGTAGGAAGCCACCATCTTCCCCAGGACCCGCGTGCAATGATGCACTGAAACCTTTTTTGGTTTTAATAGGTTCCTGACCATGGCTATGAGTTCCTGAACCTTTTTGATGGGAAGAAAAACCGTTTTCTGGTCTGTGTCTAGAATCAGCCCCAAAAAGGTCAGACGCGTTGTAGGGACTAGCTGGGACTTCGGTATATTGAGAATCCAGCCGTGTATCTGCAATGTCTTCATGGACTGAGACACGCTGTCCAGCAACCTCTCCCGAGATCTCGCCTTTATGAGGAGATCGTCCAAGTATGGGATAATTGTGACCCCCTGCCTGCGCAGGAGCACCATCATTTCCGCCATTACCTTGGTGAAAATTCTCGGGGCTGTGGAAAGCCCAAACGGCAACGTCTGAAATTGGTAGTGACAGTCCTGCACTGCAAATCTCAGGAACGCCTGATGCGGGGGGAATATCGGAACATGAAGGTAAGCATCCTTTATGTCCAGGGACAACATCCAATCCCCCCCTCCAGGCTGGCGATGACCGCCCTGAGTGATTCCATTTTGAACTTGAACCTCTTCAAGTACAGGTTCAGAGATTTCAGGTTTAAAATGGGTCTGACCGAACCGTCCGGTTTCGGGACCACAAACAGGGTTGAGTAATATCCCTCTCCTTGCTGGAGATGAGGAACTGTGACAATCACCTGTTGAATATACAATTTTTGGATTGTTGCCAACACTAGCTCCCTCTCTGACGGGGAAGCCGGCAGAGCCGATTTGAAAAATCGGCAAGGAGGCAAGTCTTCGAATTCCAGCCTGTATCCCTGAGAAACAATCCCTAATGCCCAGGGATCCACCTGCGAGTGAACCCAGACGTGGCTGAAAAACCGAAGACGAGCCCCCACCAGATCTGCCTCCCCTCGGAAAGCCCCAGCGTCATGCGGTGGACTTTGCAGACGCAGGGGAGGACTTCTGCTCTTGGGAACTAGCTGTGTGCAGCTTTTTTCCCCTGCCTTTCCCTCTGGCAACAAAGGATGATCCACGTACCTTCTTGTTTTTATTGGAACGAAAGGACTGCATTTGATAATGAGGTGCCTTTTTTGTATGCTGCGGGGGGACATAAGGTAAGAAATTTGACTTACCAGCCGTAGCCGTAGAGACAAGATCCGAGAGGCTGTCTCCAAACAACTCCACCCCTTTGTAAGGCAAGGACTACATATGCCGCTTTGAATCGGCATCTCCCGTCCACTGTCGGGTCCACAAGAGCCGCCTAGCAGAAATAGACATAGCATTTATTCTGGAGCTTAATAAACAAATGTCTCTCTGAGCATCCCTCATATACAAGGCAGCATCTCTGATATGCTCTATGGTCATTTGAATGGCGTCCCTATCTAAGGTGTCAATTTCCATAGATAAGGAATCTGCCCATGCCACAACCGCACTACAAACCCAGGCCGACGCCATAGCCGGTCGAGCAATAGTACCAGAATGATTGTAAATGTGCTTTAAGGTAATTTCCTGCCTGCGATCAGCAGGTTCCTTGAGGGAAGCCGTATCCTGAGAAGGCAGTGCCACCTTTTTGGACAAACGTGTCAGCGCCTTGTCAACTTTTGGCGAAGATTCCTAGCGTATCCTATCAGTTTGTGGAAAAGGATACGCCATGAGAATCCTTTTGGGAACTTGTGGTCTCCTATCCGGAGATTCCCAAGCCTTTTTGCACAAGTCACTTAATTCAAATGAGGATGGAAAAGTGACTTCAGGCTTTTTCCCTTTATACATGTGTACCCTCGTGTCAGGGACAGGGGGTTCCTCAGTAATATGCAAAACCTCTTTAATGGCAATAATCATGTACCGTATACCCTTAGCCACCTTCGGCTGTAATTTTGCATCTTCATAGTCGACACTAGAGTCAGTATCTGTGTCGGTATCTGTGTCATCGATCTGATATGGTGCGCTTCTGAGACCCCGAAGGACCTGGCGCCCCAGGGACAGGCATGGACTGGCTACCTGACTGATCCCTAGCTTCTGCCTTGTCTAATCTTTTATGCAATAAATTGACATTTGCATTCAAGACATTCAGCATATCCACCCATTCCAGTGTCGGCATTGCAGACGGCGACCTGACATTCAAGCACTCCCCCTCCACATTAAGCGAGCCTTCCTCGTCAAACATGTCGACACACGCGTACCGACACACTTCACACACACACACACACACACACACACACACACACAGGGAACCCCTTTCCTGAAGACAGTATCCCTGTCAAGGCCCTTTGGAGAGACAGAGAGAGAGTATGCCAGCACACACCCCAGCGCAATAACCCTGGAGACCAACACAAAATGTTTTTCCCCAGCAGCGCTGTATAATATGTAAACCGCCAATTATGTGCCCCTCCCCCCTCTCTTTTAAGCACCCTTTCACCGTGTGTAAGCAGGGGAGAGTCCGGGGAGCTTCCTCTCAGCAATGCTGTGGAGAGAAAATGGCGCTGGTGAGTGCTGAGGGAGAAGCCCCGCCCCCTTGGCGGCGGGCTTCTGTCCCGCTCAAACTTAGTAAAATATGGCGGGGGCTCTTTTATATACATGTACAGAGCCCACCTGTACATGTATATAGTCTTTTTGCCATGCAGAGGTTTATATTGCTGCCCAGGGCGCCGCTCCCTGCACCCTGCACCCTTACAGTGACCGGAGTATGTGAGGTGTATGGGAGCAATGACGCACAGCTGCAGTGCTGTGCGTTACCTCAGTGAAGCTGAAGGCTTCTGCCGCCTGACGACTTCTGTCTTCTGTACTTCTAGCTCTGTGAGGAGAACGGCGGCGCGGCTCCGGGGGTGGACGCCCAGTAAGAACCTGCGTTCACCCCCTCTGGAGCTAATGGTGTCCAGTAGCCGAGGAAGCAGAGAATATCTTTGACAAGAAGGTCTGCTCCTCTCTCCTCAGTCCCTCGATGCAGGGAGCCTGTTGCCAGCAGTGCTCCCTGTGAAAAAGTAGTAAAAGGTAGAAAGAAAAAAAAATCCAAACAAAAATGCTTCTAGGCAGAGAACTCTGGAGAGCTCTCTGCAGTGCACCCATCTTGCTATGGGCACAGTGTAAAACTGAGGTCTGGAGGAGGGGCATAGAGGGAGAAGCCAGTGCATATCCAGAGTCCAAAGCTTTCTTAAAGTGCCCTATCTCCTGCGGAGCCCATCTATTCCCCATGGTTCTTACGGAGTCCCAGCATCCTCAAGGACGTTAGAGAAATATTGGTGCCCCCCTATATATATATAATACATACACATATTTGCTCCTGCATAGCAAGCCTGCAGATTCTAACTATATGAAGCTACTACAAAACCGTTGCAACAAGGCAGATCTATGTAGGGGTCCAGCCACACACTACATACTGTAGATCTGCTCAGTCACTCACAATGCTGATTATTTCTCTGACAATTAATTTGCAAGTGTTATATCCAGTATTAGAACCCACAACCTATTACACTGGAAACATGCACCTTACTGATAGAGATATCTGCTCTTGCATAGGAAGTATGAGAATTCTAACTACAGTATATGAAGTTATTTGTAATTGTCTGAGAAATAACTTCATATAGTTAGAATTCTCATGCTTCCTTTATAGGAGCAAATAGTTTCATCAGTAAGGTGTCTGCTTCCAGTATATCTATAATAAAAAGGGTGTGATTTGTAAGGTGCAGTGACTAGTGGGGAAGTCGGCTACAGAAGAGATACCGGCTGCTGTCATTTAACTTAATTGATTAATGTCGCTGAACACATGGAACAGGAGGAGAGGTGCCCCCCTTCAAAGCAGGAGCCCGGCGGCAGTTGACTCCATTGCCTCCCAGAGTTCTGCCTCTGCCAGTCATACAGTATGTTATTATGTCTTAGCTGTCCCTCCATGTTGGACAGTTTAGCCTGTATAACAGCCACTTGATTTGATAATAATTCAACTTTATTATTAACAGGTAACGACTTAACCTCCAAATCTAATATTCTTTTTTCTATCTCGCCGATTCTCTCTCTCATATTTTGTATATCCTGGCGAAGCAGCAGTGGCAAACGCAGAATTTCTAGAGGGGGGTTTCCAAATGCAGTCCATAATCTCCCACTCTGTAGAACATTGGAGCAAGTGTGGGAGCAGTAGAAGTACCTAGTACAGACCCTGGACATTAAGGTTCACATTGATCTTTTTATACACTGGTTACTGTATGAAATACAGTATTAATATTTAACATTATAGATGGTGTGACCGGAGAGACTAACCAGCCACACGTGTAATGGCAGCCGCAGCACTGAAGGGGTTAACCCCTAGTGCCCGGCGCCATTAGGAGGACAATGGGCTCTTGGTGCCACTTTTAAACTGTGGACTGGCGCTAGTCGCCATCTTTAAATGTATTGTGGGTGCTAGGCACCGGGTATTTAAAATATGTTTAATAAGGTGTCATATGTTCTATCGCTGCGCAGTGCGCAGTTGGAGAATGATGAACTGATGTACAGGGCACTTATGAGGAAAGTACAAGGTATTTTGTTTCTAAAAGACCTTGACAATTCTTGTTCAGCAACTTGTACATAGCCAGTCATATGTTAATTGTCCTAGCTAAAGCAGGGTGTCGATTAGCAGGCCTTTTGGTCGGCAAATGTTTTCTTTCAGGTACAAATTAAGGTTTAGAAAGAAGACTGTGCCTTCAGCATCTCCTGTGGTGTGATGACTCAAAACTGGTTTTGCATGGAGACACAAGGGGCTGCTAAATCAGATTGTGTTATATGAATGCAAACTAGTGGGTTTCGTTTACCAACAGTTTGATGTAAGATTTCTTAGGCTGCATTATGTGTGATGCAGATTATGTTTAATTTACAGTATAAGAACGTTGTCTATGTGTGAGAGGGTGAATGCAATTGAAATGCAAGTTACATTTACATTTGTGAAAGAGACAGGAACAGGATAATCAGATTGTGTTTGGGAAAGCCACTGGTTTGGTTATATATGAAGAGGAGCAGGAATGTGCTTTATCTAATTCTTAACTTTTGAAATGTAACTTGTATTTATTTATATTTTCTGCGATAACCTGATTGGTTGGAGAAGACAGGGAGGGGTTACCCCCCTCTGGTACTGTGTGTAGAACTGAGATAAAAAGAGGATGCCTGTGAGCCTCCAGGTATTGTAGTTGTACCATCTTATTCTGCTGGAACATCTTGCTGTATGCTGTTGCCCCTAGCAATAGGGAAGAGTTCTCTTTAGAACTATTGAGCAAATAAAACATCATTGCCTCAAGAAGATTGCTTCATCTTGTGACCTACAGGGTTATGCCAACCATAGCCCCGTCCTCCGGCTGTCCAGGGAAGCACCTAACGTCTCCAAGTTCCGCCTTCCGCCAGCTACCGGTAGAGGCCTAGCAAGTGGCCAGTGGGGATTCGTCAACACCACACAGGTGTGGTAAGGCAGTGCGTCGGCACATACAGAGCAGAACCGTGGTTCCAAACGCCACGGCAGGTTAGGAGTTTGGTGGTGGCAGCATAAACCCGCCCACAGCACAGTGGGTGGAGTCAGTAACAGGCGGTTACTGACGGTAAGCGGGAATCCCCTATGTGGTCAGGCCTCGTGTGACCTAACCTTCCAATCTGTGCGCAGGAGACGGGACGCGAAAGCGGCAAGTGCTTTCGTACGGGACCGTCCTGTCACAGAAATTGGTGGCAGCAGTGGGATAATCCCAGGCGGTTTTTCATCACCCGATTGGAGAAGCCGAGTTACTCAGGGAGGAGTACCTGCAGCGCAGGAGAACGCACAAGATGGCGGAATTCAGCGGAATGTCCAAGGGCGATCTGGAGATCGTGTGCCAGGAGAAGGGTGTGGATATCCCTTCCAATGCGTCCAGAAGCGTCATGAAGGCGGCGCTCATGAGCGTGGAGGAGTCCCATCGGGCGGAGGTGGAAAGCACTCACGGCGTCAGCATCGCAGAGGACGGCCCAACAGTGGACCTTCGTAAGGAACCGGTGAGACTCACAAGCCCCGCCCTCTCTCACAGCAGCAATGTTTCCCAGCAATCCCTAGCAGGGCCAGGATCCCAACGTCCCAGGGGGGGCGGCCCGGATACCCTAGCAGATCGGCTAGCGGAATTGGGGGAAAGGGCAACGGAGCAAGAGCGCTTGATCATCATCCAGATGTGGCGTGATGAGCGGGCATCACCAGCCGTGGTACCCCGGGAGCCGTTGTCAGCTGTTGTACACAGATCAGGACGCATTCAGTTTGCCAAGTTTGCAGACAGTGATGGGGACATTGATGGACATTTGCAAGTTTTTGAAAGGACTTGTAAACTACACGATTTACCCAAGTCAGAGTGGGTGAGACACCTTGTGCCCACTCTGCATGGAGAGGCCTTGGAGGCCTATCGAGGAGTGGCCACGGAGGACTGTGGGAACTACGACGAAGTTGCGAAGGCCCTCCTCCAGCGATTCTTCATCACTCCAGAGTCTTACAGGAAGAAGTTCAGAGACTTGCCCAAGAATCCTAGCAGCAACCATGGGCAGTTCGCCACCCAGCTGCGGCAGTACGTGGTGAAGTGGGTGAAGGATTCTGAAGCCACTACATGGGACGCACTGATCGACCTGATCTGCAGGGAGCAGTTCTACCGCAGGTGCGCCCCAGAAGTGAAGGAGTGGGTGCTAGATCGGGAGCCACCCAGCTTAAAGATGGCTGCCCAGTTAGCAGACAAGTATGTGGCAATTCGGTCACAGGGGCAGTAGCGCCCAGCCAGCAGCCAGCTCCAAAAGACTGTACCACCAAGGGAACCCCCCTCTTCAGCTCATATCCCCCAAAGACAAGCATCTTCCAACCCGGGTGCTCTTGGCCAGCAACCGCACCGCAGCATCCCTGCAACTGATCAGAGATCATCGGTGCTACGACTGGAGAAGAAGTGCTACGGCTGTGGGAAAATCGGACATCTGAGGATGAACTGTCCTGCATCCCAAGCACCCCAGACTCGTGCCCCAAATCCGAGTGCTGGAGCCCGGCTCGCTTGTTTGACGAAAGGAGATGAGCCTACAGAGACTGTTCCCCCTCCAGTCAGTCCGATGGAGTGTGGTGAGAGACAGGTGCACTCTGCGGAGAGAGTCACCTGCATGGCCAAACAGCCCCTACACAACATGTGGAGGCACTTGCAGCCGGTCCACGTGGGACCCCTGCAGGGAGAAGGCCTAAGAGACTCTGGGGCCTCAATCACTGTGGTGAGCCCCCACCTTATAGATCCTGCTGCAGTATTGCAGGGTCGCACTGCCAAGGTCACCCTGGCAGATGGAACAGAGAAAGAGGTTCCCATGGCAAGAGTCTACCTGGACTGGGGAGCTGGACCAGAGTTGCGAGAAGTTGCCGTCATGGATGGTCTCCCAACTGATGTGGTCCTAGGAAATGATCTGGGTGGTGGGATCGTCACCACGTTTGCTGGTGCCATTTCCCGGAGACAAGTTCTACAACCACCGTTGACATCAGCTACTCCAGCACAGCCCAGCCCAGAGGACTTTTCCATGACTGACACCTACCAGACTGACCCTAGCAGTCCCAACCTAGATCCCCCTGTAGAGTGTCCCAATTTAGGAGAGATTGAGGGCCGCAGGCAGGAGTTTAGGGAGGCTCAACTCTCTGACCCATCCCCGAAAGGCATGAGGCGCCACTCTGGCAGCGGCCTTGACAGGGTTGGGGCAGGAAGTTTGACCTTGCGGGAAGGGTTAAGGTACAGGGTAGCCAGGAAAGTGGGAGGGGATAGACCAGATAGGGAATGTGTCCAACTGGTCCCCCCAGGGAACGTTCCTGCGCAACCGGTGTCGGTTGCCAGCAAAACCCCTTTGGACAGTAACCCGGAGACAGACCGTACCCTGAAGTGCCTGACACAGAGCTTACCCTGGTCTGGAATGTCGGATGACGCCCAGACCAACTGTAAGGCTGGTGCCATGCGTTGGCAGCTGGGGAACTCCAGCGGTTGTGTTGTCTCTGGGCCTCTGCCCATAGGAGAACCCTTGCAGCAAGTTGCTGTGGACATAGCAGGTCCCCTGCCTGTGCGCAGTAGATCGGGGAAGACACGCAGCCTCCCTGTAGTGGATGCCACACAGGATCCAGAGGCTGGTGGTCTGGCCGCCATCACTGTGGCACAGGTAGCGGACGAGGAGGAAGGAGTAGGCCTAGGTGACAGGATAGGTTTCCCGAGTCATAGGTCGACGGAGGAGGATTGGAGGGCAGGTCTGACAGTTAGGGCAGACAGTTGCCAGATAGGTATGACGGAGGTACAGTGCCTGGGGCACCATGTGGGAGGAGACAGGGGTAGGCCCAACCCAGAGGGGGTGGAGGCAACCAGAGGCTGTCCCCGACCCACATCACCCAGACTGGTACTGACCTTAGAACCTCTAAGGCCCTACGGACATGTTGTCATTGACTTTAGTCCTGTAGTGAACCCCTTTACAGAGATGGCTAGGAAGGGCATTCCCAAGTCAGTGGACTTTGCACCTGCTTGCGAGTTGGCATTCCAGTCATTGAAGGAGGCTCTGGTACCCTCTCCAGTGCTGATGGCGCACATTCTTGACCAGGACTGTGTGTTACGAACTACTGCGCCACTGCATGGACTGGGAGCAGTACTGAGCCAGAAAGAGCCATATGGGCAGGAGAACCCTGTGGCCTGTTTGAGCAGAATACTGCTATGGTGGGAGGTGGGGTATGCCGCAATTGGGACACCTTGGGTGGCACTTGTGTGTAACTGGCCACCCACTGTGGTGACCTACCACCCACCTGTTAGGTGGCTGCAACCTACCTTGGGGAAATTGGACAGACTTTTGTGGTGGAGCCTTGAACTTGGACTTCAGGTGGACTATTTGAACATTGTGTACCCACAAAGAGAGGCCCACTACACTATGGATGAACTGTCTAGGCCGGAGCCTACACTACCCAGGTAGCGTCCCCTTCAACTCAACAGACTGCGGGACCAGGAGTCAAATCGTTGGGACATGGCTCCCTGGTTTCCCGCTTGAATTGGGGGGGGGAGGAGTGTGACCGGAGAGACTAACCAGCCACACGTGTAATGGCAGCTGCAGCACTGAAGAGGTTAACCCCTAGTGCCCGGCGCCATTAGGAGGACAATGGGCTCTTGGCGCCACTTTTAAACTGTGCACTGGCGCTAGTCGCCATCTTTAAATGTATTGTGGGTGCTAGGCACCGGGTATTTAAAATATGTTTAATAAGGTGTCATATGTTCTATCGCTGCACAGTGCGCAGTTGGAGAATGATGAACTGATGTACAGGGCACTTATGAGGAAAGTACAAGGTATTTTGTTTCTAAAAGACCTTGACAATTCTTGTTCAGCAACTTGTACATAGCCAGTCATATGTTAATTGTCCTAGCTAAAGCAGGGTGTCGATTAGCAGGCCTTTTGGTCGGCAAATGTTTTCTTTCAGGTACAAATGAAGGTTTAGAAAGAAGACTGTGCCTTCAGCATCTCCTGTGGTGTGATGACTCAAAACTGGTTTTGCATGGAGACACAAGGGGCTGCTAAATCAGATTGTGTTATATGAATGCAAACTAGTGGGTTTCATTTACCAACAGTTTGATGTAAGATTTCTTAGGCTGCATTATGTGTGATGCAGATTATGTTTAATTTACAGTATAAGAACGTTGTCTATATGTGAGAGGGTGAATGCAATTGAAATGCAAGTTACATTTACATTTGTGAAAGAGACAGGAACAGGATAATCAGATTGTGTTTGGGAAAGCCACTGGTTTGGTTATATATGAAGAGGAGCAGGAATGTGCTTTATCTAATTCTTAACTTTTGAAATGTAACTTGTATTTATTTATATTTTCTGCGATAACCTGATTGGTTGGAGAAGACAGGGAGGGGTTACCCCCCTCTGGTACTGTGTGCAGAACTGAGATAAAAAGAGGATGCCTGTGAGCCTCCAGGTATTGTAGTTGTACCATCTTATTCTGCTGGAACATCTTGCTGTATGCTGTTGCCCCTAGCAATAGGGAAGAGTTCTCTTTAGAACTATTGAGCAAATAAAACATCATTGCCTCAAGAAGATTGCTTCATCTTGTGACCTACAGGGTTTTGCCAACCATAGCCCTGTCCTCCGGCTGTCCAGGGAAGCACCTAACGTCTCCAAGTTCCGCCTTCCGCCAGCTACCGGTAGAGGCCTAGCAAGTGGCCAGTGGGGATTCGTCAACACCACACAGGTGTGGTAAGGCAGTGCGTCGGCACATACAGAGCAGAACCGTGGTTCCAAACGCCACGGCAGGTTAGGAGTTTGGTGGTGGCAGCATAAACCCGCCCACAGCGCAGTGGGTGGTGTCAGTAACAGGCGGTTACAGACGGTAAGCGGGAATCCCCTATGTGGTCAGGCCTCGTGTGACCTAACCTTCCAATCTGTGCGCAGGAGACGGGACGCGAAAGCGGCGAGTGCTTTCGTACGGGACCGTCCTGTCACAGATGGTCTATAGTATAGGCTGTATTCAAATAATATAAATAAGTGGTCAGGAAAAGGAAAAAATAAACCATAATAAATGCACAAACATAATAGAACCAGTACTGCACTTTCTAAGCACACATTCTCCCATATCATAAGGCTCCTGTCTCTTCTACCTGGTAGCTGCTCTCTGGTCCATTGCACTGATTGAGGACTCAGCTCCACTCACAGCAAACTTGGTAGATAAAGCTGCTACACTGGGCATGTGTAGCAGCTCTGCTCTGTACCTTAAACTGCATGATGTGACAGCAGCTCTAGTATTTGTATTATATATCATTGCTATTGTCATAAATTAAGCCACTTGGCAAGAGGAGAGAGGTTTCCGGGCAACCAGAACCAGCTTGACAATATTGTGTAGACTCATTAAGCAACACCCTTCACTTTGCTTTATCATGTAGGTAATCCAACCATCCCCTCTGCGCATTCAACCATTCCTCCCTAATACTTGGCAGAGCCGAGGCTACATATTGAATCTCTAATTTTTGGTACCTTTCCTCCAGTTGATTTTCCTCTTTTCTACTTCCCATCTTGATCCTAGCTATATTTTTAATAAAAGTTCCACGCATGTATGCCTTCAAGGCATCATGTTTGATAGAAGGATCCAGGTGGGATGAATTATCCTCTTTGAAGTGCTTCCACTCTACCACCAAATCCAGTCCTTCCCCAGTTGAGTCATTCAATATGGAATTAACTTCCAAAATGACACCCCATTGTTTTTTGCTAACTCTATATTTAAATACACAGGGGAGTGGTCAGATATACCCCCAGATAAATACACAACTTCACTAACCATTGGACCAAAGCATGTAGATACCAGAGCTAAATCTATATGTGATAAAGTATGATAAGTTGCAGACTGACATGAGTATTTAGCGGCTGTATTATCACGTATCCGCCAAATATTAAATGACCTTCAGGCTGTGTGTATAAGGTGTATATGAAACATAAATGAATTGTGTGAATGTAGACACACTTTGTTTAATGCACAAAGTTATAAAAAATATTGGCTAAAATGACCTTCAGGCTGTGTGTATAAGGTGTATATGAAACATAAATGCATTCTGTGCTTAGACTTAGGTCCCATCACCATGATATCTCTTTATGGTATCTATTTATTCCAAAATACGGAAAAATCCGATATCCAAAATACCTCTGGTCCCAAGCATTTTGGATAAGGGATACTCAACCTGTATAAGTATAGCAAGGTGCAGTACTGCCATACACACAAAACGGGATCCGGTCTGAAGATCGACAGTGTCTAGGTCGACAATGTTTAGGTCGACCACTATAGGTCGACAGTCACTAGGTCGACATCGATGGAAGGTCGACAGGGTTTCTAGGTCGACATGTGCTAGGTCAACAGGTCTAAAGGTCGACATGAGTTTTTCACATTTTTTCTTTTTTTGAATTTTTTCATACTTAACGATCCACGTGGACTACGATTGGAATGGTAAAGTGTGCCGAGCGAAGCTGTAGCTGAGCGAAGGCACCATGCCCGAAGCATGGCGAGCGAAGCGAGCCATGCGAGGGGACGCGGTGCACTAATTTGGGATCCCGGTCACTCTACGAAGAAAACGACACAAAAAAAAAAAAAAATCATCATGTCGACCTTTAGACCTGTCGACCTAGCACATGTCGACCTAGAAACCTTGTCGACCATCCATCCATGTCGACCTAGTGACTGTCGACCTATAGTGGTCGACCTAAACATTGTCGACCTAGACACTGTCGATTTGATGAACCACACCCCACAAAACGCCTTCACCTTTATATATATTAGGGCCAAATATCCACTCTGGTTTTATAGCATTTCCCTGAGCAGCCTTGTGTGCGCAAAATGAGGGGGGGGGGAGGGGGAGAGAGAGAGAGAAGAAAAAGAAAAAAAACAACCACATGTTTACTGAGCAGCAGGAACATCCTAAAAAACATCTCAAACTTATTTTACTTTCCCTTACCCTCCCAAACCCACCCTGTATATCCACTACCCTTGCGGAATACCTAAATCCCATTCCACCTCTCTCAACCTCTTCCCACTTTCCCCACTCAACAAGGGGGATATAGGAAACGAATCCTATAGCTATATGCGACATGAAGTAAAAATTCCCTAACCCAGGATTTATTCCCTGGAATTATTAGCCGTCAGATCTATTTATTTATGTTTTACTGTTACTTAATACATTAACCATTACTCTATTAAAGAAATAGAAAATTAATGTGCCAGCACTGGTACATCGATTTTCTATTTCTTTATTGTACTTAAAAGGGACCTTGACCATCCCTATACCAGCTGCTGTTGACTGCGCACTTGAACACTTCCTGTATATTACTCTATTAAGCAAATCGCCATTATAACATTGTCAAGTAAAAATTCTATGTCAAATTGATCATATCTAACATATCTTTTCAAACATCCTTAAGTTGACTTTCCAACCAGTCCTCTGCTTCTTTAGCAGAGGTAAAGAAATGTGTAGGGTTGTTGTACACTATTCTCAAGCGAGCTGGATAAAGCATGGAATATTGTATATTCCTCTCTCGCATTTTACGCTTGATTTGTAGAAATTGGTGATGACTTTTCTGTACCTTTCTGCATGTTGAGAAAAATCTGGATAGAATGAGAATAAGTTATTCTCAAACTGAACTGTATCAGTATTCCGTACCAGCCGAAGAATAGTGACTCTATCTCTAAAATGCAGGATACGGGCAATAAAAGTCCTGCCAGGGGCCCCAGGAATAGGAGACCTGGTAAGTACAGTATCCTTTGGGCTCGTTCCACTGAGAATTGATGACTAAAAGCTTCCCTGGTAAATAATCTAATTAACCACTCCTCTAAGTATTTTTCAGACACCGTCCCTTTCTACCTTTTGTGCAGACCTACCAGCAGTCATACAGTATGTTATTATGTCTTAGCTGTCCCTCCATGTTGGACAGTTTAGCCTGTATAACAGCCACTTGATTTGATAATAACTCAACTTTATTATTAACAGGTAACGACTTAACCTCCAAATCTAATATTCTTTTTTCTATCTCGCCGACTCTCTCTCTCATATTTTGTATATCCTGGCGAAGCAGCAGTGGCAAACGCAGAATTTCTAGAGGGGGGTTTCCAAATGCAGTCCATAATCTCCCACTCTGTAGAACATTGGAGCAAGTGTGGGAGCAGTAGAAGTACCTAGTACAGACCCTGGACATTAAGGTTCACATTGATCTTTTTATACACTGGTTACTGTATGAAATACAGTATTAATATTTAACATTATAGATGGTCTATAGTATAGGCTGTATTCAAATAATATAAATAAGTGGTCAGGAAAAGGAAAAAATAAACCATAATAAATGCACAAACATAATAGAACCAGTACTGCACTTTCTAAGCACACATTCTCCCATATCATAAGGCTCCTGTCTCTTCTACCTGGTAGCTGCTCTCTGGTCCATTGCACTGATTGAGGACTCAGCTCCACTCACAGCAAACTTGGTAGATAAAGCTGCTACACTGGGCATGTGTAGCAGCTCTGCTCTGTACCTTAAACTGCATGATGTGACAGCAGCTCTAGTATTTGTAAATAATAAAATTGCTATTGTCATAAATTAAGCCACTTGGCAAGAGGAGAGAGGTTTCCGGGCAACCAGAACCCCCCGCGTGTGCCTATGAAGCAGAGATACATCTGCTTGAACATGCCAAATTTTCTCTGTAACCCTCTGTTCTAAGGCTGCTATAGCATTCAAAATTTGTTGAATAAAATAGGCATAGCTACTGGCATCTGTCCCCTGTTCTGGCTTAGATGGAGAGGGTGGGTATGATGCAGCCCATGTTGTTTGTGATTGTCTTGCATATTTTTCCAACTTGGCTGCTGTATTTGCTGCAGAGCCTGTCTTCCCCATTCTATTAATCACAACTTACTACAACTATACACTGCTGCAGATATTATAGCCTAAACCAAGGTCCCCCAAAATTCCCTCCTGTCAAGTGAATGAAAAGCACACAGTCTCTCACATCAACCAGGGACCTTAAATTTAAATTCCAAGATCAGATAAGACTAGGCATGCGTAGCAAAAATGCTTCTGTTAACTTGACATCAATTAAACATAATAGCATGACTGCTCCTTTGCATACAAGGAGAGTAGATGCTTCCTATTCATAGACTAGAATGCTTGTATGTTTACTACTGTCTCCGGAGGAAATATCTGCTTCTTTATACTTATTTTTTTCACCTAACTATAGCAGCAGAGTCAATTTAAATGTATAATCAAAATATGACATATTACTTAATGTTCTCAGGCAAGTAAGGCATGCTGTTCCTTGTAATGCTAATGGGAGATCCTGGGGGTGGCTCGTGGGTAAGTTAGCTGTCGGTCTGGATGTGTTTTACTATGAGCCTTTATCATGAGGCCTTACTGTAGACCAGTGATTTTCAACCTTTTTAAACTCGTGGCACACTAAACAAGATTTCAAAATTGCCAAGGCACACCATCGGTTGTTTTAATCAAATATAATACATATAATAATAAATATCGTCATATATTTAATATATGTGTCAGGAACTAGTGCAGAATCCGGAATTCGGGATCAGGTACCAAGTGGTTGACGTTACCCAGAACAGAGGCGCGGAGTCTAACACGCCGGAAGGTTTTCACCAGGGAACCCCGCAAGGGGATATGGGCTTTGCGGCTTCCGACGTGCAGGTCGCGGCCCCCTGTCTGGGTTACTTGATACCTGAACTGGACTGGAGTTATGGTAGAGGTGTTGTATATGACCAACCGCAGGGATACACAGGAACAAACAGGAACTGGAGAAGGTGGCAAGGTGCACACGGCCAGATGGTACGCTGGGGCCGTGGAGATGGAACAGCAGCAGGCACTCCAGGTGTGACACAGGAGGTAGCGGCAGTCGGCAGACTAAAGTCGTCAGCAAGATGTTGATGCTGGAATTCAATACTGGAACAAGGCAATACCCACTGGACAGATGAACTGAGACCAGAGAGGAACCAGGAAGCAGAACACCACATGGAGTAGTTATAACTCTTGGGATTGAGAGGCTTAAAAGAACAGGCTGGACCAATCAGTTGGGAGCACCAGACAGGCCCCCAGTAATTGATATAACATGCAGCTGCAGTGCAGACTGAGCAGGCTGACAAGCTGAATAGTAGTTTCCAGGTAACGAGCTGTAATTACAGAATCCAGACACCTGTGAAGTCAGTTGCTGAGTGCAGGAGCAAAGGCACTGGGAGACAACTATGCAGGAGCTAGCTGTGACCTGTAGTTCCACAAACTGAAGCAAAGGTAATTTATAACAAAAACAAAACATGAGTGCTCAGGATTGTAACAGTACCCCCCCCCCCCTTGAAGAGGGGTTATGAACCCCTAGAACCAGGCTTATCCGGAAATTCACAGAAGAAAGACCTCTTAAGTCTGGGTGCATGAAGAAACCGCTCTGGTACCCAGGTTCTCTCTTCCGGACCGTAACCCTTCCAATGCACGAGGAAATGAACTTGACCCCTCCTGAACTTGGAATCCAGAATCTTTTCCACAACAAACTCCTTGTGACCTTGAACTAACACAGCGGCAGGCCTTCTGGAAGGAGATCTTCTAAATCTCTGGGACACAAATGCTGGTTTCAACAAGGAACAGTGGAAAGTGTTATTGATCTTAAGTGATTTTGGTAAAAGGAGTCGAAAGGCTACTGGATTAATCTGTCTAATAATCCGGAATGGACCAATGAACCTAGGCCCAAATTTTTCAGAGGGCTGGCGTAACTTGATATTTCGAGTGGACAGCCACACCATGTCACCCACTTTAAGAGTACAAGGTTTCGTCGTCTGTCAGCAAATTGTTTGGAACGAACAGAGACTTGGTTGAGTGCCAGACGTACTCTCCTCCAAATTTTCCTCAGACGAGCTACAGGTTTAAGGGAAGAAGTCTGTTGCTGCAGGATGTCAAAAGCGTTAGACCTAGGATGGAACCCAGAGAGACAAAAGAAGAGTGACTGGAATTATTATATGCAAATTCAGCAAATGCCAGATGGTCCACCCAATCATTATGGTACTTGGAAACATAACAACGGAGATACTGTTCAAGAGACTGGTTCACTCGCTCAGTCTGTCCATTGGACTGCGGATGATAACCAGAGGACAGACTAAGATTAATATCCAAGGCTGAACAGAAAGCTCGCCAGAATTGAGCAATAAACTAAGTTCCTCTGTCGGAGACGATGTCCTGTGGTAATCCATGTAATTTAAAGATATGTTGGATAAACAAGGTTGCCAATTCCCTGGCACTGGGGAGCTTGTGAAGAGGAACAAAGTGAGCCATCTTACTGAACCGGTCTACCACAACCCAAATGGTATTGTACCCCGATGACTTGGGAAGATCAACCACAAAGTCCATAGAAATATGGGACCAAGGTCTTGAGGGAACCGTAAGAGGCGTAAGATGTCCCATGGGAGCTTTACGAGGAGTTTTATGTTGAGCACAGATCTCACAAGCAAGAATGAACTCTCTAACATCTTGATACATAGAAGGCCACCAAACTGAGCGAGACAATAAATCCAGAGTCTTAGAAATCCCTGGATGCCCAGAGACTCTTTTTACATGAAATTCAGATAAAACTGCTTTCCTGTACTCTTTAGGGACAAAGAGCAGTCTTGAGGGAGTCCCCATGGGTGCAAGAGACTGTTTGGCTTGAATCTGGGAGACTAAATCTTGAGCAAGACCAGCATGGATATTGGAAACAGGAATAATTATTTCAGAAGAGCAGGATGAATTTTGAATTGGAAGGAAGCTTCGTGACAAGGCATCTGCTTTAAGATTCTTCGATCCTGGCCGATAGGAGATCACATAGTTGAATCTAGTGAAGAATAATGCCCATCGTGCCTGTCTTGGATTCAGTCTCTTGGCTGACTCAATATAGGATAAGTTTTTATGGTCAGTGAGGATTGTAATCACGTGTCTCGCCCCTTCCAACCAATGCCTCCATTCTTCTAGAGCCCACTTGATAGCAAGCAGTTCACGATTTCCAACATCATAGTTGGCTTCGGCAGGAGAGAACTTTCTGGACAGAAAAGAGCACGGGTGAAGTTTAGAATCCACTGGATCTTTCTGTGATAGGACTGCTCCCACTCCCACTTCAGAAGCATCCACTTCCATAACAAAAGGCAGGTCAGGATTTGGATGACCAAGAACAGGTGCAGATATAAAGGGTTTTTTTAACTTGAGAAAAGCTTGTAGAGCTGAAGGTGACCAATGTGATGGATCCGCACCTTTCTTGGTCAAAGCAACAATAGGTGCAACAATGTCTGAAAATGAACGAATAAATCTCCTGTAATAATTAGCGAACCCAAGAAAGCGTTGTATAGCTTTAAGGTTAGTAGGTTGTGCCCAATCTTGAATTGCTTGAAGCTTACTGGGATCCATGGAGAACCCCTTTGGAGAGATGACGTATCCTAAGAAAGCGACTTCCTTCACTTCGAATTCACATTTTTCTAACTTGCCGTATAGATGGTGCTCCCGGAGCTTTTGCAACACCATCTGGACATGGACTCGATGCTGCTCAAGTGACCGTGAATATATCAGGATGTCGTCCAAGTAGACCACAACAAATTTTCCCAGGAATTCTCGGAGCACATCATTGATAAAATCTTGGAAGACGGCAGGAGCATTTGACAATCCAAATGGCATAACAAGGTATTCATAATGCCCAGAATGAGTGTTGAAGGCCGTCTTCCACTCGTCACCGGCCTTAATTCGTATGAGGTTATATGCCCCCCGAAGATCAATTTTAGAGAAGATTTCCGCCATCCGGAGTTGATCAAACAACACGGAAATCAAAGGCAAAGGATAAGAATTCTTAACCGTGATTTTGTTGAGTCCTCTATAATCAATGCATGGACGTAAGGAGCCGTCCTTTTTCGCCACAAAGAAGAATCCTGCTCCTACTGGTGATTTTGAGGGACGAATAAACCCTTTGCTTAGGTTCTCCTGAATATAGTCTTCCATGGCTTTAGTTTCTGGCAAAGAAAGAGCATATAATCTACCCTTAGGTAATTTATCTTCGGATACCAGACTGATGGCACAGTCGTAAGGTCGATGGGGGGAAGAGTATCCGCCTCTTTCTTGGAGAAGACATCCGCAAATGAATGATATGGAGTCGGTAGCCCCTCTGGTATAACTTGAGAGCATCGCACTGGCAAGGACAGACATCTTCCTGTACATTCTGTTCCCCACTGTAAGAGATCTCCTGTCTTCCAGCAGATGGATGGATTATGGGATTTCAACCATGGAAGCCCTAGGACTATGGAGGCCATGGGGCAATTGACAAGGAGGAAAATAATCTTCTCCGAATGCAGAAGACCAGTTGTTAAATGAACAGGAGGAGTTTGCTGAGACACTTGCCCACTGAGGAGGGGGTTACCGTCAAGGCCACAAATAGTCACAGAAGGCTTCATCTTTAGTATAGGAATGTTCCAGGACCGGGCGAAAGAGATATCCATAAAGTTGGCAGCTGCACCACAATCAACAAAAGCCTTGACTGCAACTTGCTGAGTAGGTAGACTAATTTGTACTGGAAGCAAGACTGAATTTTTTGGAGAGATTCCAGCCAGACCCAGGAGTAACTCCCCTTTTACCCCTGGGTCTTGTCTTTTCCCGACTTCAGGGTGCAAACATTAGCAAAATGACCCTTTCCTCCACAATATAAGCATAGGCCCATCGATCGTCTACGAGATTTTTCCTGAGCAGAAAGACGAAAGGCCCCAATCTGCATGGGTTCACTGGAATCTTCGGCTTCTTCCAAGGCTACTGCTGAGGGAGATGGTGACCCTCCACCTTTCTCCATCCTCCGTTCCCTGATCCGACGATCTACTCGAATTGCTAACTGCATGAGCTTGTCCAGGGTTTCAGGAGTAGGATACTGGACAAGGTAATCTTTAATTTGCTCAGTGAGGCCTAAGCGGAACTGACTTCGGAGGGCTGGGTCATTCCAACCACTATCACCTGCCCATCTGCGAAACTCAGTGTAGTATACCTCGGCCGTGTTTTTCCCTTGTCTCAGGGCTCGTAAGTGAGCCTCTGCAGAAGCTGCTCGGTCCGGGTCATCATAAAGAATTCCTAGGGCGCTAAAAAAGGCATCCACTGTGTGCAAGGCGGGATTCTCCGTTTTTAATCCGAACGCCCAGGACTGGGGTTCCCCCTGCAGGAGGGAGATGATGATACCTACTCGCTGAGCCTCAGAACCAGACGATAATGGCCGGAGTCTGAAATATAGCTTGCAGCTATCACGGAAATTCTGGAACTGTTTCCGGTCACCTGTAAACCGATCTGGAAGATGCAGCTTTGGTTCAGGCCCAGGAGCTCTGGTTACAACCAATGACCTGCTAGTTTCTTCCTGGGTGGAAACTCGGAGCTTTAGATCTTGCAGTTGCTGCATCAAATTTTGTATTTGACCAGCCAAGATTTGAGCCGGATTTTGCTGTGACGGGTCCATGCCCAGGAAGTGGTGGGCAAGTTATAATGTCAGGAACTAGTGCAGAATCCGGAATTCGGGATCAGGTACCAATTGGTTGACGTTACCCAGAACAGAGGCGCGGAGTCTAACACGCCGGAAGGTTTTCACCAGGGAACCCCGCAAGGGGATATGGGCTTCGCGGCTTCCGACGTGCAGGTCGCGGCCCCCTGTCTGGGTCACTTGATACCTGAACTGGACTGGAGTTATGGTAGAGGTGTTGTATATGACCAACCGCAGGGATACACAGGAACAAACAGGAACTGGAGAAGGTGGCAGGGTGCACACGGCCAGATGGTACGCTGGGGCCGTGGAGATGGAACAGCAGCAGGCACTCCAGGGGTTACACAGGAGGTAGCGGCAGTCGGCAGACTAAAGTCGTCAGCAAGATGTTGATGCTGGAATTCAATACTGGAACAAGGCAATACCCACTGGACAGATGAACTGAGACCAGAGAGGAACCAGGAAGCAGAACATCACATGGAGTAGTTATAACTGGCAAAGCCTCTTGGGATTGAGAGGCTTAAAAGAACAGGCTGGACCAATCAGTTGTGAGCACCAGACAGGCCCCCAGTAATTGATATAACATGCAGCTGCAGTGCAGACTGAGCAGGCTGACAAGCTGAATAGTAGTTTCCAGGTAACGAGCTGTAATTACAGAATCCAGACACCTGTGAAGTCAGTTGCTGAGTGCAGGAGCAAAGGCACTGGGAGACAACTATGCAGGAGCTAGCTGTGACCTGTAGTTCCACAAACTGAAGCAAAGGTAATTTATAACAAAAACAAAACATGAGTGCTCAGGATTGTAACAATATGTTGATATTTGTTATTATTTCTCTTAAAATTAATAGAAATAAATAGGTTTTACTTACATAAGAATATCAGTGGGAAACCTGTGCTTGGTGATGTCTCATGATGTCTCTTGTCCGAGGACGGATGGTTGACAAGCATAACCTCAAGTCCTCCTCCAATGATTGAAGCCGTGACCTGTTCTTACACTTCATGGTGTTCATAGCAGAAAAGCCAGCCTCACACAGATACGATGTTGAGAAAGGAAGGAGTGCTTCAATCACCTTTTTTGTGACCATGGGGAATTCTTGTCGGAGAGACAACCAGAATGAGGCCATATCTGTTGATGAGTGCTTTAATTTCAGCCCTCTGTCATTCCTTATTTCTGCCAGCTCATCTTCTTCTGCAACACTTAGTTCGGCCGACGCATATGCACTTGGCACAAATGGATCTCTCACCCAGTCCAAGGAAGAAATATCAAGTGATGGGAAATACTTGTCAATGTTGTTACTCAGCAGTAACAAACTTTGTAGAATTAAATTAACAAGATTTTTGTCAAGTCTGCAACTTTTAGTCAGCTCAAACATCTCAACTTTGTTGTCTTTTTTTATTCTGGCTCCCCACAATGTTAATTTTTCCTTGAAAGTGGTAATTTTGTCAGTACAAGTAAGAATATTTTCATTCTTTCCCTGTATACTCTTGTTAAGAGTATTCAAGGCTTGGCAGATATCCGCTAGAAAGGCAACTTTATTGCACCAGGTCTCATCACTAAGCCGGTCAGCCATCTCAGAATTTTCAGAAGTAAAAAAAATTATGAGCTCTTCTCTAAATTCATAGAATCTTGAAAGCACCCGCCCTCGAGATAGCCACCTCACATCTGTGTGCAGTAGGAGTTGAGTGTGAGCAGCATCCATGGCAGAACATAGTACTGAAAACAACCTTGATTTTAATGGCCTACTCTTGATGTAGTTGACCATTTTTATTGTCTCGTCCAGTACTTTTTGCAGCTCAGGTACTACTGATTTTGAAATGAGGGCCTCTCTGTGAAGGAAACAATGTGTAAAAACAATGGCAGGGTTCTTTTGCTTGGCTAGTGCAACAAATCCTTTCACTCTTCCCGACATAGATGGAGCACCATCTGTGCAGCTGCTGATGCATGATTCCCAAGACAAATTGTAAGAAGTGAAATAAGTGTTGACAACATCAAAAATGTCTTGGCCTTTTGTTGTTTCTGGAAGTATTTTGCAAAATAAAAATTGTTCAATGAATTCTTCATTACAAACAAACCTGCTGAATGCTAGGAGTTGAGCTTTTCCAGTGATGTCAGTTGACTCATCCAGTTGGAATGCAAAGACATTGGCTTCTTTAATCTTGGTGATCACTTGTGACTCAACATCTTCAGACATGTCTAGTATTCGCAGACTAATAGTGTATCAGACAGAGGGATTTTCAAAATCTCTTGTTCATATTTCTCACCAAACATGATATTTACAATTTTACAGCATGCTGGTAAAATTACTGACTCTGCAATTGTATGTAATTTCATCTTCTTTGCCACAATTTCTGCAACGGCATAGCTTGCTTCTTGAGCTTTGTCAGAAACCGTTGTGAGTTTGGCCCACTGTTTAGCCTGGTGTTTTTGTTCAGCTAGAAGTCTGTTAAAATATTCAATTGGCTTCTTGCACAAATGTGAGTGCTTTGTGTGAAGGTGTCTCTTCAGCTTACTTGGAACCATGGCTTGGTTTGCCAGTTTCTCACCACATACAAGGCATTCAGGACGTGGCTGCTCTTCTCCAGATGAAATGAATCCAAAGGACAAATAATCTTCTTTATACTGGCGCACAATGGCTTTAGCACCAGAACTATGACCAGCAACACTTGATTCACTGTCATCATCATTTGACTCTAATGCACGTTTCTTAGTTAGAAACTTGTCCATGTTTCATAAACTCTGCGAAAAAGAAAAAAAAACAAGTAAATTCAGAATTTATATTCCTCAAAAACACACTGACTCCCACATAAAAAAACACTGGTACCTACCTGTCAGTGTCTCAACGATGTAAGATTCTGCAGCCTCAGTCAAGAAGAGTCTCGATCACACGCTGGAGTGGCAAGAAGAGCCTCGGTGACACGCTGGAGTGGCAAGAAGAGCCTCGGACACACGCTGGAGTGGCAAGAAGAGCCTCGGTCACACGCTGGAGTGGCAAGAAGAGCCTCGGACACACGCTGGAGTGGCAAGAAGAGCCTCGGACACACGCTGGAGTGGCAAGAAGAGCCTCGGACACACGCTGGAGTGGCAAGAAGAGCCTCGGACACACGCTGGAGTGGCAAGAAGAGCCTCGGACACACGCTGGAGTGGCAAGAAGAGCCCCGGTCACACGCTGGAGTGGCAAGAAGAGCCCCGGTCACACGCTGGAGTGGCAAGAAGAGCCTTATATAAAACACATTGGCCCCGCAGTAATAAAACACATTGGCCCCCACTGTAATAAAACACATTGGCCCCCACTGTAATAAAACACATTGGCCCCCACTGTAATAAAACAAATGCTGTCACCCCCCAGTAATTCCACACACCTGCCCCCAGCGTAATTTTACACACATGTCCCCATTGTAATTCCACACACGTCTCTCATTGTAATTCCACACCTGCACCTCATAGTAATGCCACACACATGACCCTCATTATATTTCCACACACCTGCCCCCCCATATTAATGCAACACACCTGCCCCCCAGTAATGCCACACACCGCCACCCCCCAAGTAATGCCCCATACATGCCCTCATATTTCCACACATCAGCTCCCCCACTTAGTAATTCCACACACATGCCCCAAATAGTAATTCCACACACCAGCTTCCCCCTTACCAGCTCCCCCCCTTAGTAATTCCACACACCAGCTCCCCTTTACCAGCTCCCCCCTTAGTAATTCCACACACCAGCTTCCCCCTTACCAGCTCCCCCCCTTAGTAATTCCACACACCAGCTTCCCCCTTACCAGCTCCCCCCCCTTAGTAATTCCACACACCAGCTTCCCCCTTACCAGCTCCCACCCCCTTAGTAATTCCACACACCAGCTTCCCCCTTACCAGCTCCCCCCCCTTAGTAATTCCACACACCAGTTCCCCCTTATAATATATAGCGGTGAGGAGTGCCTGGAACTCACCACGGATCAGCAAGCAGAGCAGCGTATGAGTGGGCGGGCGCAGAGACAGCCGGACCGTGACCTATGGTGAGTCATAGGTCACGGTCCGGCTGACTCTGCGGAAAGGATATGAACAGGATGCTGCAGGTCTGTGAGGCAGGCGGGCGGCGGCGTGCGGAGATCTGACAGTGAGAGCGGGTCCGTGCAGCGGGGGCGGGTGGCGCCAGTGACAGCTCTTAATGGCGGCAGTGAGCGGGTCCATGCGGCGGGGCGGGTGACAGCTCTTACTGGCGGCAGTGATCGGGTCCGTGCGGCGGGCGGTGAGCGACGGCACACTCAGCAACTTGTCGCGGCACACTAGTGTGCCGCGGCACACCAGTTGAAAAAGGCTGCTGTAGACAAATAACATAGCCCTATGTGGGCACTGCTATTATGTAGTGTTAGGACTGCTGATATCGGAGAAGCCTTGGCGAGGCTCAGTAGCTAAACATGTCTTTGCAAACATGTGTGACCAATTCTCTGAAATTCTATTACCAGATAGGCACAGGTATGGTTACAGGTAATTTTTTAGTGTGCTGGGGGGATACCAAGGGGGGAAAAGGCACCCCCCCTCTCTGTCTGCTGCTTGTCTATGACCCCTCCCCCTTTCTAGCACCTGATATATAATTATCTCCAGGAATGATAAAGCAACTGCCACTGTTTGTCTGCAGGTATCCTCGGGCAACCAGCAACAGTATCAGAGCTTAGGGTGTCCTTTAGGAAGCTGGAAGCCGAAAGGCCCAATTCCCCAGCCTGCATCTGCCTGGGCTTCCACTGCAGTTCCCCAGCAACACTCCTGTCTTTTTCCACATAAGCCTGGCGCCATCTTCCCCTTCTCCAGATCCGCTGCTCACACTGTCCACCAAGCGGCCCCCTAGGTGCAGGACCCAAGGCAAACCAGCAACAGCACCTGCTACCAGACTCCTCTCCCAAGGCTCAGAAAAGTCTCCCAGTGCACAATCACAGGCAGGGCAGCGGAGGTCTCAGCCGCATTTGTCTAACACGTGTCCCGGCAAGGAAACACGTCACCCTGTATGTTAACTAATGCAGAAGTTGTAATAAGTGCTTTGTCCTTTAAAAACCTTGGCTACACAGAACAGTCACTGATAAATATTCAATAAATTACTTGCAACAGTTAAAATACTGTATCACCTCTGCTCTTTCCTTAGCAGTCAGTAGATACCTTTCAGATGTGATTTGTTGCTACAATAATTCAAACATTATATCCACAGAGTTCTACAGCGTGTCAGCTTCACTGGGCAACCCAGTGCTTGCTCACCAGTTCCAGAGACTATTCCTCCTCTCCCGCTGGATCATTTCTCACAGGGAACCACACTGTGTGCCAATCCCCTGACAGTGACCGCACTTGGGGTCACCTCAGGCAGCTGGCGGCAGCTGCATCTCGCTCCTAGCCGCGTCTCCCAGTGTCTGATGCTGCTTGATGTGGGACAGCCCTAACCATTGCTGCCAGACTCCAGGCCACTCTCACCGGCCACTTGCCACTCCGGGTAACACGCGCTGCGGTCTTTCTGATGGTGCCGGACCATGGACACTCTACATGTCCGGATCATGGAGGAGCTCTACAGACCCTTGCCACTCAAATCCGAATAGGGTCTCCAGCCAGTTTTCGGCTCCAACCAAGTACACAGGGCATCTTTTTACAGGATGCATTAAGGGAGCTGCAGCTCAATCACTGCTACTCCATGCCGCTCCAAGCCCCCAAGTAAGTCTTACTAATGTTGGGGCTCAATTACATTTGGATGTACAGTAAGTCATTTTTATGATATGCCTCTCAGATGTAGCAGTACACGTCCACGCTGATAAGTGTTACTTTCAAAATCTCCCTGAAATGCTTTTTCAAAAGTAGGCAAGTATGATGCAGATGTCATGTATAACTGTAGTGATTCCCAAAATGAGTTTGAAACTTGGAAAACCATCTATTTTCATTAACACATTTGTTCTACATTAGAAACCACAATAGTAATAAGTCATTGTCGGAGATAAACCTCCTACTATCAATCCCCTTCAATTGTCTGTTCGTTACCTTTTGTTTACCAATCAATTGAGAATCCCAGGAAACAGACAACACACGCAGTTATGTCCACCAGATGAGACTGCCTCCACTTTATTCAGCATGACATTATATAGAGGAAAAAGGTACTTACATGAACACTTGATACACGTCACATTTTCAAAACAATAATGCATCTCTTCTCATAACTCCTCTCCGGCTGACACCCTCCTACGTGTCCTTCACAAGAAGTCAAAACACACAGAGACTGTCTAATAACATGTTTTCAAGACTTATAGCTACGACTTTGCTTCGCACAGAACGTACTAACTGTGAAATGTCAGCATTATTATGTTTTATCCAGCAAAGCATACTTCTACTTCACTACTGTACATCATGGTTGCTACTTAACAAAATGGCTGACACTGCTTGAGCTAAATATATCTATCTTCATCATCATTATAGATATATCCCCAATATAATTTTGCAAATACAGTAGCCAGCTTTATAGCGTCTGCTACTCCTTATAAATATTATAATCATATATACAGATACTGGAATCTCCTAGTCCCACCTGGGGAGTGTCAAATGTAGAGAAATATTTTTTATATATATATATATATATATATATATATATACAAAATATTAATATCTAGGGTACAACTTATTGAAAAGGGGTTTGTTTATTATTATTATTATTATTATTATTATTATTATTAATAATAATAATAATATATGTATATTTTATAATATATATTTATCATATATCATGCTTGCAAACTAGGTGGCTGATACACACATATAGTTCTCATACATATGAATTATGCAATTTTGATTCCAAAGTGAGTTTAGACATGGAGTTACAGCTCTGATTATATGATACTTATTTACAGGCAAATCAAATAATCCAGAATAAGAGGGATGTGTTCAGCATCCCACCTGTCTGGATGCCGGCGGTCATGTTACTGACACCGGAATCCTGACACCACTCATGAGACTGGTGCCGGATCACTGACAGCCGGCATCCCGAAGGTGAGTTTTGGGGTTCAGGCTTAGGGCACTAGCGGGGTTAGGGTTAATCACTAAGGGGGTTAGCCCAAGCTGCCACCCCTGAGGGATAGCCCTAGCTGCCACCCCCAAGGTTAGTGTTAGGGTAGGGGATGGGGGTAGAAATACATATCCCCTCTGATGTCAGCATCTTCAGTGTTGGGATGCCAAAGTCAGTCTTGTGACTACCGGCATCCCAACCACTGGCAAATCGTATGCATTCCGAATAAGATATACACAGTTATATATATAATGTCCAAACGGCGACACTCCAAACAATTGACTTCATTCACAGTTAAGCAAACTGAGTGGAGTAAATTGTTTGGAGTGCCGCCGTTTGGACATTATACATTGAGTGGACCACATGCAAGTCTATCTTTTGGAGGGCACCTGGCTAAGTACCTTATTTGTTTCAATTGAGTGCCTTTTCTTAAATTTCTATATATATATATATATATATATATATATATATATATATATAAAAAAAATATATATATATATATATATATATATATATACACACACACACTAATAATATTTATGCTTCCTTAATTATAGAACATAAAACAACATGAGACAATTTAACAAACTGAGACAATTACTAACATAGGGCCCAATTCAGCATGGAACGCATGTGTGATGTGTACGCATGCTGAAGCCCTTTTACAGTGTGTGCACTGTGCCTGCACACACACAGTAAGATGCGATGGCATCTCACATATGTGAACGCCTGTGCCTGATTGACAGACAGAGGCATTCGCAGGGTGGGAGGGGGCATCACGTCGGCATTTCGGGGGCGGCATTTGGGAGGACGCAGTCTGGATAACACAGGCATGTCTGGACCATTTGCGGGGTGTCACATGCAGCCGCTGTGACCCAAAAGATGACAGGTAGCCGTCTGTAGAGGCCTACCCTCATCATGTGAGTGCTTTTCTGCTGAGCAAGGCTTTCGCATAATGGGGGGGGGGGGGGGCGGTATGTGGGGTGGACTTGCCCTGTGCTGGGCGTCCCCCCATATGCTAGAGTAAAGGGTTGTAGTTATGCAAATGTTTGCACAATCACAGCCCTTGCTGAATTAGGCCCTTAGATTGTACACTTGCAATAATTAAGTTAAGCCACTAAAGCTCATTTCCTCTGTGTGAATATCTCTCCTTCCTCCTCCTGCACCTAGCTCATTCTCTTCTGCTTACTTCTCCTTCTGGCCCTCTGACGTCTCCACCACTTCTGCTTTCTCACCTACTACAGTAGCATTTTATATATATATAAACATAACTTAGCCGTTTAACTGTTTTCAATACAATGGGTAATTACAGGGTTGCCCAAGTCAGATTCCACAGTGTCATAAAATGTGTTATGCCCAACTTGGCTTGTTCTGCCCAAGCAGGCGTGGTGTCATAAAACTTCAGCTGTTTTTTTATCCAAAATTCTGTTGTTTTATCTGGTGTGTTTCAGTTCTCATTTTATCAATATACAGTATGGGATCTCTTGGTAGCAAGTCATTTATTTACTGTTACTATAACCCTTGTTTCTGATCTATACTGGGCAATATACAAACTACTGTAGTTTTATTATTGCAAAAGGTATTTTGAATCTTGATTCTGATCTACAGTAAGTGTACAAACCAAAACACACCTGTGGATTTCACTCACTTCAGGGCCTAAGCAATAAAACATGTTTCCTATACAATGACTTACTGTAACACACAAATATATCTCTATATGCACACATATATACATATATATAGTTTACTAAATAATCTAAACATTTAACTCCTACATTCAAACCAATTTAATCTATTCCTTACTATAAAATATATACATTAATTAATACTGTTCACTATGGGTAAAATCATCTATTTTTTAATAATGATATTTTAACTCACACAATCTCTATTCTAAATTATATTTTATGCAAACAATTACCTATATGGCAACATGTATATATACCACTGTTACCGCTGTTCCATAAGAAACCTGTAAGTCTGGTAAAGGATCACTGTGTGGCCTAAACTCTATTTCACATTCACTGGTGCATATTGCAAACCACCCAGGTTGTACACTAATAGGACATATGAAAAGTTAATGGACCATCACTCTGTGAAGTATACAGAAAAGACATCCTGCATTAGGATCAGTACCCAGAATGCACAGTGCTTCAGCAGCCATAACTACTTGCATAAATCTAAGAGGTTTGGACTAGTACAGAATTGCTGTACTCCTTTGAATGGACTCCTACAGCTGCCACCCATTGCCAGTACTCTCCACAGTGATCTTCTACAATCTGCCAGTTCCTGCAGCTTCCTGCTTAGTCTCAGCATGCACTGATTTCTGGCTTTCACCCGATGGCTTCGATATACTGCAGCTGTCTTCAGATATGTGTACTGCACCTACTGTAGTCCATATCTGGTCTTCTGCTCAGTTCCTCTGGCTGCAGGCAAGGCTGGACTGCCCCTCAGGGGAACAGGGGAAGCAACCCAGAGGGCCTTACTGCCCAGGGCCCCACTCTTACCTCTAGGGATCAGGTTCCAGATTGTGCAATTGAATTATAAATTATGCTTATATTACATTATACTGCACATGACTATGGTGAAGTTTCTACAATGCATTGCTGTTATTAGTCTGGTCCAGTATCACGCATGTACTAGCAGTATTCACTATACATATTTATCAAGGATCCAGGCCATGCACTAATGGTTAGCCAAGCCTCTAAACATGGGCCCCTATCACTGTATTTCCCCTGTGAGCCCTTCATGCCCCAGTCGAACAATATGTCTGGCCACACCCCTAAACATGGGCCCTATCAACACAATCTCCCGGTGGGCCCTTCATGCTCCAGTCCGACACTGGCTGCAGGTACTGTGGTTGGTCTCCACTGTTTTGAGTATCTGTAGTGGGACTGTTCCTTTGTTTCAAGGGTCCGGTTCCCGGGCCGTGGGCTGCAGTTTCCAGGTTCTATTAACTGTTTCAGTAGGGGGTCTACAGTATCATATCTCCGCTCTTAGTTTTGTGTCCCAGGGACTTTCCATTTCCAGGTTTGTGTGTGAGGGTGCAGGTACCATGATGCTACAAACTCTGTGGTTGGTCACCTTGAGTTCCTTATTCCTGAAACCTGTTCTGAGTTTCTCAATTCCACGTTTAGTACTATGCAGCTCTTGTGTTTGCCTGAGTGTCCAGTAGTAGGTTCCAACCTTGAACTCCTGGAACTGAGCTCCATACAACTGCTAGAAAGTTGCACAAACCAGTTTTTCCCCAACACACCAAGGGTCTTTAGCAATACGATTTGAAAAAATACATGAAAGTAGATAATTCAGAAATTCTACTTACATATATTTGCACAAATATGGTATGTACTATTATCATGTTGCCTTACAGTAGACAATTATATATGGCCCAGAGTGGGTAATGTTATTATGCAGTGTAGGGACTCCAGTAACAGAAAAGGCTTTGATGTTTGCCTGAAGGCTTGCCATATTTTTGCAAATATATGTAACTAAGAATTATCTACTACCATTTAGTTTCTTCAAATCTTATTGCTAATGCCCCTTGGTGTGCTGGGGAAAAACTGTTTTGTTTATATTTCTAGTTTAGAACAACCCCTCCCTTTCAGTACCTGAGGGGTATTACTAATTTGATTGAGCAGCTTTCATTTTAACTTTATTTTTAACATGGTATACAGTAGATGGGACCTGCATTTGGAGACCAAGCTGATTCCTGTCGTGCCTTTTGGGGTATTTAGGGGTGACTCCTATGTGCTATTATGTAGCCTTACAGTAGACAATTATATAGGCCAGAGTGAGTACTGTTATTATGCAGTGCAGGGACCAACAGTGTCAGAGAAGCCTTGACATTGGCCTGGAGGCTTACCATAATTTTGCAAATATATGTAACTAAGAACTCTGCATTATCTTCGACCAGGTAGTTTTTCACACACTTTTGCTAATGCACCTTGGAGTGCTGGGAAAGCTTGTTTGTGTATCCTTCTAGTATCCCTTTCAGCACCTGAGAGGTATTACTAATTTGATTAAGCAGCTTCCAGTTTAACTCCATGCAACTGCTTCCAGGTCCTCACATCTAGGATTATAGTCCTGTATCCTGGTGCAGAGGAAGCATTGATATCCCCCAGCACACTGGATGACATCAGCAACAGGATTTGATAACTACATGGTGGTAGAAATTTCAGAGATCTCAGTTGCATACATTTGCAAAGGTATGGGAAGCCCCAAGGCCAACTCCAAGGTGCAGAGGCCAGTCCAGGGCTACTGCCTTGTAATGCGATAATTTCCAAGGATGTATATTTATTTTTATTTATTAACAGTTTCTTATATAGTGCAGCAAAATTCCATTGCACTTTACAATTAAACACAATGATAAAACAAAACTGGGTAATAACAAACAGCCATAGAGGTAGGAAAGCCCTGCTTACAAGCTTACAATCTATAGGGTAATAGGCATTGATACACAAGGATAGGTACTACTATTGTTACAAGATAGGTCACAAAGCATTTGAGTGTAGCAAATCAATGTGAATCCTATACAAAGCAAGGAATGCAATGGCAAAGATGATTTAGCCCTGAGTGTTACAGAAAAGAGTGTTGGTATATCAATTCAGGCATAACAAGACATTTGAGCTGCAATCAGGAGTCATTCTCCATATTAGCCAAATGTGACCATTTCATAATTAAAGGGACTGGAAATCAAGTTCTTACAGCCCCTAAAGTTAGAACTAATAAAGGCCACCCAAAAATTGGAACAAGAAAAAAAATCACATAAATCCAAGACGTGCTGTATGTATCTGACATGGGAATTTATTAAAAGTACTTTATATGGTTGTACACCATTAAATCCACGTAAACATATCTGTTTTTTGTAAGTTAGGCAATATGGGAAAGTTTGGGACACACTACTATATCTGTGCTCAGACATTATCTATCTCAGCATTTATGCATGTTGGACTAAAGTACAGTATGTACCTTTTTACTGTCTTTGACTATGTTTGTGAAGTTTCCAGAGAGCTGCGCCTAGTTGGTACTATATAAGATAGCCCATTGCAAATTAACAGTAGCCTCATTTTTGGACTACAGACTGACTCATACTAATCTGATTTCCAGATGTTTATGTGAAAGGTCTATTTGGACCACCCTTGAATTGGTCTGTAACCAAGTTTAAATGTGCAGTATACTTACTAGATATCTTCAATAAACTCATTTAGTTAGAATCACTGGGGTAAATTTACTAAGAATCGTATTTTCCCGTTTGAGGTCAAAGTTCAATCACGAATGACATCGAAAGTGTAAATATGCAACTTTTTGAATTGATTACGACTAATTTACTAAGCTGCCGTATTCTGCATTTTCGGTTTTTCCGATGTCGATGTCATTCGTTTTTTTAGGCAGTGTTTTACGTGAGTGACTTGTAAAACACTGCCGACTTTAATACAATGAATCTCGGCCGGATCTGAGAGATCCGTGCAGGGCTTCATTGTGCACCTTGTAAAAAAAAAATAAAAAAATGTTTACACTTAAAAAAAAGATTGCGTGGGGTCCCCCCTCCTAAGCCAAACCAGCCTCGGACTCTTTGAGCCGGTCCTGGTTGCAAAAATAAGGGGAACAAATTGACAGGGGTTCCCCCATATTTAAGAAACCAGCACCGGGCTCTGCGCCTGGTCCTTGTTCCAAAAATATGGGGGACAAAAAGCGTAGGGGTCCCCCGTATTTTTGGAACCAGCACCGGGCTCCACTAGCTGGACAGATAATGCCACAGCCGGGGGTCACTTTTATACAGTGCCTTGCGGCCGTGGCATCAAATATCCAACTAGTCACCCCGGGCCGGGGTACCCTGGGGGAGTGGGGACCCCTTCAATCAAGGGGTCCCCCCCAGCCACCCAAGGGCCAGGGGTGAAGCCCGAGGCTGTCCCCCCCATCCAATGGGCTGCGGATGGGAGGCTGATAGCCTTTGTTGAAAGTAATGAATATTGTTTTAAGTAGCAGTACTACAAGTCCCAGCAAGCCTCCCCCACAAGCTGGTACTTGGAGAACCACAAGTACCAGCATGCGGCGGAAAACCGGGCCCGCTGGTACCTGTAGTACTACTACTAAAAAAATACCCCAATAAAGACATTACACACACAACTTGAAAGTATAACTTTAATGCATACATACACACCACCATATACACATACTTACCTTATGTTCACACGAGGGTCGGTCCTCTTCTCCAGTAGAATCCATGGTGTACCTGTTGAAAAAATACTACTCACCAAATCCAGTGTAGAGGGCTCCTCGGATAATCCATTTGTAATCCACGTACTTGTAAAAATAAAAAAACAGGACACCCGACCACGAACTGAAAGGGGCCCCATGTTTTCACATGGGACCCCTTTCCCCGAATGCCAGAAACCCCCTCTGACTGATGTCTAAGTGGGTTTCTTCAGCCAATCAGGGAGCGCCACGTTGTGGCACCCTCCTGATCGGCTGTGTGCTCCTGTACTGTATGACAGGCGGCACACGGCAGTGTTACAATGTAGCGCCTATGCGCTCCATTGTAACCAATGGTGGGAACTTTGAGGTCAGCGGTTGACCGAAAGTGACCTCACCGCTGACCACAAAGTTCCCACCATTGGTTACAATGGAGCGCATAGGCGCTACATTGTAACACTGCCGTGTGCCGCCTGTCATACAGTACAGGAGCACACAGCCGATCAGGAGGGTGCCACAACTTGGCACTCCCTGATTGGCTGAAGAAACCCACTTAGACATCAGTCAGAGGGGGTTTCTGGCATTCGGGGAAAGGGGTCCCATGTGAAAACATGGGGCCCCTTTCAGTTCGTGGTCGGGTGTCCCGTTTTTTTATTTTTACAAGTACGTGGATTACAAATGGATTATCCGAGGAGCCCTCTACACTGGATTTGGTGAGTAGGATTTTTTCAACAGGTACACCATGGATTCTACTGGAGAAGAGGACCGACCCTCGTGTGAACATAAGGTAAGTATGTGTATATGGTGGTGTGTATGTATGCATTAAAGTTATACTTTCAAGGTGTGTGTGTAATGTCTTTATTGGGGTATTTTTTTAATAGTAGTACTACAGGTACCAGCGGGCCCGGTTTTCCGCCGCATGCTGGTACTTGTGGTTCTCCAAGTACCAGCTTGCGGGGGAGGCTTGCTGGGACTTGTAGTACTGCTACTAAAAACAATATTCATTACTTTTAACAAAGGCTATCAGCCCCCCATCTGCAGCCCATTGGATGGGGGGGACAGCCTCGGGCTTCACCCCTGGCCCTTGGGTGGCTGGGGGGGGGGACCCCTTGATTGAAGGGGTCCCCACTCCCCCAGGGTACCCCGGCCAGGGGTGACTAGTTGGATATTTGATGCCACGGCCGCAAGGCACTGTATAAAAGTGACCCCCGGCTGTGGCATTATCTGTCCAGCTAGTGGAGCCCGGTGCTGGTTTCAAAAATACGTGGGACCCCTACGATTTTTGTCCCCCATATTTTTGGAACCAGGCGCAGAGCCCGGTGCTGGTTGCTTAAATATGGGGGAACCCCTGTCAATTTTTTCCCCATATTTTTGCAACTAGGGCCGGCTCAAAGAGCCCGAGGCTGGTTTGGTTTAGGAGGGGGGACCCCACGCAATTTAAAAAAAAAAAATTTATAACATTTCCCACCCCTTCCCACTGAAAAACATGCACAGATCTCATGGATCCGTGCATGCCTATACAAACACGGGATAAAAAAGCAGGTCTGGGTTTTTTTAGCACTTTTTCACGATTTGTATTTTAGCACGGCAGTGTTTGGCTATTGTCGGCAGTGTTTGTGTTTTGCACTTTTTAGTAAATTCCCGATTTCTACCAAATTGCAGGCGTATTTGACCGATGGTGTATTGATTCGTGATTTTTTTCCTAGAACTTCCAAAATATTACGAATGCCCTCATCACTGCCGAGATTTTTGCTTAGTAAATTACTGAGATGACACTTTGAAGAAAAAACGGCATCTCGGTCAAAATCGGGACCTTAGTATATATACCCCACTGTATACTATAAATGTGACATCATTGTGAGCATTATTAAAACCCTGTGAATAGAATGTATCTTTGTTCCACTGGGATTAGTACCAGAAATGGAAACAAATCTTATCGTCATCAGTGTCCTTGAACAGAGCGGTCAGATAATTCACTTTGCTAAAGGAAAGTTTACTGTGCAAAACAGAAAAGAGGTTGTAATAGCTCCAGGTACATGATGTAAACAATTGTTAAACCTTGATGCATAGCACTGTTATGTAATGCTGACAGCTAAGTGACAGTCACTGAGACTCAGGCAAAAAAGATTTGGCCACCTTGATACAAAAGTGTTCAAAAACTACAAAGGGAAATGGTCATGTAGTGACTAACATATAGAAACATGAATGTGAAAGCTGTATAATAGACAAATAAAGTCCTCAGCCATTTCAAAAGTGCAGAGCTACAGCACCACTCGGGATAGTACATCCAGATGTGTGGTCCAATGGAAGTAAAGTCAGAGAGTAGTTACAGATACTTTGTGACATTTATAGATGACTTCACAAGAATGACACACATGTACTTCATCAGAGAGAAATTAAGTAAATGGTAAATAGTTTTTTTTTGGTACCAGCGCTCACCAATGCGTGTTGTCAAAGGTATCATACATGTATAATCAATGTATAATAAACAGGAATCTGTCTCATCTACTAATAAGTCACAATGCTGAGCATTAGTCAGAAAAAAATGCTATAAACACATATATACATCAAATGAAAATAACAATATTGCAAGCTAGGTTCTTACACATCATATGTTAATTTTAAGTATGGGGTCAGAATGTCCATATTCCGTAGTGCACAAAGTTAATATCTAGTGCAGTTAATTGGTTTAATACAGTTTGCAATCTCTTAGGGGTGCATGTTCCCCACTTAAAGAGTTTTTAGTCTAAGGGGGGGTCGTGTTCTGAGAAGCCGGTGTCCCGGCCTGCCAGGTACAACAAACTTAACCACACTTCTTATGTCTCTCCGATGTCTCACTAAGCTGTGAGCATTCTACTGTTGTTTACACTGTTACTGCTGTCCCCGCTCTTTCCATCCTCGGCAGCTCTCCAAATGTGCAGGTCTTGGTGTCCACCTTCCTCTGCCGGGACCCAGCGACTGACCTGCAGTCTCTGTACACGCCAGCAGTTGAAGATGTATCTTAACAAGACTCTGCCAGCATGGAAGTTCAACCACAAAAAAGGTCTTCTGCAAGCTCAAACACTGTCAAGCCACCTTAGAGGTTTGATGAGGAGTTTGTTGCTATGGTCCATGATGTCAGTAAGGGGACTCTAAGTTATATGTCAACCAAGAAGACCAGACCAAAGTCAGATGATATGTTGATGTTTTCTGATGTGTTTAAACTAGTTTCTCAAACTCGATCCTCAGTATCCCACATGGTTCATGTTTTGCAGGTCACCTTTAGATTTTTAAAATGTGACAGTTGGTGATACACAGTGCACCTGCTGGGTTACATGGAAAATGTGAACCGTGTGGGGTCCTGAGGACCGAGTTTGAGAACCATTGGTTTAAACCTACCTTTCTTACAGGTTGCTACAGAAAAGCTTTATTTGAATATTTATGAATTATAAAGACGTTTGTAGTGATAGGGTTAGTTGAAAGAGGAGCACTACCGTGCAGAGACCATATTCTTCCTACAGAGAGGATTCTTTCCCTGTACCAAGATGGTGACCATCCTAAGTACTGTACATGTGTGGCACCATCTGTTTTATAGCACCACAGTGGAAGATGCAAGTCTTCCACTTAACTCCAGTGAGATTTGCAATTATCAGCTTCTAGGAACCATTCTAATATCCTGCATCACTATTTGCAATTCATATACACTCAATAAGCCAATAACACCCTCCTCCACTCAAGCCCTGCTCCATCCTACCAGTTTGTATATCAGTGAGTATGGCTGTACCTATTTTCTCTTCAATAAACCACTCAACTGGTTAAGCATCTCATCTGTTTGTTGTCTTAGGGCATTTGCTATTGTGTACAGAATCTCTGCTACAACCTCAAGTCGGTACACACATATTTCCAACACATTATGTATGTAATAATCTGGTTCAGTTACATGAGAGTGTCATGGGAGTAAAGTAAGTGTTTCTCCTATTATATATCATATGCATGCCATCAGGACACATTTTTCTGATGGATCGTTTGTATTCATCAAGGAGAAAGAGTAAGTTCCCATACTCATGATGATAGTTGTGGCAGTGTGACTATGTGCATAATGTAGTAAATTTGGCTGTCGTACCTGTCTGCACTTATGGCTGATTTTGGCATCTGTTTCAGGATCAGGCCCTTATGAGCAGATCCAAGAAGAAATCAGTAGCAGAAGGGTTATATACATTACATGTGGAGGCTGTAAAGCCTGCCAATTTATGACCCATACAGTACATTAGAATGTAAGGACAAATTAAATGTGAGTCACAAAATACAATAAATTACTACATTAATTTTAAAACTATGGGGTCATTTATTGTAAGCAAAGCCAGGGTCATCTTTATGTATAGGCACACTGGTTATGTAGGTTACTGGTCGCACTGGTTTATGTATATAAGAGATTAAACCCCCATTCTATTAATAACTCTAGAAATTCTGTATTCGTATCAGGGGGTGCTACCACGGGCAATGAACTATCAATTTGAAATACTTGGGAAGGGGTATGGGGAGAAAGACAGATTGCCCTAAAGCATACTTGCCTACCTGACCCAATTCATGAGGGAGAAAATGCTCTGTTCCTGGGCTTTCCTGCTAATGTATGATTGCCATCACCTGTGGTGAGCTAGTTAATTGATAAGAAAGGTGTTTCACCACAGGTGATGGCAATCATACATTACCAGGAAAGTCCAGGAACCGAGCATTTTCTCCCTCATGGAGAGGGTCAGGGAGGCAAGTATGCCCTAAAGTGGTGTACAGTGATGAGCATCGAGTAAAACATAACTTTTATTATATACTGTAATATATATTTTTTAAAAGCTAGCGGAAATATAAATTAAAATCAGAAAGGTAAGTGTAAAGACAGAAAAAATGTGATTAAAATAAATGAAATGCTGCACACTGAGGAACTCCGTGTTGTTCAGTTCTCACAACAAAAATTAATATATAAATCGATGTCCATATCTCATTTGTGAAATGATTCTGTGATCACCTATTAATATTGGCTGGTTAGCTCAGATAAATTCACTTGTATATTTCAAAATGAAGTTAGCAACACTGTGTGTATACCGATATGTTACATCAGTTTTCATTTATTGGTAATTCCAAACAGTTCCCTCTTCATTGAAACATTGTAGCCTCAATTTCTATCTCATCATGCAGCAATGATGTATCAGTGTGTAAGGCACTGAATTATCCTATATCAATATTACACACATAAATGCGTCCTTTCAGCAGTGATCAGTTTGTTCCTGTTCAGATGTGTTCATAAGATTAATGTTTAATTAAAGCTTGTTAGTGTTGCCATAAAAGTAAAAGAATGTAACACTGAAAATGTGTCTCTCTATATCTCCTGTTTGTATTCTTTATGTGAATGACTAAACAACTGGTTTTATATTCTACAGCACTTTATATGTCATCTGATGCATGCCGCAAGCTTTATAGTATGAGCCTGCAGAGTGAATCATATGCTTTGGGCACAGCGGCGCTGGTACATTTATCAAAGTCTCCTGTGCTATTTAGATAATGTACAGTAAATTTAGCTCCCTAAAGGACATATATCAACTATAATACATATTCTTATAAGAACACGGAGATCTACTGATGTGCGCAGCTAGCCTGATGCACGTTTCGCAATTCGCTCTGAAAAAGCTGATATATGTTCTGATCCCGAGAGGGGGCTGAATTCACTGTGTGCTATACATGAACAGCACAGGAGAAGCTGATAAATACAACAGTGCCGCTCTGCCTGAAATATATGATCCACTCTATCAGCTGGTGCTGTGAAGTCTGCAGCTTGTGTCAGATAATTTGTTAAAAAAATGTTGATCATTACATCTGTACCACTGTGTTCTAAGTCCCCTACTATAATTAATTTAAATGTGACAGACATATAAGGCCAGATGTACTAAGCCACAGGTTCTCAAACTCGGTCCTCAGGACCCCACACGGTGCATGTTTTGCAGATCACCTCACAGAATCGCAAGTGAAATAATTAGCTCCACCTGTGGACCTTTTAAAATGTGTCAGTGAGTAATTAATACACCTGTGCACCTGCTGGGTTACCTGCAAAACATGCATTGTGTGGGGTCCTGAGGACCGAGTTTGAGAACCACTGTACTAAGCCTTGAAAAGTGATAAATATCACGGTGATAAAGTACCTGCCAATCGGGTCCTATCTGTCATTTTTCAAACACAGCCTGTAACATGGCAGTTAGGAGTTGATTGGCTGGCAGTTTATCACTGTGAAATGTATCACTTTTCAGGCTTAGTACATCTCCCCAATAATGTGATGTCAGCAACAACATATGCGTCAATCCTAAGAGGACGTGCAATTTTCCATGTGCTATTCGAACACGGCAGAAGACACTGACAGATATATTAGTGCTCCTGTGTTCTGAGCTGGTTGTTAATACTACCAACCCATATTGGGAAGCTCATAGTACATGCTCATGATGTTACGAACCTCCCACTATAAATACCATTATATATCTTGATTTCGAGAGGGGGCTAAATTTACTGTACGTTATCTAAATAGCACAGGAGACTTTGATAAATGTACCAGCGCCGCTGTGCCCAAAGCATATTATTCACTCTGCAGGCTCACACTATAAAGCTTGCGGCATGCATCAGATGACATATAAAGTGCTGTAGAATATAAAACCAGTTGTTTAGTCATTCACATAAAGAATACAAACAGGAGACATAGAGAGACACATTTTCAGTGTTACATTCTTTTACTTTTATGGCAACACTAACAAGCTTTAGTTAAACATTAAATCTTATGAACACATCTGAACAGGGACAAACGGATCACTGCTGAAAGGACGCATTTACTGTATGTGTGTAATATTGATATAGGATAATTCAGTGCCTTACACACTGCTACATCATTGTTGCATGATGAGATAGAAATTACAGTATGATGCTACAATGTTTCTGTGAAAAGGGAACTGTTTGGAATTACCAATAAATTAAAACTGATGTAACATATCGGTATACACACAGTGTTGCTAACTTCATAGTGAAATACACAAGTGCATTTATCTGAGCTAACCAGCCAATATTAATAGGTGATCACAGAATCATTTCACAAATGAGATATGGACATCAATTTCTAAATTAATTTTTATTGTGAGAATTGAACAACACGGAGTTCCTCAGTGTGCAGCATTTCATTTATTCGAATCACATTTTTTTCTCTCTTTACACTTATTTCTGATTTTAATTTATATTTTCGCTAGCTTTTAAAAAAATATATATTACAGTATATAATAAAAGTTACGGTTTACTCGATGCTCATCACTGTGCACCACTTTAGGGAAATCTGTCTTTCTCCTCATACCCCTTCCCAAGTATTTCAAATGTATAGGCACTCTGGGCAGATGCCCAGGGCCCCACAATTCTAGGAGCTTTAAAGCAAGGGTGGGTGGTGGTCACACAATCAGTGCAGCCATGCAGCATTTTCTACCTGCCTCCCAGCCTGCAGCCAGACGGGGAATGACTGTCAGCAAGCTGATTGGTGAATGGCTGGAGCAGTTCACCAATCAGACAGTTATTCACTATATGGAAGCATGTGAAAAGATGACACAGGACCGCAGGAGGGGCATGTTATGATGTTATGTTAATTGGTTCCAGTAAAAGGATAAGTAGGGGCCCCAGTGCATTATTTCTGCCAGGGCCTACAATGCTATTAAGATAACCCCGTTGAAAGCCATAAGCAAAAGGAACTATTGTACATTGGAATGATAATCAGACCTCTAAAACAGGGGATACAGTACTTGAACATACCATATATGCTTAATATGGAATACCCCAACATATATGCAAAAAGTTGAAAAAACATTAATCCGTGGCAAGTTATTTTTCTGATGACATTACAGTAAGCCATCCAAGTTGAAGGTATTTATACTGGAAAGAGTCCAACTGGGCACTAGAAATACTAAAGAGAGAAAGTCAAAGAACTTTCTTGATGGGAGGACTCATTCCAGTTGGACTTAAAAAAAAAATTAAATTACTACTACTACTACTATTACTACTAACACTAATCTATCAACATTATAGTTTTTTTACTGTTATACTGCCCTGGGCTGTCTAGTTTACGCTGCTTTTTGGGGTGCCATGCCCTGCACCTAGATATAGTGCTAGGGACCCCCAATATATACAGAGAGGCCTTGACGTGGCTTGGGGACTTATACATACATTTGCGCAGATATAGGTAACCAAGCTCTCTGAATTCTAACATATTGTATGGGATTTAAATCTGGTTACTGCTATTATTCAGGGTGCTGAGGGAAACAAAATGTGTTTTTTTCCTGCTTATAAAACCCCATCCCTTTCAAGCACCTGAATGATATCACTAAGGTAATTGGGCATCTGTCACTATATATGTTTGGCTCTGCATAGTAGCATACCGTGGCTGTGTATAGTACCAGGGTGTTCTCTGTCTATAAGGTGCCGTGTACTGCTGTACACTACTGCTATATAGCCTCTGTTTGTGATCCAAAGCAAAAAAGATATTTCTATTGGTGCGTCACTCTGACTACTAGTACTGCGGCTGCTGTACACTACTGCTATATTTCTGTGAGTGATCCAAAGCAAAAAATATATTTCTTTTGGTGTGTCACTCTGATTACTAGTACTGCAGCTGCCGTACACTACTGCTATATATCTGTGTGTGAGCCAGAACAAAAAATATATTTCTATTGGTGCGTCACTCAGTGATGACTATTAGTACTGCCATACACTACTGCTATATATCTGTGTGTGATCCAAAACAAAATATATATTTTTATTGGTTCATCGCTCAGACTACTAGTACTGTGGTTGCTGTACACTACTGCTATATAGCTGTGTGTGATCCAAAGCAAAAAATATATTTCTATTGGTGCGTCACTCAGTGACGACTACCAGTACTGCCATACACTACTGCTATATATCTGTGTGTGATCCAGAGCAAAAAATATATTTCTATTGGTGGGTCACTCAGTGATGACTACCAGTACTGCCGTACACTACTGCTATATATCTGTGTGTAATCCAAAGCAAAAATTACATTTCTATTTGCGTCAGTTAGTGACGACCTCCAGTACTGCCATACACTACTGTTATATATCCGTGTGTGATCCAAAGCAAAATTATATTTCTATTGATGGGTCACTCAGTGACAACTACTAGTACTGCTGTAGACTACTGCTATATATCTGTGTGTGATCCAAAGTAAAATTATATTTCTATTGGTGCGTCACTCAGTGACGACTACTAGTACTGCCATACACTACTGTTATATATCCTTACTCAGTGCATGAGAAATGGAGGTAAAACAAGTGAAAGATTAGGAACCACGTACCACTAGTGCTGAAGCTACTGCCACTAGTCATGAAAACAATGCACTTCCATCATCAGCTAAGGCCGATGACCAATAGGGCATGTAAAGTTAAAGAAGAAATATTTGAAGGTGATAAAAAATTAAAAATTAAATTAGCTGAAGAGAAACATAAAATTGGCAATATGTCATTCACTACATGAAGCGGCAAGGAAAGACTAAGGCCTTGGCCTTTGTTTATGACTGTTGGTTCTGCAGCTCATAATGATAATGTAAGCTCTCCTCCATGTAGAAAAAAAAAGGGAATTTGTAAAGGCACAGGAACCAAGTGTGTCTTCAAAAATATCACAAATTCCCAAGGAGAGTCCAAGTGGGTCCGCGGTTGCTATATCTAACCATACTGTACCGGAAGAGGAGGCTCCTTCCTCCATTTGCATGCCCTTTGCAAGTGCTGAGAGGAGCAGCGCCAGTCTACATGCTGGCATCGAAATTGAGGATGTCATTGTAGAAATACACCAGGATGAGGAGGATATTGGTGTTGCTGGTGCTGAGGAGGAAGTTGATGATAAGGATTATGATGGTGATATGGTTTGTTTTAATAAGGCACCAGTGGAGACAGTTGTTGAATGAAAAAGCCCATTGTCATGCCTGGGCAAAATACAAAAAAATCCACCTCTTCAGTGTGGAATTATGTCTCCATAAATCCGGACAAGTGTCAAGCCCTGTGTAGCCTTTGTTAATCCATAATAAGTAAGGGTAAGGACATTAACCACCTAGGAACATCCTCTCTTATACATCACTTGCAGCACATTCATCAAAAGTTATTGTCAAGTTCAGAAACTTTGGCTAGGAGTGTGACCAGTCTAGTGACACCTAGTTCCCTTTCTTCTGTTGTATCCAAGCGCCTGCAATCCACACCACCAACACCTTCATCATCAATTTCCTCCTCAATCAGGATTGGAGGTAGTCCTGTAGGCCATGTCATAGGCATGACTGACTCTCTTATCCGGGATTCCTCTGGAGGATCCTTGAGTGCTACACCTACTGATGCTGCTGCTGTTGTTGCTGCTAGAAGTCAATCTTCATCCCAGAAGGGGAGCAGGAAGACCACTTGTACTACTGTAACAAAGCAATTGACTGTTCAACAGGGATAATGAAGTACTGTATGACAGTAGTCACCCAGTTGCAAAGCGGATTACTGAGGCCATAACAATTATGCTGGTGTTAGATGTGCCGTTGTACCCACTGTCCACTTAACCACGGATATCTGGACATTTGGAACAGGGCAAGCTAAGGACTGCATGACTGTGATAGCCCTCTGGGTAAATGTATTGCCTTCCGCAGCAACAACAGCAGCAGCACCGGCAGCATCTCACAAACACCAATTAATTCCTAGGCAGACTATTCTGTGTATCACCGGTTTCAGTAAGAGGCACACTGCACAATATGTTACCCCACTTGGACTCTCCCCGGGAATTGTGATATCTTACAACGCCACCAATATTGTGAGAGCTTTACATCTGGGTGAATTCCAACATGTCCCGTGTTTTGCTCACACAATTAATTTGGTGATGCAGAAATGTTATTAAAAATGACAGGGGTGTGCAGGAGATGCTGTATGTGGACCAAAACATTTGTGGCTATTTTCGACATTCAGTGACTACGTGATGAAGACTGGAGCACCAGCAAACACTCTTGAACTTGCCCTGCCATCACCTGAAGCAAGAGGTAGTAACGAGGTAGAATTCTACTCTCTATACGTTTCAGAGGATGGAGGAGCAGCAAAAGGCCATTCAAGCCTACAAATGCCCCAATGACATAGGGAAAGGAGCTGGAATGCAACTGACTCAAACGCAGTAGAGAACGATTTCCGTGTTGTGCAAGGTTCTCAAACCCTTCGAGCTTGCCACACGTGAATTTAGTTCAGACACTGCCAGCTTGAGTCAGGTCATTCTCCTCCATCAGGCTTTTGCAAAAGCAGATGCAGAAAGTGAATGAAGAGCAGAAATGGAGCGATTCTGCTAAGTATGTCGGACTTGTGGATGAATCCATTCATTTGCTCTGCCAGGATTCAACGGTGGACAATCTGTTGAAATCAGAGCACTACATTTTGACCACCAGGTTTAAAGCCTATGTTGCATCTTTGTTTCAAGCAGACACAAATCTGCAGAGGTGCAAAGACCTGCTGGTGAGAAAATTGTCAGCTAAAGCAGAACGAGACCCGCTGACGGTGATGCAGATCAGTCAGGAACAAATTTTGATATCTGTTCTAGACTGAAAGAGCTGCCTCAATTACTGACATGTCTACTGTCACTGCATACGATGCTGTCACCATTGAAAGAATGGTTGATGACTATTTCAGTGATATTGTAGCATCCAAATAGGCATGCCAGACAGTCCGTTTTAATACTGGCTGGGAAAAAAGGCAATTTGGATGCCCTTGCACAAACTGGCTTTGTTTTACTTAAGTTGCACATACTCCAGTGTGTACTCAGAAAGAGTTTTTAGCGCAGCCGGGAACCTTGTCAGCGATTGGAGTAGGTGGTTACTTTCCCAAAATGTGGAAAAGGTGATGTTCATCAAAATGAATGAATTACAAATTCCATGAGGAAGACTTTTACCAGCAATTACCTCTACAAAGTACAGAGGGACCTGTGATGGTGGATGCCAATGGGGACGCATTTATAGTCTGTGGCGACGAGGATGTACACACTGATGGGGGTGAGGAATCGGAGGATTATGACTATATCTTGCTTCTGTAGAGCCAGTTTGTGCAGGGAGGCATCAATTGCTTCTTTTTGTGTGGGGGGCAAAACAAACCAATCATTTCAGCCACAGGTGTGGCAGTCTCTGTCGCTGAAATGATTGGTTTGTTAAAGTGTGCATGTCCTGTTTATACAACATAAGGGTGCACCTCTTTTCTTTGCATTATGTGTTCTTTGGAGCATTTTTTGGGCATAGTTTATAAAACTGCCATCCTGTCTGCCACTGCAGTGCCACTCCTAGATGTGCCAAATGTTTGTGCCACCCACTGCTGCTTAGCTTAGTCATCCCGCTACCTTGGTGCAACCTTTTGGCCTAAAAACAATATTGTGAGCTGTAAGCTGTTCAGAATAGACTGGTAATGTGTAGAAATGAATGTTATTGAGGTTCAAAATACTGTAGGAACAAAAACACCCCCAAATTCTGTTATTTTAGCTGGTTTGATGATTTTTTCGAAAAAATACAGATTCAAAACCAAAACCCGCAAGGGTGGTTTTGACTAAATCAATCCAGATCCAAAACACAAAGGGGGTCCAGATCCAAAACCAAAACACAAAACCCGAAAAGTGTCCCGGTGCACACCCCTACCAATAACTGGATTATTGTATATCAGGTATTTGCAATGATTGTTGGATATCTCAAGTAACAGACATCGGCCCTCATTCCGAGTTGTTCGCTCGCTAGCTGCTTTTAGCAGCATTGCACACGCTAAGCCGCCGCCCTCTGGGAGTGTATCTTATCTTAGCAGAATTGCAAACGAAAGATTAGCAGAATTGCGAATAGAAATTTCTTAGCAGTTTCTGAGTAGCTCCAGACTTACTCCTACATTGCGATCAGTTCAGTCAGTTTCGTTCCTGGTTTGACGTCACAAACACACCCAGCGTTCGCCCAGACACTCCCCCGTTTCTTCAGACACTCCCGCGTTTTTTCCAGAAACGCCAGCGTTTTTTCGCACACGCCCAGAAAACGGCCAGTTTCCGCCCAGAAACACCCACTTCCTGTCAATCACACTACGATCACCGGAACAATGAAAGATCCTCGTTATGCAGTGAGTAAAATACCTAACTTTTGTGTAAAATAACTAAGCGCATGCGCTCTGCGTACCTTGCGCATGCGCAGTAAGCGACTAATCGCAATATAGCGAAAATCGGCAACGAGCGAACAACTCGGAATGACCCCCATCAAACTCACAGAACAGATTTGTTCTTATGACTATGAAACGTGAATCAGCATGGGATGGGACATACTCCCTGATATTATTTTGCTGAATTTCTCAGCAAACGGCATGATAGTAATTTAGTAATCTAATAATTAATCTCTTCCATGAAAAATACTTGATGGCCTGAAGAAAGATAATATTGTAAATGTAAATGAGCTATTTAATAATATGTAAGTGAAGAATGAATGGGCTCCTTGTTGATGTCTACATTAATTGAAAAATAGTAATGAATCTGAAACATACAAGCATAGCAAAGAGTGGTCATATTCAAGAAACATTTGAGGGGTAAGAATGACATTCACTTTCAGCCATGACTCGAATGATCATTAATTAGAGATGTGCGGCGGGCACTTTTCCTGTTTTGTGTTTCTGTTTTGGATCTGGATCCCCGCTCGTGTTTTGGATCTGGATTGGTTTTGCCAAAATCACCATTTTGGGTTTTGGTTTTGGATCTGAATGATATTTGAAAAAAACATAAAAACAGCTAAAATCACAGAATTTGGGGGTAATTTTGATCCTACGGTATTATTAACCTCAATAACATTCATTTCCACTTATTTCCAGTCTATTCTGAACACCTCACACCTTACAATATTGTTTTTAGGCCTAAAAGTTGCACCAAGGTCGCTGGATGACTAAGATAAGCGACACAAGAGTGTGGCACAAACACCTGGCCTACCTAGGAGTGGCACTGCAGTGGATGGAACTTAAAAAAACTAGTTCTCAAACAGCACATCATGCAAAGAAGTAAAATAGGTGCGAAGAGGTAGCTGTATGACTAAGCTATGCGACACAAGTGTGCGGCAGAAAACACCTGGCCCATTTAGGAGTGGCACTGCAGTGGCAGACAGAATGGCACTTAAAAGAACTAGTCCCCAAACAGCACATCATCCAAAGAAGTAAAAGAGGTGCAATGAGGTAGCTGTATGACTAAGCTAAGCGACACAAGTGTGCGGCACAAACACCTGGCCCATCTAGGAGTGGCACTGCAGTCCCACTGCACTAATGGCGGATACTGGACGCATGTCTAACACCAACATAGCTCTCAAGGACTCAGTTATCTGCTTTGCAACATCTTCCTTGCAAAGGACTGTTGGACAGTCATTTGCTTAGTTGAATTAGTACAAGGGGTCTTCCAACTTCCCCTCTGGGATGACGATCGACTCCCAGCAGCAACAACAGCAGCAGCTTCAGCAGTAGTAGGAAGTGGTTCTTGATCTTTCCCTATTTTATCCTCCAAATTTTTGTTCTTCATTATTTTTCTGGAGTTATATAACAATATGCAGCACAGGAGAGCATACCTCTACAACACATGGCAAACCCTGTGAAATTTATTTGGATTAAATTTTAATAACCCCTTTATTTGGAATAAATAATATGCAACACAGGACAGCACCACTGAACTTATATGGCACTACCACTGGACTGAATTTATATGGCAGTACTAATGGACTTATACGGCAGTATCACTGGAATTACATAGCAGTACCACTGGACTGGAATTATACGGCAGTACCACTGGACTGGATTTATATGGCAATATCACTGGACTTATATGGCAGTACCACTGGACATATACGGCAGTATCACTGGACATATATGGCAGTATCACTGGACTGGATTTATACGGCAGTACCACTGGATTTATACTGCAGTACCACTGGACATATACGGAAGTACCACTGGACTGGATTTATACGACAGTACCACTGGAATTATACGGCAGTACCACTGGACATATACAGCAGTATCACTGGACATATACGACAGTAGCACTGGATTGGATTTATATGGCAGTACCACTGGCTTTATACAGCAGTACCACTGGACATATACGGCAGTATCACTAGACATATACGGCAGTACCACTGGATTTATACGGCAGTACCACTGGACATATATGTCAGTATCACTGGACATACAGATGGGTCCCTGTTTATCTTGGCTTTTAATAGGACCGTCAGGTCCATCAGACTTAATCCCCTGCTGTAATGACACAATCCCCTGATGTATTGTTCTCTGTATTGTATCGCAGCTGAGAACAATAGATGAAGGATTTATGTTAATAAACCATGGTGTGCATAGGCGCAGCAAAGACATCAAGATAAAGGTTGACCCATCTGTATACGGCAGTATCACTGGACATATACGGCAGTATCACTGGACTTATACGGTAGTACCACCGGACTTATACGGCAGTTTCACTGGACTTATACAGCAGCACAGGGACACCACCACTGGACTGATGCAGGACACCACACACCACTGCAATAGACTGGACTTATACAGCAGCACTGGACATATGGCAGCAGAGGACACCACCACTGTGACTGGACTGGTTCCGGTATGAATGGTCGACCATGTTATGGTCGACAATCATTAGGTCGACCACTATTGGTCGACATTGACTTGGTCGACATGGACACATGGACGACACATGAAAATGGTCGACACATGAAAGGTCGACACATGAAAAGGTCGACATGAGTTTTTTAACTTTTTTTGGGTGTCGTTTTTTGCGTAAAGTGACTGGGAACCCCAATTAGTGCACCGCGTCCCCTCGCATGGCTCGCTTCGCTCGCCATGCTTCGGGCATGGTGCCTTTGCTCCGCTACCGCTTCGCTCGGCACAGATTACCGTTCCAATCGTAGTCCACGTGGATCGTAAAGTATGGAAAAGTTCCCCAAAAGAAAAAATAGTAAAAAACCTCACGTCGACCTTTTCATGCGTCGACCTTTCATGTGTCGACCATTTTCATGCGTCGACCATGTGTCCATGTCAACCATGTCAATGTCGACCAATAGTGGTCGACCTAATGACTGTCGACCATAACATGGTCGACCATGTGAACGGATACCGACTGGACTGATGCAGCACAACACAGCATTGGAATGACACACATAAGACAGAGCATGTCACCACACCACTTTCCCGCACAAATAGACACTGACAGACACTGAGAAGAGAGACACGTCCTCTCGCTACACTCTCCAGGACTGGAGTGAAAATGGAGGCGACACGCGGCTCCTAATATGGAATCCAAAACCCGCAAGAATCTAACAGCGGGATGATGATGTTTTGCCTCGTTCTGGTTTCAGAATTAGGTGGGAAAAGCTGACCCGGACTCGGATCCGGGCTCGGGACATGATGTTCGGTAGGGTTCGGTTCCAGAGAACCGAACCCGCTCATCACATACAATTGAAGTTTCACATTGCAAATGGCACAATCTACTGTATGTGGTTGTATATGTCCTGTCCCCACATAAGGCTCTATGGAAGAAGAATTATAAAATGAAGATGTTTTCTTGCCAGAGAGCATATCTACCCCTTGGCCAGGATGGCACTTGCCAAGGGTGCTGGCTGAGGAGGGGAGCTGCACTTCTGTGCCACCTGCAGCTGGGGGTGGAACCGCAACCAGATGTGTCAAAGACCTCCGCGCACCCTGGACTGATGCAGCATCCACCATCATCGGGTGTCATGATTGCGTTTGTGGTGCGATCAGAGCTGCAACTGCACGGAGCTCTGCTTGGCAGAGTTTTCTGCAAGCATGTGGAATGCACTCCCAGCCATGGTAGTTGCAACCTCAGTCCTCACAGTGGCCACATGTTGCCAGTCCCTTGCTTTGCCTGGGGTGCCCAGACACCTACATAGACCCAGGGCTGGTGCTAGGGTGTTCGGCACCCCCCTGCTAACTATACATTTGCACCCTCCCATAATTTACAAATGGACAGCATGTGCTGAAAAATGGGGTGTGGTCTCACAAGGAAGTAGCGTGGCCACACAACAGTACCCCATTTCAAATTATGCCACAAAGTAGCACAATCTTATTTACATTACACCATACCTAGTAATGCCGCTTATACACATAATGCCAACAGTAATAATTGCCGGTTATACACATAATGCCCCCAAAATAGTAGTGCACTTTACACATATAATGTCCACAGTAGTAGTGCCATTTATACATCTAAAGTCAACAGTATTAGTGCCACTTATGCACAAAATGCCCCCAGTAGTAGTGTCCATTACACACATAATGTCCACAGAAGTAGCGCCACTTATACACATAATGCCCACAGTAGTAGTGCCGCTTATACACATAATGCCTGCAGAAGTAGCGTTGCATATACATAATGCCCAAAGTAGTAGTGCTGCTTATACATGTAATGCCCCCAGTAGTAGTGCCACTTATACACATAATACCTCCAGTAGTGGTGCCTCTTATACATAATGCCCCCAGTAGTGGTGCCAGTTACACATAATGCCCCCAGTAGTAGTGCCACTTACACATAATGCCCCCAGTAGGGCAGCCACTTACACATAATCCCCCCTGTAGTGGTGTCTCTTACACATGTCTCCTGTAGTGGTGTCTCTTACACATGATGTCTCCTGTAGTGGTATTGCTTACACATAATAGCCCTTATAGTAGTGCCTCTTACACATAATGCCCCCTGTAGTAGTGCTGCTTACACATAATTCCCACAGTTGTAATGCTGCTAACACATAATGTCCCCTGTAGTAGTGCCACTTACATATAATGCCCCCTGTAGTAGTGCTGCTTACATATAATGACCCCTGTAGCAGTGCCGCTTACACATAATGCCCCATGTAGTAGTGCTGCTTTCACACATTATGCCCAAACACACACAGATACACACACACACAGATATACACATACATAAATACACACAGATAAATACACATATATACAGTACATACACAAATACACAAACACTTTCTCTCACTATCTTTCCATAAACTTTCCTTTCACAGTCTAGCTGTCCGGAGCTGTGCTGTAGCAGCCAGGTCCCGTGTAGCTCATTTCCCTATGTCCCATGTAGCTCTTCCCCCAGCTCCATGTAGTTCCGCCCCATTTTCCTACCAAACGAAGACACTGTCAAGGGGTGGTAGGACACTGCAAGCTGCAGGTGCTGCTGCCTGTTAGTGTGATAGGTGCAGCAGCAGGCAGCAACAGGGGACATCAGCAGGGAGTCCCCCTGCAGCAGTGCCACTTACACATAATCCCCCTTGTAGTAGTGCTGCTTACACATATTGTCCCCTGTAGTATTGCTGCTTACACATAATGCCCAAAGTTGTAGTGCCGCTAACACACAATGTCCCCTGTAGTAGTGCCACTTACATATAATGCCCCCTGTAGTAGTGCTGCCTACATTTAATGCCCACATAATAGTGCCACTTACACCTAATGCCCCCTGTAGTAGTGCAACTTTCACACATTATGCCCAAACACACACAGATACACACACACACACACACACACACAAACACACACACACACACACACACACACACATACATACACACACATACATAAATAGTACACACACAGATATATACACATACACCCACACACACTTTCTCTCTCTCTCTCTCTCTCTCTCTCTCTCTCTCACTCACCATAAACTTTCCTTTCACAGTCTAGCTGTCTGGAGCTGTGCTGTAGCAGCCAGGTCCCGTGTAGCTCCGTCCCCTATGTCCCATGAAGCTCTGCCCCCAGCTTTATGTAGTTCTGCCCCCTTTTCCTGCCAAACGAATACACTGTCAGGGGGTGGTAGGACACTGCAAGCTGCAGGCGCTGCTGCCAGTTAGTGTGATAGGTGCAGCAGCAGGCAGCAACAGGGGACATCAGCAGGGCGTCCCCCTGTAGTAGTGCCACTTACACATAATGCCCCTTGTAGTAGTGCTGCTTACACATAATGCCCCCTGTAGTACTGCCGCTTACACATAATGCCCACAGTTGTAGTGCCGCTAACACATAATGTCCCCTGTAGTAGTGCCACTTACATATAGGGCCTAATTCTGAGTTGATCGCAGCAGCAAATATTTTAGCAGTTGGGCAAAACCATGTGCACTGCAGGGGGGACAAATATAACATGTGCAGAGAGAGTTAGATTTGGGTGGGGTGTGTTCAAACTGAAATCTAAATTGCAGTGTAAAAATAAAGCAGCCAGTATTAACCCTGCACAGAAACGAAATAACCCACCCAAATCTAACTCTCTCTGCAAATGTTATATCTGCCCCCCCCCCTGCAGTGCACATGGTTTTGCCCAATTGCTAACAAACTTGCTGCTGCGATCAACTCAGAATTACCCCCATAATGCCCCCTGTAGTAGCTTACATTTAATGCCGACATAGTAGTGCCACTTACACCTAATGCCCCCTATAGTAGTGCCACTTTCACACATTATGCCCAAACACACACAGATACACACACACACACACACACACACACACACACACACAGCTGAATTTCACTGACGAAAATTTTGCATAAGGGGGATATAGTGTCACGGATGCGAAAAATGGGTGTTTTTCAATTTTTTTATCCCTCATCCAATTAAGGGGCGCGAAAAACACCAAATTTTTTTGCGAAAATACATGTCAAGCGAAAAGCTGTGTACTGTATTTTTTGTGGCACTTATCACAGAGTAATCTCCGCCTGCTTATCAAAGCTAATTGGATAGCCCTGGCGAACCAAATTACCGGCAAATTGGATACCCTCTCAAAGTAACTGTTGACAACAGTTTTATTTCAGGACTAAAATGACTAAAATTAGACTAAAATAAAAACTGAGATCCACTGATTAAATCTGGACTAAAATAAAGCATAAAAAGAGACTAAAATGTGATTTTAAATCAACTACAAGACTTTATAATTTAAAATCCTTGTCAAAATTAACACTGCTTGAAACTGGTGCATCAATCTGTATGTGTATACCAAAAAAGAAAAAGAAAAATACATACAGTACTGTAAGGTAGCCAGAACTTTTGGGCCCCACAGCAAAATTTTGAATGGGCAAATACAGTAGTCATTTTTTCTTTTTTCGAACATTTTGAATGGGCCCTCACCTTAATGTTTCTAGGATACATCTTTCTTCTAGGGATTGGTATTTGAAAGAAAAAATTGGTTAAACAGTGTTTTTTAACATTGGATACAAAACCTTGTTTCGTCCAAAACATTAGTTCTGTGAGACCGATGTTAACTAATGTTTTAATTACTGATTACCTAAGCACATAATACACTAATAAACTTCTGGAATCATCCTGCTAATAAGTTTATCTTGATGGGGACTTACAGTATATATATATATATATATATATATATATATATACACAGGTTGAGTATCCCATATCCAAATATTCCGAAATACGGAATATTCCGGAATACAGACTTTTTTGAGTGAGACTGAGATAGTGAAACCTTTGTTTTTTGATGGCTCAATGTACACAATTATGTTTAATAACAAATGTATTAAAAATATTGTGTTAAATGACCTTCAGGCTGTGTGTATAAGGTGTATATGAAACATAAATGAATTGTGTGAATGTAGACACACTTTGTTTAATGCACAAAGTTATCAAAAATATTGGCTAAAATTACCTTCAGGCTGTGTGTATAAGGTGTATATGTAACATAAATGCATTCTGTGCTTAGACTTTGGTCCCATCACCATGATATCTCATTATGGTATGCAATTATTCCAAAATACAAAAAATCCAATATCCAAAATACCTCTGGTCCCAAGCATTTTGGATAAGGGATACTCAACCTATATATATATATATATATATATATACACATTTACAGTATACATTATACTAGGGCTTAAAGTGGTCCTGGAGAGGTGGGGGAACTCATCACCCGCACGCCGCAAAAAGGGTGTGTGGCCTGACTAGGAAGGGGTGTATGTACGGCATCACTAGGAAGGGGTGTACCCCAAATTCAAAATAACGCCTCACAGTAACACAATCTTAGTCACATTGCCCCATATATTAGTGCCCTTTACAGACACAATGCCCACAGTAGCAGTGCCGCTTACACACACAACGTCCACAGCAGTGCCCACCCCAATTTTAGATCTGGTGCACAATGTAGCAGGATATGTTGACCAACCTTTATTCACCTTTCTTATGTCTCCCATGTGTCCCCTCTGCGTACTTGTTTCCTTTGTTAGTCACTCTCCTTATGTGTCCATATCTTCAACCTAGGTAACCTTTTTACTGCCTATATACTCTCCTTTGTGTCTGATCACCTGAGTCTTTCTCTTCTTTACTGGGTAGATGTATGGACTCCCGCCGCAAGAACAGCAGCGGCGGCACCAGTAGCAGCATCTCGCAAACGCCAACTCTTTCCTAGGCAGGCTACGCTTTGTATCACCAGTTTCCAGAATACGCACACAGCTGAAAACCTCTTACGGCAACTGAGGAAGATCATCGCGGAATGGCTTACCCCAATTGGACTCTCCTGTGGATTTGTGGCATCGGACAACGCCAGCAATATTGTGTGTGCATTAAATCTGGGCAAATTCCAGCACGTCCCATGTTTTGCACATACCTTGAATTTGGTGGTGCAGAATTATTTAAAAAACGACAGGGGCGTGCAAGAGATGCTGTCGGTGGCCAGAAGAATTGCGGGACACTTTCGGCGTACAGGCACCACGTACAGAAGACTGGAGCACCACCAAAAACGCCTGAACCTGCCCTGCCATCATCTGAAGCAAGAAGTGGTAACGAGGTGGAATTCAACCCTCTATATGCTTCAGAGGTTGGAGGAGCAGCAAAAGGCCATTCAAGCCTATACAATTGAGCACGATATAGGAGGTGGAATGCACCTGTCTCAAGCGCAGTGGAGAATGATTTCAACGTTGTGCAAGGTTCTGCTGCCCTTTGAACTTGCCACACGTGAAGTCAGTTCAGACACTGCCAGCCTGAGTCAGGTCATTCCCCTCATCAGGCTTTTGCAGAAGAAGCTGGAGACATTGAAGGAGGAGCTAACACAGAGCGATTCCGCTAGGCATGTGGGACTTGTGGATGGAGCCCTTAATTCGCTTAACAAGGATTCACGGGTGGTCAATCTGTTGAAATCAGAGCACTACATTTTGGCCACCGTGCTCGATCCTAGATTTAAAACCTACCTTGGATCTCTCTTTCCGGCAGACACAAGTCTGCTGGGGTTCAAAGACCTGCTGGTGAGAAAATTGTCAAGTCAAGCGGAACGCGACCTGTCAACATCTCCTCCTTTACATTCTCCCGCAACTGGGGGTGCGAGGAAAAGGCTCAGAATTCCGAGCCCACCCGCTGGCGGTGATGCAGGGCAGTCTGGAGCGACTGCTGATGCTGACATCTGGTCCGGACTGAAGGACCTGCCAACGATTACGGACATGTCGTCTACTGGCACTGCATATGATTCTCTCCCCATTGAAAGAATGGTGGAGGATTATATGAGTGACCGCATCCAAGTAGGCACGTCAGACAGTCCGTACTTATACTGGCAGGAAAAAGAGGCAATTTGGAGGCCCTTGCACAAACTGGCTTTATTCTACCTAAGTTGCCCTCCCACAAGTGTGTACTCCGAAAGAGTGTTTAGTGCCGCCGCTCACCTTGTCAGCAATCGGCGTACGAGGTTACTTCCAGAAAATGTGGAGAAGATGATGTTCATTAAAATGAATTATAATCAATTCCTCCGTGGAGACATTGACCAGCAGCAATTGCCTCCACAAAGTACACAGGGAGCTGAGATGGTGGATTCCAGTGGGGACGAATTGATAATCTGTGAGGAGGGGGATGTACACGGTGATATATCGGAGGATGATGATGAGGTGGACATCTTGCCTCTGTAGAGCCAGTTTGTGCAAGGAGAGATTAATTGCTTCTTTTTTGGTGGGGGTCCAAACCAACCCGTCATTTCAGTCACAGTCATGTGGCAGACCCTGTCACTGAAATGATGGGTTGGTTAAAGTGTGCATGTCCTGTTTATACAACATAAGGGTGGGTGGGAGGGCCCAAGGACAATTCCATCTTGCACCTCTTTTTTCTTTAATTTTTCTTTGCGTCATGTGCTGTTTGGGGAGTTTTTTTTTGAAGGGCCATCCTGCGTGACACTGCAGTGCCACTCCTAGATGGGCCAGGTGTTTGTGTCGGCCACTAGGGTCGCTTAGCTTACTCACACAGCTACCTCATTGCGCCTCTTTTTTTTCTTCTTTGCGTCATGTGCTGTTTGGGGAGTGTTTTTTGAAGGGCCATCCTGCGTGACACTGCAGTGCCACTCCTAGATGGGCCAGGTGTTTGTGTCGGCCACTAGGGTCGCTTAGCTTACTCACACAGCTACCTCATTGCGCCTCTTTTTTTCTTTGCGTCATGTGCTGTTTGGGGAGTCGTTTTTTGAAGGGCCAGCCTGCGTGACACTGCAGTGCCACTCCTAGATGGGCCAGGTGTTTGTGTCGGCCACTAGGGTCGCTTAGCTTACTCACACAGCTACCTCATTGCGCCTCTTTTTTTCTTTGCGTCATGTGCTGTTTGGGGGGTGTTTTTTGGAAGGGCCATCCTGCGTGACACTGCAGTGCCACTCCTAGATGGGCCAGGTGTTTGTGTCGGCCACTTGGGTCGTTGAGCTTAGTCACAAAGCTACCTCATTGCGCCTCTTTTTTTCTTTGCATCATGTGCTGTTTGGGGAGTGTTTTTTGGAAGGGCCATCCTGCGTGACAATGCAGTGCCACTCCTAGATGGGCCAGGTGTTTGTGTCGGCCACTTGGGTCGCTGAGCTTAGTCACACAGCTACCTCATTGCGCTTCTTTTTTTCTTTGCGTCATGTGCTGTTTGGGGAGTGTTTTTTGGAAGGGCCATCCTGCGTGACACTGCAGTGCCACTCCTAGATGGGCCAGGTGTTTGTGTCGGCCACTTGGGTCGTTGAGCTTAGTCACACAGCTACCTCATTGCGCCTCTTTTTTTCTTTGCGTCATGTGCTGTTTGGGGAGTGTTTTTTGGAAGGGCCATCCTGCGTGACACTGCAGTGCCACTCCTAGATGAGCCAGGTGTTTGTGTCGGCCACTTGGGTCGCTTAGCTTAGTCATCCAGCGACCTCGGTGCAAATGTTAGGACTAAAAATAATATTGTGAGGTGTGAGGTGTTCAGAATAGACTGAAAATGAGTGGAAATTATGGTTTTTGAGGTTAATAATACTTTGGGATCAAAATGACCCCCAAATTCTATGATTTAAGCTGTTTTTTAGGGTTTTTTGAAAAAAACACCCGAATCCAAAACACACCCGAATCCGACAAAAAAAATTCGGTGAGGTTTTGCCAAAACGCGTTCGAACCCAAAACACGGCCGCGGAACCGAACCCAAAACCAAAACACAAAACCCGAAAAATTTCAAGTGCACATCCCTAATAACCATCCACTCAGGTGTCGACCCCGCAGGGGGTGACATCACATTTATCGGCATCTGCTCCGCCTCCACATAAGCCTCCTCATCAAACATGTCGACACAGCCGTACCGACACACCGCACACACACAGGGAATGCTCTGACAGAGGACAGAACCCCACAAAGCCCTGTGGGGAGACAGAGAGAGAGTATGCCAGCACACACCAGAGCGCTATATAACACAGGGATGAACACTATAACTGAGTGATTTTCCCTTTTAGCTGCTTATATATATACTGCTGCGCCTAAAGTTAGTGCCCCCCCCTTTCTTTTTTACCCTTTGTAGTCTTGAAACTGCAGGGGAGAGCCTGGGAGCGATCCTTCCAGCGGAGCTGTGAGGGAAAAATGGCGCCAGTGTGCTGAGGGAGATAGCCTCGCCCCTTTTTCGGCGGGCTTCTCCCGCTTTTTTATGGATCTCTGGCAGGGGTATTTTTCACATATATAGCCTCTAGGACAATATATTGTGATTATTTTGCCAGCCAAGTTGTTAATATTGCTGCTCAGGGCGCCCCCCCCCCCCCCCCCCCAGCGCCCTGCACCCATCAGTGACCGGAGTGTGAGGTGTGCATGAGGAGCAATGGCGCACAGCTGCAGTGCTGTGCGCTACCTTGTTGAAGATCGAAGTCTTCTGCCGCCGATTTTCAGGACCATCTTCTTGCTTCTGGCTCTGTAAGGGGGACGGCGGCGCGGCTCCGGGACCGGACGATCGAGGTCGGCCCTGTGTTCGATCCCTCTGGAGCTAATGGTGTCCAGTAGCCTAAGAAGCCCAAGCTAGCTGCAAGCAGGTAGGTTCGCTTCTTCTCCCCTTAGTCCCTCGTAGCAGTGAGTCTGTTGCCAGCAGATCTCACTGAAAATAAAAAAACCTAAAATATACTTTCTTTTCTAGGAGCTCAGGAGAGTCCCTAGTGTGCATCCAGCTCAGCCGGGCACAAGATTCTAACTTAGGTCTGGAGGAGGGTCATAGAGGGAGGAGCCAGTGCACACCAGGTAGACCAAAAGCTTTCTTTTAGTTGTGCCCAGTCTCCTGCGGAGCCGCTATTCCCCATGGTCCTTACGGAGTCCCAGCATCCACTTAGGACGTCAGAAAAATTCTGCACTGTCCTCCTACTATATATATACTGCGCACAACTAAAATGCACCACAGGTATTGATGTATAGTATATTTGATGACACAGAGGTAGGTAGAGCAGTGGACTACTGTACCGTACTGCTATATATTATATATGGTGGTCAGCAAAATTCTGCACTGTCCTTCTACTATATATATACTGCGCACAACTAAAATGCACCACAGGTATGGATGGATAGTATACTTGATGACACAGAGGTAGGTAGAGCAGTGGACTACTGTACCGTACTGCTATATATTATATACTGGTGGTCAGCAAAATTCTGCACTGTCCTCCTACTATATATATATATATATATATAGACGACAGGTGGGGATCCGGCACAGCCACTGAAGGTAAATATAAGACTGGGTGCCCTCACAAAAAATTGTATACACGTGGGGACGGTGCGGCACTCCAATAAATCAGACGTGAAACCTCCGTAATTATCAACGTTTCATTGAAACGTTGATAATTACGGAGGTTTCACGTCTGATTTATTGGAGTGCCGCACCGTCCCCACGTGTATATATATATATATATATATATAAATAGCATACAGTCGGCGGCACTCACGGCTCCCTCAGCGGGGAATAAAACGAGACGAAGTCACGGAGAGAGTCAACGTTTCAATGTTGTGAATAAAACATTTTCATCAGGACATATAACACAATGCTTACATAACATACCTATATACCATCGAGGCCATCCATGGCGCCCGCCGTCCGCCCGCTTCACGTCCATCGACAATGACGTCACAGTGCCGCGCCAAACACGACGTCACGGAGAGCCCCGTTACACCTGTAAGTGAAGACAGCATAATGAGCTGTTAAAGTGAAAGAAACAAGACATACAATCGGCATTAAAAATCATGTGACAGGGAAGCAACTCCTAGAGGATACTATGAATTGATGCAGCAAGACAATACATATATGTGTCAAAGGCAGTAATTTAAGATATATATCCATGTTTGTTGACCATCACTGTTCTTCATATTTATATAGGTGACATCTGCAGAATAATCCGATGTTATCCTAAATATATCAAAATAAATGTGTAATAACAAGCCCATATTAGTAAATAAATACTGGACTGTAATGATGTAACACCTGTAATATGGAATACATTAGATGGAGACATGATGGCTAATTTGTAGGTCTTAAAGGAAACAATGTAGCCCAGAGTTTTCATTTAAACCTCTGGGTGAAAGGGTGTCCAGCAAAAAAATCCAACGGGCCTCTGCCTTCAAGAGAATTAACCCCCTATCACCTCCACGTTTAAGGGGGGGAATCTGATCAATAATTTGATGTCTCAAAACCGCTAAAGAATGATTGGCGGTAAGAAAATGTTGAGCGACCGGCTGGTCGCTTTTGCCAGTGGACAGGGCAGCTCTTATAGAAGCCCGGTGGCCTGCCATCCTTTCTTTAAATGTACATTCAGTTTTGCCAGTGTAATGTAAGCCGCAAGGGCAACTTAACATATATATGACAAACTTTGTGGAACACGTTAATCTGTGGCGGATTTTATACCGTTTTCCAGTGTATGGATGGCAAAAACTATTGCCAACAATCATATGGTTGCAGGTGGTGCAGCCAAGACATTTAAAGCATCCAACCTTCAAAGGGTTCAGAAAGGAGGACGAGGGATTAGATGTAAATGAGGAATGTGGGGGAAACTGAATATTAGTTTTCACCAAATGATCACGCAGGTTACGCCCGCGTTTGTAAGCTGGCATTAAGCGGGTGTTTGACATGGAGCTTAATTGTTGATCGGATTGAATTATGGGCCAAAAATTTTTGCTCGTTCGATTAATTTTATTACTAAGGGTGTTATATTTTTTGACCCAGATAAATTTATCCTGATTGGTTTTTTTCTTTCCTGGCTCCAATAATTGTGAACGTGGTGTATTTAGAACCCGGGTTTTTAAAATATTTAACTCAGCTAGATGGTACCCTCGTTCAATAAATTTAGCAATCATAGTATCGAGGGATGCCTCAACCTTAGATTCATCACTCACAATTCTTCTCACTCTAAGCATCTGTGAGTAAGGGAGACCACTAAGTAATGCTTTGGGATGGTGGCTGGAAGGGAGTAAGATGTTAATACGGTCTGTGGGTTTCACAAACATATTGGTGGTAATTTTGCCATCACAGATCTTAATCTGTACATCTAGATAATTGACACTCTCAGAGTCAATATTGTAAGTTAGCTTAATCGGAGTAGTGGAATGATTGTGTGTGTCAATTAAGGCAGAAAGGGACTCCCGAGTGCCCGTCCAAAGGACCAGCAGGTCATCTATAAACCTTAAGTATAACAAAACATTTAAACGAACTGTTTCTTCTGAAAAGAATAATTGGTCCTCCACCTGAAACATAAAACTATTAGCGACAGAAGGGGAAACATTGTTGCCCATAGAACAACCTTGCAATTGAAGGAAATATTGATTGTTGAATAAAAAATAATTGCGCTGTAAAGTAAGTTTTAATAATTCCATGAAGAGATCAATATCCAGACCTTTATAGGCAGGATTATTTGTAATCAGAGTCCTAACCGCCATTAGCCCTTGTTCATGGGGTATAGAAGTATATAGATTACTGACATCTATAGTGGCCAGTATGCAGTTCAAAGGAACTTCTGTAATCCTTCCCAATTGAATTAATAAATCTGTTGTGTCCTTAAGGCAAGATGCTCTGGCTTGGATGCACGGTTGTAAATGAAAGTCCAAGAAAATGGAAATACTTTGATAGAGAGAACCACGTGCAGAGATGATGGGTCGTGCTGGTGGATGGCGACTGTCTTTATGGATCTTCGGTAAGGAATAAAGGACTGGTGTTACAGGGAATGGAGTGGTTAATGCTTCACATTCTTCTTTTGTTAGTAAGCCATCATTGAGTGCTCTCACTAAAATAAGATCTAATTCTCGCTTATAGCGGGCAGTTGGATCATGAGTAAGTTTCTGATAAGTTAGAGTGTCCTTTAATTGACGATCTAGTTCGGCCACATAATCCGCAGTGTTCTGGACTACAAGGGCTCCCCTCTTGTCAGCCGGGCGAAATACGACATCATCGTACTTACTCATTTGCAGTAACGTCTCCCATTCCTTTTTAGAAAGGTTTGAATAACCTGGTGTTTCATTTTTAATATCCTGCTGTACTTGATGGTCCACAGTTTTACAATAGGTGCGTATAGCTTGATTTTGTGAAGATGGGTCAAATTTGGACCTTTTACGTAGGGCAGAGGGTAACGGTGTAGTCGTGTTGTTCACAGGCAAGTCAGAGTTAAAGTATTCTTTAACCCTAAGTTGACGACCCAGTTTGAACTGTTCCACCTTCCATTCGAAGGGATCGATTCTATTCGTAGGAACGAAATTAAGACCTTTGGATAAGATTTTTTTCTCCATCGGAGAGAAGGTTCTGTCTGACAGGTTGAACATTATTTCCGTCGGGTGTAGGGAGTTCGACCTATCCCTTTGCCTCTGCCTTTACCCACCCCTCCTTGTGTAGCGCCGTTGGGGTCTGCCAACTGTGAGCGGGTGCGTGCCCCTAAAGGGGGTCGACCTAGGAAGTTATCTTGGAGATCATTTTCACTCTGGGAGGCAGATCCATCTGTTGATGTTTCAGTATCTAATTGTGTAACCCTATAGCGGTTATATGGTCGCCTGCGTGGTGGACCCCGATTTTGTTGGGTATACTTGACGTTTGAGGTAATCATTATTCACCTTTTCAAGCTTATTGCGTTTGTACTGAATTAAATCCTTACGGTATTTTTCTATCTGTACATTAATCTTGGTATACCAATCATTCGCGGTATCCGCCTCTAAGGTAACTTTATGTGAGGATTCAAATGTTTCAATCTTTGATCGTATGGTATTTAACTCCTGAGTGACCTCCTCAATCACTAAAAGAATCAAATCATATGAGCATTTATTTAAAATGGATATCCATATTTTGCAGAATTGGATATTGAAGCGCCCAATAGTGGGGACATTTTTACTGCGAAAGCCCCGAGGGATTTTACCCTCCCTGTGGTAATCAGATAGAGTGACTCCATGATAATGGTAGTCTTGTTCTTTGCGTTTGAGCTTAAATAATTCTCTGTATAATTGGATATTATCCACATTTTCCCCAGATGGAATTAGGTTATCCTTAAAGTATATCTTGGCAGCATCGGTGTCAGAGTAGCTGAACGTCTCTCCCTGTGACAGTTCAATTGCCGCAATGAGGGCATCCACTCCTGCATTGCTTGAAGTGACCATCCCAGAATGTATGTCAAAAGTTGCTTCCAAAGAGATTCACATATATTTAAAGTGCCAATGTGCAAAATTATACAGAGAATTATTGAAGCTCAAACGCAAAGAACAAGACTACCATTATCATGGAGTCACTCTATCTGATTACCACAGGGAGGGTAAAATCCCTCGGGGCTTTCGCATTAAAAATGTCCCCACTATTGGGCGCTTCAATATCCAATTCTGCAAAAAATGGATATCCATTTTAAATAAATGCTCATATGATTTGATTCTTTTAGTGATTGAGGAGGTCACTCGGGAGTTAAACACCATACGATCAAAGATTGAAACATTTGAATCCTCACATAAAGTTACCTTAGAGGCGGATACCGCGAATGATTGGTATACCAAGATTAATGTACAGATAGAAAAATACCGTAAGGATTTAATTCAGTACAAACGCAATAAGCTTGAAAAGGTGAATAATGATTACCTCAAACGTCAAGTATACCCATGGATTTCTGGTACCCAACAAAATCGGGGTCCACCACGCAGGCGACCATATAACCGCTATAGGGTTACACAATTAGATACTGAAACATCTACAGATGGATCTGCCTCCCAGAGTGAAAATGATCTCCAAGATAACTTCCTAGGTCGACCCCCTTTAGGGGCACGCAACCGCGCACAGTTGGCAGACCCCGACGGCGCTACACGAGGAGGGGTGGGCAAAGGCAAAGGCAGAGGCAAAGGGATAGGTCGAACTCCCTACACCCGACGGAAATAATGTTCAACCTGTCAGACAGAACCTTCTCTCCGATGGAGAAAAAAATCTTATCCAAAGGTCTTAATTTCGTTCCTACGAATAGAATCGATCCCTTCGAATGGAAGGTGGAACAGTTCAAACTGGGTCGTCAACTTAGGGTTAAAGAATACTTTAACTCTAACTTGCCTGTGAACAACACGACTACACCGTTACCCTCTGCCCTACGTAAAAGGTCCAAATTTGACCCATCTTCACAAAATCAAGCTATACGCACCTATTGTAAAACTGTGGATCATCAAGTACAGCAGGATATTAAAAATGAAACACCAGGTTATTCAAACCTTTCTAAAAAGGAATGGGAGACATTACTGCAAATGAGTAAGTACGATGATGTCGTATTTCGCCCGGCTGACAAGAGGGGAGCCCTTGTAGTCCAGAACACTGCGGATTATGTGGCCGAACTAGATCGTCAATTAAAGGACACTCTAACTTATCAGAAACTTACTCATGATCCAACTGCCCGCTATAAGCGAGAATTAGATCTTATTTTAGTGAGAGCACTCAATGATGGCTTACTAACAAAAGAAGAATGTGAAGCATTAACCACTCCATTCCCTGTAACACCAGTCCTTTATTCCTTACCGAAGATCCATAAAGACAGTCGCCATCCACCAGCACGACCCATCATCTCTGCACGTGGTTCTCTCTATCAAAGTATTTCCATTTTCCTGGACTTTCATTTACAACCGTGCATACAAGCCAGAGCATCTTGCCTTAAGGACACAACAGATTTATTAATTCAATTGGGAAGGATTACAGAAGTTCCTTTGAACTGCATACTGGCCACTATAGATGTCAGTAATCTATATACTTCTATACCCCATGAACAAGGGCTAATGGCGGTTAGGACTCTGATTGCAAATAATCCTGCCTATAAAGGTCCGGATATTGATCTCTTCATGGAATTATTAAAACTTACTTTACAGCGCAATTATTTTTTATTCAACAATCAATATTTCCTTCAATTGCAAGGTTGTTCTATGGGCAGCAATGTTTCCCCTTCTGTCACTAATAGTTTTATGTTTCAGGTGGAGGACCAATTATTCTTTTCAGAAGAAACAGTTCGTTTAAATGTTTTGTTATACTTAAGGTTTATAGATGACCTGCTGGTCCTTTGGACGGGCACTCGGGAGTCCAAACTGCCTTAATTGACACACACAATCATTCCACTACTCCGATTAAGTTAACTTACAATATTGACTCTGAGAGTGTCAATTATCTAGATGTACAGATTAAGATCTGTGATGGCAAAATTACCACCAATATGTTTGTGAAACCCACAGACCGTAATAACATTTTACTCCCTTCCAGCCACCATCCCAAAGCATTACTTAGTGGTCTCCCTTACTCACAGATGCTTAGAGTGAGAAGAATTGTGAGTGATGAATCTAAGGTTGAGGCATCCCTCGATACTATGATTGCTAAATTTATTGAACGAGGGTACCATCTAGCTGAGTTAAATATTTTAAAAACCCGGGTTCTAAATACACCACGTTCACAAATATTGGAGCCAGGAAAGAATAAAACCAATCAGGATAAATTTATCTGGGTCAATAAATATAACACCCTTAGTAATTAAATTAATCGAACGAGCAAAAATGTTTGGCCCATAATTCAATCCGATCAACAATTAAGCTCCCTGTCAAACACCCGCTTAATGCCAGCTTACAAACGCGGGCGTAACCTGCGTGATCATTTGGTGAAAACTAATATTCAGTTTCCCCCACATTCCTCATTTACATCTAATCCCTCGTCCTCCTTTCTGAACCCTTTGAAGGTTGGATGCTTTAAATGTCTTGGCTGCACCACCTGCAACCATATGATTGTTGGCAATAGTTTTTGCCATCCATACACTGGAAAACGGTATAAAATCCGCCACAGATTAACGTGTTCCACAAAGTTTGTCATATATATGTTAAGTTGCCCTTGCGGCTTACATTATATTGGCAAAACTGAATGTACATTTAAAGAAAGGATGGCAGGCCACCGGGCTTCTATAAGAGCTGCCCTGTCCACTGGCAAAAGCGACCAGCCGGTCGCTCGACATTTTCTTACCGCCAATCATTCTTTAGCGGTTTTGAGACATCAAATTATTGATCAGATTCCCCCCCTTAAACGTGGAGGTGATAGGGGGTTAATTCTCTTAAAAGGCAGAGGCCCGTTGGATTTTTTTGCTGGACACCCTTTCACCCAGAGATTTAAATGAACACTCTGGGCTACATTGTTTCCTTTAAGACCTACAAATTAGCCATCATGTCTCCATCTAATGTATTCCATATTACAGGTGTTACATCATTACAGTCCAGTATTTATTTACTAATATGGGCTTGTTATTACACATTTATTTTGATATATTTAGGATAACATCGGATTAATCTGCAGATGTCACCTATATAAATATGAAGAACAGTGATGGTCAACAAACATGGATATATATCTTAAATTACTGCCTTTGACACATATGTGTATTGTCTTGCTGCATCAATTGATAGTATCCTCTAGGAGTTGCTTCCCTGTCACATGATTTTTAATGCCCATTGTACAGATGTAGCCACCTTTATCTTGACTGTTTCTCCGCCGAGACGGGCGTTTAGTCACGCTAAGGCGATAGCTGAGTTTAATCACAGGTAGGCGCGTTGAGGCGATCTAGATACTCATCATGCATTACACATCTCCACCACTGTGTGGCTAATGCTCCACTAATCCAGTACTTTCGATCGTACAGTATAGCGGCGGATTGATCTACAGCTCTGGCAATACTGTAGGCGTAACGGGAGGCGGTGGAAAAAGTATGGAGTACTGTATGTGTATGGAGACGCAACTACAGTAATTGTGTAAAAGGAAGAATGTACAGGACAATGTATAAACACCGTGCTTTTAAAATACATGAGCGTCTGGGAATGGAGGGCTACAGTAGCTAGCAGGAGGCGGTGGAAAATACCGTGCTTTACAAATGCGAGCGTCCGAGAAATTTTTTTTCTCTCTAATACATCCAATGGAAGGATGCACACAGGTTTCACATAAATCAAAGTACATCTGCAGGAGCGATTCTTTACGCTAAATGCAACTGCACAACGGCAATGAGTAGAAATGAGTGTATTCTGACGCTACTAAGTGAGCAAAACAGTGCTATACAGTAGATATTCGGCGTTTGTGTATTGCACATGACCTGAATTCCCTCCCTGTCTACTGCATGATCTGTGCAGGCTCCCAGGGGGGAAGGGCAATAGGCTAGCAGGAGGCGGTGGAAAATACAGTGCTTTACAAATGCGAGTGTCCGAGTCCTCTAAGGCATAAACCAACACCAATGGGGTGGGGGCCGGGCGCTGTTTGCAGTACTTTCACACATGAAATTGGGAGTCTCTCATGAGGCGTCGTGGGCTAGGGGTGAAGGCTCCCACCTCCCACGCTGGGGGTCCAGGGTTCGAGACGTGATGTGCCTTCTTTTTTTTTTTTTTATTGTAATAATACACTGTATTATTTTATCTACATTGTAAGACAGTCAATGGAAAGGTGCACACAAGTTACATATAAATCAGAGTACATCTGCAGGAGCGATTCTTTACGCTAAATGCAACTAAACAGCGGGAATGAAATGAGGGTATTCTGACGCTACTAACTGAGCAAAACAGTACTGTAGATCTTCAGCGTTTGTGTATTGCACATGACCTGAATTCCCTCCCTGTGCAGGCTCCCAGGGGGGAAGGGCGATGGGGGTAGGGGGAGACGATGGGAAATACTGTACTGTGCCTTTGAAATGCAATTACATGAGCGTCCGAGTCCACTACGGCATACTGTAAACCAACACCAATGGGAAGGAAATGCCAACCATTTTTTTTATGTGTTCCCGTGACATTCATTTTAAAAAAATTTTTTTTCTCTCTAATACATCCAATGGAAGGATGCACACAGGTTTCACATAAATCAAAGTACATCTGCAGGAGCGATTCTTTACGCTAAATGCAACTGCACAACGGCAATGAGTAGAAATGAGTGTATTCTGACGCTACTAAGTGAGCAAAACAGTACTATACAGTAGATATTCGGCGTTTGTGTATTGCACATGACCTGAATTCCCTCCCTGTCTACTGCATGATCTGTGCAGGCTCCCAGGGGGGAAGGGCAATAGGCTAGCAGGAGGCGGTGGAAAATACCGTGCTTTACAAATGCGAGCGTCCGAGTCCTCTAAGGCATAAACCAACACCAATGGAGTGGGGGCCGGGCGCTGTTTGCAGTACTTTCACACATGAAATTGGGAGTCTCTCATGAGGCGTCGTGGGCTAGGGGTGAAGGCTCCCACCTCCCACGCTGGGGGTCCAGGGTTCGAGACGTGATGTGCCTTCTTTTTTTTTTTTTTATTGTAATAATACACTGTATTATTTTATCTACATTGTAAGACAGTCAATGGAAAGGTGCACACAAGTTACATATAAATCAGAGTACATCTGCAGGAGCGATTCTTTACGCTAAATGCAACTGCACAGCGGCAATGAAATGAGTGTATTCTGACGTACTGTACTGTACATCTTCAGCGTTTGTGTATTGCATAGGACCTGTGCAGGCTCCCAGGAGGGAAGGGCGTAGGGCAAGACAGTGGAAAATACCGTGGTCAAAGAAAGGGCATATTCAAAACTAAGGGAAGCACAAAGTACATTAACTACGTTGAATGCCTGGAACGCACGACGTCTGAGACGCACGACGTCTGAGACGCTCATTGAGCATAAGGACGGTGTCATGGCTGCTGTACGGGACCGTCCTTATGCTCTGGGTGAGCTGCGTCTCCTCGTTTGCTGGCGGGACAGAACTCTCGCCGGCAACGAGGAGAAAATGAGGGCATACCGGAGGGCCAGCAGGGACATCCTCCGGAGGTATAACCGGAGGAGAACAGTGAGGTCACTCCAGAGGAGATGGAGTGACCTCGTCAGGAGGACCCCAAGACGCCTGCAGGCCATAAGGGATTGTAAGTACAGTACTGTACATTACTGTAAATTACTGTACTTTAAGTTACTGTAGTTACAGGTACAGTACATTATAGCAGGGGCTGCTGTAGCAGCAGGTATCCGGTCTATACAGCACTGTATTTGTGGTAAACAAATGGTTAAACAAGGACCAAACATTAACCCGGGTCAAAAGGTCAATTTGTTTTTTGGTGTCGACCTAGATGGTGCGGCTTTTGAAATTGGTTGACACCAGTTACTGTAGGTTGACATGGTCGTTAAGTTGACATGGAAGAAGATCGACATGAGTTTTACAAAAACAATTATTACTTTTTTAAACTTGCATATATACAGTAGTTCTTTACAATCCACGTGGTCTACGATTGTGCAGTGTACAGTATCATGCAGTGTACAGTATATGCAGTGTATCACAGTGTATCGTGCTGCGTAATTGCAGTGTGTCATGCAGTGTACATTCAGTATATGGTATTGTGCAGTGAGTGTAATGCATAGTGAATCACATCGTGCAGTGTACTGTATACACATGTGGTACTGTAATTGCAGTTTTTTGTGCAGTGTACATTGTATCATATTTTGCAGGGAAATGTTGTCGTATCACGCAGTGCATACAGTATGCAGTGTCGTGCAGTGCATTGTGTGGTTTAATTGCAGTGTGTCATGCAGTGTACCTGCAGCGTATTGTGCAGTGTACTGTATCACATAGTGCAGTGCGTATGCAGAGTCGTGCAGTGCATCGTGTGGTGTAATTGCAGTGTACCTGCAGCGTATTGTGCAGTGTATCGTACATTATCATTCAGTGTAACGTGCAGCTGTAATTGCAGTCTCCTGCCTCCCACGCTGAGAGTACCGATTTTTATACCCAAAGTTCAAGTACAGTAACTATTTTTTTAGTAGATTTGTGTTTCAGATAGTACAGTGTTCTAAGGGACGTTACTGTGGCAGAAATTATTCTAAGGGATGTTACAGTGGCCTAATGTGTTCTGACGTGCATTACTCTTGCATAATGTGTTATAAGGTTCATGACTGTGGCAGATCTCTACTTTGTGACGTAATGTGGATATACTACTGCACTACTGTGACGTACAGTACAGTAACGTGAATAAGGTGCTCTACTGTGTGACACAACGTGAATCAAGGACAGTACTGTGACGTGAATAAACTGCACTACTGTGTGACACAACGTGAATCAAGGACAGTACTGTGACGTGAATAAACTGCACTACTGTGACATGACGTGAATAAGATGAATTCAGGTGAGTGCTGCATCATCTGTCATGGAATCAATTTATACTGTAATGAACAGTACTGAGATGGTTAAGGGTGGGAGGGCTGCATGCTGATGTGTGTCATAATGTTTATAAGGGCAATGCTAATGTGTGTTACAATGTCTATAAAGGTAGTGTTCTGTCTAATACCCTGGACCTACTGTACTGTAGCGATACTGTAAGTGTACTGTATGTCACATTTAGAAATGTCCCCCTTAAGTTTTGAAGACAGTACAGTACACTATGCCCTCCTGAGTGATTAGGTGCAGGGTACTAGAATGAACAATTCCATTGATTGTGATGTCATAAAGATGCTGTCAATGTTGAATTTCATTGACTGTACAGTATGCTGCCATTATACTGTATATATATTTTTACAGGGCTGGTAGCACGGCGGCACAGGAGGCGGAACAGGCGCCGCCAAGCTGGTAAGTATTGTCAAATACAGTAGTGTACAGTACATAGTGATTTCTATAGTCCCACCCCCCTGTCCTGACCATCACAGATAACTCGCTGCAATCCGGATGGGAGAGAGGGTGGGACACTTCGTGTGAGATCTGGTTGCCCGTGATGTTAAGAATGTCTGTTTACAAAACTAACTGTAAATATTAAACACACAGTATAAATAACATTGTAGATAGCTGAATACCCGTGCTGCGCTACGGGATGAGGATGGTAAATTACAGTGATAGTTGTTTGTTAATTTACGTTTGACAGCTTCACTTACAGCACTGTTATTTTTTTTCTCACAGTACCACCACCACCACCACCACCACCACCACCACCACCACCACCTGCGCTGCCAGGTATTGTGTAACGAGAATTCTGGTGCGACTGTCATCGTTACACTACTGTACATGTGTCCTGGATACTGTATAGTACATGTTACAAATTGACAGCTTCACTTACAGAACTGTTATTTTTTTTTCTCACAGTACCACCACCACCACCACCACCACCACCTGCGCTGCCAGGTATTGTGTAACGAGAATTCTGGTGTGACTGTCATCGTTACACTACTGTACATGTGTCCTGGATACTGTATAGTACATGTTACAAATTGACAGCTTCACTTACAGCACTGTTATTTTTTTTCTCACAGTACCACCACCACCACCACCTGCACTGCCAGGTATTGTGTAATGAGAATTTTGGTGCGACTGTCATCGTTACACTACTGTACATGTGTCCTGGATACTGTATAGTACATGTTACAAATTGACAGCTTCACTTACAGCACTGTTGTTTTTTTTCTCACAATACCACCACCACCACCACCACCACCTGCGCTGCCAGGTATTGTGTAACGAGAATTCTGGTGCGACTGTCATCGTTACACTACTGTACATGTGTCCTGGATACTGTATAGTACATGTTACAAATTGACAGCTTCACTTATAAATTATGCACAAGTGGAGGGCTGATGGTACTGTGTACCACCACCAAATTTCTTAATGGTACTCCATACCACCCTACTGTTCTTTCACAACTGGGTATAGTACTATACAGTACTTAATAAACCATTGTTTGGATTTTCGCATTAGGAATTTTTGCATTTGGGGTGCCATCATCTGGATACTGAGGGGGCGAGTAGGGTTAGGGTTGTGCTGCGGCCATGGGTGGTTAGGTTTAGGCAACACCAGGGGGGACTTAGGGTTAAGCACCAAGTGGGAGGTTTAGGCTGCTTGAGGGTAGGTTTTTGGTTAGGGGGGGGGGGGATATACTTAACAACCCCCTGTGGGGATTTTCCAATTCGGTATTTTTGCATTCGGGATGCCATCGTCTGTAATACTGAGTGCCGGCATACTGTATCTTATGATATTTTATGATTTATTTTTATCCATTATTTACTGTACTGTATTTCATTGTACTGTACAGCAGCTTATTTAAGTGTGATTTTTCCACAGCAGCGCATGCCCCATCTGACCAGCAGAGCTCCGGAAGTGGTAATCATTATTTTTGTTACAGACACACTAGTTTCCTACAGTATTACTGTAATTTTTTTATTTTACAATACTTGTTATCTTGTACACACAGACCGCCTCGTTATTGATACGGAGCCAGAGGAGGAGGAGGAAATGGGGGAGCCTTCAGGCCAGCCTGGTAAGAATTGTAATCTACTGTACAGTACTCTACTGTACTGTATTGTACATTTATTATTTATTGATTTATTAACAGTACCAATGGCTTGGGTTTGCGTGACCAGTGGTCAGGATTCCAGCAGTCAAGTGACCAACAGCGGTATCCTGATTGCAGAAATCCCATCAGGTTGAGGTACTGTATGGTATCGAAACCCTACTCCACTAACCCCTAACCCTCCATTTATACTCTGGTATTTTAGATGCAGGTACAGTACGTCCCCTACAAATGGACGGTCATTCCACACTCCGGCTAAGAATGTCTCTCTGCCTCTCTACTTTCTGTAGCACTGTACTACTGTAAAGTATTGGATAATACTTTAGTACAGTAGTATTGGAAATAACAATGGCAAATTTGACTTTTCTTTTTGTTTTTTTATATTCAACACAGATGTCACTTACGTGGACTCGGAGGAGGAGGAGGAGGAGCCACAGTATAGTAAGTACAGTAGGATTTTCTAAAGCCCATTCTTAAAAGTATAGACCAAGTCCACTTTTATTACTTTTCAGGCAGGGAATTCCAAACGTACAGTATTTCCCTCACTGTGAAGACCCCTTTTCGCCTCTGTATGCGAAATCTCCTCTCCTCCAACACGAGTGACTGTGCACGTGTCCTCTGTGTCGATCTTATCAAAAACAGTTCCTGTGTATTGTCCCCTTACTGTATATATTTGTAAAGGTTAATCATGTTCCCTCTTAATCTCCTCTTTTCCAATGTAAACATGCCTAGCCTAGCAAGCCTTTCCTCGTATTCCAGCTTCTCAATCCACTTGATCACTTTGGTCGCCCTCCTCCTAAACCTTTTCTAGTTCCACGATATCCATTTTGTAGTATGGTGCCCAAAATTGTGCATCCTACCCACCCTCCACTAGCCTAAACCTCCAATCATACTCTGAATCCAGACTCAGCATTTTGAATGTCGGGATCCAGACAGCAGGTGTTTTAAATACAGGTACAGTACAGTACTGTATGTCCCCTACCACTGGATAATCATTCTGCTCCTACTGTATTATGAATATCTCTCTGCCTCCTGTAGCACTGTACTACTGTAGACTACTGTGCAATTTTGTAGTAACTGTACTCTACTGTATTTTGTTTATAATCTTTTTTTTATTTTCCACTCAGTAATTATTGACAGTCAGGAGGACGAAGAGGAAGAGGAAGAGGAGAAGCCCTCTCCCCAACTTGGTAAGTAAACTGCAGTATTGTACTGTACTGTACTGTACATTGTGTTAAACCAATGCATTGGGTTTACGTGACCAGCAGTCAGGATTCCAGCGTTCAGGCGACAGACAGTGGCATCCTGATTGCAGCAATCCCAACAGGGTGAGGTACGGTATCCTAAACCTCTTCCACTACCCCCTAAATCTGGCCTCAACATTCTCGTCTCTGTGTGCAAAATCTACTCTCCTCCAACCTGACTGAATTTTTGTTATACTGTATTCAACACAGAATACAAAAGTACAAAAGTATATTTCATGTAATTTTTGTTTTCACAGGCCCTACACTTTCACAGGCCGTGGCGGAGGAGGAGGAGTACTCCCTGTCCCCCACCACACTGCACCCATCAAGTAAGTCCAGTCTGGTACATCTTGACTCTGTAGAGCCAGTTTGAGCAAGCAGAGATTGATTGCTTCTTTTTTTGGTGGTGTCCCAAACCAATCAGTCATTTCAGCCAGAGTCGTGTGGCTGACCCTATGGCTGAAATGATGGGTTTGTTAAAGTGTGCATGTCCTGTTTATACAACACAACGGTGGGAGTGCCAAAGGACAATTCCATCTTGCGCCTCTTTTTTTATTTATTTATCTTTGCATCATGTGATGTTTGTGGCAAATTTTTATAAGTGCCATCCTGTCTGACACTGCAGTGCCACTCCTAGATGGGCCAGGTGTTTGTGCCGCCCTCTTTGGTCACTTACAGTAGCTTAGTCATCCAGCGACCTCGTTGCACATTTTAGGACTAAAAATAATATTGTGAGGTGTGAGGTGGAAATTATGGTTATTGCGGTTAATAATACTATAGGCTCAAAATTTCACACAAATTCTATGATTTAAGCTGTTTTTGAGTATTTTTTTTTTTTTAAAAACACCCAAATCCAAAACGCATCTGAATCCGACAAAAATTCGAAAGGGTGGTTTTGGCAAAACACGTCCAAATCCAAAACCAAACCACAAAACCCGAAAAATTTTCGGTGCACATCTCTAGTTTTAATAAAGTCCAGGAGGGAAACATTCTCCTAATGAAGACACTGCAAGCAATAGGACACGAGGATGTGCACGGAGACTGGAGGGGGGCGAGGTTCAGGGGAATTTTAAGAAAAATTACTTCACAGAAAGTGCAGTGGACAAGTGGAATAGCCTCCCATCAGAGGTGATAGAGCCTAAAACAGTAGAGCTACAGTATTTAAACATGCATGGAAGAGGGGTTCATGGTCGGCGGCCATTTTGTCAGGTTGCTGAGCGATCCAGCTCGGTATAACGTAATGTGCATAGACCTCGCCGGTGTAATTGAGCTAGGGGATTGTGACGCTCCTTCAGCATTGCCCCCTGGCCTGTAAAATGTATACCATACTGTATCTCACTCCATATCCGAGCGCTGCCACGTGCTGGGGGTTCACGGTCGGCGGCCATTTTTAGTGTGCATAGAACTCGCTTATCCACATAGGCCCCTGTGTTTTTAACTACTACATTGAGATGCACATTTCTAGGCCTACAGTATTTAATATACAGTAAGCAGCATTGTTGTTAGGCAATAATTGAAGAATTTACATACAGTACTGACATGTACTGTATGTAATGCTTGTACATCATGTCAGTCGCCCCTTATGCTGTACACTACTGTAAGTCTCACAGGGCCCATGCACTTCCAAGGAGGGTTATTTACTGTACTGTATCTGTTTCATACAGGAAACTAATTGCAGTCCATAACACTGAAGTGGTATTTTCAGTACTGTACAGTATACAATACTTAAATTTGAACATCAGGTACTGGATAGTAAACATGTACAGTATTAACTTCTATCATAAAACTCTTATACATTTTCAGATGTGTAAATTTTAGACTACAGTATTCACAAATGTTTTTTCTCCATACAGGAATTATAGTTGGACAACATGCCAGTAACTATCAACAAAACGATGAGCAAGATAATCGCCAACATGAAAAAAGAAAATAAAACCATCAAAGAGATCCATGCATGGCTCAAGGAAAGTGGCATTATAGTCACTTTAGAAACGGTGCGCTATCATGCATTCGAGAGAACAACGCCCAGATTTGTATTTCCTACAAAATGAACATGGTACGTACTGTACACTACTGTAATGTTTAAATGACTTGCTTTATACCATAGACAATTTTTTGGAAATAAAAAAAAAACTTCATCTATTGTAACTGTGATTGTGCTGTTCATTAATTCATATTTTTCATACTGTATTGTACTGTAGGAGAGTGCAACAAATTGTGGAGGAACTAACTCGTGAGGATGATGAGCGTACTGCTTTGCAAATAAAACGAATTCTCCATTCCAAGTATGACCTGGACATATCGGCCACCAGCATCAGAAGGATGCGACGGAAAATGGGATGGACCTTTGGCGCAACAAGGTAAAATACTGAAAGCAGTATAAACCATACAGTAAATGCACTGTTAATAATCCCTTGATACGTGATATAACAATGCCATAAATCATTATACAGAGTGTGTACTTTATACTATATACAGTATGTGTGTGTGTATATACTGTATATATTCTATCCCAAAAGAGATACCTACTGTATAGGCACTCAGAGACAGCAATGAAGCATTGCCGGCTTATTGTGATGATTACATACTGTATACTGTGTGTGTGTGTGTGTGTGTGTGTGTGTGTGTGTGTGTGTATGTACAGTATGTATATATATATATTACTCTGTATGTACCTTAATGTATGTACAGTTTAATGTATACAGTAGGTATATAATACAGTATACTGCACATACAGTCTACTGTATATACAGTAATCTGTAAATCTGTAATTTCATAACTGTATCTGATTTCATTATTTTTGGCTCTTCACAGGATATCTCCAATGATAAGAGATGTGAATAAAGAAAAGAGAGTGAACAGGCACGGCGATGGATTGAGAGTGGTGAAACATTTGATGATGTAATTTTCACAGATGAATCGTCTGTTGCCCTTGAGCGGTTCTCCAGAATGTCATTCCGGAAACGTAACCATATCTCATTAAAACCACGCCCAAAGCATCCATTGAAAGTCCGTGTATGGGGAGGCATATCACGATTAGGAGCTGGTCCCCTATTATTTTTCGAAGGTACAGTACTATACTTTATTCTGTGCCTGTGTTCTGTAAAAATACATGCTGTACTGTAGAGTACATGTAACTGCACAATAAAAGGAGTTGCTTATTAATGAACAACATTTTTTGATTTCTGTAGGGATCATGGATAAGAAATTTTTCCAAGAAACAATAGTAGAGGAATGTATGGTGCCATTTGTGAATAAATATTACCCAACTCACCATAGGATATTCCAAGACAATGATCCTAAACACTCCGCCTCAGCCAAATTTATGGAAGAGAAAGGTATGAATTGGGAACGCACAGCACCAGAGTGAGTATTCTTTCAACAGTGTACAAGTAAAATTTTGGATAGCACTCTAGTACTGTAAAAAAAAAATTTTTTTTAATAAACAGTACAATATTGTATGTTTAATTTTCTCTATTTACTGTAATGTCATTAATTTTTTCTATACGCTTTTTTTTTTTTTTTTTTTTTATATAGATCACAAGACATGAACCCAATCTAATTAGTGTGGGCTCAATTGAAGAGGTACATTAGGAGTGTTGCGAAGCCAACAACAAAACAGCAACTGTTGGATGGGATAAAGAAATTTTGGCTAGAAGTACTCACACCTGAACATTGTAATAATTATATAAATCACCTGTATAAAGTATTACCTGTTGTAGTCGAAAGAAATGGTCAAGCCACAAATATGTAGTTCTGTACTGTATTTTCTGTTTAAAATTTTAAATTGGTGCATTATTAAAAAAAAATATAAAATTGCCTTTGTCTGATTATTGCATAAACTAATGTAGAATATTATACAGTAGTAATGTTATTGATGTGTATGAACAGTTATTTTCAGTTTTGTAAGTCCTGAATAAGAGTACTGTACATTTTGATCAGTGCAGTACATGGAATCGGATGTTGTAATAAATACTTTTTTTTACATTAATATTGATGCTTTTCCAATAAATATTCAATTTTACAGTATGGTACGGTACAGTACATGAGGGTACCTGTACAGTATGATACGTCATTATGGGGGAGAAATACTGTATCCACTAAATGTACAGTAAAATGTTTTTTTCTTATTACAAACACACAAATGCATCTCAGATGGAAATATGCTATACACAGCAGACAGCTTATAGTGACAGAACTTCCCTACTGTATCCCCACCCATAGTCGTGGTATATTTTAGATTGCCTAATGAGACACTCCTGCAGCATTGCCAATGATTCATGTAAAACCTGTGTGCAAACAGTATCTGTATTGAATGCAAAGTACAGTAAGAGTACAGTATACAGTATTATCAGAGCCATACCTGACCAACATGATGCCCTAGGCGAGATTTTGGCTGATGCCCTCTTGCATAGATGCTACGTAGTTCCGCCTCTAACCCTGCACCCCTTTCCCAGCACCATCACCCATTTTGTCGCTCCTACCCCCTATAATCTAAATAAGAACAATGTGCACATTTAGTGCCAGCCCAAAACAGTGTACAGTATGTTCTTGCTGGGAAGGGGCATGGTAACACAATAATACCCGAAGATGAAATGACACAACACAGTACTGCAACTTTATTCACATTATATCATGCAGTAGTGTCTCTTATTCTCATTACATCATATCATAGTACCACATTACTCCTAACAGTATTGCCCCTTATTCACATTACACCCCACCACATTCATCTTTATTTACATTAGACCACAGGTTCTCAAACTCAGTCCTCAGGACCCCACACAGTGCAGGTTTTGCAGGTCTCACAGAATCACAAGTGAAAAAATTAGCTCCACCTACTGTATGGACCTTCTAAAATGTGTCAGTTAGTAATTAATACACCTGTGCACTTGCTGGTTTACCTGCAAAACATGCACTGTGTGGGGTCCTGAGGACCGAGTTTGAGAACCACTGCATTAGACCATGCAGTAGTGCCCTTTCCTTATGTTACACCAGAAAATATTGTAGTACACCTTATACACATACAGTACAGTAATGCCACACATTAGTAATGCATTTCATATTTACATTTTCTGATTTAATTTCATAGAGCCGCAGTCACTCACAGAATATAGGCATGTACTGTAGCATTTCATTTTATTCAGCAGAAGCTGATTATTCCCGTTTGGCTAGTTTGCCGCCTCTGTACAGTATATTACAATAGAAAAAAGTTATAGTGTCAGTGAAAAAAGCACCTCATGACAGATACTGTACACAAGCTCATGTCTAAATACTGTATACTGTAAGCAGTGACATTAAGGGGTACAGTATATGCAATTGCGGTCGAATTCCGGCAGGAATACGGAAAAAATGGACACGGGATCCCCCATCTTTTTAGAACCAGCACCGGGCTCTGCGCCTGGTCCTGGTGCAAAAAATAAGGGGGACAAAAAAGCGTAGGGGTTCCCCGTATTTTTTGAACCAGCACTAGGCTCCACTAGCTGGACAGATAATGCACAGCCGGGGGACACTTTTATACCGGTCCCTGCGGCCGTGGCATTAAATACCCAACTAGTCACCCCTGGCCGGGGTACCCTGGAGGAGTGGGGACCCCTTAAATCAAGGGGACCCCCCCTCCAGCCACTCGATTATCTCTATCGCCCCTGTGTATTGTAGCTAGGGGATTGTGACGCTCCTTCAGCATTGCCCCGTAGCCTGCAAAATCTGTGCTGTTATTTGCTCCATAGCTGAGTGCCTCCTAGGAGCTAGGAGTCACAGGCGGTAGCCATTTCAATTGAGTCTGCCCTGCTATAGAATTGTATGTGTACCGTACGGTGCATAGAACCTTTACAGTATAAACTCTCCTGCAGCTTGTGGGACAAAAAGCATAGGGGTTCCACCTATTTTTTTAACCAGCACCGGGCTCCACTAGCTGGACAGATAATGCACAGCCGGGGGACACTTTTATACCGGTCCCTGCGGCCATGGAATTAAATACCCAACTAGTCACCCCTGGCCGGGGTACCCTGGAGGAGTGGGGACCCCTTAAATCAAGGGGACACCCCCTCCAGCCACTCGATTATCCCTATCGCCCCTGTGTATTGTAGCTAGGGGATTGTGACGCTCCTTCAGCATCGCCCCGTAGCCTGCACAACTTATGCCATTTCTCACTCCATACCCGACTGCTGCCTGCCACGAGGTGGGGGTTCAGGGGTAGTGGTCATTTTGACAGTGTGCTATGCGATTGAGTCCGGTGTACCGTAATACTGTATGCAATCCTACAGTAGCTTATCCCCATCGCCCCTGTGTATTTTGGCTAGGGGATTGTGACGCTCCTTCAGCATTGCCCCATAGCCTGCAAAAGGGTTCAGGGGCGGTGGCCATTTTGCCAGTGTGCTATGCGATCGAGTCCGGTGTACCATAATGTGCATACTGTGTATTTTAGCTAGGGGATTGTGACGCTCCTTCAGCATTGCCCCATAGTCTGTACAATCTGGACTATTACTTGCTCCGTAGCCTAGGGCCTCTGTGGGGCAAGGAGTCATAGGTGGTAGCCATTTCTATTGAGTCTGCCCAGCTACAGAATTGTATGTGTACTGTACGGAGCATAGAACCTTAACAGTAGAACCGCTCATGCAGCTTTGCCCTGGTTTATGTGAATAAAAAAAATAATAAAGTGTCTGAAAAAAACTAACATGCATTCGTACTTAAGGAATCGAACCCGGGACTCTGAGTATAGGAAGCGAAACACTTCACCACTTCGCCGCAGACAAATGTATAAATCCATTGGTTTTGATTATGCTGTAATGGCTACGGGATTAGGACGATAACATACTGTACAAAATTCCTAATCTTGAGAGGCAATAGTGAACTTCTAACACACATCCATTTGCAACAGTGTACACTACTGGTTTTATGTTTTGTCTGCGGGACTTGGACGCTCACATACAGTATTCATAAAGTATTGTAGATGGATCATATACTGTATGCTGTACTATTTGCGTCTGTGTCGTATATACAGTACTGTATTAAATAATGCAGCGTAATGAGTATTTACTGTATGCAGCGTAATGAGACGCCTTAGTAAAGTAGTCCTTATTATATATTTCAGTATTGTATTTTACGGGAGACCACACGCATGCTCAGTGGTGATTGTAAAAAGCGACATCTGGTGGCTGATCGCAGGTATTACACGTAAAGGTAATGCCAAACGCTCTGTCTGCCTCCGTGCGATTAGGTACGCCTCTCTGTGACTAGGCGCGCCTCCCTACGCTGCATATGCTCGATCGGGACAAACGCCTCAGCCACTCAAGATAAAGGTGGCTACATCTGTATGTCTTGTTTCTTTCACTTTAACAGCTCATTATGCTGTCTTCACTTACAGGTGTAACGGGGCTCTCCGTGACGCCGCGTCTGGCGCGGCACTGTGACGTCATTGTCGATGGACGTGAAGCGGGCGGACGGCGGGCGCCATGGATGGCCTCGATGGTATATAGGTATGTTATGTAAGCATTGTGTTATATGTCCTGATGAAAAGGTTTTATTCACAACATTGAAACGTTGACTCTCTCCGTGACTTCGTCTCGTTTTATTCCAAGCTGAGGGAGCCGTGAGTGCCGCCGACTGTACGCTATGTTTGGAGACATCCTTGCTAGGGATGTTATACGGAGGGCACCGGCCTTATTTATTTATTTGTATTGCCTGGTATGGAGTGCTGCTGACTACTGCAAATACTATATATATATATATATATATATATATATACACTGCGCACAACTAAAATGCACCACAGGTATGGATGGATAGTATACTTGACGGCACAGAGGTAGGTAGAGCAGTGGACTACTGTACCGTACTGCTATATATTATATACTGGTGGAAAGCAAAATTCTGCACTGTTCTCCTACTATATATATACTGCGCACAACTAAAATGCACCACAGGTATGGATGGATAGTATACTTGACGACACAGTGGTAGGTAGAGCATTGGACTACTGTACCGTACTGCTATATATTATATACTGGTGGTCAGCAAAATTCTGCACTATCCTCCTACTATATATATATACTGCGCAGAACTAAAATGCACCACAGGTATGTATGGATAGTATACTTGATGACACAGAGGTAGGTAGAGCAGTGGCCTACTGTACCGTACTGCTATACATTATATACTGGTGGTAAGCAAAATTCTGCACTGTCCTCCTACTATATATATACTGCGCACAACTAAAATGCACCACAGGTATGGATGGATAGTATACTTGACGTCACAGAGGTAGGTAGAGCAGTGAACTATTGTACCGTACTGCTATATATTATATACTGGTGGTCAGCAAAATTCTGCACTGTCCTCCTACTATATATATATATATATATATATACTGCACACAACTAAAATGCATCACAGGTATGGATGGATAGTATACTTGACGACACAGAGGTAGGTAGAGCAGTGGCCTACTGTACCGTACTGCTATATATTATATACTGGTGGTAAGCAAAATTCTGCACTGTCCTCCTACTATATATATATTGCGCACAACTAAAATGCACCACAGGTATGGATGGATAGTATACTTGATGACACAGAGGTAGGTAGAGCAGTGGACTACTGTACCGTACTGCTATATATTATATACTGGTGGTCAGCAAAATTCTGCACTGTCCTACTTTATATATACTGCGCACAACTAAAATGCACCACAGGTATGGATGGATAGTATACTTGACGACACAGAGGTAGGTAGAGCAGTGGCCTACTGAACTGTACTGCTATATATTATATACTGGTGGTAAGCAAAATTCTGCACTGTCCTCCTACTATATATATACTGCGCACAACTAAAATGCACCACAGGTATGGATGTATAGTATACTTGATGACACAGAGGTAGGTAGAGCAGTGGACTACTGTTCCGTACTGCTATATATTATATATGGTGGTCAGCAAAATTCTGCACTGTCCTTCTACTATATATATACTGCGCACAACTAAAATGCACCACATGTATGGATGGATAGTATACTTGATGACACAGAGGTAGGTAGAGCAGTGGCCTACTGTACCGTACTGCTATATATTATATACTGGTGGTAAGCAAAATTCTGCACTGTCCTCCTACTATATATACTGCGCACAACTAAAATGCACCACAGGTATGGATGGATAGTATACTTGACGACACAGAGGTAGGTAGAGCAGTGGCCTACTGTACCGTACTGCTATATATTATACACTGGTGGTCAGCAAAATCCTGCACTGACCTCCTACTATATATATATATATACTGCGCACAACTAAAATGCACCACAGGTATGGATGGATAGTATACTTGACGACACAGAGGTAGGTAGAGCAGTGGCCTACTGTACCGTACTGCTATATATTATATACTGGTGGTAAACAAAATTCTGCACTGTTCTCCTACTATATATACTATGCACAACTAAAATGCACCACAGATATGGATGGATAGTATACTTGATGACACAGAGGTAGGTAGAGCTGTGGACTACTGTACCGTACTGCTATATATTATATACTGGTGGTCAGCAAAATTCTGCACTGTCTTCCTACTATATATATACTGCGCACAACTAAAATGCACCACAGGTATGGATGGATAATATGCTTGACGACACAGAGGTAGGTAGAGCAGTGGCCTATTGTACCGTACTGCTATATATAATATACTGTTGGTCAGCAAAATCCTGCACTTTCATCCTACTATATATATATTGAGCACAACTAAAATGCATCACAGGTATGGATGGATAGTATACTTGACGACACAGAGGAAGGTAGAGCAGTGGCCTACTGTACCGTACTGCTATATATTATATACTGGTGGTCAGCAAAATCCTGCACTGTCATCCTACTATATATATACTGAGCACAACTAAAATGCATCACAGGTATGGATGGATAGTATACTTGACGACACAGAGGTAGGTAGAGCAGTGGCCTACTGTACCGTACTGCTATATATTATATATGGTGGTCAGCAAAATTCTGCACTGTCCTCCTACTATATCTATACTGCGCACAAATAAAATGCACCACAGGTATTGATGTATAGTATATCTGATGACACAGAGGTAGGTAGAGCAGTGGCCTACTGTACCGTACTGCTATATATTATACACTGGTGGTCAGCAAAATCCTGCACTGACCTCCTACTATATATATATATACTGCGCACAACTAAAATGCACCACAGGTATGGATGGATAGTATACTTGACGACACAGAGGTAGGTAGAGCAGTGGCCTACTGTACCGTACTGCTATATATTATATACTGGTGGTAAACAAAATTCTGCACTGTCCTCCTACTATATCTATACTGCGCACAACTAAAATGCACCACAGGTATTGATGTATAGTATATCTGATGACACAGAGGTAGGTAGAGCAGTGGACTACTGTACCGTACTGCTATATATTATATATGGTGGTCAGCAAAATTCTGCACTGTCCTTCTACTATATATATACTGCGCACAACTAAAATGCACCACAGGTATGGATGGATAGTATACTTGATGACACAGAGGTAGGTAGAGCAGTAGACTATTGTACCGTACTGCTATATATTATATACTGGTGGTCAGCAAAATTCTGCACTGTCCTCCTACTATATATATACTGCGCACAACTAAAATGCACCACAGGTATGGATGGATAGTATACTTGACGACACAGAGGTAGGTAGAGCAGTGGCCTACTGTACCGTACTGCTATATATTATATACTGGTGGTCAGCAAAATTATGCACTGTCCTCCTACTATATATACTGCGCACAACTAAAATGCACCACAGGTATGGATGGATAGTATACTTGACGACACAGAGGTAGGTAGAGCAGTAGACTATTGTACCGTACTGCTATATATTATATACTGGTGGTCAGCAAAATTCTGCACTGTCTTCCTACTATATATAATTCGCACAACTAAAATGCACCACAGGTATGGATGGATAGTATACTTGACGACACAGAGGTAGGTAGAGCAGTGGCCTACTGTACCGTACTGCTATATATTATATACTGGTGGTCAGCAAAATCCTGCACTGTCCTCCTACTATATATATACTGCGCACAACTTAAATGCACCACAGGTATGGATGGATAGTATACTTGATGACACAGAGGTAGGTACAGCAGTGGCCTACTGTACCGTACTGCTATATATTATATACTGGTGGTCAGCAAAATCCTGCACTGACCTCCTACTATATATATACTGCGAACAACTAAAATGCACCACAGGTATGGATGTATAGTATACTTGATGACACAGAGGTAGGTAGAGCAGTGGACTACTGTACCGTACCGCTATATATTATATACTGGTGGTCAGCAAAATTCTGCACTGTCCTTCTAATATATATATACTGCGCACAACTAAAATGCACCACAGGTATGGATGGATAGTATACTTGATGACACAGAGGTAGGTAGAGCAGTGGACTAATGTACCGAACTGCTATATATTATATACTGGTGGTCAGCAAAATTCTGTACTGACTTCCTACTTTATATACTACGCACAACTAAAATGCACCACAGGTATGGATGGATAGTATACTTGACGACACAGAGGTAAGTAGAGCAGTGGCCTACAGTACCGTACTGCTATATGTTATATACTGGTGGTCAGCTAAATTCTGCACGGCCCTCCTACTATATATACTGCACACAACTAAAATGCACCACAGGTATGGATGGATAGTATACTTGACGACACAGAGGTAGGTAGAGCAGTGGACTACTGTACCGTACTGCTATATATTATATACTGGTGGTTAGCAAAATTCTGCACTGTACTTCTACTATATATACAACGCACAACTAAAATGCACCACAGGTATGGATGGATAGTATACTTGACGACACAGAAGTAGACAGAGCAGTGGACTACTGTACCGTACTGCTATGTATTATATACTGGTGGTCAGCAAAATTCTGCACTGTCCTACTATATATATATACTGCGCACAACTAAAATGCACCACAGGTATGGATGGATAGTATACTTGATGACACAGAGGTAGGTAGAGCAGTGGCCTACTGCACCGTACTGCTATATATTATATACTGGTGGTCAGCAAAATTCTGCTCTGTCCTCGTACGATATATACACTGCACACAACTAAAATGCACCACAGGTATGGATGGATAATATACTTGACGACACAGAGGTAGGTAGAGCAGTGGACTACTGTACCGTACTGCTATATATTATAAAACTGGTGGTCAGCAAAATTCTGCACTGTCCTACTATTTATATATATATATATATATACTGCGTACAACTAAAATGCACCACAGGTATGGATGGATAGTATACTTGACGACACAGAGGTAGGTAGAGCAGTGGCCTACTGTACCGTACTGCTATATATTATATATTGGTGGTCTGAAAAATTCTGCACTGTCCTCCTACTATATATACTATGCACAACTAAAATGCACCACAGGTATGGATGGATAGTGTACCTGACGACACAGAGGTAAGTAGAGCAGTGGCCTACTGAACTGTACTGCTATATATTATATACTGGTGGTCAGAAAAATTCTGCACTGTCCTCGTACTACATATATACTGCGCACAACTAAAATGCACCACAGGTATGAATGGATAGTTTACTTGATGACACAGAGGTAGGTAGAGCAGTGGCCTACTGAACTGTACTGCTATATATTATATACTGGTGGTCAGCAAAATTCTGCACTGTCCTCGTACTATATATATATATATATATATATATATATATATATATATATACTGCGCACAACTAAAATGCACCACAGGTATGTATGGATAGCATACTTGACAACACAGAGGTAGGTAGAGCATTGGCCTACTGTACCGTACTGCTATATATTATGTACTGGTGGTAAGCAAAATTCTGCACTGTCCTCCTACTATATATATACTGCGCACAACTAAAATGCACCACAGGTATGGATGGATAGTATACTTGACGACACAGAGGTAGGTAGAGCAGTGGACTACTGTACCGTACTGCTATATATTATATACTGGTGGTCAGCAAAATTCTGCACTGTACTTCTACTATATATACAACGCACAACTAAAATGCACCACAGGTATGGATGGATAGTATACTTGACGACACAGAGGTAGGTAGAGCAGTGGCCTACTGTACCGTACTGCTATATATTATATACTGGTGGTCAGCAAAATCCTGCACTGTCATCCTACTATATATATATACTGAGCACAACTAAAATGCATCACAGGTATGGATGGATAGTATACTTGACACAGAGGCAGGTAGAGCAGTGGCCTACTGTACCGTACTGCTATATATTATATACTGGTGGTCAGCAAAATCATGCACTGACCTCCTACTATATATATACTGCGCACAACTAAAATGCACCACAGGTATGGATGGATAGTATACTTGACGACACAGAGGTAGGTAGAGCAGTGGCCTACTGTACCGTACTGCTATATATTATATACTGGTGGTCCGCAAAATCCTGCACTGACCTCCTACTATATATATACTGCGCACAACTAAAATGCACCACAGGTATGGATGGATAGTATACTTGACGACACAATGGTAGGTAGAGCAGTGGCATACTGTACCGTACTGCTATATATTATATACTGGTGGTCAGCAAAATTCTGCACTGTCCTCCTACTATATAAATACTGTCCACAACTAAAATGCACCACAGGTATGGATGGATAGTATACTTGACGACACAGTGGTAGGTAGAGCAGTGGCCTACTGTACCGTACTGCTATATATTATATACTGGTGGTAAGCAAAATTCTGCACTGTCATCCTACTATATATATACTGCACACAACTAAAATGCACCACAGGTATGGATGTATAGTATACTTGATGACACAGAGGTAGGTAGAGCAGTGGACTACTGTACCGTACTGCTATATATTATATACTGGTGGTCAGCAAAATTCTGCACTGTCCTTCTAATATATATATATACTGCGCACAACTAAAATGCACCACAGGTATGGATGGATAGTATACTTGATGACACAGATGTAGGTAGAGCAGTGGACTAATATACCGAACTGCTATATATTATATACTGGTGGTCAGCAAAATTCTGCACTGTCCTTCTAATATATATATACTGCGCACAACTAAAATGCACCACAGGTATGGATGGATAGTATACTTGATGACACAGAGGTAGGTAGAGCTGTGGACTAATGTACCGAACTGCTATATATTATATACTGGTGGTCAGCAAAATTCTGTACTGACTTCCTACTTTATATACTACGCACAACTAAAATGCACCACAGGTATGGATGGATAGTATACTTGACGACACAGAGGTAAGTAGAGCAGTGGCCTACAGTACCGTACTGCTATATGTTATATACTGGTGGTCAGCTAAATTCTGCACGGTCCTCCTACTATATATACTGCACACAACTAAAATGCACCACAGGTATGGATGGATAGTATACTTGACGACACAGAGGTAGGTAGAGCAGTGGACTACTGTACCGTACTGCTATATATTATATACTGGTGGTTAGCAAAATTCTGCACTGTACTTCTACTATATATACAACGCACAACTAAAATGCACCACAGGTATGGATGGATAGTATACTTGACAACACAGAAGTAGACAGAGCAGTGGACTACTGTACCATACTGCTATGTATTATATACTGGTGGTCAGCAAAATTCTGCACTGTCCTACTATATATATATACTGCGCACAACTAAAATGCACCACAGGTATGGATGGATAGTATACTTGACGACACAGAGGTAGGTAGAGCAGTGGCCTACTGCACCGTACTGCTATATATTATATACTGGTGGTCAGCAAAATTCTGCACTGTCCTACTATTTATATATATATATATATATATACTGCGCATAACTAAAATGCACCACAGGTATGGATGGATAGTATACTTGACGACACAGAGGTAGGTAGAGCAGTGGCCTACTGTACCGTACTGCTATATATTATATACTGGTGGTCTGAAAAATTCTGCACTGTCCTCCTACTATATATACTATGCACAACTAAAATGCACCACAGGTATGGATGGATAGTATACCTGACGACACAGAGGTAAGTAGAGCAGTGGCCCACTGAACTGTACTGCTATATATTATATACTGGTGGTCAGAAAAATTCTGCACTGTCCTCGTACTACATATATACTGCGCACAACTAAAATGCACCACAGGTATGGATGGATAGTTTACTTGATGACACAGAGGTAGGTAGAGCAGTGGCCTACTGAACTGTACTGCTATATATTATATACTGGTGGTCAGCAAAATTCTGCACTGTCCTCGTACTATATATATATATATATATATATATATATATACTGCGCACAACTAAAATGCACCACAGGTATGGATGGATAGCATACTTGACAACACAGAGGTAGGTAGAGCATTTGCCTACTGTACCGTACTGCTATATATTATGTACTGGTGGTAAGCAAAATTCTGCACTGTCCTCCTACTATATATATACTGCGCACAACTAAAATGCACCACAGGTATGGATGGATAGTATACTTGACGACACAGAGGTAGGTAGAGCAGTGGCATACTGTACCGTACTGCTATATATTAAATACTGGTGGTCAGCAAAATTCTGCACTATCCTACTATATATATATACTGCGCACAACTAAAATGCACCACAGGTATGGATGGATAGTATACTTGACGATACAGAGGTAGGTAGAGCAGTGGCCTACTGAACTGTACTGCTATATATTATATACTGGTGGTCAGCAAAATTCTGCACTGTCCTTGTACTATATATATATATATATATATATATATATATATATACTGTGCACAACTAAAATGCACCACAGGTATGGATGGATAGCATACTTGACAACACAGAGGTAGGTAGTGCAGTAGCCTACTGTACCGTACTGCTATATATTATATACTGGTGGTAAGCAAAATTCTGCACTGTCCTCCTACTATATATATATATATATATATATATATATACTGCGCACAACTAAAATGCACCACAGGTATGGATGGATAGTATACCTGACGACACAGAGGTAGGTAGAGCAGTGGCCTACTGAACTGTACTGCTATATATTATATACTGGTGGTCAGCAAAATTCTGCACTGTCCTCGTACTATATATATTGTACTGCGCACAACTAAAATGCACCACAGGTATGAATGGATAGTATACTTGATGATACAGAGGTAGGTAGAGCAGTAGCCTACTGTACCGTACTGCTATATATTATATACTGGTGGTAAGCAAAATTCTGCACTGACCTCCTACTATATAATTTACTGCGCACAACTTAAATGCACCACAGGTATGGATGGATAGTATACTCGACGACACAGAGGTAGGTAGAGCAGTGGACTACTGTACCGTACTGCTATACATTATATACTGGTGGTCAGCAAAATTCTGCACTGTCCTACTATATATATACTGCGCACAACTAAAATGCACCACAGGTATGGATGGATAGTATACTTGACGACACAGAGGTAGGTAGAGCAGTGGCCTCTGTACCGTACTGCTATATATTATATACTGGTGGTCAGCAAAATCCTGCACTGACCTCCTACTATATATATACTGCGCACAACTAAAATGCACCACAGGTATGGATGGATAGTATACTTGACGACACAGAGGTAGGTAGAGCAGTGGCCTACTGTAACGTACTGCTATATATTATAAACTGGTGGTCAGCAAAATTATGCACTGTCCTACTACTATATATATATATACTGCGAACAACTAAAATGCACCACAGGTATGGATGGATAGTATACTTGATGACACAGAGGTAGGTAGAGCAGTGGACTACTGTACCGTACTGCTATATATTATATACTGGTGGTAAGCAAAATTCTGCACTGTCCTCCTACTATATATATATTGCGCACAACTAAAATGCACCACAGGTATGGATGGATAGTATACTTGATGACACAGAGGTAGGTAGAGCAGTGGACTACTGTACCGTACTGCTATATATTATATACTGGTGGTCAGCAAAATTCTGCACTGTCCTACTTTATATATACTGCGCACAACTAAAATGCACCACAGGTATGGATGGATAGTATACTTGACGACACAGAGGTAGGTAGAGCAGTGGCCTACTGAACTGTACTGCTATATATTATATACTGGTGGTAAGCAAAATTCTGCACTGTCCTCCTACTATATATATACTGCGCACAACTAAAATGCACCACAGGTATGGATGTATAGTATACTTGATGACACAGAGGTAGGTAGAGCAGTGGACTACTGTTCCGTACTGCTATATATTATATATGGTGGTCAGCAAAATTCTGCACTGTCCTTCTACTATATATATACTGCGCACAACTAAAATGCACCACATGTATGGATGGATAGTATACTTGATGACACAGAGGTAGGTAGAGCAGTGGCCTACTGTACCGTACTGCTATATATTATATACTGGTGGTAAGCAAAATTCTGCACTGTCCTCCTACTATATATACTGCGCACAACTAAAATGCACCACAGGTATGGATGGATAGTATACTTGACGACACAGAGGTAGGTAGAGCAGTGGCCTACTGTACCGTACTGCTATATATTATATACTGGTGGTCAGCAAAATTCTGCACTTTCCTCCTACTATATATAATGCGCACAACTAAAATGCACCACAGGTATGGATGGATAGTATACTTCACGACACAGAGTTAGGTAGAGCAGCAGACTACTGTACCAAACTGCTATATATTATATACTGGTGGTCAGAAAAATTCTGCACTGTTCTCCTACTATATATACTATGCACAACTAAAATGCACCACAGATATGGATGGATAGTATACTTGATGACACAGAGGTAGGTAGAGCTGTGGACTACTGTACCGTACTGCTATATATTATATACTGGTGGTCAGCAAAATTCTGCACTGTCTTCCTACTATATATATACTGCGCACAACTAAAATGCACCACAGGTATGGATGGATAATATGCTTGACGACACAGAGGTAGGTAGAGCAGTGGCCTATTGTACCGTACTGCTATATATAATATACTGTTGGTCAGCAAAATCCTGCACTTTCATCCTACTATATATATATTGAGCACAACTAAAAGGCATCACAGGTATGGATGGATAGTATACTTGACGACACAGAGGAAGGTAGAGCAGTGGCCTACTGTACCGTACTGCTATATATTATATACTGGTGGTCAGCAAAATCCTGCACTGTCATCCTACTATATATATACTGAGCACAACTAAAATGCATCACAGGTATGGATGGATAGTATACTTGACGACACAGAGGTAGGTAGAGCAGTGGCCTACTGTACCGTACTGCTATATATTATATATGGTGGTCAGCAAAATTCTGCACTGTCCTCCTACTATATCTATACTGCGCACAAATAAAATGCACCACAGGTATTGATGTATAGTATATCTGATGACACAGAGGTAGATAGAGCAGTGGCCTACTGTACTGTACTGCTATATATTATACACTGGTGGTCAGCAAAATCCTGCACTGACCTCCTACTATATATATATATACTGCGCACAACTAAAATGCACCACAGGTATGGATGGATAGTATACTTGACGACACAGAGGTAGGTAGAGCAGTGGCCTACTGTACCGTACTGTTATATATTATATACTGGTGGTAAACAAAATTCTGCACTGTCCTCCTACTATATCTATACTGCGCACAACTAAAATGCACCACAGGTATTGATGTATAGTATATCTGATGACACAGAGGTAGGTAGAGCAGTGGACTACTGTACCGTACTGCTATATATTATATATGGTGGTCAGCAAAATTCTGCACTGTCCTTCTACTATATATATACTGCGCACAACTAAAATGCACCACAGGTATGGATGGATAGTATACTTGATGACACAGAGGTAGGTAGAGCAGTAGACTATTGTACCGTACTGCTATATATTATATACTGGTGGTCAGCAAAATTCTGCACTGTCCTCCTACTATATATATACTGCGCACAACTAAAATGCACCACAGGTATGGATGGATAGTATACTTGATGACACAGAGGTAGGTAGAGCAGTGGCCTACTGTACCGTACTGCTATATATTATATACTGGTGGTCAGCAAAATTATGCACTGTCCTCCTACTATATATACTGCGCACAACTAAAATGCACCACAGGTATGGATGGATAGTATACTTGACGACACAGAGGTAGGTAGAGCAGTAGACTATTGTACCGTACTGCTATATATTATATACTGGTGGTCAGCAAAATTCTGCACTGTCTTCCTACTATATATAATTCGCACAACTAAAATGCACCACAGGTATGGATGGATAGTATACTTGATGACACAGAGGTAGGTAGAGCAGTGGACTACTGTACCGTACTGCTATATATTATATACTGGTGGTCAGCAAAATTCTGCACTGTCCTCCTACTATATATATATACTGCGCAGAACTAAAATGCACCACAGGTATGTATGGATAGTATACTTGACGACACAGAGGTAGGTAGAGCAGTGGCCTACTGTACCGTACTGCTATACATTATATACTGGTGGTAAGCAAAATTATGCACTGTCCTCCTACTATATATATACTGCGCACAACTAAAATGCACCACAGGTATGGATGGATAGTATACTTGACGACACAAAGGTAGGTAGAGCAGTGGACTATTGTACCGTACTGCTATATATTATATACTGGTGGTCAGCAAAATTCGGCACTGTCCTCCTACTATATATATACTGCGCACAACTAAAATGCACCACAGGTATGGATGGATAGTATACTTGACGACACAGAGGTAGGTAGAGCAGTGGCCTACTGTACCGTACTGCTATATATTATATACTGGTGGTCAGCAAAATCCTGCACTGTCCTCCTACTATATATATACTGCGCACAACTAAAATGCACCACAGGTATGGATGGATAGTATACTTGATGCTACCCCCGGTCCGCCCACCGGAAGCGCGTCATCACGTGTCTACCAATAGGCGGGCCGGAGAGTCGGGACCCGTCACCAGGGCAACCAACAAACAATAACATAGAAGCACCGAACACGTGAGCAATGCCTACTTAGGAAAACTAAATCGACACGGAAGATAGTACCCTTAGTGACTACTTACACGACGGCCAGTACCATCATTAGGAGAAATGCAAATACATTTTGGCCTATTATAAGCTCTGACAAATCTATTCCAGCACTTCACAATAGTGCTCTACTGAAATGTCATCGTCGAGGAAGAAATTTGAAGGACTGGCTGGTTCACTCGGATATAGCCTCACCACAGAGGGAGCTTAGGTCACACTTTTTAAGTAAACCACCAGGCTCCTATAAATGCACGGGGTGTACGACATGCAGATTCTTGGAAACAGGATCCTCAGTGCTTCATCCCCAATCTGGCAAAAAAATTCCTATCAAGCATGTGTTGACATGCACCTCAAGATTTGTAATCTACATCATCAAATGTCCTTGCGGACTAGCATATATTGGTAAAACTGTATGTACATTCCGGGAGCGGGCTGCACAACATAGATCCGCTATTAGAATGGCCCTGGAGGGTAAAGCCACCGAACAGCCAGTAGCGCGTCATTTCAAGGAAGTAGGCCACAGTATGGCTACTTTGCGCTATAAGCTGGTTGATCATGTCCCCCCAATGCCGAGAAGAGGGGATCGGAATAAGAGACTATTACAGTTGGAGGCACGGTGGATATATGACCGCAACACTGTCTCACCAAGGGGCCTTAATGAGAATTTGTCTCTTCTATGCTTTCTATAAATGTCTCTGTTTTTCTTTTTAGGTGGCTCTAGATGATCTGTATTATCAATACTTTGAAGTTGTATGAATTTGGATTGGTGAATAAGTGCATTGGTCTCATTGAGCTAATTAATTCATTATATCTAAGTAATCCACTGAATAGGTTTATGTATTATCTGGAATCATGGTAGAGTTATGACCTTAATATTGCCTCACCTTTAGGTCTTGAAATGAATTTGTTTCATTTATGCTGTCTTTAAATGTTTCTACTCGTGTTTAGCTGGTTAAATATGAGCTTTATTAATAGCACCAATTAGCTACAACAAAGTACAGTTGAATGATGTCCGTACTGCACTGATGTGTTAGTTTATATGCAAATTGATCTAATTTCATGTGCAGGGTGTCGACTGCTGTTTACTTATTATTCCAAGTAAACCACTGGATCGTCATTTACACCATTTGGTAATAGATCTATGTCCCTTTAGGATTAGTGATGCTATACAGCAGCAGAGTCCGTGCACTGTTCGGTGCTTCTTTGTTATTGTTTGTTGGTTGCCCTGGTGACGGGTCCCGACTCTCCGGCCCGCCTATTGGTAGACACGTGATGACGCGCTTCCGGTGGGCGGACCGGGGGTGGAGGGCTTGGAGCACGGAGGTGGCCAGGAGTGTTTATGGTTGTCAGGGGAACAAATTCTCCTGACAGGTGTGCACGGCCGTATGCTGTGACGGCATCCGTGACCGGAAGTGGGCGGTGTTGGTGGTCTGGGCACTGGGATCTATATAAGGTATGTTTTATTTGCTATGTGTGTATCCTGACGAAAGGTGTGATTAAACAGCACCTGAAACGTTGACAACTAAGCTTGTGTAGCTGTCTCAATTCCTTTTTGAAAATCCGTGGAGTGCCGCCCGTTTCTCTCTCTCTCTCTATATATATATATATATATATATAAAAAACCAACAGCAGGTCCGTATCTCCCAGTATTAGCGGTACTGCGCCGGGTGCCTCCACAGAGTAAAGGACATGTGTAAATAGCTGGTGCGGCACTCCAGGCGACGAAAAAACTCAGAGCCAATGCATCACGTTTAAGGACAACAACGTTTCAATGCCTTTATTACGGCATTTTCATCAGGTTAATAACATACATAAAAAGACTCACCTATATACCAAGTGAACACACCCCAATGTGCAGTGGCGTCCGGAAGTCGGATCACCCGCCCGCTCCCTTCCGCCCATTCTGATGACGTCAGAATATCCAGCGTCATAGACCAGTGCCCATCACCATGGTGACCTGTAAACAACAACCTGCATAGCATCGGTATTTTGCAGCGCTGCATATTATAGTTGTAACAGCAATGAGATAAATATCGCCTCCGTTTTGACACATTGACTCCAGGGATATATAATGTATTATAGCACTAGATATATAGAACAAACGCTTCTGCTAGAACAAATTACCGGAATGAGACAAAAAAATCCATAGTGTAGAAAGGACATCTAGCATAGTATGCATCCCATCTTAGCATATAAATATATCACACACAGGTCATTGATAACTAAAACATTGTGCCATCTGTAGCACCCCAAGGGATAAGCAATAGTAATTAAATATATGGGCATATCAAATGAAGCTATTTAAACCCAATTGCTCATTTAAACCCCTAGGATGCATGGTACCCAAACGGTGGATCCATCGTGTCTCCAGCTGGCGTAATCTCAAACCACGGTCACCGCCTCTGTGCAACACTGGAACTTGGTCGATCATCCGGTATCGCACGGATACCAATGGATGTCGCAATTGACAAAAGTGTCTGGCCACCGGCTGATCACTTGAGCCCTTGGCAATGGCCATTTTAATAGCAGATCTGTTGGCTGCCATACGTTCCTTGAACATACGTTCAGTCTTCCCAACGTATGACAGCCCACAGGGACACATAAGTTGGTATACAACATACCTAGAATTACATGTTAGTGTGTGATTAATGTACATAGTACGTCCTGTGAGGGGGTGCTGAAAAGTGTTGCCACTAACAAGAAATTGGCAAGTGGTACATGTACATCTAATACAACCCTTAGGGATGATGTTACTCTGTACTGCTGAGTTGGTAGTTACATCAGTTTTTACAAGAAAATCTCTAAGATTTTTACGTCGTGTATAACACGACATAAGTTTAGTTTGCTTTAAATTCAGATCAGGGTCGCTCTGTACAATGTGCCACAACTTTTTGGATATGTGATTAATACCTGGGCTTGCAGGACTGTACTGACCTACCCATGGGATGATATTACTCTGAGCTGATTTTTTAGGTTGACTGCACAACAATTGTGATCGATCCATCTTAAGAGCTTTATTTTTAGCCTCCATTAAAAGATTAATGGGATAACCACGGGCTTGGAATTTGGCCACCATGGCATTCATTTATAGTTCAGTCTGTGCTGGATCAGACGTTATTCTCCGAATTCTCAATAATTGGGAATAAGGGAGGCCAAACTTAAGAGGAGATGGATGGAAACTGTGAAAATGAAGCAAATTGTTACGGTCCGTCGTTTTACTAAACAGCGACGTCTGTATAGTACCGTCACAGATGGATATACATACATCCAAATAATTGATGGACTTTTTGCTCATGATGTAAGTTAATTTGATAGGATGATCACATTTGTTATGGTTGTCTATAATCTCTGCCAACCGATCCTCTGATCCTTTCCAAATTATCAAGAAGTCGTCAATATATCGACAGTACATAACTATGTCATCTGAAATGGTGCTATCTTCAAAAAAGATGTTTTGTTCAATCAAAAACATAAATATGTTGGAGTATGATGGGGCCACGGAGGACCCCATCGCACACCCTGTACGTTGAAGATAAATGCGACCATCATACATAAAGAAATTCCTAGTCAAAATTAACTGTAACAATTCCACAACAAGGGAAACATCTGGACCCTGATAATCAGGGTGCCCATTTAAGAATTGAAATACTGCCTCAAGGCCAAGATTATGAGGAATAACAGTGTATAGACTTTGAACATCAATACTGCATAATACAACTTCATAATATGCAGCGCTGCAAAATACCGATGCTATGCAGGTTGTTGTTTACAGGTCACCATGGTGATGGGCACTGGTCTATGACGCTGGATATTCTGACGTCATCAGAATGGGCGGAAGGGAGCGGGCGGGTGATCCGACTTCCGGATGCCACTGCACATTGGGGTGTGTTCACTTGGTATATAGTTGAGTCTTTTTATGTATGTTATTAACCTGATGAAAATGCCGTAATAAAGGCATTGAAACGTTGTTGTCCTTAAACGTGATGCATTGGCTCTGAGTCTTTTCGTCGCCTGGAGTGCCGCACCAGCTATTTACACATATATATATATATATATATATATATATATATATTCTGTGCACAACTAAAATGCACCACAGGTATGGATGGATAGCATACTTGACAACACAGAGGTAGGTAGAGCAGTGGCCTACTGTACAGTACTGCTATATATTATATACTGGTGGTAAGCAAAATTCTGCACTGTCCTCCTACTATATATATACTGCGCACAACTAAAATGCACCACAGGTATGGATGGATAGTATACTTGACGACACAGAGGTAGGTAGAGCAGTGGCCTACTATACCATACTGCTATATATTATATACTGGTGGTCAGCAAAATTCTGCACTGGCCTCCTACTATATATATTGCGCACAACTTAAATGCACCACAGGTATGGATGGATAGTTTACTTGTCGACACAGAAGTAGGTAGAGCAGTAGACTACTGTACCGTACTGCTATGTATTATATACTGGTGGTCAGCAAAATTCTGCACTGTCCTCCACTATATATATACTGCGCACAACTAAAATGCACCACAGGTATGGATGGATAGTTTACTTGACGACACAGAGGTAGGTAGAGCAGTGGCCTACTGTACCGTACTGCTATACATTATATACTGGTGGTAAGCAAAATTCTGCACTGTCCTTCTACTATATATATCCTGCACACAACTAAAATGCAATACAGGTATGGATGGATAGTATACTTGACGACACAGAGGTAGGTAGAGCAGTGGCCTACTGTACCGTACTGCTATATATTATATACTGGTGGTCAGCAAAATCCTGCACTGTCATCCTACTATATATATATATATATATATATATATATATATATATATAGAGCACAACTTAAATGCATCACAGGTATGGATGGATAGTATACTTGACGACACAGAGGTAGGTAGAGCAGTGGCCTACTGTACCGTACTGCTGTATATTATATACTGGTGGTCAGCAAAATCATGCACTGACCTCCTACTATATATATACTGCGCACAACTAAAATGCACCACAGGTATGGATGGATAGTATACTTGACGACACAGAGGTAGGTAGAGCAGTGGCCTACTGTAACGTACTGCTATATATTATATACTAGTGGTTAGCAAAATTATGCACTGTCCTACTACTATATATATATATATATATATATATATATATATACTGCGCACAACTAAAATGCACCACAGGTATGGATGGATAGTATACCTGACGACACAGAGGTAGGTAGAGCAGTGGCATACTGTACCGTACTGCTATATATTATATACTGGTGGTCAGCAAAATTCTGCACTGTCCTCCTACTATATATATACTGCGCACAACTAAAATGCACCACAGGTATGGATGGATAGTATACTTGACGACACAGAGGTAGGTAGAGCAGTGGCCTACTGTACCGTACTGCTATATATTATATACTGGTGGTAAGCAAAATTCTGCACTGTCCTCCTACTATATATATACTGCGCACAACTAAAATGCACCACAGGTATGGATGTATAGTATACTTGATGACACAGATGTGGGTAGAGCAGTGGACTACTGTACCGTACTGCTATATATTATATACTGGTGGTCAGCAAAATTCTGTACTGTCCTTCTACTATATATACACTGCGCACAACTAAAATGCACCACAGGTATGGATGGATAGTATACTTGATGACACAGAGGTAGGTAGAGCAGTGGCCTACTGTACCGTACTGCTATATGTTATATACTGGTGGTCAGCAAAATCCTGCACTGTCCTCCTACTATATATATACTGCGCACAACTAAAATGCAATACAGGTATGGATGGATAGTATACTTGATGACACAGAGGTAGGTAGAGCAGTGGACTAATGTACCGAACTGCTATATATTATATACTGGTGGTCGCAAAATTCTGTACTGTCTTCCTACTATATATACTACGCACAACTAAAATGCACCACATGTATGGATGGATAGTATACTTGACGACACAGAGTTAGGTAGAGCAGTGGACTACTGTACCGTACTGCTATATATTAAATACTGGTGGTCAGCAAAATTCTGCACTGTCCTACTATATATATATATACTGCGCACAACTAAAATGCACCACAGGTATGGATGGATAGTATACTTGACGACACAGAGGTAGGTAGAGCAGTGGCCTACTGTACCGTACTGCTATATATTATATACTGGTGGTCAGCAAAATCCTGCACTGTCATCCTACTATATATATATACTGAGCACAACTAAAATGCATCACAGGTATGGATGGATAGTATACTTGACACAGAGGCAAGTAGAGCAGTGGCCTACTGTACCGTACTGCTATATATTATATACTGGTGGTCAGCAAAATCATGCACTGACCTCCTACTATATATATACTGCGCACAACTAAAATGCACCACAGGTATGGATGGATAGTATACTTGACGACACAGAGGTAGGTAGAGCAGTGGCCTACTGTACCGTACTGCTATATATTATATACTGGTGGTCAGCAAAATCCTGCACTGACCTCCTACTATATATATACTGCGCACAACTAAAATGCACCACAGGTATGGATGGATAGTATACTTGACGACACAGAGGTAGGTAGAGCAGTGGCATACTGTACCGTACTGCTATATATTATATACTGGTGGTCAGCAAAATTCTGCACTGTCCTATTACTATATAAATACTGTGCACAACTAAAATGCACCACAGGTATGGATGGATAGTATACTTGACGACACAGTGGTAGGTAGAGCAGTGGCATACTGTACCGTACTGCTATATATTATATACTGGTGGTCAGCAAAATTCTGCACTGTCCTCCTACTATATAAATACTGTCCACAACTAAAATGCACCACAGGTAAGGATGGATAGTATACTTGACGACACAGTGGTAGGTAGAGCAGTGGCCTACTGTACCGTACTGCTATATATTATATACTGGTGGTAAGCAAAATTCTGCACTGTCATCCTACTATATATATACTGCGCACAACTAAAATGCACCACAGGTATGGATGTATAGTATACTTGATGACACAGAGGTAGGTAGAGCAGTGGACTACTGTACCGTACTGCTATATATTATATACTGGTGGTCAGCAAAATTCTGCACTGTCCTTCTAATATATATATATACTGCGCACAACTAAAATGCACCACAGGTATGGATGGATAGTATACTTGATGACACAGATGTAGGTAGAGCAGTGGACTAATATACCGAACTGCTATATATTATATACTGGTGGTCAGCAAAATTATGTACTTTCTTCCTACTTTATATACTATGCACAACTAAAATGCACCACAGGTATGGATGGATAGTATACTTGACGACACAGAGGTAGGTAGAGCAGTAGACTATTGTACCGTACTGCTATATATTATATACTGGTGGTCAGCAAAATTCTGCACTGTCTTCCTACTATATATAATTCGCACAACTAAAATGCACCACAGGTATGGATGGATAGTATACTTGATGACACAGAGGTAGGTAGAGCAGTGGACTACTGTACCGTACTGCTATATATTATATACTGGTGGTCAGCAAAATTCTGCACTGTCCTCCTACTATATATATATACTGCGCAGAACTAAAATGCACCACAGGTATGTATGGATAGTATACTTGACGACACAGAGGTAGGTAGAGCAGTGGCCTACTGTACCGTACTGCTATACATTATATACTGGTGGTAAGCAAAATTATGCACTGTCCTCCTACTATATATATACTGCGCACAACTAAAATGCACCACAGGTATGGATGGATAGTATACTTGACGACACAAAGGTAGGTAGAGCAGTGGACTATTGTACCGTACTGCTATATATTATATACTGGTGGTCAGCAAAATTCTGCACTGTCCTCCTACTATATATATACTGCGCACAACTAAAATGCACCACAGGTATGGATGGATAGTATACTTGACGACACAGAGGTAGGTAGAGCAGTGGCCTACTGTACCGTACTGCTATATATTATATACTGGTGGTCAGCAAAATCCTGCACTGTCCTCCTACTATATATATACTGCGCACAACTAAAATGCACCACAGGTATGGATGGATAGTATACTTGATGCTACCCCCGGTCCGCCCACCGGAAGCGCGTCATCACGTGTCTACCAATAGGCGGGCCGGAGAGTCGGGACCCGTCACCAGGGCAACCAACAAACAATAACAAAGAAGCACCGAACACGTGAGCAATGCCTACTTAGGAAAACTAAATCGACACGGAAGATAGTACCCTTAGTGACTACTTACACGACGGCCAGTACCATCATTAGGAGAAATGCAAATACATTTTGGCCTATTATAAGCTCTGACAAATCTATTCCAGCACTTCACAATAGTGCTCTACTGAAATGTCATCGTCGAGGAAGAAATTTGAAGGACTGGCTGGTTCACTCGGATATAGCCTCACCACAGAGGGAGCTTAGGTCACACTTTTTAAGTAAACCACCAGGCTCCTATAAATGCACGGGGTGTACGACATGCAGATTCTTGGAAACAGGATCCTCAGTGCTTCATCCCCAATCTGGCAAAAAAATTCCTATCAAGCATGTGTTGACATGCACCTCAAGATTTGTAATCTACATCATCAAATGTCCTTGCGGACTAGCATATATTGGTAAAACTGTATGTACATTCCGGGAGCGGGCTGCACAACATAGATCCGCTATTAGAATGGCCCTGGAGGGTAAAGCCACCGAACAGCCAGTAGCGCGTCATTTCAAGGAAGTAGGCCACAGTATGGCTACTTTGCGCTATAAGCTGGTTGATCATGTCCCCCCAATGCCGAGAAGAGGGGATCGGAATAAGAGACTATTACAGTTGGAGGCACGGTGGATATATGACCGCAACACTGTCTCACCAAGGGGCCTTAATGAGAATTTGTCTCTTCTATGCTTTCTATAAATGTCTCTGTTTTTCTTTTTAGGTGGCTCTAGATGATCTGTATTATCAATACTTTGAAGTTGTATGAATTTGGATTGGTGAATAAGTGCATTGGTCTCATTGAGCTAATTAATTCATTATATCTAAGTAATCCACTGAATAGGTTTATGTATTATCTGGAATCATGGTAGAGTTATGACCTTAATATTGCCTCACCTTTAGGTCTTGAAATGAATTTGTTTCATTTATGCTGTCTTTAAATGTTTCTACTCGTGTTTAGCTGGTTAAATATGAGCTTTATTAATAGCACCAATTAGCTACAACAAAGTACAGTTGAATGATGTCCGTACTGCACTGATGTGTTAGTTTATATGCAAATTGATCTAATTTCATGTGCAGGGTGTCGACTGCTGTTTACTTATTATTCCAAGTAAACCACTGGATCGTCATTTACACCATTTGGTAATAGATCTATGTCCCTTTAGGATTAGTGATGCTATACAGCAGCAGAGTCCGTGCACTGTTCGGTGCTTCTTTGTTATTGTTTGTTGGTTGCCCTGGTGACGGGTCCCGACTCTCCGGCCCGCCTATTGGTAGACACGTGATGACGCGCTTCCGGTGGGCGGACCGGGGGTGGAGGGCTTGGAGCACGGAGGTGGCCAGGAGTGTTTATGGTTGTCAGGGGAACAAATTCTCCTGACAGGTGTGCACGGCCGTATGCTGTGACGGCATCCGTGACCGGAAGTGGGCGGTGTTGGTGGTCTGGGCACTGGGATCTATATAAGGTATGTTTTATTTGCTATGTGTGTATCCTGACGAAAGGTGTGATTAAACAGCACCTGAAACGTTGACAACTAAGCTTGTGTAGCTGTCTCAATTCCTTTTTGAAAATCCGTGGAGTGCCGCCCGTTTCTCTCTCTCTCTATATATATATATATATATATATATAACCAACAGCAGGTCCGTATCTCCCAGTATTAGCGGTACTGCGCCGGGTGCCTCCACAGAGTAAAGGACATGTGTAAATAGCTGGTGCGGCACTCCAGGCGACGAAAAAACTCAGAGCCAATGCATCACGTTTAAGGACAACAACGTTTCAATGCCTTTATTACGGCATTTTCATCAGGTTAATAACATACATAAAAAGACTCACCTATATACCAAGTGAACACACCCCAATGTGCAGTGGCGTCCGGAAGTCGGATCACCCGCCCGCTCCCTTCCGCCCATTCTGATGACGTCAGAATATCCAGCGTCATAGACCAGTGCCCATCACCATGGTGACCTGTAAACAACAACCTGCATAGCATCGGTATTTTGCAGCGCTGCATATTATAGTTGTAACAGCAATGAGATAAATATCGCCTCCGTTTTGACACATTGACTCCAGGGATATATAATGTATTATAGCACTAGATATATAGAACAAACGCTTCTGCTAGAACAAATTACCGGAATGAGACAAAAAAATCCATAGTGTAGAAAGGACATCTAGCATAGTATGCATCCCATCTTAGCATATAAATATATCACACACAGGTCATTGATAACTAAAACATTGTGCCATCTGTAGCACCCCAAGGGATAAGCAATAGTAATTAAATATATGGGCATATCAAATGAAGCTATTTAAACCCAATTGCTCATTTAAACCCCTAGGATGCATGGTACCCAAACGGTGGATCCATCGTGTCTCCAGCTGGCGTAATCTCAAACCACGGTCACCGCCTCTGTGCAACACTGGAACTTGGTCGATCATCCGGTATCGCACGGATACCAATGGATGTCGCAATTGACAAAAGTGTCTGGCCACCGGCTGATCACTTGAGCCCTTGGCAATGGCCATTTTAATAGCAGATCTGTTGGCTGCCATACGTTCCTTGAACATACGTTCAGTCTTCCCAACGTATGACAGCCCACAGGGACACATAAGTTGGTATACAACATACCTAGAATTACATGTTAGTGTGTGATTAATGTACATAGTACGTCCTGTGAGGGGGTGCTGAAAAGTGTTGCCACTAACAAGAAATTGGCAAGTGGTACATGTACATCTAATACAACCCTTAGGGATGATGTTACTCTGTACTGCTGAGTTGGTAGTTACATCAGTTTTTACAAGAAAATCTCTAAGATTTTTACGTCGTGTATAACACGACATAAGTTTAGTTTGCTTTAAATTCAGATCAGGGTCGCTCTGTACAATGTGCCACAACTTTTTGGATATGTGATTAATACCTGGGCTTGCAGGACTGTACTGACCTACCCATGGGATGATATTACTCTGAGCTGATTTTTTAGGTTGACTGCACAACAATTGTGATCGATCCATCTTAAGAGCTTTATTTTTAGCCTCCATTAAAAGATTAATGGGATAACCACGGGCTTGGAATTTGGCCACCATGGCATTCATTTATAGTTCAGTCTGTGCTGGATCAGACGTTATTCTCCGAATTCTCAATAATTGGGAATAAGGGAGGCCAAACTTAAGAGGAGATGGATGGAAACTGTGAAAATGAAGCAAATTGTTACGGTCCGTCGTTTTACTAAACAGCGACGTCTGTATAGTACCGTCACAGATGGATATACATACATCCAAATAATTGATGGACTTTTTGCTCATGATGTAAGTTAATTTGATAGGATGATCACATTTGTTATGGTTGTCTATAATCTCTGCCAACCGATCCTCTGATCCTTTCCAAATTATCAAGAAGTCGTCAATATATCGACAGTACATAACTATGTCATCTGAAATGGTGCTATCTTCAAAAAAGATGTTTTGTTCAATCAAAAACATAAATATGTTGGAGTATGATGGGGCCACGGAGGACCCCATCGCACACCCTGTACGTTGAAGATAAATGCGACCATCATACATAAAGAAATTCCTAGTCAAAATTAACTGTAACAATTCCACAACAAGGGAAACATCTGGACCCTGATAATCAGGGTGCCCATTTAAGAATTGAAATACTGCCTCAAGGCCAAGATTATGAGGAATAACAGTGTATAGACTTTGAACATCAATACTGCATAATACAACTTCATAATATGCAGCGCTGCAAAATACCGATGCTATGCAGGTTGTTGTTTACAGGTCACCATGGTGATGGGCACTGGTCTATGACGCTGGATATTCTGACGTCATCAGAATGGGCGGAAGGGAGCGGGCGGGTGATCCGACTTCCGGATGCCACTGCACATTGGGGTGTGTTCACTTGGTATATAGTTGAGTCTTTTTATGTATGTTATTAACCTGATGAAAATGCCGTAATAAAGGCATTGAAACGTTGTTGTCCTTAAACGTGATGCATTGGCTCTGAGTCTTTTCGTCGCCTGGAGTGCCGCACCAGCTATTTACACATATATATATATATATATATATATATATATATATATTCTGTGCACAACTAAAATGCACCACAGGTATGGATGGATAGCATACTTGACAACACAGAGGTAGGTAGAGCAGTGGCCTACTGTACAGTACTGCTATATATTATATACTGGTGGTAAGCAAAATTCTGCACTGTCCTCCTACTATATATATACTGCGCACAACTAAAATGCACCACAGGTATGGATGGATAGTATACTTGACGACACAGAGGTAGGTAGAGCAGTGGCCTACTATACCATACTGCTATATATTATATACTGGTGGTCAGCAAAATTCTGCACTGGCCTCCTACTATATATATTGCGCACAACTTAAATGCACCACAGGTATGGATGGATAGTTTACTTGTCGACACAGAAGTAGGTAGAGCAGTAGACTACTGTACCGTACTGCTATGTATTATATACTGGTGGTCAGCAAAATTCTGCACTGTCCTCCACTATATATATACTGCGCACAACTAAAATGCACCACAGGTATGGATGGATAGTTTACTTGACGACACAGAGGTAGGTAGAGCAGTGGCCTACTGCACCGTACTGCTATACATTATATACTGGTGGTAAGCAAAATTCTGCACTGTCCTTCTACTATATATATCCTGCACACAACTAAAATGCAATACAGGTATGGATGGATAGTATACTTGACGACACAGAGGTAGGTAGAGCAGTGGCCTACTGTACCGTACTGCTATATATTATATACTGGTGGTCAGCAAAATCCTGCACTGTCATCCTACTATATATATATATATATATATATATATATATATATAGAGCACAACTTAAATGCATCACAGGTATGGATGGATAGTATACTTGACGACACAGAGGTAGGTAGAGCAGTGGCCTACTGTACCGTACTGCTGTATATTATATACTGGTGGTCAGCAAAATCATGCACTGACCTCCTACTATATATATACTGCGCACAACTAAAATGCACCACAGGTATGGATGGATAGTATACTTGACGACACAGAGGTAGGTAGAGCAGTGGCCTACTGTAACGTACTGCTATATATTATATACTAGTGGTTAGCAAAATTATGCACTGTCCTACTACTATATATATATATATATATATATATACTGCGCACAACTAAAATGCACCACAGGTATGGATGGATAGTATACCTGACGACACAGAGGTAGGTAGAGCAGTGGCATACTGTACCGTACTGCTATATATTATATACTGGTGGTCAGCAAAATTCTGCACTGTCCTCCTACTATATATATACTGCGCACAACTAAAATGCACCACAGGTATGGATGGATAGTATACTTGACGACACAGAGGTAGGTAGAGCAGTGGCCTACTGTACCGTACTGCTATATATTATATACTGGTGGTAAGCAAAATTCTGCACTGTCCTCCTACTATATATATACTGCGCACAACTAAAATGCACCACAGGTATGGATGTATAGTATACTTGATGACACAGATGTGGGTAGAGCAGTGGACTACTGTACCGTACTGCTATATATTATATACTGGTGGTCAGCAAAATTCTGCACTGTCCTTCTACTATATATACACTGCGCACAACTAAAATGCACCACAGGTATGGATGGATAGTATACTTGATGACACAGAGGTAGGTAGAGCAGTGGCCTACTGTACCGTACTGCTATATGTTATATACTGGTGGTCAGCAAAATCCTGCACTGTCCTCCTACTATATATATACTGCGCACAACTAAAATGCAATACAGGTATGGATGGATAGTATACTTGATGACACAGAGGTAGGTAGAGCAGTGGACTAATGTACCGAACTGCTATATATTATATACTGGTGGTCGCAAAATTCTGTACTGTCTTCCTACTATATATACTACGCACAACTAAAATGCACCACATGTATGGATGGATAGTATACTTGACGACACAGAGTTAGGTAGAGCAGTGGACTACTGTACCGTACTGCTATATATTAAATACTGGTGGTCAGCAAAATTCTGCACTGTCCTACTATATATATATATACTGCGCACAACTAAAATGCACCACAGGTATGGATGGATAGTATACTTGACGACACAGAGGTAGGTAGAGCAGTGGCCTACTGTACCGTACTGCTATATATTATATACTGGTGGTCAGCAAAATCCTGCACTGTCATCCTACTATATATATATACTGAGCACAACTAAAATGCATCACAGGTATGGATGGATAGTATACTTGACACAGAGGCAAGTAGAGCAGTGGCCTACTGTACCGTACTGCTATATATTATATACTGGTGGTCAGCAAAATCATGCACTGACCTCCTACTATATATATACTGCGCACAACTAAAATGCACCACAGGTATGGATGGATAGTATACTTGACGACACAGAGGTAGGTAGAGCAGTGGCCTACTGTACCGTACTGCTATATATTATATACTGGTGGTCAGCAAAATCCTGCACTGACCTCCTACTATATATATACTGCGCACAACTAAAATGCACCACAGGTATGGATGGATAGTATACTTGACGACACAGAGGTAGGTAGAGCAGTGGCATACTGTACCGTACTGCTATATATTATATACTGGTGGTCAGCAAAATTCTGCACTGTCCTATTACTATATAAATACTGTGCACAACTAAAATGCACCACAGGTATGGATGGATAGTATACTTGACGACACAGTGGTAGGTAGAGCAGTGGCATACTGTACCGTACTGCTATATATTATATACTGGTGGTCAGCAAAATTCTGCACTGTCCTCCTACTATATAAATACTGTCCACAACTAAAATGCACCACAGGTATGGATGGATAGTATACTTGACGACACAGTGGTAGGTAGAGCAGTGGCCTACTGTACCGTACTGCTATATATTATATACTGGTGGTAAGCAAAATTCTGCACTGTCATCCTACTATATATATACTGCGCACAACTAAAATGCACCACAGGTATGGATGTATAGTATACTTGATGACACAGAGGTAGGTAGAGCAGTGGACTACTGTACCGTACTGCTATATATTATATACTGGTGGTCAGCAAAATTCTGCACTGTCCTTCTAATATATATATATACTGCGCACAACTAAAATGCACCACAGGTATGGATGGATAGTATACTTGATGACACAGATGTAGGTAGAGCAGTGGACTAATATACCGAACTGCTATATATTATATACTGGTGGTCAGCAAAATTATGTACTTTCTTCCTACTTTATATACTATGCACAACTAAAATGCACCACAGGTATGGATGGATAGTATACTTGACGACACAGAGGTAGGTAGAGCAGTGGACTACTGTACCGTACTGCTATTTATTAAATACTGGTCAGCAAAATTCTGCACTGTCCTACTATATATATATATATATACTGCGCACAACTAAAATGCACCACAGGTATGGAAGGATAGTATACTTGACGACATAGAGGTAAGTAGAGCAGTGGCCTACAGTACCGTACTGCTATATGTTATATACTGGTGGTCAGCAAAATTCTGCACTGTCCTCCTACTATATATACTGCACACAACTAAAATGCACCACAGGTATGGATGGATAGTATACTTGACGACACAGAGGTAGGTAGAGCAGTGGACTAATGTACCGTACTGCTATATATTATACACTGGTGGTCAGCAAAATCCTGCACTGTCATCCTACTATATATATACTGAGCACAACTAAAATGCATCACAGGTATGGATGGATAGTATACTTGATGACACAGAGGTAGGTACAGCAGTGGCCTACTGTACCGTACTGCTATATATTATATACTGGTGGTCAGCAAAATCCTGCACTGACCTCCTACTATATATATACTGCGAACAACTAAAATGCACCACAGGTATGGATGTATAGTATACTTGATGACACAGAGGTAGGTAGAGCAGTGGACTAATGTACCGAACTGCTATATATTATATACTGGTGGTCAGCAAAATTCTGTACTGACTTCCTACTTTATATACTACGCACAACTAAAATGCACCACAGGTATGGATGGATAGTATACTTGACGACACAGAGGTAAGTAGAGCAGTGGCCTACAGTACCGTACTGCTATATGTTATATACTGGTGGTCAGCTAAATTCTGCACGGCCCTCCTACTATATATACTGCACACAACTAAAATGCACCACAGGTATGGATGGATAGTATACTTGACGACACAGAGGTAGGTAGAGCAGTGGACTACTGTACCGTACTGCTATATATTATATACTGGTGGTTAGCAAAATTCTGCACTGTACTTCTACTATATATACAACGCACAACTAAAATGCACCACAGGTATGGATGGATAGTATACTTGACGACACAGAAGTAGACAGAGCAGTGGACTACTGTACCGTACTGCTATGTATTATATACTGGTGGTCAGCAAAATTCTGCACTGTCCTACTATATATATATACTGCGCACAACTAAAATGCACCACAGGTATGGATGGATAGTATACTTGACGACACAGAGGTAGGTAGAGCAGTGGCCTACTGCACCGTACTGCTATATATTATATACTGGTGGTCAGCAAAATTCTGCACTGTCCTCGTACGATATATACACTGCACACAACTAAAATGCACCACAGGTATGGATGGATAATATACTTGACGACACAGAGGTAGGTAGAGCAGTGGACTACTGTACCGTACTGCTATATATTATAAAACTGGTGGTCAGCAAAATTCTGCACTGTCCTACTATTTATATATATATATATATACTGCGCACAACTAAAATGCACCACAGGTATGGATGGATAGTATACTTGACGACACAGAGGTAGGTAGAGCAGTGGCCTACTGTACCGTACTGCTATATATTATATATTGGTGGTCTGAAAAATTCTGCACTGTCCTCCTACTATATATACTATGCACAACTAAAATGCACCACAGGTATGGATGGATAGTATACCTGACGACACAGAGGTAAGTAGAGCAGTGGCCTACTGAACTGTACTGCTATATATTATATACTGGTGGTCAGAAAAATTCTGCACTGTCCTCGTACTACATATATACTGCGCACAACTAAAATGCACCACAGGTATGAATGGATAGTTTACTTGATGACACAGAGGTAGGTAGAGCAGTGGCCTACTGAACTGTACTGCTATATATTATGTACTGGTGGTAAGCAAAATTCTGCACTGTCCTCCTACTATATATATACTGCGCACAACTAAAATGCACCACAGGTATGGATGGATAGTATACTTGACGACACAGAGGTAGGTAGAGCAGTGGACTACTGTACCGTACTGCTATATATTATATACTGGTGGTCAGCAAAATTCTGCACTGTACTTCTACTATATATACAACGCACAACTAAAATGCACCACAGGTATGGATGGATAGTATACTTGACGACACAGAAGTAGGCAGAGCAGTGGACTATTGTACCGTACTGCTATATATTATATACTGGTGGTCAGCAAAATTCTGCACTGTCCTACTATATATATATATACTGCGCACAACTAAAATGCACCACAGGTATGGATGGATAGTATACTTGACGACACAGAGGTAGGTAGAGCAGTGGCCTACTGTACCGTACTGCTATATATTATATACTGGTGGTCAGCAAAATCCTGCACTGTCATCCTACTATATATATATACTGAGCACAACTAAAATGCATCACAGGTATGGATGGATAGTATACTTGACACAGAGGCAGGTAGAGCAGTGGCCTACTGTACCGTACTGCTATATATTATATACTGGTGGTCAGCAAAATCATGCACTGACCTCCTACTATATATATACTGCGCACAACTAAAATGCACCACAGGTATGGATGGATAGTATACTTGACGACACAGAGGTAGGTAGAGCAGTGGCCTACTGTACCGTACTGCTATATATTATATACTGGTGGTCCGCAAAATCCTGCACTGACCTCCTACTATATATATACTGCGCACAACTAAAATGCACCACAGGTATGGATGGATAGTATACTTGACGACACAATGGTAGGTAGAGCAGTGGCATACTGTACCGTACTGCTATATATTATATACTGGTGGTCAGCAAAATTCTGCACTGTCCTCCTACTATATAAATACTGTCCACAACTAAAATGCACCACAGGTATGGATGGATAGTATACTTGACGACACAGTGGTAGGTAGAGCAGTGGCCTACTGTACCGTACTGCTATATATTATATACTGGTGGTAAGCAAAATTCTGCACTGTCATCCTACTATATATATACTGCACACAACTAAAATGCACCACAGGTATGGATGTATAGTATACTTGATGACACAGAGGTAGGTAGAGCAGTGGACAACTGTACCGTACTGCTATATATTATATACTGGTGGTCAGCAAAATTCTGCACTGTCCTTCTAATATATATATATACTGCGCACAACTAAAATGCACCACAGGTATGGATGGATAGTATACTTGATGACACAGATGTAGGTAGAGCAGTGGACTAATATACCGAACTGCTATATATTATATACTGGTGGTCAGCAAAATTCTGTACTTTCTTCCTACTTTATATACTACGCACAACTAAAATGCACCACAGGTATGGATGGATAGTATACTTGACGACACAGAGGTAGGTAGAGCAGTGGACTACTGTACCGTACTGCTATTTATTAAATACTGGTGGTCAGCAAAATTCTGCACTGTCCTACTATATATATATATATATACTGCGCACAACTAAAATGCACCACAGGTATGGAAGGATAGTATACTTGACGACATAGAGGTAAGTAGAGCAGTGGCCTACAGTACCGTACTGCTATATGTTATATACTGGTGGTCAGCAAAATTCTGCACTGTCCTTCTAATATATATATACTGCGCACAACTAAAATGCACCACAGGTATGGATGGATAGTATACTTGATGACACAGAGGTAGGTAGAGCAGTGGACTAATGTACCGAACTGCTATATATTATATACTGGTGGTCAGCAAAATTCTGTACTGACTTCCTACTTTATATACTACGCACAACTAAAATGCACCACAGGTATGGATGGATAGTATACTTGACGACACAGAGGTAAGTAGAGCAGTGGCCTACAGTACCGTACTGCTATATGTTATATACTGGTGGTCAGCTAAATTCTGCACGGTCCTCCTACTATATATACTGCACACAACTAAAATGCACCACAGGTATGGATGGATAGTATACTTGACGACACAGAGGTAAGTAGAGCAGTGGACTACTGTACCGTACTGCTATATATTATATACTGGTGGTTAGCAAAATTCTGCACTGTACTTCTACTATATATACAACGCACAACTAAAATGCACCACAGGTATGGATGGATAGTATACTTGACGACACAGAAGTAGACAGAGCAGTGGACTACTGTACCGTACTGCTATGTATTATATACTGGTGGTCAGCAAAATTCTGCACTGTCCTACTATATATATATACTGCGCACAACTAAAATGCACCACAGGTATGGATGGATAGTATACTTGACGACACAGAGGTAGGTAGAGCAGTGGCCTACTGCACCGTACTGCTATATATTATATACTGGTGGTCAGCAAAATTCTGCACTGTCCTCGTACGATATATACACTGCACACAACTAAAATGCACCACAGGTATGGATGGATAATATACTTGACGACACAGAGGTAGGTAGAGCAGTGGACTACTGTACCGTACTGCTATATATTATATACTGGTGGTCTGAAAAATTCTGCACTGTCCTCCTACTATATATACTATGCACAACTAAAATGCACCACAGGTATGGATGGATAGTATACCTGACGACACAGAGGTAAGTAGAGCAGTGGCCTACTGAACTGTACTGCTATATATTATATACTGGTGGTCAGAAAAATTCTGCACTGTCCTCGTACTACATATATACTGCGCACAACTAAAATGCACCACAGGTATGGATGGATAGTTTACTTGATGACACAGAGGTAGGTAGAGCAGTGGCCTACTGAACTGTACTGCTATATATTATATACTGGTGGTCAGCAAAATTCTGCACTGTCCTCGTACTATATATATATATATATATATATACTGCGCACAACTAAAATGCACCACAGGTATGGATGGATAGCATACTTGACAACACAGAGGTAGGTAGAGCATTTGCCTACTGTACCGTACTGCTATATATTATGTACTGGTGGTAAGCAAATTTCTGCACTGTCCTCCTACTATATATATACTGCGCACAACTAAAATGCACCACAGGTATGGATGGATAGTATACTTGACGACACAGAGGTAGGTAGAGCAGTGGCATACTGTACCGTACTGCTATATATTAAATACTGGTGGTCAGCAAAATTCTGCACTGTCCTACTATATATATATACTGCGCACAACTAAAATGCACCACAGGTATGGATGGATAGTATACTTGACGATACAGAGGTAGGTAGAGCAGTGGCCTACTGAACTGTACTGCTATATATTATATACTGGTGGTCAGCAAAATTCTGCACTGTCCTTGTACTATATATATATATATATATATATATATATATATATATATATACTGTGCACAACTAAAATGCACCACAGGTATGGATGGATAGCATACTTGACAACACAGAGGTAGGTAGTGCAGTAGCCTACTGTACCGTACTGCTATATATTATATACTGGTGGTAAGCAAAAGTCTGCACTGTCCTCCTACTATATATATATATATATATATATATATATATACTGCGCACAACTAAAATGCACCACAGGTATGGATGGATAGTATACCTGACGACACAGAGGTAGGTAGAGCAGTGGCCTACTGAACTGTACTGCTATATATTATATACTGGTGGTCAGCAAAATTCTGCACTGTCCTCGTACTATATATATAGTACTGCGCACAACTAAAATGCACCACAGGTATGAATGGATAGTATACTTGATGATACAGAGGTAGGTAGAGCAGTAGCCTACTGTACCGTACTGCTATATATTATATACTGGTGGTAAGCAAAATTCTGCACTGACCTCCTACTATATAATTTACTGCGCACAACTTAAATGCACCACAGGTATGGATGGATAGTATACTCGACGACACAGAGGTAGGTAGAGCAGTGGACTACTGTACCGTACTGCTATACATTATATACTGGTGGTCAGCAAAATTCTGCACTGTCCTACTATATATATACTGCGCACAACTAAAATGCACCACAGGTATGGATGGATAGTATACTTGACGACATAGAGGTAGGTAGAGCAGTGGCCTACTATACCGTACTGCTATATATTATGTACTGGTGGTCAGCAAAATTCTGCACTGTCCTCCTACTATATATATTGCGCACAACTTAAATGCACCACAGGTATGAATGGATAGTATACTTGTCGACACAGAAGTAGGTAGAGCAGTGGACTACTGTACCGTACTGCTATGTATTATATACTGGTGGTCAGCAAAATTCTGCACTGTCCTCCTACTATATATATACTGCGCACAACTAAAATGCACCACAGGTATGGATGGATAGTATACTTGACGACACAGAGGTAGGTAGAGCAGTGGCCCCTGTACTGTACTGCTATATATTATATACTGGTGGTCAGCAAAATCCTGCACTGACCTCCTACTATATATATACTGCGCACAACTAAAATGCACCACAGGTATGGATGGATAGTATACTTGACGACACAGAGGTAGGTAGAGCAGTGGCCTACTGTAACGTACTGCTATATATTATAAACTGGTGGTCAGCAAAATTATGCACTGTCCTACTACTATATATATATATACTGCGAACAACTAAAATGCACCACAGGTATGGATGGATAGTATACTTGATGACACAGAGGTAGGTAGAGCAGTGGACTACTGTACCGTACTGCTATATATTATATACTGGTGATCAGCAAAATTCTGCATTGTGCTCCTACTATATATATACTGCGCACAACTAAAATGCACCATAGGTATGGATGTATAGTATACTTGATGACACAGAGGTAGGTAGAGTAGTGGACGACTGTACCGTACTGCTATATATTATATACTGGTGGTAAGCAAAATTCTGCACTGTCCTCCTACTATATATATACTGCGCACAACTAAAATGCACCACAGGTATGGATGTATAGTATACTTGATGACACAGAGGTAGGTAGAGTAGTGGACGACTGTACCGTACTGCTATATATTATATACTGGTGGTCAGCAAAATTCTGCACTGTCCTTCTACTATATATATATACTGCGCACAACTAAAATGCACCACAGGTATGGATGGATAGTATACTTGACGACACAGAGGTAGGTAGAGCAGTGGACTAATGTACCGAACTGCTATATATTATATACTGGTGGTCAGCAAAATTCTGCACTGTCCTCCTACTATATATACTACGCACAACTAAAATGCACCACAGGTATGGATGGATAGTATACTTGACGACACAGAGGTAGGTAGAGCAGTGGACTACTGTACCGTACTGCTATATATTAAATACTGGTGGTCAGCAAAATTCTTCACTGTCCTCCTACGATATATACACTGCACACAACTAAAATGCACCACAGGTATGGATGGATAATATACTTGACGACACAGAGGTAGGTAGAGCAGTGGACTACTGTACCGTACTGCTATATATTATATACTGGTGGTCAGCAAAATTCTGCACTGTCCTACTATATATATATATATATATATATACTGCGCACAAATAAAATGCACCACAGGTATGGATGGATAGTATACTTGACGACACAGAGGTAGGTAGAGTAGTGGCCTACTGTACCGTACTGCTATATATTATATACTGGTGGTCAGCAAAATTCCGCACTGTCCTCCTACTATATATATATATACTGCGCACAACTAAAATGCACCACAGGTATGGATGGATAGTATACTTGACGACACAGAGGTAGGTAGAGCAGTGGAATACTGTAAGTTTCTGCTATATATTATATACTGGTGGTCAGCAAAATTCTGCACTGTCCTACTATATATACTGCGCACAACTAAAATGCACCACAGGTATGGATGTATAGTATACTTGACGACACAGAGGTAGGTAGAGCAGTGGCCTACTGAACCGTACTGCTATATATTATATACTGGAGGTCAGCAAAATTCTGCACTGTCCTCATACTATATACACTGCACACAACTAAAATGCACCACAGGTATGGATGGATAGTATACTTGACGACACAGAGGTAGGTAGAGCAGTGGCCTACTGTACCGTACTGCTATATATTATATACTAGTGGTAAGCAAAATTCTGCACTGACCTCCTACTATATACACTGCGCACAACTAAAATGCACCACAGGTATGGATGGATAGTATACTCGACGACACAGAGGTAGGTAGAGCAGTGGAATACTGTACCGTACTGCTATACATTATATACTGGTGGTCAGCAAAATTCTGCACTGTCCTACTATATTTATACTGCGCACAACTAAAATGCACCACAGGTATGGATGGATAGTATACTTGACGACATAGAGGTAGGTAGAGCAGTGGCCTACTATACCGTACTGCTATATATTATATACTGGTGGTCAGCAAAATTCTGCACTGTCCTCCTACTATATATATTGCGCACAACTTAAATGCACCACAGGTATGAATGGATAGTATACTTGTCGACACATAAGTAGGTAGAGCAGTGGACTACTGTACCGTACTGCTATGTATTATATACTGGTGGTCAGCAAAATTCTGCACTGTCCTCCTACTACATATATACTGCGCACAACTAAAATGCACCACAGGTATGGATGTATAGCATTCTTGACGACACAGAGGTAGGTAGAGCAGTGGCCTACTGTACCGTACTAACATATATTATATACTGGTGGACAGCAAATACTGCAAGGTCCTCCTACTATATATACTGCGCACAACTAAAATGCACCACAGGTATGGATGGATAGTATACCTGACGACACAGAGGTAGGTAGAGCAGTGGCCTACTGAACTGTACTGCTATATATTATATACTGGTGGTCAGCAAAATTCTGCACTGTCCTCGTACTATATATATACTGCGCACAACTAAAATGCACCACAGGTATGAATGGATAGTATACTTGATGACACAGAGGTAGGTAGAGCAGTGGCCTACTGAACTGTACTGCTATATATTATATACTGGTGGTCAGCAAAATTCTGCACTGTCCTCGTACTATATATATATATATATATATATACACTGCGCAAAACTAAAATGCACCACAGGTATGGATGGATGGCATACTTGACAACACATAGGTAGGTAGAGCAGTAGCCTACTGTACCGTACTGCTATATATTATATACTGGTGGTAAGCAAAATTCTGCACTGACCTCCTACTATATAATTTACTGCGCACAACTTAAATGCACCACAGGTATGGATGGATAGTATACTCAACGACACAGAGGTAGGTAGAGCAGTGGACTACTGTACCGTACTGCTATGTATTATATACTGGTGGTCAGCAAAATTCTGCACTGTCCTCCTACTACATATATACAGCGCACAACTAAAATGCACCACAGGTATGGATGTATAGTATTCTTGATGACACAGAGGTAGGTAGAGCAGTGGCCTACTGTACCGTACTAACATATATTATATACTGGTGGACAGCAAATACTGCAAGGTCCTCCTACTATATATACTGCGCACAACTAAAATGCACCACAGGTATGGATGGATAGTATACCTGACGACACAGAGGTAGGTAGAGCAGTGGCCTACTGAACTGTACTGCTATATATTATATACTGGTGGTCAGCAAAATTCTGCACTGTCCTCGTACTATATATATACTGCGCACAACTAAAATGCACCACAGGTATGAATGGATAGTATACTTGATGACACAGAGGTAGGTAGAGCAGTGGCCTACTGAACTGTACTGCTATATATTATATACTGGTGGTCAGCATAATTCTGCACTGTCCTCGTACTATATATATATATATATATATATATATATATACTGCGCACAACTAAAATGCACCACAGGTATGGATGGATAGCATACTTGACAACACAGAGGTAGGTAGAGCAGTAGCCTACTGTACCGTACTGCTATATATTATATAGTGGTGGTAAGCAAAATTCTGCACTGACCTCCTACTATATAATTTACTGCGCACAACTTAAATGCACCACAGGTATGGATGGATAGTATACTCGACGACACAGAGGTAGGTAGAGCAGTGGACTACTGTACCGTACTGCTATATATTATATATTGGTGGTCAGCAAAATTCTGCACTGTCCTACTATATATATACTGCGCACAACTAAAATGCACCACAGGTATGGATGGATAGTATACTTGACGACATAGAGGTAGGTAGAGCAGTGGCCTACTATACCGTACTGCTATATATTATATACTGGTGGTCAGCAAAATTCTGCACTGTCCTCCTACTATATATATTGCGCACAACTTAAATGCACCACAGGTATGAATGGATAGTATACTTGTCGACACAGAAGTAGGTAGAGCAGTGGACTACTGTACCGTACTGCTATGTATTATATACTGGTGGTCAGCAAAATTCTGCACTGTCCTCCTACTATATATATACTGCGCACAACTAAAATGCACCACAGGTATGGATGGATAGTATACTTGACGACACAGAGGTAGGTAGAGCAGTGGCCTACTGTACCGTACTTCTATATATTATATACTGGTGGTCAGCAAAATCCTGCACTGACCTCCTACTATATATATACTGCGCACAACTAAAATGCACCACAGGTATGGATGGATAGTATACTTGACGACACAGAGGTAGGTAGAGCAGTGGCCTAATGTACCGTACTGCTATATATTATATATTGGTGGTCAGCAAAATTATGCACTGTCCTACTACTATATATATATATATATACTGAAAACAACTAAAATGCACCACAGGTATGGATGGATAGTATACTTGACGACACAGAGGTAGGTAGAGCAGTGGACTACTGTACCGTACTGCTATATATTATATACTGGTGATCAGCAAAATTCTGCATTGTGCTCCTACTATATATATACTGCGCACAACTAAAATGCACCATATGTATGGATGGATAGTATACTTGACGACACAGAGGTAGGTAGAGCAGTGGCCTACTGTACCGTACTGCTATATATTATATACTGGTGGTAAGAAAAATTCTGCACTGTCCTCCTACTATATATATACTGCCCACAACTAAAATGCACCACAGGTATGGATGTAGAGTATACTTGATGACACAGAGGTAGGTAGAGCAGTGGACGACTGTACCGAACTGCTATATATTATATACTGGTGGTCAGCAAAATTCTGCACTGTCCTTCTACTATATATATATATATACTGCGCACAACTAAAATGCACCACAGGTATGGATGGAAAAAATACTTGATGACACAGAGGTAGGTAGAGCAGTGGACTACTGTACCGTTCTGCTATATGTTATATACTGGTGGTCAGCAAAATTCTGCACTGTCCTCCTACTATATATATATATATATATATATATATTTATATATATACTGCGCACAACTAAAATGCACCACAGGTATGGATGGATAGCATACTTGACAACACAGAGGTAGGTAGAGCAGTGGCCTACTGTACCGTACTGCTATATATTATATACTGGTGGTAAGCAAAATTCTGCACTGTCCTCCTACTATATATATACTGCGCACAAATAAAATGCACCACAGGTATGGATGGATAGTATACTTGACGACAAAGAGGTAGGTAGAGCAGTGGACTACTGTACCGAACTGCTATATATTATATACTGGTGGTCAGCAAAATTCTGTACTGTCTTTCTACTATATATACTACGCACAACTAAAATGCACCACAGGTATGGATGGATAGTATACTTGACGACACAGAGGTAGGTAGAGCAGTGGACTACTGTACCGTACTGCTATATATTAAATACTGGTGGTCAGCAAAATTCTGCACTGTCCTACTATATATATATACTGCGCACAACTAAAATGCACCACAGGTATGGATGGATAGTATACTTGACGACACAGAGGTAGGTAGAGCAGTGGACTACTGTACCGTACTGCTATATATTATATACTGGTGGTCAGCAAAATTCTGCACTGTACTTCTACTATATATACAACGCACAACTAAAATGCACCACAGGTATGGATGGATAGTATACTTGACGACACAGAAGTAGGCAGAGCAGTGGACTATTGTACCGTACTGCTATGTATTATATACTGGTGGTCAGCAAAATTCTGCACTGTCCTACTATATATATATACTGCGCACAACTAAAATGCACCACAGGTATGGATGGATAGTATACTTGACGACACAGAGGTAAGTAGAGCAGTGGCCTACTGTACCGTACTGCTATATATTATATACTGGTGGTCAGCAAAATTCTGCACTGTCCTCCTACGATATATAAACTGCACACAACTAAAATGCACCACAGGTATGGATGGATAATATACTTGACGACACAGAGGTAGGTAGAGCAGTGGACTACTGTACCGTACTGCTATATATTATATACTGGTGGTCAGCAAAATTCTGCACTGTCCTACTATTTATATATATATACTGCGCACAACTAAAATGCACCACAGGTATGGATGGATAGTATACTTGACGACACAGAGGTAGGTAGAGCAGTGGCCTACTGTACCGTACTGCTATATATTATATATTGGTGGTCAGAAAAATTCTGCACTGTCCTCCTACTATATATACTATGCACAACTAAAATGCACCACAGGTATGGATGGATAGTATACCTGACGACACAGAGGTAGGTAGAACAGTGGCCTACTGAACTGTACTGCTATATATTATATACTGGTGGTCAGCAAAATTCTGCACTGTCCTCGTACTATATATATACTGCGCACAACTAAAATGCACCACAGGTATGGATGGATAGTATACTTGATGACGCAGAGGTAGGAAGAGCAGTGGCCTACTGAACTGTACTGCTATATATTATATACTGGTGGTCAGCAAAATTCTGCACTGTCCTCGTACTATATATATATATATATATATACTGCGCACAACTAAAATGCACCACAGGTATGGAAGGATAGCATACTTGACGACATAGAGGTAGGTAGAGCAGTGGCCTACTATACCGTACTGCTATATATTATATACTGGTGGTCAGCAAAATTCTGCACTGTCCTCCTACTTTATATATTGCGCACAACTTAAATGCACCACAGGTATGAATGGATAGTATACTTGTCGACACAGAAGTAGGTAGAGCAGTGGACTACTGTACCGTACTGCTATGTATTATATACTGGTGGTCAGCAAAATTCTGCACTGTCCTCCTACTATATATATACTGCGCACAACTAAAATGCACCACAGGTATGGATGGATAGTATACTTGACGACACAGAGGTAGGTAGAGCAGTGGCCTACTGTACCGTACTGCTATATATTATATACTGGTGGTCAGCAAAATTATGCACTGTCCTACTACTATATATATATATATATATATATATACTGCAAACAACTAAAATGCACCACAGGTATGGATGGATAGTATACTTGACGACACAGAGGTAGGTAGAGCAGTGGACTACTGTACCGTACTGCTATATATTATATACTGGTGATCAGCAAAATTCTGCATTGTGCTCCTACTATATATATACTGCGCACAACTAAAATGCACCATAGGTATGGATGGATAGTATACTTGACGACACAGAGGTAGGTAGAGCAGTGGCCAACTGTACCGTACTGCTATATATTATATACTGGTGGTAAGAAAAATTCTGCACTGTCCTCCTACTATATATATACTGCGCACAACTAAAATGCACCACAGGTATGGATGTATAGTATACTTGATGACACAGAGGTAGGTAGAGCAGTGGACGACTGTACCGTACTGCTATATATTATATACTGGTGGTCAGCAAAATTCTGCACTGTCCTTCTACTATATATATATACTGCGCACAACTAAAATGCACCACAGGTATGGATGGATAAAATACTTGATGACACAGAGGTAGGTAGAGCAGTGGACTACTGTACCGTACTGCTATATGTTATATACTGGTGGTCAGCAAAATCCTGCACTGTCCTCCTACTATATATATATATACTGCGCACAACTAAAATGCACCACAGGTATGGATGGATAGTATACTTGACGACACAGAGGTAGGTAGAGCAGTGGACTACTGTACCGTACTGCTATATATTATATACTGGTGATCAGCAAAATTCTGCATTGTGCTCCTACTATATATATACTGCGCACAACTAAAATGCACCATAGGTATGGATGGATAGTATACTTGACGACACAGAGGTAGGTAGAGCAGTGGCCTACTGTACCGTACTGCTATATATTATATACTAGTGGTAAGCAAAATTCTGCACTGTCCTCCTACTATATATATATATATACTGCGCACAACTAAAATGCACCACAGGTATGGATGGATAGTATACCTGACGACACAGAGGTAGGTAGAGCAGTGGCCTACTGAACTGTACTGCTATATATTATATACTGGTGGTCAGCAAAATTCTGCACTGTCCTTGTACTATATATATACTGCGCACAACTAAAATGCACCACAGGTATGAATGGATAGTATACTTGATGACACAGAGGTAGGTAGAGCAGTGGCCTACTGAACTGTACTGCTATATATTATATACTGGTGGTCAGCAAAATTCTGCACTGTCCTCGTACTATATATATATATATATATATACTGTGCACAACTAAAATGCACCACAGGTATGGATGGATAGCATACTTGACAACACAGAGGTAGGTAGAGCAGTAGCCTACTGTACCGTACTGCTATATATTATATACTGGTGGTAAGCAAAATTCTGCACTGACCTCCTACTATATAATTTACTACGCACAACTTAAATGCACCACAGGTATGGATGGATAGTATACTCGACGACACAGAGGTAGGTAGAGCAGTGGACTACTGTACCGTACTGCTATACATTATATACTGGTGGTCAGCAAAATTCTGCACTGTCCTACTATATATATACTGCGCACAACTAAAATGCACCACAGGTATGAATGGATAGTATACTTGACAACATAGAGGTAGGTAGAGCAGTGGCCTACTATACCGTACTGCTATATATTATATACTGGTGGTAAGCAAAATTCTGCACTGTCCTCCTACTATATATATACTGCGAACAACTAAAATGCACCACAGGTATGGATGTATAGTATACTTAATGACACAGAGGTAGGTAGAGTAGTGGACGACTGTACCGTACTGCTATATATTATATACTGGTGGTCAGCAAAATTCTGCACTGTCCTTCTACTATATATATATATATATATATATATATATACTGCGCACAACTAAAATGCACCACAGGTATGGATGGATAAAATACTTGATGACACAGAGGTAGGTAGAGCAGTGGCCTACTGTACCGTACTGCTATATGTTATATACTGGTGGTCAGCAAAATCCTGCACTGTCCTCCTACTATATATATATTCTGCGCACAACTAAAATGCACCACAGGTATGGATGGATAGTATACTTGACGACACAGAGGTAGGTAGAGCAGTGGACTACTGTACCGTACTGCTATATATTAAATACTGGTGGTCAGCAAAATTCTGCACTGTCCTCCTACGATATATAAACTGCACACTACTAAAATGCACCACAGGTATGGATGGATAATATATATATATATATATATGTATATATATATATATATATATATAACCTATCACCATTTTAAATTATTTTTGGACGACAGCCCCATGTAATGATAGACCCCCCAGGATGATCTGAAGTGCAATAATGAAATGACTGTGCAATATTTAGTTAGGATGAGCCAGCAACTGAGAAACCAGCAAAGGAATGTGAAACTGGCGATTCCTGACCTACCAAGCAGTAATTGTCATGAAATTGAACCTGGGGACTATGTGATGATTCAAAATTTTCTACGGTCAGGTTGCCTCATTGACAAGTAGGAAGGACCATATCAAGTTTTGTTGACCACCATGACAGCACTGAAGATTGCCGAGAGAGAGACTCGTCCCACTGCAAGAAGGTCGCTGACCTGGAGAATATTCGTGAGAAGGAGAAAGGTGAAGAGAACCTCATATCACTAGAGAATCTGTTCCGGGAAGGCTGAAAGGCAGGACTGTTGAACGGCACCTGAGCATGGTGAAAAGCAAAATCAAGGACGGTTGTCTTAATTTTTTTTTTCTCCAAACCCCCCCCCCCCCTCTTCATTTTTTCTCTCCTCCCTTCTTTTTTCTCCTTACCGAAATGGATCCACATCAAGAGACTGTGTTCCGGATTTTTCTTGTGATGCTATTTTTGATCAGGACAATTTGTTTTTGTGAGGCCCCCCCGAGAAGTCGAGCAAGGATCTAGAATGGGTTCTGATGGAAAGGATGAATTCGTAGGTCCCCAGGATCAGTCCATCACTTTGGTCAAAGCTGGTATCAGTAAGAGATCTGGTAGTCTCGGAGCTCGGAGGCAATGTGAAGGGTTATTGTCTGATGAATACTGCATATGTACATACTGCAATAACATAGTCGAAGATGGGTGCATCCAGAGATGTCAGTCAAACAATAATATCAATATTGACGGACATCCTTTGAGTAATTATCACTCATTAGTGGGTACGGTCTTAAACCAAACCGAATGCTGGGTGTGCTCACAAGTACCTCAAGGATAGAGTAAATTGGGATTAGTGCCATACCCCTTAACAGTAAATGAGGTACTCGAATTACATGGGGGAAGACCGGTGGTCAGAAAATTCAACATATCTAGACCCCCCAGCTTGAAGCTCCACCAGTACCACGTAGATAGGTCACTACTGTGTTTCAACGTATCCAATTTCCGAAACCAGGAAATTGGGAAGTGACATGGAACAATCAGACAATAACCTTCTCACACAGAGCTGATAAAGAACCCATCAACTCCGAACTTGTACGTGGGATAGCCACAAGTGGGAAGTACTTCCGATACAGGTATACACGTGGGATCAAAACCATGTGGGCTGGTAAAGTGTCACAAGGATATTGTGAGCACGTCATCCAGCCTGATACTTGTACAGGAACTGTCATCCTTGGGTCATCACCTGCCAAATATTGCCTATATCCGGACCAGAACTGGACTTATACTCCTGCAGATCAAATAAGGAAAGATTTCTCTACATCCTATAAACTTCCCACCTGTGGAAAAGGACACCGCAAAGCATTGAGGAATCCGCTTGGACACTTATAAACATATCACCAAGGGACTTCACCTCTAGCGGTATCGGTAAAGTTGGATGGTAGACTGCGCAGTCAGTCTTTCTTTCTATGCATTATACATCTGCTTATCCAGTTCATTAATAGGAACGGACTGTTCATTAGAGGCAATTTTATAATTGAGACCCATTTTTAATTATTTTTATGAGTTGTGTATGTTGATTTTACTAGGCTTATGATTGCCGTTTATATTAAATTGAACATTTTTCACTCAATCCTTATGTATTAACAATTTATTAGCGCTGCTATTTGTTTGTTTGTGTTTCAAACATATGGAAAAGCTGGGAACCGGCTCCTTCGTGAAAATTATTTGTGATATGATCTTGACGCATTTTGTCCCCTATGTTCTTCCAGATTATGCCTATTTCATATGTAGAAGGAAGGCGTAATAGTGGCTTACTCTGAGCTCTGAAGGGTTGTGTTACATAGGCAGAATACTAACAAAGGTCATGACCATCGCACATGACAAAATGAAAGATATTCACCGCAGCGCTCCGCCTCCTTATACTCACACCCACTACAAACACATTTTCAAAAGACACCTCATAGACAGGGGAGAGCTCGCAGCCTCAAATTTGATCCATGAATCTACCGGGATTCAGATTCTTCTTGCATTAGACATCACCCATACTGCCAGAGGAATTATAAATTATAGGTACATCCATGCGCTAGCTAACTTGATAGATAATATCACTGAGATGTATGATGACACCTTCAGGTATACGGGTAGACAACTACAGGCCTACAAACACACATAGTCGATAAACGTTAATCCACATATAATGGCATACACATACATCTCCCCGCATGTATCATCAGATAAATGTGCTCCCCATTTATTATTGGAAGGAGCCGAACAAGGTAAAGGCGAAAAGCCCTTGCCTAGAAAGAGCTCGGTAATGTTTGTTTGACCATGGTGGTCATTCCGAGTTGATCGCTCGTTATTTTTTTTTCGCAACGGAGCGATTAGTCGCTAATGCGCATGCGCAATGTCCGCAGTGCGACTGCGCCAAGTAAATTTGCTATGCAGTTAGGTATTTTACTCACGGCATTACGAGGTTTTTTCTTCGTTCTGATGCTCGTAATGTGATTGACAGGAAGTGGGTGTTTCTGGGCGGAAACTGGCCGTTTTATGGGTGTGTGTGAAAAAACGCTGCCGTTTCTGGGAAAAACGCGGGAGTGTCTGAAGAAACGGGGGAGTGTCTGGGCGAACGCTGGGAGTGTTTATGACGTCAAACCAGGAACGAAACTGACTGAACTGATCGCAGTTGCCGAGTAAGTCTGGAGCTACTCAGAAACTGCTAAGAAGTGTCTATTCGCAATTCTGCTAATCTTTCGTTCGCAATTTTACTATGCTAAGATTAACTCCCAGTAGGCGGCGGCTTAGTGTGTGCAAAGCTGCTAAAAGCAGCTTGCAAGCGAACAACTCGGAATGACCACCCATGTACAGACCCTTAATACGGGATGAGAAGGATTAAATGTATACTTCGCAGAACCTTGAAGCTTTCATAGAACTTACACGTCACGATGATACATCCCTCTCAAACATTTACTCATACATACACTATCCCACTAGGCCATATATTTCCCACCTACAACTCTTCCTCCTGATCAAAGGTGCCTACTCGAATGTTGTACATATTGTATAGGAAATATTTTCAGTGTTATTAGTAATTTGTGGCAGTTATTGTTTACTGCCAAAGGGTGGACTGTCGAAGTTGAAAATATTGCACCCACACTACACACATGCAAACGCCACACAGAGTGGCCTCCGTGCATGCACATGTTCTGCGTGCGTGCGCATGCCCGCACACAACGTACATTGGATCACGAAGCCCTGCGTATTAGCGCGTGCTATGAGTAAATATGGTAGCATACACATTCACATAGAAAAGCTACAAAGACATATTCAATATTTTATCCACATAGTGCATAATTTACACATAGTCTACACACACCACACCAGCAAGTTACATTTACTTAGGAAATAGAACAACAGAGATATCCAGCTTTACAGGATGTGAGGGGACAGAACTAGGTTAGGACATGGTGTTTGGTATCCAGTATTTTAAGGGCTACATTCCGATCGCAGTTTGCAGATTATAGCATGCTCCTGCGCATAGATATGCATAGGAATACAATATTCATAACTCACTGTAATTACTGTACTCGTGATATTCGGCGGGAACCCAGTGGAGGACCTCTGCAAGTACACCTGGACAAAGTATCGCCCACCTATTCAAACCAACCTATGACCCCTCATGTACTGTAAATTACCTGCCCCTTGACCTATGGAAGAAGAGCTTGCAGTTTCCTTTGTATTGTGTTTTGGACCATTGTATAAAAACAAGGCATCCTGGCTGGTCTCAGTATATTCTCTGAAGGTCATCTTGCTAAGACTGACTGAGGACCGGATCCGGGAGGCGCAGGCGAACAAACGTATGTACTATTGGTTGTAGCTCTTCTCTGTGATATTGTTGTATTTCTGTGTATATCTTTTTAAGTAAATATATTGTTGCTGCATTGGACCACAACATAACATATACAACTGGTGTCGCATTCCATTCTTGTTTGGGTACAGGAGTGTATTCACCCACACGTGTCGCTGTATAGTGCGCATAGCGTGTTGGCGTGTATACGCTACGTGCATTCACAACGTAGGGTTATAATCTGCATTTAGCGGTCACAGTAGCATTTCCCTGTAAGTTAAACGAACTTAACAGCACCTTATCCACATAATGCCACACATTAGTAATGCCTTTATATACATAATACCACACAACATAACATGATGCGCCTTACACATTATTCCAACCTTTATTCATGTCCTTATACACATAATGGCCCTTACACATATGCCACACATTATTAATGCCCTTATACACATAATGACACACATAATTCTCTTTACACATATGCTGCACATTATTAATGCCCTTATACACATAACACCCATAATTCCCCTTACACATTTGTCCCACATTAACAATGCCCTTATACACATGACACACATAGTGCCCCTTACACATATGCCACAAATTATTAATGCATTTATACACGACACCCATAATTCCCCTTACACATATGTCCCACATTAACAATGCCCTTATACACATGACACACATTGTGTCCCTTACACATATGCCACAAATTATTAATGCATTTATACACATGACACACATGATGCCCCTTACACATATGCCGCACACTATTGCACAACCAACCCACCCACACACAGCACTCACATGGCCGCTAACACGGTGCTGGATACAGATGTGTCCTCATACAGCAGGCAGGGGTGTAGCGAGGGTGGCTCCAGTGGAGCTCGAGCTCCGGGCACCGGAAAAGTTAGAGGGCGCGCCACCACCTGCCCCCCCTCACTCTGCCCAATATACCACAGGCTGCTGTAGAGGCAGCCGCATAGCAGGAGAAGGAAAAGCAGAGGGACACACACTGACTCGGACTCTGAGACTAGGTAGGGAACAGGACAGGGCATGGCGACAGCAGGAAACACTGACAGCCGGCACATGCGGGAACTCTACCCACCCTCTTTATATATCTCACTGTCTGCTTGTAGCTGTGCAGCAGGGTTAATTCTGTCCTGCTACATCACTCTTTGTCCCCTCGGCTGCAGCACCTCTTTCTGCCCCGGCTGCTGCAGCACCTCTCTCTGTCCCAGCTGCAGCAGCACCTCTCTCTGCATTATAAGCTGCAGAGTAACATGTATAAGCGGCTCTACTGCAGCATAACATGTCTAAGCGGCTCTACTGTGTTGTGTAATGTATATACGGGGCTCTACTGTGTGCCGTAAAGTGTATAAGGGGTACTGCTGATTGGTGTTATGTTATTAATGGACACTACTGTGGTGTAATGTGAATAACGGACAATAATGTGCGGTGTAATGTGAATAGCGGACAATACAGTAAGGTGTCATCTGAATTGATACTATGTTGTGGCCACGCCCCTTCCCCATGAAGCAATGCCCCTATATTTTTGCTCTGCGCCACTATTTTAAACATGGGGGCGCCCAAAGGAAACCCTCGCCCTAAGATCCACAAGGTCTAGAACCGGCCCTGTCATGGATTTAGGTTTTTTAAATATTATTTATTTTCAAATGTAACATGTACCCAAATCAGTACAGGAGAGGGGACCCTAAACATACCCTTACTCCGGGCACCATGGCACCTACCTTCACCTCTGGGTGTTTGAGGGAGGTTGCTGGGTGTAGGGCTGGGGTATGGGTGTGTGAGGGAGGTTGCTGGGTGCAGGGCTGGGGTATGGGTGTGTGAGGGAGGTTGCTGGGTGCACGACTGGGGTATGGGTGTGTGAGGGAGGTTGCTGGGTGCAGGGCTGGGGTATGGGTGTGTGAGGGAGGTTGCTGGGTGCAGGGCTGGGGTTTGGGTGTGAGGGAGGTTGCTGGGTGCAGGGCTGGGGTATGGGTGTGTGAGGGAGGTTGCTGGGTGCACGGCTGGGGTATGGGTGTGTGAGGGAGGTTGCTGGGTGCAGGGCTGGAGTTTGGGTGTGTGAGGGAGGTTGCTGGGTGCAGGGCTGGGGTATGGGTGTGTGAGTGATGGAGGTTGCTGGGTGCAGGGCTGGGGTATGGGTGTGTGAGTGAAGGAGGTTTCTGGGTACAGGGCTGGGGTATGGGTGTGAGGGAGGTTGCTGGGTGCAGGGCTGGGGTATGGGTGTGTGAGTAAAGGAGGTTTCTGGGTACAGGGCTGGGGTATGGGTGTGAGGGAGGTTGCTGGGTGCAGGGCTGGGGTATGGGTGTGTGTGATGGAGGTTGCTGGGTGCAGGGCTGGGGTATGGGTGTGTGAGGGAGGTTGCTGGGTGCAGGGCTGGGCTATGGGTGTGTGAGGGAGGTTGCTGGGTGCAGGGCTGGGCTATGGGTGTTTGAGGGTGAGTGTAGGGCTGGGGTTTGGTTGTGTGAGGGAGGTTGCTGGGTGCAGGTCTGGGGTATGGGTGTGTGAGGGAGGTTGCTGGGTGCAGGGCTGGGCTATGGGTGTTTGAGGGTGAGTGTAGGGCTGGGGTTTGGGTGTGAGGGAGGTTGCTGGGTGCACGACTGGGGTATCGGTGTGTGAGGGAGGTTTCTGGGTACAGGGCTGGGATATGGGGGTGTGAGTGAGGGAGGTTGCTGGGTGCATGGCTGGGGTTTGGGTGTGTGAGGGAGGTTGATGGGTACAGGGCTGGGGTATGGGTGTGTGTGTGAGGGAGGTTGCTGGGTGCAGGGCTGGGATATGGGTGTGAGGGAGGTTGCTGGGTGCAGGGCTGTGGTATGGGTGTGTGAGTGATGGAGGTTGCTGGGTGCAGGGCTGGGGTTTGGGTGTGAGGGAGGTTGCTGGGTGCATGGCTGGGTTATGGGTGTGTGAGGGAGGTTGCTGGGTGCAGGGCTGGGATTTGGGTGTGTGAGTGAAGGAGTTTGCTGGGTACAGGGCTGGGGTATGGGTGTGAGGGAGGTTGCTGGGTGTAGGGCTGGGGTATGGGTGTGATGGAGGTTGCTGGGTGCAGGGCTGGGGTATGGGTGCGTGTGAGGGAGGTTGCTGGGCGTAGGGCTGGGGTATGGGTGTTTGAGTGATGGAGGTTGCTGGGTGCAGGGCTGGGGTATGGGTGTGTGAGGGAGGTTGCTGAGTGCAGGGCTGGGGTATGGGTGTGTGAGGGAGGTTGCTGGGTGCAGGGCTGGGCTATGGGTGTTTGAGGGTGAGTGTAGGGCTGGGGTTTGGTTGTGTGAGGGAGGTTGCTGGGTGCATGGCTGGGGTTTGGGTCTGTGAGGGAGGTTGATGGGTACAGGGCTGGGGTATGGGTGTGTGAGTGAAGGAGGTTTCTGGGTGCGAGCTGGGGTATGGGTGTGAGGGAGGTTGCTGGGTGTAGGGTTGGGTATGGGTGTGAGGGAGGTTGCTGGGTACAGGGCTGGGGTATGGGTGTGTGAGTGATTGAGGTTGCTGGGTGCAGGGCTGGGGTATGGGTGTGTGAGGGAGGTTGCTGGGTGCAGGGCTGGGGTATGGGTGTGTGAGGGAGGTTGCTGGGTGCAGGGCTGGGCTATGGGTGTGTGAGTGATGGAGGTTGCTGGGTACAGGGCTGGGGTGTGGGTGTGAGGGAGGTTGCTGGGTGCAGGGCTGGGGTATGGGTGTGTGAGTGATAGAGGTTGTTGGGTACAGGGCTGGGGTATGGGTGTGAGGGAGGTTGCTGGGTGCAGGGCTGGGGTATGGGTGTGTGAGTGATGGAGGTTGCTGGGTGCAGGGCTGGGGTATGGGTGTGTGAGGGAGGTTGCTGGGTGCAGGGCTGGGGTATGGGTGTGTGAGGGAGGTTGCTGGGTGTAGGGCTGGGGTATGGGTGCGTGTGAGGGAGGTTGATGGGTGCAGGGCTGGGGTATGGGTGCGTGTGAGGGAGGTTGCTGGGTGCAGAGCTGGGGTATGGGTGTGTGAGTGATGGAGGTTGCTGGGTGCGAGCTGGGGTATGGGTGTGAGGGAGGTTGCTGGGTGTAGGGTTGGGTATGGGTGTGAGGGAGGTTGCTGGGTACAGGGCTGGGGTATGGGTGTGTGAGTGATGGAGGTTGCTGGGTGCGAGCTGGGGTATGGGTGTGAGGGAGGTTGCTGGGTGTAGGGTTGGGTATGGGTGTGAGGGAGGTTGCTGGGTACAGGGCTGGGGTATGGGTGTGTGAGTGATTGAGGTTGCTGGGTGCAGGGCTGGGGTATGGGTGTGTGAGGGAGGTTGCTGGGTGCAGGGCTGGGGTATGGGTGTGTGAGGGAGGTTGCTGGGTGCAGGGCTGGGCTATGGGTGTGTGAGTGATGGAGGTTGCTGGGTACAGGGCTGGGGTGTGGGTGTGAGGGAGGTTGCTGGGTGCAGGGCTGGGGTATGGGTGTGTGAGTGATAGAGGTTGTTGGGTACAGGGCTGGGGTATGGGTGTGAGGGAGGTTGCTGGGTGCAAGGCTGGGGTATGGGTGTGTGAGTGATGGAGGTTGCTGGGTGCGAGCTGGGGTATGGGTGTGAGGGAGGTTGCTGGGTGTAGGGTTGGGTATGGGTGTGAGGGAGGTTGCTGGGTACAGGGCTGGGGTATGGGTGTGTGAGTGATTGAGGTTGCTGGGTGCAGGGCTGGGGTATGGGTGTGTGAGGGAGGTTGCTGGGTGCAGGGCTGGGGTATGGGTGTGTGAGGGAGGTTGCTGGGTGCAGGGCTGGGCTATGGGTGTGTGAGTGATGGAGGTTGCTGGGTACAGGGCTGGGGTGTGGGTGTGAGGGAGGTTGCTGGGTGCAGGGCTGGGGTATGGGTGTGTGAGTGATAGAGGTTGTTGGGTACAGGGCTGGGGTATGGGTGTGAGGGAGGTTGCTGGGTGCAGGGCTGGGGTATGGGTGTGTGAGTGATGGAGGTTGCTGGGTGCAGGGCTGGGGTATGGGTGTGTGAGGGAGGTTGCTGGGTGCAGGGCTGGGGTATGGGTGTGTGAGGGAGGTTGCTGGGTGTAGGGCTGGGGTATGGGTGCGTGTGAGGGAGGTTGATGGGTGCAGGGCTGGGGTATGGGTGCGTGTGAGGGAGGTTGCTGGGTGCAGAGCTGGGGTATGGGTGTGTGAGTGATGGAGTTTGCTGGGTGCAGGGCTGGAGTATGGGTGCGTGTGAGGGAGGTTGATGGGTGCAGGGCTGGGGTTTGGGTGTGTGAGGGTGGTTGATGGGTACAGGGCTGGGGTATGGGTGTGTGAGGGAGGTTGCTGGGTGCAGGGCTGGGCTATGGGTGTGTGAGTGATGGAGGTTGCTGGGTACAGGGCTGGGGTGTGGGTGTGAGGGAGGTTGCTGGGTGCAGGGCTGGGGTATGGGTGTGTGAGTGATAGAGGTTGTTGGGTACAGGGCTGGGGTATGGGTGTGAGGGAGGTTGCTGGGTGCAGGGCTGGGGTATGGGTGTGTGAGTGATGGAGGTTGCTGGGTGCAGGGCTGGGGTATGGGTGTGTGAGGGAGGTTGCTGGGTGCAGGGCTGGGGTATGGGTGTGTGAGGGAGGTTGCTGGGTGTAGGGTTGGGGTATGGGTGCGTGTGAGGGAGGTTGATGGGTGCAGGGCTGGGGTATGGGTGCGTGTGAGGGAGGTTGCTGGGTGCAGAGCTGGGGTATGGGTGTGTGAGTGATGGAGTTTGCTGGGTGCAGGGCTGGAGTATGGGTGCGTGTGAGGGAGGTTGATGGGTGCAGGGCTGGGGTTTGGGTGTGTGAGGGTGGTTGATGGGTACAGGGCTGGGGTATGGGTGTGTGAGTGAAGGAGTTTGCTGGGTACAGGGCTAGGGTATGGGGGTGTGAGGGAGGTTGCTGGGTACAGGGCTGGGGAATGGGTGTGTGAGGGAGGTTGCTGGGTACAGGGCTGGGGTATGGGTGTGTGAGTGACTGAGGTTGCTGGGTGCAGGGCTGGGGTATGGGTGTGTGAGGGAGGTTGCTGGGTGCAGGGCTGGGGTATTGGTGTGAGGGGGGTTGCTGGGTGCAGGGCTGGGGTATGGGTGTGTAAGGGAGGTTGCTGGGTGCAGGGCTGGGGTATGGGTGTGTGAGGGAGGTTGCTGGGTGCAAGGCTGGGGTATGGGTGTGAGGGAGGTTGCTGGGTGCAGGGCTGGGGTATGGGTGTGAGGGAGGTTGCTGGGTGCAAGGCTGGGGTATGGGTGTGAGGGAGGTTGTTGGGTACAGGGCTGGGGTATGGGTGTGAGGGAGGTTGCTGCGTGCAGGGCTGGGGTATGGGTGTGTGAGTGATGGAGGTTGCTGGGTGCAGGGCTGGGGTATGGGTGTGTGAGGGAGGCAGCTGGGTGCAGGGCTGGGGTATGGGTGTGTGAGGGAGGTTGCTGGGTGTAGGGCTGGGGTATGGGTGCTTGTGAGGGAGGTTGATGGGTGCAGGGCTGGGGTATGGGTGCATGTGAGGGAGGTTGATGGGTGCAGGGCTGGGGTATGGGTGTGTGAGTGATGGAGGTTGCTGGGTGCAGGGCTGGGGTATGGGTGTGTGAGTGATGGAGGTTGCTGGGTGCAGGGCTGGGGTATGGGTGCGTGTGAGGGAGGTTGCAGGGTGCACGGCTGGGGTATGGGTGTGAGGGAGGTTGCTGGGTACAGGGCTGGGGCATGGGTGTGTGAGTGATGGAGGTTGCTGGGTGCAGGGCTGGGGTATGGGTGTGTGAGGGAGGTTGCTGGGTGCAGGGCTGGGGTATGGGTGCGTGTGAGGGAGGTTGATGGGTGCAGGGCTGGGGTATGGGTGCGTGTGAGGGAGGTTGATGGGTGCAGGGCTGGGGTATGGGTGCGTGTGAGGGAGGTTGATGGGTACAGGGCTGGGGTATGGGTGTGTGAGTGATGGCGGTTGCTGTGTACAGGGCTGGGGTATGGGTGTGTGAGGGAGGTTGCTGGGTGCAGGGCTGGGGTATGGGTGTGTGAGGGAGGTTGCTGGGTGTAGGGCTGGGGTATGGGTGCGTGTGAGGGAGGTTGATGGGTGCAGGGCTGGGGTATGGGTGCGTGTGAGGGAGGTTGCTGGGTGCAGGGCCTGGGTATGGGTGTGTGAGGGAGGTTGCTGGGTGTAGGGCTGGGGTATGGGTGCGTGTGAGGGAGGTTGCTGGGTGTAGGGCTGGGGTATGGGTGCATGTGAGGGAGGTTGATGGGTGCAGGGCTGGGGTATGGGTGTGTGAGTGATGGAGGTTGCTGGGTGCAGGGCTGGGGTATGGGTGTGTGAGTGATGGAGGTTGCTGGGTGCAGGGCTGGGGTTTAAGTGCGTGTGAGGGAGGTTGCTGGGTGCACGGCTGGGGTATGGGTGTGAGGGAGGTTGCTGGGTACAGGGCTGGGGTATGGGTGTGTGAGTGATGGAGGTTGCTTGGTGCAGGGCTGGGGTATGGGTGTGTGAGGGAGGTTGCTGGGTGCAGGGCTGGGCTATGGGTTTGTGAGGGAGGTTGCTGGGTGCAGAGCTGGGATATGGGTGTGAGGGAGGTTGCTGGGTACAGGGCTGGGGTATGTTGTGTGAGGGAGGTTGCTGGGTGTAGGGCTGGGGTATGGGTGTGTGAGGGAGGTTGCTGGGTGCAGGGCTGGGATATGGGTGTGTGAGGGAGGTTGCTGGGTGCAGGGCTGGGGTATGGGTGCGTGTGAGGGAGGTTGATGGGTGCAGGGCTGGGGTATGGGTGCGTGTGAGGGAGGTTGATGGGTGCAGGGCTGGGGTATGGGTGTGTGAGTGATGGAATTTGCTGGGTGCAGGGCCGGGGTATGGGTGTGTGAGTGATGGAGGTTGCTGGGTGCAGGGCTGGGGTATGGGTGTGTGAGGGAGGTTGCTGGGTGCAGGACAGGGGTATTGGTGTGTGAGGGAGGTTGCTGGGTGCAGGGCTGGGGTATGGGTGCGTGTGAGGGAGGTTGATGGATGCAGGGCTGGGGTATGGGTGCGTGTGAGGGAGGTTGATGGGTGCAGGGCTGGGGTTTGGGTGTGAGGGAGGTTGCTGGGTGCACGGCTGGGGTATGGGTGCGTGTGAGGGAGGTTGATGGGTGCAGGGCTGGGGTATGGGTGTGTGAGTTAGAGAGGTTTATGTGTACAGGGCTGGGGTATGGGTGTGTGAGTGATGGAGGTTGCTGGGTGCAGGGCTGGGGTATGGGTGTGTGAGTGATGGAGGTTGCTGGGTGCAGGGCTGGGGTATGGGTGTGTGAGTGATGGAGGTTGCTGGGTACAGGGCTGGGGTATGGGTGCGTGTGAGGGAGGTTGCTGGGTGCACGGCTGGGGTATGGGTGTGTGAGGGAGGTTGCTGGGTGCAGGGCTGGGGTATGGGTGTGAGGGAGGTTGCTGGGTACAGGGCTGGGGTATGGGTGTGTGAGTGATGGAGGTTGCTGGGTGCAGGGCTGGGCTATGGGTTTGTGTGTGAGGGAGGTTGCTGGGTGCACGGCTGGGGTTTGGGTGTGTGAGGGAGGTTGATGGGTACAGGGCTGGGCTATGGGTGTGTGAGTGAAGGAGGTTTCTGGGTACAGGGCTGGGGTATGGGTGTGAGGGAGGTTGCTGGGTGCAGGGCTGGGGTATGGGTGTGTAAGTGGTGGAGGTTGCTGGGTGCAGGGCTGGGGTATGGGTGTGAGGGAGGTTGCTGGGTACAGGGCTGGGGTATGGGTGTGTGAGTGATGGAGGTTGCTGGGTGCAGGGCTGGGCTATGGGTTTGTGTGTGAGGGAGGTTGCTGGGTGCACGGCTGGGGTTTGGGTGTGTGAGGGAGGTTGATGGGTACAGGGCTGGGCTATGGGTGTGTGAGTGAAGGAGATTTCTGGGTACAGGGCTGGGGTATGGGTGTGAGGGAGGTTGCTGGGTGCAGGGCTGGGGTATGGGTGTGTAAGTGGTGGAGGTTGCTGAGTGCAGGGCTGGGATATGGGTGTGTGAGGGAGATTGCTGGGTGCTCGGCTGGGGTATGGGTGTGTGAGGGAGATTGCTGGGTGCAGGGCTGGGATATGGGTGTGTGAGGGAGATTGCTGGGTACAGGGCTGGGGTATGGGTGTGTGAGTGAAGGAGGTTTCTGGGTACAGGGCTGGGGTATTTGTGTGAGGGAAGTTGCTGGGTGCAGGGCTGGGGTATGGGTGTGTGAGGGAGGTTGCTGGGTGCATGGCTGGGGTTTGGTTGTGTGAGGGAGGTTGCTGGGTGCATGGCTGGGGTTTGGTTGTGTGAGGGAGGTTGATGGGTACAGGGCTGGGGTATGGGTGTGTGAGTGAAGGAGGTTTCTGGGTACAGGGCTGGGGTATTTGTGTGAGGGAAGTTGCTGGGTGCAGGGCTGGGGTATGGGTGTGTGAGGGAGATTGCTGGGTGCACGGCTGGGGTATGGGTGTGTGAGGGAGGTTGCTGGGTGCAGGGCGTGGGTATGGGTGTGTGAGGGAGATTGCTGGGTGCTGGGCTAGGGTATGGGAGTGTGATGGAGGTTACTGGGTGCAGAGCTGTCGTATGGGTGTGTGAGGGAGGTTGCTGGGGGTATGGGTGTGTGAGGGAAGTTGCTGGGTACAGGGCTGGGGTATGGGTGTGTGAGGGAGGTTGCTGGGGGTATGGGTGTGTGGGAGGTTGCTGTTAGGCGCCGGGGTCCGCATGTCCGCGCGGCCAGGCACCTAGCAACTAGGGACGGCTGGGGTTTGGGTGTGTGAGGAAGGTTGATGGGTACAGGGCTGGGCTATGGGTGTGTGAGTGAAGGAGGTTTCTGGGTACAGGGCTGGGGTATGGGTGTGAGGGAGGTTGCTGGGTGCAGGGCTGGGGTATGGGTGTGTAAGTGGTGGAGGTTGCTGGGTGCAGGGCTGGGGTATGGGTGTGAGGGAGGTTGCTGGGTACAGGGCTGGGGTATGGGTGTGTGAGTGATGGAGGTTGCTGGGTGCAGGGCTGGGCTATGGGTTTGTGTGTGAGGGAGGTTGCTGGGTGCACGGCTGGGGTTTGGGTGTGTGAGGGAGGTTGATGGGTACAGGGCTGGGCTATGGGTGTGTGAGTGAAGGAGGTTTCTGGGTACAGGGCTGGGGTATGGGTGTGAGGGAGGTTGCTGGGTGCAGGGCTGGGGTATGGGTGTGTAAGTGGTGGAGGTTGCTGGGTGCAGGGCTGGGATATGGGTGTGTGAGGGAGATTGCTGGGTGCTCGGCTGGGGTATGGGTGTGTGAGGGAGATTGCTGGGTGCAGGGCTGGGATATGGGTGTGTGAGGGAGATTGCTGGGTACAGGGCTGGGGTATGGGTGTGTGAGGGAGGCTGCTGGGTGCAGAGCTGGGGTATGGGTGTGTGAGGGAGGTTGCTGGGTGCAGGGCTGGGGTATGGGTGTGTGAGTGCTGGAGGTTGCTGGGTGCAGGGCTGGGGTATGGGTGTGTGAGGGAGGTTGCTGGGTGCATGGCTGGGGTTTGGTTGTGTGAGGGAGGTTGCTGGGTGCATGGCTGGGGTTTGGTTGTGAGAGGGAGGTTGATGGGTACAGGGCTGGGATATGGGTGTGTGAGTGAAGGAGGTTTCTGGGTACAGGGCTGGGGTATTTGTGTGAGGGAAGTTGCTGGGTGCAGGGCTGGGGTATGGGTGTGTGAGGGAGATTGCTGGGTGCACGGCTGGGGTATGGGTGTGTGAGGGAGGTTGCTGGGTGCAGGGCGTGGGTATGGGTGTGTGAGGGAGATTGCTTGGTGCAGGGCTAGGGTATGGGAGTGTGATGGAGGTTGCTGGGTGAAGAGCTGTGGTATGGGTGTGTGAGGGAGGTTGCTGGGGGTATGGGTGTGTGAGGGAAGTTGCTGGGTACAGGGCTGGGGTATGGGTGTGTGAGGGAGGTTGCTGGGGGTATGGGTGTGTGGGAGGTTGCTGTTAGGCGCCGGGGTCCGCATGTCCGCGCGGCCAGGCGCCTAGCAACTAGGGACGCCGTGCGCGTTCAGCCGCCGGCTCCCTAGCAACGCTAGACGCCGGGCGCGCTGAGCCGCACGGACCCTAGCAACGGGGACGCCACGGGCTGACCGCGTTCCCCGTTGTAGGGCCTAATTAACAAACACACACACTTGTTCTCTGGCCTTGCAGCAAGGCAGCTGCACGGCATTTATTCCCAATCAGGCTCTAAGCAGCTGATTGGAGGACTACCTGTTAAATACCTTCCCAGTACTTCTCACAGACGCCGGTAATAGCTTCATGCATGCTGCCTTGGTTTGCTGAGAGTCTGTTCCAGTCCTGCTGTATCTGGTCATTCCTGTCCTCAGAAGTCCTGTATTCGGGAGTTGTCATCTCATCCCAGGAAGTCGTTTGGTCCCCAGTTGTCCTGACTGATCACCTTTGTATATCGAGTGGTGTTCCGTGAGTTGCGGCTCTGCCGTGTGTTGCGGCTCAGCCGCTTTATCTTTATATATTCTGTTTTTGGAGCATTTGCGGAGGGTTCCGCTTCCACAAGTCCTCTCTGGAACTCGGCGGTGCCGGGTAGGAGAAGTGGACAAGTGGATATTTTGGTTGTCCTTTTCCCTGGCGGTGTTTCCGCACATATTCTAGTTTTAAGTTAGCTTGTAGCCCCTGGCCTGGTTGTTTAGTCAGAGGGCCCCTTGTTATCACCCTGTCTCGGATTTCCCTTTGTCTCTCATTAAGACCTGGGGGGGCATCGGAGTTGGGCAGACATAATCCGCCCTTCAAACGCGGCTGCCATGGGCTCAAGCAATCATAGTCTCGCAGGGGATTTCCGACAGCACGGGTGAGACAACGGAGTTAGGGTGCCAGGGGCTATTTTCCATTCCCGCTCCCTTCCCCAGCATTTCGTTCCAGTGCTCCGGTCCTCGCAAAAAGATCTCCTCAGACCAGAGTGCTGGAATCATAACTTTATTACCGGCCATACCAAAAAACTAAAATTAAACAGGGCTTTAATTTTTTCCTCTCATTCAGTTTTTGCTAAAAAATTTTGGCCTCATGAATCCGACAGGTTTAGGGCCAAACCCTGGCCAGCTCTTAGTCAATCAGATTCAAGAATTTACTCAGATGGTTCAGGATCTTTCCCTTCGGGTGAGGTCGCAGGAAGATCTTTTGCGAGCCTCCCCAAAGGTAGTCCCTGAACCAAAGATGCATTTGCCTGACCGTTTTTCTGGCGATAGAAAATAATTTTTTAGTTTTAAAGAATCCTGTAAACTTTATTTCCGTTTAAGACCTACTTCCTCTGGTTCTGAATCTCAGCGGGTTGGGATTATTATTTCTTTACTCCAGGGGGATGCTCAGACCTGGGCGTTCGGTTTAAGGGCAGAGGATCCTGCGTTGTTGTCAGTAGACGCTTTCTTTAAGTCTTTAGGGCTTTTGTATGATGACCCAGATAGAGAGGCGTCCGCTGAAAGCCAGCTGCGCGCTCTCAAACAAGGAAGAAATCCTGCAGAGTTTTATTGTACTGAGTTTCGCCGTTGGTCGAACGACTGTGGCTGGAATGACCCAGCCCTGCGCAGTCAGTTTCGCCTCGGCTTATCAGAGTCTATTAAAGACAGTCTCCTCCAGTACCCCGCTCCTGAGACTCTCGATAAACTCATGGAGCTTTCTATTAAGATTGATCGTCGTCTCAGAGAGCGGAGGGCTGAAAGAGGAACACCTGTAAGGTCAAGTCCTTGTGTTTATTTCATTCCAGAAGACGTAGAGGAGCCCATGCAGATGGGTCTCTCCCGGCTGTCTCCTGAGGAAAGGGCCAGAAGGCAAAATTCCGGTCTTTGTTTGTACTGTGGTGGTAAGAAACATTTTGCTAGTAACTCTCCGAACAAGTCGGGAAACGCTTTGACCAGGTGAATTGTGAGGGGGTTCACCTAGGTCTGCAGCTTATCTCCTCGAATAACTCTCTTTTAGTCCCAGTTAAGGTTTCCTTTGGCAGCCTCAGTTCTTTGGTGTCGGCTTTTGTTGACAGTGGAGCTGCAGGAAACTTTATGGATTTAACTTGGGCTAAGGCCTTAGGCATTCCTCAGTTGCCATTGGGTAGGTGTGTCACCATGCATGGCTTAGATGGGAGTCCACTTTCCAACGGGGTTATTACTCACCGTACACCTCCCGTAGTACTTACAGTAGGAGCTTTACATTCCGAAAAGATCGAGTTCTATCTAACACATTGCCCAGCAGTTCCAGTTGTTCTGGGTCACCCTTGGCTGGCCTTTCATAATCCCACCATTGATTGGCGGTACGGGGAGATTTCACAATGGGGTACTTTTTGTGCTAAGGAATGTATTTTGTTTCCAGTTAGAGTAGCAGCTATCATTCCAGAACTCATTCCTGTGGAATACCAGGAGTTTGCCGATGTATTCTCCAAAGGCAATGCGGACATTCTGCCTCCCCATCGGCCTTATGATTGTGCTATTGAGCTAATCCCTGGTGCCGCATTGCCAAAGGGGAGATTATATGCATTGTCCGGGCCAGAAACTTCGGCTATGAATGACTATGTTCAGGAGAGCTTACAGAAAGGTTTTATTAGACCATCAAAATCCCCTTTAAGTGCTGGTTTTTTCTTTGTGGAGAAAAAGGATGGCTCGCTTAGACCATGCATAGATTTTAGAGCCTTGAATAAAATCTCAGTCAAAAACACTTATCCTTTGCCGTTGATTTCTGTACTCTTTGATCAGTTACGTTCTGCTGTGATTTTTTCTAAAATTGACCTGAGAGGAGCTTACAACCTCATCCGAATTAAATCTGGAGATGAGTGGAAGACGGCTTTCAGTACTCAGTCGGGTCACTACGAATACCTGGTGATGCCGTTCGGCCTGTCTAATGCTCCAGCAGTTTTTCAAGACCTCATTAACGATGTGCTCCGTGACTTCCTAGGGAAATTCGTGGTCGTTTATTTAGACGACATCTTGATTTTTTCTGAATCGATGGAACAACATATCACCCAGGTGCGTCTGGTTCTTCAAAAGTTACGTGAGAATCATTTATATGCCAAACTGGAGAAGTGTGAATTTCACGTCACGAAAGTATCTTTTTTAGGGTACATAATTTTCCCTCAGGGATTTTCCATGGAACCTAAGAAGCTTCAGGCCATCCATAATTGGGCGCAACCCACCAATTTAAAAGCAATTCAGCGCTTTTTAGGGTTTGCGAATTATTATAGGAGGTTCATTCATTCTTTTTCTGACCTGGTTGCTCCCATTGTGGCTCTGACAAAGAAAGGAGCGGATCCTACCAACTGGTCGCATGAAGCTGAGTTGTCCTTCCGGGCCCTGAAACAAGCCTTTGTCTCAGCTCCAGTCCTCAGACATCCTAATCCGGAATTGCCCTTTGTTGTGGAGGTTGATGCCTCAGAGGTTGGAGTGGGGGCTGTCCTTTCTCAAAAGGATCCGGTGTCTTTGGACTTACATCCTTGTGCCTTTATGTCCAGGAAGTTCTCCTCCGCTGAATCCAATTATGACGTTGGTAATCGGGAGTTACTGGCGGTAAAGTGGGCTTTTGAGGAGTGGAGGCATTGGCTGGAAGGAGCAAAGCATACTATTTCGGTATTGACTGACCATAAGAACCTGCAATATATTGAATCAGCTAAACGGCTTAATGCCCGGCAGGCACGTTGGGCATTATTTTTTACTTGTTTCAAATTTATAATCACTTTCAGGCCTGGTTCCAAGAATACTAAAGCTGATGCCCTGTCACGTAGTTTTCTTCCGGTTCACAATAACAATCCTGTTGTTACCCCAATACTTCCATCTTCGGTCATCCGGGCAGGCCTCACACCTGGATTTATTTACCCAGTTAAACCAGCTTCAACACCAAGCTCCTAGATTTACTACTGCTGGTCGTCTTTACGTTCCTGAATTTTTGAGAACTACTGTTTTAACTGAATTCCATGACAACAAGGTTTCAGGGCATCCGGGAATCACTAAGACATTGGAGTTAGTCTCTCGCTCAGTATGGTGGCCTAGTATGTCTAAAGACGTTAGGGAATTTGTTTTTTCATGTCAGGTTTGTGCACAGCATAAGGTTCCCCGTTCTTTGCCTATCGGGCAACTTATGCCCTTAAGTGTCCCTCTCAGGCCATGGTCTCATATTTCCATGGATTTTGTGGTTGACCTTCCCCTTTCAGCCGGATTCCGAGTCATATGGGTGGTAGTGGACCGTTTTAGTAAAATGGCTCATTTTATTGCTCTTCCCCAATTGCCTTCTGCTCAAGGGTTGGCAGTTTTGTTCCTCCGCCATGTGTTTAGGCTTCATGGGTTACCCACTGATATTGTTTCTGATCGGGGTCCACAATTCATCGCACAATTCTGGAGATGTTTTTGTGCTTCATTAAAAATGAAACTGTCATTAACATCCGGTTATCACCCACAATCCAACGGGCAAACCGAACGAGTTAACCAGTCATTAAAACAATATCTGCGCTTGTATTCAGCTAAACTCCAGAATGATTGGTCCGAGTTTCTTCCTTTGGCTGAATTTGCTTACAATAATTCCTGTCATTCCTCCACTAAAGAGTCTCCATTCTTTTCAGTTTTTGGTTTTCACCCCAGAGCTAATTCTTTTTTTTATCATTCTCCAGTCTTCTCGCTGGCATTGACCTCCCATCTCAGAGCAATTTGGAAAAAAGTGCACCTTGCTCTCAGAAAAGCGGCCTTTCGAGAAAAGAAATTTTCTGACAGGCTCCGACGTCCTTGCACTTTTAAGGTGGGAGACAAGGTGTGGTTGTCAACTCGCAACATCAGGCTTCGACAATCCTCGGCTAGACTGGGACCCAAATTTATTGGACCATTTCTTATTATTAAAAGAGTCAACCCAGTTGCCTTTCGGCTACGTTTACCAAGATCTCTCAAGATTGGAAATACGTTTCATTGTTCCCTGTTGAAACAATACGTTTCTTCCAGTAGATTTCCTCGGAGGATCTCTCAGGGTAGATCTCCAGTGGATGTACAGGGACAACAGGAGTTCTTGGTAGAGAAAGTTCTTGATTCCAAATTGTCCCGGGGTCGGCTTTATTTTTTAGTTCACTGGAAAGGCTATGGTCTGGAGGAAAGGTCTTGGGTCCTAGATAAGGATCTTCATGCCCCTAGGCTCAAGAGGGCATTTTTTCTGGAATTTCCTGGCTTTAGGGGTTCCTTGACCCCTCCTCAAGGGGGGGGTACTGTTAGGCGCCGGGGTCCGCATGTCCGCGCGGCCCGGCGCCTAGCAACTAGGGACGCCGTGCGCGTTCAGCCGCCGGCTCCCTAGCAACGCTAGACGCCGGGCGCACTGAGCCGCACGGACCCTAGCAACGGGGACCGCGTTCCCCGTTGCAGGGCCTAATTAACAAACACACACACTTGTTCTCTGGCCGTGCAGCAAGGCAGCTGCACGGCATTTATTCCCAATCAGGCTCTAAGCAGCTGATTGGAGGACTCCCTGTTAAATACCTTCCCAGTACTTCTCACAGACGCCGGTAATAGCTTCCTGCATGCTGCCTTGGTTTGCTGAGAGTCTGTTCCAGTCCTGCTGTATCCGGTCATTCCTGTCCTCAGAAGTCCTGTATTCGGGAGTTGTCATCTCATCCCAGGAAGTCGTTTGGTCCCCAGTTGTCCTGACTGATCACCTTTGTATATCGAGTGGTGTTCCGTGAGTTGCGGCTCTGCCGTGTGTTGCGGCTCAGCCGCTTTATCTTTATATATTCTGTTTTTGGAGCATTTGCGGAGGGTTCCGCTTCCACAAGTCCTCTCTGGAACTCGGCGGTGCCGGGTAGGAGAAGTGGACAAGTGGATATTTTGGTTGTCCTTTTCCCTGGCGGTGTTTCCGCACATATTCTAGTTTTAAGTTAGCTTGTAGCCCCTGGCCTGGTTGTTTAGTCAGAGGGCCCCTTGTTATCACCCTGTCTCGGATTTCCCTTTGTCTCTCATTAAGACCTGGGGGGGCATCGGAGTTGGGCAGACATAATCCGCCCTTCAAACGCGGCTGCCATGGGCTCAAGCAACCATAGTCTCGCAGGGGATTTCAGACAGCACGGGTGAGACAACGGAGTTAGGGTGCCAGGGGCTATTTTCCATTCCCGCTCCCTTCCCCAGCATTTCGTTCCAGTGCTCCGGTCCTCGCAAAAAGATCTCCTCAGACCAGAGTGCTGGAATCATAACAGTTGCTGGGTGCACGGCTGGGGTATGGGTGTGTGAGGGAGGTTGCTGGGGGTATGGATGTGTAAGGAAAGTTGCTGAGTGTAGGGCTGTGCAGGTGTGGATCAATGGCAGGCATGCTGATGTGAGTGGCCTGGGCAGCACAGAGAGGAGAAAAGGTGGGTAGGTCACAGTGGCGGAACTAGTGAGCGGTGGGCCCAGGTGCGACAAAATGCTTTGGGCCCCCCATCCCATCCAAGTCCACCCCTTCACCCCTGGAGAGGATCTGGTGAGGGGGACCTGCTCAGGGCCAGAGAAATGGATACCTAGCAACAGTGCCGTAACTAGACATTTTAGCACTGTGTGCAAGAAACTGCATTGGAGCCGCACCCCTGCATGCAAAACAGGGGCAGTACGCGCCGTAGGCGCGTGCAAAAATACAGTGGCGTGGCTTCGTGGGGAAGGGGTGTGGCCACAAAATAATACCAATTCATATAACGGTGCACATTAGTCTCCATTATTCAAATTACGCCGCACAGTAGCACCACTACACCAGGTAGAGACCCTTTTACACCATACGGCGGACAGATTCCTCTTATTTATTTATTTATTTATTACCAGTTATTTATATAGCGCACACAAATTCCGAGGCGCTTTACAGAGAATATTCGGTCATTCACATCAGTCCCTGCCCTAGTGGAGCTTACAATCTATATTCCCTATCACATGTACACGCACACACATTCATGCTAGGGTTAATTTTGTTGGGAGCCAATTAACCTACCAGTATATTTTTGGATTGTGGGAGGAAACCGGAGTACCCGGAGGAAACCCACGCAAGTACGGGGAGAATATACAAACTCCCCACAGTTAGGGCCATGGTGGGAATCGAACCCATGACCTCAGTGCTGTGAGGCAGTAATGCTAACCATTACACCATCTGTACTGCCCAAACGGATTACAACAGACAGTGTCCCCTTTTTACACATTACGGCAGACAGCGTACCCTTTTTACACATAGCGGCAGACAGCATGCACTTTTTACACATGATGGCAGACAGCGTCCCCTTTTTACACATAACGGCAGACAGCGTGCCCTTGTTACACATGGCGGCAGACAGCGTACACTTTTTACACATAACGGCAGACAGCGTGCCCTTGTTAAACATAGCGGCAGACAGCGTACACTTTTTACACATAACGGCAGACAGCGTGCCCTTTTTACACATTACGGCAGACAGTGTGCCCTTGTTACACATTACGGCAGACAGCATCCCCCTTTTTACACATTACGGCAGGCAGATTCCCCCTTTTTTACACATTGCGGCAGACAGCGTCCCCTTTTTACACATAACGGCAGACAGCGTGCCCTTTTTACACATTACGGCAGACAGTGTGCCCCTGTTACACATCACATCAGGCAGATTCCCCTTTTTTACACATCACGTCAGGCAGATTCCCCCTTTTTACACATTGCGTCAGGCAGATTCCCCCTTTTTACACATTGCGTCAGGCAGATTCCCCCTTTTTACACATTGCGGCAGGCAGATTCCCCCTTTTTACACATTGCGGCAAGCAGATTCCCCATTTTTACACACTGCGGCAGGCAGTCCCCCATTTTTACACATTGCGGCAGGCAGTCCCCATTTTTGTACAAGAAAGAAAGAAAGAAAGAAAGAAAGAAAGAAAGAAAGAAAGAAAGAAAGAAGAATTATACTTACCCTCTCCGCTGGCTCAGGCTCCTCGGTCCAGCTTCTCGTCACGATACCCGGGCAGGAGAGAAGGAGGAGGAGGGAGATGGAGGAGGGAGTGTTATTGGTGGAGGCGCTGCTGCTGCTGCCCCTCTGCTTCACTATAGGCTGTTCTCGGAAGACAGCCTATAGTGAAGCAGAGGGACAGCAGCAGCAGCGCCTCAATCAGTAGTAAAGCGCTGCTGCGGCTCCCTCCTCCACCTCCCTCCTTCATACCGCTGCTCCTCTCCTCTCTGTCCGGGCGGCTGTGTGCTGCGGGCAGCGGTTGCCTGCAGCACACAGCGGCAGTGGCGTGCGGTGAGGTCAGTGACTGGTGAGGCACTACAGCCAAAATGACCGCCGAGTCCCAACGATGCCTGCTAGCGCCTCCGAGCTGAAGCGCGCTATCGCCACTGACCCTGCATGCCTTGAAGGCAAACGCGCTCCCAGAAAACTTGTTGTGGTCTTGCAGTGAGAGTCTGCCCTCACAACAAGAGGCGTGCCGTGTGGAAAAGCAGAGGGTGACAGGAGAGAGATAGTGATGGGGAGACAGTGATGCAGGGGAGATACAGTGAGTGACAGGGAGAGGGTGATGCCAGGGTGGTGACAGGGAGAGGGTGACAGCAGTGGGTGACAGGGAGAGGGTGATGTCAGGGAGCTGGTAACAAGAAGAAGGTAACAGTGAGAGGGTGCCAACAGTCGGGGCTAACTGTGGGTGACAGGGAGAGGGTGATTGCAGGAGAGGGTGACAGCAGTGGGTGACAGAGACAGGGTGCCAGCAGACGGTACCAGCTGTTGGGTGACAGGGAGATGGTAACAACAGTTGGTGCCAGCTGTGGGTGACAGTTGAGGGTGACTGAGATAGGGTGATATTAGGGAGAGTACATTACATCACTCTGTCAGCAGTATGCATATAGCACACAACATACGCAGTACCGCCTTGGGTCCCCAATACAGCATGGGTGAGCTTAGCCCATGTCAAAATAAAGTACCCGCATATCTCCCCCATAAATCACAGCTAGATGCGGCTCATGCCGATAACAGAGATAGGAATTAACAAATCTGCTCTCTGTGGTGGAGCTGCTCATCCTCCAGCTGTTCCACTTCTAGAGGGCTGCCGGTGAGTGTACCGCAGGCTGCTGGAGCCGTAGTAAGAGAGGAGAGGAGATAGCTGCCCCAAGGCTGGATTTAGCCTTCAGGGGGCCTGGGGCACTTCAGACAGGGGGCCCTGTACCTCATGTCAGCACCGTGCCTCTGGATGTGCCCGCTGGGCCTCTGCCCCCTGTGCAAGTCATATATATATATGTCAGTGTATAAGTATTGATAAGGTGGTTACACCTATAAACTTCTCAATGTTTCAATTTTATTTAAAAAAAATTCAGCAAGATTAAAATAAGATGACTGTGGCCTACCTTAAATACTCTTCACCAAGCCCCATGTGCAGTTATGCTTCCTACTGTCCCAGACTGCCAGTGACGTCAGAATGGCGCCTATTCGCAGTGAGCTTGACGTCAGCTGAATATTTTTTCATAAAATTGAAACGTTGAGAAGTATACAGATGTAACCGCCTTATTATTTATACTGTGACCATGAGTGACGCCAGATCTCTTTCTTTAACCCCTGCACTGGAGGGTACCCATCAGGATGCTGGATATGAGTGGCGAGTCAATGTATATATACACCCTCTCCCCTTATATATTTAGTGCCCCCCCTCAACCCCACCCCTTATATATTTAATGACTCTCCCACAAAATAAATATTTAGTAACCCCTCTCACTCCCACCGTTTACATATTTAATTAACCTTTCACTCCCACCTCATCAAATATATGTAATGATACCCCCAGTTTGACGACCCCCCCCCTCCCTTTCTGCTCCCCTCCCTCCCCTCTGACTGGCCTCAGTGCAGACTTTTCTAAGTCCAGCTCCAGAGTCCCGACTCCAGCAGGTGTCTTTTGATCCTCGTTGCCTTCTCAGGGGATGAGACGTCATGAAGTCTCATCCCCCAGTGTCGGCTGCACAGCGGACCAGAGCAGAGGAGAGGAGCATGAAAAGCCGCAGCCGCCGCGGTTTCAGCCTGCAGGATTCGGGGATGGTTCTTCTCTCCAGACTCCACCTCCAGCAGCAGCAGCTCTCTCTCCTCTGTACGGCCGCTGCTGGGAGTGCTGCTGCTGGATCCTGTAATCATCCCTGCGCTGCAGAGCCGATCGGGGGCTCCTTTGATAGGGGGGCTAGGAGATACTTAACACCTGCACCCCCCTCAAACCGACACTGCGCTGCCCCATTTCCATGTTCGTTTAGAGGACTGCCCTCTGCTTCCCCTTTGCTGTGCATTGCTGGGAGACGGGCTTGTGTGGGGGGGGGGGGGGGGCTGCATATGCAAATAATAAAAAAAAAATCTTAGATGACGGGGGTGGGGGCGCTGCCACTGGCCAATCATATATAACTTAGAGTCAGGGGCGTGTCAAAGCGGCACTTCCAGTAGGTGCCGCTTACAGGGATTTTGTTAATGGGCTTTTACTGCCAGATGCTCGGCCCCGCCCCCCGCTTCCGACTCTTTCACGTTGTTAGCTGGAGGCACCGAGAGCGGTGCCTCTGAAACACATTAAAAACCATTTTTTATAAGGTAGAAATTATTACAATAATGTAAAGGCTACAGCAGATACTCGTGACACATAATTATGTGTCATAAGTATCTGCTTTGTATTATTTTAATAATTAATGACAGGGGAGGCACTGCCTCCCCTGACTGCACGTCCCTGCACAGCGGCATGTAATGAGTCAGTTTGACTCATTACATGCTGTGGGCCCCTGGACAGTGGCGGGCCCCAGTACAACGCACTGGTTGCACTGGCGGTAGTTCCGCCTCTGGTAGGTCACCTGTATCCACACCCGCGGTTAGAGGATGTCTAGTTTGTAACCATGAGTGACTCAGCAGTAGTTTGGCTGGGACATATTGCTGCACTTCTTCAAATGCAGGGCTTCTCCTGTGCCTGCTGTTTGCTGGGACTGAGCCACATTCCATAGAGTAACTGAGGTTCTACAAACCATGGGAGGGGACACTGAACAGGCCGCAGATGCTACTAGAGTAGGTAAGTAGAATAAAGCTCAGCGGTGCAAGTGGGCGGGTACTGGTGGGTATGGCGTGCCCTTAACAATTTAGCCGTGGGTACGCCTTACCCACCGCCGCCAGGCCACCGCTCCTTCCCTCCGCTGCTGCTCACCGCACTGCTGCATGAGGGGAGGAGAGCGCAGCGTGCGCCTCTCCTGCCCCTCAGTGTCTACCTTCAATTCAGCACCAGCCCGTGAGCCAATCAGAGCTCGTAGACCGGCAGCCAAGGCTCCTGATTGGCCGCCGCACCGCAAGCTTTGATTGGCTCACGGATCGGCGCCTAATTGAAGGTAGACATCCACACCGCACAACCGCCGCCGGAGACTGAGGGGCGGGAGAGGTGCATGCTGCGCTCTCCTCACCTCACACACAGGACAGCAGGGGGGCATGTGTACCAGGCACTGGAGGCATATCTGGCACTGTGGGGGCATTTCTGTATCTGGCACTGGGGGCATATCTGGCACTGGGTGCATTTCTGTATCTGGCACTGGGGGCATATCTGGCACTGGGGGGACATGTGTATCTGGCACTGGGGGGACATGTGTATCTGGAACTGGGGGCATTTCTGTATCTGGCACTGGGGGCATATCTGACACTGGGAGCATATCGAGCACTTTGGGGGAATTTCTGTATCTGGCACTCTGGGGGCAATGTGTATCTGGCACTGTGGGGCAATGTGTATCTGGCACTGTGTATCTGGCCCTCTGGGGGAATTTGTGTATCTGGCACAGTGAGGCAATGTGTATCTGGCACTGTGGAGCAATGTATATCTGGCACTGTGGGGCAATGTGTATCTGGCACAATTGGGGTAATAAATGCCCCTCCCCATATGTGTATCACGCCCCCATTTTCATTGACCACGCCCCATGTGGCATTTGGTCACGCTCATTTTTTGGGCGCGTGCGCACACAGTACCTATAAGACTTTTTTCTACTTAGATTTGAATGTGGTGTGTTCAATCAGCAATCTAAATTGCAGTGTAAAAATAAAGCAGCCAGTATTTACCCTGCACAGAAACAAAATAAAACACCCACATCTAACTCTCTCTGCACATGCTATATCAGCCTCCCCTGCAGTGCACATGGTTTTGCCCAACTGCTAACAAAGTTCCTGCTGCGATCAACTCAGAATTACCCCCAATGTGTATAATGGGCTCTACCATGTCATAATATGTATAAAGGGCTTTACTGTGGCATAACATGTATAAGCGCCTCTAGTGTGATGTAACATGTATAAGGGTCTCTACTGTGTGGTGAAATGTGACTAACGGACACTACTGTGCAGTGTAATGTGAATTGGTACTATTATGTGGCCATGCCCCTTCCTCATAAAGCCAAGCCCCTTAATATACCACTAAGGGGCGCCAAAATATTTATTCGCTTACCAAAAGAAATAGGCTCGGGATGGCCCTGGCACACATTCACGCTAGGATTCATTTTGTTAGGAGCCAATTAACCTACCTGTATATTTTTGGAGTGTGGGGGGAAACCGGACTACCCGGAAGAAACACACGCAAGCACGGGGAGAATATACAAACTCCACACAGTTAAGGCCATGGTGGGAATCAAACCCATGACCTCAGTGCTGTGAGGCAGTAATGCTAATCCCTACACCAGCGGTTCCCAAACTTTTTGGAATCACGGCGCCCTAGAGTATCAGAATTTTTTTCACACCACCTCCAGGACAAAAGCTTCTTATTAAGACATTTAGAAAGAAATATTAAATAAAGTAAATTGTGTTTATGTGTCATCCATAAGTTAAATTATGTGGTGAGGGACAGGATTTGCTTCAGTTTGTTCACATATTTTATGATTAGCAGCCACCAGCAGAGGTTTTCTCTATTACATTGACCATAAATAATTTTAATTGGTCCTGGACCACCAATTCAAGGCACCCCTACAAGTGTCCCGAGGCACCCCAGGGTGCCACGGCACACAGTTTGGGAACCACTGCACTACCCCATCCATACTGCCCAAATAATAATGAGGGTATCCTGCCACACCATACACCTGCCATCATATATATTCCCAGCACCATGGGAGAGTCCTGACATTCCCTTGCCTTGACTGAACATCCAGAGCTGTGCCCCTTCACAGTGCTGTTAAGCTCCATAGTTGTCCCTTTTTATTTTTATTTATTTTCTCTCCCTCTTGTCATCATCCCTCTCTCTCTCTCACTCTTCTCCTCACCTCTCTCATTCTCATCCCTCTCTGATCCTCATCTCTCTCTCACACTTATTCTCATCTCTCTTGACCTTATATGTCTCTGTCTCTCTTGTCCTCAACTCTCTCTCATTCTCATCTCTATCTTTTTCAGCCCCATGGGGGTCATTTCGAGTTGTTCGCTCATTATTTTTTTCTCGCAACGGTGCGATTAGTCGCGAATGCGCATGCGCAATGTCCGCAGTGCGACTGCGCCAAGTAAATTTGCTATGCAGTTAGGAATTTTACTCACGGCATTACAAGGTTTTTTCTTCGTTCTGGTGATCGTAATGTGATTGACAGGAAGTGGGTGTTTCTGGGCGGAAACTGGCCGTTTTATGGGAGTGTGTGGAAAAACGCTACCGTTTCTGGGAAAAACGCGGGAGTGGCTGGAGAAACGGAGGAGTGTCTGGGCGAATGCTGGGTGTGTTTGTGACGTCAAACCAGGAACGACAAGCACTGAACTGATCGCACTGGCAGAGTAAGTCTCGAGCTACTCAGAAACTGCACAGAGAAGTATTTTCGCAATATTGCGAATCTTTCGTTCGCAATTTTGATAAGCTAAGATTCACTCCCAGTAGGCGGCGGCTTAGCGTGTGCAAAGCTGCTAAAAGCAGCTTGCGAGTGAACAACTCGGAATGACCCCCCATGTCTCTCTTTCTCTCTCTCTCATCCTTATTTCTCTCTCATCCTCATCTGTCTCTGGGGGTAATTCTGAGTTGATCGCAGCAGGAATTTAGTTAGCAATTGGGCAAAACCATGGGGGTAATTCCAAGTTGATCGCAGCAGGAATTTAGTTAGCAATTGGGCAAAACCATGTGCACTGCAGGGGAGGCAGATATAACATGTGCAGAGAGAGTTAGATTTGGGTGGGTTATTTTGTTTCTGTGCAGGGTAAATACTGGCTTTATTTTTACACTGCAATTTAGATTGCAGATTGAACACACCCCACCCAAATCTAACTCTCTCTGCACATTTTATATCTGCCCCACCTGTAGTGCACATGGGCCCTCATTCCGAGTTGTTCGCTCGTTAGCTGCTTTTAGCAGCATTGCACACGCTAAGCCGCCGCCTACTGGGAGTGAATCTTAGCATAGCAGAATTGCGAAAGCAAGATTAGCAGAATTGCGAATAGAAATTTCTTGCAGTTTCTGAGTAGCTCGAGACTTACTCTGCCACTGCGATCAGTTCAGTCAGTTTCGTTCCTGGTTTGACGTCACAAACACACCCAGCGTTCGCCCAGACACTCCCCCGTTTCTTCAGACACTCCCGCGTTTTTCCCAGAAACGGCTGCGTTTTTTCGCACACACCCATAAAACGGCCAGTTTCCGCCCAGAAACACCCACTTCCTGTCAATCACACTATGATCACCAGAACGAAGAAATGTCTTCCTTAGGCCGTGAGCAAAATACCAAACTCTTTTGCAAATTTACTTGGCGCAGGCGCACTGCGAATGTTGCGCATGCGCAGTTTGCGACTAATCGCACCGATGCGAAGAAAAATAACGAGCGAACAACTCGGAATGAGGGCCATGGTTTTGCTCAACTGCTAACAAAGGGGGTAATTCTGAGTTGATCGCAGCAGGATTTTTGGTAGCAGTTGGGCAAAACCATGTGCACTGCAGGGGAGGCAGATATAACATGTGCAGAGAGAGTTAGATTTGGGTGGGTTATTTTGTTTCTGTGCAGGGTAAATACTGTCTGCTTTATTTTTACACTGCAATTTAGATTGCAGATTGAACACACCACACCCAAATCTAACTCTCTCTGCACATGTTATATCTGCCTCCCCATGGTTTTGCCCAACTGCTAACAAAAATCCTGCTGCGATCAACTCAGAATTACCCCCTCTGTCACCCGTCTCCATCTCTCTCTCATCCTTCTCTCTCTTTCTCATCCTTCTCACTCTCTCATTCTCGTCCACATTTCTCTCTCATCCACATTTCTCTCTCTCTTGTCTACATTTCTCTCTCTCTCTCGTCCACATTTGTTCTCATCCCTCTCTCATCACCATCTTTCTTTTCTCAATCTCTCTTGTTCTCTTTCTTCCTCATCTCTCTTTTATCCCCATTCTCTCTCTCATGCCCATCCCTCACTCTCCCATCTACTGTATCTCTCTCCCTTCTCCATCTTGCTCTCTCTCTTCCCCATCTCTCTCTCCTCCCTCCTGTCTATTTGTATTATTGTATTGTTTTCATTCTAAAGTTAGTTTATGCATCTAGGTTTTTTTTGTATTTGTCACAGAATATTTTAACCACCTATGTGCAATGGCAATGTGACCCCATACCAACACACTCTGCACTTTAATCCCACACCCAGTGCAGCCCCTGGTAGGAATATAGTACAGTATATATATATATATATATATATATATAAATAAATATATATATATATATATATATATATGGGTCCCGACAATTATGTTGCCCAGGGGCCCCCACAAAACTTAATCCGACTCTGCTAACACATGTCAATAGCCATATCACTTGCAGGTATCTGTGGGCTGGTATAAATGCATATTAATGACAATGGTTTCCAGCACTGTTACTGTAGCTTCCTGTATTTGGCTGATTTCGAATTCAAGTCCACATTGACTGGTTAATGTTTTACAGTTGCTTTAAGAAAGAGTTTTTGGGGAGTTTCAGGGTAGTGTAGCCAGAGTTCCACACTATTCTTTTTCACACGTAAAGTGAAAGGACACCCATTGTAGACAGATCTATTGCACACAGCATGGGGTAGGTGTAAGTGCTGGTGCTAATGATGATGATCGAGGCTGTGGATGGAAAAACAGTGGGTGGTGTGACTTTCCGCTTAAAGTGTATGTATTAGAATAAGGTAGTAGGCCTGGCTACCATGGCCAGGAATCAGGCCATGAGTAGCACATGGATCCTGAGATCATTAAAAGGACACTTCATTCATTTTTGGAATGGCTTCTTTGGGCTCTAGCCTAAGATAACAAAATATGTAATGCAAAGTCGACCTCATAGATACTTCACATTTGTATGGAATAATCCTGGCTACAGTTGAGTTCTTTCATTCCTCAGAACTGCTCCATAGGTGGATGGACAGTGCTGTTGATAGATATGTTCCACGAGTGTGTTACTCCCAGGTACCATGGTTTTACCTTCGCTGTTCATATAGTTCCAGAGATGCAAGGCATAAGAATTAGGAAAGGTTGGCAAATAATTCCACACCTCAAAATACTTTTCCCAAGATTGATACAAGATAGGATAAAAGCGTTCAGGGCGAAGGTAGGAAATATTTGCACACATGACATCATAAGTAGATGTAAATGCTGGAATCCCACACATTTTTTTCATAACACGTGTGAAGACTCCTGGTCCTTGGTGTCCCCATTTGCTGCCTCTGTAATTCTGAACAAAGTTTTCCATGAACTCCCATGTCACGTTATTACACGCGGAGAGCCCAAAAACACTACTGCTGGTAATGTCGAAGTTTTCAGCAGCTACAAAATTATCTTTAGGAATGGGCCGAATGGAAATAACATCAGTATCCATGTAAATGCCACCATATTTCCATATCAGGGCAAACCTGCAGGCATCTGAGCTAACATGCGTCCAGTAACGTTCTTTCTTAGGGTTCACCTAGAAATGCAGAAGAATACAGTAAGTGGTGGGAAAATAAAAAAAGGTCTTGAAATGAAGAAAATAATTCCTCGGCTCTCTAGATTATTTGACATACAGTACAACTTTTGCTACATTGATATCACACCATCAGATGAAGCAACTCTGTGCCATATTTAGAGGAGGGGCTATAAATATAGATAATGAGGAATAAGGCTCTGACCTACGAGCAGGAAAAGTAAACAAACACACCATCACTATATTATATTAGGAAAAACAAAGCTTTGCATGCAATTATGTGAGAATTCCATCTCAAAGGCACTATCATAGTGGGGTGGTGGTTGGACAGAAATTAGATTTTGTTCTGTCCCCTCTTTCTATCAACACACTCACTTGCTGCAGGAAGCAGCTCATATCATATGGAATTTTTCTTAAAATCACAAAATTACCAGAGTGGTGTTTGGCACCTTAAGTAGAGATAACAGGTGGAGAGTCACTTTTGTTCCTTCAGGAACCATCAATGAATGTCTGCTAGTACCATGAAGGATGTGCAGGTTTTATTTCCTTGCCTCTGAAAGTGTCTTGGATGATTGCATACATATTTTTAACTAAATCTTTGTGTATGGTTTTATTGATATTTTACTGTACTGTAAGTACTCATTACCATGGTAGGTGGTTTTTGGATATTAAATAAATACTGCTTTACGAATTATCTGGTATTTAGTGCTAAAAATCTATGCACCCAGTTATGTGATTATTCATTTACTGTTTTTTTTCTAGTTGGAATTTGATGCACCTGATTTCATGCCTCTGTACAGGGGCAAAGCTGGCAGGGCTTGTGCTCTGAGTGACTGATGTTACAGGCGCCAGCAGGACGTAGAAGAGGTGAGCCACAGTGATTCCTTGGATTGCTGTCTGAGAGATCCGAGGAGATGTTAGGCAGCTCCACAGCAATCCCATGGCACTCAGACAGGAAGTATCAATGTGTTCATTTCCTCTCTTTGCTCAGCAACATAGGATGGAGGAGCTTTCAGATGACTCAGTGGGGAGGTCCACTGTTAGGAGACTCGTAGGAGAAGTCGACTGCATTGAAGATCAGTGTCAGATTGGGGCATGAAGGGCCCATCGGGGAAATGCTGTTGTAGGGGCCCATGCTTAAGGGTGTGGCCAGGCTCCAGTGGGGGCGTGACCAGCCAACACAGAGGTTTGGCTAGCCATTACAGAGTACATGTTCTGTGCCCCTTGGTAAATACATAATAAACCAAATTATTGTGAAGTATAATGTAACATATTTATAATGCATAAGTCAAGTGCACTAGGATAGAGTCTGGAACCTGATCCCTAGAGAGGAGGAGTGCAAACAGGCAGTGGGGCCCACCAGGTGTTTACCCCTGTTCCACTTTGGGCAAGTCCAACCCTGCTGAAGCTGTAAGAGGGCAGGAAGGAACCACAGAGAAGAGTCAAACTTAGAACTGCTGAAAAGGTGGATTTGGGAGGATAGACATTTGTACACTAGGGGTTGGGACAGTGGCGTATCTATAATGGGTGCAGTGTGTGTGATGCACACGGGCCCCTGGGCCCAGAGGAGGCACACACTGCACCCATTTCTTCTGCACCCTCCTCTCCCGAGTCCCGTAGCCAGCAGCTGCAGCAGTGCTGTTAGCACTCTGAGCACTAGAGACTGGCACAGTGCCAGAGTCTACAGCGCATGCGCAGGTCTCCAAAAAAATGGCTGCTGCGCCATTTTTCCGGAGACTTGCGCATGCGCTGTAGACTCTGGCACTGTGCCAGAGTTTCTAGTGCTCAGACAGAGCGCTAACAGCGCTGCTGCCGGCTACGGGAAGGGAGAAGAGGGGGCCCACATCCGGAGACTGCTTGTGTCCCCTCCTCTCTAGATACGCCCCTGGGTTGGGATCACTACAAAATAGAAAGTATTGGGGGTTATTATTAAGCTGGTACAGATAAATATACTAAAGAAGACATTGCATTTATTTTTATACTGTTTGGGGACACGCATTATATTTATAGTTAAAATCTCTAGGGAGTGGGGGACGGACGACACAGATTATTATTATTTCAATAACGTTTGCACAGATTATTGCTATTATAATAAAGGGGGTACTTAAGTACAGAAAAAATGGAAACAATTATTTTTAGATAATAATTTTAATTACCCAGTCAGCCTATCAAAGTTGTTGCTAAACGATGAGGCACTATTCATATATATGACATTGCCAGAAACAGCGGAAAACATCTCCACCCAGTAGCTGACAGTTGCACTACTTACTGTTTGGTCTTGTATTTTAGGAAATTAATCTTTGTAAATGTTTTTCTCTAGATAAACTATAAACAAATTAATTTTGACATTGTTAGCATGTAAAATGTTTATTAGGTCTAAATGTGGGTACATATTAACAGAGCCGGCCCTAACCAATATGATGTCCTAGGCAAGATTTTGGCTAGTGCCATTGGGTGCCTTTTTTGAGGAAAGTGCATCTTATTTGCATTACTATGTGACTAGGATGCACAAGCAGCTTCTGCTGATTAAAATGATATGTGGCATGGCTATATTATGTGTGCGACTGTGACTGTATCTGCATACAAAATGCTATGTTACAGTGATTTCCAGGAATACACTGTAACATAGCATTTCGTATGCAGATACAGCCGCAGTCACACATAGAATATAGGCATGCTGCATATAATTTTAATCAGCAGAAGCTGCTTGTGTCCATAAGCATACCACATGCCCTAGCATTTGCCTAGTTTGCCTATGCGTAGGGCCTACTCTGCATATTATAAGAAGGAAGAAAGAAATGGGAGTCATTTGCTCAGTGCACAAGAGCCCTAATAGAACTTCTTTTATTTCATACATAATTGGCATTTCGAATTGGGGAATTGATAGAACCCTTTCATTATTTATTCTTAAAACATTTCAATAATACACAAGCAAAATGTAAAAGTATAGTACAGTAAGTGAAAGATTAGTGGTATCAAAATAAAAACAAATGTCCACAGATAGCACTTATTACTAATTCCTTTCATTATTTTATATCTCTAAGTAGATTTAGGGCTAAAACACACTACCCGGCTTTTGCCGGCCGGGAAAAAGCCGGACGTTTTTTTCCCGTGCCGGCATTGTAGTTAACAGTGTGAGGGGTAGGGTCCCTTCACACTGCACGGCCCCGGCCCGGCTGCCGGGTTGCAGCCGGGTCTCACCACTGGAAGGTCCGGCGGCCGGGCGGCTGCCGGGCCGTCTTTGCAGCCTGTAAACCGTGTGTGTGATGGGGAGCTTTCACACACAACGTTTTTTTCTGAAGCCGTGTCTGATGCTGCGCATGCGCACAGTATCACACACGGCTCAAAGCCGTCCTGTGTGACAGACACTGCCGGTTTCTCCCGGATGGCAAAAAGCCGGACAAAGTTTGTCCGGCTTTTTGCCATCCGGGAAAAACCGGAGTGTGTGTTACAGCCCTTAGGATCTTGTCATGTATGCATGGAATTATAGCTACTTTAGATCAGACTGTCTAACTGCAAATGTATCGGTTTACTTTATATGATTTTGTATAGACAGTGGTTGTACTGTAGCTGTGGGTAAAGACTCAGGGTTGTAAAAGCTCAATGTAATTGTTAATCAGTAGTGATACTGTGCAAGTCTATGTATACGTTAATATAAGAGGCCTCATTCAGAGGTGCATGCAAAAGATCAATTGCGCATATTGAGCAATAAATGGCAGAATATGCATGCGCTGTAAAGACAAAAGTAAGAATGCGCAATATATACCCAGCGCTCATTGGGGGTCATTCCGAGTTGATCGCTAGCTGCTTTTCGTTCGCTGCGCAGCGATCATGCAAAAATCGGCAGTTCTGCGCATGCGTATGCGGCGCAATGCGCACGCACGTCGTACTCTTACAATGAATGATGTAGTTTCACACAAGGTCTAGCGAAGCTTTTCAGTAGCACTGCTGACCGCAGAGTGATTGACAGGAAGTGGGTGTTTATGGGTGTCAACTGACCGTTTTCTGGAATTGAGCGGAAAAACGCAGGCGTGCCAGATAAAAACGCAGGCGTGGTTGGTGAAACGTAGACGTGGCTGGACGAACGCAGGGCGTTTTCGTGTCGTCAAAACAAGAACTGAATAGTCTGCAGTGATCACAAGCTAGGAGTAGGTCTGGAGCTACTCTGAAGCTGCACAAAATTATTTTGTAGCCGCTCTGCGATCCTTTCATTCGCACTTCTGCTAAGGTAAGATACACTCCCAGAGGGCGTCGGCTTAGCGTTTGCACGGCTGCTAAAAGCAGCTAGAGAGCGATCAACTCGGAATGAGGGCCAATGTCACAGCTCTCAAATGCCCTGTGAAGTTGGCATACACAGTAGAGTATCAGAAGGTGGAACGTCGGCCTGCATTGGGCGTGTGCCTGGGGGATTCAGTATGATATCCTGGTTGTCGGGATCCTGTCGATCAGGAGATCTGCACCAGGGTCCCGACAGCCGGAATACTGGCAGCGAGCACAGTGCGTGTCGGCTTGCCACGCTTCAGGCCCGGTGGCAACATTAGGTTGCCACAGGCTTATATTATTCCTCGGGTGGTGCTGTAGACCATCACCAGAATGGGGATTCTGGGCGGTAGTTGGGATTCCGACCGAAGGTATTTCAGTGGGTGTCTGGATTCCGGTGTCGATATCTTGACCACTGGGATCCTGGCAACATAAATGCCTTCCTGTCTGGGTAGTGCGTGCTAAATGTCTAGGCCGTGGCATGATGCACTTAACTTTGTAGAGCTGCAACCAGCAAGATTGATGTCCCATCTCAGCATCTGAGATGGTTCACTGCATCTAGGTGAGGGCTTGCGCATAGCCTGATACTAATGAAAACAAAAAGAGTCATCCATCCATAATTGGACCTCAGCAAACTCCATCTGTGTCAGGTGAGATAATTCCTAATGCTATTGGCCCTCATTCCAAGTTGTTCGCTCGTTAGCTGCTTTTAGCAGCATTGCACACGCTAAGTCGCCGCCTACTGGGAATGAATCTTAGCATAGCAGAATTGCGAACGAAAGATTACCAGAATTGCGAATAGAAATTTCTTGCCGTTTCTGAGTAGCTTGAGACTTACTCTGCCACTGCGATCAGTTCAGTCAGTTTCGTTCCTGGTTTGACGTCACAAACACACCCAGCGTTCGCCCAGACACTCCCCCGTTTCCCCAGACACTCCCGCGTTTTTCTCAGAAACTGCTGCGTTTATTCGCACACACCCATAAAACGGCCAGTTTCCGCCCAGAAACACCCACTTCCTGTCAATCACACTCCGATCACCAGAACGAAGAGATTTCTTTGTTAAGCCATGAGTAAAATACCAAACATTTTAGCAAATTTACTTGGCGCAGGCGCACTGCGAACGTTGCGCATGCGAAGAAAAATAACGATCGAACAACTCAGAATGAGGGTCCTTATTAGCTCACCTATATGTTAGCCTAATACAGTGATTTCGAAACACACCTCAATTACAGTCAGTTAAAATGTAGCAGCCTGTCTCGCAATGGGGTCATTCCGAGTTGATCGCTCGCAAGCAGTTTTTAGCAGTCGTGCAAACGCTAAGCCGCCGCCCTCTGGGAGTGTATTTTAGCTTAGCAGAAGTGCGAACGAAAGGATCGCAGAGCAGCTACAAAAAAAAAAAAAATAGTACAGTTTTAGGGGTACATTTACTAAGCAGTGATAAGAGCGGAGAAGTGAGCAAGTGGAGAAGTTGCCCATGGCAACCAATCAGCCCTGAAGTAACATCTATAATTTGCATACTATAAAATGATACAGAGCTGCTGACTGGTTGATGGCGAAATTTCTCCACTGGCTCACTTCTCCGCTCTTATCACTGCTTAGTAAATGTTCCCCATAGAGTAGCTCCAGACCTACTCAGCGCTTGCGATCACTTCAGACTATTCAATTCCGGATTTGACGTCACAAACACGCCCTGCGTTCACCCAGCCACGCCTGCGTTTTTCCTGCCATGCCTGCATTTTTTCGAGCACTCCCTGAAAACGGTCAGTTGACACCCAGAAACGCCCCCTTCATGTCAATCAACTCTGCGGCTGCCATTGTGACTGAACAGCTTCACTAGACCTTGTGTAAAAATACATCGGCCGTTGTGAAAGTACGTCGCACATGCGCACTGCGCCACATACGCATGCGCAGAAGTGCCGGAATTTTACTTAATCGCAGAGCAGCGAACATTTTCATCTAGCGATTAACTTGGAATGACCCCCCATATTTGCAACATTTATTACTACAGCTGGCCATATACTAGACCAACTTTCATCCAACCTTCCAACTTGTTTGCCCAACTAAAAAGGTGCTCCACGCACCTAATAGATTTTTTCATCAGACCATCCAACCATCCAACTTTTTCAGCAGGACAACTTCTCTCCAACGTGTTGTGTCACAGAAGTAGGCGGACAGTGTCTGTATACAGTACTTCTGCATGTTTTAAATAAACCAGAGCAATAGTGCCCATATAGTTGTTCCCTTGAAAGTGAAATTTGTTAATATAATTAGATTATATTATTCAATTTGAAGTTTAATGGGTATTAGAATTATTCAAATAGTTTTCAGACCTACTGTAAATAAAAAAAAAATGTGTACATCTATTAGGGGTAATAGACCAGCGTGACAGGATACTTTGTTCTGGTGCAGCAGAATGCAAAACTCAGCATCATATGTCAGTGCTTTTGTATATATGACATAATGTAAGGTGGACAAGCTGATCCAATAAATGACAGCTCAATACCCAGGGACATATGTAATAGGGTAATAGGTCAAAACCATGCCTTGTAAATGATTGCCACTTTTTTAATAAAACGTGCGAGATTGAACGGCTTCCCGCACCTCTGGCAAACTCGGACCCTATTACATATGCCCCCAGTATCTGTCAGTCAGGGATTCACCTACACTGTAATGTGTATAAATGGTCAAGCATTCCTAACACTAATACTGTGTAACACAATGTACTTTATAATAATTAAAGCCTAATGCTGGATATACACTGGGTTGATATCGTATACAAATACACAATATCGACGCTTCAATCGAACAACCGGAAACTTAGCATGATGGGAGTGGAGCGCTGATCCAGGACGGAGCCGTCCCACCAAAGTTCCAGAGGTCCGGAATGTGGGAGAAGAGTCGGGAGTGTGGACGCCAACCCCGGAAGACGTCAGTAAGAAGTAAGGACTGTCCGCGATGCTGTCAGACTTCATAGAGAAGTGTTAGTGAGTACTGTCAGAGAGGATCTGGGCAACGCTGAGCCAAGGAAGAAGTTGGAGGACCAGGTATCCACGGATGACCGGCATCCAGAGTGGAAGAAGCGGAGGAACAGCGCCGGTCACGGAGGGATGCTGCAGGCACTGCCAAGGTCACCCCACAGACCTGAAGCAAGGACCCAGGAGGAGCACCATGATGGCGCGGTAGCGTCTAGTTTACCTTCGTGGAGAGGACCTTTCCCATAACCCCCTGGTTCCATGTCACAATCTATTTGGAATAGTAAAGTGTGGCGAGCGAAGCGAGACACCGTGCCCAAAGCGTGGCGAGCGACTAATACTGCATAGAAAATAAAAATTACCCCAAACGAATGGAGAACGAAGAAAACATTTAGGTGCTGTAAGGGCGGAAGTTCTCTCCTGCCCTCTCGTTTTGCCACTTCCAAGTCCTGAGCACGAAGGTAACATAGACACAACCATGATGGCGCGGACGGAGACTGGAGAAGATACCCGAAGTACAGAAGACCTTGGTGAAAGGGCGCATCCCCGAAACGGTGCTCTGCATCCTGGGTAGCGCCGAAGACTGAAGCCGATTGGAGGTGGCAGATGTGCCGCAGCTTGTGGTATGGAGACTTGTTAGCCCTTCCAATGCCAGACTCTGCATTGCTTGCCCTTCCACTGCAGTTCTCTGCTTAAATAGGGGAAAGAAAAGTGAATGGGGGTAGGCTCCCCTTAGTTCAGGGTTCCCCACTCTCTTGTTAGAAAAGGGGGTAGGCTCCCCTAAGCTACTGGTGCCCCTGCATTTTTTTTATTAAAGAGGGGGTAGGCTTCCCTTACCTCTGTGCCCCTCAGGACAGATTTTAGTGTAAGAGGGGGTAGGCTCCCCTTACCTCTGTGCCCCGCAGGACAGATTTTAGTGTAAGAGGGGGTAGGCTCCCCTTACCTCTGTACCCCGCAGGACAGATTTTAGTGTAAGAAGGGGTAGGCTCCCCTTACCTCTGTGCCTCGCAGGACAGATTTTAGTGTAAAAGGTATAGATCTGCCCCTGTGGGTGCTACTGTTCGAGGATGATTCTGCTTGACTCCAGTCTCAGCAGCCAGCAGCAGCTCTTCTAGCAACAATGCGGCTGCTGGGAGAGTTGCTGCTACTGGTGGTGGCTGAAGATGAGCAGAATCAGTTCCCATGCTGCCTGATGGGGAGGACGTGTGCTGCTGCCACCTTATGCACGTGCAAGGGCAAGAGGCACAACCAGGGGCAGTGATGACAGGATATAGGTGGTCATTCCGAGTTGTTCACTCGCTGCTATTTTTAGCAGAATTGCTAATAGGCTAAAATCCGGCAGTTCTGCGCATGCGTATGCACCGCAGGGCGCACGCGCTAAGCAATTTTACACAAAACTATCCTATTTTACTCACGGGCGAACAAAGCTTTTCAGTTGCTCTGCTGATCGTAGTGTGATTGACAGGAAGTGGGTGTTTCTGGGCGGAAACTGGCCGTTTTCAGGGAGTGTGCTAAAAAACACAGGCGTGCCAGGTAAAAACGCAGGAGTGGCTGGAGAAACGGGGGAGTGGCTGGCCGGACGCTGGGCGTGTTTGTGACGTCAAACCAGGAACTAAACGGACTGAGGTGATCGCAATCTAGGAGTAGGTCTGGAGCTACTCAGAAACTGCAAGGAAATACTTAATAGCAGAATTGCTAATCTTTCGTTAGCAATTCTGCTATGCTAAGATACACTCCCAAAGGGCGGCGGCTTTGTGTCTGCATTTCTGCTAAAAGTAGCTAGCGAGCGAACAACTCGGAATGAGGGCCATAGTGTTATGATGTGTATGAGGAAGGGGGGCCCCAAATCGGTTTCTTGTTTAGGGCCCCATGAGGTCTAAATCCGCCTCTGCCACAAGCTACTTCAGTTAAAGACACAGGCATTAATATATGCTGTTTTTGTTCATACCGCTTGTCCTCTCTGCACAATCTAGAACCCAGGAAACCCAGGACAAAGGTTCTCATATTCTTCATCATACAAAGTGAAACAAAATCCCTATATGTAGGCAGAGGCATAGGGAGGGCGGTTCCGGTGGAGCTCAAGCTCCAGGCGCCCAAGACAGTACAGGGCGCCTCAGCTCAACTCCGACGGAACCTCCATTTGGCCGCACGGAGCTCGCAGCTGTCAGTTACTGACAGCTGTGAACCTGAGCAGCGTCAGCTCTCTACCTCCCTCCCTCCTCTACCTCCCAGTCCCGTGATGCACGGGCATCTGACGACATGACGTCAGATGGGTGGAGACGCAGCCAGACTCCACAGGACTGTGGAGACGGAGCAGCAGCAATGGCAAGCAGGAGTGGGGCAGGTGAGTATTGTTTTGTTGTTGTTTTTCTTTAGTGTGTGTAAGCGGCGCTACCAGGGGGCACAAACCAGGGGGCACAGCTGCAGAGGGCACAACTAGGGACAAATCTACAGGGGGCACAGCTACATGGGGCAAATCTACAGGGGGCACAACTAATGGGGGCAAATCTACTGAGGGTACAGCTACAGGGGGCACAACTACTGGTGGCAAATCTACAGGGAGCACAGCTACATGGCCACAACTACTGGGGGCAAATCTACGGAGGGCACAACTACTGGGGGCAATTCTACTGAGGGCGCAGCTACAGGGGGCAAATCTACTGGGGGCAAATCTACTGAGGGCACAGGTACAGTGGGCACAGCTACTGAATTGAATTGAATTTATTATTATCATTAAATATTCACGTATGAACAAACAATGAGATTTCCATGTGAGTGAAACAGATATCATAAGTACAATACCAATAAAACACCATAAAATATTTTTAAAATATTTGTAAAAGCTGTAGGAACACAATAGACACATAAGCAGGTACTACACTCCTATCTTCCCCCTAAACCATTAAGCATGTTAACTGCCCTAGGGAAAAAACTATGCCTCAACCGACTGGTCTTACACAATAAAGATCTATAACGTAAATTAGAAGGAAGCAGGGTAAATACCCCATAATTTGGGGTGGGTTACGCCATTCAATATACTCCTGGCCTTATTAAGGAGCCTCTTTTCATAAATAGATTAAATGTTTGGCAATACTGAACCAACTTTTCTTCCAGCAGTTTTAACAATTCTGTCAAGCGATTCGCGCTCTGCTACCTTACAATTTCCATACCAAACGGAAATACCATATGTAAGCACACTTTCAATAATACAAGAATGGGGGGCACAACTACTGGGTGCACAACTACAGGGGGCACAACTACTGTGGGCACAGCTACACGGGGCACAACTACTGGGGGCAAATCTACAGGGGGCTCAGCTACAGGGGCACAACTACAGGGAGCACAACTACTGGGGGCAAATCTACTGAGGGCACAGCTAAAGGGGCACAACTACTGGTGGCAAATCTACAGGGGGCTCAGCTACAGAGGCAAGTCTACAGGGGCACAGCTACAGGGGGCAAATCTACAGCTGGCATAGCTACAGGGGGCACAACTACTCTGGGCACAGCTACAGGGGGCACAACTACTGGGTCCATAACTACAGGGGGCATAATTGTGGCCATGCCCCTTCCCTATGAAGCCACGCTCCTTTTTTCTCTAACGTCCTAGTGGATGCTGGGAACTCCGAAAGGACCATGGGGAATAGCGGCTCCACGGGAGACTGGGCACAACTAAAAGAAAGCTTTTAGACTACCTGGTGTGCACTGGCTCCTCCCACTATGACCCTCCTCCAAGCCTCAGTTAGATTTCTGTGCCCGGCCGAGCTGGATGCACACTAGGGGCTCTCCTGAGCTCCTAGAAAGAAAGTTTATTTTAGATTTTTTATTTTACAGTGAGACCTGCTGGCAACAGGCTCACTGCATCGAGGGACTAAGGGGAGAAGAAGCGAACCTACCTGCTTGCAGCTAGCTTGGGCTTCTTAGGCTACTGGACACCATTAGCTCCAGAGGGATCGACCGCATAAAACTGGCCTTGGTGTTCGTTCCCGGAGCCGCGCCGCCGTCCCCCTTACAGAGCCAGAAGCAAGAAGAGGTCCGGAAAATCGGCGGCAAAAGACATCAGTCTTCACCAAGGTAGCGCACAGCACTGCAGCTGTGCGCCATTGCTCCTCATGCACACTTCACACTCCGGTCACTGAGGGTGCAGGGCGCTGGGGGGGGGGGCGCCCTGAGCAGCAATAAAAACACCTTGGCTGGCAAATATATCACAATATATAGCCCCAGAGGCTATTGACAATTCTAAATTCCTTTGTCGTATAACAACCCTTTATGAAGCTAAGAACACTGTACGCTGTTTGCTTAAGAAGTACCGTAATGGTACGCTAGTTGCGTAACGATCGCTCAGCCGTAGGCGAGACGCTCAAGCGTCACGTTCGCTCACGGCCCAGGGATCACAGGACAGAATGATTCGCTATGGCGTAGCGGTTCGCTCGAGACCACGAGGAGATCACCAGCGGCGCAGACGCTCACAACGCTATACCTTTATGATAAAACCTTATACCAATGAAATACAAAGAATACCTTAATGTGAGTACAGGGTGTAAGTGCAACCTTGTGTAACCTGACTAACTACAAAGCTGCTTGAGCGTCACCGACGCTCAAGTGAACACTTAACACTATAGGAAATACACAGATGCTGGTTTAGGTTCCAAAGCCTATTGACTGTATTATATCTAATATACTTGTAAAAGGGGATAACAGTACAAATGATACACTACAATATAACAGAGACTTCCTAACCACAGAACTAAACAATAAATACAAAAAGACAATACTACACTGACCTAAATGCAATACAATACAATACTATCTAATACTAGCCTAGTCTAGGGGAGATATGAGAGAACAGAACAGAGAGAGAGAGAGAGAGAGAGAGAGATGAGATGAGAGAAATTGGCTCACAGAAAGACAATGATAACGGAGAGAAACTTACGCACAAAGGGTATGATCGCCTGCGCCTCGATATCCAGCTCCCGGCTATCAGCAGATAACCGTTGATGAGAGAGTGAGAGCTGGAGGTGGTCGGCCTGCCTATTTATGCCCCACACACAATGCAATCTCCTGGTCCTACAATCCCATTGTCCATTGGCCGAAGGAATTCGGCCCTGTATCATAACAAAAGGTCATAGGGTGATTCATACAGGTGGGCTGTGACGATTTCCAACAGCTCAGGTGGGTGGGAAACTGGGTTTCCCGCCGCATACCTGAGTATGTGTAATTAATAGAAATGGACATAAACTTCTTATGTCCATAACTATTCGCACGAGCGATTAATACGCTCCAAACCAACACCGGAATATTGCTAATTAAATACTCTTCCGATGGGTACCAAACACTGCTGTATGATTCCTGTTAGACCCTTCGTACGATATAAAGAGGGATTCCTCAGCTCTGGGACATTGTATTTTAACCAAACTTTCAGAATCTATCAAAGGGACCATGATCTATAAACTACATTAATTGTGAACATTTGTAACGAATGAGTCGCACGCTACGACTACATAAACTCTACCGTAAATACGCATACCGCGCCTGCGAGTGCACGTTATTGCGGGTATGCGCATCCACGGGAGAGCGCACGCACGCGCAGCGCGGACCAGTGTGCGGTGCAAATATGGCAACGTGCATTGAGACATTTTTCTGACTTTGACAGTCCACCCTTTGGCAGTCAATAATAACTGCCACAAAACATTTAAGGAGAAAAATGTAAGTCAGGGGTTAATTGATTTCCATGGTTGGGTAGGGGAGGAGAGAGGAGAAGGTGTGAAGAGGGTATGACCTAGTGAGATAGCAGAAGCATGTGTGTATGAATCCATGTTTGGGGGGTCATGTATCATCGTGCCGTACGTGTTGTAAATCAAGCTTCGAGGTATTGCGAAGTATACATTTGAATTCCTTCTTATCCTGTGGTACAGGTCTGTGGATGGGCTGTCAAACTCTACCGAGCTCATTTCGGCTGTGGTTGTAACAAAATGGGGATGCACATTTTAGTTGATGATACATGAATGGGGGAGGTATGTGGTTGCTGATATCTGTGCCTGTATTCCCTATCGTCTATGTGTGTCGTTACCTGAGGGTTGTAGAGATGAAGATAAAGAACACTTACGAAAAATGCAATGATATTCTATGTCAGGGAAATGTACATCTGTCGTCGAAGTTGTTTTCGGTATCTGTTGAGAGTCGTCTTCTTTGCGCTGTATTGCTCCTTAGGCATGAGCAAATAGCTTTGTCTGAGCCATCAGATTTACAAAAATGTTGGGCTAGCGTGAGTTTAAAGATACTAGGGAAACTGGGGATCCATGGCAAAGTTCATCAAGTGTCCATATTTAAAGTTGTCAAATCTTCTTCTTTGGTGCTTGTCTGTTGTCTGTATACATCTCGTCTCGTCAGTTTCCTCGTCCAAGGGGGTCTTTGTATCTTGGAGAAAAGCAGAAAGACAGGTGAAAGAAACGGACCGTATAATCGCATTTTCATCACATTCTGGTTTCTATCATTGGGTCATAAATCAAATCCAGGTTAATTACAGTTTCCTCACTCCTCAAGCTCATCACTTTTGTACTTTGTTTGCACCTCATTAAAGCCTGCCCGCATCTAAATATCAATCCAATCGATATAACGACACCTAAGATACATAGTAGAAACTTTCCAACATCCATTATGACTCCTTGAGCCCAGTCTCCTAAACCGGAGAACCAATTTCGCGGGTTCAACCATGACACCCAACTAGTCAGCTCATTACCTACAGCAGCAAGGGTGAGATTGTGTTTTCGACGAAATTCCCACTTCAATTGGAGAATATCGTCCATCTTTTGGTCTATGACCTCTACCGGATCCTCGGTGCTATTTGTGATATACGTGCAACACTTTATGCCGTACTGTGTTGCCAATGTAACACAATATCCGCCTGTTACTGCTGTAAGATAATTAAGAACCATCCTATGCTGAACTAGTTCTGTTTTGTAAGCTTGAAGTTCTCTTCCAGTGTATCTAAACGTGTCATCATACATTTCAGTGATATTATCTAACAAATTGGCGAGTGCGGAAATGTATCTATAATTCATCACTCCCCGAGCGGTACGAGTGAAATCTAACGCTACCAGAACCTGAATCCCGGTGGATTCATGGATAAGATCAGAGGCCGGATGCTCTAACCTTTCTGACAGTTGTCTTTTAACTCGGTGCTCGTAATGAGTGTGAGTATAAGGAGCTTGGGCACCACGGTGTATGTCCTTCATTTTGTCATGTGTAACAGTCATCACTTCAGGCAATACTTTTCCAATATAACACAATCCTTCAGAGTTTGGGGCAAGCCACTTGTACGCCTTTCTCCCGCATATGAAATATGCATCATCGGGGAGAACATATGGGACGGAGAAGGACATGACCATGTTACAAACCTTCCAGGTGAAATCTCCTGACCCTAATTCTTCCATCTGCCTAATGCACGTATCGGTTTGTACGATATGTGCACAGTATCCTGGTGATACCTCTCCAACTCTAGTAATCCTATTTCCTAAGGTATATCGATACCGGAAAGATTTTCCTCTACTAGCTATGTGGCGTACGAGCTCTGTATCTGTAGGCATTCTATCTGCTCTGTGTGAAAAGGTCATGGTAAGGTTGCTCCATGACACTTCCCAATTTCCCGGTTTTCTGGGATTGGAGATGTTAAAACATATGAGGGACCTATCCACATGGTATTGGTGGAGCTTCAAACTAGGAGGGCTGGAGATGTTAAACCTCCGGTCCACCGGTCTCCCACCACTTAGCTCAAGTACCTCCCCTAACGTTAAAGGAAATGGTACTAGCCCTGATTTGCTGTGACCCTGAGGTACTTGAGAGCATACCCAACAATCTGTTTGGTTTAACACGTTACCCACTAAGGAGTGATAGTCACTCAATGGATGCCGGTCTATATGGATATTAAAACTAGATTGGCATTTCTTTATGCATCCATCTTCAACCAGATTATCACAGAGCCTACAGATACAATTTTCTTCAGCTAACAATCCATCACAATTTCTTCTATCGGATCGTTTTCTGATACTCGCCTTTGCTTGTTGGTTGGGTTGATCTTGGAAAACTACGCCTCCATCATCATAATCGGAACCCATTCCAGAACCTCTTTCGACCTCTATGGTACTTTCGCCGGGACAGACTGCTCTGGTCAACATCATGGTTAACATCAAAATCCGGATCACAGTCTCTTGGGGCAAGTCCATCTTTGAGGAGGAAATAGAGAAGAATGAGGAGGGGGAAAAAGAAATTTTAAGGGAGAGGGGCTGGGAAGTGGAGAAAAACAATAAAAGGGAGAAGGGAGTCGACAACTGCTTTCGGTCTTCAAGGCTCAGGTGCCGCCTCAGTCCTCCTGGAACAGACACTCCAGTGATACAACCTCTACCGTCTGTTCCTTATCACGGGACTTCTCTGGATCAGCAACCTTTTTGCAGTGGGATGAATGGACCCAAGTCTCTCTCTCAGCAACCTTCAATGCTGTGGTGCTAGTCAATAAGACCTGGTATGGTCCTTCCCATCTATCAATAAGACAACCTGAGCGTAGAAAATTTCGTATCATTACATAATCCCCAGGTTCAATGTCATGACAATTACTATCTGGTAAATCAGGAATCACCAACTTCAGATTATCATTTTGATTCCTCAACTGTTTACTTATGTTAATCAAGTACTTTACAGTTACTTCATTGTTACATTTCAAATCATCCTGAGGGTTAATCATGACATGCGGTTGTCGACCAAACAAGATTTCAAAAGGAGACAGATTAAGAGGGGACCTGGGAGTGGTTCTGATGCTATACAAAACAATGGGTAAAGCTTCTGGCCACGTCAATCCTGTCTCTGCCATTACTTTACTCAATTTATTTTTAATAGTGCTGTTCACTCTTTCGACCTTCGCACTCGCCTGTGGACGGTACGGAGTGTGCAGCTTGCTATCAATACCCATCAACTTACACATTCCTTGAAAGACATCACCTGTAAAATGGGTACCCCTATCACTTTCAATGATTCTAGGGATACCATATCTACATACAAATTCCTGCACAATTTTCTTAGCTGTAAACATAGCGGTATTTGTAGCTGCTGGAAAAGCCTCGACCCAATTCGAGAAAACATCTATACAGACAAGTACATATTTCAAATTTCGACATGGGGGTAATTGAATGAAGTCAATTTGTATTACCTGGAAAGGGCCGCCGGCAGGTGGGATATGGGATGGTTCTGTAGGTATTGCTTTTCCAATATTCTTTCTCAGACAGGTAAGGCATGACATTGCTCTTTTACTCGCATGAGAGGAGAATCCTGGGGCGCACCAGTATGCTCTTACCAATTTGCACATCCCCTCCTTGCCTAGATGAGTCAGCCCGTGAGCTGCTTCAGCCAGACATGGAAGGTATGCCCTGGGGGCCACTGGTTTACCATGTCCATCCGTCCAGAGCCCTGAGGACTCCTGGCCATATCCCTTTGCCTTCCAGACTGCTCTTTCCTGTGTGGAACACAAATTCTGCATCTCACACAACTTCTGTGTGTTGATGGTATTAAATACCATCAACTGTGTGGTGTCTGTCCGTGTGGGGGTAGCAGCTGCAAGCTTTGCGGCTTCGTCTGCTCGGCTGTTACCAAGGGATACTGGGTCTTGGCTATATGTATGTGCTTTACATTTGATAACAGCCACTCTGTCGGGTTCCTGTATCGCTGTTAGAAGCCTTTTTATGTGAGCTGCATGCGCTATCGGTGTACCAGCTGCCGTCATGAAATTTCTGAGCCGCCATAGGGCTCCGAAATCATGGACTACCCCGAACGCGTATCTGGAATCGGTGTAGATATTGGCTGACTTACCCTTAGCCAATTCACATGCTCTGGTTAGGGCGACCAGTTCAGCAACCTGGGCTGAGTGAGGTGGGCCTAGCGGTTCCGCTTCTATGGTGTCTTGGTCATCTACGACTGCGTATCCAGTACACAAGTCTCCCGAGTCTGACTGTCTGTGACAACTACCGTCCGTGTAGAACGTGAGTTCTGCATCTTTCAGTGGATTGTCACTGATGTCAGGCCTTGCGGTAAAATTTTGGGTCAAATATTCCATACAATCATGTGTATCTTCCTTTGCATTAAATCCTCCTTCCCCATCACTCTCACCTTCCACCCTTTGTGTCTGACCAGGCACACCTGGGAGAAATGTTGCAGGATTTAATGCGCTGCATCTCCTTATGGTGATGTTTACTGGGGCCATTAATGCCAATTCCCATCTTGTAAACCTTGCAGATGAGACGTGTCTGGTTTGGGCAGAATTCAATAAGGCAGATACCGCATGCGGTGTATGGATTGTGAGGTTGTGGCCTAGCACGACATCTTCGCTTTTCGTCACTAGCAATGCTATCGCCGCAACGCTACGCAAGCATGTGGGGAGGGATCGCGCTACCGTGTCTAGCTGGGCGCTGTAGTATGCAATTGGCCTGCTGGCGTCACCGTGTTTTTGTGTTAGTACACCTGCTGCGCACCCAGCACTTTCTGTTCCGTATAGTTCAAAGGGTTTCCCATAGTCTGGCATACCTAGTGCTGGTGCCTGCGTTAGGCACTGTTTGAGTCTCTCAAATGCTGTTTCAGATTCGTCTGTATGCGAAATCCGATCAGGTTTGTTTGAAGAGACCATTTCCTGCAAAGGTAGCGCCAATATGGAAAACCCTGGGATCCAATTACGGCAATACCCACACATTCCTAAAAACGTCCTGATCTGTTGTTGGGTTTGTGGCAGTGTCATGTCTCTAATGGCTTGGATTCTATCAGCGGTCAGGTGTCTCAGTCCTTGTGTTAGACAGTGTCCCAAATATTTTACCTTAGCTTGGCATAATTGCAACTTGTCTTTGGAAACCTTGTGACCTGTGTCTGAAAGATGAAACAGGAGCTGTTTCGTATCCTTCAGAGATGCTTCCAGTGAATCTGAACACAGTAATAAATCGTCCACATACTGTATCAATACTGATCCACTGTCTGGTTGGAAAGACTGTAAACAATCATGCAAAGCCTGAGAAAATATACTTGGACTATCTATGAAACCTTGGGGTAACCGAGTCCACGTGTATTGGACTCCTCTGTATGTGAATGCAAACAAATATTGGCTGTCAGGGTGCAGAGGTACCGAAAAGAAAGCGGAGCAGAGGTCAATAACAGTGAAAAATTTGGCAGTGGGAGGAATTTGCATTAGGATGACAGCTGGATTAGGCACTACGGGGAACTGACTCTCAACTATTTTGTTAATCCCCCTTAGATCCTGCACTAGCCTGTAACCCCTCCCCCCACTCTTTTTAACAGGGAAGATGGGACTATTTGCGGTGCTGGACGTTCTTACTAGAATGCCCTGTTGTAGCAAGCGCTCTATTACGGGAAAAACTCCTAACTCCACCTCTGGCTTCAGAGGATACTGTGGGATTTTTGGAGCTATCCTACCATCTTTTACTTGTACAACTACTGGAGCTACGTTTGCCATTAATCCAGTGTCCTGTCCATCTTTTGTCCAAAGTGACTCTGGTATCTGAGATATCATCTCTTCTACTTGGGATGGATTCCTATTTGTCATAATGGAATGTGACATTAATTTTGATGGGGAGTCTAGCATGTCCCGTACTTCCTGAGCGTGATTCTCAGGAATGTCCAAGAATACACCTTCAGGAGTACAATAAATGACGCAACCCATTTTACATAGTAAGTCTCTTCCCAGGAGATTGGTTGGTGCCGATGCAGCCAGCAAAAAGGAATGCTTGGTATGCAAAGGCCCTATTGTAATCTCGGCTGGTTTGCTAACAGGGTAGTGCTGGACTACTCCTGTTACTCCCATGGCTGGAATTGTCCTACCAGTGGTTCTCATGCCCACTGTCGAATTTATCACTGACTTGGCCGCCCCTGTGTCTACAAGAAAGTTTAAAGTTTTACCAGCTACATTGATTGCAATTTCTGGTTCGTTTCCAAGACTAGCAATCAACTTAACTGGCTGCAGATTACAGGTATGGCCACACCCCTATTGGGTATGCTGACCTCCCTGAATCCCGCTGGCAGCAACTACTTGTGAGGGAGTTAGCTGGGAACTACCAGAGGCATGCCAATCTCTGTTCGGGGGATATCTTTTTGTTTCCCCTGTATGTGGCTCAAAACTCCGCCTCTGTGGACCCTGCTCCCAATGTCGTGTGTTGTGTTGTTGTCTAGGGGGTTGAAAAGATCTTTGTACATTCTTTGTTCTACATTCTCGTGCAAAGTGTCCCGGTCTGTTACAAGAAAAACATGTTATTACACTTGCCTTACCCACAGGATTCGGTGGTACATACGCAGGCTGCCTTGTGGTCAGCGCCTGTATACTTACGGACATCAACTTATCACTTTGCGATTCCCTGTGCCTAGTGATGTTTCTGTCGTGATCAATAGCAGCCTCTCTCAAGCCGGACACTGACAGACCTCGCCAGCACGGTTGCGTGGTCTGAACCCTAGTCTTTAATGTTTCCTTTAAGCCATCCATCAGTACAGATACTGCTACTTCCCGATGGTTTGGGTTGGTCTTAATGTCTTCTATACCAGTGTACTTTGCCATTTCTAATAGTGCCCGGTGAAAATATTCTGTTGCCGTTTCGGACTCCTTTTGCTTAATGGAAAATATTTTATTCCATTTAACAACGGCTGGGAAATACTCTTTTAGCTGAAAATTTATCCTTTTTACATTATCCTTGTTGTACACGTCTGTAAGCGGTACATCTTTATCCAATGCACAATCAGCTAAAAACTGAGTTGCATCAACATTGGAAGGTAAACAAGCTCTTAGCAGTATCTGCCAATCCTTGTTGTTGGGTTCTACAGTGTTACCTAGATCCCTGATGTATTTTTGGCTAGCAACTAAATCCTTCCTGGGGTCAGGAAATTCGGACACTATTGTTCTTAATTCCATTCTGGAAAATGGAGTGTACATGGCAATGTTCCTTATGGGAGTGGCTCCAGACACATCTGTTTTTCCATTGGGAACTGCTATTACCCTTACAGGAGCAATTCTAACAGTCTCTTCCTGTGTAGATTCTACTGCTTGTTGTGGTACAATTGTTTCAGTGTAGTGCATGGTGCCGTACTTACCCGTTGACACGACCTCACCTATCCCTCCGCTAGGGGCTTTCACTAATCTCGTGGGTGTCGCTGTGCCTACTGTGGTCTCTGCTATGGTGGCTGCAAGAGAGAGAGCTGAAATTGTTGCTGAATCGTCTTCTTGATCACACTCCTGAGGAAGGTTCAAAACAGGGTACATCTTGCACGGGTTAATACTTGCATGAGTTATTTGGTTAACATCATTAACATTTACAGTGTTACTAAGAGTTTGTGTTTTACAACCCAGTGCGTTTCTCTCCGCAATCAACTTCTCTCCTGCAATGTATGGTGGAGGAGGAGCTGTGGCAATCAACTTCCTGACTGCCCCAGATCCTGCCGCCAGAGCCAAACCTCTCTGTATCTCACCTTCCTGGTGCCATAACTGTAAATAATCATGATGCTGAATTCGTCTCTTTGCTGATTTTACGAGACATATCCTCCTCCTTAAATTTTGTAACACTTCTGGACTAAAGCTACCTATTCTTGGGAATTTGTCCCTGTCTTGTACAGTCATTCTCTCCCATTCATCACATAAAGATTCAGTGTGAATTCCATATTTTTCACACATTACATATCGTGCCGACCCAACTGGTCGGTTCACAGAATCAACCTGAACCAGGGTTGATCGCCCCCTACCTGAACAAATGGCCCCCATAATCTGCAGGCGTTGCTTATTCCTCCTTGAATATCAAGGCTTTCAGCGAACCCTTACAAACAAACCAAGATGTCCTTGGGCAGGCCGGCGGTGGTGGTTTATCAAGTACCCCACTTACTTCTCGCCCACGTTGGCCAGTACTGCAATCACTGTAACCAGAGCTGCTGTACCCAACCTAGGGCCCCTGTGAACCTTTATTTACTGGAACATATGAGGGTTACCCGCAGGACACTTACTCTTTCCAGTAAAGTTGGGGTTGTTAGATAGTTCCTGAGTGACCAGCGAACTTCCCTTCCAAAAATAAAAAATTACACAAATCACGTCAGAATGTACAGATAGCGTTTGTGACCACTTTACTCTAATGGTATTAGGTCAGATTACTAACTACTGCACACAATAACGTGCGGTCCAATCGTTCAGTATACGAGCACTACTTGTCATGTACTGAAAGATCAATGGAATCTATGTTTCCGGCTGCGATTCCTTCAGCCAGAGCTTATGGCCTATATGGGTTCTGCACCAACACCCCAGGCGTTGTGCCACTGGACTTTTATAGCGGACCTCTTTGTCTATTTTACCTGTTACCTTATGACCTCCTGGTCTTGTTACCTTATGGTCCGCTATACTCTAATGCTCAAATATTATTTAACCAGGGATGCCTCCCTGGCCACCGTATATGTCACTTACACGTATGTCCCTTGACGAGTACCCGGCTTTCCTTTTGGTTCCACCTTAAAGTTATATAAACTTTTGTATACAAAACACACTCACTCAACACAAGTACACTTTTGTTTCTATATCTATTTCTGCGCAGAAATTGTCTTTAGGCCAAAAGTGTTACCAATTAGGAGCAGGATCTGTTAAACTAAATTTCAGATTTTCCAAAAATAGATTTGCGTTATTTACCGTGTCGCGTTATCTACCGCTGTGCGTTACTTCACTTTATCACAACTTGAGCTACGTGGGCGTAACCGGACGCTACGTTGCGTAATGAACGCTGCGTGCGTCTGCCTTTTGGATTGCGTACGCTAGTCTTTGTTAGCGACACGTGTACGCAATGCAAAGGATCCACCGTAACACAATATATTTTTATCAATGTAAATGATCCCTGATCATCTACCGCAATCCACACTGACTGCCTTGTATCTCAGACAAACCGTGTGTTTGTTCTATACTTTAACTATCACCTCTACTATGAAATAACAGCAAATCTCTTTTTAGCACTTTCTATCAACTATAAAATTGGCAAACAGGAATAGTGATATACGAAAATGAAACAGAAATGCAGATATATGTATGCGTGCGTGTATACGCAAGACAGAAGAGAAATAAAACAGTTTTAAAAGACACAAGCGTTTTGTTCTTACTTCCGGTTCCCGGATTCCTTCAGCATTCTTTATCTAAGCGAAGCAGACGCTTATCCCGCCAGCACTATGAGACAACCTCCCACCCTTTGCTGGAGGGATAATGTCTGCTGATCTACCTAGTGCAGATATGAGAAGGATAGGACGAGTCCCCAATTGACAATTCTAAATTCCTTTGTCGTATAACAACCCTTTATGAAGCTAAGAACACTGTACGCTGTTTGCTTAAGAAGTACCGTAATGGTACGCTAGTTGCGTAACGATCGCTCAGCCGTAGGCGAGACGCTCAAGCGTCACGTTCGCTCACGGCCCAGGGATCACAGGACAGAATGATTCGCTATGGCGTAGCGGTTCGCTCGAGACCACGAGGAGATCACCAGCGGCGCAGACGCTCACAACGCTATACCTTTATGATAAAACCTTATACCAATGAAATACAAAGAATACCTTAATGTGAGTACAGGGTGTAAGTGCAACCTTGTGTAACCTGACTAACTACAAAGCTGCTTGAGCGTCACCGACGCTCAAGTGAACACTTAACACTATAGGAAATACACAGATGCTGGTTTAGGTTCCAAAGCCTATTGACTGTATTATATCTAATATACTTGTAAAAGGGGATAACAGTACAAATGATACACTACAATATAACAGAGACTTCCTAACCACAGAACTAAACAATAAATACAAAAAGACAATACTACACTGACCTAAATGCAATACAATACAATACTATCTAATACTAGCCTAGTCTAGGGGAGATATGAGAGAACAGAACAGAGAGAGAGAGAGAGAGAGAGAGAGATGAGATGAGAGAAATTGGCTCACAGAAAGACAATGATAACGGAGAGAAACTTACGCACAAAGGGTATGATCGCCTGCGCCTCGATATCCAGCTCCCGGCTATCAGCAGATAACCGTTGATGAGAGAGTGAGAGCTGGAGGTGGTCGGCCTGCCTATTTATGCCCCACACACAATGCAATCTCCTGGTCCTACAATCCCATTGTCCATTGGCCGAAGGAATTCGGCCCTGTATCATAACAAAAGGTCATAGGGTGATTCATACAGGTGGGCTGTGACGATTTCCAACAGCTCAGGTGGGTGGGAAACTGGGTTTCCCGCCGCATACCTGAGTATGTGTAATTAATAGAAATGGACATAAACTTCTTATGTCCATAACTATTCGCACGAGCGATTAATACGCTCCAAACCAACACCGGAATATTGCTAATTAAATACTCTTCCGATGGGTACCAAACACTGCTGTATGATTCCTGTTAGACCCTTCGTACGATATAAAGAGGGATTCCTCAGCTCTGGGACATTGTATTTTAACCAAACTTTCAGAATCTATCAAAGGGACCATGATCTATAAACTACATTAATTGTGAACATTTGTAACGAATGAGTCGCACGCTACGACTACATAAACTCTACCGTAAATACGCATACCGCGCCTGCGAGTGCACGTTATTGCGGGTATGCGCATCCACGGGAGAGCGCACGCACGCGCAGCGCGGACCAATGTGCGGTGCAAATATGGCAACGTGCATTGAGACATTTTTCTGACTTTGACACTATATATGTGATAAATACCCCTGCCAGAATCCATAAAAAAGCGGGAGAAAAGTCTGCGAAAAAGGGGCGGAGCTATCTCCCTCAGCACACTGGCGCCATTTTCTCTTCACAGTGCAGCTGGAAGACAGCTCCCCAGGCTCTCCCCTGTAGTTTGCAGGCTCAAAGGGTTAAAAAGAGAGGGGGGGCACTAAATTTAGGCGCAATATTGTATATACAAGCAACTATTGGGAAAAATTCACTCAATATAGTGTTAATCCCTAAATTATATAGCGCTCTGGTGTGTGCTGGCATACTCTCTCTCTGTCTCCCCAAAGGGCTGTATGGGGTCCTGTCCTCAGTCAGAGCATTCCCTGTGTGTGTGCGGTGTGTCGGTACGGCTGTGTCGACACATTTGATGAGGAGGCTTATCTGATGGCAGAGCAGATGCCGATAAATGTGATGTGTGCTGTGTGTCGGTACGGCTGTGTCGACATGTGGGATGAGGAAGGTTACGTGGAGGTGGAGCAGAGGCCGATAAATGGGATGTCGCCCCCTGTGGGGCCGACACCAGAGTGGATGGATAGGTGGAAGGTATAAACCGACAGTGTCAACTCCTTACATAAAAGGCTGGATGACGTAACAGCTATGGGACAGCCGGCTTCTCAGCCCGCGCCTGCACAGGCGTTTCAAAGGCCATCAGGGGCTCAAAAACACCCGCTCCCTCAGATGGCAGACACAGATGTCGACACGGAGTCTGACTCCAGTGTCGACGAGGTTGAGACATATACACAATCCACTAGGAACATCCGTTACATGATCCCGGCAATAAAAAATGTGTTACACATTTCTGACATTAACCCAAGTACCACTAAAAAAGGGTTTTATGTTTGGGGAGAAAAAGCAGGCAGTGTTTTGTTCCCCCATCAAATGAGTGAATGAAGTGTGAAAAAGCGTGGGTTCCCCCGATAAGAAACTGGTAATTTCTAAAAAGTTACTGATGGCGTACCCTTTCCCGCCAGAGGATAAGTTACGCTGGGAGATATCCCCTAGGGTGGATAAGGCGCTCACACGTTTGTCAAAAAAGGTGGCACTGCCGTCTTAGGATACGGCCACTTTGAAGGTACCTGCTGATAAAAAGCAGGAGGCTATCCTGAAGTCTGTATTTACACACTCAGGTACTAGACTGAGACCTGCAGATAGTGCTGCTGCAGCGTGGTCTGTAACCCTGTCAAACAGGGATACTATTTTGCGAACATAAGACGTCGTCTTATATATGAGGGATGCACAGAGGGATATTTTGCCGGCTGGCATCCAGAATTAATGCAATGTCCATTCTGTCAGGAGGGTATTAGAGACCCGACACTGGACAGGTGATGCTGACTTTAAAAGGCACATAGAGCCTTATAAGGGTGAGGAATTGTTTGGGGATGGTCTCTGGGACCTCGTATCCACAGCAACAGCTGGGAAGAAATTTTTTTTACCTCAGGTTTCCTCACAGCCTAAGAAAGCACTGTATTATCAGGTACAGTCCTTTCGGCTTCAGAAAAGCAAGCGGGTAAAAGGCGCTTCCTTTCTGCACAGAGACGAGGGAAGAGGGAAAAAGCTGCACTAGTCAGCCAGTTCCCATAATCAAAATTCTTCCCCCGCTTCCTCTGAGTCCACCGCATGACGCGGGGGCTCCACAGGCGTAGCCAGGTACGGTGGGGGGCCGCCTCAAAAATTTCAGCGATCAGTGGGCTCGCTCACAGGTGGATCCCTGGATCCTTCAAGTAGTATCTCAGGGGTACAAGCTGGAATTCGAGGCGTCTCCCCCCCGCCGTTTCCTCAAATCTGCCTTGCTGACAACTCCCTCAGGCAGGGAGGCTGTGCTAGAGGCAATTCACAAGCTGTATTCCCAGCAGGTGATAGTCAAGGTGCCCCTACTTCAACAAGGACGGGGTTACTATTCCACACTGTTTGTGGTACCGAAACCGGACGGTTCGGTGAGACCCATTTTAAATTTGAAATCCTTGAACACATACATAAAAAAATTCAAGTTCAAGATGGAATCGCTCAGGGCGGTTATTGCAAGCCTGGAGGAGGGGGATTACATGGTATCCCTGGACATCAAGGATGCTTACCTACATGTCCCCATTTACCATCCTCACCAGGAGTACCTCAGATTTGTGGTACAGGATTGCCATTACCAATTCCAAACAATGCCGTTTGGACTGTCCACGGCACCGAGAGTCTTTACCAAGGTAATGGCCGAAATGATGATACTCCTTCGAAAAAAGGGAGTTTTAATTATCCCGTACTTGGACGATCTCCTTATAAAGGCGAGGTCCAAGGAGCAGTTGTTGGTCGGAGTAGCACTATCTCGGGAAGTGCTACAACAGCACGGATGGATTCTATACATTCCAAAGTCACAGCTGGTTCCTACCACACGCCTACTGTTCCTGGGGATGGTTCTGGACACAGAACAGAAAAAAGTGTTACTCCCGCAGGAGAAAGCCAAGGAGCTGTCATCTCTAGTCAGAGACCTCCTGAAACCAAAACAGGTATCGGTGCATCACTGCACACGAGTTCTGGGAAAAATGGTAGCTTCTTACGAAGCAAAATTCAATTCGGCAGGTTCCATGCAAGAACCTTTCAGTGGGACCTCTTGGACAAGTGGTCGGGATCGCATCTTCAGATGCATCGGCTGATAACCCTGTCTCCAAGGACCAGGGTATCTCTACTGTGGTGGCTGCAGAGTGCTCATCTTCAAGAGGGCCGCAGATTCGGCATACAGGACTGGGTCCTGGTAACCACGGATGCCAGCCTTCGAGGTTGGGGGGCAGTCACACAGGGAATAAATTTCCAAGGACTTTGGTCAAGTCAGGAGTCGTCCCTACACATAAATATTCTGGAACTGAGGGCCATTTACAATGCCCTAAGTCTGGCAAGGCCTCTGCTTCAAAACCAGCCGGTACTGATCCAATCAGACAACATCACGGCAGTCGCCCATGTAAACCGACAGGGCGGCACAAGAAGCAGGATGGCGATGGCAGAAGCCACAAGGATTCTCCGATGGGCGGAAAATCACGTCTTAGCACTGTCAGCAGTGTTCATTCCGGGAGTGGACAACTGGGAAGCAGACTTCCTCAGCAGACACGACCTACACCCGGGAGAGTGGGGACTTCATCCAGAAGTCTGCCAACTGTTGGTAAACCGTTGGGAAAGGCCACAGGTGGACATGATGGCGTCCCGCCTAAACAAAAAACTAGATATTGCGCCAGGTCAAGGGACCCTCAGGCAATAGCTGTGGATGCTCTAGTGACACCGTGGGTGTACTAGTCGGTTTATGTATTCCCTCCTCTGCCTCTCATACCAAAGGTACTGAGAATAATAAGAAAACGAGGAGTAAGAACGATACTCGTGGTTCCGGATGGGCCAAGAAGAGCTTGGTATCCAGAACTTCAAGAAATGATATCAGAGGACCCATGGCCTCTACCGCTCAGACAGGATCTGCTACAGCGGGGGCCCTGTCTGTTCCAAGACTTACCGCGGCTGCGTTTGACGGCATGGCGGTTGAATTCCGGATCCTAAAGGAAAAGGGCATTCTGGAGGAAGTCATTCCTACGCTGATAAAAGCCAGAAAAGAAGTGACCGCAAACCATTATCACCGTATTTGGCGAAAATATGTTGCGTGGTGTGAGGCCAGGAAGGCCCCAACAGAGGAATTTCAGCTGGATCGTTTTCTGCACTTCCTACAGTCAGGAGTGACTATGGGCCTAAACTTGGGTTCCATTAAGGTCCAGATTTCGGCTCTGTCGATTTTCTTCCGGAAAGAACTGGCTTCACTGCCTGGAGTTCAGACATTTGTAAAGGGAGTGCTACATATTCAGCCTCCTGTGGCACCTTGGGATCTCAACGTGGTGTTGAGTTTCCTAAAATCACATTGGTTTGAGCCACTTAAAACTGTGGATTTGAAATATCTCACGTGGAAAGTGGTCATGTTGTTGGCCTTGGCTTCGGCCAGGCGTGTGTCAGAATGGGCGGCTTTGTCAGGTAAAAGCCCTTATCTGATTTTCCATATGGATAGGGCAGAATTGAGGACTCGTCCCCAGTTTCTCCCTAAGGTGGTATCAGCTTTTCACTTGAACCTACCTATTGTAGTGCCTGCGGCTACTAGGGACTTGGAAGATTCCAAGTTACTGGACGTAGTCAGGGCCTTAAAAAATTATATTTCCGGAACGGCTGGAGTCAGGAAAACTGACTCGCTTTTTATCCTGTAGGCACCCAACAAAATAGGTGCTCCTGCTTCTAAGCAGACTATTGCTCGCTGAATTTGTAGCACAATTCAGCTGGAGCATTCTGCGGCTGGATTGCCGCATCCTAAATCAGTAAAAGCCCATTCCACGAGGAAAGTGGGCTCATCTTGGGCGGCTGCCCGAGGGGTCTCGGCTTTACAACTTTGCCGAGCTGCAACTTGGTCAGGGGCAAACACGTTTGCTAAATTCTACAAATTTGATACCCTGGCTGAGGAGGACCTTGAGTTCTCTCATTCGGTGCTGCAGAGTCATCCGCACTCTCCCGCCCGTTTGGGAGCTTTGGTATAATCCCCATGGTCCTTTCGGAGTTCCCAGCATCCACTAGGACGTTAGAGAAAATAAGATTTTACTCACCGGTAAATCTATTTCTCGTAGTCCGTAGTGGATGCTGGGCGCCCATCCCAAGTGCGGATTGTCTGCAATACTTGTATATAGTTATTGTTAACTAAAGGGTTATTGTTATGAGCCATCTGTTGAGAGGCTCAGTTATGTTTCATACTGTTAACTGGATATGGTATCACGAGTTATACGGTGTGATTGGTGTGGCTGGTATGAGTCTTACCCGGGATTCAAAATCCTTCCTTATTGTGTCAGCTCTTCCGGGCACAGTATCCTAACTGAGGCTTGGAGGAGGGTCATAGTGGGAGGAGCCAGTGCACACCAGGTAGCCTAAAAGCTTTCTTTTAGTTGTGCCCAGTCTCCTGCGGAGCCGCTATTCCCCATGGTCCTTTCGGAGTTCCCAGCATCCACTACGGACTACGAGAAATAGATTTACCGGTGAGTAAAATCTTATTTTTTGCTGCGCGCCCTCGGGGAGTAGGGGGGGGGGGGGAGTGGGCACCAAAGGAAAATTTTGCCCTGGGTGCCACAGGGTCTAGAACCGGCCCAGGTGGCCATGCCCCCAATTCAGTACAGGGGAGGGGGGCGCTGAAACATACCTTGCTCCAGGCACCATGACACCTTGCTACACCCCTGTATGTAGGATACTGTGATCTCAAGCTCCAGTGCGTTGCAGTTACACATCTGCATCAGCTCATCATGTACCAGATAGAATTATTACAGGATGTTTGTACACTATGCGGATGTTATTATTTGATTTTTATGTGAATCTGGAATAAGTGTTTTGACCATTGACTTTTAATCCTCCTGAGATCTTGGAGCTAATATATGAGAGCTTATCTAATGGATTTTTTCATATTAATAGGAATGTCACCAAATATATAGCTGCAAATATCAGCTGCTGTCTTGTTCTAATGCCAAGTAACAGAGGCAGTGGTGCAAGTATACATTTTTTCTTAGTGGTACTGTCAGTAAAAATGGACGTGGTAGGGTAGTGGCTACATGACAAGAGGGGAATAGCCACATTATGCCCCACACCGTAATGCCCCTTACACATTATGCCAAACACTATAATGCCCATTGCACATTATGCCACACACGTAAGGCTTATTACACATTATGCCACACACCGTAATGCCCATTACACATTATACCAGACACGTAACACCCATTACACATTATGCCACACCGTAATGCCCATTAAACATTATGCCACACACTGTAATGCCTTACATATTATACCAAACACCATAATGCCTATTACATATTATGCCACACACAGTTATGTCACTGACATAATTTTATGTCCCACACACAAAAATTCCCCTTATAAATTATGCCCCAGTTGTGGACTGGTGGTACGGAGTACCACCACCATATTTCCTAATGGTACTCCGTACCAACCCGTACCACCCTACTTTCAGCACTGAACAGAAAGGAAAAAGGAACCACGTAGGGTGATGGATACCCTTTAAGACCGCAACAGGCGGGTCACCCCCGGGAGCCATACACGGGTGCTTCCTGGGTGCCCACCTAAGCCCCTTTAACACCTCTGTCAACAGCCTGGCATATTGCCAGGTTGGTGAACCCACTGGTGACACATACAGGATGGCACTTACAGATCAGATGATCTCCAAATGCCGCCCATCCATATAGTGTGAACAGGAATCGGGTCGCATCGACTTGGCAACCCATTCACACCACACAGCGACCAGGGTTAAAACCGTGTTCAACCCTGTTTGTAACCGGGGTTGAAATACCGGGTCACTCGACCCAAGATATTTCCCCTGGGCCCTTACAGCAACCCAGGTTAGGCGAGCTCATGTGCAATATCCTGGGTTAAAAGTAGAGATGTGCGTCGGGCACTTTTCGTGTTTTGGTTCTGGTTCCATCCTCGAGTTTTGGATCTGGATTGGTTTTGCCAAAACCATTCTTTTATGTTTTGGTTTTGGATCTGGATGATTTTTGAAAAAAAACATAAAAACAGCTAAAATCATAGAATTTGGGGGTAATTTTGATAGAGATGAGCGGGTTCGGTTTCTCTGAATCCGAACCCGCCAGAACTTCATGTTTTTTTTCACGGGTCCGAGCGACTCGGATCTTCCCGCCTTGCTCGGTTAACCCGAGCGCGCCCGAACGTCATCATGACGCTGTCGGATTCTCGCGAGGCTCGGATTCTATCGCGAGACTCGGATTCTATATAAGGAGCCGCGCGTCGCCGCCATTTTCACACGTGCATTGAGATTGATAGGGAGAGGACGTGGCTGGCGTCCTCTCCGTTTAGAATTAGAATAGATTAGAGAGACACTTGATTTACTAATTTTGGGGAGCATTAGGAGTACTCAGTAGTGTACAGTGCAGAGTTTTGCTGATAGTGACCAGTGACCACCACTTTTATTTATAATCCGTTCTCTGCCTGAAAAAAGCGATACACAGCACACAGTGACTCAGTCACATACCATATCTGTGTGCACTGCTCAGGCTCAGGCCAGTGTGCTGCATCATCTATATATATTATATATCTGTCTGACTGCTCAGCTCACACAGCTTGTAATTGTGGGGGAGACTGGGGAGCACTACTGCAGTGCCAGTTATAGGTTATAGCAGGAGCCAGGAGTACATAATATTATATTAAAATTAAACAGTGCACACTTTTGCTGCAGGAGTGCCACTGCCAGTGTGACTAGTGACCAGTGACCTGACCACCAGTATATAATATTAGTAGTATACTATCTCTTTATCAACCAGTCTATATTAGCAGCAGACACAGTACAGTGCGGTAGTTCACGGCTGTGGCTACCTCTGTGTCGGCACTCGGCAGCCCGTCCATAATTGTATATACCAGTGACCTAACCGTGGTTTTTTTTTCTTTCTTTATACATACATACTAGTTACGAGTATACTATCTCTTTATCAACCAGTCTATATATTAGCAGCAGACACAGTACAGTGCGGTAGTTCACGGCTGTGGCTACCTCTGTGTCGGCACTCGGCAGCCCGTCCATAATTGTATATACCACCTAACCGTGGTTTTTTTTTCTTTCTTTATACATACATACTAGTTACGAGTATACTATCTCTTTATCAACCAGTCTATATATTAGCAGCAGACACAGTACAGTGCGGTAGTTCACGGCTGTGGCTACCTCTGTGTCGGCACTCGGCAGCCCGTCCATAATTGTATATACCACCTAACCGTGGTTTTTTTTTCTTTCTTTATACATACATACTAGTTACGAGTATACTATCTCTTTATCAACCAGTCTATATATTAGCAGCAGACACAGTACAGTGCGGTAGTTCACGGCTGTGGCTACCTCTGTGTCGGCACTCGGCAGCCCGTCCATAATTGTATATACCACCTAACCGTGGTTTTTTTTTCTTTCTTTATACATACATACTAGTTACGAGTATACTATCTCTTTATCAACCAGTCTATATATTAGCAGCAGACACAGTACAGTGCGGTAGTTCACGACTGTGGCTACCTCTGTGTCGGCACTCGGCAGCCCGTCCATAATTGTATATACCACCTAACCGTGGTTTTTTTTTCTTTCTTTATACATACATACTAGTTACGAGTATACTATCTCTTTATCAACCAGTCTATATATTAGCAGCAGACACAGTACAGTGCGGTAGTTCACGGCTGTGGCTACCTCTGTGTCGGCACTCGGCAGCCCGTCCATAATTGTATATACCACCTAACCGTGGTTTTTTTTTCTTTCTTTATACATACATACTAGTTACGAGTATACTATCTCTTTATCAACCAGTCTATATATTAGCAGCAGACACAGTACAGTGCGGTAGTTCACGGCTGTGGCTACCTCTGTGTCGGCACTCGGCAGCCCGTCCATAATTGTATACTAGTATCCAATCCATCCATCTCCATTGTTTACCTGAGGTGCCTTTTAGTTGTGCCTATTAAAATATGGAGAACAAAAATGTTGAGGTTCCAAAATTAGGGAAAGATCAAGATCCACTTCCACCTCGTGCTGAAGCTGCTGCCACTAGTCATGGCCGAGACGATGAAATGCCAGCAACGTCGTCTGCCAAGGCCGATGCCCAATGGCATAGTACAGAGCATGTCAAAACCAAAACACCAAATATCAGTAAAAAAAGGACTCCAAAACCTAAAATAAAATTGTCGTCGGAGAAGCGTAAACTTGCCAATATGCCATTTACCACACGGAGTGGCAAGGAACGGCTGAGGCCCTGGCCTATGTTCATGGCTAGTGGTTCAGCTTCACATGAGGATGGAAGCACTCAGCCTCTCGCTAGAAAACTGAAAAGACTCAAGCTGGCAAAAGCACCGCAAAGAACTGTGCGTTCTTTGAAATCCCAAATCCACAAGGAGAGTCCAATTGTGTCGGTTGCGATGCCTGACCTTCCCAACACTGGACGTGAAGAGCATGCGCCTTCCACCATTTGCACGCCCCCTGCAAGTGCTGGAAGGAGCACCCGCAGTCCAGTTCCTGATAGTCAGATTGAAGATGTCAGTGTTGAAGTACACCAGGATGAGGAGGATATGGGTGTTGCTGGCGCTGGGGAGGAAATTGACCAGGAGGATTCTGATGGTGAGGTGGTTTGTTTAAGTCAGGCACCCAGGGAGACACCTGTTGTCCGTGGGAGGAATATGGCCGTTGACATGCCAGGTGAAAATACCAAAAAAATCAGCTCTTCGGTGTGGAGGTATTTCACCAGAAATGCGGACAACAGGTGTCAAGCCGTGTGTTCCCTTTGTCAAGCTGTAATAAGTAGGGGTAAGGACGTTAACCACCTCGGAACATCCTCCCTTATACGTCACCTGCAGCGCATTCATAATAAGTCAGTGACAAGTTCAAAAACTTTGGGTGACAGCGGAAGCAGTCCACTGACCAGTAAATCCCTTCCTCTTGTAACCAAGCTCACGCAAACCACCCCACCAACTCCCTCAGTGTCAATTTCCTCCTTCCCCAGGAATGCCAATAGTCCTGCAGGCCATGTCACTGGCAATTCTGACGAGTCCTCTCCTGCCTGGGATTCCTCCGATGCATCCTTGCGTGTAACGCCTACTGCTGCTGGCGCTGCTGTTGTTGCCGCTGGGAGTCGATGGTCATCCCAGAGGGGAAGTCGTAAGCCCACTTGTACTACTTCCAGTAAGCAATTGACTGTTCAACAGTCCTTTGCGAGGAAGATGAAATATCACAGCAGTCATCCTACTGCAAAGCGGATAACTGAGGCCTTGGCATCCTGGGTGGTGAGAAACGTGGTTCCGGTATCCATCATTACTGCAGAGCCAACTAGAGACTTGTTGGAGGTACTGTGTCCCCGGTACCAAATACCATCTAGGTTCCATTTCTCTAGGCAGGCGATACCGAAAATGTACACAGACCTCAGAAAAAGAGTCACCAGTGTCCTAAAAAATGCAGCTGTACCCAATGTCCACTTAACCACGGACATGTGGACAAGTGGAGCAGGGCAGGGTCAGGACTATATGACTGTGACAGCCCACTGGGTAGATGTATGGACTCCCGCCGCAAGAACAGCAGCGGCGGCACCAGTAGCAGCATCTCGCAAACGCCAACTCTTTCCTAGGCAGGCTACGCTTTGTATCACCGCTTTCCAGAATACGCACACAGCTGAAAACCTCTTACGGCAACTGAGGAAGATCATCGCGGAATGGCTTACCCCAATTGGACTCTCCTGTGGATTTGTGGCATCGGACAACGCCAGCAATATTGTGTGTGCATTAAATCTGGGCCAATTCCAGCACGTCCCATGTTTTGCACATACCTTGAATTTGGTGGTGCAGAATTTTTTAAAAAACGACAGGGGCGTGCAAGAGATGCTGTCGGTGGCCAGAAGAATTGCGGGACACTTTCGGCGTACAGGCACCACGTACAGAAAACTGGAGCACCACCAAAAACTACTGAACCTGCCCTGCCATCATCTGAAGCAAGAAGTGGTAACGAGGTGGAATTCAACCCTCTATATGCTTCAGAGGTTGGAGGAGCAGCAAAAGGCCATTCAAGCCTATACAATTGAGCACGATATAGTAGGTGGAATGCACCTGTCTCAAGTGCAGTGGAGAATGATTTCAACGTTGTGCAAGGTTCTGATGCCCTTTGAACTTGCCACACGTGAAGTCAGTTCAGACACTGCCAGCCTGAGTCAGGTCATTCCCCTCATCAGGCTTTTGCAGAAGAAGCTGGAGGCATTGAAGGAGGAGCTAACACGGAGCGATTCCGCTAGGCATGTGGGACTTGTGGATGCAGCCCTTAATTCGCTTAACAAGGATTCACGGGTGGTCAATCTGTTGAAATCAGAGCACTACATTTTGGCCACCGTGCTCGATCCTAGATTTAAAGCCTACCTTGGATCTCTCTTTCCGGCAGACACAGGTCTGCTGGGGTTGAAAGACCTGCTGGTGACAAAATTGTCAAGTCAAGCGGAACGCGACCTGTCAACATCTCCTCCTTCACATTCTCCCGCAACTGGGGGTGCGAGGAAAAGGCTCAGAATTCCGAGCCCTCCCGCTGGCGGTGATGCAGGGCAGTCTGGAGCGACTGCTGATGCTGACATCTGGTCCGGACTGAAGGACCTGACAACGATTACGGACATGTCGTCTACTGTCACTGCATATGATTCTCTCAACATTGATAGAATGGTGGAGGATTATATGAGTGACCGCATCCAAGTAGGCACGTCACACAGTCCGTACTTATACTGGCAGGAAAAAGAGGCAATTTGGAGGCCCTTGCACAAACTGGCTTTATTCTACCTAAGTTGCCCTCCCACAAGTGTGTACTCCGAAAGAGTGTTTAGTGCCGCCGCTCACCTTGTCAGCAATCGGCGTACGAGGTTACATCCAGAAAATGTGGAGAAGATGATGTTCATTAAAATGAATTATAATCAATTCCTCCGCGGAGACATTGACCAGCAGCAATTGCCTCCACAAAGTACACAGGGAGCTGAGATGGTGGATTCCAGTGGGGACGAATTGATAATCTGTGAGGAGGGGGATGTACACGGTGATATATCGGAGGGTGAAGATGAGGTGGACATCTTGCCTCTGTAGAGCCAGTTTGTGCAAGGAGAGATTAATTGCTTCTTTTTTGGGGGGGGGTCCAAACCAACCCGTCATATCAGTCACAGTCGTGTGGCAGACCCTGTCACTGAAATGATGGGTTGGTTAAAGTGTGCATGTCCTGTTTTGTTTATACAACATAAGGGTGGGTGGGAGGGCCCAAGGACAATTCCATCTTGCACCTCTTTTTTCTTTTCTTTTTCTTTGCATCATGTGCTGATTGGGGAGGGTTTTTTGGAAGGGACATCCTGCGTGACACTGCAGTGCCACTCCTAGATGGGCCCGGTGTTTGTGTCGGCCACTAGGGTCGCTAATCTTACTCACACAGCTACCTCATTGCGCCTCTTTTTTTCTTTGCGTCATGTGCTGTTTGGGGAGGGTTTTTTGGAAGGGACATCCTGCGTGACACTGCAGTGCCACTCCTAGATGGGCCCGGTGTTTGTGTCGGCCACTAGGGTCGCTTATCTTACTCACACAGCGACCTCGGTGCAAATTTTAGGACTAAAAATAATATTGTGAGGTGTGAGGTATTCAGAATAGACTGAAAATGAGTGTAAATTATGGTTTTTGAGGTTAATAATACTTTGGGATCAAAATGACCCCCAAATTCTATGATTTAAGCTGTTTTTTAGTGTTTTTGGAAAAAAACACCCGAATCCAAAACACACCCGAATCCGACAAAAAAAATTCGGTGAGGTTTTGCCAAAACGCGTTCGAACCCAAAACACGGCCGCGGAACCGAACCCAAAACCAAAACACAAAACCCGAAAAATTTCAGGCGCTCATCTCTAAATTTTGATCCTACGGTATTATTAACATCAATAGCATTCATTTCCACTCATTTCCAGTCTATTCTGAACACCTCACACCTCCCAATATTGTTTTTAGGCCAAAAGGTTGCACCGAGGTGGCTGGATGACTAAGCTAAGCGACACAAGTGTGCGGCACAAACACCTGGCCCATCTAGGAATGGCACTGCAGTTGCAGACAGGATGGCACTTAAAAAAAACTAGACCCCAAACAGCACATCATGCAAAGAAGTAAAAGAGGTGCAATGAGGTAGCTGTATGACTAAGCTAAGCGACACAAGTGTGCGGCACAAACCACATGGGATGTGCTGGAATTTGCCCAGATGTAATACACGACAATATTGGTGGCACAGGAGAGCGTACCCCTAAACCACATACACACATGGCGAAGCCTGTAAAATTAATTTGGATAATAACAACCCTTTTATTTGGAGCTATTATAATAATATGCAGCACAGGCGAGCGTACCCCCACACCACACAGTGCAAACCCTGCAAAAATGATGTTTGGATTAAATGTTAATAACCCCTTTATTTGGAGTAATTAATATACAGCACAGGACACTACCACTGGTCTGATGTAGGAAAACACAGCGACACTTTAAGGGACTTATTATACAGCAGCACTGGACATATACAGCAGCACAGGGACACCACCACTGTGACTGGTGCAGGATAACACAGCACCATTGCAATGGACTGGACTTATATAGCAGCACTGGACATATGGAAGCAGAGGACACAATCACTATGACTGGACTGATGCAGCACAATACACGACCACTGAAATGATGCAGGACACTGAGGACGGAGACACGTCCTCTCTCTACACTCTCCAATGCTGGAGTGAAAATTTTTATAGAGTGAGTGCAGCTCAAAGAAAGTCCTACAATCATGAATGGGAGTAATAAGTGTGGATGAGAGACGAAGATCTTGTGTAGAGCAGAGAGGTTTGGTTGAGTTATATTTTGAGATGAGTGAAGAGATGTATGTTGGCGCAGTATGTAAGCAAAAGTATTTTTTATTGAATATGGTAGAAAACTGATAACCAATGGAGGGACTGACAGAGCGGATCAGCAGATCAGGAACATTTAGCAAGGAAGATTAGCTTTGTAGCTGTATTCAGAACGGATTGTAGTGGTAAGACTCTATTATTGGTAAGACTAGTAAGAAGACTATTGCAATAATTAATGCAGGAGATACTGAGAGCATGGATTAGAGTTTGTGCCATGTCTTGTGTAAGATATGGTCGTATTTTTTATATGTTTTTAGATGTTGGTAACATGATTTTGAGACAGATTTAATGTGGGGATCAAAGGACAGTTCAGAGTCAATATAGACACCTAGGCAGTGATCTTGTGGGGTGGGGCTGACTGTCAAGTCATTAACAATGATGGAGATATCAGGTTGGTAACTACTATTAGTTGGTGAAAATATAATTCATTCTATTTTGGAAATTATAAGATTTTAAACCTACCGGTAAATCTTTTTCTCATAGTCCGTAGAGGATGCTGGGACTCCGTAAGGACCATGGGGATAGACGGGCTCCGCAGGAGACATGGGCACTCTAAGAAAGACTTTGACTCTGGGTGTGCACTGGCTCCTCCCTTTATGCCCCTCCTCCAGACCTCAGTTAGAGAAACTGTGCCCAGAGGAGATGGACAGTACGAGGAAAGGATTTTAGTTAATCCAAGGGCAAGATTCATACCAGCCTTACCAATCACACCGTATTATTGGTAAGACTAGTAAGAAGACTATTGCAATAATTAATGCAGGAGATACTGAGAGCATGGATTAGAGTTTGTGCCATGTCTTGTGTAAGATATGGTCGTATTTTTTATATGTTTTTAGATGTAGGTAACATGATTTTGAGACAGATTTAATGTGGGGATCAAAGGACAGTTCAGAGTCAATATAGACACCTAGGCAGTGATCTTGTGGGGTGGGGTTGACTGTCAAGTCATTAACAATGATGGAGATATCAGGTTGGTAACTACTATTAGTTGGTGAAAATATAATTCATTCTATTTTGGAAATTATAAGATTTTAAACCTACCGGTAAATCTTTTTCTCATAGTCCGTAGAGGATGCTGGGATTCCGTAAGGACCATGGGGATAGACGGGCTCCGCAGGAGACATGGGCACTCTAAGAAAGACTTTGACTCTGGGTGTGCACTGGCTCCTCCCTTTATGCCCCTCCTCCAGACCTCAGTTAGAGAAACTGTGCCCAGAGGAGATGGACAGTACGAGGAAAGGATTTTAGTTAATCCAAGGGCAAGATTCATACCAGCCTTACCAATCACACCGTATAACCTGTGTTAAACTAACCAGTTAACAGTATGAAAAACAACATAGTTTCGGTCCAAAACCGATGAAACTATAATATAACCCTTATTTAAGCAATAACTATATACAAGTCGTGCAGAAGTAGTCCGCACTTGGGACGGGCGCCCAGCATCCTCTACGGACTACGAGAAAAAGATTTACCGGTAGGTTTAAAATCTTATTTTCTCTAACGTCCTAGAGGATGCTGGGACTCCGTAAGGACCATGGGGATTATACCAAAGCTCCCAAATGGGCGGGAGAGTGCGGATGACTCTGCAGCACCGATTGAGCAAACAGGAGGTCCTCCTCAGCCAGGGTATCAAACTTATAGAACTTTGCAAAGGTGTTTTACCCCGACCAAGTAGCAGCTCGGCACAGCTGTAGTGCCGAAACCCCTCGGGCAGCCGCCCAAGAAGAGCCCACCTTCCTAGTGGAATGGGCCCTAACCGATTTTGGTAATGGCAATCCTGCCGTAGAATGCGCCTGCTGAATCGTGTTACAGATCCAGCGAGCAATAGTCTGCTTTGAAGCAGGAACGCCAACCTTGTTGGCTGCATACAGGAAAAATAGTGCTTCTGTTTTTCGGACTCTAGCCGTTCTGGCCACGTAAATTTTCAAAGCCCTGACCACATCCAGGGACTCGGAATCCTCCAAGTCAAGAGTAGCCACAGGCACCACAATAGGTTGATTCATATGAAAGTATGAAACCACTTTAGGTAGGAATTGAGGACGAGTCTGCATTTCCACCCTATCCACATGAAAAACCAGATAGGGGCTTTTATGTGATAAAGCCGCCAATTCCGAGACTCGCCAAGCCGAAGCCAAGGCTAGCAACATGACCACCTTCCAAGTGAGATATTTTAACTCCACCATTTTGAGTGGTTCAAACCAATGTGACTTAAGGAAACTTAACACCATGTTAAGGTCCCAAGGTGCCACCGGAGGTACAAAAGGAGGCTGAATATGCAGTACTCCCTTTACAAAAGTCTGTACTTCCGGTAGAGAGGCAAATTCCTTTTGAAAGAAAATGGATAAGGCCGAAATCTGAACTTTTATGGAGCCTAATTTTAGGCCCAAATTCACTCCAGTTTGCAGGAAGTGAAGGAGACGACCCAGATGGAATTCCTCCGTAGGAGCATTCCTGGCCTCACACCAAGAAACATATTTTCTCCATATTCGGTGATAATGTTTTGATGTCACGTTCTTCCTAGCCTTTATTAGCGTAGGAATTACCTCATCCGGAATACCTTTTTCCACGGATCTTCTGTGAGCAATTCCTGTAGATCCGGATACCAAGACCTTCGTGGCCAATCTGGAACAATGAGGATTGTTCTCACTCTTCGCTGTCTTATTATTCTCAACACCTTGGGTATGAGAGGAAAGACATAGACCGACCGAAACACCCATGGTGTCACCAGGGCGTCCACAGCTATCGCCTGAGGATCTCTTGACCTGGCGCAATACCTTTTTAATTTTGTGTTGAGACGGGACGCCATCATGTCTATTTTGGGGCAGGTCGTGTCTGCTGAGGAAGTCTGCTTCCCAGTTGTCTACTCCCGGAATGAACACTGCTGACAGTGCGCTTACATGACTTTCCGCCCAGCGAAGAATCCTGGTGGCTTCCGCCATTGCCACCCTGCTCCTTGTGCCGCATTGATGGTTTACATGAGCTACTGCGGTGACATTGTCGACTGAATCAGAACTGGTTTGTCGCAAAGTAATGCCTCCGCTTGACGTAGGGCGTTGTATATGGCCCTCAACCCTAGGATGTTGATGTGGAGACAAGTCTCTAGACTCGACCAAAGCCCTTGGAAATTTCTTCCCTGTGTGACTGCTCCCCAACCTCGGAGACTTGCGTCTGTGGTCACCAGGATCCAGTCCTGAATGCCGAACCTGCGACCCTCTAGGAGGTGAGCACTCTGCAGCCACCACAGGAGAGTCACCCTGGTTCTGGGGGACAGGGTGATCCTCTGATGCATCTGTAGATGTGACCCGGACCACTTGTCCAGTAGGTCCCATTGGAAGGTCCTCGCATGGAACCTGCCGAAGGGAATGGCTTCGTACGATGCCACCTTTTTCCCCAGGACTCGAGTGCAGTGATGCACTGACACCTGTTTTGGCTTCAATAGGTTCCTGACCAGAGTCATGAGCTCCTGAGCTTTTTCCCTTGGAAGAAAAACCTTCTTCTGGTCTGTGTCCAGAATCAAGCCCAAGAAGGTCAGACACGTCGTAGGAACCAACTGTGACTTCGGGATATTGAGAATCCAGCCGTATTGCTGTAACACCTTCAAAGACAGACACGCTGTCCAGTAACTTCTCCCGAGATCTCGCTTTTATGAGGAGATCGTCCAAGTATGGGATAATTGTGACCCCTCGCTTGCGCAGGAGCACCATCATTTCCGCCATTATCTTGGTGAAAATCCTCGGGGCCGTTGAAAGCCCAAACGGCAACGTCTGAAATTGGTAATGACAATCCTGTACAGTAAATCTCAGGAACGCCTGATGAGGAGGAAATATTGGAACATGGAGGTATGCATCCTTTATGTCCAGGGACACCATAAAATTCCCCCCTTCCAGGCTGGCGATGACCGCCCTGAGCGATTCCATCTTGAACTTTAACTTTTCTCAAGTATAAGTTCAGGGATTTTAAATTCAAACCACAAACAGGGTTGAGTAATAACCCTTTCCTTGCTGCAGTAGAGGAACCTTGACCACTACCTGTTGAAGATACAATTTTTGTATTGCATTCAACACTAACTCCCTCTCTGAGGGAGCCGCAGGTAGAGCCGATTTGAAAAACCGGCGAGGAGGCACCTCTTCGAATTCCAGCTTGTATCCCTGAGAAACAATTTCTATTGCCCAGGGATCCACCTGTGAATGAACCCAGATGTGGCTGAAAAGTCGAAGACGTGCCCCCACTTGAGCGGACTCCCCCAGGGAAGCCCCAGCGTCATGCGGTGGATTTTGCAGAGGCAGGGGAGGACTTCTGTTCCTGGGAACTAGCTGTGTGCAGCTTTTTTCCTCTGCCCTTACCTCTGGCAAGAAAGGACGATCCTCGTACTCTTGCTTTTATTCGAACGAAAGGACTGCATTTGATAATGAGGCGCTTTCTTAGGCTGTGAGGGAATATAAGGCAAAAAATTCGATTTACCTGCCGTAGCTGTGGAGACGAAGTCCGAGAGGCCTTCTCCAAATAACTCCTCACCTTTGTAAGGCAAAGACTCCATATGCCTCTTTGAGTCGGCATCACCCGTCCACTGTCGGGTCCATAAGACTCGCCTAGTAGAAACAGACATAGCGTTTATTCTGGAACTTACTAAACAAATGTCTCTTTGAGCATCCCTCATATAGAACGCAGCATCTTTTATATGCCCTAGGGTCATTAAAATGGTATCCTTATCTAGGGTCTCAATTTCCGTAGATAAGGAGTCTTTCCATGCTGCGACAGCACTACAAACCCAGGCCGACGCCATTGCCGGTCTAAGAATTGTACCTGAATGTGTGTAAATGTACTTCATGGTAACCTCCTGTCTGCGATCAGCAGCATCCTTGAGGGAAGCCGTATCTTGGGATGGCAGCGCTATCTTTTTTGATAAACATGTTAATGCCTTGTCCACCTTAGGAGAAGATTCCCATCGTATCCTATCCATTTGCGGGAAAGGATACGCCATAAGAATCCTTTTGGGGGGGGGGGGGGGGCGTGGCCTGGAGGCTGAAGGAGAAGGCAGCACTTTACATGAGCTATCAGGGATCTGAGAGTTTAAATATATAAAAAGAGCCTTCCCATATAATATCTCATACCCTGGACCCTCTGGCTACTGCACTGGACTAGCATTAAAGCAGGGAAGTAGTGCTGCGGAGTCGGGGAGCCGGTATCCTGGCTCCCGCGGATTGCGGCCTACTCCTTGCTCAGAAGCCGGGGCCTCAATTTAAACATATACCCACGAGCCGTGCGGTTGCCCTCCCGGGACGTTCGAGAGGCCCGCCTGGACCCTGCTCCTGCTGGGACCCCCACTGCAACCTGCCCAGTGCCCCTTGCCGAACTACGGGGGTGCTCCGGGCCCGGATCGGGGACAAGCCGCGCGCTCCGTGACACGAGCGGCGGCCATCTTGGGTGCCGCACACGGAGAGAAAGCACAGCCGCAGCGAGGAGGAGACGTCGGGCGGCCCCCGGGTGAGTGAGACTTGCGGGCACGGCTCGGACGAGCCAACAGCACTCCTCTCTCCCCTCCCCGTGGACCCTTACCGGGCGCCCGCAGCCGGACCTGCCTGCACCCTGCCCCTAGCTGGGACATCATCACTGACATCTCTGCATAGGTCCAGCAGTCCTTGCTGGCTGGCGGGGGAGATCCGGGACCGGATCGAAGCCGTGCAGCGCGCCTCGGAACGCGGGCGGCGGCCATCTTGCGGAGGACGAGCGGGTGGAGGCGAGGCGGCGGTGACCCGGAGGAGACGTTGGGCGGCCTTAGGCGGTAAGAGACTACAGCATTGGCCTCAAGGAGGTGAATATATCTCTCCCCCCCCGGGTGCTTTTGTCTGATACCAGCGGCGCACTGCTGCCGAGGACCGCGGGCCTGGCCGTGGCTCCCCCCCCCCCCCCCCCCCCCCGCTTGCTAGAGAGGTAGAAAGAAGCAAACATACCAGACGTCCCCCCCGGTCCATCTGAGGTCTGGGATTAGCTGGGCGGCTCCAGGAGATACAGACCCCCCTGATTCACCCTACCACACCAGCTTCTCTGCAGATATCTGAGAGACCTGAGCGTCCTGGCCCCTCTGCGAGATCACATACGGCTGTAGGTGGCTCATTGGATAGTACGGGTGGTCACCGGGGGAGTCCTACGATCTGCGGGTGCCCCACGTTGGACCTGGAAGCCGTGGGAAAGAGGCCCAGACAGGCGCAGCGGTGGAGGCGAACACGATTGACAGGGTCATCCAACTGCACATTGAAACACCCAGAACCTTCTATCTCCAAGTTATAATTTTCCTCCGGAGATCCCTGGGCTGGATCTAAACCCTTTACAACCGGTGGCCCGATCCCGATGGTACCTAGGGGGCCGGAGGTGCGGGACTGGAGTTCCCCCCAAGGCTTCGTGTGCATACAGAAGAAGATGTCTAGTCGCTTAGCCCTGCTGGCCCTGCTCATGCCAATGTAAAACAAGCAGTTTCTTCTACCCATGCCAATATCTTCGTGACATCTCGATGATCTCGGAGACAGCGGAGCCTCCGAATTTTCCTATTTAAGTGATCGGAACCGTCGACCTATTTCTCTTAGGCATTAGTATGCCTGCCAGACGCAACAAGCCATCAAAGCCCGCACAGCAGCTTTCATTTTTCAAATCATCTACAAGGATGTCGGGCTCTAAAACCACCGGACCCTCCACGACAGATACGATCCCGCAAACCCCCCCCTCCCTGGAGGTGCCCCCTTCCACACCCAAAGCTGCCACAAGCCTGGACAATGTCAAAGATGGAGACGCTCTAACTGTGGGCACGATGAAACTACTTCTGTCTCGCTTCAAGGAGGACGTGGCAGCGGAATTTCGCACCACATTAACGGCGTGTCAACAATCCATAGATGACCTAGGTGGCCGCACTGACCATCTGGAAACTAAAATGGAGGAGGTCGTGGGATCCCATAACAACCTGCTAGACGCCCATGACGCTTTGGAAGCAGAGGTAAAGCTTTTGCGGAACAAAGTCACAGATCTGGAGGACAGATCGCGTCGAAGCAATCTTAAATTGCGTGGAGTCCCCGAGTCTGTGTCACATAGCAGTTTACACGACTATGCCGTGGCCCTATTTAAAGCTCTATTACCCCAGTCCCCTTCGGCAGATCTCCTCATCGACCGAATACATCGACTACCAAAGGCTAGAGCAGCACCAGGGGACGCGCCTAGAGATGTCCTAATGAAAATGCACTACTTCCACGTGAAGGAGGCCTTGCTAAAAGCATCCAGACCAACGTCAGACACATCTTCAGCCCTTAAAGGCCTTCAACTTTTCGGAGATTTGTCCGCAGCCACCCTATATAAACGGCGTTCCTTTCACTCTATCACGACAGCTCTCAGGAAGGCGGATATCCCTTATCGCTGGGGTTTCCCCACCAAGCTGCTGATTCACCGAGATGGCTCCACTGTCTCTATTTCTACCGCAGATGAAGGAGCAAAGCTGCTCAAATCCTGGAACATTGTAGAACCCTCTGCGGACTCCTCACCCCGTCGACTCCAGCAGGACTGGTCTTCGGTGAAGTGAGGCGGCCTGCGCGGGATCGGAAAGCTCCCAAATATGCTACCTCTCTACTCCTCTCTGATGGCTCTCCGGTTATGATGATGGTATTGCCAGCTTTACCTCTACCCTTATCCGGGGGAACGTTATGGGCCGGGAGAGGCATTGAATGCAGCGGGCGATCAGTCCGTGTTTCAGAAGTATTCTTAGATTTGTATACTGTATTTTACTGGCTGCCTAGTTTGTTCTTTTCTCTTTCTTATAAGCGAGGTGTATGGAGCTTCCCTGGACATGGCGGACCCCTACCAAAATTAATCTGTTGATATAACCCAGGTACTCGATATGTAGGGCGAGCCGCTGGAGAGTCCCTAATGATTCTATTGATTTCATTGTTGGTTTCTATGCCCTGATTCCAGGTTGGACTGTTTTTGTTATGCATTTTATGTTCTTTATGTTCTATTTACTAACATGGGTATTTACATGCCCTAATAGTATCGAGATGTTCATGTGTTCTGCATAGTTTACAGTATAAATGTATGGCAATGGGTAGGTGCTATGCCACTAACCCCCCCTCTAGACTACACAGCCACCTTATTATGGCGACTGGTTATGATCTCACGAGAGATCAATTCAGTTTTGTTTTTCTAATTTTTTTTCTGTCTTCCTTCCTGTTCCCAGATATGTCCCCCCCCCCCTTTCAGGTATATCAGTTTGAACACGGAAATTGCTCAAAGGAATTATCAGTCTTAGTGGCAATAGATTATGGTTAATATAATCTCTATTAATGCCAAAGGGCTCAATTCTCCCCATAAACGAAGAGTAGCCTTGAACTTTTTTCATAAACTCAAGGCACAGGTGGTGGCAGTACAAGAGACCCACTTTCAGAGTCAAAACCCCCCCTCCTTCACTAATTCACGCTATCCCCACTGTTATATGGCAAACGGACCCGCCAAGAAAGCTGGCGTGGCTCTTCTTATAGCACAACACTGTTCGTTTGTTCTGTCCGATAAATATGAGGACCCAGACGGGAGATATTTAATCTTAGTGGGCAAATTGGATAATGTAGAAACCACCTTGGTCTCGTGCTATGCACCTAATGCCAAACAAATTCCGTTTCTTAGAACCTTCTGTAGAACTCTTAAGGAACATACTAAGGTAGCCCTTTTGATTTTAGGTGACTTTAATATGGTACTGGACCCTACTGTTGACCGCTCCCGTCCGACCCGGACCCTCCGTAGCAGTCCACCCCAGGAACCCACAGGCAAATTTGGTCAACTGCTAGCTGAGTACGCACTGTATGACGTTTGGAGGGCTAAACATCCGACAGAACGGGATTATACTTTCTATTCTCACGTACATAGTTCGTACTCACGAATAGACTTAGCACTAGCAGATAAATGGACACTAGCGGCTATTAGCAAGATAGACATATTACCCATGTCCTGGTCGGATCACTCACCGCTTATGGTTGTTTGGGATACCAGTAAAAGGGTGGTCCCTCATGCCCCCTGGCGAATGGGCCAATATTTGCTGACCCACCCTGAGGCTCTTCAGGCCATCCAGCAATCTCTGGATTTATATCTGTCCACTAACTGCCCCGGGGACACATCCGTCTTCACCCATTGGTGTTCTCTGAAAGCCGTGATTAGAGGTTCTGCAATTCAAAGTGCGGCTAGACTTAAACGCGATTATAGGAAGAGACAAGCCTCGGCCGAAAGAGAGGCCGCCCGGTTAGAAGCTGCACATAAAATTAGCCCCGATAATAAATCTCTTTATAAACAACTTCTCAGTGCCCGTGACAAAGTAAACTCCTTTGCCCTAACCGAAGTTCACCGCAACCTGCAGCGGCTAAATAAAAAATATTATAGGCTGGGTAATAGGGCGGGACGGTTATTGGCGCGTAAATTGAGAGGGCGTAGAGCCAAGGAACGCATACATGCGATTCATACATCTTCTGGAGTCAAAGTAACTGATCCGGTAGAGATAGCAAATGCGTTTGCTGATTATTACTCGCAGCTGTACAACCTAAGAGATGACTCTGGTACCCCTCAGCCCACCCTGGCAGACATTACCGGATTCTTGGACGGGTTGTCGCTCCCCAACATAGACTCCCAGACCCGCAAATCCCTTAATATTCCCTGGTCACTCGACGAAGTCGAAGCAGCCATTGACTCCTGTCCTGTAAATAAAGCCCCCGGCACGGATGGGTACCCCTCCAGCTTCTACAAAACATTCAAATCTACCCTTGTCCCACTCTTAAAGTCAGTCTATAATGAAGCCACTGACTCCACATGTTTCCCGAAAGAGATGTTAGAGGCTCGAATAGTTACCATCCCTAAGCCAGGAAAATCCCCTACGGTGGTTCAGAATTACCGCCCAATAGCATTGCTGAACACCGACCTTAAATTGTTCGCCAAAATGGTTGCAAATAGGATCTCCCCTCTCCTGCCTAGTTTGATTAACCCGGATCAGGTGGGTTTTGTTCTAGGCAGGCAAGCGTCAGATAACACACGTAGGGTTATTAACCTGATTGACCGCTGCCAGGCCCTGGGCGAACCTCTCTTGCTTCTTTCCCTGGATGCAGAAAAAGCATTCGATAGGCTCCATTGGGATTATTTGAGGGTTACCCTAGGTCATTTTGGATTTGCGGGTAGGATACTAGACTCTATCTTTGCCTTGTACTCCTCCCCTTCGGCTTCGGTTTTCACCAATGGGTGCAGCTCCTCTATATTTAATATTACTAATGGGACCCGGCAGGGATGCCCACTATCACCCCTTATCTTTGTACTAGCTGTGGAACCGCTGGCAGAACGAATCAGGGTGTCAGACTCAATTGTGGGTCCAGAGGTGGGAGGGACACCACATAAAATATGTCTTTTTGCAGATGATATTCTGGTATGTCTTAGAGAGCCCGAAACGTCCCTACCCCATTTACATTCTCTTTTAAACTCTTATGCAGCGGTCTCTTACTACAAACTGAACGCTACTAAGACTGAGGCCCTACCCTTAAATATTTCTGACAGCGCTCTTAGTCGTCTAAAGAATGACTATAAATATGCGTGGCAACTTAGATCGCTTAAATATCTGGGTGTTCACCTATCTAGAGGGCGGGACTTAATGGGGTGCAACTATGACCCGCTTTTTCGCGCATTTGAATTGTTAATTAAAGATTGGATGATGCAGGAGGTCTCCTGGGTCGGACGGGTGGCGGCAGCAAAGATGGTCCTTTTACCAAAATTGATGTACCTCTTTCGTACCATCCCTAGGGTTTTCCCTAAAGACGTTTGTAATAGATTCAATCGTCTATTGACTAAATATATATGGGGGGGCTTAAAGCCGAAAGTAGCGAAATCCACGTTGACTGCGTCAAAAGGTGACGGGGGAGTAGCATATCCAGACTTGGAAAGATACCACATCGCCTGTCTGCTCACCCAAGTTAGAGATTGGTTCACCCAGGGCAATGTTAAACCGTGGGTATCCCTGGAACAAGACGCAATATCCCCCTACACACTATCGGATCTGTTATGGCTGCCCTTCAAATCAATCCCAGCCAGAGTTGCCGAGTGCCCAGCAGTTCACGCAACTTTACTGGCATGGAAGGAAGTATCAAAGTCTCTCCCTCCTGGTGCTTTGCCCTCCCCCAAGCTATCCCTCCACGCTATAGCCCTACTGATCCCAGATTTGCAATTACACCACTGGCGAACCTTGGGTCTCAACACTCTGAAAGATGTCCTCCGAGATGGTGCCTTAGTCCCCTTCTCCCTACTCCAAGATCAATTTCAGGTACCCAAACAAGACTTTCATAAATATCTACAATTAAGGCATTGGCTTCAGAGTTGCTCTCCAAGTCGGGCCCCACATACTGATCCCCCTAAAATACTGATGTCACTCCTAATACCCAGAGGCAACAGGGGAGGCATTTCCAGATGGTATCAGCATATTGTAACCGAGTCTCATCATGGGGTCTTCCCTGCACAGACTAAATGGGAAAGAGACCTCCCAGCAGTCTTTACGGAGGATATCTGGAAATATATCTTTAAATCTTGTTTTAGAATTTCTAAATGTGTAAATCATTGTGAAATGTATTATAAACTGGTCCATAGGGTATATTTAACACCGGACCGTTTACACAAAATCTGGCCTGATGTCTCCGCTAGTTGCTGGAGAAACTGTGGGATGGTGGGCGATATTTTACACATTTTTTGGTTATGCCCGGTAATCCGGGCACTGTGGAGTGAAGTGTTCCTTTTCATTTCCCATATATTGGGAATGGTCCTTGTGCCTGACCCCCTCTTAGCACTCTTTCACTATTATGGGAAGGAGATGTCCAGCAGTGACAGATATATTCTAGGACATATCCTCATAGCTTCTAAAGCCGCCATTGCCTCCAAATGGAAGTCTGCGGTCATCCCCAATATTTCAATGATAGAAAATAGCGTCCATCAACATTATGTGTTTGAGACAGCAGAGGGCAACTGTGCTCCAGGAAGTTCCTCTATTAGTAAGAAATGGATTAAATGGTCCCTATATAAAGAGAGTTTAGGCCAGAAGGAGGCATACAGAGCTCCAGCAGACATTCCAGACCTCTCTGTGCTTTGTTCCCCAGTACACACCTGACACTGATTTACTAAGTGATGCAGACCTCCTACTTTTCACTATACTAACATTCCATTGATGTATTACGATATCCCTGATACGTACCTTCCCCTCCCCCATGTCTTTATTAGTTCTGTTTTGTATGTATCTCCCCCCCCCTCCTCCTGTTTTTTATTAACCGATTTAATTGTATATGTACATGTAATCTGTTTGAAAACTCAATAAAAATTTAATATTAAAAAAAAAGAATCCTTTTGGGAATCTGCAGCCTCTTGTCTGGAGATTCCCAAGCCTTTTCGCACAGCTCGCTCAGCTCATACGAGGATGGAAAAGTGACCTCAGGCTTTTTCTCTTTATACATGTGTACCCTCTTGTCAGGGACAGGGGGTTCCTCTGTGATATGCAAAACATCTTTTATTGCAATAATCATATATCGAATGCCCTTAGCCACTTTTGGCTGTAATTTTGCCTCCTCATAGTCGACACTGGAGTCTGAATCCGTGTCAGTATCTGTGTCCATTATTTGGGACAATGTGCGCTTCTGAGACCCGGAAGGTCCCGGTGACACAGGGACAGGCATGGTCTGACTACCTGACTGTTCCCTAACCTCAGCCTTGTCTAATCTCTTGTGTAATAAATTTACACTAGCACTCAAGACATTCCACATCTCCATCCAGTCCGGTGTCGGCGCTGCCGACGGAGATCTGACATTCATACTCTCCCCCTCCTCCTTAGGTGAGCCTTCCACTTCATACATGTCGACACACGCGTACCGACACACCCCACACACACAGGGAAGCTCTTATCTGAAGACAGTTCCCCACCAGGCCCTTTGGAGAGACAGAGAGAGAGTATGCCAGCACACACCCCAGCGCTATATAACCCAGGCAAAACACAGAATGTTTCCCCAGTAGCGCTGAAATAACTTGTTTTTCGCCAATTATGTGCCCCCCCCCCCTCTTGAAGAACCCACTGTCACCTCAGTAAGCAGGGGAGAGTCCGGGGAGCTTCCTCTCAGCGCTGTGCTGTGGAGAAAAATGGCGCTGGTGAGTGCTGAGGAAGAAGCCCCGCCCCCTCGGCGGCGGGCTTCTGCCCCGCTCAAATTATTCAAAAACATGGCGGGAGCTCTTTATATACATGTACAGTGCCCAGCTGTACATGTATATATGTGTTTATGCCATAATAGAGGTTTATATTGCTGCCCAGGGCGCCCCCCCTCCGCCCTGCACCCTTACAGTGACCGGAGTGTTTGAGGTGTATGGGAGCAATGGCGCACAGCTGCAGTGCTGTGCGTTACCTCAGTGAAGATCACGAAGTCTTCTGCCGCCTTTGAAGCCTTCTTTCTTCTCATACTCACCCGGCTTCTATCTTCTGGCTCTGCGAGGAGGACGGCGGCGCGGCTCTGGGACGAACTCCAGGGTGAGACCTGTGTTCCTTCTCCCTCTGGAGCTAATGGTGTCCAGTAGCCTAAGAAACAGGACCTTGAAACTCAGAGAAGTAGGGCTGTTTCTCTCTCCTCAGTCCCACGATGCAGGGAGTCTGTTGCCAGCAGTGCTCCCTGAAAATAAAAAACCTAATTAAAATACTTTCTTAGCAGGAAACTCAGAAGAGCTCCCTGCAGTGCACCCATCTCCTCTGGACACAGTATCAAACTGTGGTCTGGAGGAGGGGCATAGAGGGAGGAGCCAGTGCACACCCAGAGTCAAAGTCTTTGTTAAAGTGCCCATGTCTCCTGCGGAGCCCGTCTATCCCCATGGTCCTTACGGCGTCCCAGCATCCTCTAGGACGTTAGAGAAATTAAGTTTGAAGTGTCAATATTCAAGATAAAATGGCAGACAGACATTTAGTAACGTGGTCCAAAACAAATGGTGACAAACCAGGGGAGGATATGTAGATGTGAGTATTTTCTGCATACAGATGATACTGAAGTCCAAAAGAGTTGATTAGTTTATCAAGAGATGAGGTATAGATTAAGAAAAGCAGTTTGGCGGTGTCCAGGGAATTATCATAGGACTGGTAGATAGTATTATAAATGCTTGGAGTACAAGATTTACGCCATTGATGTTCTACTTTTCGTGAAAGTTTTTGTAGGTGTCTTGTTAACATCTAAGTTAATAACCAAGTACGGATCAAGTGTGAAACTGCAGTCTCAGTAGTAGTGAATATAGAAATCGGTGAGAGAAGTTTTTGCAGAGAGGTGGAAAGTTTGAGGCTTGGAAGACTTCAGTGACATTGAGCTTGAAGCAATGGAGGAGAGCTTGCAGGTGATAAGATTGTGATCTGGGTTAGGGGGGGTACTCACGGAGAGATCCATGCTTAAAATCTAAGCATTCTGACTAGATTGCTTAGATTTTAAGCACAGATCACTGGTGCGCGGCCCCGCACGTCGCTGTCGCCGCTGCTAGATTGAGCCTAATCAAGCGGGACGCTGGGTGAAGTGAGCGGCCCCCATCCTCCCTCCGCATTGCTCAGCACACATCGCGCTGTGCTGAGCGCCGGGAGAGATGTGTGCTGAGAGGTTCGCTCAGCACACATCTCTCCCGTGTATACCCCCCTTTAGTGAATTCAGAAATTGAACGTAGTCTCGTGAATATAAGACCAATGCAGTTGCCCTCCTCATCAAAGTCAGTTCACTGGGATAGTCAGGGAGAAGAGATTAGAGTGAGTAGTTTGGAGACATTAAGAGATACAGGAAAATCAATTGAGATATTGAAATCCCCCATGATGATGGTGGGGATGTCAGAGGATTAAATGTGAGGGAGCCAGGCAGAAAAATCTTCCAGAAATTGTTTGGGTTGCTCAGGTGGGTGATAGCTGCAACACGCAGAGAGAAATTAATGAAAATCCTGACAGTATGTACTTCAAAAGACGTAAATGTGAGTGATGGAGTGGTAGATCTGTGAATGTGAAAACGTGGGGCAGTATTATTCTAGTTCCACCTTCTTTACTGTTACCAGGCCTGTAGGTGTGTGTGTAGTGGAGACCATCATGTAACAGTGCTACAGGGGAGAGGTTGTTAGAGATGAAGAGGTCAAGTTCTCAAATGTAAAGCATTTTTTTAATTTGATGTATTTGTTTTTGTGGAATAATGTCATTTGTGTTTATAAAATGTGTGTCATACTGTATTACTAAGAATGTCAGGGCTTTCCCAGGTAATATGCTGGCTATATTGTATACTTAGATGTGCCATAACTGTGTATAGTCACGTGAAGCTGAAAATTTAGAAACAATCTCTTTTATTTGTTTTTATGCCTATATGCATTATTTTCGCTCTCTGGCATACACCAGGCTTGATCTCAACCATTCTCCTCATCCTTAAAGACACCAATGCCAATGCCTGCAGCCAAGGGAACATATCTAATGCACATGTGTTTCATGCACGTGTGTTTCCCTCTTTAGAATGCCTAAATTTACGATTCATAATCTGGGCGATTATCGAATGACTGCGCAGCGCAGCATTCGTATTGCACAAGCGAGAAAGAAGAAATCTTTTGCTGCGCCTGTGTTTAACAATAAACTAATCAGTCTAAATGAAATGAACCTGGAACTGATGGTATGGGAACACGTTCGCCACTATAAGGAGATGTGCGATACTCCTATAAGATTAACCAGCTACAGAAAATAATAGAGGCGCTCATGAAATCCACACACCATATTTTCACAGGTTTCAGTAACAACCAAAGAATCAGATGAATTTATAAAAAGTATATGTATTTATTATTCACAATAATCTAATAAAAATACCATTTAATAAAGACAATTCATAATTTAATAAAGACAATTCATAGGTAATGTAACTCGTAACTTTCTGATTTGCCACATACATAAGTTTAAAAACACATGTATTATCTAGGCTATTACTATTGTTGTGTGTAACGTTAGAATTTCACTGAACTAGATAATTGAAAGTTCAAAATGTAACAATGTGTTACAGTCCTTTGGAAACACTGTTGCCACAGCTGCTGAATGTGATTCCTGAATAAGACACAGTTGTTGTACGTTTTAAGGGGTGAGCTTCAATGAAGATTAGCGGCATAAATTGATTATGTATAAAGGAAATTACCTCTCCATATGGGCTGGTGAACCCGAGCGTCCCCGGGTGAGTCCAGAATTTGCCCAATAGGTTGTGGAGCTGGAGGGTACGTGGCGTGTCTAGATGTGTCAACCAGCCACTGGGTTATGCTCAATTGACCTGCTGATGATCACCCGGTGGCTACCCCACCTGTAATTCACCTGCGACAGTGACGGACGATCATCATTTGGCACGTAACCGAGCCGTGGGCTCTGTGCGGCAACTACGACCGGCCTCAGTATCCTCCATCTTGCTGACCACCGGCGGACGGTGCACGTCCAGGTAGTCTGGGAGGAAGCTTCACAGTGCAGCCGGATATCTGTGACGGTGTCTCATTCAGTAGCCTCACGCCTGCCGTCCGTACTTGTCTGCACGGCACATACCGGGTGATCATCAGCAGGTCAATTGAGCATAACCCAGCGGCTGGTTGACACATCTAGACACGCCACATACCCTCCAGCTCCACAACCTATTGGGCAAATTCTGGACTCACCCGGGGACGCTCGGGTTCACCAGCCCATATGGAGAGGTAATTTCCTTTATACATAATCAATTTATGCCGCTAATCTTCATTGAAGCTCACCCCTTAAAACGTACAACAACTGTGTCTTATTCAGGAATCACATTCAGCAGCTGTGGCAACAGTGTTTCCAAAGGACTGTAACACATTGTTACATTTTGAACTTTCAATTATCCAGTTCAGTGAAATTCCAACGTTACACACAACAATAGTAATAGCCTAGATAATACATGTGTTTTTAAACTTATGTATGTGGCAAATCAGAAAGTTACGAGTTACATTACCTATGAATTGTCTTTATTAAATTATGAATTGTCTTTATTAAATGGTATTTTTATTAGATTATTGTGAATAATAAATACATATACTTTTTATAAATTCATCTGATTCTTTGGTTGTTACTGAAACCTGTGAAAATATGGTGTATTGCACAAGCGCTAGCAAAAACAGCAACAGAAAATGCGTACACATTGTGATCGCAATGCAGCCGCTGTTTGAGTGACAGGAAGCCGGCATTTCTGGGCAGAAACACGCCGTTTTCTGGGTGTCTCTGAAAAAATGCAGGTGTGCCCAGGCATTTTTAAGGAGGGCATCTGACGTCAGCGATGACCACTTCCAGCCTCTTGTTTAGCAAAAATTGAGGATGACCTTGCCTGGCACATATAGGAAAAATCTGCGATGTTCCGGTAATTACGTATGATTTTGCGATCAGCCCTCATATTGCAATGCATTTGCAATTTTTACGATGGGCGTTTTTCCTCTATTTCTGGGCGGCAACTATTTGATCGCAAAAGCTGCTTTTTAGCAGAAACTGTAATCCTTACTGAATTAGGCCATTAATTCCATGCATACAGGAATTGGCAATTAAGGAAGCCAATCCCAGGATCCCAAATTATGGGATCCCAGGATTTAGCCTCAAAAGCCTGGAATTGGAGGAATCAATCTGGGATTTCAGGATTAGTTAAACCCATGGGTGCAATTAACTGCAGTGCTAACTTGTTCTTCTAGCCAGGACGGTGCTGAGGTCTTCCGGCAGCTCAGGTATGGCCCAGGTTATGACCTATAATGGCAATGTGGCCGAGTATCATCATAAGAAATGCAGCAGCACACCAGTCTAGACTCCAGCCCACACAATGCCCTCTGCCTGTACAGAGAGACTCTGCAGACAGAGTACATGAAGTGATTGAAGTGACTGAGTCAGGTGAGTCTGGGACTGGGGGGCAGAGCTCCTCCCTTTGTTCACTGCCTGTAGAACTGGCTGAATGACACAGTAACTGAGAGTCTGACAGCTAGGGGTGAGATCAGAATTATTCTTCTGTGAATGTGTCTGTTATCTTTCCCTGGGGTGGGGGGGCATGAGTTTTATTTTGTTTTGGGTTTTTTTCTGTGGAGGGCCAATGTGTTTGTGTTTTCTTTGTACAACTCAATCTTGGGAATTCAAAAATTGAAATTTTTTTAATCAAAAATCCTGGGATTACAAAAATAGGGTGGGATTGGCTTTGCTACTAGCAATCACAAAGAGAATTGGGCACCCCAGAACACTAACAACTCCTGTCAACCTGAAATGAAAGCATATGCTGCTCTTAGCACTTTCCAAACAGTGGTAGTTGCTCGGTCATTCCTGGAGAAAATTATGTATCAGGTGCTGGAAAGGGGGAGGGGTCACAGACAAACAACAGACAGAGGGGGGGGGGGGGGTTGCAAATTCCCTCCCCTATATATCTCCAGGAATGACCGAGCAACTACCATTGTTTGTCTGCTTGTGTGCGAGCGGCATTGAATGGGAGCAGTATTTTGAAGGCATGCTGTTCCTTGTAGTGCCAATGGGAGATCCTGGGGGTGGCTCCCGGGTAAGTTAGCTCTCTGTCTGGATGTGTTTTAGTAATAGCCTTTATCATGAGGCCTACTGTGACAAATTACATGGCCCTATGTGGGCACTGCTATTATGTAGTGTTAGGACTGCATTTGCAAACATGTGTGACTAATTCTCTGAATTTTTATTACCAGATAGGTTCAGGTATGGTTACAGGTAATTTTTAGTGTGCTGAAGGGAAATTTAGGGGTGGGGACATGCAACCCCCCCCCCCCCCCCCCTCCCCCGTCTGGTTATGATAATATTAGACAGAAATAATTGCTGTTAAGGCAATATTGAACAGTCAATGGTTCATGTGTACGATGAACCATTTCATGAAGTTCATTCCACCGACCCCAAAAGCTCTGTGTATGCTGCCGTAGATGGACATAGGATCCCCACAGTGAATATTCAATGCAGAACAAGCTGGTCTGTGGAAGGTAGAAACCGACAGGACTGAAGCACTGGTCCAGTGGGCGTCTCTGACTAAACTATTTGCAGAGATGTCCATGATGTAAGATAATGAAGGTGTAGCAATACGCGCACACCTGTCAGGTCACCAACAGTATACATTCCAGAGATGTATAATATGGGATGAACTAGCCAGCAGTGGGCTCCTAACAGAATTGCCTATTGTGTGAGGCTATACCAGTGCAGCAGCAAGCATGCACCTGTAGTGTAAGGTAGCAATACCACATGTGTATGGGTATATTCAATAAGTGAAGCACTTTATAACAGCAATTCCCATATCTTTAACACATTTCACTGTCACATGAGATGTAATACCAACCATACAGGATCATATCCTAAATCTACTTAGATATATGGGGGGTCATTCTGACTTGATTGCTCGCTAGCAACTTCTTGCAGTGCTGCGATCAGGTTATATCTCTGCAAAACTGCGCATGCATATGCACTGCAATGCACAGGCGCGTTGTACGGGTACAAAGAGGATCGGTGCTGGGCGATGGATTTAACGAAGTATCCATTCGCACAGCCGATCGCAAGGTGATTGACAGAAAGAGGGCGTTTGTGGGTGTCGACTGACCGTTTTCTGGGAGTGTTTGCAAAAATGCAGGCGTGTCTAAGCGTTTGCAATGCGGGTGTCTGACGTCAATTCCGGAACCAAAAAGACTGAAGTGATCACAGGGGCTGAGTAAGTCCAGAGCTACTCAGAAAATGCAAAAATCTTTTTTGTGCCATCGGCTACAACAGCGTTCACACACTTGCAAAGCGAAAGTACACTCCCCCATGGGTGGCGACTATCTGATCGCAGCACTGCAAAAAGTTTGTAGCAAGCGATCAACTCGGAATGACCCCCATGGGCCGGGGTGTCAAGGGAGCCATGCTTAGAAATGGTTGATTTTGCCTCAAAAGCTGGACATTTTTCAAACTCGGTCAATGTCCAAGTATATGAAAAATCATATGTTTTCTACTCTGAACAAGACTGCCTGGTAAAAATCGGATCCAGATGTTTCCCCCTGTTAAACATACAACTCGGCCAATGTAATGGAGTGACAGTTTGAAACTTTCACACAAAAACAGCTCTAAACAGTCGTACATAAATACAGCTTTTTTTTGGCGGTCACAACACAGATGCCGGGATCCCTACGGGGGCACCATACCGCCGCTGGTATACCGGCAAAGTAGGTGATTACTCCTCTATGTTTGTCCAGGACACCCATAGAACAGAGAGAACAGAACCTGTGGCGAGCAAAACGAAGCGAGCCACTAAGCCCGCAAGGGGCTTAGTTGCGCTTGCCCCGCTGTCGGCATTCCACCGCTCGGGATGCCTATGTCAGTATACTGACATTCGGCATCCCGTGCAGCGGTAAGTCATACCGAACACGCCGATACAGCCGCAATTACATACAGAATCCAGCCATGCCACATATCATTTTGATCATTACGATCTGTTTGTGTGTCTAATGCATCCCTTTGTATATCAGACACATTTTCTGGGGACAAATTGCAAAAAGAAGCACCATGCGTCTGTTTAGCCTGACTGCAACAAAGAGGTAGGAGGACACATTTGTACATGTAAGCCATACTACTGTAGGTAAAATGTACCCACTAAATTATAATTTATAACTCCACTGGTAACATTTCCATCCCAGGAGGGAAATGTTACCAGTGGAGTACCCCACGGATCTGTACTTGGACCAGTGCTTTTTAATATCTTTATTGGTGACATTGCAAATGGCATTAAAGGGAAAGTATGCCTTTTTGCCGATGACACAAAGGTATGCAACAGGGTAGACACACCAGGTGGGGTAAAACAAATGACTGAGGATCTAGGTAGACTAGAGGAATGGTCAAGAGTGTGGCAATTACAGTTTAATGCCCAAAAATGCAAAATCATGCACTTGGGTCTCAATAATCTAAAGGCTAAATATAGTATTAATGGCCTTATACTGGAAACTACTGAGGAGGAAAGGGATCTAGGAGTCACTATTTCAGGTGACTTAAAGGCAGGTAAGCAATGTAACAAAGCAATGAGGAAGGCTAGTCAGATGCTTGGCTGCATTGGGAAAGGAATTAGTAGCAGACAGAAAGAAGTAATAATGCCACTGTATAGGTCATTGGTACGGCCTCATCTAGAATACTGGTTCAATTCTGGAGGCCATATCTTCAAAAGGGTATTAATACATGAGAGACTGTACAAAGAAGGGCAACTAAAATGGTGCATGGCCTACATCACAAAACTTACCCAGAAAGACTAAAAAATCTCAATATGTATAGTTAGGAGCACAGAAGGGAAAGGAGGTACATAATAGAAACTTTCAAATATATCAAGGTTTTTTTTAACAAAGTCCAGGAGGGAAACATTCTCCATATGAAGAGAAGCAATAGGACACGAAGACATGCATTGAGACTGGAGAGGGGGAGGGGGGAGGTTAAGTAGAAATATGAGGAAAAATTACTTCTCAGAAAGGGTAGTGGACAAGTGGAATAGCCTCCCAACAGAGTTGGTAGAGGCTAAGACAGTAGAGCAATTTAAACATGCATGGGATAAACATAAGGATATCCTTACAAAGAAATTAGGATCAAACAACTTTTGAGATAAAAATATGGTTAAAAAAAAAAGGGCAGACTAGATGGGCCAAGTGGTTCTTATCTGCCGTCAAATTCTATGTTTATAATTAAAACACATTAGCCCTATAAATATTTTAGACTTTGAAACTAACTTACAGTAAGTTTAAAAAAAAAATGCAAACACATTTTTGGGAAAACCACTTTACGTAAGCACAAAGAATTGAGAAACAAATTCCAGCAAAATAAACAGAGAAAAAAATCCCCAAAAGCAATTATCAGGAGGAGGAAGGCCCTCAACCACTCACAAATCCCCCCCCCCCCCCCCCACACACACGTCCAAACGCGAAGGGGTAAATTTACTAAGATGGGAGTTCTATTTAAGATGGAATGTTGCCCACAGCAACCAATCAGATTCCAGGTATTATCTTCTAGACGGTGCTAGATAAATGAGAAGTAGAGTCTGATTGGTTGCTATGGGCAACATCCCATCTTCAATAGAACTCCCATCTTAGTAAATGTACCCCTATGCCTTGGGGGTGCAAGGTACTCTGTGTGCTGGAGTAGAGGGAGGTAGGAGTTGAGGTAGTTGGCTCTTCACACCCATCTCTTTGTGCCACTAGCTCACTCTGCAAAGCCAAATCACCTGTGTTTGTTACCAGATCCACTGCGTGTACACCCGCATTGCCTGAAGTTGATCCCGGGTCACCTGTGACCACTCCTGTGTTGTGTGGGTCAATTCCTGGAGGTGAATTACCATTACCCGTAGGTGAATCCCACTACCCGTACAGCGCAGTCTTCAAAAGACGGGGAAGGTATCGAGTAGCTGTGCTCCCACTTCCCGTAAGAGCACAAGGGAGCAGGTGAGGGTTAAGCAGCAAGGGTAGCGGGAAGCTATGCTCCTGCTACCATTAGATTTCCAAACATTCACATGCTCCCAGCTACCATAGCAATGAATGGGGGATATGGTCAACTCTCCCGCAGCTCTATTGCTCGTAACAATACAAAGGGACACCTCTGTACAATAAGAAGACTCTGCAAAGTACTTGCTAGTTCCTCTGAACTATGCATTGTTTATTCTACACAGAGCACCAGGTGAGGCAGACAGGGAAGGGGATGAGCCCTATATCTTGTGGTCCAGTGTGTGGGTTGCAGGAGTGACCCTGGTATCCAATGGTGGTATTTATCCAAATGCACAGTAGCCCACCAGCTGTGGAGGTAAATGTGTGGCTTAGGGATTGGTGTAGGAAAGAGGGGTTTGTGTTCCTGGAACACTGGGCGGACTTCTCATTCAGGCGCCATCTATTTTGTCGTGACGGATTGCACCTAACTGAGGAGGGGGCAGCGGTGCTGGGGGGAAGGATGGTTAGAAGGTTGGAGGAGATTTTAAACTAGGAGCCTGGGGGGAGGGTTTAGCTAGAAACTACGGGTAATGCAGTGAGAATAGTGGGGATGGCGGTAGTAAACGAAATGGTGGAGAAGTTGGGGGGAGGGTAAGATCAGGCGGTAAGGTTACTAACATGGATACTAAAAGAGATTTTACCAAAACACTAACCAACGACGATTACAGATCATCATTGCTACATAAGGTGAAATATGTCCCTAACACAAGGGAAAATACTTATCTTAGTTGTATGAATGTAAACTCTAGAAGCATTACTGGTAAAAATGGCAAACTAGAAATACTTGCAGCAAGCAAACAGTATGATATTATAGGCATTACTGAAACTTGGTGGGACGAATCTCATGATTGGACAGTCAATCTAGAGGGCTATACACTGTTTAGGAGAGACAGACTAAATAAAAAGGGTGGAGGGGTATGTCTTTACGTAAAGCTGTTTTTAAAACCTGATATACGGGAAGATATTCAGGAGGGGACTGTAGACACTGTCAAGACATTATGGGTAGAAATTGCATGCGGGGGAAAAAGGAATAAAAAAGTTAGTATTGGGTGTATGCTATAGGCCGCCTGGTATCAACGTATCTGATGAGGAATTGCTACTAAAGCAAATTGAAAGAGCAGCAGGAGTAGGAGACATAGTAGTGATGGGAGATTTTAACTATCCAGATATAAACTGGAAAAACGATTCATGTGATACTGCTAGGGGCAATATGTTTTTAAACACACTTAATGATAACTACTTAGTTCAACTAATTGAGGAACCAACTAGGTACAATGCAATCTTAGACCTGGTATTAACAAACAATGGGGATTTGGTATCAGGTATTATAGTAAGGAAACCCAAAGGAATCAGCGACCACAATATGGTCACATTCAATATCAGTTATCATAAAAAACCCTATACTGGCTCAACTAGGACTCTAAACTTTAGCAAAGCAAATTTTGAAAAGATGAGGGTATTTTTCAGGGATATTGAATGGGAAGGTTTATTTTTAGGAAAAAATACTACGGAGAAATGGGAGGTACTAAATTTCCTGCTAGCTAAAAATACACTCAAATTTATTCCTACGAGCAGCAAAAAAAGGAATAAAAATCATAAACCAATGTGGCTTAACAAAAAGATAAAGGGACTTATGGGCAAGAAAAGGCGAGCATTTAAAAAATACAAATCTGACGGGGAAGCAGAGTCATTTCAGCACTATAAGGAATATAACAAAATATGCAAAAAGGAAAATAAGAGCGGCTAAAGTAGAAACTGAAAAACTAGTAGCAAAGCGAATCCCAAAAAAATCTTTAAATACATTAATAGCAAGAGATTAAAGAAGGAGAGTATAGGCCCTTTAAAAGACAAGTTGGGAGTCTTAAGCAAAAATGATAATGACATAACGGACACACTAAATGAGTTTTTTTCAACAGTATTTACTAGAGAGGACCCAATTCAGGGACTAACACATAATCTCAATAATGAGAATATCCAACTGATAGGTACTTATTTAAGCGAGGAAGTAGTCTGTGACCGATTAAAACATTTAAAGATTAATAAGTCACCAGGTCCCGATGGTATTCACCCAAGGGTTCTGATGGAGCTTCACTCTGAGCTTGCAAAACCGCTATTTTTGATATTTAAGGATTCAGTAATATCAGGTATGGTTCCCAAAGACTGGCGTATAGCGGAAGTAGTGCCTATATTCAAAAAGGGAAGTAAAGCTGAACCAGGTAATTATAGACCAGTTAGTCTTACATCTATAGTGGGGTAAGTATTGGAAGGTATTCTAAGAGATAGTATTCAGAAGTTCCTTGAAGTCAATAAGGTAATTAAAAGGAATCAACATGGGTTTATAAAGGACAGATCCTGTCAAACCAACTTACTTGGCTTTTATGAAACAGAAAGCGCAAACCTTGATCAGGGTAAAGAGGTGGATGTAATCTTTTTAGATTTTGCCAAAGCATTCGACACTGTACCACACATGAGACTTATCTACAAGCTACAAGAAACAGGGCTAGAAAGCACAATATGCACTTGGGTCAAAAACTGGTCAGATAATAGGGAGCAGCGCGTTGTGGTTAATGGATCTTTTTCTAATTGGACTAAAGTGCTAAGTGGTGTGCCGCAAGGCTCAGTATTAGGACCGCTATTGTTCAATATTTTCATTAATGACCTAACAGAAGGTCTAGAGAGCATGGTGTCAATTTTTGCAGATGATACCAAATTGTGTAAAGTTATAAATGCGGAGGGGGATGCTGAGTCACTTCAGAATGACTTAGTTAAATCAGAAGCTTGGGCAGCGAAATGGAGAATGCGCTTCAATACAGACAAGTGTAAGGTAATGCACTGTGGTAACAAGAACAAAAATAACACCTACCTACTAAATGGGGTAAAATTAGGGGATTCTGTACTGGAAAATGACTTAGGTGTCCTCATAGATAGCAAACTAAGCAGTAGTACCCAAAGTAGGACTGCAGCAAAGAAGGCTAATAAGATATTAGCATGCATAAAACGGGGAATTGATGTTAGGGACGAGAGTATTATACTCCCGTTATATAAATCACTTGTGAGGCCTCACCTTGAATACTGTGTACAATTCTTGGCACCTTACTACAAAAAGGATATCCTGGAGCTAGAAAAGGTTCAGAGGCGGGCGACCAAACTAATTAAGGGTATGGAGACGCTGGAATACGAGGAAAGGCTTGCAAGATTAGGCATGTTTACACTGGAAAAGAGGAGATTAAGATGGGACATGATCAACATTTACAAATATATAAGGGGACAATATACAGATCTTGCGCAGGACCTGTTTTTGGTTAGATCAACACAGAGAACTCGTGGACACTCGCTCAGGTTAGAGGAGAGGAGATTCCGCACAATACAGCGTAAAGGCTTTTTTACGGTAAGGACGATACGTGTTTGGAATTTCCTGCCTGAGGGAGTTGTAATGGCCGACTCAGTCAAAACCTTTAAGAATGGGCTAGATAAATTCCTAATGGATAAGGATATCCAGGGTTACGGGGCATAGTCACGACACGCACTATGGTTATTATAAAAAATAGGGGTAAAACGTAACAGCAGTCATCAACTTCAGTCAAAATTTTATACGAAATAATCGTGCATAGGAGACCACAAATAGGTTGAACTTGATGGACAATTGTCTTTTTTCAACCTTAGATACTATGTTACTTACTGGTGGGACTTTCCATGGTACTTTGTGATGCTGGTTTTTGCTTCTAGAGCGCTAGTCCCCAGGAAGTATTTTGTGCAAGAGATGCCAGAGTGTAGAATGAGACTGAGCCCTTTACCAGGCAGTGCATCGTCCGCATGGGACAATATTAAAATGTTTGAAATAATACAGGCAGGATTACCTCCTTTAACGGGTTGGGTATGGGTGACTGGCAGTCAGGAGACCGCCAGTCACCATATCGACAGTGGGATCCCAGCGGCGGTATGCCGGTGGAGGGGAGAGCGCAACATGCCCCTTGCGGGCTTGATGCGCTCGCCGCGCTGTGGGCTTGGTGGCGAGCTGTGTTCACCCCGAGTTCTATTCCCAATCTCTGGGTGTTGTGGACACCCAGTAGTGGGAATAGTGCCTGCTAGTCAGCATGCAGACTGTCGGGATTGTAAGTGGGTGGGATGTAGAGGTAGGTATTGTGACCACCGGTCACAGAACTACATCCCCCTTTAACGTATGTGCAGAAAATGGTACTGTATACAGGGGGTAATTCCGACCCGATCGCTCGCTGCAGTTTCTAACAGCGCAGCGATCGGGTCGGAACTGCGCATGAGCCGGCGCTGCAGTGCACTGGTGAGGGGGGCTGGACGGCGGCGCGGTCCGGCCAATGCAGGCATGGCTGGAACGTTGGGGGGGGGGGGGGCGGGCCACGGCGACTGCGAGACGTCACACGCAGCTGCTGTGACCCGGGCAGCAAAGAGGCTCTCCCGGCCAGCCGCATGCAACCTCCATCTAACCGCAGCTACCACCCAGTCCTATCCTTAATTCTTTTCTGAAGAGGACTCTATCCCTCCGTTTTCGGTGCACTCTCATTGGTGGCACAGGGTCAAACCTTTCTACGACCATACCCCTGCGATCACGCCCAATCTCGTCCGATCTTGGAAGCTAAACGAAGATGGGCTGGGTCAGTACCTAGATGGGCGACCTCTAGGGAATACCCAGTGGAGTAGGAGGTTTTCCTTCCCTGTTAGAAGAACACCAACAGCAGCATCACCACTTATACTCTAATTCATTACCTTTGAATCCTCATTCGTCACGATCTACCCATGACAGTGGTCGATTATCAGAATTTCCTATAGTGTGTGGGCTTTCCCACCCACTCACTCAACCCAACGAAGGGTGCATTAATACAAACACAGTTTGTACAGATCTTTGGCAGACGGAAGCAGCTTAAGATGTAGCTACCTTCCAATATGCGGTTATCCAGGCATAACTAAGATCTGAACATTTCATTTTTTCAGACATATGTCCTATAGATCATGCTGAGTCTCTAAGTATCCTAAAGAGCAGGAATAAAGACTACTTTCTTGATTGTTAGGCTTATCACCTATCTATCAACACTTAGATATCATATTAAGAGTGCGCCCAAACAAGAGTCATACTTCCCTTCTTGTGCATGTACAATGGTTTGAAGGGATGCTGGAGGGATCCGTAAGGTAAGAACGCAAAAGCTATTTTTAGAATCTGCAAATTTTTTGTTTGGCGCCAAATGCGCACGCAACACACGCATACACCTGTATTTTGTACTTTGCATATCTGCTCGCATTATTGCCATAAGCATTGATTACTAGATTCATTTTGACCTGTACTGAGAAAATTTGTTGCTATTTAGTTAAAATATAGAGTTAACAGTTAAGGAAGTAAGTGTAAGACGCACACGCAGCCTGGCCTAGTTGTAAAGGTTTATACAGTAGAAACTGTGTGTTGTGTTAAGTAAGTGATTATAGTTAAATATCGCTTACATTTATAGAAGTGTGGGATTTGTAGTACTGCGGACATACGGCCTTTGTACACGTGTCTCGGACAGCGTTCGGGACTGCGTACGCAACGTAAAGGCCTACACACGTGGCGTGTTTACGCAACGTGCGTACAGGTACGCCCACTAAATACAAATCACACAATAGCATTGTTTTAGTTTAGGCGCGAGACGGTAGCCACGCGATAATAGCACAAATTGATCAGTTTTCCAATATTTAGTTTAAATACCTTCTTTACTGTATCACCTCTGGAATTATTCTGTTTTATCTGAATGAAAGTTAATTTTCTGTACAGAAAAACCAAAGAGTATATGAGTGAACAAGCGTGAGTGTGCAAACAAAGGTTTTGTGGACCCAGGGAATTCGGGATCCCGTAGGAGACACCAGGTGAGTGGACACTTGGTGGCGTGAGAGTGGCTTACTCACGTTAACATTGATTAAGGTATAAAGGAGCAATTAGTATAACAGCAGACCAAGAGGTCAGCGAAGTCAGAAAACCGCTGACAAAGTCACGCAAAGCTCTGAATACCATGCCCTAAAAGGTCGGCGAGGTTTTGTGTAGAGAGCGCAGCCCCGGGGGTTGGCGTAATACCCATATAGGCCCGTTCAGATACACTCCGGCTGAGGTTTCGCAGCCTGAAAAAAACCCGATTCCATTGGTCGCAAGGCGGATAAGTAACAGTTACCTATACGCTGTGCGATTGTACCGCGCGTTCGTGAGTGCAATACTTAGACCACCGTTATACCCTGTTATGACATTTGCGTAAATATCGCGGGATCATTGGCGCTAGGTGTAGTACACGCAACGTGATTTGTGTAACAATTTTTTTGTTTTAAGGGAGTTTCGCTGGTCACTCAGGAAATCTCCAACGACCAATATTTACTGGGAAGGGTAAGTCACTCCCACACACTCTCAGTAAATAGAGGTTACATAGGGGCCCGAGGTTGGGTACGACCGGCGCTGACAACAGTGCTTAGGTGTATTGGCCAACGTGGGCGTGAGTTGGTGAGCGTGCTCGGAGAACTTTCACCGTTGCCTTACCACTGAGTATTTTGGTTTTTTGTAGGAATTAGCTGAGAAGGCAATACCTGCAAAAGATGGGGGCCAGCTGCTCAAGTAAGGGACGATCAACCAGGGTTCAGGTTGATATTCCGCGGCCCAAGGGGTCGGCGAGGTACATAATGTGTGAGAAATATGGCTCACACACAGAGGTTTTCTGCAATGAATGGGAACGTATGACTGCGGAAGATAGGGAACCATTCCCTAAGGTAGGCAGTTTTAATCCAGAGGTGTTGCAGAATTTAAGGATTAGGATATGTCTGTTAAAATCCAGAAAAGAAAGGATCAGACACTCAAACTGTTTACATTTATTGGCAACGAGAGAGTGATATGCAAAGGGAACTAGCTCACACAGCTGGTTCCAACTCTAGCAGGAAACTGATTGCAACTGCACCACCACCACCGTATATTACAGGGGAGAAAGTGGCTACAGAGAATGGCATACTAATATATGATAAGAGTGAACTTGATAAATGTATTAATGCTAACCCGTGCAAGTTGTATCCCATCTTAAACTTCCCTCAGGACTGCGACCAAGAAGATGAGCCCAGCACGATATCGGCACTCTCTCTAGCAGCCATCATACAAGACACACAAGTGGGCACGGCCCAACCAGTAAGAATAGTAGCAAAGGCCCCTAGCGGAGGGACAGGTGAGGTCGTGTCCACAGGTAAGTACGGTACAGTACATTGTGCAGAGACAATTGCACCTCACATTGTAGAAGCAACCCAGAATGATGTAATTGAACTAAATCCTGTCAGGGTGATCGCAGTCCCCAATGGGAAGACTGACGCTCAGGGAATCACTCCCGTCAGGAACATTGCTATGCATTGTCCCTGGTCCCGGACAGAATTGAGGACAATTATGTCTGAATTTCCCGATCCCAGAAAAGATCTAGCTGCATGTCAGAGGTTTATTAGAGAACTAGGTAACGCCACCGAACCCACAAACAAAGATTGGCGGACAGTGCTATGGGCATGTTTGCCCTCTAATATTGACCCTGTGAAATTCATTGCTGATTGTAAATTAGACGCAGAGGTACCTCTCACTGATGAATACAATCAGGAGAATGTACGACAGATCAACCTGCAATTAGGAGTATAGTTCCCAACTGTTGTCAAGTGGAATAAAATCTTTTCCATTAGACAAAAAGAAAGTGAAACGCTTCTGAATATTTCCATCGAGCACTGCAGGAAATGGCTAGATACACTGGGGTCAAGGACATTAAGGAATATGTACATCATAGAGAGGTAGCTGTGTCCGTATTAATGGACGGATTAAAAGAAGCATTGAGAACAAGGGTACAAACCACTCAACCTAACTGGAGAGGTATCTCGGTGGCTGCATTAAGAGAGTCCGCTATTGAGCACGATCGGAACAACATTAAGCACAGGGAGTCACAGGGGGATAAGCTGATGACCGTAAGTATCAAAGCCCTGACAACGAAGCCACATCAGCCTAAACCCCAGACCCCTGATGGTAAGTCGTATGTAGTGAAATGTTATAAGTGCCAGAGAGAAGGACATTATGCACGGAACTGTAATTATAACAGCAATGTATATCGACCCCCTAGACCAGAACATGACTCACAGCATAACACACGTAATTGGGATCAGGGACCGCATAGGAGGAATTACGAGCCACATGCAGGGGAAACAAGGAGGTACCCACCTAGGAGGGACTGGCAGACCTCTGGAAATTCTCAGCTACCCTTCTCACATATTGTAGCTGCCAGCGCGCTGCGGGAGGGTCACAACATACAATAGGGGTTAGGTCACACCTGTAGTTTGCAGCCAGTGAAGTTGATTGCTAGCCTTGGAAATGAACCCGAAGTTACAGTTGATGTAGCTGGTAGAACACTACCTTTCCTTGTAGATACAGGGGCGGCCAGGTCAGTGTTAAATTCAATGGTAGGTATGAAAACAACGGGTAAAACAATTTCAGCAATGGGGGTAACAGGAGTAGTGCAACACTACCCTTTAAGTAGACCAGCTGAGATTACGATAGGGCCTTTGCAGACCAAGCACTCCTTTTTGCTAGCTGCATCGGCTCCGACTAATCTACTTGGGAGAGATTTATTGTGTAAGATGAGGTGTGTCATATATTGTACTCCTAAGGGTGTCTTCTTAGATATACCCGAGAATCACGTTCAGGAAGTGCAGGATATGTTAGACACCCCACAAAGGTTAATGTCACACTCTGCTGTTATAGACAGGTGTCCATCCAAGGTAGAGGAAATGATCTCCCAGATACCGGAATCCCTCTGGACCAAAGATGGACAAGACACTGGATTGATGGCAAATGTAGCTCCTGTAGTAGTGCAAGTAAAAGATGGTAGGATAGCTCCAAAAATCCCACAGTATCCTCTGAAGCCAGAGGTGGAATTAGGAGTTTACCCAGTCATAGAGCGCTTGCTACAACAGGGCATCCTAGTTAGGACGTCCAGCACTGCCAATAGTCCCATCTTCCCTGTGAAAAAGAGTGGGGGGAGGGGTTACAGGCTAGTGCAGGATCTAAGGGGGATAAACAAGATAGTTGAGAGCCAATTCCCCGTAGTACCATATCCAGCTGTCATCCTCATGCAAATTCCCCCTACTGCGAAGTTTTTCACTGTCATTGACCTCTGTTCTGCTTTCTTTTCGGTCCCTCTGCACCCAGACAGCCAATATTTGTTTGCATTTACATACAGGGGAGTACAGTACACTTGGACTCGCCTACCCCAAGGTTTCATTGACAGCCCAAGTATTTTCTCCCAGGCTTTGCATGATTGTTTACAATCCTTTCAACCTGAGAGCGGATCAGTATTAATACAGTATGTAGATGACTTACTGCTGTGTTCTGATTCACTCGAAGCATCCTTGAAAGACACGAGACAGCTTCTGTTTCACCTTTCTAATACGGGACACAAGGTTTCAAAGGATAAGTTACAGTTGTGCCAGACCAAGGTGAAATATTTGGGACATTGCTTGACACAAGGACTGAGACACCTCACCGCTGATAGAATACAGGCGATTCGCGACATGACTCTGCCACAAACCCAGCAGCAGATCCGCACTTTCCTAGGAATGTGTCGGTACTGCCGAAACTGGATCCCAGGGTTCTCCATACTGGCTTTACCTTTGCAAGAGATGGTCTCTTCAAACAAACCAGATCGGATTTCGCACACAGATGAGTATAAACTGGCATTTGAGAGACTCAAACAGTGCCTACCACAGGCACCTGCATTAGGTATGCCAGATTATGGGAAACCCTTTGAATTGTACGGTACAGAAAGTGCTGGGTGTGCAGCAGGTGTTTTAACACAGAGACATGGTGATGCCAGCAGGCCGGTAGCTTACTACAGCGCACAGCTAGACACCGTAGCACGGTCTCTCCCCACATGCTTGCGAAGTGTTGCAGCGATAGCATTGCTAGTGAGTAAAAGTGAAGATGTAGTGTTGGGACACAACCTGACCATCCATACACCTCATGCAGTATCAGCCTTACTGAACTATGCCCAAACCAGACATGTCTCATCTGCACGGTTTACAAGGTGGGAATTAGCACTAATGGCCCCTGTAAACATCACCATAAAAAGATGCAGCGCACTAAATCCTGCAACGTATCTCCCAGGTATGCCTGGACAGGCACAAAGGGTGGAGGATAAGAGTGATGGTGAAGGAGGATTTTGTACAGACACTGACACACATGATTGTATGGAATATCTGAACCAAACTTTCACTGCAAGGCCCGACATTAGTGACAACCCACTGGAAGGCGTAGATTTTACTTTTTACACTGACGGTAGTTGCCACAGACAGACGGACTTGGGAGACTTGTGTACTGGATACGCAGTCGTAGATGACAAAGGTATCATAGAAGCTGAACCCCTGGGCCCACCGCACTCAGCACAAGTTGCTGAGCTGGTCGCCCTAACCAGAGCGTGTGAATTGGCTAAGGGTAAGTCAGCCAATATATATACAGATTCTAGGTATGCCTTTGGAGAAGTGCATGATTTCGGGGCCCTATGGCGCCTCAGAAATTTCATGACGGCAGCTGGCACACCTGTAGCGCATGCATCCCATATCAAAAGACTTCTAACAGTGATACAGGAACCTGACAGAGTGGCTGTTATCAAGTGCAAAGCCCACACTTACAGTCAAGACCCAGTGTCACTTGGTAACAGCCGGGCAGACGAAGCTGCTAAATCAGCAGCCAGCACCCCCATACAGACAGATATCACACAACTGATGGTATTCAATACCGTCAACACACAAAAATTAAGTGAAATGCAAAATTTGTGTTATACACAGGAAAAGGCAGTCTGGAGGTCAAAAGGATATGGCCAGGAGTCCTCAGGACTCTGGACAGGGTAAGCCAGTAGCCCCCAGAGCATATCTTCCAAGCTTAGCTGAGGCGGCACATGGTCTGACTCATCTGGGCAAAGAGGGTATGTGTAAGCTGGTGAGAGTCTACTGGTGTGCGCCAGGATTCTCTTCTCATGCGGGTAAGAGAGCAATGACATGTCTTATCTGCTAGAGGAAGAATATTGGAAAATCAAAACCAACAGAACCATCCCATATCCCGCCAACAGACGGCCCTTTTCAGGTAATACAAATTGATTTCATACAGTTGCCACCCTGCAGAAATTTAAAGTATGTGTTAGTTTGTATTGACGTGTTTTCAAATTGGGTAGAAGCATTCCCGGCTGCCACAAATACTGCTACGTTTACTGCAAAGAAAATCGTGCAGGAATTTGTGTGCAGATATGGTATCCCTAGGATAATTGAGGGCGATAGGGGTACCCATTTTACAGGTGAAGTCTTTCAGGTTATGTGCAAACTGATGGGAATTAATAGTAATCTGCATACTCCGTACCGCCCACAGGCGAGTGCGAAAGTGGAAAGAGTAAACAGCACTATTAAGAACAAGCTGAGCAAAGTGATGGCTGAAACTGGATTGTTGTGGCCAGAAGCTTTGCCACTTGTATTGTACAGCATCAGAACCACTCCCAGGTCCCCCCTTTACCTATCACCCTTTGAGATTCTTTTTGGTCGACAACCCCATGTAATGATTGACCCCCAGGATGATTTGAAATGCAATAATGAAGTAACTGTAAAATATTTGGTTAAGATGAGCAAGCAGTTGAGGAATCAAAACAGTAACTTAAAGCTGGTGATTCCTGACCTACCAGACAGTAATTGTCATGACATTGAACCTGGGGATTATGTAATGATTCGAAATTTTCTACACTCAGGTTGCCTTATTGACCGGTGGGAAGGACCGTACCAAGGGGGTCATTCCGAGTTGTTCGCTCTGTAAATTTCTTCGCATCGCAGCGATTTTCCGCTTAGTGCGCATGCGCAATGTTCGCACTGCGACTGCGCCAAGTAAATTTGCTATGCAGTTAGGAATTTTACTCACGGTTTTTTCATTGTTCTGGTGATCGTAGTGTGATTGACAGGAAGTGGGTGTTACTGGGCGGAAACTGGCCGTTTTATGGGTGTGTGCGGAAAAACGCTACCGTTTCTGGGAAAAACGCGGGAGTGGCTGGAGAAACGGAGGAGTGTCTGGGCGAACGCTGGGTGTGTTTGTGACGTCAAACCAGGAACGACAAGCACTGAACTGATCGCAGATGCCGAGTAAGTCTGGAGCTACTCAGAAACTGCTAAGAGAGGTGTAATCGCAATATTGCGAATACGTCGTTCGCAATTTTAAGAAGCTAAGATTCACTCCCAGTAGGCGGCGGCTTAGCGTGAGTAAATCTGCTAAAAGCAGCTTGTGAGCGAACAACTCGGAATGAGGGCCCAAGTCTTACTGACCAGCACGACAGCATTGAAGGTTGCCGAGAGAGAGACTTGGGTCCACTCGTCCCACTGTAAGAAGGTCGCTGACCCAGAGAAAGCCTGTGACAAAGAGCAGAGTGTAGAGGAAATCGTATCACTGGAGTGCCTGTTCCGGGAAGGTTGAGAGGCAGGACTGTTGTCACGGCACCTGAGCACAGAGAACTACAAGACCAGAGGCGGTTGTCGCACCAAATTTCTTTTTCCTTTTTATTATTTTCTCCATCTCCCATTACCCTCCTCTCCCCCTTTCCTTGCTCCTTTTTTTCTCCCTTTAGCAAGATGGACTTACCCCAAGAGACTGCATTCCGGGTTTTCCTGTTGACCCTGTTGTTGACCAGAGCAGTCTATTTTGGTGAGAGTACCAGAGAGGTCGAGAAAGGATCTGGAATGGGTTCTGATGGCAAGGACGGATTTGTAGAATTCCAAGAGCAACACATCCACCGAGCAAAGGCGAGTATCAGAAAACTATCTGGTAGTCAAGAAACTAGGAGGCACTGTGAAGGGTTATTGGCTGAGGAAAATTGTATTTGTAGAAACTGTGAAAACATAGTTGAGGACGGGTGCATCCAGAGATGTCAGTCCAGCCTTAATTATCAACATGGACCGTCATCCATTGAGCGATTATCACTCATTAGTGGGTAAGGTTTTAAACCAAACAGAATGCTGGGTGTGCTCACAAGTACCTCAAGGTCAGAGCAAGTCAGGACTAGTACCGTATCCATTAACAATAGATGAGGTACTTGAATTAAGGGGTGGGAGACCGGTGGACAAGAAATTTAATATTTCTAGGCCCCCTAGTTTGAAGCTCCACCAATATCATGTGGATAGATCCTTAGTATGTTTCAACATTTCCAATCCCCGAAAGCCGGTAAATTGGGAAGTGACATGGAATAACCAAACCATAGCATTTTCACACAGAGCCGACAGAATGCCCGTAGACACTGAACTTATACGCCAAATAGCTGACGGTGGGAGGCATTTCGGTATAGGTATACTTTAGGAAGTAGGACCATGCGGGTTGGAGAAGTATCTCCAGGATACTGTGCGCATATCATACAGCCTGATAAGTGTACTGAACAGATGAGAGAGTTAGGGATAGGATTTTTCACTTGGAAAGTTTGCAATATGGTAATGTCATATTCTGTCCCATATGTTCTCCCCGATGATGCATATTTCATATGCGGGAGGAAGGCTTATAAGTGGCTTGCCCCAAACTCAGAGGGATTGTGTTACATTGGAAGAGTGTTGCCAGAAGTTATGACCATAACCCATAATAAGATGAAAGACGTTCACCGCAATGCTCAAGCTCCTTACACTCACACTCACTATGAACACATCGTTAAGAGACACCTTATAGATAGGACAGAGCACGCTGCCTCTGATTTGATCCACGAATCCACCGGGATTCAATTCCTACTCGCGTTAGATATCACCCGTACCGCCAGAGGAATTTTAAATTATAGGTATATCCATGTGCTAGCGAACCTGATAGATAATATCACCGAGATGTATGATGACACCTTCAGGTATACAGGGAGGGAGTTGCAAGCTTACAAAACGGAACTGATCCAGCACAGGATGGTTCTAAATTATATCACAGCGGTGACAGGCGGGTATTGTGTCACCCTAGCAACTCAGTATGGTGTGAAGTGCTGCACGTACATTACAAACAGCACTAATGACCCAACCGAGGTCATAGATCAAAAGATGGACGATATCTTCCACTTGAAATGGGAGTTCCGAAGGAGACACAACCTTACCCTTACTGCTGTGAGTAATGAACTGACCGGCTGGGTCTCATGGTTGAACCCACGCAATTGGTTCTCAGGTTTAGGAGAATGGGCTCAAAATGTTATCGTGAGTGTAGGAAAGTTTCTCCTTTGTATCCTGGGAGTTGTCATAATGATTGGTTTGATATTTAGATGTGTTCGAATTTTAACGCGGCGCAAGCGCGGTACCAAAGTGATGAGTTTGAGGAGCGGGGGCATTGTTACAACAACTGATTTAATTTATGACCCATCAATTGAGACAATGTTGTGATAAGACATGATTCCACGGTCCGTTTCTTTCACCCGTTTCTCCTTTGTTTTCCCTCAAGCAAAAATACATCCATTCGGAAGAAACTTTGATGAACTATGCATCCATTCGGAAAATACTTTGATGGACACTCTAAAGACTTTGATGGACACTCAAAAGACTTTATTAACACTTTCAGCAAAGATACACCTATCCAGACAAGACTTCAACCAACACCCAAGAATGATTGCACAAATGTTATGTGATTGTATTTTTGATATGTTTCTTATCTTCATCTCTACAACCTTCAGGTTGTGACACACATAGTCGACAGGTGATTTTAGCATTCACATATATTCCCCCTCCATGTATCATCAACTAAATGTGCACCCCATTTGTTGGAACAAGAAGCCGAAAAGAGCTCGGTAGTGTTTGTTTGCAATACCTCGAAGCTTATCTAGAACATGTACGGCACGATGATACATGCCCCTCAGACATGGATTTCATACATACATGCTTTTATTATCCCACTAGGTCATACATTTCCCGCCTACTCCTCTCCTCCTACCATCCAATTATTTTACAGATATTGTATTATATATTTTTCTGTTTAATGTTTAGATAGTGGCAGTTATTGTTGACTGCCAAAGGGTGGACTGTCAAAGTCGAAAAATATTGTAATACATGCCCCATGTACTAACCCCATGCACATGCCCGCTGCGCGTGCTCTCAGTCCGCCGTGCGTGCACATATCCGCAATTTGCGTAGGATCGCTCTGGCGATCATGCGCGTGATATGGGTATTTACGGCGGAGTTTGTGAGCGCGTAGAGGGTTATTAGAACATTACATATTTAACACAAATAATGCATTTTGTACCCATAGTTCCCTTTCAGCATGACAGCAAGTATTAATAGTTTAAACAGTTCCTGGACAGAGGGATTCGCCTTTGCATGATAGGAAGGGTCAGATAAAGGTTGGAAGGTGATGTCTAGTATCCAGCTGTAGGGTATTTTGAGGGTAATATTCCGGTGTTAGTTAGAGAAAGATCGCATGTTCCAGCGTATAGTTATGTGCAGAAGTAGAATAATAAGATTTTACTTACCGGTAAATCTATTTCTCGTAGTCCGTAGTGGATGCTGGGGACTCCGTAAGGACCATGGGGAATAGATGGGCTCCGCAGGAGACAGGGTACTTTAAGAAAGAATTTGGATTCTGGTGTGTTCTGGCTCCTCCCTCTATGTCCCTCCTCCAGACCTCAGTTAGAGAAACTGTGCCCGGAAGAGCTGACAGTACAAGGAAAGGATTTTGGAATCCAGGGCAAGACTCATACCAGTCACACCAATCATACCGTATCACTCGTGATAAATTTACCCAGGTAACAGTATGAACAACAACGGAGAATCAGATCAACCCTGATGCAACCAAACATAACCCTTATTTAAGCAATAACTATATACAAGCATTGCAGAAGAAGTCCACACTTGGGACGGGCGCCCAGCATCCACTACGGACTACGAGAAATAGATTTACCAGTAAGTAAAATCTTATTTGCTCTAACGTCCTAGTGGATGCTGGGGACTCCGTAAGGACCATGGGGAGGATTCCAAAGCTCCCAAACGGGTGGGAGAGTGCGGATGACTCTGCAGCACCGAATGAGCAAACACAAGGTCCTCCTCAGCCAGGGTATCAAACTTGTAAAACTTTGCAAAAGTGTTCGAACCTGACCAAGTAGCTGCTCGGCAAAGCTGTAATGCCGAGACCCCTCGGGCAGCCGCCTAAGAACAGCCCACCTTCCTTGTGGAGTGGGCTTTTACTGATTTTGGAAGCGGCAATCCAGCCGCAGAATGAGCCTGCTGAATCATGTTACAGATCCAGCGAGCAATAGTTTGCTTTGAAGCGGGAGCACCCAGCTTGTTGGGTGCATACAGGATAAACAGCGACTCAGTTTTCCTGACTCTAGCCGTTCTGGCTACATAAACCTTCAAAGCCCTGACCACATCTAATAACTCGGAATCCTCCAAGTCACGAGTAGCCACAGACACCACAATAGGTTGGTTCATATGAAAAGATGACACCACTTTTGGCAGAAATTGTGGACGGGTCCGAAATTCTGCCCTGTCCATATGGAAAAACCAGATAGGGGCTTTTATGTGACAAAGCCGCTAATTCTGACACACGCCTAGCTGAAGCCAAGGCTAATAGCATGACCACCGTCCACGTGAGAAATTTTAACAACACGATTTTGAGTGGCTCAAACCAGTGTGACTTCAGGAAAATCAACACCACGTTAAGATCCCAAGGTGCCACTGGAGGCAAAAAAGGGGGCTGAACATGCAGCACTCCCTTTACAACGTCTGAACTTCAGGAAGAGAAGCCATTTCTTTTTGAAAGAAAATGGATAGGGACGAAATCTGGACCTTAATGGGACCCAATTTCAGGCCCAAAGTCACTCCAGACTGTAGAAAGTGAAGGAAAATGGCCCAGCTGGAATTCCTCCGTAGGGGCATTCCTGGCCTCACACCAAGCAACATATTTTCGCCATATACGGTGATAATGTTGAGCCGCCACATCCTTCCTAGCCTCTATCAGCGTAGGAATGATCTCATCCGGAATGCCTTTTTCTGCTAGGATCCGGCGTTCAACCGCCATGCCGTCAAACGCAGCCGTGGTAAGTCTAGGAACAGACAGGGCCCCTGTTGCACAAGTCCTGTCTTAGAGGCAGAGGCCACGGGTCCTCTGTGAGCATTTCTTGCAGATCTGGATACCAAGTCCTTCTTGGCCAATCCAGAACAAAGAGTATTGTTCTCACTCCTCTTTTCCTTATGATTATGATTATGATTATGCACCTTGGGTATGAGAGGAAGAGGAGGAAATACATAGACCGACGGGAACACCCACGGTGTCACCAGTGCGTCCACAGCTATCGCCTGTGGGTCTCTTGACCTGGCGCAATATCTCTGCAGCTTTTTGTTGAGGCGGGATGCCATCATGTCCACCTGTGGCAGTTCCCACCGCCTTGCAATCTGCATGAAGACTTCTTGATGAAGTCCCCACTCTCCCGGGTGGAGGTCGTGCCTACTGAGGAAGTCTGCTTCCCAGTTGTCCACTCCCGGAATGAACACTGCTGACAGTGCGCTTACGTGATTCTCCGCCCAGCAAAGAATTCTGGTGGCTTTTACCATCGCCACCCTGCTCCTTGTGCCGCCTTGGCGGTTTACATGAGCCACTGCGGTGATATTGTCTGACTGAATCAGAACCGGTTGGTCGCGAAGCAGGGTCTCCGCTTGACTTAGGGCGTTGTATATGGCCCTTAGTTCCAGGATATTGATGTGAAGGCAAGTCTCCTGCCTTGACCACAACCCTTGGAAATTTCTTCCCTGTGTGACTGCCCCCCACCCTCGGAGGCTTGCATCCGTGGTCACCAGGACCCAGTCCTGAATGCCGAATCTGCGACCTTCGAGAAGGTGAGCACTCTGCAGCCACCACAGGAGAGACACCCTGGCCCTGGGGGATAGGGTGATTAATCTGAAGATGTGATCCGGACCACTTGTCCAGTAAGTCCCATTGGAAGGTCCTCGCATGGAACCTGCCGAAGGGAATGGCCTCGTATGATGCCACCCTCCTTCCCAGGACTCGAGTGCAGTGATGCACTGACACCTGTTTTGGTTTTAATAGATTCCTGACCAGTGTCACGAGCTCCTGAGCTCTCTCTATCAGGAGATAAACCCTTTTCTGGTCTGTGTCTAGGATCATGCCTAGGAGAGGCAGATGAGCTGTAGGAACCAACTGCGACTTTGGAATATATAGAATCAAGCCGTGTTGCCATTACACTTCCAGAGAAAGTGATACGCTGTTCAGTAACTGCTCTCTTGATCTCGCTTTTATGAGGAGATCGTCCAAGTACGTGATAATAGTGACATAGTGACACCTTGCTTCCGCAGGAGCACCATCATTCCCGCCATTACCTTGGCGAATATTCTCAAAGCCATGGAGAGACCAAACGGCAACGTCTGAAATTGGTAATGACAATCCCGTACCGCAATTCTGAGGTACGCCTGATGAGGTGGATAAATGGGGACATGAAGGTATGCATCCTTTATGTCCCGAGTCACCATAAAATCTCCCCCTTTCAGGCTTGCAATGACCGCTCTTAGCGATTCCATCTTGAACTTGAACCTTTTCAGGTATATGTTCAGGGATTTTAAATTCAATATGGGTATGACCGAAAAGTCCGGTTTCGGGATTATAAAATGGTCGAATAATAACCACCTCCTTGTTGAAGGAGGGGAACCTTGACCACCACCTGTTGAAGATACAATTTGTGAATTGCAGTTAACACTGTTTCCCTCTCGTGGGGGGAAGCCGGCAGGGCCGTCGGTGAGAGGGCATCTTCTCAAAGTCCAGCTTGTATCCCTGAGACACAATATCTATTGCCCAGGGATCTAACAGGGGGTGAACCCACTTGTGGCTGAACTTACGAAGGCGTGCCCCCACCGGGCCTAGCTCCGCCTGTGGAGCCCCAGCGACATGCGGTGGATTTTTGTAGAGGCCGGGGAGGACTTCTGTTCCTGGGAACTAGCTGTGTTGTGCAGCTTCTTTCCTCTGCCCCCGCCTCTGGCAAGAAAGGACGCACCTCGGACTTTCTTGTTTCTTTATTCGAAAGGCTGCATTTGACAATGTCGTGCTTTCCTAGGCTGTGCAGGAATATAAGGCAAAATATCAGAATTACCAGCTATAGCTGTGGAGACCAGGTCCGAGAACCCTTCTCCACACAATCCTCAGCCTTCCATATGCCTCTTAAGTCGGCATCATCTGTCCATTGCATATTCTACAGGACACGTCAAGCAGAAATCAACATAGCTTTGGCTCTAGGACCCAGTATACTCATGTCTCTTTGGGCATGTTTTATATATACATATCTCTTAAGACAGCATCTTTAATATATATATATATATATATATATCTCTATATATACATATGTATATCTATATACATACTAGGGTCTCAATCTCTGCTGATAAGGTACCTGTCCACGCTGCCACAGCGCTATTAACCCATGCCGACACAAATGCCGGTCTGAGTAGTGTACCAGAATGTGCACGCTATCTGCAGGATCCCTGAGAATAGCTGTTACGTCAGGGCTACCTTTTGGGCAAACGTGACACCCTAAGGGAAGATTCCCATCGTATCCTGGCCCTAGTAGGGAAAGGATACTCCCTGAGAATTCTTTGTGGGAAACTGCAGTCTCTTGTCTGGAGATTCCCGCTCTTTTTCCTCATGAGAGGAGGGAAATTTACCTCAGCTTTCTTCCCCTTAAACATGTGTACCCTTGTGTCAGGGACAGATGAGTCATCAGTGATATGCAAATCATCTTTTATTACAATAATCATATATTGAATACTTTTCTGCCATTTTGGCTGTAACTTTGCATTATCGTAGTCGACAATGGAGTCAAACTCCGTGTCAATATCAGTGTCTATTATTTTGGATAGTGAGCATTGAGAGACTCTGAAGGTCTCTGCGACATAGGGACAGACATGGGTAGATTTCCTGTCTGTTCTCTAATCTTTTGTGCAATAAATTCACCTTAGCACTTAATTACACATATCCAAACAGGTGTCGGCGTTGTCGACGGAGACACCCTCTCACACACATATTTGCTCCATCTCCTCCTTAGGGGAGCCTTTTACCTCAGACATGTCGACACACACGTACCGACACACCACACACTCAGGAAATGCTCATCTGAAGACAATTCCCCCATAAGGCCCTTTGGAGAGACAGAGAGAGAGTATGCCAGCACACACCCCAGCGCTATTAACCCAGGAATAACACAGTAACTTAATGTTAACCCAGTAGCTGCTGTTTATATTGATTTTTGCGCCTAATTATGTGCCCCCCCCCCCTCTCTTTTTACCCTCTTCTACCGTGTAACTGCAGGGGAGAGACTGGGGAGCTTCCTCTCAGCGGTGCTGTGGAGAAAAAACATGGCGCTGGTGAGTGCTGAGGAAGAAGCCCCGCCCCCTCGACGGCGGGCTTCTGTCCCGCTTCCATGTACAATTTTGGTGGGGGCTCATACATATATACAGTGCCCAACTGTATATTATGCAAACTTTTGACAAAGAGGTGTCTCTAATTGCTGCCCAGGGCGCCCCCTCCTGCGCCCTGCACCCTACAGTGACCGGAGTATGTGGGTTTAGTGTGGGAGCAATGGCGCACAGCTGCAGTGCTGTGCGCTACCTCATATGAAGACTGGAGTCTTCTGCCGCCGATTTCGAAGTCTTCTTGCTTCTGTCACCGGCTTCTGTCTTCTGGCTCTGCGAGGGGGACAGCGGCGCGGCTCCGGGATCGGACGACCAAGGGTGCGATCCTGTGTATGATCCCTCTGGAGCTAGTGGTGTCCAGTAGCCTAAGAAGCAGGACCTATCTTCAGTGAGTAGGGCTGCTTCTCTCCTCTCAGTCCCACGTAGCAGAGAGCCTGTTGCCAGCAGATCTCTCTGAAAATAAAAAACCTAACAAAATACTTTCTTTACTAGCAAGCTCAGGAGAGCCCACTAGGAGCACCCAGCTCTGGCCGGGCACATATTCTAACTGAGGTCTGGAGGAGGGACATAGAGGGAGGAGCCAGAACACACCAGAATCCAAATTCTTTCTTAAAGTGCCCTGTCTCCTGCGGAGCCCGTCTATTCCCCATGGTCCTTACGGAGTCCCCAGCATCCACTAGGACGTTAGAGAAATGAACATTAACTGTATTTACTGTAAATTATGTATGCGGCGGGAATCCAGAGGATACCACCTACAAGAGCAGTTGGGGAAAGACATCGCCCATCTATTCAAACCCACCTATGACCTCTTCTGTAATGTAGAGACACATCCCTGTGTCCAATGGACAATGAGATTACAGTGACCATTGTATTGTGTATGCATGTTGTGTATAAAAAGACCATTGCTGCCTGGCCGGTCAGAAGACTCTGAACGCTATCTGTATGACCAGCGGAGGACCGAGCCGGGTTGCGCTTGCGAACATTCTCACGTATGTACATTCTCTGTAGCCATTATTCTGTTTAGATTTACTTGTTAGCCTGTAGTGTATGATTTGTATTGTTTTACCTTTTGGAATTAATCCACTGAGGCCTTAGAACCCTGTGGTTTCAACTACAAATTGGTGTGGTGTCTTCACTTTCCTGCAAGGGGTTTAAAGTGTATTTATCTGTATAAGGTGTATAAGCATTGATAAGGTATACGCACTGCGGGTACTTTGTACCGCCAGCGCTACTTAAGGTTTAAAGGTATTACATCATTACAGTACTTCGCTGTTAAGGGTTTAAAGTGTAAGCATATCATTACATTGCATCATTAACAAGGTTTAAAGGTTATCCATTGTGTGTGTGCACGCTGAGCGTACTCTGTACACTCAGAGCGGCGTGTGTACGCCAAGTGCGTACCACGTGCAGGACTCTGTACGCAAATAGCGTACAAAGTGCGTAGCACGTGCATTTAGTCTAGCGGCCATAGCGGCTCCACGTTAATAGTGTATTTAGAGGTATAGCTTTGCGGTCTAAGATAATAACGTCATTATCAACTTGCTAACTTTCTATAACCAGTTCCTGGGAGTCCTAGAGGAAGTAATCCTAATAGACGGGGCATGGTGCCACATCCCAGTCATTGTGGGGTTAGTAGATATATTTATTGTATTTCATTATTAATGTAGTTTAACCATTAATCCAAATATGCTTAGCAGTATCACATTTCAGCTACATATGGTAAGGTAGGTTCTCTGTAGATGGAATGTTATCACCTGGAATCAGTCACTTGAGGTACAGTAAAACTACTGTGTACACTGCTAAACAGTATTATCTAATGAACATGCTTCATGCAGCTCAAAGCATCATGATATCAATTGTGTTATTTACGTTATCATTCACATACAGGTTGAGTATCCCATATCCAAATATTCCGAAATACGGAATATTCCGAAATACGGAATATTCCGAAATACAGAATTTTTTGAGTGAGAGCGAGATAGTGAAACCTTTGTTTTCTGATGGCTCAATGTACACAAACTTTGTTTAATACACAAAGTTATTAAAAATATTGGCTAAAATGACCTTCAGGCTGTGTGTGTAAGGTGTATATGAAAGGGGGCGTGGCCACGGCGGCATCCGGGTAGGCAGCAGAGCACGGGAGCTCCCCGGCTAATTAATCCTTTCACCTCTCCTGGCCCCTGCTCCGGACCCTGTGCCGCATATTCTGACTGCTGAGCGCTCGGGGCAGCGGTGAACGTCCCCCGGCTGTCTCTGCAGAGTGCTTACTGTCCGCGCCGGCTGCCGCTTGAGTTTCCGGCCTGGGCCGCAGGAGCATCCCCGGCCTCGAGTTTGGCGGCGCATAGCTGCGCTGCCGCGGGTGCACGCGGGCGCGTCCCCGCGGCGAAACACCCCGCAAGTTACGCTGTTTGGAGCCCGCGGCACCCCCCAATACCCGGGGATACTGTCTTCCACTGCTCCTTGCCTGGGATTTCTGTGCTGGGCTGAGCTGCTGGGGGTGGGGGGAGGCTGTGGGCCCGGTGGCCATCTTGGAAGCAACTTCCTCCCCTCATATAATACTGCACTGAGACTGTGGGACAGATTGTAGTGCCTGTGGGTGTGCTGCCCGGCTCCCTATTATCCTGCATTCACACGTTGCCTTGGTCCACTGCCCTTTCCTGTATCCCTGGGACCTCCTGGCTCACCCCTCCTAGTTACCACTGTTTTTGGGGCGCATTTGGCACTGAATACTTGGGACCTGCGAGCCGGCTGAGCCCGATTGGATCCGTGTTGTGCCTGGTTGGTGATCTCAGCGCGCTAATATGGTGAAAGGCGGTCAAAGCGCGGCTGCGGCCAAGCTGGAGAGGTTTGCCCTCCAGTCCGCCACCCAGCCGGTGCCATCTCCTAAAGCATCCTCTCCCACCCGCCCTGATCCCCTGGCTGGGGCCGACTCGGGCGCGGCTGTGCAGCCCCCCGCTCCGTCCATTCAGCAGGTACTGGAGGCGATTGCGGGCAGCGAACAACGCTTGTCGGACAAAATGGAGAAGGTGCAGTGCGATCTTTCTTTACTACGTCAGGATGTCCAGAGAATCCGGGAGAGAGTGGGGGAGGCCGAGACGCGGGTCTCCAATCTGGAGGGTCTCTGTGTCCCCCTAAAGCAATCCGTGTCGGCGGTCTCTCAGCAAGTTTCAACAATACAGACCAAGCTTCTGGATATGGAGGGGCGCCTCCGTAGAAACAAAGTGCGGTTTGTTGGCCTGCCTGAAAGGGAAGAGGGGGCAGACCCTGAAGATTTCTTGGAATCCTGGCTCAAAGAGGCGTATGGTGCGGAATCCTTCACCTCCCAGTTTGCGGTGGAGCGGGCCCACAGAGTTACTTTCCGGCCTTTACCTCCAGGAGCCCCACCACGAACTTTCATTGCCAAATTTCTACATTATAAGGACCGGGACTCTGTGTTACGCCTGGGTCCCACGAAGGGCCCCCTGCTTCGGAATGGTGTTCGGGTGTCGGCGTTCCCAGATTTTGCAGCTGACGTCCAGAAAGACCGGGCCCAGTTTCTGCCTATTAAACGGCGTCTACGTGACCTGAATCTTCCCTACTCGATGTTGTTCCCCTCCAGATTGCGGGTGGTCGCAGACGGAGAAACCAAGTTCTTCAGCTCTCCACGGGAGGCGGCGGCCTGGCTGGACAGATATGCTCCAGGCAACCGTCAACTTGCTCCGGACTGATATCCTGATCTTCCTCCTACCTGGGCCTTCTACATGCAAGTATATGTCCGGGGAGCACCCCCTTGTTACGGTGGTTCTGGACTTTGTTGCGTTGTGATACATACCTCTAGGGTTTCTTTTTGTATCGGGACTCTAGGTTTTTACGCTACACATTAGTTTCCTGTAGGCACTTGGATCTCCAGGGTTGGGTTTGTTAGGGATATGTGTATGCCGCTGTTTGGGAAGGTATACGGGGAGGGGGGTTGGTGTCTGGGTATTGTTGGTTTCTATGCAGGTTCTGTTTTTTTTTCTTCAGTTTATTGTTTTCTATATTTTTATTTTTGTTTTTTTCTTCTATGTGAGGTATTGATGTGCTGTTTGGGCCGGATAGGCTTGTGGCCCGGGGTCTGCGGACGACGCTGTCTTCGGGATAATGTATGGTGTAGGCGAGTAGGGGTGCAGGCGTTTTTGATTCCGAGGTCCCTTAATCACCCTGCGCGGTGTTTCTGTGATGTGTCCCGGATAACCACTTGGGTACCATGCCTGCCTTGACATTTTTGGCGTGGAATGTCCGGGGTATCAATAATAAAGTAAAGAGATCCCTGGTACTCAAAATGGTCAGGAAATATGACCCGGACATTGTTTGTCTGAGCGAGACTCATTTAGAAGGTAATAGACTGATGTCGCTCCGCAGGCCTTGGGTGGGATGGGCGTATCATTCCTCTCACTCCTCCTTTTCCCGAGGAGTGTCAGTTATGATCAAAAGATCTGTCCAGTTTGAATTGCTTACGGTAAATACTGACCCTTGTGGTAGGTTTGTGTTCTTGGAATGCAAATTGAATTTTCGAAATTTTTTCCTGCTGTCAGTTTATGTCCCCCCACCTTTTTCATATGATGTTTTGCAGAAAGCCACCTCATTTATTGCCTCCTCCCCCCATACCCCTGTTATTTGTTTAGGGGACTTTAACAATGTGTTGGATGTCTCCCTGGATAGGTGGAAGTCCCCTTTGGCTCTTGGGGCGGGGGTACCCCGTCTAAATTTGCAGACTTTCTGAGTAATATGCAGTGGGTAGACGCCTGGAGGGTACGAAATCCCGTACTTAGACAGTTCTCGTGCTTCTCCGGCACACATGGCTCATTCTCCAGAATCGATCTGGCCCTGGTTTCCCCTGAGCTTCTGCCCAGAATTCTAGATGTTCACTATGAGGCACGGGGGGTGTCCGACCATTCACCCTTGCTGTTATCTTTGGAGGTGGAGTGCCAGCGGGGACAGTCGTATTGGAAGTTACATCCATCCTGGTTGGCTCAGTTGGGTGACTGCTCGGACTTGACATTAAAATGGGAGGGTTTTTTTGCGGATAATGTGGGCTCGGCCCCGGCTCCTGTCATATGGGACTCATTTAAAGCCTTCCTGCGCGGTACACTGATCGGCAAAATCGCTGCACATAAATTGTCATGTAGGGAGAAGGAGAGGACACTTGAATCAGAGTTTAGAGACCTCGAGATCCGTTATCTGGCAGAGGGCACCTCTGCACTTAAGACGCGGTGGCTGACGGCTCAGGCGGCATGGCTGGCCCATCTCTCAGATAAAAATGCGCGCTCCCTGTTGTTTTGGCCCACTAACTTGTATATGCAGGCGGATAGACCGGGAAGCTTGTTAGCCCGCTTGGTACATTATGACCGGCCTGGGTCTACGGTTGTGCAGATGTCTGGTCCTGATGGCTCCATTGCAGACAACACCCCAGACATTGCGCAATTGTTCCTTTCGTACTATAAGGATTTGTATGAGTCTCGCCTGACGTGCTCTGCGGCAGACTTGGACATATATTTGGATAGTGTGCCCCTCTCCAGACTCTCCCCTGAGGCTTGCAGTTTTCTGAAGGCACCTTTGACTCTGGAGGAGGTGTCTGTGGTAGTGGGCATGTCCCCCAGTGGCAAATCTCCGGGCTGTGATGGCATCCCCACTGAGCTTTATAAAACACAAATAGAGTTCTTTGGCCCCAAGTTGCTTACCATGTTCACGGACACGTTTGCTGCTAATCAACTTCCCCCCTCAATGTCCGAGGCTGTTATTATAGTGCTGCCAAAGCCCGTCAAGGACCCCCGCCTCTTGGAGTCCTATAGGCCAATCTCCCTTATTCCTACTGATGCTAAGATCCTGGCAAAAATTCTGGCAGTTTGGCTCAACTCTGTTATTAAGTCCATAATACATCAGGACCAGTCTGGCTTTATGCCAGGCATGTCCACGTCTATTAATTTGCGCAGGCTGTATACTATTCTGCAAGCTCCACATACCTTCCCCTCGGACTCGGTCGTGGTCTCTTTGGAGGCGGCTAAGGCGTTCGATAGCGTTGAATGGTCCTACCTGTGGGCAGTTATGAAATGTATGGGCTTCGGCCCTAACTTCATACAATGGATCAGACTGCTATATCAAAATCCGTGTGCCAAGATCTTGGTAAATGGTTATATTTCATCCTCCTTTACCCTGTCTCGGGGTACTAGACAGGGGTGCCCCCTCTCTCCTGCCCTATTTGCTATTGCCATAGAGCCTTTGGCCTGCCTGATTAGGACACACCCGGATATTGGGGGAATCACCACGGGCCTTTGTGTTGACAAGATCGCCCTTTATGCGGATGACCTGCTGTTATTCCTACATGATTATGCTGTTGACATGCCTGTTCTGTTGCAGGTCATTGAGGAATTCGGCGGCTTTTCTGGTCTCCGTATCAACTGGCCCAAGTCATTCATTATGCCCGTCATTGGCCCCCCATCCTTGGCCCCGAAGCTCCCCTTGCCGCTATGCTGGACGGATCAGTTTAAATATCTCGGAATTCAAATCAGAAAATAAGATTTTACTCACTGGTAAATCTATTTCTCGTAGTCCGTAGTGGATGCTGGGGACTCCGTAAGGACCATGGGGATTAGCGGCTCCGCAGGAGACTGGGTACAACTAAAGAAAGCTTTAGGACTACCTGGTGTGCACTGGCTCCTCCCACCAAGACCCTCCTCCAGACCTCAGTTAGGATACTGTGCCCGGAAGAGCTGACACAAATAGGAAGGATTTTGAATCCCGGGTAAGACTCATACCAGCCACACCAATCACACCGTATAACTCGTGATACAATACCCAGTTAACAGTATGATAACAACTGAGCCTCTCAACAGATGGCTCAACAATAACCCTTTAGTTAGGCAATAACTATATACAAGTATTGCAGACAATCCGCACTTGGGATGGGCGCCCAGCATCCACTACGGACTACGAGAAATAGATTTACCAGTGAGTAAAATCTTATTTTCTCTAACGTCCTAAGTGGATGCTGGGGACTCCGTAAGGACCATGGGGATTATACCAAAGCTCCCAAACGGGCGGGAGAGTGCGGATGACTCTGCAGCACCGAATAAGCAAACTCTAGGTCCTGCTCAGCCAGGGTATCAAACTTGTAGACTCTTGCAAGAGTGTTTGACCCCGACCAAGTAACAGCTCGGCAAATTTGTAAAGCCGAGACCCCTCGGGCAGCCACCCAAGAAGCGCCCACTTTCCTCGTGGAATGGGCTTTTACAGATACTTGCTACAGATCCAGCGAGCAATAGTCTGCTTAGAAGCAGGAGCACCCAGCTTGTTGGGTGCATACAGGATAAATAGCGAGTCAGTCTTTCTGACTCCAGCCGTCCTGGAAACATATATTTTTCAGGGCCCTGACTACGTCCAGAAAACTTGGAATCCTCCAAGTCCCAAATAGCCGCAGGCACCACAATAGGTTGGTTCACATGAAAAACTGATACCACCTTAGGAAGGAATTGGGAACGAGTCCTCAATTCCGCCTTATCCATATAAAATACAGAAAAGGGCTTTTGCATGACAAAACCGCCAATTCTGATACACGCCTGGCCGACGCCAAGGCCCACAGCATGACCACTTTCCACGTGAGGTATTGTAGCTCCACGGATTTAAGTGGCTCAACTCAATGCGACTTCAGGAAATCCAACACTACGTTGAGATCCCACGGTGCCACTGGAGGCACAAACGGGGGCTGACTATGCAGCACTCCCTTAACAAAAGTCCGAACTTCAGGCAGTGAAGCCAGTTCTATTTTGGAAGAAAATCGATAGAGCCGAAATCTGGACCTTCATGGAACCCAATTTTAGGCCCATAGTCACCTCTGACTGTAGGAAGTGCAGAAATCGACCTAGCTGAAATTTCTCCTTTGGGGCCTTCCTGGCCTCACAGCACGCAACATATTTCCACCATATGCGGTGATAATGGTTTGCGTTCACTTCTTTCCTAGCTTTAAATAGCGTAGGGATAACTTCCTCCGGAATGCCCTTTTCCTTCAGGATCCGGCATTCAACCGCCATGCCGTCAAACGCAGCCGCGGTACGTCTTGGAACAGACAGGCCCCCTGCTGCAGCAGGTCCTGTCTGAGCGGCAGAGGCCATGGGTCCTCTGAGATCATTTCTTGGAGTTCTGGTTACCAAGCTCTTCTTGGCCAACCCGGAACAATGAGTATAGTTCTTACTCCTCTCCTTCTTATTATTCTCATTACCCTGGGTAAGAGAGGCAGAGAAGGGAACACATACACCGACTGGTACACCCACGGTGTTACCAGAGCGTCCACAGCTATTGCCTGAGGGTCCCTTGACCTGGCGCAATATCTTTGTAGCTTTTTGTTGAGGCGGGACGCCATCATGTCCACCTGTGGCCTTTCCCAACGGTGTACAATCATTTGGAAAACTTCTGGATGAAGTCCCCACTCTCCCGGGTGGAGGTCGTGTCTTCTGAGAAAGTCTGCTTCTCAGTTGTCCACTCCGGGAATGAACACTGCTGACAGTGCTAACACATGATTTTCCGCCCATCGGAGAATCCTTGTGGCTTCTGCCATCGCCATCCTGCTTCTTGTGCCGCCCTGTCAGTTTACATGAGCGACCGCCGTGATGTTGTCTGACTGGATCAGCACCGGCCGGTGTTGAAGCAGGGGTCTAGCCTGACTTAGGGCATTGTAAATGGCCCTTAGTTCCAGAATATTTATGTGTAGGGAAGTCTCCTGACTTTTCCATAGCCTTGGACGTTTCTTCCCTGTGTGACTGCCCCCCAGCCTTGAAGGCTGGCATCCGTGGTCACCAGGACCCAGTCCTGTATGCCGAATCTGTGGCCCCCTAGAAGATGAGCACTCTGCAGCCACCACAACAGCGACACCCTGGCCCTTGGAGACAGGGTTATCCGCCGATGCATCTGAAGATGCGACCCGGACCACTTGTCCAAAAGATCCCACTGGAAAATCCTTGCATGGGACCTGGCGAATGGAATTTCTTCGTAAGAAGCTACCATCCTTCCCAGGGCTCGCGTGCATTGATGCACTGACACCTGTATACGTATTAGGAGGTCTCTGTCTAGAGACGACAACTCCTTGGACTTCTCCTCCGGGAGAAACCCTTTTTATCCTGTTCTGTGTCCAGAACCATACCCAGGAACAGTAGACGCGTCGTAGGAACCAGCTGCGACTTTGGAATATTCAGAATCCAGCCGTGCTGTTGTAGCACTTCCCGAGATAGTGCTACTCCGCCGAACAACTGCTCCCTGGACCTCGCCTTTATAAGGAGATCGTCCAAGTACGGGATAATTACTTCGGCCATTACCTTGGTAAATACCTCTGTGCCGGGGACCGACCAACGGCAACGTCTGGAATTGGTAATGACAATCCTGTACCACAATTTTGAGGTACTCCTGGTGAAGAGGGTAAATAGGGACATGCAGGTAAGCATCCTTGATGTCCAGTGATACCATGAAATTCTCCAGGCTTGCAATAATCGCCCTGAGCGATTCCATTTTGAACTTGAACCTTCGTATATAAGTGTTCAAGGCATTCAATTTTAGAATGGGTCTCACCGAACCGTCTGGTTTCGGTACCACAACATTTTGGAATAGTAACCCCGGCCTTGTTGAAGGAGGGGTACCTTGATTTCACCTGCTGGAAGTACAGCTTGTGAATTGCCGCCAGTACTACCTTTCTCCGAGGGCAGCAGGCAAGGCTGATGTGAGGTAACGGCGAGGGGGAGTCGCCTCGAACTCCAGCCTGTATCCCTGTGATACTACTTGCAGAACCTAGGGATCCACCTGTGGGCAAGCCCACTGGTCCCTGAAGTTCCCGAGACGCGCCCCCACCGCACCTGTCTCCACCTGTGGAGCCCCAGCATCATGCGGTGGACTCAGAGGAAGCGGGGGAAGATTTTTGATCCTGGGAACTGGCTGCTGGTGCAGCTTTTTTCCTTCTTCCCTTGTCTCTGTGCAGAAAGGAAGCGCCTTTGACCCGCTTGCTTTTCTGAAGCCGAAAGGACTGTACCTGAAAATACAGTGCTTTCTTAGGCTGTGAGGAAACCTGAGGTAAAAAAATTTCTTCCCAGCAGTTGCTGTGGATACGAGGTCCCAGAGACCATCCCCAAACAATTCCTCACCCTTATAAGGCAGAATCTCCATGTGCCTTTTATAGGCAGCATCACCTGTCCACTGCCGGGTTTCTAATACCCTCCTGGCAGAATGGACATTGCATTAATTCTGGATGCCAGCCGGCAAATATCCCTCTGTGCATCCTTTATATCTAAGACGACGTCTTTAATATGCTCTATGTTAGCAAACTATTATCCCTGTCTTAGAGTTTTAATATTATCTGACTGGGAATCAGACCACGCTGCAGCAGCACTATTTATGCTGAGGCGATTGCAGGTCTCAGTATATAACCTGAGTGTGTATATACAGACTTCAGGATAGCCTCCTGCTTTTTATCAGCAGGCTCCTTCAAGGTGGCCGTATCCTAAGACGGCAGTGCCACCTTTTTTGACAAACGTGTGAGCGCCTTATCCACCATAAGGGATATCTCCCAACGTGACCTATCCTCTGGTGGGAAAGGGTACGCCATCAGTAACTTTTTAGAAATTACCAGTTTCTTATCGGGGGAACCACGCTACTTTACACACTTCATTCATTCAACTGATGGGGGAACAAAACACTGGCTGCTTTTTCTCCCCAAAAATAAAACCCCTTTTATGTGGTACTTGGGTTCATGTCAGAAATGCGTAACACATTTTTCATTGCCGAGATCATGTAACGGATGTTCCTAGTGGATTGTGTATATGTCTCAACCTCGTCAACACTGGAGTCAGACTCCGTGTCGACATCTGTGTCTGCCATCTGAGGTAACGGGCGCTTTTTTGAGCCCCTGATGGCCTTTGAGACGCCTGGGCAGGCGCGGGCTGAGAAGCCGGCTGTCCCACCGCTGTTTTACGTCATTCAGCCTTCTATGTAAGGAGTTGACATTGTCGGTTAATACCTTCCACCTATCCATCCACTCTGGTGTCGGCCCCACAGGGGGCGACATCCCATTTATCGGCCTCTGCTCCACCTCCACGTAACCTTCCTCATCCCACATGTCGACACAGCCGTACCGACACACAGCACACACACAGGGAATGCTCTGACTGAGGACAGGACCCCACAAAGTCCTTTGGGGAGACAGAGAGAGAGAGTATGCCAGCACACACCAGAGCGCTATATAATGCAGGGATTAACACTATAACTGAGTGATTTTTCCCCCAATAGCTGCTTGTATAAACAATATTGCGCCTAAATTTTGTGCCCCCCCTCTCTTTTTAACCCTTTGAGCCTGAAAACTACAGGGGAGAGCCTGGGGAGCTGTCTTCCAGCTGCACTGTGAAAAGAAAATGGCGCCAGTGTGCTGAGGGAGATAGCTCCGCCCCTTTTTTGCGGACTTTTCTCCCGCTTTTTTATGGATTCTGGCAGGGGTATTTATCACATATATAGCCTCTGGGGCTATATATTGTGATATATTTGCCAGCCAAGGTGTTTTTATTGCTGCTCAGGGCGCCCCCCCCCCTCAGCGCCCTGCACCCTCAGTGACCGGAGTGTGAAGTGTGTATGAGGAGCAATGGCGCACAGCTGCAGTGCTGTGCGCTACCTTGGTGAAGACTGATGTCTTCTGCCGCCGATTTTCCGGACTCTTCTTGCTTCTGGCTCTGCAAGGGGGCCGGCGGCGCGGCTCCGGGACCGAACATCAATGGCCGGTTCAATGCGGTCGATCCCTCTGGAGCTAATGGTGTCCAGTAGCCTAAGAAGCCCAAGCTACCACCAGTTAGGTAGGTTCGCTTCTTCTCCCCTTAGTCCCTCGCTGCAGTGAGTCTGTTGCCAGCAGATCTCACTGTAAAATAAAAAAACCTAAAATATACTTTCTTTCTAGGAGCTCAGGAGAGCCCCTAGTGTGCATCCAGCTCAGCCGGGCACAAGAATCTAACTGAGGTCTGGAGGAGGGTCTTGGTGGGAGGAGCCAGTGCACACCAGGTAGTCCTAAAGCTTTCTTTAGTTGTGCCCAGTCTCCTGCGGAGCCGCTAATCCCCATGGTCCTTACGGAGTCCCCAGCATCCACTTAGGACGTTAGAGAAATAACCCTTCTGATTTTATACCCCTGAACTTGGACCCACTGACGCAACTGATTATACGCAAGTCGAGAGCTTGGCGCAAGCTTCCGTTGACAGTGACCGGCAGGGTTAGTCTAATTAAAATGATAATTCTACCCAAACTGTTATACATTCTCCTGCAATCCCCGGTATATATCTTTCCGTCCTTTTTTAGGAAACTGAATGGTATATTATCATCCTTAATATGGGCCAACAAAAGGCCTAGGATAAAGCTGAATACTCTCACTAGGCTGAAGGCTGATGGTGGTTTAGCCCTGCCCAACTTTCAGTTGTACTACTTTGCGTCCCAGTTGTTTCACCTTAGTACCTGGATACAGGGTGGGGATGCCAGTACTTTACAATGGGCATTTCTCCGGTGTTACTACCCGGGCCTCTCTCCGGTGCAGGTTTTGCTGAGTGGGAGGGTTTCTCGGTACTCTCCCCCTGTTGTCTTCCAGGCCATGAAGATCTGGCTAGCTCTGAAAAAATAAGATTTTACTCACCGGTAAATCTATTTCTCGTAGTCCGTAGTGGATGCTGGGAACTCCGTAAGGACCATGGGGAATAGCGGCTCCGCAGGAGACTGGGCACAACTAAAGAAAGCTTTAGGACTACCTGGTGTGCACTGGCTCCTCCCTCTATGACCCTCCTCCAGACCTCAGTTAGGATACTGTGCCCGGAAGAGCTGACACAATAAGGAAAGGATTTGGAATCCCGGGTAAGACTCATACCAGCCACACCAATCACACCGTATAACTTGTGATACTATACCCAGTTAACAGTATGAAATATAACTGAGCCTCTCAACAGATGGCTCAACAATAACCCTTTAGTTAACCAATAACTATACACAAGTATTGCAGACAATCCGCACTTGGGACGGGCGCCCAGCATCCACTACGGACTACGAGAAATAGATTTAACGGTGAGTAAAATCTTATTTCTCTAACGTCCTAAGTGGATGCTGGGGACTCCGTAAGGACCATGGGGAATAGCGGCTCCGCAGGAGACTGGGCACATCTAAAGAAAGCTTTAGAATTATCTGGTGTGCACTGGCTCCTCCCCCTATGACCCTCCTCCAAGCCTCAGTTAGATCTTTGTGCCCGAACGAGAAGGGTGCACACTAGGGGCTCTCCTGAGCTTCTTAGTGAAAGTTTTAGTTTAGGTTTTTTATTTTCAGTGAGACCTGCTGGCAACAGGCTCACTGCATCGAGGGACTAAGGGGAGAAGAAGCGAACTCACCTGCGTGCAGAGTGGATTGGGCTTCTTAGGCTACTGGACATTAGCTCCAGAGGGACGATCACAGGCCCAGCCTGGATGGGTCCCAGAGCCGCGCCGCCGGCCCCCTTACAGAGCCAGAAGGCAGAAGAGGTCCGGAAAATCGGCGGCAGAAGACGTCCTGTCTTCAACAAGGTAGCGCACAGCACTGCAGCTGTGCGCCATTGCTCTCAGCACACTTCACACTCCGGTCACTGAGGGTGCAGGGCGCTGGGGTGGGGCGCCCTGAGACGCAATAAAAAACACCTTGGATGGCAAAAAAAATGCATCACATATAGCTCCTGGGCTATATGGATGCATTTAACCCCTGCCAAAATACATAAAAAAACGGGAGATAAGGCCGCCGATAAGGGGGCGGAGCCTATCTCCTCAGCACACTGGCGCCATTTTCCCTCACAGCTCCGTTGGAGGGAAGCTCCCTGTCTCTCCCCTGCAGTCACTACACTACAGAAAGGGTTAAAAAAGAGAGGGGGGGCACTAATTACGCGCAGTATTAAAGATACAGCAGCTATAAGGGGAAAAACACTTATATAAGGTTATCCCTGTATATATATAGCGCTCTGGTGTGTGCTGGCAAACTCTCCCTCTGTCTCCCCAAAGGGCTAGTGGGGTCCTGTCCTCTATCAGAGCATTCCCTGTGTGTGTGCTGTATGTCGGTACGTTTGTGTCGACATGTATGAGGAGAAAAATGATGTGGAGACGGAGCAGATTGCCTGTAATAGTGATGTCACCCTCTAGGGGGTCGACACCTGAGTGGATGAACTGTTGGAAGGAATTACGTGACAGTGTCAGCTCGGTATAAAAGACAGTGGTTGACATGAGACAGCCGGCTACTCAGCTTGTGCCTGTCCAGACGTCTCATAGGCCGTCAGGGGCTCTAAAGCGCCCGTTACCTCAGATGGCAGATATAGACGCCGACACGGATACTGACTCCAGTGTCGACGGTGAAGAGACAAATGTGACTTCCAGTAGGGCCACACGTTACATGATTGAGGCAATGAAAAATGTTTTACACATTTCTGATAATACGAGTACCACCAAAAAAAGGGGTATTATGTTCGGTGAGGAAAAACTACCTGTAGTTTTCCTGAATCTGAGAAATTAAATGAGGTGTGTGATGATGCGTGGTTTTCCCCCGATAACAACTGATAATTTCTAAAATGTTATTGGCATTATATCCTTTCCCGCCAGAGGTTAGGGTGCGTTGGGAAACACCCCCTAGGGTGGATAAAGCGCTCACACGCTTGTAAGGGCTCTACCCTCTCCTGAGATGGCCGCCCTTAAGGATCCTGCTGCTAGAAAGCAGGAGGGTATCCTAAAATGTATTTACACACATACTGGTGTTATACTGCGACCAGCAATCGCCTCAGCCTGGATGTGCAGTGCTGGGTTGGCGTGGTCGGATTCCCTGACTGAAAATATTGATACCCTAGATAGGGACAGTATATTTTTGCCTATAGAGCATTTAAAAGATGCATTTCTATATATGCGTGATGCACAGCGGAATATTTGCCGACTGGCATCAAGTCTAAGTGCGTTGTCCATTTCTACCAGTAAAGGGTTATGGACACGTCAGTGGTCAGGTGAGGCGTATTCCAAACGGCATTTGGTAGTATTGCCTTATTAAAGGGAGGAGTTATTTGGGGTCGGTCTTTCAGACCTGGTGGCCACGGCAACAGCTGGGAAATCCACGTTTGTACCCCAGGTCGCCTCTCAACATGAGAAGACGCCGTATTATCAGGCGCAGTCTTTCCGTGGACAAGCGGGCAAAAGGTTCCTCATTTCTGCCCCGTGACAGAGGGAGAGGAAAAAGGCTGCAGAAATCAGCCAGTTCCCAGGAACAGAAACCCTCTCCCGCCTCTGCCAAGCCCTCAGTATGACGCTGGGGCTTTACAAGCAGAATCAGGCACGGTGGGGGGCCCGTCTCAATGAATTTCAGCGCGCAGTGGGCTCACTCGCAAATAGACCCCTGGATCCTTCAGGTGATATCTCAGGGGTACAAATTAGAATTCGAGACGTCTCCCCTTTGCCGTTTCCTAAAGTCGGCTTTACCGATGTCTCCTTCTGACAGGGAGACAGTTTTGGAAGCCATTCACAAGCTGTATTCCCAGGAGGTGATAATCAAGGTACCCCTCCTGCAACAGGGAACGGGGTATTATTCCACACTGTTGTGGTACCGAAGCCGGACGGCTCGGTGAGACCGATTCTAAATCTAAAATCTTTGAACACTTACATACAGAGGTTCAAATTCAAGATTGAGTCACTCAGAGCAGTGATTGCGAACCTGGAAGAAGGGGACTACATGATGTCTCGGGACATCAAGGATGCTTACCTTCATGTCAAAATTTACCCTTCTCATCAAGGGTACCTCAGGTTTATGGTACAGAACTGTCACTATCAGTTCAGACGCTGCCGTATGGATGGTCCACGGCACCCCGGGTCTTTACCAAGGTAATGGCCGAAATGATGATATTCCTTCGAAGGAAGGGAATTTTAGTTATCCTTTACTTGGACAATTCCCTGATAAGGGTAAGATCCAGGGAACAGTTGGAGGTCGGTGTAGCACTATCTCAGGTAGTGTTGCAGCAGCACGATTGGATTCTCAATATTCCAAAATCGCAGCTGGTTCCGACGACTTGTCTTCTGTTCCTAGGGATGATCCTGGACACAGTCCAGAAAAAGGTGTTTCTCCCGGAGGAGAAAGCCAGGGAGTTATCCGAGCTAGTCAGGAACCTCCTAAAACCGAGCCAAGTCTCAGTGCATCAATGCACAAGGGTTCTGGGTAAAATGGTGGCTTCCTACGAAGCAATCCCATTCGGCAGATTCCACGCAAGAACTTTCCAGTGGGACCTGCTGGACAAATGGTCCGGGTCGCATCTTCAGATGCATCAGCGGATAACCCTGTCACCAAGGACAAGCGTGTCCCTCCTGTGGTGGTTGCAGAGTGCTCATCTTCTAGAGGGCCGCAGATTCGGCATTCAGGACTGGGTCCTGGTGACCACGGATGCCAGCCTGCGAGGCAGGGGAGCAGTCACACAGGGAAGGAATATCCAGGGCTTATGGTCAAGCCTGGAGACATCACTTCACATAAATATCCTGAAGCTAAGGGCCATTTACAATGCTCTAAGCTTAGCAAGACCTCTGCTTCAAGGTCAGCCGGTGTTGATCCAGTCGGACAACATCACGGCAGTCACCCACGTAAACAGACAGGGTGGCACAAGAAGCAGGAGGGCAATGGCAGAAGCTGCAAGGATTCTTCGCTGGTCGGAAAATCATGTGATAGCACTGTCAGCAGTATTCATTCCGGGAGTGGACAACTGGGAAGCAGACTTCCTCAGCACGACCTCCACCCGGGAGAGTGGGGACTTCACCCAGAAGTCTTCCACATGATTATAAACCGTTGGGAAAAACTCGACAGGTATTCCGCCAGGTCAAGGGACCCTCAGGCAATAGCTGTAGACGCTCTGGTAACACCGTGGGTGTACCAGTCAGTGTATGTGTTCCCTCCTCTGCCTCTCATACCCAAGGTACTGAGATTGATAAGATGGAGAGGAGTAAGCACTATATTCGTGGCTCCGGATTGGCCAAGAAGGACTTGGTAACCGGAACTTCAAGAGATGCTCACGGAGGATCCGTGGCCTCTACCTCTAAGAAGGGACCTGCTCCAGCAAGGACCCTGTCTGTTCCAAGACTTACCGCGGCTGCGTTTGACGGCATGGCGGTTGAACGCCGGATCCTGAAGGAAAAAAGGCATTCCGGATAAAGTCATCCCTATCCTGATCAAAGCCAGGAAGGATGTAACCGCAAAACATTATCACCGCATTTGGCGAAAATATGTTGCGTGGTGCGAGGCCAGTAAGGCCCGACGGAGGAAATTCAACTGGGTCGATTCCTACATTTCCTGCAAACAGGAGTGTCTATGGGCCTGAAATTGGGGTCCATTAAGGTTCAAATTTCGGCCCTGTCAATTTTCTTCCAAAAAGAACTAGCTTCAGTCCCTGAAGTTCAGACGTTTGTAAAAGGGGTACTGCATATACAGCCTCCTTTTGTGCCTCCAGTGGCACTTTGGGATCTCAATGTAGTTTTTGGGTTCCAAAAGTCACATTGGTTTGAACCACTTAAATCTGTGGAGTTAAAATATCTCACAGGGAAAGTGGTCATGCTGTTGGCCCTGGCCTGGGCCAGGCGCATGTCAGAATTGGCGGCTTTATCCTGTAAAAACCCTTATCTGATTTTCGATTCGGACAGGGCGGAATTGAGGACTCGTCCTCAGTTTCTCCCTAAGGTGGTTTCAGCGTTTCACCTGAACCAACCTATTGTGGTGCCTGCGGCTACTAGGGACTTGGAGGACTCCAAGTTGCTAGACGTTGTCAGGGCCCTGAAAATATATGTTTCCAGGATGGCTGGAGTCAGGAAAACTGACTCGCTGTTTATCCTGTATGCACCCAACAAGCTGGGTGCTCCTGCTTCTAAGCAGACTATTGCTCGTTGGATTTGTAGTACAATTCAGCTTGCACATTCGGTGGCAGGCCTGCCACAGCCAAAAATCTGTAAATGCCCACTCCACAAGGAAGGTGGGCTCATCTTGGGCGGCTGCCCGAGGGGTCTCGGCTTTACAACTTTGCCGAGCAGCTACTTGGTCAGGAGCAAATACGTTTGTAAAATTCTATAAAATTGATACCCTGGCTGAGGAGGACCTGGAGTTCTCTCATTTGGTGCTGCAGAGTCATCCGCACTCTCCCGCCCATTTGGGAGCTTTGGTATAATCCCCATGGTCCTTACGGAGTCCCCAGCATCCACTTAGGACGTTAGAGAAAATAAGAATTTCCTTACCGATAATTCTATTTCTCGTAGTCCGTAGTGGATGCTGGGCGCCCATCCCAAGTGCGGATTGTCTGCAATACTGGTACATAGTTATTGTTACCAAAAAATCGGGTTATTGCTGTAGTGAGCCATCTTTTCTAGAGGCTCCTCTGTTATCATGCTGTTAACTGGGTTCAGATCACAAGTTGTACGGTGTGATTGGTGTGGCTGGTATGAGTCTTACCCGGGATTCAAGATCCTTCCTTATTGTGTACGCTCGTCCGGGCACATTATCCTAACTGAGGCTTGGAGGAGGGTCATAGGGGGAGGAGCCAGTGCACACCAGATAATCCTAAAGCTTTCTTTAGATGTGCCCAGTCTCCTGCGGAGCCGCTATTCCCCATGGTCCTTACGGAGTCCCCAGCATCCACTACGGACTACGAGAAATAGAATTATCGGTAAGTAAATTCTTATTTTTCTCTAACGTCCTAAATGGATGCTGGGAACTCCGTAAGGACCATGGGGATTATACCAAAGCTCCCAAACGGGCGGGAGAGTGCGGATTACTCTGCAGCACCGAATGAGCGAACTCTAGGTCCTCCTCAGCCAGGGTATCAAACTTGTAGAATTTAGCAAATGTGTTTGACCCCGACCAAGTAGCTGCTCGGCAAAGTTGTAAAGCCGAGACACCTCGGGCAGCCGCTCAAGAAGAGCCCACCTTCCTCGTGGAATGGGCTTTTACAGATTTAGGATGCGGCAGTCCAGCCGCAGAATGTGCAAGTTGAATCGTGCTACAGATCCAGCGAGCAATAGTCTGCTTTGCAGGACAAATAGCGAGTCAGTCTTTCTGACTCCAGCTGTCCTGGAAACATAGATTTTTAGGGCCCGGACTACGTCCAGCAACTTGGAATCCTCCAAGTCACGAGTAGCCGCAGGCACCACAATAGGCTGGTTCAAATGAAAAGCTGAAACCACCTTTGGGAGAAATTGGGGACGAGTCCTCAATTCCGCCCTATCCATATGGAAAATCAGATAAGGGCTTTTACATGATAAAGCCGCCAATTCTGACACACGCCTGGCCGAAGCCAAGGCCAACAGCATGACCACTTTCCACGTGAGATATTTTAAATCCACGGTTTTAAGTGGTTCAAACCAATGTGACTTTAGGAAATTCAACACCACGTTGAGATCCCAAGGTGCCACTGGGGGCACAAAAGGGGGCTGAATATGCAGCACTCCCTTAACAAATGTCTGAACTTCAGGTAGTGAAGCCAGTTCTTTCTGGAAGAAAATCGATAGAGCCGAAATCTGGACCTTAATGGAACCCAATTTTAGGCCCATAGTCACCCCTGACTGTAGGAAGTGCAGAAAACGGCCCAGCTGAAATTCCTCCGTTGGGGCCTTCCTGGCCTCACACCACGCAACATATTTTCGCCATATGCGGTGATAATGGTTTGCGGTCACCTCTTTCCTAGCTTTAATCAGCGTAGGGATGACTTCCTCCGGAATGCCCTTTTCCTTCAGAATCCGGCGTTCAACCGCCATGCCGTCAAACGCAGCCGCGGTAAGTCTTGGAACAGACAGGGCCCCTGCTGCAGCAGGTCCTGTCTGAGCGGCAGAGGCCATGGGTCCTCTGAGATCATTTCTTGAAGTTCTGGGTACCAAGCTCTTCTTGGCCAATCCGGAACAATGAGTATAGTTCTTACTCCTCTTCGTCTTATTATCCTCAGTACCTTTGGTATGAGAGGAAGAGGAGGGAACACATAAACCGACTGGTACACCCACGGTGTCACTAGAGCGTCCACAGCTATTGCCTGAGGGTCTCTCGACCTGGCGCAATATCTTTCTAGCTTTTTGTTGAGGCGGGACGCCATAATGTCCACCTGTGGCCGTTCCCAGCGATTTACAATCAGCTGGAAGACTTCTAGATGAAGTCCCCACTCTCCCGGGTGGAGGTCGTGCCTGCTGAGGAAGTCTGCTTCCCAGTTGTCCACTCCCGGAATGAACACTGCTGACAGTGCTAACACATGATTTTCCGCCCATCGGAGAATCCTTGTGGCTTCTGCCATCGCCGTCCTGCTTCTCGTGCCGCCCTGTCGGTTTACATGGGCGACCTCCGTGATGTTGTCTGACTGGATCAGTACCGGCTGGTTTTGAAGCAGGGGTCTTGCCTGACTTAGGGCATTGTAGATGGCCCTTAGTTCCAGAATATTTATGTGTAGGGAAATCTCCTGGCTTGACCATAGCCCTTGGAAGTTTCTTCCCTGTGTGACTGCCCCCCAGCCTCGAAGGCTGGCATCCATGGTCACCAGGACCCAGTCCTGTATGCCGAGTCTGCGGCCCTCTAGAAGATGAGCACTCTGCAGCCACCACAGCAGAGACACCCTGGTCCTTGGAGACAGGGTTATCAGCCGATGCATCTGAAGATGGGATCCGGACCACTTGTCCAACAGATCCCACTGAAAGATTCTTGCATGGAACCTGCCGAATGGAATTGCTTCGTAGGAAGCTACCATTTTTCCCAGGACTCGCGTACAGTGATGCACCGAGACCTGTTTTGGTTTCAGGAGATCTCTGACTAGAGACGACAACTCCTTGGCTTTCTCCTCCGGGAGAAACACCCTTTTCTGGTCTGTGTCCAGAACCATCCCCAGAAACAGTAGACGTGTCGTAGGAACCAGCTGTGACTTTGGAATATTCAGAATCCAACCGTGCTGTTGTAGCACCTCCCGAGATAGTGCTACCCCGACCAACAACTGCTCCCTGGACCTCGCCTTTATAAGGAGATCGTCCAAGTATGGGATAATTAAAACTCCCTTTTTTCGAAGGAGTATCATCATTTCGGCAATTACCTTGGTAAATACCCTCGGTGCCGTGGACAGACCAAACGGCAACGTCTGGAATTGGTAATGACAGTCCTGTACCACAAATCTGAGGTACTCCTGGTGAGGAAGGTAAATGGGGACATGCAGGTAAGCATCCTTGATGTCCAGTGAAACCATGCAATCCCCTTCCTCCAGGCTTGAAATAACCGCCCTGAGCGATTCCATCTTGAACTTGAACCTTTTTATATATGCGTTCAAGGATTTCAAATTTAAAATGGGTCTCACCGAACGGTCCGGTTTCGGTACCACAAACGTTGTGGAATAGTAACCCCTTCCTTGTTGAAGGAGGGGTACCTTGACTATCACCTGCTGCGAATACAGCTTGTGAATTGCCTCCAGCACTGCCTCCCTGTCCGGGTGAGCTGTTGGCAAGGCAGATTTGAGGAAACGGCGAGGGGGAGACGTCTTGAATTCCAGCTTGTACCCCTGAGATACTACTTGTAGAATCCAGGGATCCACCCGTGAGCGAGCCCACTGGTCGCTGAAGTTCTTGAGACGGGCCCCCACCGTACCTGGCTCCGCCTTTGGAGCCCCAGCGTCATGCGGTGGACTTAGAGGAAGCGGGGGAGGGCTTTTGTTCCTGGGAACTGGCTGTATGCTGCAGCTTTTTTCCTCTACCTCTGCCTCTGGGCAGAAAGGACGCGCCTTTAACCCGCTTGCCTTTCTGAGGCCGAAAGGACTGTACCTGGAAATACGGTGCTTTCTTTGGCTGTGAGGGAACATGGGGTAAAAATGCTGACTTCCCAGCTGTCGCTGTGGAAATGAGGTCCGAGAGACCATCCCCAAACAACTCCTCACCCTTGTAAGGCAAAACTTCCATGTGCCTTTTAGAATCTGCATCCCCTGTCCACTGCCGAGTCCATAAACCCCTCCTGGCAGAAATGGACATTGCACTTATTTTAGATGCCAGCCGGCAAATATCCCTCTGTGCATCTCTCATGTATAAGACTAGAGACGACAACTCCTTGGCTTTCTCCTCCGGGAGAAACACCCTTTTCTGGTCTGTGTCCAGAACCATCCCCAGAAACAGTAGACGTGTCGTAGGAACCAGCTGTGACTTTGGAATATTCAGAATCCAACCGTGCTGTTGTAGCACCTCCCGAGATAGTGCTACCCCGACCAACAACTGCTCCCTGGACCTCGCCTTTATAAGGAGATCGTCCAAGTATGGGATAATTAAAACTCCCTTTTTTCGAAGGAGTATCATCATTTCGGCAATTACCTTGGTAAATACCCTCGGTGCCGTGGACAGACCAAACGGCAACGTCTGGAATTGGTAATGACAGTCCTGTACCACAAATCTGAGGTACTCCTGGTGAGGAAGGTAAATGGGGACATGCAGGTAAGCATCCTTGATGTCCAGTGATACCATGCAATCCCCTTCCTCCAGGCTTGAAATAACCGCCCTGAGCGATTCCATCTTGAACTTGAACCTTTTTATATATGCGTTCAAGGATTTCAAATTTAAAATGGGTCTCACCGAACCGTCCGGTTTCGGTACCACAAACGTTGTGGAATAGTAACCCCTTCCTTGTTGAAGGAGGGGTACCTTGACTATCACCTGCTGCGAATACAGCTTGTGAATTGCCTCCAGCACTGCCTCCCTGTCCGGGTGAGCTGTTGGCAAGGCAGATTTGAGGAAACGGCGAGGGGGAGACGTCTTGAATTCCAGCTTGTACCCCTGAGATACTACTTGTAGAATCCAGGGATCCACCCGTGAGCGAGCCCACTGGTCGCTGAAGTTCTTGAGACGGGCCCCCACCGTACCTGGCTCCGCCTTTGGAGCCCCAGCGTCATGCGGTGGACTTAGAGGAAGCGGGGGAGGGCTTTTGTTCCTGGGAACTAGCTGTATGCTGCAGCTTTTTTCCTCTACCTCTGCCTCTGGGCAGAAAGGACGCGCCTTTAATCCGCTTGCCTTTCTGAGGCCGAAAGGACTGTACCTGGAAATACGGTGCTTTCTTTGGCTGTGAGGGAACATGGGGTAAAAATGCTGACTTCCCAGCTGTCGCTGTGGAAATGAGGTCCGAGAGACCATCCCCAAACAACTCCTCACCCTTGTAAGGCAAAACTTCCATGTGCCTTTTAGAATCTGCATCCCCTTTCCACTGCCGAGTCCATAAACCCCTCCTGGCAGAAATGGACATTGCACTTATTTTAGATGCCAGCCGGCAAATATCCCTCTGTGCATCTCTCATGTATAAGACTGCGTCTTTAATATGCTCTATGGTTAGCAATATAGTGTCCCTGTCTAAGGTATCAATATTTTCTGACAGGGAATCTGACCACGTAGCTGCAGCACTGCACATCCATGCTGAAGCAATAGCTGGTCTCAGTATAATACCTGAGTGTGTATAAACAGACTTCAGGATAGCCTCCTGCTTCCTATCAGCAGGCTCCTTTAGGGCGGCCGTGTCCGGAGACGGTAGTGCCACCTTCTTTGACAGGCATGTGAGCGCTTTATCTACCCTAGGGGATGTCTCCCAACGTGACCTATCCTCTGGCGGGAAAGGGTACGCCATTAGTAACTTTTTAGAAATTACTAGTTTCTTATCGGGGGAAGCCCACGCTTCTTCACACACTTCATTTAATTCATCAGAAGGGGGGAAAACCACTGGTAGTTTTTTCTCCCCAAACATAATACCCTTTTTTGTGGTACCTGGGGTAAATATCAGAAATGTGCGACACATTTTTCATTGCCGTAATCATGTAACGTGTGGCTCTATTGGAATGTACACTAGTCTCATCATCATCGACACTGGAGTCAGTATCTGTGTCGACATCTGTGTCTGCCATCTGAGGTAGCGGGCGTTTTAGAGCCCCTGATGGCTTTTGAGACGTCTGGGCAGGCACGGGCTGAGAAGCCGGCTGTCCCACATCTGATATGTCGTCAAACCTTTTATGTAAGGAGTTGACACTGTCGCGTAATTCCGTCCACAAATCCATCCACTCAGGTGTCGACCCCACAGGGGGTGACATCACATTTATCGGCACCTGCTCCGCCTCCACATAAGCCTCCTCATCAAACATGTCGACACAGCCGTACCGACACACCGCACACACACAGGGAATGCTCTGACTGAGGACAGGACCCCACAAAGCCCTTTGGGGAGACAGAGAGAGAGTATGCCAGCACACACCAGAGCGCTATATAAAACAGGGATACACACTACACAGTGATTTTACCCCTTATAGCTGCTTATATATCACAGATTGCGCCTAAATTTAGTGCCCCCCCTCTCTTTTTTACCCTATGTAGTCTGGAACTGCAGGGGAGAGCCTGGGGAGCGATCCTTCCAGCGGAGCTGTGAGGGAAAATGGCGCCAGTGTGCTGAGGGAGATAGCCCGCCCCTTTTCCGGCGGGCTTCTCCCGCTTTTTTTATACAGTTATGGCAGGGGATTTTACACATATATAGTCTTGAAAGCTATATTATGTGTTAATTTGCCAAGTAAGGTACTTATATTGCAGCCCAGGGCGCCCCCCCCCAGCGTCCTGCACCCATCAGTGATTGGAGTATGTGGTGTGCCTGGGGAGCAATGGCGCACAGCTGCAGTGCTGTGCGCTACCTTAATGAAGTCTTCTGCCGCCGATTTCCAGGAACGTCTGCTAGGGGGATGGCGGCGCGGCTCCGGGACCGGACGACCGAGGCTGGGCCTGTGTTCGATCCCTCTGGAGCTAATGGTGTCCAGTAGCCTAGAAGCCCAAGCTAGCTGCAAGCAGGTAGGTTCGCTTCTCTCCCCTAGGTCCCTCGTAGCAGTGAGTCTGTTGCCAGCAGATCTCACTGAAAATAAAAAACCTAAATATTACTTTCTTTCTAAGAGCTCAGGAGAGCCCCTAGTGTGCATCCAGCTCGGCCGGGCACAAAATTCTAACTGAGGTCTGGAGGAGGGTCATAGAGGGAGGAGCCAGTGCACACCAGGTAGTCCTAAAGCTTTCTTTAGTTGTGCCCAGTCTCCTGCGGAGCCGCTATTCCCCATGGTCCTTACGGAGTTCCCAGCATCCACTTAGGACGTTAGAGAAATATGCTTGGGTTTGATGGCTTGGACCCGGATACTCCCCTCTGGCACTCTACTTCACTACCCGAGTTGGGGGCTCTTGAGGGCGGGGTGGTGTGGGCTCCATACTCCATTATCTCCATATCCCAATTGTACAGTGATGATACGCTGAAATTGTTTCAGCAGTTAAAGGAGGAATTTGGTCTACCTACTGTAATTCTCATTTTTTTAGATTCCTACAACTCCGACACGCCTTACAATCGCAATTTCGGGACTCACCCCTGACGCTCCTTCATTTCCCCATAAAGACCTTTTTAAGCTCGCTGGGACGGGTTAGGGTGATTTCTTTTACATATTCGTACCTATTGGGGATACTTCACGCAGACCCTCTCTCGGGACTCCGTGAGCACTGGGAGGGGGATTTGGGCCCCATAGGCGAGGAGGACTGGGAGCTTGCCCTGGAATACCCGGGTGTGGTGACTAAGTCACTCCGATTTCAACAAATACAGCTCTTTATTTTGCACAGATCCTATATGACACCGGCTCGGTTGGCCAGGTTTTGGGGCCGACAATACAGCTGTTTGCCCTAAATGTGGGGCTGATGGGGGGTCCTTTTGGCACCTTGTGTGGGAGTGTCCATCCATTCAGGTGTTCTGGTCTGGGGTCAGGTCGATTCTGGAGCACACGGGGATGCCTGGGAGTATGTTGACCTCGAGATTCTGTGTACTGGGAATGGGGGGTCCTGCTTCGGGGTCCAGATGGGAGGGCCTTTATGCTCGTAGTATTTGTGCCCTGGCCAAGGTGTGCATCGCACGGTTATGGATGGCCCCGCGTTGCCCTTCTGTATCAGCCTTTAAGGCACTGGTTAATGACACTCTCCTTAAAGACCGCTATGTATACATGAAAAACAATGCTATTTCCAAATATGAGAAAATATGGTCCCCTTGGATTACTTCTGTATACTCCTCCCCTGCTCTTGTGCTATGAGAGTGTTGCGCCCTGGGGGTGGAGGGGGTCCTGGGTTCATACAAGGCCAGGATGTGATATTACTCATTCTTCATTACTTCATATACCTCACTAATTGTACTGTAATACTGCTTCTTGATGGTATTTTTTTTTTGTGTTTTCGTTTTTGTTTATATCTTTTATGTTCTAGAAATTTTGGTAGGCTATGTTCCGGCTTACTAGTTGGAGCTGTAATTGGTAAATAATTGGGGAGAAAATTAAAATATTCAATATGAGAGTTCTGACCTGTTTACAGACATTAGAATGTTTCTTTTCCTTTTTATATTGCAACGTGAGTGTAGTAATAGAATGGGAGAAATTGCACATGTGATGTAATATACATTACTTTTTGGAGATCACGTATGCTATAACCTGTTGCATTGCCTGTACTGTATTATTCAATTTCTCATGTCTAACGAAATGTCTGTATTTGTGATCCTTTTTTTGAATAAACAAACTCTATTTAAAAAAAAAAAAAAGTGTATATGAAACATAGATGCATTCTGTGCTTAGACTTGGGTCCCATCATCATGATAACTCATTATGGTATGCAATTATTCCAAAATACGGAAAAATCCCATATCCAAAATACCTCTGGTCCCAAGCATTTTGGATAAGGGATACTCAACCTGTAATTACTGAAATAGTGAAAAATAAGATTTTACTCACCGGTAAATCTATTTCTCGTAGTCCGTAGTGGATGCTGGGACTCCGTAAGGACCATGGGGAATAGCGGCTCCGCAGGAGACTGGGAACAACTAAAGAAAGCTTTAGGACTACCTGGTGTGCACTGGCTCCTCCCACTATGACCCTCCTCCAGACCTCAGTTAGGATACTGTGCCCGGAAGAGCTGACACAATAGGAAAAGGATTTTGAATCCCGGGTAAGACTCATACCAGCCTCACCAATCACACCGTATAACTCGTGATATTATACCCAGTTAACAGTATGAAATATAACTGAGCCTCACTACAGATGGCTCATAACAATAACCCTTTAGTTAGGCAATAACTATATACAAGTATTGCAGACAATCCGCACTTGGGATGGGCGCCCAGCATCCACTACGGACTACGAGAAATAGATTTACCGGTAAGTAAAATCTTATTTTCTCTGACGTCCTAAGTGGATGCTGGGACTCCGTAAGGACCATGGGGATTATACCAAAGCTCCCAAACGGGCGGGAGAGTGCGGATGACTCTGCAGCACCGAATGGGCAATCTCTAGGTCCTCCTCAGCCAGGGTGTCAAACTTGTAGAATTTAGCAAATGTGTTTGACCCCGACCAAGTAGCTGCTCGGCAAAGATGTAAAGCCGATACCCCTCGGGCTGCCGCCCAAGAAAAGCCCCCTTCCTCGTGGAATGGTCTTTCACTGATTTAGGATGCGGCAGTTCAGCCGCAGAATGTGCAAGTTGAATCGTACTACAGATCCAGCGAGCAATAGTCTGCTTTGAAGCAGGAGCACCCAGCTTGTTGGGTGCATACAGGATAAATAGCGAGTCAGTTTTCCTGACTCCAGCCGTCCTGGAAACATATAGTTTCAGGGCCCTGACTACGTCCAGTAACTTGGAGTCCTCCAAGTCCCACGTAGCCGCAGGCACCACAATAGGTTGGTTCACATGAAACGCTGATACCACCTTAGGAAGGAATTGGGGACGAGTCCTCAATTCCGCCCCATCCATATGAAAATCAGATAAGGGCTTTTGCATGACAAAGCCGCCAATTCTGATACACGCCTGGCCGACGCCAAGGCCAACAGCATGACCACTTTCCACGTGAGGTATTTTAGCTCTACGGTTTTAAGTGGCTCAACCCAATGCGACTTCAGGAAATCCAACACCACGTTGAGATCCCACGGTGCCACTAGAGGCACAAACGGGGGCTGAATATGCAGCACTCCCTTAACAAAAGTCTGAACTTCAGGCAGTGAAGCCAGTTCTTTTTTGGAAGAAAATGTACAGAGCCGAAATCTGGACCTTAATGGAACCCAATTTTAGGCCCGTAGTCACTCCTGACTGTAGGAAGTGCAGAAATCGACCCAGTGGAAATTCCTCCGTTGGGGCCTTCCTGGCCTCACACTAAGCAACATATTTTTGCCATATTCGGTGATAATATTTTGCGATCACATCTTTCCTAGCCTTAATCAGCGTAGGAATGACTTCCTCCGGAATGCCTTTTTCCTTCAGGATCCGGTGTTCAACTGCCATGCCGTCAAACACAGCCGTGGTAAGCCTTGGAACAGGCAGGGCCCCTGCTGCAGCAGGTCCTGTCTGAGCGGTAGAGGCCTCTGAGATCATTTCTTGAAGTTCTGGGTACCAAGCTCTTCTTGGCCAATCCGGAACCACGAGTATAGTTCTTACTCCTCTCCTTCTTAGTATTCTCAGTACCTTGGGTATGAGAGGCAAAGGAAGGAACACATACACCGACTGGTACACCCACGGTGTTACCAGAGCGTCCACAGCTATCGCCTGAGGGTCCCTTGACCTGGAGCAATATCTTTTTAGCTTTTTGTTGAGGCGGGACGCCGTCATGTCCACCTATGGCCTTTCCCAATGGTGTACAATCATTTTGAAGACTTCTGGATGAAGTCCCCACTCTCCCGGGTGGAGGTCGTGCTTACTGAGAAAGTCTGCTTCCCAGTTGTCCACTCCGGGAAGGAACACTGCTGACAGTGCTAACACATGATTTTCCGCCCATCGGAAAATCCTTGTGGCTTCTGCCATCACCATCCTGCTTCTTGTGCCGCCCTGCTGGTTTACATGGGCGACCGCCGTGATGTTGTCTGACTGGATCAGCACCGGCTGGTGTTGAAGCAGGGGTCTAGCCTGACTTAGGGCATTGTGAATGGCCCTTAGTCCTAGAATATCTATGTGTAGGGAAGTCTCGTGACTTGACCACAGTCCCTGGAAGTTTCTTCCCTGTGTGACTGCCCCCCAGCCTCGAAGGCTGGCATCCGTGGTCACCAGGACCCAGTCCTGTATGCCGAATCTGCGGCCCTCTAGAAGATGAGCACTCTGCAGCCACCACAACAGCGACACCCTGGCCCTTGGAGACAGGGTTATCAGCCAATGCATCTGAAGATGCGACCCGGACCACTTGTCCAACAGATCCCACTGGAAGATCCTTGCATGGAACCTGCCGAATGGAATTTCTTCGTAAGAAACTACCATCTCTCCCAGGACTCGCGTGCATTGATGCACCGACAACTGTATTTGTATTAGGAGGTCTCTGACTAGAGATGACAACTCCTTGGCCTTCTCCTCCGGGAGAAACCCTTTTTATCCTGTTCTGTGTCCAGAACCATACCCAGGAACAGTAGACGCGTCGTAGGAACCAGCTGCGACTTTGGACTATTCAGAATCCAGCCGTGCTGTTGTAGCACTTCCCGAGATAGTGCTACTCCGACGAACAACTGCTCCCTGGACCTCGCCTTTATAAGGAGATCGTCCAAGTACGGGATAATTATAACTCCCTTTTTTCGAAGGAGTATCATCATTTCGGCCATTACCTTGGTAAATACCCTCGGTGCCGGGGACAGACCAACGGCAACGTCTGGAATTGGTAATGACAGTCCTGTACCACAAGTTTGAGGTACTCCTGGTGAGGAGGGTAAATGGGGACATGCAGGTAAGCATCCTTGATGTCCAGTGATACCATGTAATCCCCTTCGTCCAGGCTTGCAGTAACCGCCCTGAGCGATTCCATTTTGAACTTGAACCTTCGTATATAAGTGTTCAAGGATTTCAATTTTAGAATGGGTCTCACCGACCCGTCTGGTTTCGGTACCACAAACATTGTGGAATAGTAACCCCGGCCTTGTAGAAGGAGGGGTACCTTGATTTTCACCTGCTGGAAGTACAGCTTGTGAATAGCCGCCAGTACTACCTCTCCTCGAGGGTAGCAGGCAAGGCTGATTTGAGGTAACGGCGAGGGGGAGTCGCCTCGAACTCCAGCTTGTATCCCTGTGATACTACTTGCAGAACCCAGGGATCCACCTGTGAGTGAGCCCACTGGTCGCTGAAGTTCCCGAGACGCGCCCCTACCGCACCTGGCTCCACCTGTGGAGCCCCCGCGTCATGCGGTGGACTCAGAGGAAGCGGGGGAAGATTTTTGATCCTGGGAACTGGCTGTCTGGTGCAGCTTTTTCCCTCTTCCCTTGTCTCTGTGCAGAAAGGAAGCGCCTTTGACCCGCTTGCTTTTCTGAAGCTGAAAGGACTGTACCTTATAATACGTTGCTTTCTTAGGCAGTGAGGAAACTTGAGGTAAATTTTTTCCTTCCCAGCAGTTGCTGTGGATACGAGGTCCCAGAGACCATCCCCAAACAATTCCTCACACTTATAAGGCAGAATCTTCATGTTCCTTCTAAAGTCAGCATCGCCTGTCCACTGCCGGGTCCCTAATACCCTCCTGGCAGAATGGACATTGCATTAATTCTGGATGCCAGCCGGCAAATATCCCTCTGTGCATCCTTCATATATAAGACGACGTCTTTAATATGCACTATGGTTAGCAAATAGTATCCCTGTCCTGACAGGGTAATAGACCACGCTGCAGCAGCACTATTCATGCTGTGGCAATTTCAGGTCTCAGTATAGTACCTGAGTGTGTATATACAGACTTCAGGATAGCCTCCTGCTTTTTATCAGCAGGCTCCGTCAAAGTGGCCGTATCCTAAGACGGCAGTGCCACCTTTTTTGACAAACGTGTGAGCGCCTTATCCACCCTAAGGGATATTCTCCCAACGTGACCTATCCTCTGGCGGGAAAGGGTACGCCATCAGTAACTTTTTAGAAATTACCAGTTTCTTATCGGGAGAACCCACGCTTCTTCACACACTTCCTTCACTCATCTGATGGGGGAACAAAACACTGTCTGCTTTTTCTCCCCAAACATAAAACCCCTTTTTTGTGGTATCTGGGTTAATGTCAGAAATGTGTAACACATTTTTCATTGCCGAGATCATGCAACGGATGTTCCTAGTGGATTGTGTATATGTCTCAACCTCGTCGACACTGGAGTCATACTCCGTGTCGACATCTGTGTCTGTCATCTGAGGTAGCGGGCGTTTTTGAGCCACTGATGGCCTTTGAGACGCCTGGGCAGGCGCGGGCTGAGAAGCCGGCTGTCCCATAGCTGTTACGTCATCCAGCCTTTTATGTAAGGAGTTGACACTGTCGGTTAATACCTTCCACCTATCCATCCACTCTGGTGTCGGCCCCCCAGGGGGCGACATCACATTTATCAGCATCTGCTCCGCCTCCACATAACCTTCCTCCTCAAACATGTCGACACAGCCGTACCGACACACCGCACACACACAGGGAATGCTCTGACTGAGGACAGGACCCCACAAAGTCCTTTAGGGAGACAGAGAGAGAGTATGCCAGCACACACCAGAGCTATATATAATGCAGGGATTAACACTATAACTGAGTGATTTTTTTCCCCAATAGCTGCTTGTATACACAATATTGCGCCTAAATTTAGTGCCCCCCCTCTCTTTTTAACCCTTTGAGCCTGAAAACTACAGGGGAGAGCCTGGGGAGCTGTCTTACAGCTGCACTGTGAAGAAAAAATGGCGCCAGTGTGCTGAGGGAGATAGCCCCGCCCCTTTTTCGGCAGACTTTCTCCCGCTTTTTATGGATCTCTGGCAGGGGTATTTTACACATATATAGCCTATATGACTATATATTGTGTAGATTTGCCAGCCAAGGTGTTTAATATTGCTGCTCAGGGCGCCCCCCCCCCAGCGCCCTGCACCCATCAGTGACCGGAGTGTGAGGTGTGCATGAGGAGCAATGGCGCACAGCTGCAGTGCTGTGCGCTACCTTGTTGAAGACCGAAGTCTTCTGCCGCCGATTTTCAGGACCATCTTCATGCTTCTGGCTCTGAAGGGGGACGGCGGCGCGGCTCCGGGACCGAACGATCGAGATCGGGTCCTGTGTTCGATCCCTCTGGAGCTAATGGTGTCCAGTAGCCTAAGAAGCCCAAACTATCTCCAGTCAGGTAGGTTCGCTTCTTCTCCCCTTAGTCCCTCGTAGCAGTGAGTCCGTTGCCAGCAGATCTCACTGAAAATAAAAAACCTAAAATATACTTTCTTTTCTAGGAGCTCAGGAGAGCCCCTAGTGTGCATCCAGCTCAGCCGGGCACAAGATTCTAACTGAGGTCTGGAGGAGGGTCATAGTGGGAGGAGCCAGTGCACACCAGGTAGTCCCAAAGCTTTCTTTAGTTGTGCCCAGTCTCCAGTGGAGCCGCTATTCCCCATGGTCCTTACGGAGTCCCAGCATCCACTTAGGACGTCAGAGAAATATTATGTTTTGAAATCGGCTATCCATTCTGCAATCTGTGTTACAAAAATCAATTGCACACACATTTTCTTACATTGCAACTCTAATACAGCCTGGTCGAGTTGGGGCTGGGTGACTGGCAGTGGGGATCCCGGTGGTCAGCATACCGACCCCGGGATTCCGGCCGCAGAATGCTGGTGGGTGAGGTTGCCCCTTGCAGGCTCGCTGCGATCGCCACAGGTTCTATTCACACTCTATGGGTGTTGTGGGAGTAGTCCCTGTTAGTTGGCATGCTGACAGTAGGTCTTTTGATCACTCAAGATCCCAGCGTCAGCATGGAGACCGCTGGGATCCCGAGCGCCGATCACATTACCAGATCCCGCCTGGTCAACCTGTGGCTCTTCAGATGTTGTGAAACTACAGATCCCAGCATGCCCTGTCACAGTTTTAGCAATCCCTAATAGCAATACTGTGGCAAGGCAGGATGGTACTTGTAGTTTCACTGCAGAAGGAGAGCCACTGGTGGGCCAGGCCTGCTATTATATAGAAAAGCAATATGGCTGGCAGGAATCTGCTGATCATGCATCATGGGGTCTATTAAAGACCATTACAAGTGTTTTTTTTGTTTGTTTTTTATTGTCACACTCCTAAATGAGAGCCGCAGCAGACTGGTGCTGGTTACAAATTGTACAGTGATGCTACAATGAGGTTTTCTAATCTATCTGCAGTATTTATTGTTATTCCATTCGGGGATTGAGTTTCTGGTGCATGTGTGGGAATGTGTCCTGTTTTACAGGACACATTCCAGCTGCAGCAGCCAGAGCGCCTGTGTCCCCTGCGGGACAATGTCTCTGACAGCGCGGGGACAGCTTGTCTGTCCGCAGCGCCTGTCAGTGTGTGGCGGCGGCGGGTGTCCGGTGCAGGGATTACCCTTTTCCCTGCACCGGACCAGAGACTGCGGGGGCATTTGAATGTTGGCGCCCTCCGGGAGCCAATCGCGGCTCCCGGAGCGGCAGCCAATAGGAGAGAGACGCGGCGAGCCAATCGGCGCTCGCCGCGTCATAGGCCCCGCCCCCGGCGTCTGACGTCAGACGCCGGGCGGGACGGAGCGAAGGAGGCCGCGCCGAAGAGCGGCGAAGACAGAAGACACGGGCGGGAGACGAAGAGGTTGCGCGCGCAGAAGAGCGCGAAGAAGGAGGAAGACGCCGCCGCAGAAAGGAGACGACGACGGCCGCGGGGAGAAGAGCTCCGGTGGCCGCTGAAGAGGCCGGAAGACGTCGGGCCCCAGGAAGGAGATGTCCAGCGGCGGCTGGACGCGGAGCAGCGGAGGCGACGCCGCTGGCCAGGACGGGTCAGCGGCAGAAGACAGTGCCGGAGGCCCCCGGGTTAGGTAAGGCCTCAGTGAGGCATCCTGCCCCCCTCCCCTTTTCCTCCCTCGACCACCAGGGACGGGCATTAGGCCCGAGGGCACAAGTCAGGCACTAGGCCTGTGGCGCAGTTAGGAGATTGGGGGTCATTTGTCTGATTAGGTGGTTTGGGCATTAGGCCCAAGCCACCCCACCCCTGCGGCACCAGTTAGGCGGGCACTAGGCCCGGGGGACAAATCAGGCAATAGGCCAGTGGGCGATAGAGGGCATTAGGCCCTAGCGTATTTTGGCCAGTAGGTACAGATAAGGTGACCCTGGGCACAAGGCCCAGGTCACCCAACGGGCAGCAAGTTAGGCGGGCGCTAGGCCCGTGGGCGAAGTCAGGCCTCCGGCCTGTGTGCAGTTAGGGGGCGCTAGGCCCATCGAAGCAGTGTTTTCCCCGAGGTGAGTAAAGGTGGCACTGGGCGTTAGGCTCAGGCCACCCTGAGAGTACGGTAGGTGGGTGAGCTGTGCGGTCCCCACTACTGGGTGTTCTGAGTCGGGTAGATAAAGGGACAGCACCGTTTTATGTGGTAACTCCGATAGTGTGATATATGTTGTTACCGTGCAGGGCAAAGTGGATGTGTTGTGTAAGTTGTGCATAGTTGTGTCGCACCACCCACACGAGCTAGTTTGAGGGCTCTGTTTATGTAGCTAGTGTAGCGGACGCACACTAGGGTAGTTCTTGGCCCTGCACGGCTGTTTCTCTTTGCCTCCTTACAGGGACCTGTAAGTGGAGAAGATCGGAGTGCAAGACTTGTGACGGTGAGTAGCATCCGTGTACGTCTGTCCCTTGTTTGTCCCCGAGCGCCGGAGTTAGGATTGCTCACGGACGTGAGAATCCCTTTCATCACACTACGTGCGAAAGCGCGAGTGTGTGAAAGCTGGGTAGCTGAGGCTTTGTGCCGGTGATGACCATTCACCCAGCCGGTGAAGGTCGCAGCCACCCCTGGGGTATCCCCTGTTCCACCGGAAGCAGGGTCGATACCCCCTTTAATGTAGACCATTCTCTCCTCAGCTCGGTCGTCGGTCAGCTCCGAGAGGGAATCGCCGTGTCCGGATCCGAGTGAAGATTTCCAGGTCCGTTGAGGGTTCCGGTACCTGAAGGTGAGAGCGAGCGGCGCCTGGTGAGTACCGAGTCTACACCTGCACGGCAGCAGGCACCACCACACGCACTCGCAGGCCCCCACCACCTCTCACACATGTGCTCTAGGGAAGTTAATCCCAGGATCCTGGACATTTTTGAGTCCATAAAATACTCGGGATTATTCTATATAATAAAAGGCTAAAGCTGATATTCACTTCTATTGGGGGAATGCAAGTGTTTTGCGCGCCGACAGCCATTAGGTGACATCCAACGGAGCAATTCAAGTGTTGCTCTGTTTGGGGGTGTGCGTAGTCACCGTCACTGACGTTACTGCTATGTTGTTCTGTCATTTTGATGGGCTGGTAACTAGTAATCAATAAAGTGGCATAATACTTACCATCATGTTTCCGGTCCTCACAGCTACCTGTAGAACAGATGGGAGTCCTATGATGCAGCTGCTCTCAGTCACAGAAGCCACATCACAGATTACCCCTACTGTCTGATAAACAAGGACTTGAAAATAATCTTCCACTTCACTCTCTCCTCTGTCCAATGTGCCTGGTGTATTGGAGAAGTTTATATACTGTTAATGTAGCCAGAGTTGGACAAGTCTGCAGGTAACATTCAGCGGGGTTGGATTGGGCCTAGGACAAGGTGCTGGGTGTACTCGTGTGTGTGTCAGGGTAGGAGGAAGGGCTGGCTGTACCCATGTGTGTGTCAGGGTAAGAGGAGGGGCCGGCTGTACACGTGTGTGTGTGTGTGTGTGTGTGTGTGTGTGTGTGTGTGTGTGTGTGTGTGTGTGTGTGTGTGTGTGTGTAGGAGGAGGCTGGCTATACACGTGTGTGTGTGTCAGGTAGGAGGTGATGGCTGTACACGTGTGTGTGTGTGTGTGTGTGTGTGTGTGTGTGTGTGTGTGTGTGTGTGTGTGTGTGGGTCAGGGTAGGAGGAGGTTCCGGCTGTACATGTGTGTGTGTGTGTGTGTGTGTCAGCGTAGGAGGAGGTGATGGCTGTACACGTGTGTGTGTGTCAGGGTAGGAGGAGGCTGGCTATACACGTGTGTGTGTGTGTTTGTGTGTGTGTGTGTGTGTGTCAGGTAGGAGGTGATGGCTGTACACGTGTGTGTGTGTGTCAGAGTAGGAGGAGGTGCTGATTGTACACGTGTGTGTGTCAGGGTAGGAGGAGGCTGGCTATACACGTGTGTGTGTGTGTCAGGTAGGAGGTGATGGCTGTACACGTGTGTGTGTGTCAGAGTAGGAGGAGGTGCTGACTGTACACGTGTGTGTGTCAGGGTAAGAGGAGGTGCCGGCTGTACACGTGTGTGTGTGTGTGTGTGTGTGTGTGTGTGTGTGTATGCATCAGGGTTTGAGAAGGTGCCAGCTGTACATGTGTGTGTCAGGGTAGGAGGAGGTGCCGGCTGTACACGCGTGTGTGTGTGTGTGTGTGTGTGTGTGTGTGTGTGTGTGTGTGTGTGTGTGTCAGGGTATGAGGAGGTGCCGGCTGTACACGTGTGTGTGTGTGTGTGTGTGTGTGTGTGTGTGTGTGTGTGTGTGTGTGTGTGTGTGTGTATCAGGGTATGGGGAGGTGATGGCTGTACATGTGTGTGTGTGTAGTCACTCTGTGGGCTATATACTTGGTCTGTATACTTCCTTATACATTACTTAAGAAATGTATTGTAAACAAAACTGAACTGTCCATTTATTATAATATAAATGTTTTACAGTAAACTAAATATATAATGTGCAGTATAGATATATGTGCATATTGCTCTGATGAAAGGTGTTAATATATATGCATTCATTTATGGGCAGTGTGAGAGAAAGCTCCAGAAGCAGCACATGCACAACATACAGCTGGAGACACAGGCAGTTAGGCAAGTAGACAGTTAGAGGGGCGTGCGGCAGACTGAGAGGGAGAGGAGCAGCAGCATTAAGATCGGTGGTCCCAGCAGTATACAGCTCCCTTTATGGTTTGGAGCCATATTTACCGGTGGGAGGATTGATAACGTTGGTGAATAGTATCGGGAGTCGTGACTGTGGCTGTACTGATCTGGCTGCGCAGGAAGCTGAGCGCATCGGGAGGCAGAGTTGACAGAGAGGAGAGGCGGTGTCATGAGCATCAATGAGTACCCAGCAACTGCGTCCCTGTGAGTGTTCATGAATGGTGATAGGCGGGTGCCTGGGTGGTACTAGTCGTCAGCTGTAGCCTGATATTGAACCACAGGAAGCGAGAGGCAGCTCCTGGTTAGCGCTGCATAAACTTACTGGAGGCTATCAGTATCTACAGAGAGGAGGAATTGGTAGCATAATAAATAATTGATTACATGAGGAGGATAGCAGTGCCTGGTTCAGTAAAGCTACCCGTGGCATTTAGACTGTGAGGTGAAAGGACAGAGTTTAACACCGACAGAAAGGTGGCTCTTACTTCTTTAGCCGGAATAAGCTACATGTTCTGCATAATAAACTGCATAATCACAGCCCAATAGCAGTGAGTCGGGGGTGTGAAAGGCCACTGGCACGCACCAGCAGGGAAACACTTACCGGAATTGGGGGAGTTATAGGAGTGAAGTGCACCTCCCCCTGGTACTGGGATTAAGTCACAGTTTATTCCTTACATTATATGCTAAAACCACTAACATACCAGTGATCTGAGTAGGGAAAGACTTACAATTTATGTCATCCGCTTAAGATATTTATGAGACTATTATCCTCAGTGATTGGACAGTGGTACGCCAGAATATACAGCGCTTAAGGGACTTCTGCCTTTTTATTGTGACTTATGAACCGCTGCCCTTGATAACATTGGGACGACAGTGAGTACGGTCTTGTGAGTGACTATTCCTAATCCAACGAGCCAGTGATACCATGAGGCGGACTCATCTACAGAGTAAACTGTGAGGAAGAGGCAACTGTCGGGAGAGCAATGTCCCCGACTGTGTACCAGTAGATTACTAACCAAACTCAATCTAACACCCAAGAGACATCGGTGGGTAGATCACCAACCCGGCAGCAGGTAGCACTATCATCTGTTTATAATGGATATAAATACATCACTATGAGGAACTGTCATATAACATAGACGTCACCATATCTTGTGCAAGCTTGACTAACTTTTGCAGTTTTGTTTGAATGACTCAAGTCAAGTTACATTGCTCTCTGAACAGTTCTAGAAAGGGCCCCAACGGTACCATATTTTTCTCTAACGTCCTAGTGGATGCTGGGAACTCCGTAAGGACCATGGGGAATAGCGGGCTCCGAAGGAGGCTGGGCACTCTAGAAAGATCTTAGACTACCTGGTGTGCACTGGCTCCTCCCACTATGACCCTCCTCCAAGCCTCAGTTAGATTTCGTGCCCGGCCGAGGTTGGATGCACACTAGGGGCTCTCCTGAGCTCTTAGAAAGTTATAGTCTTAGAATTTGTTCTTTTCAGTGAGACCTGCTGGCAACAGGCTCACTGCAGCGAGGGACTAAGGGGAGAAGAAGCGAACTCGCCTGCTTGCAGCCGGATTGGGCTTCTTAGGCTACTGGACACCATTAGCTCCAGAGGGATCGACCGCAGGCCCAGCCTTGATGTTCGGTCCCGGAGCCGCGCCGCCGTCCCCCTTACAGAGCCAGAAGCAAGAAGATGGTCCGGAAAATCGGCGGCATGAAGACTCAGTCTTCACCAAGGTAGCGCACAGCACTGCAGCTGTGCGCCATTGCTCCTCATACACTCTTCACACTCCGGTCACTGATGGTGCAGAGCGCTGGGGGGGGGCGCTCTGAGGCAGCAATAAAAACACCTTGGCTGGCAAAAATACCTCAATATATAGCCCCAGGGGCTATATATGAGGTAAATACCCCTGCCAGAAGTCCATAAAAAACGGGAGAATAGGCCGCGAAAAAGGGGCGGAGCCTATCTCCTCAGCACACTGGCGCCATTTTCCCTCACAGCTCCGTTGGAGGGAAGCTCCCTGGCTCTCCCCTGCAGTCTACAAGGGTTAAAAAAAGAGAGAGGGGGCACTAAAATTAGGCGCAGTATACATTATATATATAGATATAAAGCTATAGGGGACATAACTCAGTTAGTCCCTGCAGTATATAGCGCTCTGGTGTGTGCTGGCATACTCTCACTCTGTCCCCCCAAAGGGCTTTTGTGGGTCCTGTCCTCGTTTAGAGCATTCCCTGTGTGTCTGCGGTGTGTCGGTACGGCTGTGTCGACATGTTGAATGAGGAGGCTTATATGGTGACGGAACAGAGGCCGATATATGTGATGTCGCCCCCTGTGGGGCCGACACCAGAGTGGATAGAGAGGTAAAAGGTATTAACCGACAGTGTCAACTCCTTACATAAAAGGGTGGATGACGTAACAGCTGTGGGACAGCCGGCTTCGCAGCCCGCGCCTGCCCAGGCGTCTCAAAGGCCATCAGGGGCTCAAAAACGCCCGCTCTCTCAGATGGCAGACACAGATGTCGACACGGAGTCTGACTCCAGTGTCGACAAGGTGGAGACATATACACAATCCAATCCGTGACTTGATCCCGGCAATAAAAAATGTGTTATACATTTCTGACTTTAACCTCTATAAATAGGTTTTAGGTTTGGGGAGAAAAAACAGGCAGTGTTTTGTTCCCCCATCAGATGAATAAATGAAGTGTGTGAAAACCGTGGGTTCCCCCGTTAAGAAACTGGTGATTTATAAAAAGTTACTGATGGCGTACCCTTTCCCGCCAGGAGGATAAGTTACGCTGGGAGATATCCCCTAGGGTGGATAAGGCGCTCACACGTTTGTCAAAAAAGGTGGCACTGCCGTCTTAGGATACGGCCACTTTAATAGGTACCTGTTGATAAAAAACAGGAGGCTATCCTGAAGTCTGTATTTACACACTCAGGTACTAGACTGAGACCTGCAGATAGTGCTGCTGCAGCGTGGTTGGTGACCCTGTCAAACAGGGATAATAGTTGACAAACATAAAAACATATTAAAGACGTTGTCTTATATATGGGGGATGCACAGAGGGATATTTTGCCGGCTGGCATCCAAAATAAATGTAATGTCCATTCTGTCAGGAGGGTATTAGAGACCTGTCACTGGACAGGTGATGCTGACTTAAAAAGCGCATAGAGAGCCTTATAAGGGTGAGGAATTATTTGGGGATGGTCTCTGGGACCTCGTATCCACAGCAACTGCTGGGAAGAAATAATTTTACCTCAGGTTTCCTCACAGAAAAAGGTACAGTCCTTTCGGCTTCAGAAAAGCAAGCGGGTCAAATGGCGCTTCCTTTCTGTACAGAGACAAGGGTAGAGGGAAAAAGCTGCACCAGTCAGCCTGTTCCCAGAATCAAGATTCTTCCCCCGCCTCCTGTGAGTACACACCATGACGCGGGTGCTCCACAGGTGTAGCCAGGTACGGTGGGGGGCCGCCTCAAAAATTTCAGCAATTAGTGGGCTCGCTCACAGGTGGATCCCTGTTTCTTCAAAGTAGTATTTCAGGGGTACAAGCTGGAATTAGAGATGTCTCCCCCCAGCCGTTTCCTAAAATATGCCTTGCTGACAACTCCCTCAGGCAGGGAGGCTGTGCTAGAGGCAATTAATAAGTGGTATTCCCAGCAGGTAATACTCAAGGTGCCCCTACTTCAACAAGGACGGGGTTACTATTCCACACGGGTTGGGGTACCGAAACCGCATGGTTCGGTGTGACCCATTTTATATTAAAATCCTTGAACATAAAAAAATTCAAGTTCAAGATGGAATCGCTCAGGGCGGTTATTGCAAGCCTGGACGAGGGGGATTACATGGTATCCCGGGACATCAAGGATGCTTACCTGCATGTCCCCATTTACCATCCTCGCCAGGAGTACCTCAGATTTGTGGTACAGGATTACCATTACCAAGTCCAGACACTGCCGTTTGGACTGTACATGGCACCGAGGGTGTTTTATCAAGGTAATGGCCGAAATGATGATACTCCTTCAAAAAAAAAAGGGAGTTGTAATTACCCCGTATTTGGACAATCTCGTTATAAGGGCGAGGTCCAAGGAGCAGTTGGTAGTCGGGGTAGCACTATTTTGGAAAGTGCTACAACAGCATAGGTGGATTCTAAACAGTCCAAAGTCACAGCTGGTTCCTATGACACGTCTACTGTTCCTGGGGATGGTTCTGGACATAAACCAGAAATAGTGTTTCTCCCGGAGGAGAAAGCCAAGGAGTTGTCATCTCTAGTCAGAGACCTCCTGAAACCAAAATAGGTAGCGGTGCATCATTGCACGCGAGTCCTGGGAAAAATGGTAGCTTCTTACGAAGCAATCCCATTAGGCAGGTTCCATACAAGAACTTTTCAGAGGGACCTGTTGGACAAGTGGTCCGGATCGCATCTTCCGATGCATAGGCTGATAACCCTGTCTTCAAGGACCAGGGTATCTCTACTGTGGTGGCTGCAGAGTGCCCATCTTCAAGAGAGCCGCAGGTTCGGCATACAGGACTAGGTCCTAGTGACCATAGATTCCAGCCTTTGAGGCTGGGGGGCAGTCACATAGGGAAGAAACTTCCAGGGACTTTGGTCAAGTCAGGTTATTTCCCTACACATAAATATTCTGGATCTGAGGGCCATTTACAATGCCCTGAGGCCAGCAAGGCCTCTGCTTCAAAACCAGCCGGTACTGATCCAATCAGACAACATCACGGCAGTCGCCCATGTAATCAACAGGGCGGCACAAAAAACAGGATGGCGATGGCAGAAGCCACAAGGATTCTCCGATAGGCGGAAAATCATGTGTTAGCACTGTCAGCAGTGTTCATTCCCGGAGTGGACAACTGGGAAGCAGATCTTCTCAACAGACACGACCTCCACCCGGGAGAATGGGGACTTCCTCCAGAAGTCTTCCAATAGGATTGTACACCATTGGGAAAGGCCACAGGTGGACATGATGGCGTCCCGCCTTAACAAAAAGCTATAAAAGATATTGCTCCAGGTCAAGGGACCCTCAGGCGATAGCTATGGACGCTCTGGTAACACCGTGGGTGTACCAGTCGGTTTAGGTGTTCTCCCCTCTGCCTCTCATACCAAAGGTACTGAGAATAATAAGAAGGCGAGGAGTAAGAACGATACTCGTGGATGGCCAAGAAGAGCTTGGTACCCAGAACTTCAAGAATTTATATCAGAGGACCCATGGCCTCTGCCACTCAGTCAGGACCTGCGGCAGCAGGGGCCCTGTCTGTTCCAAGACTTACCGCGGCTGCGTTTGACGGCATGGCGGTTGAACGCCGGATCCTGAAGGAAAAGGGCATTCCGGAGGAAGTAATTCCTACGCTTACTAAAGCCAGGAAAGAGGTTACAGCAACTCATTATCACCGCATATGGCGAAAATATGTTGCATGGTGTGAGGCCGAAAGGGCCCCAACAGAGGAATTTCAACTAGGTCGATTTCTGCATTTCCTGCAAGCAGGAGTGACTATGGGCCTTAAATTGGGTTCCATTAAGGTACAGATCTCGGCTCTGTCGATTTTCTTTCAAAAAAAAAAAAAAAAAAAAGAACTCGCTTCCGTGCCTGAAGTTCAGACATTTATAAAAGGAGTGCTGCATAGTCAGCCCCCGTTTGTGCCTCCTGTGGCACCTTGGGATCTCAACGTGGTGTTGAGTTTTCTTAAAATCACATTGGTTTGAACCACTAAAAACCGTGGATCTGAAATATCTCACATGGAAGGTGGTTATGTTATTGGCCTTGGCTTCTGCCAGGCGAGTATCAGAATTGGCGGCTTTGTCTTGTAAAAGCCCTTATTTGATTTTCCATATGGATAGGGCAGAATTGAGGACTCGTCCCCAGTTTCTCCCTAAGGTGGTGTCAGCGTTTCACCTGAACCAGCCTATTTGGTGCCTGCGGCTACTAAGGATTTGGAGGACTCCAAGTTGCTAGACGTTGTCAGGGCCCTGAAAATATATGTTTCCAGGACGGCTGGAGTCAGAAAATCTGACTCGCTGTTTATCCTATATGCACCCAACAAGCTGGGTGCTCCTGCTTCTAAGCAGACTATTGCTCGTTGGATTTGTAGTACAATTCAGCTTGCACATACTGTGGCAGGCCTGCCACAGCCAAAATCTGTCAATGCCCATTCCACAAGGAAGGTGGGCTCATCTTGGGCGGCTGCCCGAGGGGTCTCGGCTTTACAACTTTGCCGAGCAGCTACTTGGTCAGGGGCAAACACATTTGCAAAATTCTACAAATTTGATACCCTGGCTGAGGAGGACCTGGAGTTCTCTCATTCGGTGCTGCAGAGTCATCCGCACTCTCCCGCCCGTTTGGGAGCTTTGGTATAATCCCCATGGTCCTTACGGAGTTCCCAGCATCCACTAGGACGTTAGAGAAAATAAGAATTTACTCACCGGTAATTCTATTTCTCGTAGTCCGTAGTGGATGCTGGGCGCCCATCCCAAGTGCGGTTTATCTGCATTACTTGTACATAGTTATTGTTAACTAAATCGGGTTATTGTTGAGCCATCTGTTGAGAGGCTCTATTGTTTCATACTGTTAACTGTGTTTCATATCACGAGTTGTACGGTGTGATTGGTGTGGCTGGTATGAGTCTTACCCGGGATTCAAAATCCTTCCTTATTGTGTACGCTCGTCCGGGCACAGTACCTAACTGAGGCTTGGAGGAGGGTCATAGTGGGAGGAGCCAGTGCACACCAGGTAGTCTAAGATCTTTCTAGAGTGCCCAGCCTCCTTCGGAGCCCGCTATTCCCCATGGTCCTTACGGAGTTCCCAGCATCCACTACGGACTACGAGAAATAGAATTACCGGTGAGTAAATTCTTATTTTTTTATCCACCCAAATCCCGGCTCTATAGTCCTTCTGACTATAGGTGGTAGGTATTACGATTTTTTTTGTGTGCATGCAAGGGTATTGTAATTAGTAAATATATATATATATAGAATTGTTCAAGGAGTATTACTTAATCATATCCAGTGGAACTGATTTATACATTGGACCCTTAGATAGGTATAGTTAATAAGCTGATGTTATATAGTGTAATAGGTGTATATTAAATTGACTGCCTTATTATAAAATAAACCAAGTGTAATCTATGCCGAAGAAGTTACCTGACTCCAGTGAACAAAACAAGAGACATCAGGTAGGAAAACGGTGATTATATTGTGTTCCTACAGTTCAAGGGGTATCTTAGCTGGTTCCGGTATGAATGGTCTACCATGTTATGGTCGACAGTCATTAGGTCGACCACTATTAGTTGACATTGACATGGTCGACATGGACACATGAAAATGTTCGACACATGAAAGGTCGAGACATGAAAAGGTCGACATGAGGTTTTTAACTTTTTTTGTTGTTTTTTGCGTAAAGTGACTGGGAACCCCAATTAGTGCACCGCGTCATCTCGCATGGCTCGCTTCGCTCGCCATGCTTCGGGCAAGGTGCCTCGCTGCGCTCGGCACAGATTACCGTTCCAATCGTAGTCCACGTGGATCGTAAAGTATAGAAAAGTCCCCCAAAATAATTTTTTTTGAACATCTCATATCGACCTTTTCATGTGTTGACCTTTCATGTGTCGATCATTTTCATGTGTCGACCATGTGTCCATGTCGACCATGTGTCCATGTCGACCATGTCAATGTCGACCAATAGTGGTCGACCTAATGACTGTCGACCATAACATGGTCGACCATCTGAACGGATACCATCTTAGCTATCCCAAGCTAGCTAGGTACAATCCAACTAACTCATTACACTCATTGCTTGGGTGGAGGCACAATCTTGTTAAACCCATTCCTTTCGGGGGAAAGAGGGGTTACATGTGTGTCAGGGTAGGAGGTGGTGTTGGCTGTACTCGTGTGTTGGGTGTGTGCAGTGCCATAACTAGACATTTTGGTGCACTGTGCTAAAAAGAGAATTGATGCCCCCCCCATATACGAAAAAGGGATAGTACCCACAGGGCATGACTTTGTGGGGAATAGGCGTGACCACAGAATAGTTCTATTTCACATTACACCGCGTAGTACTGTCCTTATTCACATTACACCGCACAGTAGTTCCCTTATACACATTATGCCAGACAACAGCCTCTTGAATATACAGTGCAAAAAGCCACCAGCAAAACATTTCATTTTTGTTAAGGTGAATGAGGGAATCATCTACATGCAAATCTTTCCCCTAGAGTAGATGCCCCCATCAAGTCAAGAGGAGAAGAGAAGCCCCCATGGGAAGCACCATCACGTGGAAGAAGTAAAGTAAGAACTGCACAGTAGAGAGAGGCAACAGGAAGAGCTAAAAGGAAGAGAGAGACCCAATATTGGCCCTCATTCCGAGTTGATCGCTCGCTAGCTGCTTTTAGCAGCAGTGCAAACGCTAAGCCGCCTCCCTCTGGGAGTGTATCTTAGCTTAGCAGAAGTGCGAACGAAAGGTTAGCAGAGCTGCTCGTGAAATTTTTCATGCAGTTTCTGTGCAGCTCCAAACCTACTCCTACCTTGCGATTACTTCAGACAGTTTAGTTCCTGCTTTGACTTCACAAACACGCCCTGCGTTCGGCCAGCCACTCCCCCGTTTCCCCAGGCACGCCTGCGTTTTCACCTGTCACGCCTGTGTTTTTTAGCACACTCCCGGAAAACGCTCAGTTACCACCCAGAAACACCCACTTCCTGTCAATCACTCACCGATCAGCAGAGCGACAGAAAAGCGTTGCTCGCCCTTGTGTTAAACTGCATAGTTTTGTGTGAAAGTACTTCGCGCATGCGTACTGCGGCCCGGCAGAAGTGCCGAATGTTAGCCAGATCGCTGCGCTGCGAACAACGGCAGCTAGCGATCAACTCGGAATGAGGGCCATTGTGTGCTCCCACCAGAGTGGGATAAAGAGGAGAGGCACTACATACACAAGCAGTATACTGTACCTGAAATATGTCTTATTTTATCCAAACTGTACGGGCCCTGCACATGTACAAAGTACCCGCCATCGGTTCTTTGCAACTGTTGTTACATATGCATCTGAATCAGCCCTGGGTACTAGAAAATAGCTGCAGATTTCTGCATGGTAAAAGTCAGGAGGACGTATGTTGCTGCAATGCCCTACACTGTACATCCACTTGTGAGCTGCCTCCATCACTATTAGCACAGATTTGCACCTGCCCTATCCTCTTTGCAAGAGATCAGTCTGAAATTAAAGACCAACTGATTTCTGGAGATGCAAACGCCATTGTTCTTAATACACATTTGGAAAAGTATTATTGTTTAAATATAGAGATGGACCTTAAAGGAGAATGTATGGCTAATTATGTGTTACCCCTCAACCCCCACCTGACGGCAGCAAACAATAGCAGCCTCAAATATGTGATACCGGATAATTTTTCACAATTAAAAAATGAGCATGTCTAATTTATTTGTCTCATTTGTTTGATTTGGGTCTATAGTTCTCTTTATCTCCTTTTAGGACTTCACAAACTTTCAAGTACCACTGTATGCAGCAGAGATGTGCACTTGAAATTTTTCGGGTTTTGTGTTTTGGTTTTGGGTTCGGTTCCGCGGCCGTGTTTTGGGTTCGACCGCGTTTTGGCAAAACCTCACCGAATTTTTTTTGTCGGATTCGGGTGTGTTTTGGATTCGGGTGTTTTTTTCAAAAAACACTAAAAAACTGCTTAAATCATAGAATTTGGGGGTCATTTTGATCCCAAAGTATTATTAACCTCAAAAACCATAATTTCAACTCATTTTCAGTCTATTCTGAACACCTCACACCTCACAATATTATTTTTAGTCCTAAAATTTGCACCGAGGTCGCTGGATGACTAAGCTAAGCGACCCTAGTGGCCGACACAAACACCTGGCCCATCTAGGAGTGGCACTGCAGTGTCACGCAGGATGGCCCTTCCAAAAAACACTCCCCAAACAGCACATGACGCAAAGAAAAAAAGAGGCGCAATGAGGTAGCTGTGTGAGTAAGCTAAGCGACCCTAGTGGCCGACAATATCACCTGGCCCATCTAGGAGTGGCACTGCAGTGTCACGCAGGATGGCCCTTCCAAAAAACACTCCCCAAACAGCACATGACGCAAAGAAAAAAAGAGGCGCAATGAGGTAGCTGTGTGAGTAAGCTAAGCGACCCTAGTGGCCGACACAAACACCTGGCCCATCTAGGAGTGGCACTGCAGTGTCACGCAGGATGGCCCTTCCAAAAAACACTCCCCAAACAGCACATGACGCAAAGAAAAAAAGAGGCGCAATGAGGTAGCTGTGTGAGTAAGCTAAGCGACCCTAGTGGCCGACACAAACACCTGGCCCATCTAGGAGTGGCACTGCAGTGTCACGCAGGATGGCCCTTCCAAAAAACACTCCCCAAACAGCACATGACGCAAAGAAAAAAAGAGGCGCAATGAGGTAGCTGTGTGAGTAAGCTAAGCGACCCTAGTGGCCGACACAAACACCTGGCCCATCTAGGAGTGGCACTGCAGTGTCACGCAGGATGGCCCTTCCAAAAAACACTCCCCAAACAGCACATGACGCAAATAAAAAAAGAGGCGCAATGAGGTAGCTGTGTGAGTAAGCTAAGCGACCCTAGTGGCCGACACAAACACCTGGCCCATCTAGGAGTGGCACTGCAGTGTCACGCAGGATGGCCCTTCCAAAAAACACTCCCCAAACAGCACATGACGCAAAGAAAAAAAGAGGCGCAATGAGGTAGCTGTGTGAGTAAGATAAGCGACCCTAGTGGCCGACACAAACACCTGGCCCATCTAGGAGTGGCACTGCAGTGTCACGCAGGATGGCCCTTCCAAAAAACACTCCCCAAACAGCACATGACGCAAAGAAAAAAAGAGGCGCAATGAGGTAGCTGTGTGAGTAAGCTAAGCGACCCTAGTGGCCGACACAAACACCTGGCCCATCTAGGAGTGGCACTGCAGTGTCACGCAGGATGGCCCTTCCAAAAAACACTCCCCAAACAGCACATGACGCAAAGAAAAAAAGAGGCGCAATGAGGTAGCTGTGTGAGTAAGCTAAGCGACCCTAGTGGCCGACACAAACACCTGGCCCATCTAGGAGTGGCACTGCAGTGTCACGCAGGATGGCCCTTCCAAAAAACACTCCCCAAACAGCACATGACGCAAAGAAAAAAAGAGGCGCAATGAGGTAGCTGTGTGCGTAAGATAAGCGACCCTAGTGGCCGACACAAACACCTGGCCCATCTAGGAGTGGCACTGCAGTGTCACGCAGGATGGCCCTTCCAAAAAACACTCCCCAAACAGCACATGACGCAAAGAAAAAAAGAGGCGCAATGAGGTAGCTGTGTGAGTAAGCTAAGCGACCCTAGTGGCCGACACAAACACCTGGCCCATCTAGGAGTGGCACTGCAGTGTCACGCAGGATGGCCCTTCCAAAAAACACTCCCCAAACAGCACATGACGCAAAGAAAAAAAGAGGCGCAATGAGGTAGCCGTGTGCGTAAGATAAGCGACCCTAGTGGCCGACACAAACACCTGGCCCATCTAGGAGTGGCACTGCAGTGTCACGCAGGATGGCCCTTCCAAAAAACACTCCCCAAACAGCACATGACGCAAAGAAAAATTAAAGAAAAAAGAGGTGCAAGATGGAATTGTCCTTGGGCCCTCCACCCACCCTTATGTTGTATAAACAGGACATGCACACTTTAACCAACCCATCATTTCAGTGACAGGGTCTGCCACACGACTGTGACTGAAATGACTGGTTGATTTGGACCCCGGTCCCCCACCAAAAAAGAAGCAATTAATCTCTCCTTGCACAAACTGGCTCTACAGAGGCAAGATGTCCACCTCATCATCATCCTCCGATATATCACGTGTACATCCCCCTCCTCACAGATTATCAATTCGTCCCCACTGGAATCCACCATCTCAGCTCCCTGTGTACTTTGTGGAGGCAATTGCTGCTGGTCAATGTCTCCACGGAGGAATTGATTATAATTCATTTTAATGAACATCATCTTCTCCACATTTTCTGGAAGTAACCTCGTACGCCGATTGCTGACAAGGTGAGCGGCGGCACTAAACACTCTTTCGGAGTACACACTTGTGGGAGGGCAACTTAGGTAGAATAAAGCCAGTTTGTGCAAGGGCCTCCAAATTGCCTCTTTTTCCTGCCAGTATAAGTACGGACTGTGTGACGTGCCTACTTGGATGCGGTCACTCATATAATCCTCCACCATTCTTTCAATGGGGAGAGAATCATATGCAGTGCCAGTAGACGACATGTCCGTATCCGTAATCGTTGTCAGGTCCTTCAGTCCGGACCAGATGTCAGCATCAGCAGTCGCTCCAGACTGCCCTGCATCACCGCCAGCGGGTGGGCTCGGAATTCTGAGCCTTTTCCTCGCACCCCCAGTTGCGGGAGAATGTGAAGGAGGAGATGTTGACAGGTCGCGTTCCGCTTGACTTGACAATTTTCTCACCAGCAGGTCTTTGAACCCCAGCAGACTTGTGTCTGCCAAAAAGAGAGATCCAAGGTAGGTTTTAAATCTAGGATCGAGCACGGTGGCCAAAATGTAGTGATCTGATTTCAACAGATTGACCACCCGTGAATCCTTGTTAAGCGAATTAAGGGCTCCATCCACAAGTCCCACATGCCTAGCGGAATCGCTCCGTGTTAGCTCCTCCTTCAATGTCTCCAGCTTCTTCTGCAAAAGCCTGATGAGGGGAATGACCTGACTCAGGCTGGCAGTGTCTGAACTGACTTCACGTGTGGCAAGTTCAAAGGGCAGCAGAACCTTGCACAACGTTGAAATCATTCTCCACTGCGCTTGAGACAGGTGCATTCCACCTCCTATATCGTGCTCAATTGTATAGGCTTGAATGGCCTTTTGCTGCTCCTCCAACCTCTGAAGCATATATAGGGTTGAATTCCACCTCGTTACCACTTCTTGCTTCAGATGATGGCAGGGCAGGTTCAGGCGTTTTTGGTGGTGCTCCAGTCTTCTGTACGTGGTGCCTGTACGCCGAAAGTGTCCCGCAATTCTTCTGGCCACCGACAGCATCTCTTGCACGCCCCTGTCGTTTTTTAAAAAATTCTGCACCACCAAATTCAAGGTATGTGCAAAACATGGGACGTGCTGGAATTTGCCCATATTTAATGCACACACAATATTGCTGGCGTTGTCCGATGCCACAAATCCACAGGAGAGTCCAATTGGGGTAGGCCATTTCGCGATGATCTTCCTCAGTTGCCGTAAGAGGTTTTCAGCTGTGTGCGTATTCTGGAAACCGGTGATACAAAGCGTAGCCTGCCTAGGAAAGAGTTGGCGTTTGCGAGATGCTGCTACTGGTGCCGCCGCTGCTGTTCTTGCGGCGGGAGTCCATACATCTACCCAGTGGGCTGTCACAGTCATATAGTCCTGACCCTGCCCTGCTCCACTTGTCCACATGTCCGTGGTTAAGTGGACATTGGGTACAACTGCATTTTTTAGGACACTGGTGAGTCTTTTTCTGACGTCCGTGTACATTCTCGGTATCGCCTGCCTAGAGAAGTGGAACCTAGATGGTATTTGGTAAAGGGGGCACACTACCTCAAGAAATTGTCTAGATCCCTGTGAACTAACGGCGGATACCGGACGCACGTCTAACACCAACATAGTTGTCAAGGCCTCAGTTATCCGCTTTGCAACAGGAAGTAGTAAAAGTGGTCTTACGAGTACGACTTCCCCTCTGGGATGACCATCGACTCCCAGCAGCAACAACAGCAGCGCCAGCAGCAGTAGGCGTTACACGCAAGGATGCATCGGAGGAATCCCAGGCAGGAGAGGACTCGTCAGAATTGCCAGTGACATGGCCTGCAGGACTATTGGCATTCCTGGGGAAGGAGGAAATTGACACTGAGGGAGTTGGTGGGGTGGTTTGCGTGAGCTTGGTTACAAGAGGAAGGGATTTACTGGTCAGTGGACTGCATCCGCTGTTGCCCAAAGTTTTTGAACTTGTCACTGACTTATTATGAATGCGATGCAGGTGATGTATAAGGGAGGATGTTCCGAGGTGGTTAACGTCCTTACCCCTACTTATTACAGCTTGACAAAGGCAACACACGGCTTGACAAATGTTGTCCGCATTTCTGTTGAAATACTTCCACACCGAAGAGCTGATTTTTTTGGTATTTTCACCAGGCATGTCAATGGCCATATTCCTCCCACGGACAACAGGTGTCTCCCCGGGTGCCTGACTTAAACAAACCACCTCACCATCAGAATCCTCCTTGTCAATTTCCTCCCCAGCGCCAGCAACACCCATATCCTCCTCATCCTGGTGTACTTCAACACTGACATCTTCAATCTGACTATCAGGAACTGGACTGCGGGTGCTCCTTCCAGCACTTGCAGGGGGCGTGCAAATGGTGGAAGGCGCATGCTCTTCACGTCCAGTGTTGGGAAGGTCAGGCATCGCAACCGACACAATTGGACTCTCCTTGTGGATTTGGGATTTCGAAGAACGCACAGTTCTTTGCTGTGCTTTTGCCAGCTTGAGTCTTTTCATTTTTCTAGCGAGAGGCTGAGTGCTTCCATCCTCATGTGAAGCTGAACCACTAGCCATGAACATAGGCCAGGGCCTCAGCCGTTCCTTGCCACTCCGTGTGGTAAATGGCATATTGGCAAGTTTACGCTTCTCCTCCGACGATTTTATTTTAGATTTTTGAGTCCTTTTTTTACTGATATTTGGTGTTTTGGATTTTACATGCTCTGTACTATGACATTGGGCATCGGCCTTGGCAGACGACGTTGCTGGCATTTCATCGTCTCGGCCATGACTAGTGGCAGCAGCTTCAGCACGAGGTGGAAGTCGATCTTGATCTTTCCCTATTTTTGGAACCTCAACATTTTTGTTCTCCATATTTTAATAGGCACAACTAAAAGGCACCTCAGGTAAACAATGGAGATGGATGGATACTAGTATACTTATGGATGACGAGCGACTGCCGACACAGAGGTAGCTACAGCCGTGGACTACCGTACTGTGTCTGCTGCTAATATAGACTGGATGATAATGAGATAAAATTAAAATATATATATATATCACACTAGTACTGCAGCCGGACAGGTATATATTATGTAATGACGGACCTGCTGGACACTGTCTGTCAGCACTGCAGACTCCTAAAGTAAGCTGCTAGTATCAAGAAGATAGAAAAAAAAAAAAACACGGGTAGGTGGTATACAATTATGGATGGACGAGCGACTGCCGACACAGAGGTAGCTACAGCCGTGGACTACCGTACTGTGTCTGCTGCTAATATAGACTGGATGATAATGAGATAAAATTAAAATATATATATATATATCACACTAGTACTGCAGCCGGACAGGTATATATTATGTAATGACGGACCTGCTGGACACTGTCTGTCAGCACTGCAGACTCCTAAAGTAAGCTACTAGTATCAAGAAGATAGAAAAAAAAAAAAAACACGGGTAGGTGGTATACAATTATGGATGGACGAGCGACTGCCGACACAGAGGTAGCTACAGCCGTGGACTACCGTACTGTGTCTGCTGCTAATATAGACTGGATGATAATGAGATAAAATTAAAATATATATATATCACACTAGTACTGCAGCCGGACAGGTATATATTATGTAATGACGGACCTGCTGGACACTGTCTGTCAGCACTGCAGACTCCTAAAGTAAGCTACTAGTATCAAGAAGATAGAAAAAAAAAAAAACACGGGTAGGTGGTATACAATTATGGATGGACGAGCGACTGCCGACACAGAGGTAGCTACAGCCGTGGACTACCGTACTGTGTCTGCTGCTAATATAGACTGGATGATAATGAGATAAAATTAAAATATATATATATATATATATATATCACACTAGTACTGCAGCCGGACAGGTATATATTATGTAATGACGGACCTGCTGGACACTGTCTGTCAGCACTGCAGACTCCTAAAGTAAGCTACTAGTATCAAGAAGATAGAAAAAAAAAAAACACGGGTAGGTGGTATACAATTATGGATGGACGAGCGACTGCCGACACAGAGGTAGCTACAGCCGTGGACTACCGTACTGTGTCTGCTGCTAATATAGACTGGATGATAATGAGATAAAATTAAAATATATATATATATATATATCACACTAGTACTGCAGCCGGACAGGTATATATTATGTAATGACGGACCTGCTGGACACTGTCTGTCAGCACTGCAGACTCCTAAAGTAAGCTACTAGTATCAAGAAGATAGAAAAAAAAAAAAACCACGGGTAGGTGGTATACAATTATGGATGGACGAGCGACTGCCGACACAGAGGTAGCTACAGCCGTGGACTACCATACTGTGTCTGCTGCTAATATAGACTGGATGATAATGAGATAAAATTAAAATATATATATATATCACACTAGTACTGCAGCCGGACAGGAATATATTATGTAATGACGGACCTGCTGGACACTGTCTGTCAGCACTGCAGACTCCTAAAGTAAGCTGCTAGTATCAAGAAGATAGAAAAAAAAAAAACCACGGGTAGGTGGTATACAATTATGGATGGACGAGCGACTGCCGACACAGAGGTAGCTACAGCCGTGGACTACCGTACTGTGTCTGCTGCTAATATAGACTGGATGATAATGAGATAAAATTAAAATATATATATATATATATCACACTAGTACTGCAGCCGGACAGGTATATATTATGTAATGACGGACCTGCTGGACACTGTCTGTCAGCACTGCAGACTCCTAAAGTAAGCTACTAGTATCAAGAAGATAGAAAAAAAAAAAAACACGGGTAGGTGGTATACAATTATGGATGGACGAGCGACTGCCGACACAGAGGTAGCTACAGCCGTGGACTACCGTACTGTGTCTGCTGCTAATATAGACTGGATGATAATGAGATAAAATTAAAATATATATATATATATCACACTAGTACTGCAGCCGGACAGGTATATATTATGTAATGACGGACCTGCTGGACACTGTCTGTCAGCACTGCAGACTCCTAAAGTAAGCTACTAGTATCAAGAAGATAGAAAAAAAAAAAACCACGGGTAGGTGGTATACAATTATGGATGGACGAGCGACTGCCAACACAGAGGTAGCTACAGCCGTGGACTACCGTACTGTGTCTGCTGCTTATATAGACTGGATGATAATGAGATAAAATTAAAATATATATATATATATCACACTAGTACTGCAGCCGGACAGGTATATATTATGTAATGACGGACCTGCTGGACACTGTCTGTCAGCACTGCAGACTCCTAAAGTAAGCTACTAGTATCAAGAAGATAGAAAAAAAAAAAAACACGGGTAGGTGGTATACAATTATGGATGGACGAGCGACTGCCGACACAGAGGTAGCTACAGCCGTGGACTACCGTACTGTGTCTGCTGCTAATATAGACTGGATGATAATGAGATAAAATTAAAATATATATATATATATCACACTAGTACTGCAGCCGGACAGGTATATATTATGTAATGACGGACCTGCTGGACACTGTCTGTCAGCACTGCAGACTCCTAAAGTAAGCTACTAGTATCAAGAAGATAGAAAAAAAAAAACCACGGGTAGGTGGTATACAATTATGGATGGACGAGCGACTGCCGACACAGAGGTAGCTACAGCCGTGGACTACCGTACTGTGTCTGCTGCTAATATAGACTGGATGATAATGAGATAAAATTAAAATATATATATATATCACACTAGTACTGCAGCCGGACAGGAATATATTATGTAATGATGGACCTGCTGGACACTGTCTGTCAGCACTGCAGACTCCTAAAGTAAGCTACTAGTATCAAGAAGATAGAAAAAAAAAAAACCACGGGTAGGTGGTATACAATTATGGATGGACGAGCGACTGCCGACACAGAGGTAGCTACAGCCGTGGACTACCGTACTGTGTCTGCTGCTAATATAGACTGGATGATAATGAGATAAAATTAAAATATATATATATATCACACTAGTACTGCAGCCGGACAGGTATATATTATGTAATGACGGACCTGCTGGACACTGTCTGTCAGCACTGCAGACTCCTAAAGTAAGCTACTAGTATCAAGAAGATAGAAAAGAAAAAAAAAACCACGGGTAGGTGGTATACAATTATGGATGGACGAGCGACTGCCAACACAGAGGTAGCTACAGCCGTGGACTACCGTACTGTGTCTGCTGCTAATATAGACTGGATGATAATGAGATAAAATTAAAATATATATATATATCACACTAGTACTGCAGCCGGACAGGTATATATTATGTAATGACGGACCTGCTGGACACTGTCTGTCAGCACTGCAGACTCCTAAAGTAAGCTACTAGTATCAAGAAGATAGAAAAAAAAAAAACACGGGTAGGTGGTATACAATTATGGATGGACGAGCGACTGCCGACACAGAGGTAGCTACAGCCGTGGACTACCGTACTGTGTCTGCTGCTAATATAGACTGGATGATAATGAGATAAAATTAAAATATATATATATATATATATCACACTAGTACTGCAGCCGGACAGGTATATATTATGTAATGACGGACCTGCTGGACACTGTCTGTCAGCACTGCAGACTCCTAAAGTAAGCTACTAGTATCAAGAAGATAGAAAAAAAAAAAACACGGGTAGGTGGTATACAATTATGGATGGACGAGCGACTGCCGACACAGAGGTAGCTACAGCCGTGGACTACCGTACTGTGTCTGCTGCTAATATAGACTGGATGATAATGAGATAAAATTAAAATATATATATATATATCACACTAGTACTGCAGCCGGACAGGTATATATTATGTAATGACGGACCTGCTGGACACTGTCTGTCAGACTCAGCACTGCAGACTCCTAAAGTAAGCTACTAGTATCAAGAAGATAGAAAAAAAAAAAACCACGGGTAGGTGGTATACAATTATGGATGGACGAGCGACTGCCGACACAGAGGTAGCTACAGCCGTGGACTACCGTACTGTGTCTGCTGCTAATATAGACTGGATGATAATGAGATAAAATTAAAATATATATATATATATATATATATATCACACTAGTACTGCAGCCGGACAGGTATATATTATGTAATGACGGACCTGCTGGACACTGTCTGTCAGACTCAGCACTGCAGACTCCTAAAGTAAGCTACTAGTATCAAGAAGATAGAAAAAAAAAACACGGGTAGGTGGTATACAATTATGGATGGACGAGCGACTGCCGACACAGAGGTAGCTACAGCCGTGGACTACCGTACTGTGTCTGCTGCTAATATAGACTGGATGATAATGAGATAAAATTAAAATATATATATATCACACTAGTACTGCAGCCGGACAGGTATATATTATGTAATGACGGACCTGCTGGACACTGTCTGCAGAATGCGTTTATAAAAACACCACACGACGAGTGTTTAACTTTTTCAGGCAGACAATCACAATATACTGGTGGTCAGCAGACAATCACAATACTGGTGGTCAGTGGTCACTGGTCAGTCACACTGGCAGTGGCACTCTGGCAGCAAAAGTGTGCACTGTACTTAAATGTACTCCTGCTATAACTGCTCCCCAGTCTCCCCCACAATTAAGCTGTGTGAGCAGTGAGCACTCAGCAGTCAGATAATGATATACAGTATATGATGCAGCACACTGGGCTGAGCACAGATATGGTATGTGTGACTGTGTCACACTGTGTATCGCTTTTTTTCAGGCAGAGAACGGATTAATTAAACTGGTGGCACTGGTCACTGGTCACACTATCAGCAGCAAGTAGTACTCCTCCTATATGCTCCCCAAAATTTGTGTCTCTCTCTAGTACTCTAGTCACTCTAAACGGAGAGGACGCCAGCCACGTCCTCTCCCTATCAATCTCAATGCACGTGTGAAAATGGCGGCGGCGCGCGGCTCCTTATATAGAATCCGAGTCTCGCGATAGAATCCGAGCCTCGCGAGAATCCGACAGCGGGATGATGACGTTCGGGCGCGCTCGGGTTAACCGAGCAAGGCGGGAAGATCTGAGTCGCTCGGCCCCGTGTAAAAAAACCTGAAGTTCGGGCGGGTTCGGATTCCGAGGAACCGAACCCGCTCATCTCTAGTATGCAGTATGGGACTGTATTTGATTGGATGTCTAACTGCAACCTACATACAGTATATCTGATCAGGGGCAGCAACAGAAATCTTGGGGCCCCGGGACACTCATTATCTGGTCCCCCTATCCCTCCAAGGTAGAAGCAGACTAGTAAGCCATTAGGTTATTCTCCCCCCCTGCCCCCCCCCCCCCCCATATCTCTCTCCAGCCTCTCTCCTCGCCTGTATCGCTCCAGTCCTTCAGCCTCATCCTCACTTGTGGCTCTCCAGCACCATCCTTCCCACTCCTGTGTCTCTCAGCCCCCCCCCCCCCCCCCCCCCCCCTTTCATTCCCCTGTGTCTCTCAGCCTTCCACTGCCTATCAGCCTCCCCATTTCCATGTCTCTTAAGGGCCCAACACACTGGCAGATAATAATGCACAATATGAACGTTCTCATTCTTTAATGAATGAGAACTCATTCATATCGTGCAGTGTGTAGACACCAATGATTAACGGCCCCGCGCTCGTTAATTGTTGGTGCCCCGTCGCTTATACATGCAGGCCAATATGGATGAGATTGTCCATATTAGCATGCAGTGCTATGGAGCTGGGTGACAGGCCGTACCCGCCGCCGGGTCGCTCGTCAGCCGTATCCGCCGTCGGGCAGCTCGGCGACGGATCTGCCAGTGTGTAGGGCCCATTAGCCTCCCATTGTCCTGTGTAACTCAGCATCCCCATTCCCCAGTTTTTCTTAGCCCAGTGGCAAATGCAGGATTTGTGGGGAAAGGGGGGGTTACTTCTTTGCACACACGTGTGTATATGTCTTCTTTTTGTGTAGATTTTATATATATATATATATATATATTATATATACAGTATACATATATATATACACATATATATATATACACACGCACAAAGTTACATAGATTACATATACACGTATGTGTTCCATGTGATTGTATGTGTTCTATACGCACACACAAATACACATAGAACACACACACAGATACACAGGTAGGTCACAGATACACAGATAGAACGAATATACACATACATAAAACATATACAGTACACACAAACAAGCACACATTTACAATAGCTACTGAAGTCTGCCCCACACTGATAGATATATCTGCCGATCAATTGATTGGCAGATATGTCTATGGACGGATCGGGCAGTGTGCTGTGCATACACATGGCCCAATCCGTCGGGGACTGACATCACGAACTGGGTGGGCATACACACGCCCGCCCAGTTCAGCTGTCAATCACCGCTGGCTGCCGCAGCATGTGTCTGGGCAGGAGGCTGGTCGCCCGTACACACACAGCGACGCGCCAATATATTGGTAGATATATTGGCCGTCGGCTGTGCTGCGGGGCAGATGCGATATGTCTGTGAACGACGGAGTTCACAGACATATCGCCCGTACACACTGGCCGACGGACCCGCAATATATATGCCGTTCAAGAGAACGGCCGATATATCAGCCAGTGTGTACCCACCTTAAGCGAGAGGCTGCTGTAGCTGGAAGTAATTGATGCAGAGTCAGGGCAATTAGCAGCTCAGCACTCGATAGATCCAGACTGAGACAGCCAGCATAATCAATCTAAGATCTTTGAGAGTTGGGTTTGGGTAACCAGCGTTTGGGATCCCGCTGCTCACCATACCGATGCCGGGATCCCAAGGTTTAGATTGCCGGCGGAGGGGCCAGTGCAACAAAGCTCCTTGCGGGCCCGCTGCGGTCACCACGCAGCAGGCTTGGGGGCTCACTGCGCTAGCCAGGTTCTATTCCTGCTCTATGGGTGTCGAGGACACCCATGAGTGGGAATAGTCCCTGTCAATCGGCATGCCAACTGTCGGGCTATTAAGCGGTCGAGATCCCGGCATCGATGTAGTGACTCTCGGTCACATCACTACATCCGTGGCAAAGCAATGCTTTGCTGGGATCAAAGATCTTTGATTGATTATGCTGGCTGCCTCAGTCTGGATAAGCAGGGCGTCATCCTGAGTTTCCTGAGGGCCAGAATCATGGGGCCTGTCACACGTGTCCCCTTTGACCCTCCCAGTCACCGGGCCTGCATCTGATTAGCAAGCATCTATAACATGGACAGTGCATGCAGAAAGGCACGGCACAAAAATATAGGGGCATAAAATAATCATGACGCATTATTTAAAATTACGCCACACAGTAGTACCACTTATATACATTACGCCAGATAAAGCCCCCTTTTTACATATTGCACCAGGTAGAGACAGTCACACATTATTCCAGGTAGAGTCCCTTTTACAATGCCAGGTAGAGCCAGCCACACATTATTCCAGGTAGAGTCCCTTTTACAATGCCAGGTAGAGCCAGCCACACATTATTCCAGGTAGAGTCCCTTTTACAATGCCAGGTAGAGCCAGCCACACATGGGTGGTCATTCCGAGTTGTTCGCTCTGTATTTTTCTTCGCATCGCAGCGATTTTCCGCTAACTGCGCATACGCAATGTTCGCACTGCGACTGCGCCAAGTAAATTTGCTATGCAGTTAGGTATTTTACTCACGGAATTACGAGCTCTTTTCTTCGTTCTGATGATCGTAGTGTGATTGACAGGAAGTGGGTGTTTCTGGGCGGAAACTGGCCGTTTTATGGGAGTGTGCGGAAAAACGCTACAGTTTCTGGGAAAAACGCGGGAGTGGCTGGAGAAACGGAGGAGTGTCTGGGCGAACGCTGGGTGTGTTTATGACGTCAAACCAGGAACGACAAGCACTGATCTGATCGCAGATGCCGAGTAAGTTTGGAGCTACTCAGAAACTGCTAAGAAGTGTCTATTCGCAATTTTGCTAATCTTTCGTTCGCAATTTTGATAAGCTAAGATTCACTCCCAGTAGGCGGCGGCTTAGCATGTGCAAAGCTGCTAAAAGCAGCTTGCGAGCGAACAACTCGGAATAACCACCATTATTCCAGGTAGAGTTTCCTTTTACACTTTGCACCAGGTAGAGCACCCTTTTACACATTGTGCCAGGTAGAGTTCCCTTTTATACTTTGTGCCAGGTAGAGTTCCCTTTTGCACCTTGGGCCAGGTAGCTCACCCTTTTACACATGCAATTTCCCCCCCAGCACACATTACTATGAGCCCCCCTCCCCAGCACACATTAATATGACCCCCCCTTCCCCAGAACACATTAATATGACTACCCTTCCCCAGCACACATTAATAGGCACACATTGTTAATATGCCACTCCCCAGTACATTAATATGACACAACCCCCAGCACACACACCCCCTTCCCAGCACACATTAATGACACCGCCCCTCCCCAGCACTCATTAATGGCACCGCCCCTCCCCAGCACTCATTAATGACACCCCCTTCCCCAGCACACATTAATGACACCTTCCTCCCCAGTACAGATTAATGACACCGCCCCTCCCCAGTACAGATTAATGACACCGTCCCTCCCCAGTACACATTAATGACACCACCCCTCCCCAGCACTCATTAATGACACCTTCCTCCCCAGTACACATTAATGACACCGCCCCTCCCCAGCACACATTAATGACACCGCCCCTCCCCAGCACACATTAATGACACCTTCCTCCCCAGTACACATTAATGACACCGCCCCTCCCCAGCACACATTAATGACACTGCCCCTCCCCAGTACATATTAAAGACACCGACCCTCCCTAGCACACATTAATGACACCCCCTTCCCCAGTACACATTAATGACACCGCCCCTCCCCAGCACACATTAATGACACCGCCCCTCCCCTGCACACATTAATGACACCGCCCATCCCCAGTACACATTAATGACACCGCCCCTCCCCAACACACATTAATGACACCGCCCCTCCCCAGCACACATTAATGACACCTTCCTCCCCAGTACACATTAATGACACCTTCCTCCCGAGCACTCATTAATGACACCCCCTTCCCCAGCACACATTAATGACACCTTCCTCCCCAGCACACATTAATGACACCTTCCTCCCCAGCACACATTAATGACACCGCCCCTCCCCAGCACACATTAATGGCACCTTCCTCCCCAGCACACATTAATGACACCTTCCTCCCCAGCACACATTAATGACACCGCCCCTCCCCAGCACACATTAATGACACCTTCCTCCCCAGCACTCATTAATGACACCTTCCTCCCCAGCACTCATTAATGACACCGCCCCTCCCCAGTAAACATTAATGACACCTTCCTCCCCAGCACACATTAATGACACCTTCCTCCCCAGCACACATTAATGACACCTTCCTCACCAGCACACATTAATGACACCGTCCCTCCCCAGCACACATTAATGACACATTCCTCCCCAGTACACATTAATGACACCGTCCCTCCCCAGCACACATTAATGACACCTTCCTCCCCAGTACAAATTAATGACACCTTCCTCCCCAGCACACATTAATGACACCTTCCTCCCAAGTACACATTAATGACACCTTCCTCCCCAGTACACATTAATGACACCTTCCTCCCCAGCACACATTAATGACACCTTCCTCCCCAGCACACATTAATGACACCGCCCCTCCCCAGCACACATTAATGACACCGCCCCTCCCCAGCACACATTAATGACACCGCCCCTCCCCAGCACACATTAATGACACCGCCCATCCCCAGTACACATTAATGACACCGCCCCTCCCCAACACACATTAATGACACCGCCCCTCCCCAGCACACATTAATGACACCTTCCTCCCCAGTACACATTAATGACACCTTCCTCCCGAGCACTCATTAATGACACCCCCTTCCCCAGCACACATTAATGACACCTTCCTCCCCAGCACACATTAATGACACCTTCCTCCCCAGCACACATTAATGACACCGCCCCTCCCCAGCACACATTAATGGCACCTTCCTCCCCAGCACACATTAATGACACCTTCCTCCCCAGCACACATTAATGACACCGCCCCTCCCCAGCACACATTAATGACACCTTCCTCCCCAGCACTCATTAATGACACCTTCCTCCCCAGCACTCATTAATGACACCGCCCCTCCCCAGTAAACATTAATGACACCTTCCTCCCCAGCACACATTAATGACACCTTCCTCCCCAGCACACATTAATGACACCTTCCTCACCAGCACACATTAATGACACCGTCCCTCCCCAGCACACATTAATGACACCGTCCCTCCCCAGCACACATTAATGACACATTCCTCCCCAGTACACATTAATGACACCGTCCCTCCCCAGCACACATTAATGACACCTTCCTCCCCAGTACAAATTAATGACACCTTCCTCCCCAGCACACATTAATGACACCTTCCTCCCCAGTACACATTAATGACACCTTCCTCCCCAGTACACATTAATGACACCTTCCTCCCCAGCACACATTAATGACACCTTCCTTCCCAGCACACATTAATGACACCGCCCCTCCCCAGCACACATTAATGACACCGCCCCTCCCCAGTACACATTAATGACACCTTCCTCCCCAGTACACATTAATGACACCTTCCTCCCCAGTACACATTAATGACACCGCCCCTCCCCAGCACACATTAATGACACCGCCCCTCCCCAGTACACATTAATGACACCGTCCCTCCCCAGTACACATTAATGACACCGCCCCTCCCCAGTACACATTAATGACACCTTCCTCCCCAGTACACATTAATGACACCTTCCTCCCCAGTACACATTAATGACACCTTCCTCCCCAGTACACATTAATGACACCTTCCTCCCCTGTACACATGAATGACACCTTCCTCCCCAGTACACATTAATGACACCTTCCTCCCCAGTACACATTAATGACACCTTCCTCCCCAGTACACATTAATGACACCTTCCTCCCAAGCACACATTAATGACACCTTCCTCCCAAGCACACATTAATGACACCTTCCTCCCCAGTACACATTAATGACACCTTCCTCCCCAGTATACATTAATGACACCTTCCTCCCAAGCACACATTAATGACACCTTCCTCCCCAGTACACATTAATGACTCCGCCCCTCCCCAGCACACATTAATGACACCTTCCTCCCCAGTACACATTAATGACACCTTCCTCCCCAGCACACATTAATGACACCTTCCTTCCCAGCACACATTAATGACACCTTCCTCCCCAGCACACATTAATGACACCGCCCCTCCCCAGTACACATTAATGACACCGCCCCTCCCCAACACACATTAATGACACCGCCCCTCCCCAGCACACATTAATGACACCTTCCTCCCCAGTACACATTAATGACACCTTCCTCCCGAGCACTCATTAATGACACCCCCTTCCCCAGCACACATTAATGACACCTTCCTCCCCAGCACACATTAATGACACCTTCCTCCCCAGCACACATTAATGACACCGCCCCTCCCCAGCACACATTAATGGCACCTTCCTCCCCAGCACACATTAATGACACCTTCCTCCCCAGCACACATTAATGACACCGCCCCTCCCCAGCACACATTAATGACACCTTCCTCCCCAGCACTCATTAATGACACCTTCCTCCCCAGCACTCATTAATGACACCGCCCCTCCCCAGTAAACATTAATGACACCTTCCTCCCCAGCACACATTAATGACACCTTCCTCCCCAGCACACATTAATGACACCTTCCTCACCAGCACACATTAATGACACCGTCCCTCCCCAGCACACATTAATGACACCGTCCCTCCCCAGCACACATTAATGACACATTCCTCCCCAGTACACATTAATGACACCGTCCCTCCCCAGCACACATTAATGACACCTTCCTCCCCAGTACAAATTAATGACACCTTCCTCCCCAGCACACATTAATGACACCTTCCTCCCCAGTACACATTAATGACACCTTCCTCCCCAGTACACATTAATGACACCTTCCTCCCCAGCACACATTAATGACACCTTCCTCCCCAGCACACATTAATGACACCGCCCCTCCCCAGCACACATTAATGACACCGCCCCTCCCCAGCACACATTAATGACACCGCCCCTCCCCAGCACACATTAATGACACCGCCCATCCCCAGTACACATTAATGACACCGCCCCTCCCCAACACACATTAATGACACCGCCCCTCCCCAGCACACATTAATGACACCTTCCTCCCCAGTACACATTAATGACACCTTCCTCCCGAGCACTCATTAATGACACCCCCTTACCCAGCACACATTAATGACACCTTCCTCCCCAGCACACATTAATGACACCTTCCTCCCCAGCACACATTAATGACACCGCCCCTCCCCAGCACACATTAATGGCACCTTCCTCCCCAGCACACATTAATGACACCTTCCTCCCCAGCACACATTAATGACACCGCCCCTCCCCAGCACACATTAATGACACCTTCCTCCCCAGCACTCATTAATGACACCTTCCTCCCCAGCACTCATTAATGACACCGCCCCTCCCCAGTAAACATTAATGACACCTTCCTCCCCAGCACACATTAATGACACCTTCCTCCCCAGCACACATTAATGACACCTTCCTCACCAGCACACATTAATGACACCGTCCCTCCCCAGCACACATTAATGACACCGTCCCTCCCCAGCACACATTAATGACACATTCCTCCCCAGTACACATTAATGACACCGTCCCTCCCCAGCACACATTAATGACACCTTCCTCCCCAGTACAAATTAATGACACCTTCCTCCCCAGCACACATTAATGACACCTTCCTCCCCAGTACACATTAATGACACCTTCCTCCCCAGTACACATTAATGACACCTTCCTACCCAGCACACATTAATGACACCTTCCTCCCCAGCACACATTAATGACACCGCCCCTCCCCAGCACACATTAATGACACCGCCCCTCCCCAGTACACATTAATGACACCTTCCTCCCCAGTACACATTAGTGACACCTTCCTCCCCAGTACACATTAATGACACCGCCCCTCCCCAGCACACATTAATGACACCGCCCCTCCCCAGTACACATTAATGACACTGTCCCTCCCCAGTACACATTAATGACACCGCCCCTCGCCAGTACACATTAATGACACCTTCCTCCCCAGTACACATTAATGACACCTTCCTCCCCAGTACACATTAATGACACCTTCCTCCCCAGTACACATTAATGACACCTTCCTCCCCTGTACACATGAATGACACCTTCCTCCCCAGTACACATTAATGACACCTTCCTCCCCAGTACACATTAATGACACCTTCCTCCCCAGTACACATTAATGACACCTTCCTCCCAAGCACACATTAATGACACCTTCCTCCCCAGTACACATTAATGACACCTTCCTCCCCAGTATACATTAATGACACCTTCCTCCCAAGCACACATTAATGACACCTTCCTCCCCAGTACACATTAATGACTCCGCCCCTCCCCAGCACACATTAATGACACCTTCCTCCCCAGTACACATTAATGACACCTTCCTCCCCAGCACACATTAATGACACCTTCCTTCCCAGCACACATTAATGACACCTTCCTCCCCAGCACACATGAATGACACCCGCCCTCCCAGCACACATGAATGACGCTCGCCCTCCCCAGCACACATGAATGACACCCCCCTCCCCAGCACACATTAATGACCCCCCCTCCCCAGCACACATTAATGACACCGCCCCTCCCCAGCACACATTAATTACCCCCCCTCCCCAGCACACATTAATGACACCCCCTTCCCCAGGACACTATAATGACACTCCTCCCGAGCACATATTAATGACACCCGCCTCCCCAGCACACATTAATGACACGCCCCCCTCCCAGCACACATGAATGACACCGTCCCTCCCCAGCACACATGAATGACACCCCCCCTCCCAGCACACATTAATGACACCTTCCTCCCCAGCACACATTAATGACACCCCCTTCCCCAGCACATATTAATGACACCCCCCTCCCAAGCACACAATAATGACACCCCCCAGCACACATTAATGGCACCCGCCGACAGGGGCGTATCTACCCATTGGCCAGGATGGCACTCGCCAGGGGCGCCGCCAGACTGTGCCACCCAAGGCCAATGGGTGGAAACCCTTAAGCCATAGTGTCTGGCAATACCTGTTGTGCCGAGCTGCCTGTGCATTGCCTGGGATGGAGGGCGGGGGATCGCTCAGCAGGCAGTGTCCGGCACCGCAATGCACTACAGGGAAGAAACTGAAAATAAACTACAACTCCCAACAACCCTTGCTGTCGGGAGCTCCCGGCAGCAAGGGCTGCTGGGAGCTGTAGTTTATTTTCAGTTTCTTCACGTAGTTTGTTGTTGTGGACTACAGCTATGTGCTGGGAGGGGGATGGGGACAATGGCTATGTGCTTGGGGAGCTGAGGGGCTATGTGCAGGGAGGGGGAACTATGGCTATCTATGCTGGCAGGGAACTATTGTTACGCGATGGGAGGGGGTGGGGACTACTGTATGACTGTGTTGGGAGAGGTGGAGACTACAGCTATTGCTTGGGGAGGTGGGGCTATGGCTATTTACTGAGAGGGGACTATGGCTATGTGCTGGGAGAGGGATGGGAACTATGACTGTATGACTGTGGGGGCTTATCTGACACTGTGGGGGCATATGTGTATCTGGCACCATGGGGGCATATGTAGCACTGTGCAGGCATACCTGGCACTATGAGGGCATATCTGGCACCTTGTGGGCATGTGTATCTGGCATTATGGGGGCATATATTTGTCACTGTGGGGGCATATGTGTATCTGGCACTGTGGGGGCAAATCTAGCACTGTGGGGGCATATGTGTATCTGGCACTGTGGGGGCATGTGTGTATCTGGCACTGTGGGGGCATGTGTGTATCTGGCACTGTGGGGGCATGTGTGTATCTGGCACTGTGGGGGCATATTTGTATTTGGCACTATTGGGGGCATATGTGTATCTGGCACTGTACTATTGGGGTCTTATGTGTATCATGCCCCCATTTTCATTGGCCATGCCACATGTGGCATGTGGCCACACCCAAAGCACAGTACCACTAAGATTTTTTTTCTACTTACACCACTGAGTAGTGCGCTGTACTGTACTTCTTTGTACTACTATTTGATCATAATACCTTGCCTTGGGTGGCATTGCCACTCAGCCAGGCCAAGCACAGTGTTATAAGAATTACTATGTGGGCATAATGTGTAAAGGGAACTGCTACTGTGTGGGCATGATATGTATAAGGGTTACTACTGTGTAGCTTAATTTGAATTGGGGGAACTATTGTATGGTCATGCCGCCTTCCCACAAGATCATGTCCCTTTTTTGTACATGCACCTTCACTATATCAAATATAGGGAGCACCAGTCCCTTACTTTGCCAGGGGCGCCCGGAACCCTAGATACACCCCTGCCCGCCCAAGCACACATGAATGACACCTGCCCTCCCCAGCATACATTAATGACACCCCCCTCCCAGCACACATTAATGACACCCCCCCTCCCAGCACACATTAATGACACCCGCCATAGCACACATTAATGACACCCCCCCTCCTCCGCACACATTAATGACACCCGCCTTCCCAGCACACATTAATTAAACCATTAACCCCAGCACACATTAATGATACTCCCATCACCAGCACATTAATGACACCCGCCCTAGCACACATTAATGACACTCCTCTCCAGCACACATTAATGACCCCCCCTCCCCAGCACTCAATGACACCTCTCCCCAGCACACATTAATGACACCCCCTCCTCAGAACACATTAATGACACCCTTAACCCCAGCACACATTAATGACACCCACATTCCCTCCAACTGTACCTTTTTGGCAGGTACAGTACCTTTTTTTAATGGTCTGTACCGATTTTTGGGTCAAACTTCCATTGAAAGTATAGGAAAAGGGGCGTGGCCACACAACCCTTAAGCCATGACCACGCCCCTTTTCAGATTTTGAACCACATTTTGTGTAAAATGTTGGAGGGTATGCACCCACCCCAGCGCACATTATTTACATCCCCCCCTCCCAGCACACATTAATGACCCTCCCCAGCACACATTAAATACACACCCCCCAGAACACATTGACACCCACCCATGCACACATTAATGACCCCCCCTCCCCAGCACACATTTATGACATCCCTCCCCAGCACACATCAATGATCCCCCTCCCCAGCACACATTAATATGACACTCCCCCCAGCGCACATTTGTATGCAGCAGTCTATTTACCTGAGTCTCTGCTCCTTTCTCAGTGTGGCTGCTCCTCTAAGTTCTCTCAAGTCTGCAGGCCAGTGCACTTCCTGTGTATTGGAGCCAGTGCCCCCACCCCCTGAGTTCACCACAGAGTCACAGTGGAGGGAGGGGTGACACTGCTGCCTGTCTTTCTGTTTGACATGTGCAGTGGGAGGAGCAAAAGGGGAGAGGGAAGGGGAGAGGGCCCTGACACAGACAGGCAGGGGCGTATCTACCCAATGGCCAGGATGGCACTCACCAGGGGCGCTGGCCAATGTGGGGCGCTGCCCGGAGGTGCCTCCCATGGCTAAGTGGTAGATTTATAGTAGTGCCTGGCTGCCTCACAGAGACGCAGAAGTCCGAAGAATAGGCACCTACACGGTGGTGTAGTGCACCTGTCATTTCAGCGGCAGGTGCAGACAGAGTGTGTACAACAAGTGGACCCTTCAGCTCGTCCCCTGTTGTCCCTGCAGCCGCTGTAGCTGATGAGGAGGAGCTAGCAAGCTGGACAGGGGAAGCAGCAGGTCAACGTCTGCCGTGGTGAGTACCTAGAGGGCCAGAGGCAGGGTGGCTCCAGTGGCCCTCAAACCATACTTACCGACTTTTCAAATCTCCTCTCCGGGAGATGCCCGGAGAGAAGAAGCAGGTGGGTGGCGCTGAGGGCGGGGCTAACATAATTACATCATTAAGCCCCGCCTACTCACCAGGAAAAGTGCACAGTTTGGTAATATTTGCATAGGGGGTGGAGCTAAAATGACGCGATTAGCATATAATTGCGTCATTAGGCTCCGCCCCCTCCACCAGTCCGCGATTTCGCTATGTCTTTCTTCACATTCTGTCTACTTCACTAGGAAGTGGGCAGAATGCGGGAGGTGTGCCCACTCTTCCGGGTCTGCAGGGGACTACTCGAAAAACCGGGTGTCTCCCGCAGAATCCGGGAGAGTAGGTAAGTATGCCTCAAACTGCGTCAACATGATTTCCCCAGCCTGGTCCAGCCCACTCTGTCCCTACCTGGCAAGCTCAGCCTCCTGGTAGCACAGTGCCACAAATCGTTGGTGTTTAGGGGGCGGGGCCTAAATCCTCAAGTGCCCGTCCCCATCACAGAGACCTGTGTGTAGTCAGGTAGTGTCTCTCCCCCCTCTCTTTCTCTCTGCCTGACACTCTCCCTCTCCTTGACACTTTCTCTGTCTCTCCCTGGCACTAACACTATCTCTCTCCCTGACACTCTCTCTCCATCCATCTCTCCCTGACGGTATGCCATAAGGGTCTGGGACTCAAGGTCGACACCAAAAAGGTCGACACACCTTAGGTCGACACCAATTGTGTGACACACCTTAGGTCGACATGGACAAAAAGGTCGACATGAACAATGTCGACATGGGTCTTTTTATGTTTTTTGGTGTTGTTTTCTTCGTAGAGTGACTGGGAACCCCAATTAGTGCACGCCATGCTTCGGGCAAGGTGCCTTGCTCCGCTACCGCTGCGCTCGGCACAGGTTACTATTCCCAATCGTAGTTCACGTGGATCGTAAAGTATGAACATTTTAAAAAAATGAAAAAATGTTTTTGAAAAACTCATGTCGACCTTTTTCCATGTTGACTTTTGTCCATGTTGACCTAAGGTGTGTCGACCAATTGGCGTCGACTTAAGGTGTGTCAACCTTTTTGGTGTCGACCTGGAGTCCAGATACCATGCCATACCGCCCGACCACCTTGCAGCCTTTACTAATCAACACTGCACTGCCCAGTGCTGTACTCGGCAGCACGGTAGTTCCTGCTGAGGACTGCTGGGAGCGCAATGTCATATTATGCATCGGTCGCTCCCTGACCTGCGTCTGTGCCGAGAAGAGAAGCCTGTCACTGTGTGTGTATTGGCGTAGCGGTGAGCAGCTGGTTGAGAGAGACACACAGTGAAGGAGGGGGACAGGCTGATAGACACAGAGGGGAGGGTGGGGGCAGGCTGAAAGACATAGCGAAGGAGGGTTGGGGGCAGGCTGAAAGACACAGTGAAGTAGGGTGGGGGTAGGCTGTAAAACACAGTGAAGGAGGGTTGGGTGCAGGCTGAAAGACACAGTGAAGTAGGGTGGGGGTAGGCTGTAAAACACAGTGAAGGAGGGTGGGGCAGGCTGAAAGACACAGTGAAGGAGGGTGGGGGCAGACTGAAAGACACAGTGAAGGTGGGTGAGGGCAGGCTGAAAGACACAGTGAAGGTGGGTGGGGGCAGGCTGAAAGACACAGTGAATGGGGGGGCAGGCTGAGAGAGACTGAATTGAAGGTGGCAGGCTGAGAGACACAGTGAATGGGGGTGTGGGGGGGTCAAGCTGAGAATCACAGATTTAAAGGGAGCAGGCTGCGAGATGCAGGGGGAAGATGATGATGTGGCTGAGAGTAGCAGGTGGGAGATGGCGATGTGGCTGAGAGACGCTGGGGGGAGATGATGGTGTGGCTTGGAAGCCAGCAGGGAGAAGATGATGGTGTGGGGACAGATGCAGGAGGTAGAAGGTGACACAGGTGGCATATATCTGGTGGAATCTTTGTTGTATGATGATGGCACAATGTTCCTACACAAACAGGCATCTTCTGGATCTGTCAACCAGTAAGGATACATTTCTTCAGAGGTTCCTTAAGGCCTATACACAGTGGGCAATTTTGGGCTGAAAGGAGGTCACTTTTGGTGTGTTGAGCTGCTTTCAGCTCAAAACCGCCCAGTGTGTATGCCACGGCGATGAGCGCTGATGCGTGCTCCAGCTACATCGCCGGCAGCCGCCGTTCATCTACTGGTATCACCAGCAGATGATCGGCGAGATGAACGGCTTTCCATAGCGTCATGCTATGGAAAGCCGTTCACCCCCGCTGACATCACTGGGCAGAGGGGAAAAGCGCTCAGTGTGTATGCATCGCTGGGGGAGGGGGCCCAGAGCCACCGCGGGTGGTGGAGGGTTTGTGTGGGGGTGGCGCGGATGGGGCCCGAAGGTACTGCAAGTGGGGGAGGGGCGGGTAATGCTTCTCCTGCTTCTCATCCTGGAAGCAGCTAAGCTGCTGTCCTCCCTTTGGCAGTGGCTCTCCCGGAGACTCGCACAGCAGCCAGGCATTATTGTTAGCGCCGGTGTCCCAACGCGCCGCATTACAGGGAAGTATATGCACTCAATAAGCTACAGCTCCCAGCAGCCCTTAACGCCGGAATGCTCTGGCGCTAAGGGCTGCAGGGAGCTGTAGTTTATTTAGTGCGTCTACTTCCCTGTGATGTGGCGCTTTGGGACACCGGCGCTAACAATAGTGACTGGCTGGCTGAACTAACTGACTGGCTGAATCAATGTAAAAGGTGAGAGTGCTGTGCAGTGTCAGTGACACTGCACACCCACTGCACTGCACAGCACTGTCACCTTTTACATAGATTCAGCGTCCAGACATTACTCTCCGCGATATCACCCACTCTGTCCGTTACATTAGTCTTCTCGGGGCTTCCAGGCCGGCAGCCTAGGTACTGTGTTGTGGAGTCAGGGTCTCTGGGAATCTGGGCGCGGCTGTGGCGGGGAGGCACTTCTGTGATATCACGTGTAGAGGAGGCTTCGGGGCTCAGAGAGTATGCGGTGCAGGGAGTGCTATGAAAGCCTTCCGCTGCACCGCTTTCATACACATCTATGCCGGTGGCTGCAGCAGCTTATGTTCCACCTGCGCCGTGGCTAGGGAGTGGGGATTGTTGATGCCGGAGGTGGCAGGTGGACTGGCAGCAGGACATAGGATGCTGCAGTAAAAGGATTTTTTTTCCCCCTATCTACAGCGCAGAGACTTGCTGCAGATGCAGTGGCATACCCTCCAGGTGTACCATTTTTGGCAGGTACAGTACCTTTATTTTATGGTCTGTACCGATTTTTGGCTCTCCAAACTTCCATTGAAAGGATAGGAAAAGGGGCGTGACCACGCCACTGTAACCGTGGCCACGCCCCCTTTCCGAATTTGTAGAGATTTTTATGTGTAAATCATTGGAGGGTATGTTGCTGCAGATGCAGTGGGCCTATTTTGGGGTGTGGGCCTAGAGCTGCAGCTCCATCAGCCCCATTGTTAATCCTGCTCTGGGAACACACAGCAGCCAAAGGGCAGAGCCTCCCATTGGATGTAACCTGTGTGGGCAGGTGTTTCTCGCCCAATCAGCTGTGGACTGGGTGTGATAGACCTGCTGCTAACTCAATGAGAGCTCCTAGCCACGCCCAGCGTTATACACACAGGCAGAGTCACAGATCTGGGCTATTATATAGGAGATTATTAAAATCCAAAGATAAAAAGTGTACCAATACACATGACAAATTCAAAAGGCAGGTTGTCCCTGCGACTGTATTAATGATAAAAGATATACTCCAAAATACAGTTGTGCGTATCTACAGTATGTATGGGATCGGCCTAATTGGCAGTCACAAGGGACCCTGGACCAAATCCGTCTTCCGCTCAATTCCACTAGGAAATAACGCGGTCATCTCAAATGTATGTGCAATAAAGTAGAAATAATAAGAGGAAATACAAGTTTGAAGGAAGTAATAAGAGGAGGATCTGCTGTTAGCATTTGGCACAGAGTCAAAATATTTTCATATCTACAACACTCGGTGTTCCCTGAAAGTCTCACATACAAGTACTGACTGAGCCCACACTGTTTAGCTTCCAAGATCAGACGGTATTGGGGGTAATTCCAAGTTGATCGCAGCAGGAATTTTTTTAGCAGTTGGGCAAAACCATGTGCACTGCAGGGGGTGTGGTTCATCAAATCGACAGTATCTAGGTCGACAATGTTTAGGTCGACCACTATAGGTCGACAGTCACTAGGTCGACATGGATGGAAGGGTTTCTAGGTCGACATGTGCTAGGTCGACAGGTCTAAAGGTCGACATGAGGATTTAAAAAAATAATTGGTGTCGTTTTCTTCGTAGAGTGACCGGGATCCCAAATTAGTGCACAGCGTCCCCGCGCATGGTGCCTTCGCTTCGCTCGGCACAGATTACCGTTCCAATCGTAGTCCACGTGGATCGTTAAGTATGAAAAAATGCAAGAAAAGATTATTTTTTTTAAAACTCATGTCGACCTTTAGACCTGTCGACCTAGCACATGTCGACCTTCCATCCATGTTGACCTAGTGACTGTCGACCTATAGTGGTCGACCTAAACATTGTCGACCTAGATACTGTAGATCTTCAGACCGGATCCCCACTGCAGGGGGGGCAGCTATAACATTTGCAGAGAGAGTTAGATTTGGGTGGGTTATTTTGTTTCTGTGCAGGGTAAATACTGGCTGCTTTATTTTACACTGCAATTTAGATTGCAGATTGAACTCACCACACCCAAATCTATCTCTCTCTGCACATGTTATATCTGCCTCCCCTGCAGTGCACATGGTTTTGCCCAACTGCTAAAAAATTTCCTGCTGCGATCAACTTGGAATTACCCCCATTGTGCGTTGTCAGTGTGGTATATGCAGGGCCGGCGCTACCATTAGGCAGCTTTAGGCAGCTGCCTATGAGCGCCAACCACTGGAGGGCGGTACTATAAGACGATTAGAAAATGCTTTCTATATTCTCTCCTCTTCCGTAAGAGATGAGGAGCAGGGATGTTGTAGCCGCTCAAGTGCTGTCGCCGCCCCCCCCCCAATGATAACACATTGTCCTGGCCCCTACTCCATTACAACATTCTGAAATTTATCCGTGCACCCCCTGCCCCTCCAATCTCGAGCATGATGCCCGCACCCATCCCTCCCCCTCCCACCATTTGCCGGCTCTGGCATGTGTCTCGTCTCCTCTCCCCCCCCCCCCGTGGCGAATTGCGGACTCGGGGGCTGCAGGCTCCTGCCCCCTACATATTACTCCTAGCCCCCCCCCTCCCCTCCACAGGCTCAGAGGTTATGCTCCCGCCGCGCGTGTTCCCCCCAGTGATTGCGGACTCTTGCAGTTTGGCTGTCCCTCTCCCCTTATTGCCGCGAGTGCAGGTTCGGTTCCGACGCCCACGTGCGACTTCCAGCCAGCCCCCCAGTGACATACTCCGGCAGGTTACCTGCTGCCCCCCCTGCTACGATTGCAGGCTCCAATGTGTTACTCATCAGAGTAACCATATCACTCCCCCCCCATCCTGCCGCGACTCTCTCACTGCCCCCCCCCCCATGCCCCAGCACACGCAGGGGGGGGGGGGAGTTTCTGGGTACCCAGAAACCCCCCCCGATGGACTGCATTCCTTATTTTAGAAAGCCGCGATCGCAATCGCAGCTACCGCTGCGGGTATGAGGGATCTATTGCCGGCAAAGTCTGCATAGTGACCTGCAGATACTGGGTGCTGCTGTGCAATGCTGTGGTGTGTCCTCTTCATTCCAGTGGCTGTTCCGGTGGCTGGCAGTGTCTCTCCTCTGCAACCCAGGTACATATATGTGCAGTACAATGTATATATTTGTTTAAATGTATAGTATGTGTGTGGTGTGTTTGTGTTATGCATGTTTGTGTGCGGAGTGTATGTATAGTCTGTGTATTTTGCCTACAAACACACACACTGTCACTGTCGTCACTCTCCCTGTCATCACTGTCTCTCCCTGTCGTCACTGTCATCACTCTCCGTGTCATCACTCTCCCTGTCATCACTCTCCCTGTCGTCACTGTCGTCACTCTCCGTGTCATCACTCTCCCTGTCATCACTGTCGTCACTCTCTCTGTCGTCACTCTCCGTGTCGTCACTCTCCCTGTCATCACTGTCGTCACTCTCCGTGTCGTCACTCTCCGTGTCGTCACTCTCCCTGTCGTCACTCTCCCTGTCGTCACTCTCTCTCCCTGACGTCACTCTCCCTGTCGTCACTATCTCTCTCTCTCCCTGTCATCACTCTCTCTCTCCCTGTCATCACTCTCTCTCTCCCTGTCGTCACTGTCTCTCTCTCCCTGTCATCACTCTCTCTCTCTCTGTCGTCACTCTGGCTGTCCCTGCTTTCACAGTTTCAGCTCATTCAGTGTGCTACAATGTGAATGTCGGCTCATTCAGTGTGCTACAATGTGAATGTCGGCTCATTCAGTGTGCTACAATGGGAATTTCGGCTCATTCAGTGTGCTACAAAGTGAATTTCGGCTCATTCAGTGTGCTACAAAGTGAATTTTGTCTCATTCAGTGTGTTACAAGGTGAATTTCGGCTCATTCAGTGTGCTACAAGGTGGATTTCGGCTCATTCAGTGTGCTACAATGTGAATTTCGGCTCATTCAGTGTGCTACAATGTGAATTTCGGCTCATTCAGTGTGCTGCAATGTGAATTTCGGCTCATTCAGTGTGCTATAATGTGAATTTCGGCTCATTCAGTGTGCTACAAGGTGAATTTCGGCTCCTTCAGTGTGCTACAAAGTGAATTTTGGCTCATTCAGTGTGTTACAAGGTGAATTTCGGCTCATTCAGTGTGCTACAAGGTGAATTTCAGCTCATTCAGTGTGCTACAAGGTGAATTTCAGCTCATTCAGTGTGCTACAATGTGAATTTCAGCTCATTCAGTGTGCTACAAGGTGAATTTCGGCTCATTCAGTGTGCTATAATGTGAATTTCTTCTCAGTCAGTGTGCTACAATGTGAATTTCGGCTCATTCAGTGTGCTACAATGTGAATGTCGGCTCATTCAGTGTGCTACAATGTGAATTTCGGCTCATTTAGTGTGCTATACAGTGCCGTTTCTTGGGGCAGGCGAGCAGTGCAACCGCACTGGGCGCCCGCCGCGGCACTAACTGTGGCTCCCTGCTTCCCCCTCCTATTTCTCCCCGAGTAACCCGCTTGGGGGGCGGAGTTTCATGGAATGACGCTGGTGCGTCGTTACGTCACGACGCAACCCCGTCACTCCGTGAAATTCCTTCCCCCCCCCCCGAGCGGAGTACAGAGGGGGATCCAAGTTAGGAAGAGGGAAAGGCCCGCGCGAGGAGCGACTGGTGAGGCGGGCCGAATAGCGGTAATCGCCTCTGTAAGTATTCTCTCTCTCTCTCTCTCTCTCAATGTGTAAAATGGGGACACCTGCTGTAATGTGTGAAATGGGGACTCTTGCCTGCCGCAGTGTGGGGATTTAATGTATCAAGGGCATTGCGGTGTGTGGCATAATATGGTGCAGGGGGCATTACTGTGTGGGGCTTAATATGGTAGAATTTTTTTTTCCTGTGGTGGTCGTAATCTGTTGGAGCAGGGTAAAAAACTGGATTGTGAGGTAGTCTTTTCAGACGAGGCCATGCCCATTTAAATGAGGCCACACCCATTTAGATGAGGCCACACCCACTTGATGGGTGCGCGCGCAAGTTTTTTCTTTTTTCATCTAGGTGTGTGTGTGGGGGGGGGGCACATTTTTTTATGTCATGGGGGCGCATTTTTAAATCTCGCACTGGGAGCCAAATTGGCTAGAAACAGCCCTGGTGCTATAATGTGAATTTCGGCTCATTTAGTGTGCTACAATGTGAATGTCGGCTCATTCAGTGTGCTACAATGTGAATTCCGGCTCATTCAGTGTACTACAATGTGAATTTCGGCTCATTCAGTGTGCTACAATGTGAATTTCGGCTCATTCAGTGTGCTTCAATGTGAATTTCTGCTCGTACCGTGTGCTATAATGTGAAAGGGGCACCAGTACTAGATAGTATAAGGGGTTCTACTACACGGGACATGCCCCCTTTTGGGTCGCCACGCCCCCTTTCCTGGAGCGTGCGCGCCGAAGGCGCATGCATAATTACATCCTTGACTTTTGCATACCCCCACTTTATAATTTCCACTTCGACCATGTGTGCGTATATATATATATATATATATATATAAGACTACATACACACACATATACAGTATATGTGGGGGGGGGGGCAGCTGACAATTTGCCTAGGGTGCTGAGAAACCTTGCACCGGCCCTAGGTATATGATAGTAGTAATGAATAGAATCTGACTCAGGGATCACTAATGAGAGTCCTCCTTGCACTCAAGAAGTGCTGAAACCAGAGTAATATAAATATATAGGGTTTTTAAATAGTAATAGATAAAGTATAGCTGGAAAGAAGTATTAAGGCCAGTACTCACTGGCAGATGTGGGGAGAGATGTGTGCTGAGCGAACCGCTCAGCACACATCTCTCCCCCCGCTCAGCACGGCGCGATGTGTGCTGAGCGTGCGGGGGGCGTGCGGGGGGAGAGAGGGGGGGGGGGTGCTCATTTCACCCAGCAGGTGAAGTGAGCGACCCGCTAGATTGGCCTGCATGCAGGCCAATCTAGCAGCAGCGATAGCGATGTGCGGGACTGTGCATCGCTATTGCTCTGGGGAGTACACACGGAGAGATCACTACTTAAAATCTAAGCAATCTAGTCAGAAGCTTAGATTTTAAGCAGCGATCGCTCCATGAGTACCCCCCTTAAGAGTGCATCTGCTATCTCTGTTAGACACGAGGTCCTGCGCTGCCTAATGGGCCCCTGAATCAGAGATGAAAGTCCATGATAATAATAGGATATCAGTATAGAAAAAATATCCACCATGGTGATCTGTTTATAGAAAAGTGACATTATCATACCTCCCAATTTGACCCTCTCTAGGAGGGACGCAATGCTCTGCTTCTGGAATTTATGATTGCCAGCACCTATGTTGAACAGGTTAATTGATAAGAAAGGTGTTTCAGCACAGGTGATGGCAATCATAAATTAAGAGGGAAGTCCAGGAGCAGAGCATTCTGTCCCTCCATGAGAGGGTCATGTTGGGCGGTATGTCTTATCAATGTGATCTTTTTCATTTAATTTATTGTATCAATTCGAGGGGGGTTGTTGCAATCCTTCCACTAAACCAGGCATTCCCAACCGCGGTCCTCAAGGCACACCAACAGTGCAGGTTTTAGTGATATCCAGGCTTCAGCACAGATGGTTAAATCAAAATAACTGAGCTACTAATTAAGTCACCTGTGCTAAAGCCTGGATATCACTAAAACCTGCACTGTTGGTGTGCCTTGAGGACCGTGGTTGGGAAACACTGCACTAAACTGTTGATTTTGTTCCATTCTCTTTTTGGTGTTAAGTTTGTTAACACAGCAAGCTGCATTTTGATTGAATAGTAAAGTTAGCGCCTGTGTTTGCTTTGCCATTGTGTGATTGATTTAAATGATACAATCTCCTAAAAGGGATCAATGTCTCAATAACATATGGTCTATTTAAACCTATGCTTATAAATTTCTGATTTCACTAGTATCCCTTTGCTGTTGGAGAAAATAGGACAGATCAAAGACACAGGACAAATGCTACATAAGATCAGCACTGTTGAATTAACGGGATCCGGTCTGAAGATCGACAATGTCTAGGTCGACAATGTTTAGGTCGACCACTATAGGTTGACAGTCACTAGGTCGACATGGATGGAAGGTCGACAGGGTTTCTAGGTCGACATGTGCTAGGTCGACAGGTCTACAGGTCGACATGAGTTTTTCCAAAAATTTTCTTTTTTTTTCTTTTTTCATACTCAACGATCCACGTGGACTACGATTGGAACGGTAAAGTGTGCCGAGCGAAGCGGTAGCGGAGCGAAGGCACCATGCCCGAAGCATGGCGAGCGAAGCGAGCCATGCGAGGGGACGCGGTGCACTAATTTGGGATCCCGGTCCCTCTACGAAGAAAACAACACAAAAAAATAAATAAATCCTCATGTCGACCTTTAGACCTGTCGACCTAGCACATGTCGACCTAGAAACCCTGTCGACCTTCCATCCATGTCGACCTAGTGACTGTCGACCTATAGTGGTCATCAACCTAAACAATGTCGACCTAGACACTGTCGATTTGATGAACCACACCCGAATTAACTGTATCACTTAGAATATCCAAAGAGGATGTGAAATTTTTTTATATATATATATATATATATATATATATATATATATATATATTATTTATCATTCTGATTATCAACTTGCTTTTCTATCAAGGGCTGTTTTGGATAGTTAACATCCTCCTTAATTTGGGGGACTATACCAAGCCTTTATTCATAAACAGGCAGTAATTAATTTATTAATGGTGGATATTTTCTGTCTATTTTTTTCTATACTGATATCTTATAATTATCATGGACTTCTGATTCAGGGGCCCATTAGGCAGCGCAGGACCCTGTGTCTAACAGACACTGCAGATCTAATACTTCTTTCCTGCTATATTTTATCTATAACTATTTAAAAACCCTATATATTGATATTTCTCTTACGTCCTAGAGGATGCTGGGGTCCACAATAGTACCATGGGGTATAGACGGGTCCACTAGGAGCCATGGGCACTTTAAGACTTTGATAGTGTGGGCTGGCTCCTCTTTCTATGCCCCTCCTACGAGACTCAGTTTAGAAAATGTGCCCAGAGGAGCCAGTCACGTTTAGGGAAGCTCCCACGCTGTCGGATTCTCGCGTGGTTTGGATTCCATATAAGGAGCCGCGCGTCGCCGTCATTTTCACTCCGGCATTGGAGAATGTAGAGAGAGGACGTGTCACCGTCCTCAGTGTCCGTGTCTTGTGCTGCATCTGTCCAGTCACAGTGGTGGCGTCCTCTGCTGCCATATGTCCAGTGCTGCTGTATAAGTCCAGTCCATTTCAGTGGTGCTGTGTTGTCTTGCATCAATCCAGAGGGGGTGTCCCTGTGCTGTCGTATATGTCCAGTGGTACTGTCGTATATGTCCAGTGGTACTGCCGTATATGTTCAGCGGTACTGCCATATAAATCCAGTGATCATGCCATATAATTCCAGTGATCCTGCCATATATGTCCAGCGGTACTGCCGTATAAATCCAGTGATCCTGCCGTATAATTGCAGTGATCCTGCCGTAAAAGTACAGTGATCCTGCCGTATAATTACAGTGGTACTGGCATACAAGTCCAGTCCAGTTATACTGCCGTATATATGTCCATTGATACTGCCGTATACCTGTATGTCCAGCAGTACTGCCGTTTATGTCCAGCGGTACTGCCGTATAAATCCAGTGATCCTGCCGTATAATTCCAGTGGTACTGGCGTATAAGTCCAGTCCAGTGATACTGCCGTATATGTCCATTGATACTGCCGTATACCTGTATGTCCAGCGGTACTGCCGTTTATGTCCAGCGGTACTGCCGTATAAATCCAGTGATCCTGCCGTATAATTCCAGTGATCCTGCCGTATAATTCCATATAAGTCCACATAATTCAGTATAAGTGCAGTCCAGTGGTGGTGCTATATAAGGTCAGTGGTGCTGTCCTGTGCTGTATATTATTTACTCCAAATTTAAGGGGTTATTAATATTTAAACCAAATAATTTTCACAGGGTTTGCCCTGTGTGGTGTAGAGGTACGCTCTCCTGTACCGCATATTGTTATATACTGTAACTCCAGAAAAATAATGGAGGACAAAAATTTGGAGGATAAAATAGGGAAAGATCAAGAATCACTTCCTCCTAGTGCTGAAGCTTCTGCCACCAGTCATGACATAGACGATGAAATCCTATCAACGCCGTCTGCCAATGGGCCAATGTAATAGTAGAGGGCACGTAAAATCCAAAAAGCCAAAGTTAAATAAAAAGACCCAAAAACATAAATTTAAATGGTCTGAGGAGAAACCTAAACTTGCCAATATGCCATTTACAACACGGAGTGGAAAGGAACGGCTAAGGCCCTGGGCTATGTTCATGACTTGTGGTTCTGCTTCACATGATGATGGAAGCCCTCATCCTCCCGCTAGAAAAATGATGAGTTAAGCTGGAAAAAGAACAGTAAAGAACTGTGCGTTCTAAGATGGTATCACAAATCCCCAAGGAGAGTCCAAGTGTGTCAGTGGTTGTGATGCCTGACCTTCCCAACACTGGACGGGAAGAGGTGGCTCCTTCCACAATTTACACGCCCCCTGCAAGTGCTGGAAGGAGCACCCACAGTCCAGTGTCTGATATTCAAATTGAAGATGTCACTGTTGAAGTACTCCAGTGTCACGATCCGGACTACTGGACATTATTTTTTACCTTTCAGGTGTCTTCTGTGGCTAGCTCAGTGTTCCAGGGCCGGGTCTCAGTCATGTTGTTAATGTCCTTACTTCATATTTCCTCCCTATTAGACTGCAGGTGCTGTCACAGGGAACTCTTAAATGGAATGGCGTTTCAAGCTCATTGCGGCCTCCGCCGCCATTACTGGACTCTCAGCATTTGGACGGCTCTGCATAGCATCCCCTGACAATTGCGGCATCTGCCGCCTTTTCTGTGCTTCCAGCATGTGGACAGATCTGTGCGGTATCTCCTGTCAGCCACGGTCTCTTGCCGCGATTACTATGTAAAGCACTGCAGGTCCGTGTGGCGCCTCTCGCCTGCTGAGCATTGGGCTTCCAGTGGTGTTCAAGCTACCGCCATCGGTGTTCCTATTACCTACAGTATCAAGTCATCTGTTTCTCAATTCATATTTCTCTAGCATCAGTGTTATTCAACCTCAATATCCGTTTCATCCGGATCTGCACTTCATTCACAGTTCTTCAACATCCGTTTCATCCTGCAAATCTGGCAGTTCCAAATACCATTCATTCTGCAGTACGTTCAGACTCTGTATTACATCTGCTGACCAGTTCCAACTTTCATCCATTCTACAGCATCTAGGTGTTGGTAAGGACTGATCATCTCCTTATTTCCCAAGCTAGTCTTGTGCGGATACCACACCTAAAGGAACATTACAGCTGTTACTGTTTGTGGAACTATGTACTATTTTTAACCATTTCTCATATCATCTTGTGCAACTGCCGGTGTACCACCAGAACTGTGTTTAATAAATAAACATTTATTTTATCTCTGTTGTCGTGGTCACATCTTCGGGCACTGGTGGGAGAAGTCCTTTATGTCTAGGAGTCCTATTCAGCCACCCAGATTCACATTTACACCAGCCCCTACAACTGAGGTAGTCTCACACCAACACCAGCCCTCAGTTGTGACAGGTTGAGGATATGGGTGTTGCTGGCAGTGATGTGTGGTGAGCTAAATTGCTCAGGAGGCACTGGCTTGCACCAGATCTAGATTTACACGCAATATATGAGCAAAGGGGTACATGGGGGCATTATGCACATGTACAGCAGTATAAACTCCTGAAGAGTTTTGATTAGAGATGTGCTTAAAAGATAGGCATGGGGAGGCAATGTCTCACCTGCCATAGACTTTTTTACTCCACAGTTTTGGGTATAAAAATGATTAGAATGATGCAAAGAACATATTCAAACATATTCTTTGTATTTTTCATATACTTTATACAGTAAAAACTCTGGCACGAACGTTAGTATGACAGGAAAGGCTCTGCCTCACCCCACCGCACGTCACTGGTTGTTGGTACGGAGGAGGAAGTTGACAATGAGGATTCTGATGGTGATGTGGTTTGTTTAATTGAGGCACCGAGGGAGACACCCGTTGTCCGTGGGATGAAGAAGCCCATTGTGATGCCTGGGCAACATACCAAAAAAGTCACCTCTTCAGTGTGGAATTATTTCTCCACAAATCCGGACAACAGGTGTCAAGCTGTGTTTTGCCTCTGTCAAGCTGTAATAAGTAGGAGTAAGGATGTTAACCACCTAGGAACATCCTCCATTATATGTCACTGCTGCGCATTCATCAGAAGTCAGTGTCAAATTGTGAAACTTTGGGTAAGAGCGTAAGCAGTCCACTGACACCTAAATCCCTCCTTCCTCTTGTACTCAAGTTCCTGCAAGCCACACTACCAACTCCCTCAATGTCAACTTCCTCTTCAGTAAGGAAAGTCAGTAGTCCTGCTGGCCATGTCACTGTCAAAACTGAGGAGTCTTCTCCTAACCGGGATTCCTCCAGAGGATCCTTGAGTGGTACGCCTGCTGTTGCTGCCGCTGCTGTTGTTGCTGCTGGGAGTCGATAGTCATCCCAGAGGGGAAGTCAGAAGACTACTTGTACTACTTCAACTAAGCAATTGACTGTCCAACAGTCCTTTGTGAGGAAGGTGAAATACAGTATGACAGCAGTCATCCTTTTGCAAAGCGGATAACTGAGGCCTTGGCAGCTATGTTGGTGTTAGACGTGCGTCCAGTATCTGCCATTAGTTCAATTGGACTTAGAGAATTGTTTGAGGTACTGTGTCCCTGGTATCAAATCCCATCTAAATTCCACTTCACTAGGCAGGCAATCCCGAGAATGTACAGAGATGTCAGAAAAAGTGTCGGTGTCCTAAAAAATGCAGTTGTACCCAATGTCCACTTAACCACGGACATGTGGACAAGTGGAACAGGGCAGACTAAGGGCTATATGACTGTAACAGCCCACTGGGTAGATATATGGCCTCCCGCAGCAACAACAGCAGTGGCACCAGTAGCAGCATCTCACAAACGCCAACTCGTTCCTAGGCAGGCTTACGCCCAATTAGACTCTCCTGAGGATTTGTGATATCGGACAACACCACCAATATTGTGCGTGCATTACATCTGGGCAAATTCCAGCACGTCCCATGTTGTGCAATTAATTTGGTAGTGCAGAATTTTTTTCAAATTACAGGGGCATGCAAGAGATGCTGTCGGTGGCCCAAAAAATTGCGGGCCACTTTCGGCATTCAGCCACCGTGTGCCGAAGACTGGAGCGCCATCAAACACTCCTGAACCTGCCCTGCCATCAGCTGAAGCAAGAGGTGGTAACGAGATGGAATTCAACACTCTATATGCTTCAGAGGATGGAGGAGCAGCAAAAGGCCATTAAAGCCTATACATACACCTACGATATAGGCAAAGGAGGGGGAATGCACCTGACTCAAGCGCAGTGGAGAATGATTTCTGTCTTGTGCAAGGTTCTCCAACCCTTCGAACTTGCCACACGTGAAGTCAGTTCAGACACTGCCAGTTTGAGTCAGGTCATTCCCCTCATCAGACTTTTGCAGAAGCAGCTAGAGAAATTGAAGGAGGAGCTTAGACGGAGTGATTCCGCAAAGTATGTGGGACTTGTGGATGGAGCCCTTCATTCGCTTTGCCAGGATTCAAGGGTGGTCAATCTGTTGAAATCAGATCACTACATTTTGGCCACCATGCTCGATCCTAGGTTTAAAGCCTACATTGTATCTCTCTTTCTGGTAGACACAAGTCTGCAGAGGTTCAAAGACCTGCTGGTGAAAAAATTGTCAACTCAAGTGGAACGTGACCCATCAAAAGCTCCTCCTTCATTTTCTACCGCAACTGGGGCTGCCAGGAAAAGGATAAGATTTCCTACCCCACCTGCTGGCGGTGATGCAGGGCAGTCAGGATCGAGTGCTGACATCTGGTCCAGACAGAAGGACCGGCCAACGATTACTAACACGTCTACTGTCACTGCATCTGATTCTGTCTACATTGAAAGAATGGTGGAGGATTATATGAGTGACAGTATCCAAGCAGGCATGTCAGACAGTCTGTACATATACTGGCAGGAAAAAGGGGCAATTTGGATGCCCTTGCACAAATTGTTTTATTTTACCTAAGTTGCCCCGCCTCCAGTCTGTACTCCGAAACAGTGTTTAGTGCAGCCGGTAACCTTGTCAGCGTAGGAGGTTACTTCCACAAAATGTGGAGAAGATGATGTTCATCAAAATCAATTATAAATTCCTCTGAGAAGACCTTGACCAGCAATTGCCTCCAGAAAGTACACAAGGACCTGGGATGGTGGATTCCCGTGGGGACGAATTAATACTAGGAGGCTGTACACACTGAAAGGTGTGAGGAATCGGAGGATGAGGTCGACATCTTGCCTCTGTAGAGCCAGTTTGTGCAAGGAGAGATTGATTGGGCCCTCACCAAAAAAGAAGCAAACAAACAAGTCATTTCAGCCACAGTTATGTGGCAAACCCTGTCGCTGAAATGATTGGTTTGTTAAAGTGTGCATGTCCTGTTTATACAACATAAGGGTGGGTGGGAGGGCCCAAGGACAATTCCATCTTGCACCTTTTTTTCTTCTTTGCATCATGTGCTGTTTGGTGGACTAGTTTTTTAAGTGCCATCCTGTCTGCCACTGCAGTGCCACTCCTAGATGGGCCAGGTGTTTGGGCTGCACACTTGTGTCGCTTAGCTTAGTCATCCAGCTACCTGGAAATTAATGTTATTGAGGTTAATAATACCGTAGGATCAAAATTACCCCCAATTTTTGTGATTTTTGCTGTTTTTATGTTTTTTTTTTAAATCACCCAGATCCAAAAACAAAACACGAAAGGGTGGCTTTGGCAAAACAAACCCAAAACCAAAACACGAGCAAGGAATTAGAACCAAAACACGAAGAGTGACCGCCACACATTTATATATCTATATATCTATATATATATATATATATATATATATATATATATAGATAGATGGATAGATAGAGTAAAAATTCCTTAAAATTAGTTGTTTTAAAACTTTTTGTCTTCTGTATATATATATATATATATATATATATATATACTTCCGGTATCATACCCTAAATGACTGTGTGTTCCTTAAAATGTTTTCCCAAGCACAGAACCCCAAATAGAGGAAGATGGGGGATACCATCAAACGACTAGAAGTTATATTATGCAAAGAAAGTAGGCTTTGGTGGGAATTGGTTACCCTAGAAAAATATATATCTGAGGGGATTATAAAAATAGCCTCAGGCAATAATGAAAAGGAATCTTTTTTAGAAAGATGGGACAATATTTTAAATGACTGCTCATTTGCATTAATAAACCTTATAGTAGGAAAAAGGAAAAAAGATCTTGAAAACATAAAAAGAATGAGAAAGCAATACAACAATAGAAGATATAACAATGACAGATATCACATGGACAGGAGTGGAGCTAATGAAGATATAAGACGATACAATAAATGGAATCACGATACAAAAAGAAAGAGGAACATACCTGAAAGACAAAAGTATTTCATTAAAGATGAATGGTATCCTGACACTTGAACACCAAGATTAGAACCGATAACCACACAAAATAGACACAAAATACTCAATGAGGATAATTTTTTAGAGAGGAGTTGGAGAATGAAAACCAGATTTTAGGCAGAAAATTGAAAAAGAAACAAACCAAAAGGGGCAAAAGTGGAAGAGGAAAATCTAAAAAGGATGACAGAAAAGATTCTGCACAGAATAATCACAAAAAACAGTAGAAACTAAAATGTACAATCTCACTCAACCTACCCTGACGAAAGATGAAAAGTCCATTTTACCGAAAGGACTGAAATTCGTTCCCAACAATAAAATAAATACATTTGGCACTTACATGGACCTACAAAAATTTGTGAGAAACGTATCATTGAAGTAATTCTTTATCAACCATAAAGAGGAAGCAAATTACAGAAGAGAGATCTTCAAACCTAAATCCAATTTTAATCCCACCTTTAATAGAGCAACTGATGGTGGGAGTAGAGCATAACCATTGTGACAGTAATGATTCATGGTTAGATACTTGTTTAAGTGAAGAAGTAGTCCGAGAGAGACTAAGCAAAATTAAGGTTAATAAATTACCTGGTCTTGATTGACTTCACCCAAGGGTTCTTATGGAGCTTAGTTCACAACTAGCTCGATTCTTATACTTGATTTTCAATAGTTCAATTAGATACCAAAGGATTGGCGTATAGCTGAGGTAATGCCATTATTTAAAAAGGGTTCCAAAAATCTTCCGGGTATCTACAGACCAGTTAGTTTGACATCTATAGTGGGGAAAATATTGGAAGGAATTCTAAGGGACAGCATACAGGAGTATCTACAGACCACTAGGATTATTAGCAAGAACCAGCATGGGTTTGTGAGGGACAGGTCATGTCAGACTAACTTAATTAGCTTCTATGAGGAAGTGAGCAATAATCTTGATCAGGGAAAAACAGTGGATGTGGTCTTCCTAGATTTTGCAAAAGCTTTTGATACAGTGCCTCACAGGAGACTGATCATCAAATTAAAGGAGCTTGGCCTAGGAAAAACTATTTGCACATGGATAAACAACTGGTTGGATAGCAGGGTACAGCGAGTAGTGGTCAACGGGAAGTCCTCAACCTGATCCCCAGTAGTCAGCGGAATACCACAAGGGTCCGTACACGGACCACTACTGTTCAACATATTCATCAATGACCTAGAAATAGGCCTGGAAAGCACAGTGTCAATCTTTGCAGATGATACTAAGCTGTGTTAGGTAATTAACTCGGAATTGGATGTGGAGTCCTTGCAGAATGATCTATCTAAACTTGAACTCTGGGCATCTAAATGGAAAATTAGGTTCAATACAGACAAATGCAAGGTTATGCATTTCGGGACTAAAAACAAACTCGCAGCCTACATATTAAATGGGGAATGCCTAGGGGAAACAGAATTGGAAAAAGATTTGAGGGTACTCATTGATAATAGGCTTAACCATACACAATGTCAAAGCGCAGTAAAGAAGGCAAGTAAGGTGCAAGCGTGCATAAAATGGGGAATTGAGTCAAGGGACTCGGATGTAATACTGCCGATGTATAAAGCATTGGTACGTCCACACCTAGAATATTGTGTTCAGTTTTGGGCACCACTGTATAAAAAGAGATATCAGTGAACTCGAAAGGGTTCAAAGGCGAGCTACTAAATTGATTAAAGGCCTAGAGGGACAGGATTATGAGGAAAGGTTTACTAGGCTGAATATGTATACACTAGAAAATAGGCGCGTAGAGGAGATATTAATAATATCTTCAAATATGTAAAGGGACATCACAAAGAGTTATCAGAGGAATTATTTATTAAAAGAACACAGTTTAGGACACGTGGGCACTCGCTGCAGCTGGAGGAGAGAAAGTTCCGAACGCAACGGAGGAAAGGGTTCTTTACTGTTAGGGCAATAAGGATGTTGAATTCCCTGCCAGGGAAGGTGGGAATAACGGACTCTGTAAATGGATTTAAAAAAGGAATGGATACATTTCTGAATGAAAATGATATCCAAGGTTATAATACAGGTTGAGTATCCCATATCCAAATATTCCGAAATACGGAATATTCCGAAATACGGACTTTTTTGAGTGAGAGTGAGATAGTGAAACCTTTGTTTTATGATGGCTCAATGTACACAAACTTTGTTTAATACACAAAGTTATTAAAAATATTGTATTGAATGACCCTCAGGCTGTGTGTATAAGGTGTATATGAAACATAAATGAATTGTGTGAATACAGACACACTTTGTTTAATGCACAAAGTTATAAAAAAAATATTGGCTAAAATTACATTCAGGCTGTGTGTATAAAGTGTATATGTAACATAAATGTATTCTGTGCTTAGATTTAGGTCCCATCACCATGATATCTCATTATGTTAGGCAATTATTCCAAAATACGGAAAAATCCCATATCCAAAATACCTCTGGTCCCAAGCATTTTGGATAAGGGAGACTCAACCTGTATTTAAAATATCAACATGGTTAATCCGGGGGTAATATGAGTTATAGTAGTTAACTAGTCATAAAACATTATTCAGCGGGTATGTAGAATCATCACAACTTAATACAGGTTGAACACGATGGGCAATTTGCATCTTTTCAACCTCAATTACTTTGTTACTATGTTACTATAGAGAGCTTTCAAAAAGCAGTAATTACAGAAATAGAATAGATTACACCAAAATGAGAGAAACATCAAAATACAACAAATAAAGAAAGAGCCGCCCTTAAGAACCTGGAGAAATTAAAAGATCACTATAAAACCAGCAGACAAAGGAGGGAGTATAGGGATAATGGACACCGACAAATATGACATAGAAATACAAAAACAACTGAGTGACAAAGAAATTTACAAAATCCTCAGAAGTAATCACAGTGAACGTATCGAAAAAAACATTTTAAAAAACCACAGGGTGAATACCAGGAACAAGGTACATTATCTGAAAATGAATTCAAATACATAATCTGTGACAACCCCTCACTCCCCGTGTTTTATGTTCTACCAAAGATCCACAAGGCCTTTAAAAACCTCTATCAGAAGACCTATAGTGGCCGGAACTAAGTCTATATCTTCAAACCTGTCACATTTTGTGGACTACCACCTCCAGCCAGTGGTTATACAACTTAAATCTTACATAAAAGATACCTCCGACATCCACAAGAAACTCAAAACCATTGATTGGAAGGAAAATTACACCTTAGTTACAGCAGACATAAGTACACTCTACACGATAATAGAACATTCCAAAGGGATAGAGGCGGTCAAATTCTTCTTGTAAAAAACAATATAGATCCAGCTAAAATGCATTAACTTCATTCTAAGAAAGAACGTTTTCTGGCACAACAATGCCTTCTACGAACAAAAAAAAGAGGGATAGCAATGGGAACGCGTTTTGCATCGTCATACGCAAACCTCTTCATGGGACACTGGGAGGAACAAACCATTTGGAATAACAATAAGTTTATGGTGAACATTAGAATATGGCACAGATTTATAGATGACATAGTGTTCACATGGGAAGGAAATTCAGCAAACTTAGAAATATTTTGCGAAAGACCTGAATAGAAATGACCTCAACATAAATCTAACCTATAACAAGAGCAAGGAGTAAATAACGTTTCTTGATCTAACTATCTACAAAACAAAAAATTACATAAAACCCACAGACAGTAATTCATATATTCTGAAGAATGGCAAGCATCATCCCATATGGTTAAAAAATATCCGTAAGGGCCAAATGAGGAGAATACATAGAAACTCATCAGAGGTAGAAACATTCAAAAAACAAGCCACAGACTTAAAACATAAATTTCTAGCAAAAGGATACACTGAGGAAGAACTGCAGATCCCACTGAAAGAAATGATCAATATAGAAAGAGAAGGACTACTGGAACCAATAAAGAAGCAACACAACATAAGAGAACAGAATTAAAATAACATTTAAAATGTTAAACTACCCTTGGTCACTACGTATAATGGACAATACAAACAAGTTGAAAAAATCATAACCAAGCATTGGCACCTGTTAGAAAAAGACCCAATAATAAGCCCTATTATCCCAGAGAAGCCAAAATGTATATACAAAAAAGCAAATAACGTAAAACATAAGGTGGTGAGGAGCACCATGCCACCCAAAAGAGAAGGTCGGATCAAACCTAAGGGATTCCATAGGTGTGGCCTATGCATAATATGCAGAAACCACCATGGACAAGCCAGCAAGATATCAAAATACCAATCTACCTCCACCAAACAGGAGTACGAAATATCAGATTTCATTACGTGCAACATTAGTAGTTGCATCTATATAATAGAATGCAAATGCAACATACAATACATCGGCTGCACATCAAGACCCCTCATAGTAAGGTGGTCAGAACACCTTAGGAACATCATAAAGGGATACGATAAACATTTCCTGTCACTACATTTTAAAGAAAAACATGCTAGCTCCATTTTAGATATAAAAACATAATGGGTAGAAAAGTGGTAGAAAGACACTGGAGAAAAAAAAAACAATTGACAATGATGTCGCAAGGACTGAAATTGAAAAGGATATATGAGATGAAAACATTATATCCCCACGGTATTAACACAGATTTTGAAATCTACTGGTTCCTTTAGTTATTATATTTTACTCTACTATATACTGCATAGTCCCAGAAAAGAATGTAACCTTTAAATATGCAAATTTATAAAGAATCATTAATATCATCCATAAAAGAGAAACAAATTCCACTAAACCTAGTAAAAATAAGAGATGACAAATATAGATTTATATTTTTATTTAAATGTGTGATAGTATTGTTTTTTAGTGATCTCGATTATTCTGTATTTTTTTTTTAATCAAAAAATGGACACTAAAAGTATGTAACAGTAATGTGATTATCATAACAGACAGCCACCAGGAAGTGTATTCCATCATGTCAAGAAAGCCGGTTTGCGTTCCACATAAGCAGGAACGCAACACCGGAAGTCACAAGACGCACTTCCCATGGAAGTAGCGTCACACTGCCCCGATGCGCTCTGAAATCATGGAGCAAAAACAGGGAACGCAAACCAGAGGGTTTGCTTGGAGAAACATTTTAAGGAACACATGCTCATTTAGACATGGAATAAAATAAGTTCCGGTATCATATTGGAAGTATATAGAAAACTAAAAGTTTAAACTCACTGATTCTTATATTAAGACAACTCGTTTTTAAGGAATTTTTACTTGTGCTATATATATATATATATATATATATATATATATATATATATATATATACACACACACACACACACACACACACACACACACAGTTATACTTATGTAAAGCAATATGTTTTTTAAAAATGAAATGTTTTTTTTATGTGATGGTCACGCCCCATAACTAATCCACGAATGGAGTCATAGGAAGGGATATAAATATCACCTCATGTCCACTAGCCCAATACACCTTGACAAAGGCTCCAGGGAGCCGAAACGCATTGGTGAGTACACACTAGCCTGACAGATCACCAAACCTGAGACTCTGATAGTGGATTTCTGTTCCTGGGAGGTATCATAGATGTCAAAACTATAAACGAGACTTGGTGTGCATTATACACCATTAATTGATGTACGCTACCGGGCATGTGGATTTGATCGTATTCTGTTTAAAATAAAACTGTATAACACTATCATACACATCTTGCCTCCCTCTATATACCTGAGATGGAAGAGTAATATATCCAGAGTCAGAGAGGGTGGATAAATGATCAATACAGTTTGAATACAAAGGATAAGAAAAAGTTTTATGGGTTATTTCGAAATATAAAGATGAACAAAATTTTATTTGGAGGACGTGAGACATTTCAGGGTTTTTTTTAATTATTAACTTGGAGGATGTAAGAAACTTTGTATTTCTTATTCATATATTATTTTACTATCATACAATTTACCTTTGCCACGATAGGAGACTGTGCAAGACCTGACATTTCTTCTATAATTTATTCACTCCTATGCCATACAGGTAGGCATAAGATCTTTAGCTGAACTCCGTTTGTAGCACCAAACTTATTCCATATTGTATTTGTAAGGTTAACCCCTGGCAGCGCAGCCACAACGACATCCACCTGACTGCTGCCGCTGTCAATCACATGCATGTGCACAATGGCTGGAGAGCAAGAGCAGACCACCTGGATGCGGCTACCGCATGCGAATGCATGGCTGCGTCCAGGTCTGTATCAGCCCCTTAGTCAGGTATGGGAAAAATGCTACAAAATTGGAATGCTTTCAAAAATAGAAGTGTTAATAGTTTCTTTTTAGCAAATTACAAATTCAAAGTGAATGAACAGACTGATTTGAGTTAGATTTATCTTCTGTTTATTCCCTTTGCATTTTGTTAATTAATAAAAATAAACTAATAATACAGGTTGAGTATCCCATATCCAAATATTCCGAAATACGGAATATTCCGAAATACGGAATTTTTGGAATGAGAGTGAGATAGTGAAACCTTTGTTTTCTGATGGATTAATGTACACAAATTTTGATTAATACACAAAGTTAGTTAAAATATTGTATTAAATGACTTTCAGGCTGTGTGTATAAGGTGTATATGAAACATAAATGAATTTTGTGAATGTACACACAATTTGTTTAATGCACAAAGTTATAAAAAATATTGGTTAAAATGACCTTCAGGCTGTGTGTATAAGGGGGGTCATTCCGAGTTGTTCGCTCGTTATTTTTTTCTCGCAACGGAGCGATTAGTCGCTAATGCGCATGCGCAATGTCCGCAGTGCGACTGCGCCAAGTAAATTTACTATGCAGTTATGTATTTTACTCACGGCATTATGAGGTTTTTTCTTTGTTCTGCTGATCGGAGTATGATTGACAGGAAGTGGGTGTTTCTGGGCGGAAACTGGCCGTTTTATGGGTGTGTGTGAAAAAACGCTGCCGTTTCTGGGAAAAACGCGGGAGTGGCTGGAGAAACGGAGGAGTGTCTGGGCGAACGCTGGGTGTGTTTGTGACGTCAAACCAGGAACGACAAGCACTGAACTGATCGCAGATGCCGAGTAAGTCTGAAGCTACTCAGAAACTGCTAAGAAGTGTCTATTCGCAATTCTGCTAATCTTTCGTTCGCAATTTTGATAAGCTAAGATTCACTCCCAGTAGGAGGCGGCTTAGCGTGTGCAAAGCTGCTAAAAGCAGCTTGCGAGCGAACAACTCGGAATGACCCCCAAGGTGTATATGAAACATAAATGCATTCTGTGCTTAGACTTGGGTCCCATCACCATTATATCTCACGGTATGCAATTATTCCAAAATACGGTAAAATCCGATATCCAAAAAACTTCTGGTCCCAAGCATTTTGGATATCGGATACTCAACCTGTACTATTTTTGAAAGCATTGTTACTTTGCAGCATTTTTCCACACTTGACTAAAACTTTTGCACAGTGAAGGCTAAGGCTGCTCCTTATCTCTGTTATGGTGTGTACACACGGTGAGATATTTTCTTACTTTTTTGACTATATAGTCAAAATCATAAGAAAAGTTAGTGCAGATCGCAAGGTGAAAGTCACCTTGCGATCCCGATTCGATGCCGATGCGCGGTGCCGTGCTGTCGGCATCGCAAGCCTAGATAGACTGTGCAGGCAAGTCAATCTTGATTATCTCTATAGAAGATATAGTCAAAATTGACACTTAGCCAAAATCGCACATATTTATTATCGCAAGCACACTCATTATGTGCTTGCGATGCTGACCTAGCCCCTGTCGCATAGTGAGAATCGGGCATAGCCCGAATCTCACTGTGTGTATGGGCCTTTATGTTCAATGCCGGCGGCTGCATCAGGGACGTGCAGTCAGGGGAGGCAGGGGAGGCAGTGCCTCCCCTGTCATTAATGATTAAGTTAATACAAAGAAGATGCATATGACACATATTCTGTGTCATATGTATCTTCTTAATATTATTCTTTACATTGCTCCCCTCTGTATGTGTTTGGGAGGCACCGATCGTGGTGCCTCCCGTTGTCACTGGGGAAAGTATGGGGAGCGGGGGGCGGGCACGGGCGGGGACTAGCCATGGGCTGTAAAAGCCCATTGAAAATATATGGGAAAGCGCCGCTTTCCTACAGGGACGTGCTTTCAACCTATGAAAGCACGTCCCTGTCAGTGAGGCCACAGTGATTGGCCAGCGGATCCGTCACTGGATCCGCTGTCAATCACTGTGTCGGCGACGCTGGCGAAGGAGGTGCGGGCGGCTGGATGCGGCGATGGTGCGGGCGGCGGGATGCGGCGGTGGTGCGGGCGGCGGCGGTGTGGGTGGCGGGTTGCGGCGGCGGAAATGTACCTTTATCTGCAGAGTTTGGCAGCGGAGCGGTTCCAGTTTCAAAAATGGCGCCTCAGCGTCATTTTTTAAATTCAAGATGGCCGCCGCGAGCCAATCACGGCTCGCCGCGTCATCGCCCCGCCCCCTCCGGCTGACTTATATAAGTCAGCGCGAGGCGGAGGAGAGTCAGTCCGACGGCGGAGGAGGAGCAGTGAAGAGCTCCTGAAGAAAGAAGACGCCGGAAGTCCTGGCTGGGCGGTGGCTATGCAAAAGAGCTTAGCAGCCGCCGCCCACCAGGTGAAGACGCTGGAAGCCCTGGGGGTGGTGGCGCCCCCCAGGTGAAGACACCGGAAGCCCTGGGAAGGCGGCGGCCACGCAAAAGAGCTTAAAGGCCGCCGCCCCCAGGTGAAGACCCAGTTTAATAAAGCTTATTTTTGTGTGGTGTTTTATTTTAATATTTTCTTTGCAGGTGGACTACAGGTGCCAGTGGGCCCTTTATGTCCGGGCATGCTGGCACTTGTGGTTCTCCAAGTGCCAGCATGCTGGGGCAGGCTTGCTGGGACCTGTAGGCTACCTGTAAAGAACAATATTACTATTCTTTGCAGGTGGACTACAGGTGCCAGCAGGCCCTTTATGTCCGGGCATGCTGGCACTTGTGGTTCTCCAAGTGCCAGCATGCTGGGGCAGGCTTGCTGGGACCTGTAGGCCACCTGTAAAGAACAATATTAACACACAATGAACCCCGCACCCACCGCCACCAGGGGTTATTGCTGGTTATTGCTCGGGAGGGGGGACCCCATTTTTATTTTTTGGGGTTCCCACTTTCCGAGGAATTCCAACCCTGGGCTGACTGGCTGGGGGGGCAGATTAATGTTATGGCAGGGGGACACCACACTGAGTGTCTCCCCTGCTATGGCATTACTCCCCCTGGCTGGTTCTGCCTAGTGCTGGTTTTACTGATGTGTTGGGGGACCACACTTTTTTTATTTTCGGGGGGGGGGGGGGGGGAGGGCTTGTTAGCTGCCAGTGCCTCCCCAACCAGTGACCTCACCGCACGTCACTGGGCTGCATGAGGGTGCCACAACAACCAAATGACTCATAGCTGAAAGTGAAATCAATACTGCAGGGAGATGTTACAGACTCCTACCCTGCTGTTGCTAATATTAATAATACTGATCGGTTTCACACTTGCTGCATACAGAGAGAGAGAGTGGGGGTTCGGGGCAGATAGGGACTGGGGGGGTGAGTGGAGTAGCTGCAGATAGGGACTGGGGAGAAAGAGAGAGGGTGGGAGGTAGTGGCGTCACAAGGTGGGTGCAGGGGGTTGCGGCCAGCACCCGGGTGTGACACCTTGAAGGGGTGACACCAATCTGTGGGCCCCTCTGCAGTGACAGAAGACAGGTGCTGCAGTGTGAAATTTTGCTACAGCACCTGGCTCCTGTCATAACAGAGGAGCCGACAGCGCTGCAAACAGTCTCCGGGGGCTGCCTAGTTCAGTCCAGCATCTCCGGAGATGCTGGGCACGCACCCGGAGTGACAACCCGTGAGGCCATGCCCCCTTTCTTTGCAGCCACACCCCCTTTTTACCATGAGTGGGCCTAGTGGCATATGAAGGATGCGCACCGGATGTCACCACACCCAGTGACGCCTCTGGCAGGAGGGTTGGGACAGATAGGGACAGTGGAGATAGGGACACTGTAGTGCCACAGCCAGCTACTGAAGGGCATCCAATGGAGCTCCGTTTGGGACATGGGGACACACACCCTATATACACTGCACCCCCACCATATACTGCACCTATATACACATTGCACCCCCATACCTCTCCATATAGTGCCCCATATATACAAAGCACCTGCCTCCTCCATATACTGGTCCCGCCATATACTGCATACTCTGCACCACCTCCTCCATATACGAGTAGGCTGCAAGCTCAGGTTACTTGTCATCCTGGGACTCAGCAACAAGTAGCAGAAGTAACCAGGAAACGGATGCAGGAACCACCAGATGTCCCGCAGCACTCAGGGCAGAGGTATCGGGGACATGTGTGGCCACTTACTGGGGGGAGGTGACTCAGTATGTCAGGAAGGGGTGAGACCCTGTGTGAGGTGAGCAGTATGGTGACTGGGAGGTGGAGAGGTTGGTGCTGGGGCTGCAGATGATGCAGGTGAGGAGGGGGTAGATAACTGGCTCAGCACTTTTATATATACTGCGCACCGACGGAGGGCCATGGTCCTATGCTCGCCCCTCCCACACCCCGCACAGGCCATGCCCAGACCATCCAACCAGCTGCTGTTGGCTACTGGTGTTCTCTACCCCCAGACTGACTGGGAGCAGTGTTGGGACGGGAAGCATTCAATACCCTGGACGGCGGGATCCCTGTGCTTAGCATACCAGCGCCGGGATCCCGACCGCCGGGATACCAACAGCTATTCTTCCTCTTGGGGTGTCCATGACATGCCTGGAGGGAGAATAAATAGCGTGGTTGCAGCGAGCCCGCAAGGGGCTCCTTTGCAATTGCCTCACTGCCGGCAATCTGGCTGTCCAGATCCCGATGCCGGGATCCCGACAGCCGGGATATCATAGTAGACCCATTGGGACTGGTGAGCTTACATATACCAGTACTGGTGTATATACTGCAGAATAATTATAGCCTGCCCACTACAGATAGATATATATATATATATATATATATATATATATATCTAACGATACACACACACACACACACACACACACACACACTCAGCATGACAGAGCCCCGGCTCCGAGCAGCAGGACTTCCAGAAACCTGGCCACCCCACCCTATAATCTAGCCCTGGCATCCATCGTTTTCTCTGGCTTTTAACTAGTTTACAGTATATATAATATGGATCCCCTTTTGGAAATCCTACATTTGTTCCCCAGATGAAGCAATCAAGAGTGGTGGGGCTGAATGTTTTTGCCCAAAAACAGACCAACTTTCTTATTTATTATATTCATAAGTATGATTTAATACAATTTTTAAGAAATACTTTACTAAAATTCATAAAGCTGCTATTCTGTTCTTCCCTACTGCTTACTATGGCAATAACAGGAACGCAGCAGTAAATGTATAATACCAACACAGTCCTTTGTAAAGAGGCTGACCCATACTTTGCATGAGGAAATTATTGTCTAGTGAGTCCTATTAAATAGGGAGAAGTCTCAACTCTACCATACATACATTTTCACGCGGAGAAATATCCTTTCTCCCCAGAGGCGCTCTAAGAGAGGAGGAGGCCCGTGTGCAGCCTCCTCCATTCGGGCCCCCTCCTCTGTGCCAGCTACGCCGAGAGTCTAAGCGCTAGATGGTTCAGACTCTACAGTGCATGCACAAATCTCCGGGAAAATGGGACGGTGGCCATTTTCCCAGTGGTTTCTCTACTGTGCATGCGCAGAACTCCATTAAAATGGCCACTACGCCATTTTCAGTGATTTAACAGTGCAGCTGATGTCAGCATGGGACTGTGGAGAGGTGAGTATTCCAAAAATGGGTGCAGCATGCGCGGTGTGGGCCATGGGCCCGTGTTCACCACACATACTGCACTCATTATAGATACGCCAGTGTTTCACCCTTTCATAAATAAGCCCTCAAGAGAGATATTCCATACCCCACAGCTTTGTGAAATACCTTTTTAAACCACGGCAGAAAAGGTGTGTCAGTAAATAATTCCTCCATTCTCAGAGGGAAGAAGTAGACATTAGCAAACGATGCGAGTGTTGGAAACTGTTTCCGAGTCCTGATCTCATCCTCCTCTGTGTTTATGTCACCCAGTCCTTTCATAAAGTAGACCACAGGTCTGTCAGGGTAGACACGAGCTGCTGACTCAATAGCACACAAGACCAAGGATGGTGGTTGCATTCTGTCAGTGGTCTCCATGAGTAAGATTCCATTACCTTGGCTTAGAACAACGTTTGGCAGTTTTACAGATGTTACGTTTTCTGGTGCACTGGATATGTTGCCATTGTTCTTTAGAGAAAGGATACACTTTTTCTGAACAGTAAAAATGTCTATAGTCACTGAACCTGAGATTCTGACATTAGAAAGGAGAAATTCCATGATTTCTGTAGTTTTCTGTTCAAGAGCAGTTCTGCATATGAAGCCAGTGGCTGCTACTGACAGCACAACCATGAGGATCTTTAGATATTTCAGCATTGTACTGTAGTTCCAATTACTGAGCTGCAGGAGGAAACAACGATAAGAGTAATGATAAGAGTAAAAGGTTCATACATACTAGGAGATTTTCATTTCAAAAGATTTTGACAAAGTCTCTGAAAGATATATCTTTCACCAAAGTAGTGCATACACATTGAGCTGTTTTCCCAAAGAGCAAGAGATTTTCAGGAGGCAAAAGACTTTGCTGAAAATCTTTCATTAGAAATTCTATTTACATAATGGCCTGTGCCAGCAATGTATATATTACTGGGGGACAGTCACATTCAACATTGGTGGCAGTGAATGCTGGCTACTCACTTTGTACATGACTTTTGTTTCCCCCCTGTGCTGCTTTGCTATGCTCCGTGAAGTTGAGACACAAAATGGGGCTTGAAGAGGGAGCAGGGCAGGGCCGCAGTGCATAAAATTGTTCGTCTTTCATCCATCATCGCTTGCGCCATACACACTGAGCGATGATGAAAAATTAGAGGTTTTCGCAAAACATATTGGAAAAACAAGACGACGGACCACTTCGCTACTGTGTATGGGACTTTACTATAGATTACAAAGAGAGGCAAAGAAACAAACTTTTTTTGTAAATTAAATTATAGGTCCCTGTGTAATGCGATCTTTCTAGAAAAATAAGATTTTAAACCTACCGGTAAATCTTTTTCTCCTAGTCCGTAGAGGATGCTGGTTACTCCGTAAGGACCATGGGGTATAGACGGGCTCCGCAGGAGACATGGGCACTCTAAAGACTTTAGATGGGTGTGCACTGGCTCCTCCCTCTATGCCCCTCCTCCAGACCTCAGTTAGAGAATGTGCCCAGAGTAGACGGACAGTACGAGGAAAGGATTTTTGTTGATCTAAGGGCAAGATACATACCAGCCCACACCATCCACACCATACAACTTGGAACATACGAACCAGTTAACAGTATGAAACAAAACAGCATCAGCCCGAGACTGATTAAAACTGTAACATAACCCTTATGTAAGCAATAACTATATACAAGTCTTGCAGAATTTAGGGGGTAATTCTGAGTTGATCGCAGCAGGAAATTTTTTAGCAGTTGGGCAAAACCATGTGCACTGCAGGGGGGACAGATATAACATGTGCAAAGAGAGTTAGATTTGGGTGGGGTGTGTTCAATCTGCAATCTAATTTGCAGTGTAAAAATAAAGCAGCCAGTATTTACCCTGTACAAAAATAAAATAACCCACCCAAATCTAACTCTCTCGGCACATGTTATATCTGCCTCCCCTGCAGTGCACATGGTTTTGCCCAATTGCTATCAAAAATCCTGCTGCGATCAACTTGGAATTACCCCCTTAGTCCGCACTGGGACGGGCGCCCAGCATCCTCTACGGACTAGGAGAAAAAGATTTACCGGTAGGTTTAAAATCTTATTTTCTCTTACGTCCTAGAGGATGCTGGGGACTACGTAAGGACCATGGGGATTATACCAAAGCTCCAGACCGGGCTGGACAGTGCAAATGACTCTGCAGCACCGATTGAGCAAACAGGAGGTCCTCCTCAGCCAAGGTATCAAACTTGTAGAATTTAGCAAAAGTGTTTGAACCCGACCAAGTCGCTGCTCGGCAAAGCTGTAATGCTGAGACGCCTCGGGCAGCCACCCAAGAAGAGCCCACCTTCCTAGTGGAATGGGCCTTTACCGAATTTGGTAACGGCAATCCAGCCGTAGAATGAGCCTGCTGAATCGTGTTACAGATCCAGCGAACAATAGTCTATTTAGAAGCAGGAGTGCCAAGCTTGTTGGCTGCATACAGGACAAACAGTGCCTCTGTTTTCCTAACCCGAGCCATACTGGCTACATAAATTTTTAAAGCCCTGACTACATCAAGGGACTTGTAATCCTCCAAGTCACCCGTTGCCACAGGCACCACGATAGGTTGGATCATATGAAAAGATGAAAACCACCTCAGGCAAAAATTGAGGACGAGTCCTTAATTCTGCTCTATCCACATGGAAAATAAGATAGGGCCTCTTGTGAGACAAAGCCGCCAATTTGGACACCCGCCGTGCAGATGCCAAGGCCAACAACATGACCACCTTCCAAGTGAGAAATTTTAAATCCACCATTTGAAGAGGTTCAAACCAGTGAGAGTTTAGGAACTGTAACACCATGTTAAGGTCCCATGGTGCCACTGGGGGCACAAAAGGAGGCTGGATGTGCAGCACCCCCTTTACAAAAGTCTGGACTTCTGGGAGAGAAGACAATTCCTTCTGAAAGAAAATTGATAGGGCCGAAATCTGTACCTTAATGGAGCCTAACTTTAGGCCCATATCCATTCCTGTCTGTAGAAAGTGGAGAAAATGGCCCAGATGGAAATCTTCAGTAGGAGCATTCTTGGCTTCATACCAAGATACATACCTCCTCCAGATGCGGTGATGATGTTTTGCCGTCACCTCCTTCCTAGCCTTAATCAGAGTAGGGATGACTTCCTCCGGAATACCTTTCCCCGCTAAGATTTGGTGTTCAACCGCCATGCTGTCAAACGTAACCGTGGTAAGTCTTGGAACACGCAGGGCCCCTGCTGCAATAGGACTTCCCTGAGAGGAAGAGGCCACGGATTTTCTGTGAGCATTTCCTGAAGGTCTGAATACCAGGCCCTTCGAGGCCAATCCGGAACAATGAGAATTGTCTGCACTCTTTTTCGTCTTATGATTTTCAGTATTTATGAGATGAGCGGAAGAGGAGGGAACACATAGACCGACTAAAACACCCATGGTGTCACCAGGGCGTCCACCGCTACTGCCTGAGGGTCCCTTGACCTGGCACAATACCTCCGAAGCTTCTTGTTGAGGCGTGACGCCATCATGTCTATTTGTGGAAGTCCCCACTGACTTGTTATCTCTGCAAAAACTTCTTGATGAAGTCCCCACTCTCCTGGATGGAGATCGTGTCTGCTGAGGAAGTCTGCTTCCCAGTTGTCCACTGCCAAAATGAAGACTGCTGACAGAGCGCTTGCGTGATTTTCCGCCCAGCGAAGAATCCTGGTGGCTTCCGCCATTGCCACTCTGCTCCTTGTCCCGCCTTGGCGGTTTACATGAGCCACAGCTGTGACGTTGTCTGATTGAATCAGAACCGGTAGGTCGCGAAGAAGATTCTCCGCTTGTTGCAGGCCGTTGTATATGGCCCTCAATTCCAGTATGTTGATGTGTACACAAGCCTCCTGGCTTGACCATAGTCCCTGAAAATGACTTCCTTGTGTGACTGCTCCCCATCCTCGGAGGCTTGCGTCCGTGGTCACCAGAACCCAGTCTTGAATGCCGAACCTGCGACCTTCGAGAAGGTGAGCACTCTGCAGCCACCACAGGAGAGACACCCTGGCCCTGGGGGAAAGGCTTATTTTCTGATGTATTTGTAGATGGGACCCCGACCACTTGTCCAGAAGGTCCCACTGAAACGTCCGCACATGGAACCTGCCGAAGGGGATGGCCTCGTAGGTCGCCACCATTTTTCCCAGTACTCCAGTGCATTGATAAACCGACACTTTTTTTTGGTTTTAACAGGTCTCTGACCATGTTCTGGAGTTTCTGGGCTTTTTCCATAGGGAGAAAAACCCTCTTGTGTTCCGTGTCCAGAATCATGCCTAAGAAAGATAGCCGAGTCGTTGGAATCAACTGTGACTTTGGTAGATTTAGAATCCAGCCATGCTGCTGCAGCACTCTCAGGGAGCGCGACACACTTTTCTGCAATTGATCTCTCGATCTCGCTTTTATCAGGAGATCGTCCAAGTACGGGATAATTGTGACTCCCTGCCTGCGCAGGAGCACCATCATTTCCACCATTACCTTGGTAAAAATCCTCGGTGCCGTGGAAAGCCCAAATGGCAACGTCTGAAACTGGTAATGACAGTCCTGTACAGCGAATCTCAGGTATGCCTGATGAGGGGGATATATTGGGACATGATGGTATGCATCCTTTATGTCTAGTGACACCATAAAATCCCCCCTTCCAGGCTGGAGATCACTGCCCAGAGTGATTCCATCTTGAATTTGAACTTTATCAAGTACAGGTTTAGGGATTTTAGATTTAGAATGGGTCTGACCGAGCTATCCGGTTTCGGGACCACAAACATGGTTGAATAGTACCCCTTCCCCTGTTGCCCTAGGGGAACCTTGACAATCACTTGTTGACACAGTTTTTGAATTGCAGCTAAAACTATCTCCCACTCTGGGGGAGAAGCTGGTAAAGCCGATTTGAAAAATCGGCGAGGAGGCACGTCTTCAAATTCCAGTTTGTAGCCTTGGGATACAATTTCCATCGCCCAAGGATCTACATCTGACTGAACCCAGACGTGGCTGAAGAGTCGAAGACGTGCCCCACCGGCGCGGACTCCCTCAGAGGAGCCCCAGCATCATGCGGTGGATTTAGTAGACGCCGGGTAGGACTTCTGCTCCTGGGAACTAGCCGTAGCAGGCATTCTTTTCCCTCTACCCTTACCTCTGGCGAGGAAGGAAGAGCCCCAACCTCTTCTGGACTTATGCAACCGAAAGGACTGCATCTGATATTGTGGTGTTTTCTTTTGCTGTGGGGGAACATAAGGTTAAAAAGTAGATTTACCCGCAGTAGCTGTGGAAACCAGGTCCGCGAGACCTTCCCCAAAAACCTCACCCTTGTAAGGCAAAACTTCCATATGTCTCTTTGAGTCGGCATCACCCGTCCATTGGCGGGTCCACAGGGCTCGCCTAGCAGAAATCGCCATGGCGTTGGCTCTCGAACCTAACAGCCCAACGTCTCTCGAAGCGTCTTTCATATATAAGACTGCGTCTTTAATGCAGGGCCGAAACTAGGGGGGGGCTAGGGGGGCAGGCGACCTGGGCGCCAGATTGGAGGGGGCGCCGAGACCCCCTAACACCCGCCGCGGCACTTACTTTTAAACCCCCTTCTCCCGAGTGCCCAGCTCGGGGGGCGGGGTTTCGCGGAAAGACGCGATTGCGTCGTGACGTCACGGCGCAAACGCGTCATTCCACGAAACCCCGCCGGAGGAGGGAGAAGGGGGAGCCCGGAGCCGCGCAGACGAGGAGGGAGAGGCGGCTGAAGAGCGGCGAGAACCGCTTCAAATGTAAGTCAGCCCCTCTCCCTTCCTCTCTCTCTCTCTCCCTCCACCACCTGCCGCAATGTGTAAAATGGGGACCTGTGCCTGCCGCTATGTGTAAAATAGGGACCTGTGCCTGCCGCTATGTGTAAAATGGGGACCTGTGCCTGCCGCTATGTGTAAAATGGGGACACTTGCCAGCTTACTGTGTAAAATAGGGACCTGTGCCTGCCGCTATGTGTAAAATGGGGACACTTGCCAGCGTACTGTGTAAAATGGGGACCTGTGCCTGCCGCAATGTGTAAAATGGGGACACTTGCCAGCGTACTGTGTAAAATGGGGACCTGTGCCTGCCGCTATGTGTAAAATGGGGACACTTGCCAGCGTACTGTGTAAAATGGGGACCTGTGCCTGCCGCAATGTGTAAAATGGGGACACTGGCCAGCGTACTGTGTAAAATGGGGACCTGTGCCTGCCGCAATGTGTAAAATGGGGACCTGTGCCTGCCGCAATGTGTAAAATAGGGACACTTGCCAGCGTACTGTGTAAAATGGGGACCTGTGCCTGCCGCTATGTGTAAAATGGGGACACTTGCCAGCGTACTGTGTAAAATGGGGACCTGTGCCTGCCGCAATGTGTAAAATGGGGACACTTGCCAGCGTACTGTGTAAAATGGGGACCTGTGCCTGCCGCTATGTGTAAAATGGGGACACTTGCCAGCGTACTGTGTAAAATGGGGACCTGTGCCTGCCGCAATGTGTAAAATGGGGACCTGTGCCTGCCGCAATGTGTAAAATGGGGACACTTGCCAGCGTACTGTGTAAAATGGGGACCTGTGCCTGCCGCTATGTGTAAAATGGGGACACTTGCCAGCGTACTGTGTAAAATGGGGACCTGTGCCTGCCGCAATGTGTAAAATGGGGACACTTGCCAGCGTACTGTGTAAAATGGGGACCTGTGCCTGCCGCTATATGTAAAATGGGGACACTTGCCAGCGTACTGTGTAAAATGGGGACCTGTGCCTGCCGCAATGTGTAAAATGGGGACCTGTGCCTGCCGCAATGTGTAAAATGGGGACACTTGCCAGTGTACTGTGTAAAATGGGGACCTGTGCCTGCCGCTATATGTAAAATGGGGACACTTGCCAGCGTACTGTGTAAAATGGGGACCTGTGCCTGCCGCAATGTGTAAAATGGGGACCTGTGCCTTTCGCAATGTGTAAAATGGGGACACTTGCCAGTGTACTGTGTAAAATGGGGACCTGTGCCTGCCGCTATGTGTAAAATGGGGACACTTGCCAGCGTACTGTGTAAAATGGGGACCTGTGCCTGCCGCAATGTGTAAAATGGGGACACTTTTTCCTGCCGCAATGTGTAAAATGGGGACACTTTTTCCTGCCGCAATGTGTAAAATGGGGACACCTGTCTGCCGCAATGTGTAAAATGGGGAATGGGGACACTTGCCTGTCGTACTGTGTAAAATGGGGACACTTTTTCCTGGATATGAAATTTATGTTAGAAAAGGCAGTTTCTCAGGTAAAAAAGTTCTGAAAGATAGATATATATATATAGATATATATAGATATATATATATATATATATATATATAATATTTTTATTCATTTATTTTTTATTTTTTTTATTTTATTTTATTATTTTTAGTTATTTATTGTACAATATTTTTTTTTTTTTTTTGCGGGGGGGGGTCAAATGACTACCTTGCCCCGGGTGACAAAAATCCTAGTTTCGGCCCTGTTTAATGTGACCTAAGGTCAATAAAATGCTATCCCTATCTAGGGTATCAATGTCAGATGACAAGGTATCTGCCCAAGCTGCTACAGCGCTACAAACCCAAGCCAACGCTATTGCCGGTCTGAGCAAAGCACCCGTATGTGCATAAATTGATTTTAAGGTAGTTTCCTGTCTGCGATCAGCAGGATCCTTGAGGGCTGCCGTGTCTGGAGACGGTAATGCCACCTTTTTGGACAAGCGCGTTAAAGCCTTGTCCACCCTGGGTGAGGATTCCCACCGTAACCTGTCCTGTGCAGGGAAAGGATACGCCATAAGAATTCTCTTGGGAATATGCAGTTTCTTGTCTGGAGTTTCCCAAGCCTTTTCAAATAACGCGTTCAGCTCATGAGATGGGGGAAAGGTTACCTCAGGTTTATTTTCCTTAAACATGCATACCCTCGTGTCAGGGACCGAGGGGTCATCTGTGATATGCAAAACATATTTTATTGCAATAATCATATAATTAATACTTTTGGACACCCTTGGGTGTAACCTCGCATCATCGTAGTCGACACTGGTGTCAGAATCCGTGTCTGCTACTTGGGACAGGGGACATTTCTGAGACCCTGTAGGGTCCTGTGATACAGCCAAAGCCATGGATTGACTCCCTGTCTTTTCTCTGGACTTTGCTTTGTCCATTCTCTTATGTAATAAAGACACATTTGCATTTAAAACATTCCACATATCCAGCCAATCAGGTGTTGGCGTCGCGGACGGAGACACCACAATCATCTGCTTCACCTCCTCCTTAGATGAGCCTTCCGCTTCAGACATGCCGACACATACGTACCGACACCCCCACATACTATATATATATATATATATATATATATATATGGAGACAGTCCCCCAGTAAGGCCCTTTGGAGAGAGAGAGTATGCCAGCACACACCCAGCGCCACCGGACACTGGAATAAAATCCCAATCAGTACAGCGCTTTTCTAAATATACTCACTGCGCCAATTAAATGTGCCCCCCCCCCTCTTTTTTGCCCTCTGTACTTGTGTTCAGCAGGGGAGAATCCGGGGAGCCAGCTTCTCTGCAGCATGCTGTGGAGAAAATGGCGCTGTTTAGTGCTGAGGAATCAAGCTCCGCCCCCTTACCGGCGGGCTTTGATCCCGCTCAAATCTTTATACTGGCAGGGTTTTTTGCAATATACTGCCTCCGCAGTATATATCTATGCCAGTGTCCCCAGAGGGCTAATAATTGCTGCCCAGGGTGCCCCCCCTGCGCCCTGCACCCATACAGTGCCGCCAGTGTGTGTGTGTGTTGGGAGCAATGGCACGCAGCGTTACCGCTGCGCGATACCTCATAGAAGATCAGAAGTCTTCTGCCGCCTTTGAAGTCTTCTATCTTCTCATACTCACCCAGCTTCTATCTTCCGGCTCTGTGAGGAGGACGGCGACGCGGCTCCGGGATGAATGGCGAGAGTGAGACCTGCGTTCCGACCCTCTGGAGCTAATGGTGTCCAGTAGCCTAAGAAGCAGAGCCTATCATTTAATTAGGTCTGCTTCTCTCCCCTCAGTCCCACGATGCAGGGAGCCTGTTGCCAGCAGTGCTCCCTGAAAATGAAAAACCTAACAAAAAGTCTTTTATCAGAGAAACTCAGTAGAGCTCCCCAGCAGTGCACCCAGTCTCCTCTGGGCACAGGATCTAACTGAGGTCTGGAGGAGGGGCATAGAGGGAGGAGCCAGTGCACACCCATCTAAAGTCTTTAGAGTGCCCATGTCTCCTGCAGAGCCCGTCTATACCCCATGGTCCTTACGGAGTCCCCAGCATCCTCTAGGACGTAAGAGATATATTTTTTTTATATAGACACACACACACACACACACACACACACACACATTTCATACCAAGAAAATTTTAACATGTGGTCCTCCAGCTGTTGTGGACACATCCCACCCATAGCAAGATTAAATACATAATGTACCACAGGCCCCCCTGTGCCAGGGGACCCCCAGCCAAAGCACACTGTTATCACTATCTTTCCCTCTTAATGTGAGAACCAGAATGCAAGCAGGACAGTATGCAGTGCAGGCAGAGACACAGAAATATCATGTTTCATGAGCTACCAACAGAGCTTTCGGACCAGAGAACAGATAGGCAGGTGGAGAAAGCTGTAAGTGACACAGGGATCCCAGCATCTCCTCCTCCCTTCCTTGATGTCTGAGTCCTGTGTAAACTTTAATGCAACCAAATCATTTGGGTCTAGCGATAGAGACACACACACAGAGTCCTCCTGAGTCCTGTCCCAGTGTGTAAGTAGTACAGAGGCTGATGCTATTCTTGCATGAAACAAGATAAATTATTTTATTTATCTATGTGTATTTTAAGGTTGTTCAAGTTGTCTTTGTTCCACTACAAGAAAATTATATAAAATAGTTGTCTTTCAATTAGGTGGAGCTACCTAGGCATTATTAAACTTTTAGTTTAAAACTAATATACACCATTGGTTTAAATTTAATATACACAATCTATGCCTCCCACCATGACCCATTCCAGAAGATACTAAATGCTTTCTACCTGGACTTCCTTCTTAATTTATGATTGCAAACACCTGTGTTGAAACATCTTTCTTATCATTTAAATAGTTCAACACTGGTGACATCAATCATATATTAAGAGGGAGGTCCAGGTAGAGAGCATTTTGTCCCTCCTGAAATGGGACATATTGGGAGGAATGCACAATCTAATATACATCCCCTACCTTCCACTGGGGCCCCCCTGTCTTAAGTGCCCCGGGTACCCCCAAGGCTTAATCCGGCCCTGATCCCACCATTCTTTGCCACAGTTTTACTATTGGGCATGCTAAAGTGTGGCAGGGTATACTGGGATGTGTAGTTCCACAGCAGTTGGAGGTCCACATGTAGAATCCCTTTCCTGTAATGATTTTTAATCCCAGTTTCCTTCTACTTAAAAGTGTGGCACAGAGTCTAATGCACCATGCTGTTCGCTGCACTCGGTACACAGGGCAAAACATCCTAAAATGGCAGGCTAGAGAGCGGTCAGCAAACAGGATCAATGCATGGAGCATTGTCAACAATTCTAGTCATATAAACAAGAAATGTCTAGGGGATCTGGCATGAAATACCAGGAGACAGGATGCCCACTGTCAGTATAGCGACAACGGCATCCCATCTGCCGAAATCCCAGCAGTGAGGCCACGTGGTCCCACCGAGTGGGAATTCCAAGGCAGGTGTCAAGATTCCGGGTGCCGGTATAATGTCGACTGTTGGGATTCCAGCATTGATATCCTGAACGCCGGAATCCCCACAGCTAGCATTTTAACTGTATCCCGTCACAAGATATGGTCAAATTAGGAGAATCAGGATACAGCCAAAAGGGTGGGACAAGAAGCAGGTCAGAAAATAAATTGCATCAATATACAGGAGTCTGCAACAAACATACATTGAACTCTAGAGCTAAACTGTCAAGCTTACATATAGGCTGACCATATTATCCCTTTAATCTGGGACACTCATGAATTACACAGGTTCTGTGGCTGCTTAAAACCAGGTGAAATGCAGGCTTGTAGTCAGCCAGCCACAGAACTATGGTGGCAAATCCCGGAATCGGGATCGGCGGGATCCCGGGATTTAGGGCCAAATACGGCCGGGATTCAATCCGGGGATTGGAAGCTTCAATGCCGGGGACTGAGAGATCAGCGTTGAGCATCCACAGGATGCTCAGACGCTGCCCAGCTTCCTTCTTCCTGCTCCCCAGCACAGCGCGAGTGGTCGCGCTGCACCATCACACGCCACTGGGAGCCGCCAGGAGAATTTAGAAAAAGGAGTAGAAAAGACAACTCTCTATGTTGGGGCACTCATTTGTATAATAAAACTTAACTTTTATTTGACTTCAAAAGACTCACATAAACATTACAACATATAACATAAAAAATAAGGCATCATAAATAAGCCTTATATAATAAACTTTCTCCTATTTTCATAACATCAAAAAGCTAAATACACTAGTCTTGTTTTGCTAGATGTTATTCAGAACAAATAGTAATCTCTATTGTAAGATCTCCTTAAACCAATAAATTACATATTATCGTACTGGCCAGGCAACAAAGTATCTCAATACAATATACTAAAACCCTGAACAGATTGCTCAAGAATATGTTACTGTTTAGTAATAACCAATTGTTGGTAACATTTGTTGCTCGCTTACCTATAAGACATCAGGCAGGGAATGCTGGTATATGACACAATGCTCTAAATTGTATTCCTTAGGATTTTTAACAGTGTAAAGTTTAGAAGGAAGAGGGGTAACATAATGTGCCCAGTTTCTGCTTTTGTAGATCTGCTGTTAGGCATCGAATCCACAATGAGAGAACTGTGAATGGCACATATGTATTCCCCAAGGGCTGTATCTGCTTTCAACCTACCATGTGCCTTTGGATTGACTCAGGTTGATGAGAGTACAGGAGAGAGGTCCCTATACGGGGTCCCAAATGGGAATCAACAAATTGGTGCCCAACGAACAATTACTCAATAAAAACTCTATTTTATATGTCCTTTTTGATCATTTATAGTATAACTATTATTTGACAATAAATACATATGATTGTAAGGGTACCCCTTGGATAGAAATGTTAGAAGGAAGTTTCACGATGAGGTAGCATCTTTAATTTCTACTGTCAGCAATCATATCAAATGACATCAAATTGCTAATGAGAGAATTATTGATGCTTCTCCAAGGAATTAGTGTGCTTCTACTTTCGGTGTCCGATATTCAGACTGCCGATAAGAGGGCACAGAAAGAAGATAGGATTAGGATTATAGGCACTTATCATATGGATCCTAAAGTCCTAATGGTTATCAATTCTCCCTAAATTGGGTATGTTGTTTAATTAATTGAGTTCCACTGCCCACTCAGTTTCTTGCTACTGACAAAATTGATCTAATTACATACTTCCACGAAGCATACAATATAGAATTGGTTATACATATTAATTAAGTGCGTAAATTCCAAATATTCCTATGGTTATTTATCAAATCTTAAGATCAAATAGCGGATGCAGTTGTAAAACAATTAATTTGTAAAAATTGGTTAAACACTAAGCATTCTCATATGTATCCTCTTGATTTTACAAATAATTCAAAAATATAGGTAACAATTAAAGTTCAATTAGTGTGTGACCACATCAATTTAAGAAACCACCTTATATTTCATGAGGCGCCGTGCTACATTCCAATTCAGGTTCAAAGCTTATGTAAATATGTCTGCTTTAAAAACAATTATGGACTGTTTTATCATGTCACTGAGCCCTATAAGATTTTATAAACATAGACATCACAGAGCTGAAGCCCCTGTAGTCGGCAAACCCGGCATAACTTATTTTAGGCAATTTGTTCAATATGAAACACAGGGGAAGCAAAAAGGAAAAAGCTCTGTGTCTTAATATAAGTGTCCTTAACAATACACGATAGCCGAATGCACACACACCGCCTTCAAAATATTGACATTAATTTTATGCACATCCTGGAAACATTTAGACATTGTGTGTATTCATTAAATAAGCATCGCATAGGGGCCCTCGTTCCTAGTTGTTCGCTCGCTAGCTGCTTTTCGCAGCAGTGCACATGCTAAGCCGCCACCCTCTGGGAGAGTATTTTAGCTTAGCAGAACTGCGCGTGAAAAATTTCATGCCGTTTCTGAGTTGCTCCAGACCTACTCCTATCTTGCGATGAATGCAGTCTGTTTAGTGCCTGGTTTGATGTCACAAACACGCCCTGCGTTCGGCCAGCCACTCCCCCGTTTCTCCAGCCACTCCTGCGTTTTTGCCTGGCACGCCTGGGTTTTTTAGCACACTCCCTGAAAACGCAGAGTTGCCGCCCAGAAACACTCACTTCCTGTCAATCATACTACGATCACTCGAGTGACTGAAAAACATTGCTCGAGCTTGGGTAAAACTACAACGTTTTGTGTGAAAGTACTTAGCGCATGCGCGCTGTGTACCATGCGCAGAATTGCTGCTTTTCCACTTGATCGCTGCGCTGCGATAAACGGCAGCGAGCGAACAACTCGGAATAAGGGCCTGGGTCATTAACGCTCATTAATTAATCACCTTGATTCCAGATATTGAACCTTATACATGGATAGCAGATATAGTTATGAACCAATTAATTTGCACAGATTAATTAAACACCATATTTCCAAGGGGAAACGAGGAAATAACAATTCATATATATACACATTAAGTGGCCTGGAGGCTTATCATATCTTTTGCAAAACATAAGTAACGAAGAGCTCTAAATTTCCTATTATTACATAGTATATAGTTCTTCTTACTAACAGCCAGCAGAGTGCGTGGGAAAAATCCCTTTTGTATTTCTTGTCTAGAGTAACCCCCTCCCGCAGCACCTGGGGATTGTTACCAGCTTGATTAGAGCAGTTTTCCACTATTTATTGCAGTTCAGAGAGGCATAGATGGAGCCAGCATTAGGAGGGCATGCTGGGTCCTGTAGTGCCATTTGGAGGATACAGGGGTGCCTCCAGGTAAACTAGCTCTCAATCTGGATATGTTCTGTATGTGCCATTATCATGTGGCCATATATTAAGCAATTGTATGACCCATAGTGGATGTTATTATTATTATGCTGTGTATGGGTTTGGGGAGTGGTACCCCCCTGGTCTGGTGGGGCTGGGCCACCTTGGGGTAGCATGCCATATTATTTATTTAGCACTTATGTAACACTCCTATTTTTTCACTAATATTACTCTTTTGAGTATTTTATTGACACCCTTATTTTTGTAGCACTTTCTAACCCATAGCTTCTGCTTCTTTCTTAACACATATTAACACTTTAGTATTTCAATGGTGTGCTGCCCTGGGGTGGTCGGGCCTGAGCCGACTTTGTGGGGTCCAAGCCCTGGACCTATGCTTAGTTAGGGACCTCCAGTAATAGAGCAGCCGTGAAGTGGCCTGGAGGCTTATCATATCTTTTGCAAAACATATGTAACGAAGAGCTCTAAATTTCCTATTATTACATAGTATATAGTTCTTCTTACTAACAGCCAGCAGAGTGCGTGGGAAAAATCCCTTTTGTATTTCTTGTCTAGAGTAACCCCCTCCCGCAGCACCTGGGGATTGTTACCAGCTTGATTAGAGCAGTTTTCCACTATTTATTGCAGTTCAGAGAGGCATAGATGGAGCCAGCATTAGGAGGGCATGCTGGGTCCTGTAGTGCCATTTGGAGGATACAGGGGTGCCTCCAGGTAAACTAGCTCTCAATCTGGATATGTTCTGTATGTGCCATTATCATGTGGCCATATATTAAGCAATTGTATGACCCATAGTGGATGTTATTATTATTATGCTGTGTATGGGTTTGGGGAGTGGTACCCCCCGGGTCTGGTGGGGCTGGGCCACCTTGGGGTAGCATGCCATATTATTTATTTAGCACTTATGTAACACTCCTATTTTTTCACTAATATTACTCTTTTGAGTATTTTATTGACACCCTTATTTTTGTAGCACTTTCTAACCCATAGCTTCTGCTTCTTTCTTAACACATATTAACACTTTAGTATTTCAATGGTGTGCTGCCCTGGGGTGGTCAGGCCTGAGCCGACTTTGTGGGGTCCAAGCCTTGGACCTATGCTTAGTTAGGGACCTCCAGCAATAGAGCAGCCGTGAAGTGGCCTGGAGGCTTATCATATCTTTTGCAAAACATATGTAACGAAGAGCTCTAAATTTCCTATTATTACATAGTATACAGTTCTTCTTACTAACAGCCAGCAGAGTGCGTGGGAAAAATCCCTTTTGTATTTCTTGTCTAGAGTAACCCCCTCCCGCAGCACCTGGGGATTGTTACCAGCTTGATTAGAGCAGTTTTCCACTATTTATTGCAGTTCAGAGAGGCATAGATGGAGCCAGCATTAGGAGGGCATGCTGGGTCCTGTAGTGCCATTTGGAGGATACAGGGGTGCCTCCAGGTAAACTAGCTCTCAATCTGGATATGTTCTGTATGTGCCATTATCATGTGGCCATATATTAAGCAATTGTATGACCCATAGTGGATGTTATTATTATTATGCTGTGTATGGGTTTGGGGAGTGGTACCCCCCGGGTCTGGTGGGGCTGGGCCACCTTGGGGTAGCATGCCATATTATTTATTTAGCACTTATGTAACACTCCTATTTTTTCACTAATATTACTCTTTTGAGTATTTTATTGACACCCTTATTTTTGTAGCACTTTCTAACCCATAGCTTCTGCTTCTTTCTTAACACATATTAACACTTTAGTATTTCAATGGTGTGCTGCCCTGGGGTGGTCGGGCCTGAGCCGACTTTGTGGGGTCCAAGCCCTGGACCTATGCTTAGTTAGGGACCTCCAGTAATAGAGCAGCCGTGAAGTGGCCTGGAGGCTTATCATATCTTTTGCAAAACATATGTAACGAAGAGCTCTAAATTTCCTATTATTACATAGTATATAGTTCTTCTTACTAACAGCCAGCAGAGTGCGTGGGAAAAATCCCTTTTGTATTTCTTGTCTAGAGTAACCCCCTCCCGCAGCACCTGGGGATTGTTACCAGCTTGATTAGAGCAGTTTTCCACTATTTATTGCAGTTCAGAGAGGCATAGATGGAGCCAGCATTAGGAGGGCATGCTGGGTCCTGTAGTGCCATTTGGAGGATACAGGGGTGCCTCCAGGTAAACTAGCTCTCAATCTGGATATGTTCTGTATGTGCCATTATCATGTGGCCATACATTAAGCAATTGTATGACCCATAGTGGATGTTATTATTATTATGCTGTGTATGGGTTTGGGGAGTGGTACCCCCCGGGTCTGGTGGGGCTGGGCCACCTTGGGGTAGCATGCCATATTATTTATTTAGCACTTATGTAACACTCCTATTTTTTCACTAATATTACTCTTTTGAGTATTTTATTGACACCCTTATTTTTGTAGCACTTTCTAACCCATAGCTTCTGCTTCTTTCTTAACACATATTAACACTTTAGTATTTCAATGGTGTGCTGCCCTGGGGTGGTCGGGCCTGAGCCGACTTTGTGGGGTCCAAGCCCTGGACCTATGCTTAGTTAGGGACCTCCAGTAATAGAGCAGCCGTGAAGTGGCCTGGAGGCTTATCATATCTTTTGCAAAACATATGTAACGAAGAGCTCTAAATTTCCTATTATTACTTAGTATATAGTTCTTCTTACTAACAGCCAGCAGAGTGCGTGGGAAAAATCCCTTTTGTATTTCTTGTCTAGAGTAACCCCCTCCCGCAGCACCTGGGGATTGTTACCAGCTTGATTAGAGCAGTTTTCCACTATTTATTGCAGTTCAGAGAGGCATAGATGGAGCCAGCATTAGGAGGGCATGCTGGGTCCTGTAGTGCCATTTGGAGGATACAGTAGTGCCTCCAGGTAAACTAGCTCTCAATCTGGATATGTTCTGTATGTGCCATTATCATGTGGCCATACATTAAGCAATTGTATGACCCATAGTGGATGTTATTATTATTATGCTGTGTATGGGTTTGGGGAGTGGTACCCCCCGGGTCTGGTGGGGCTGGGCCACCTTGGGGTAGCATGCCATATTATTTATTTAGCACTTATGTAACACTCCTATTTTTTCACTAATATTACTCTTTTGAGTATTTTATTGACACCCTTATTTTTGTAGCACTTTCTAACCCATAGCTTCTGCTTCTTTCTTAACACATATTAACACTTTAGTATTTCAATGGGGTGCTGCCCTGGGGTGGTCGGGCCTGAGCCGACTTTGTGGGGTCCAAGCCCTGGACCTATGCTTAGTTAGGGACCTCCAGTAATAGAGCAGCCGTGAAGTGGCCTGGAGGCTTATCATATCTTTTGCAAAACATATGTAACGAAGAGCTCTAAATTTCCTATTATTACATAGTATATAGTTCTTCTTACTAACAGCCAGCAGAGTGCGTGGGAAAAATCCCTTTTGTATTTCTTCCCTGGAGAAACTTTACAGGCCTCCGGATCCCACACTACCAATAATAGGGAATGGTCGACCAAGTCATTGGCAATATAGTTATTTCCTGAATGGCTGTTAGAGTCTCTTTATTAGTCAAAATGAGGTCTATTCTAGAATACGTGGAGTGAACATGCGAGTAGAAAGAGTAGTCTCTCACAGTGGGATGTTTGGTTCTCCACGCATCATAAGATCGTATTTACCCAGTAAGTGGCGAAGGCCAGCTTTCCCATCCAGGATGGACGGGTTCCTGGAAAGGGTACCTCTAGTAGTACGAGATCTATCCATAATAGGATCAACGACTAGGTTGAAATCCCCCAAGATCAGAATGGCCCCCTTAGTGTGCTTTTGTATTAAGGAACATAATTTATTGCAAAACGCAAGCTGACCAGAGTTCGGTGCATAACATGAGACTAAAGTGACCATAACGTTTTCAAGTAATCCTATCAATATGAGGTATCGACCTTCAGGGTCTACATTTTGAGATTCTAGGGTGAAAGAACAATTCAAGGAAAATAGTATCGCTACACCAGCCTTTTTTGTGGGACCATTAGCCATATAACAGGTAGGGAAACGGTTATCCTGAAATCTAGGGGGGGTCTAATTTCCTAAAATGAGTTTCTTGAATTGCAACCACATTTGCCTTCATTTTATAGAAAGAGGATACAGCCAGTTTACACTTCTGTGGGGACTTCAATCCTTTAACATTTAGTGAGACTATTTTGACCATAGCTTATTAATAACCGGGAAGCGGAACGGCCGTATAAACCAACAGATGCAATAGAGAAGAATACCGTATCCTGAACTTTGTGACATAATGGAAACAAAACCCTGGGGGAGACAAGACACACAAGGGGAACACACAGGGGTAGAAAAGAGAGAGAAAAGAAAGAAAGTAAGGAAACAGACCCCGTAGAGATACAGAGCCATAGTAAGGCGCCAAAACATCCAGCGCCTCACACAACTAAATAGAGAGGTTGGTGGACAACCTCCCCGCAATCAAACAGCCGAGGGTTGTGAGTCTCGGCAATCATAAATCCACGCGACATACATAACATATAAAAGAAAACTGCATAAACATGCTATCCCAAGCAAATTACTGAGATCAAGAATAAACAGGTTAATCTAAAGTCAACAGCAAAAACATTAACATGAGGCATAATACGTATCCTTGACTCCTAAAACAAAAACTCCAAACTGCGCATATTTGGTCAAACCTAGAGGAAGGGAGCAACAGAGCAAACGCAATGTTAGTAGCAATTTATGCATTTACTATAGCAGTCTCTGCAGTAAGACATCCTGGAAAGGTAATATCAGCCAAACGGTGGCCGTTATTTGGCATATAGGTGTAACATAAGCATAGCTCTACTTCGCAACCGTCAACCAGTCCTGCTGGAGTCGGTAGTCAGGAGAGCCGGATCCGCAATCGCCCCCTAGATTCCATTTATGAAGAAGTCTCATACCATCCTCCACCAAATAAATAGCAATAGTGGAACCATCTCTGGAAATTAGTAGATGCGTGGGGAAACCCCATCTATAGACAATGCCAGCCTTCCGAAGAGCTACTGTAACCGGTTGGAAAGAGCGTCTTTTGGTAAGGGTGTACTGCGACAAGTCTCCAAAGACTTGAAGCTGGCCTAAGGCCGCTGCTGAGTCAGAAGAAGGTCTAGCCATTTTGAGCAGGGACTCTTTAATATGGAAGAAGTGAACTCTCATTAGAACATCTCTTGACGATTCCTCTGGAGCACTCCGGGCCTTTGGAACCCGATGTATGCGGTCTAGAAGCAGATCCGAAGAAGTGGCAAGGGGCAGCAGTTTCTTGAAAATCTCTATAGTATAGTCATGAAGACTGCTATTTGAAACCGATTCATGGACCCCCCTGAGTTTAAGGTTGTTCCTGCGCGAACGATCTTCCAAATCCGCAACTTTATCCCGCAGAGCAGCCACTTCTCCCTCGATGGTATCATGAGAGTCAATAAGAGAATTATGTGAGCCCACCACTTCACCCATTTTTGTTTCCAGCTGACCGGTCCTCTCACCCAAATCCTCAATGGAGCTCTGGCAGGACTTCAACATGGCTCTAAACTCAGATGTCACTTTGTCTTTAAACTGATGTAACAAAAGCTTCATACTGCCCACTGTTAAGGCTTCGCTACCCTCTAGACGCGGTGAAGAGGGGGAGTCATGGGAGGGGATGAAGATGCCAGAGGAGAGTACAGCATGGTCGGGGGTGTCGAGCCAGTCGCAGGAAGTCCAGCCTCTAGAGGCTTGTTGCGATAGGGAGAAGGCTTAATAAAGGTGACCTGAGAGACCGGTTTGGAGGCTTTGTGCTTCTTTGGAGGCATGCTGCCGCACTTTCCAGAGAAACTTCAAATACAGTAGAAAGGGGATTACAGTGGAGTCTCAATCCAGTATAGGAACGACTGCATCGCATGTAGAAATGTGTCGACTAGGGTGATTGCAAGGAGGCACTAGAAGAACATAATGCAGAGGAGGTCACATCCCAGCACAACAGTGGCAGCACCGATTCACGAGAGCGACCATTAGTCACCACCTAGCGGAGGGGCCCCAAATTCAGGAAGCAGACAATACTGGAAATATAGAATCCCAACTCCAAAGCTATATGGGCTAACAAGTATCAGGGCCAGGCAGGGAGGTGCAGGGAATGTAGATAGAACTCCCGTCCCACCTATGCATAGGTGTCAGACAGGTCAGAGAATTAAATGTGATGTTCAGATCCAGGCTGCTGTGTGGACAGTGTGGCAGAGATTTCGGCAGCTCTGGTTATAGAGAAGAGGTATCAGGACAATGACCCTCCGCAATAATGTGTGCCAATTACAAGGTATAAGCGTCTGGGAGCTTATGGATGGGGTGTGCTGCAGCCGCCCATCCAACTGTAGGGGCTTCAGCCCCGGGCCCAGCACAGGGAGATGAAAGGCACAGCCACCCGGCAGCTGAGGGAGCAGCCGACCCCGCCCGCACCGCCTAAGAAGCCGTCCATAGCCGTGGACATGCTTTTACAGAATCGCGGACCTCACGCCCCAGGCACACGCAATAGGGTAAGCAAGCGGGGAGGGGGGTGGAACTCACCGGCCGCTCGGGGCCGCCACTGGACACTGGCAGGGCAGACTGCAGCTGCCGGGTCACAGAGGGAGATGGGGAGACGGGCGCGGGTGCAGCCGCCGCTCTCCTCTCCTGGATGAACATCTCCACAGCGGGTTACAGTCGAGCTTCCGTCCCGGGGGGAGCCCAAACTTTAGTCCCCGGCTGCTCAGGGAGGGTAGGCCACAACCTGCAGGGACCCTTAGAAGACTCCCCCGGCTCCGTGTCCAGGTACCCTTGGCCCCAAGTGCTGCAGGACACAATCAGATGGCAATGGAGGGAGTATAGGGCTTCCCAGATCACAGTTATATAAAAAAAAACTTTAACAGGGCTAGCAGGAGCTCACAAAAGTTCCGTCCTCACTGCTAGCAGGCTAGGCCATGCCCCCAAACTGTTGATTTTTTATTTTTTATTAAAGAGATCAGTTTAGTTCGTTCAAGTAGTGATCTGACATGTGTCCTAGGATGCAGCGTTGGATCTGTCTCACACCATTGGACAACTTACAACACCAATGGTGTTGCACAAGCCCAGAGACCAGGAAATCTCTATTCTAAGATGGAGATCGCTGATCTCTTCCCACCCCCTAAACGATGGTTTTCAGAAATGGAGGCCATTACTGCCCCCTCCCTCAATCACTGACAGTCTGTTGCCGTCTTCCTTCCGATGTCATGACCCATTCATGCACGTGCAGGATGGGTCCTGCGAATGTGCTAAGAACCAAACATCAGTACTTTGCGCATGATAGCGCTATTATAACCGCACCTGAGAGACCTATAATTTGTGTAATTTTATGTTATTGGATCTAATAACTTATAAAAAGCACCATTTAGTGTTTAGTTAATAGCATTTAGTTTATAGTGCAAGAAGGAGCTTTGGTGATATATATACAGTGGGTTCAGTATGTAATCCCAATGGACAAGATGCTGGCGGTCAGAATAAGGACAACCGCATCCCAGCCATCAAAATCCTGACAACACCGTAGTTAAGATACTAACCCTCCCCTGCCTCCTACCATAACCCTCCCCGGGGTGCCTAATGTAACCCCAGTGCCGTTTCTTGCAGCGGGCGAGCCGTGCAAACGCACGGGGCGCCCGCCGCGGCACTTCTTGAACACTTTAAAATCCCCCCTCCTCCCGAGTACCCAGCTTGGGGGGCGAGTTTCGCGGAATGATGCGGTGCGTCGTGACGCCACGACGCAATCGCGACATTCCGCAATACTCCGCACCCCGAACTGGGTACTCGGGAGGAGGGGGAGCCAAGCCGGCGGTGCCGCGAAGAGGAGGGAGAGGCGGCGAAGAGCGGGAAGAACCGCTTCAACTGCAAGTCAGCCTCTCCCTCTCTCTTCCCCCCCCTCTGCCACCTGCCATCATGTATAAAAAGGGGACACTTGCCTGCCATAATGTGTTAAATGGGGACACCTGCCTACCCTAATGTGTAAAATAGGGACACCTGCCTGCCGTACTGTGTAAAATGGGGACACCTGCCTGCCGTACTGTGTAAAATGGGGACACCTGCCTGCCGTACTGTGTTAAATGGGGACACCTACCTGCCGGTACTGTGTAAAATGGGGACTCTTGCCTGCCGTACTGTGTAAAATGGGGACACCTGCCTGCCATAATGTGTAAAATGGAGACACTCGCCTGCCATAATGTGTAAAATGAGGACACTTGCCTGCCGCACTGTGTAAAATGGGGACACGTGCCTGCCGTACTGTGTAAAATGGGGACACGTGCCTGCCGCACTGTGTAAAATGGGGACACGTGCCTGCCGCACTGTGTAAAATGGGGACTCGTGCCTGACGCGCTGTGTAAAATGGGGACACTTGCCTGCCGCACTGTGTAAAATGGGGACACTTGCCTGCCGCACTGTGTAAAATGGGGACGCTTGCCTGCCGTACTGTGTAAAATGGGGATGCTTGCCTGCCGTACTGTGTAAAATGGGGACGCTTGCCTGCCGTACTGTGTAAAATGGGGACGCTTGCCTGCCGTACTGTGTAAAATGGGGACACATGCCTGCCGTACTGTGTAAAATGGGGACACGTGCCTGCTGCATTGTGTAAAATGGGGACACGTGCCTGCCGTATTGTGTAAAATGGGGGCTTTTTTTCCTGTGCTCGCTGTGATCTGTCGGTGCAAGGTCAAAAACTGGGGTGTAATGTAGTCGATTCAGACGAGGCCATGTCCATTTTACAGAGACCACACCCATTTTATTGAGGCCATGCCTCCTTTGCTGGGCGTGCGCACACCTTTTACTTTTTATATCTATGGGGGGGGCACATTTTTATGTTATGCCAATGGGGGGGGGGCGCATTTTTAAATCTCGCACTGGGAGCCAAATTGGCTAGAAACTGCCCTATGTAACCCTCTCTTACCCACTACCTAAACCTAACCCTCCCAGCTTGATGCCTAACCCTAGCCTTCCCTTCTAAATGCCTAAATCTAACCTTCCCTCTCTGGTACCTAACCCTAGCCTTCCCATCCCTACACCCTAACCCCCTTTCTAATGCCTAAACCAATCCCCCCGCCCCGATGCAGAACATGAGCGTGACCTGCTGAAAGGACAATCAGGATTCCCCCCCCTCGTCTACATTCTTATGTTGTGATTGTGGCCGCAAATCAGGATTTCGGCATTGGTATTTTGACTGCTGGGTTCGCATCCAGTGGTATTGTGCATGCTTCCCCATACAGTATTTATATGTACCCGTGACCACGCCCCCTATCATAATCTGTACCGATTTTTGTGTGTAAAATGTTGGAAGATTCTATATATATAGAGAGAGAGAGAGAGAGAGAGAGCGAGAGAGAGAGAGAGAGAGAGAGAGAGAGAAACAGGATACCTCCAAATACAAAACCTCCAGTACAGAAACGGACTTAGTATTCAATCTTTCAAATCGTGGCTTTTCTGAACATGAACTGTCTGTATTAGCAAGGGGACTTTCATTTCTTCCGACGGTGACCTTTGATCCAATGCAGTGGAAAATAGAGCTTTATAAACTAAATCGCAGTTTAAAGCTGATAGAGTTTTTTTTGCATCAACAGACGTTTACCAGGGTGACTGAAATTCCTCATCAATTACAGGCTTTACAATCTAAATCTACATTTGAGCCACAGAGCTTTAATGCATCGATTAAGACCTTTACTAGACTGTTTAGTGACTCAGTTGTAATGTTATGAGGAAAAAGCCATACAGTATTTCTGGAATTTATCGTATGCAGAGAAACAAGCCCTCAAAACACTGGCATCCTATGACGATATTGTCATACAACAGTCAGATAAAGGGGGTTGAATTGTTGTTTTGAATCTTACTGATTATCGTTTGGAAATGGAACGTCAATTAAGTGACGCAAGTGTATACAGGCTTTTACCATCAGATCCTACGATTGAGTTTAAAAAAGATGTAGATGGGGTATTGGCGATGGCATGCACACATGGCTTCATTTCACAGGAATTAAGAAAGGCATTGTCGGTTGATTATCCTATTAAGCCTTTAATGTATTTATTGCCTAAGATCCACAAAGATCTGGCAAAACCACCCGGATGCCCTATTATAGCGGCCCGTGGATCGTTATTTCAAACCATCTCTACATATCTTGATGCCTATATGCAGCCAAGTGTACAGGCTAAGCCGTCGTTTGTCAGAGATTCTTATCATTTGAAGCAGTCTCTATCTGATTTGTCTATTTTGCCTGAGAATTGTATATTGTGCTCAGTAGATGTATGTAGCCTCTATACTTGTATCCCTCATGAGGAGGGTATGAGGGCTACAAGAAATCTACTGGCTGAGAACGCACTCTATAGTGGTCCTGATTTTAATTTATTTATGAACTTTTTACAGTTGGTTTTGACAATTTTTTTTTTTTATTATGATGGAAGGTATTACCTTCAGGTGTCCAGCATTGCGATGGGGTCGAATGTGGCCCCATCCTTCGCAAATGCGTACATATATAGTATAGAATCTGATGTATTCTTTTCAGATCCAGACTTTCTTCAAACATTGTAGCATTTTATCGTTTCATAGACTATCTATTCATCATATGGAAGGGCCCTGAAATGGCCTTTAGTGCCTTCATTGATTCACATAATGCCACAGACAGTCCGGTGAAATTTACATATACTATGGACCATAAGTCCATTAATTTTTTGGATATGACGATTACCTTAGAAGACAATAGGTTAAATATGTCACTATATGTAAAACCAACAGACCGTAATAATTTGTTATTAGCCTCAAGTGTACATCCTAAACCATTGAAAGAAGCTCTCCCGTATTCACAGTTCCTGAGGGCTCTACGGTTATCTAGTGACAGACAGGAGGGTATGAAACAAGTGGATACAATTTATACTAAATTTGTTCAAAGGGGTTATGATGTAACAATTCTTGACAAGTTAAAAAAGAAAGTATTGGCAATTCCTATACATCAATTAAATCATTATAGTACTAAAAAGAACAAAACAAAAAAACATATCTGGGTAAATAAGTTTAATCATATGAGTGGCTACATTAAAAAGGAGGCCAAGAGATTGTGGCCTATTATCTCTACAGATAAAGAATTTACTCCCTTCCATGACACCAGACTGATGCCATGCTATCAGAGAGGGAAAAATCTTAAAGACTACCTTGTACGTAATGACATTACAGGCATGGGTAAATCGAAGAATATTACTACATTTTTGGGAAGAAAAAGAAATGGCTGTTTTAAGTGTCCGAATTGTACAACATGTGGATACTTGCAACCAGGGACATTCTTTTACCATCCTTACTCAGGTGAAAAGTTTAATATTCGTTTCCCGCTGACCTGTACCTCGAGTTTTGTCATATACACTATTACGTGTCCCTGTGCTAAAATGTACGTAGGAAAAACGGATTGTCAATTTAAAACCCACATGGCTCAACATCGCCATGCTATCAGGAACGCACTGGCTTCAGGCTCAAGTGAACAGCCTGAAGCCAGACACTTTGTTACCGCTAATCACAATTTGTCTACATTGCGTTACCGTATCATAGACCATGTGCCTGCCTCGGTTCGGGGGGGAGATCGGTCAGTCCCTATTACGTTTAGAATCAAGATGGATTAACCGACTTGACACATTGGCCCTCAAGGGGTTAAATGAATCCTTGGGGCTGCAGTGCTTTCTTTAATTAATGTCTAATGTAAACATGGGGTATTCGTAACACCTAAATTTATATGAGATTTGATGAATTACATGCACTGGTTTGTGTTTATGGTCTATCTATTTTCAGGTTGACAGATATAAAGTAACTTTATTATCAAGCTTGTGGCTCTAATGCTCGGAGGAGTCTGTGTAGAGTATTAATTATTGTTAGTTATATATTGAGTAACGAAATGAGGACTAATATTGCTGCTGTATGTTCTTAATGTGATGTACGTTGTTTTGTTTTTTATGTTGTCACTTTCGATTTATTATGCACAGTGCACTTTAAACTATGTGAAAATGATATAGTGTTTCAACGCCCCGGACTGATTGACCGGAAGTGAACACTGGCGTCTATGTGGTGCTGGAGAGCTGGGGGTATAAATGTGGTAAGTTGTGTTTGTTATTTCATGCTTGACAAAAGCGCAATAAAGCGCTGAAACGTTGCTTTAAAGCAGATTAGTGCTGTCTTTTCTTTGGAGTGCCGCCGGAACTGGATAAATATATATATATATATATATATATATATATATTATCACATATACACACACAATAAAATTTCCCCATGACTGCAGCACAACATAAGCAGCAGTTCCTGTTGTCTATCATACATATCAGCACAAACACAGTGGACCATTGATGGCACTCAGGGCACAAAAAATATACAGTTGAACTATAACCCACGAAAGAAAACATTTCAGAGGACCTCTCTCTCTATCTCTCTTTAAAACTCGTCTTTTTTTATTTTATTAAGATTTTTTTAGTAGGCTTCGGACTCTGGCTGGATTATACAATTTATTTATTTTTTTGCTTCAATTTGTTACCCGACAGTGGTATTTTAGCTCCTTGGGGTAAATTTACTAAGATTCGTATTTTCCCGTTTCAGGTCAAAGTTCAATAACGAATGACATCGAAAGTGTAAAACTGCAACTTTTTGAATTTGTTACGATGGATTTACTAAGCTGTCGTATTCGGGTTTTTCTTTTCTTCCGATGTCGATGTCATTCGTGTTTTTTTTGTGTTTTTTACGGCAGTGATTAGCAAAACACTGCCGACTTTTTTACAATTAATCTCGGCCGGATCTGTGTGATCCGTGCTGGGGTTCTATTATTTTTTTTTTTTTAATTAAACACTGTAAAATTTAAAAAAAAAATTGCGTGGGGTCCCCCCTCCTAAGCATAACCAGCCTCGGGCTCTTTGAGCCGATCCTGGTTGCCGAAATATGGGAAAAAAAATGACAGGGGTTCCCCCATATTTAAGCAACCAGCATCGGGCTCTGCGCCTGGTCCTGGTTCCAAAAATACGGGGGACAAAAAGAGTAGGGGTCCCCCGTATTTTTAAAACCAGCACCGGGCTCCACTAGCTGGACAGATAATGCCACAGCCGGGGGTCACTTTTATATAGTGCCCTGCGGCCGTGGCATCAAAAATCCATCTAGTCACCCCTGGCCGGGGTACCCTGGGGGAGTGGGGACCCCTTCAATCAAGGGGTCCCCCCCCCCAGCCACCCAAGGGCCAGGGGTGAAGCCCGAGGCTGTCCCCCCCCATCCAATGGGCTGCGGATGGGGAGGCTGATAGCCTTTGTTGTAAAAGAAAAGATATTGTTTTTAGTAGCAGTACTACAAGGCCCAGCAAGCCTCCCCCGCATGCTGGTACTTGGAGAACCACAAGTACCAGCATGCGACGGAAAAACGGGCCCGCTGGTACCTGTAGTACTACTACTAAAAAAATACCCAAAAAAAGACAAGACACACACACCGTGAAAGTATAATTTTATTACATACATACACACATACATACATACTTACCTTAAGTTCCCACGCAGGTCGGTCCTCTTCTCCAGTAGAATCCAAGGGGTACCTGTTGAAGAAATTATACTCACGAGATCCAGGGGTCCAGGCTCCTCGGGAAATCCAGGGGTAATCCACGTACTTGAAAAAAATAACAAAACGGTGTCCCGACCACGAACTGAAAGGGGACCCATGTTTGCACATGGGTCACCTTTCCACGAATGCCAGAAACCCACTTTGACTTCTGTCTAAGTGGGTTTCTTCAGCCAATCAGGGAGCGCCACGTTGTAGCACTCTCCTGATCAGCTGTGTGCTCCTGTCCTCACTGACAGGCAGCACACGGCAGTGTTACAATGTAGCGCCTATGCGCTACATTGTAACCAATGATGGGAACTTTCTGCCCTGCGGTTGACCTAAAGTGACGTCACCGCTGAGCAGAAAGTTCCCAGCATTGGTTACAATGTAGCGCATAGGCGCTACATTGTAACACTGCCGTGTGCTGCCTGTCAGTGAGGACAGGAGCACACAGCTGATCAGGAGAGTGCTACAACGTGGCGCTCCCTGATTGGCTGAAGAAACCCACTTAGACAGAAGTCAAAGTGGGTTTCTGGCATTCGTGGAAAGGTGACCCATGTGCAAACATGGGTCCCCTTTCAGTTCGTGGTCGGGACACCGTTTTGTTATTTTTTTCAAGTACGTGGATTACCCCTGGATTTCCCGAGGAGCCTGGACCCCTGGATCTCGTGAGTATAATTTCTTCAACAGGTACCCCTTGGATTCTACTGGAGAAGAGGACCGACCTGCGTGGGAACTTAAGGTAAGTATGTATGTATGTGTGTATGTATGTAATAAAATTATACTTTCACGGTGTGTGTGTCTTGTCTTTTTTTGGGTATTTTTTTAGTAGTAGTACTACAGGTACCAGCGGGCCCGTTTTTCCGTCGCATGCTGGTACTTGTGGTTCTCCAAGTACCAGCATGCGGGGGAGGCTTGCTGGGCCTTGTAGTACTGCTACTAAAAACAATATCTTTTCTTTTACAACAAAGGCTATCAGCCTCCCCATCCGCAGCCCATTGGATGGGGGGGGGACAGCCTCGGGCTTCACCCCTGGCCCTTGGGTGGCTGGGGGGGGGACCCCTTGATTGAAGGGGTCCCCACTCCCCCAGGGTACCCCGGCCAGGAGTGACTAGTTGGATTTTTGATGCCACGGCCGCAGGGCACTATATAAAAGTGACCCCCGGCTGTGGCATTATCTGTCCAGCTAGTGGAGCCCGGTGCTGGTTTTAAAAATACGGGGGACCCCTACTCTTTTTGTCCCCCGTATTTTTGGGACCAGGACCAGGCGCAGAGCCCGATGCTGGTTGCTTAAATATGGGGGAACCCCTGTCATTTTTTTTCCCATATTTCTGCAACCAGGATCGGCTCAAAGAGCCCGAGGCTGGTTATGCTTAGGAGGGGGGACCCCACGCAATTTTTTTTGAAAAAAAATAAGCACTTTCCCACCCCTTCCCACTGATATACATGCACGGATCTCATGGATCCGTGCATGCCTATCCAATCACGAATAAAAAAAAAAGGTCTGTTTTTTTTTAGCACTTTTTTTACGAGTTGTAATTTTTCACGGCAGTGTTTGTTTTTTTTTTTGCTTTGCACTTCTTAGTAAATGACCGAGATTCATACTTAAACAGCCGCGTTTTGACCGATGGTGTATTCATTCGTAATTTTTTACTTGGACTTGCAAAAAAATTACGAATGCCCTCATCTCTGCCGTGATTAGTGTTTAGTAAATTACCGAGATGACACTTTGATGAAAAAACGGCATCTCGGTCAAAATCGGGAGCTTAGTAAATTTCCCCCCTTGGATTTGCTGACACTTCGGTGATTGCACTGTTACTTTCACTGGCATTTTTTTTTCTTTCTGCCACACGGGTTTCGGTTAGCATCCTGGCAGCCGGGATGCATCACTCCCCTACCCCACAAGCCCAAAGTACATAATAGACCCTCTAAATGCTTAATAACAGGCAGGGTGTTCTTTCTTTTAAATGCTTTTACCTTTTCTTTCTAAACGCATATTCTGTGATGGCGGACAAAAGAGTAAACTTTTGTTTCAATAGTCCACAGAACTTTCCTGAAAAATATTTCTATTTTAGCAAAGACTTTTTTGCAGAATTCAGATCTTTGTCATAGGAGTAAGAAAAGTTTCCTTTTAGCAACACTTCCATGTGGACCAGTATTGTGTATGTGACATTATAAAGCTGGTTATATCTCACACACACACACACACACACACACACACACACACACACATACACACACACACACACACACACACACACACACACACACACACACATACTGTATATGTATGGAGAGAGTATACATTAGTTTTATATCACACGTAACAAGACAAAACTCACTCAGTTTCTCTGTAGAATCCCAGGCTATCTCCAGCTTTTAATTATTTTGAGATTTGTACAGAGTTCTGCAGTGGGTTCTCTGAATACCCCTAAAGACACTCCTCCACTCTTTCTCTCAGTGTTCTCTCTCTCTCTCTCTCTCTCTCTCTCTCTCTGTGCTGAGTGCTCCAAGCCCTGCCTCTAAGCAGTACGTCATCCCTCAGGTGTCAGTTTGTTTCCTACAGTATAGCCGACATCTGGCAGATGGCATAGCACAATGGAGAAGGTGGCATCTAGTGGCACCCGGTAAGTACTGCACCAAGCAGTGACAGCAACTCTTTGCCACCAGACTAGAGATGGTAATCAGTATATTTTCCATCAATGGCATTTATAGCTATAACTATAGTTAGAAACTAAATAGCAAAATACAATAGTTTTGACTAGTAATACATGCCCTGTTCACTGTATAGGGCGGTATGCAATTCTTTTCACCCCCTACCACACCCATTCTATTTCTGTTAACAGGCGTGGTATAATAATTTCAGCTCGCTTCCCCCCGGGCTAGTAAGGGCACCCAACCCTTTACGCAGCTAAACCAGATTACTATGGGCGCGATATGTGCGATAACGGGGATCACTTTAGAAAGGAGATTGGGCTTGATATATCATTTGAATATCACCCATAGTGTCATATAGTGACTCAACATAGCTGTATCATCTAAAATGCAGTACTAGGGTATCTGTTGCCTGCTACTCTCGTCCTACATGTGGCTTTGTTGTGAACAGGGCATGTTTTAGGAGTCAAAACTATTGTATTTTGCTACTTAGCAACAAACACTATGAGAAAAAGTGCTGCCAGAGCACTTTGCTGTGGTGTTCTGTTTGCATGCCTATAGGGAATTAATACAAAATCTTTAGGCACCGGTTGGCCGACTGAGATATTATCCAATTTTGAAAAACGAAATGGCAATCACCTTCTCATGTGGTCCCACAATTTTTTTTGACCCTCGCAATTGGTGCAGAAAAAAACCCAAAAAACCTTTCTGACCCACTTTCCAACTTACCCTAATGGCCATCCCTACCTTGGATGGCTCAGAAAGATCAGTGGTGGCCAACCAGTGGCTCTTGAGCCACATGCGGCTCTTTCTTAATTCAAATGTGGCTCCCAACACTCTAAAGCATGTGACCACAACAGATACAGAAACCGCTGCGCTCCAGCCAGACACACAGCAGCACTACAAACTGAAAACTGAAGGAGCCAGAAACTAGAGGTGAGACACCCACTGGAAAACAGAGGACATATACAGGGCTGCTGCAATGGCACGAGTTGGTGTGGGGGCTGTAGTGATACACGAGGGTGGGCTAGTTTGACACAAGGTGGAGCTGGCAGGAATGACACAGGAGGGTGCTGGAAGTAGTGACATGTGGAAGAACTGGCTGGAGTGACATAGGAGGGTGGTAGCAGGAGTGACACATGGGAGAGCTGGCTGAGGTGACACAGCAGGGTCCTGGCAGTAGTGACACATGGGAGAGTTGGCTGAGGTGACACCAGTGCCAGATTAAGGTTCACATGGGCCTGGAGCTGAAATTCATGAAGGGCCTATCGTGTGCCTTGGAAGGAGGTGTGAACAAGCGCTGTGGTGGTGTGACTAGTGATGTGACCAGTTTGATGTGGGTGTGGTCTAAATAGGGGTTGTGATCTGTGCCATGAGTGTGGCTATCACCGTGGAGGTCATAGCTAGTGCCTATCTTCAACCACTTAATAGTTAACAATAACAAGAAAAAGTTTGTGACAACCATATAATACAGGGAGCATCACAGTGACCGCCATATAATACAGAGAGCTGTATCAAAATGCAATGGTGGAAAGGGGAGCAACGATGGGGCAAAACAGAGCAGATGTGGAAAGATTAGAAAAGATGGGACAATACAGATCAGACAGGGAACTGACGGCTCCTAGGACAAACTTACCGACACAGACACCACTTACTGACAGACACATTTACTGACACAGATTCCACTTACAAACACACTGATAAACACACACGACTTATTGACACACACCACTGTCACAGACTTACTGACACAACTTACGGACAAACACTTACTGATACACATAGACACCCCTTACTGACACAAATACAATTTACTGTCACAAATACACAAACACAAACAGCCCTTACTGTCAGATACCACTTACTGACACAGCCACCACTTACTAACACAGATTCCACTTACTGACACAAATGCACTGATACAAACACACTTAAAGGGAGATGTGCTAAGCACTGAAAATTGATAATTTTTACTTGCTAAAGTACCAGCCAATCAGCTTCTAATGTCATTTTTCAAACCCAGTCTGTAACATGACAGTTAGGAGGTGATTGGCTGGTACTTTATCACCATGAAATGTATCACATTTTAAGATTTAGTACATCTCCCCCTGACTGACACAGACACACTTACTGACACAAATGGCTCTTACTGATAGATACCATTTACTGACACAGACACTCCTTGCTAACACAGACACCCTTACTGACACAGACACACTTACATAAACAGACACCCCTTACTGACACAAACACACTTACTGACACAAACACCCCTCACAGATAACACTTGCTAACACAGACACCCCTTACTGACAGAGTGCACTTACTGATAAACATACTGACAGTCACACTTACTGACAGACACTGACACACTTACTGACACATTGACACACACACTTATTGACACAGATACCCCTTACTGACAGATATCCTTACTGACACAGATACCCCATATTGACACACACACATGACATACACCACTTACTGACACAGATACCATTTACTAACACAGACACCACTTAATGATCGATACCCCTTACTGACACACACACTTAATGATAGATGTGACTTACTGACACAGACAAAAACAGATAAACTTACTGACACAGACACCACTTAAATATGGGAGAGGAGACCCCCGGGTCTAGGTGTGTTCTGCAACTCGCCAGGTTTTGCACGCCAGCTCTGCTCTGACATCCATGGAGGCAGGGGAAGATTGGAATGGAAAACCAGCCAGGAAGATTTCTGAAGTAGACCTAAATAGGGGGTGGAGTCTATGAGGGGGCGGGGTCTGATTGCATATCTAGTTGGGTCTAATGGTATATAAGGGACATGTGTTATGACATTTAAATGGCATTTGAAGGAGTCTGAAGGCATATAAGGGGCATCTGGATGGTCTGATCACATATTATAGCATGTTAATGGCGGGGTAGGGGGTTCCGCCTTACTTTACAGCTATGGTGCTCAGTAATTATCAGAGAGAGCAGGTCTACAGTATTGCAGACGCTCCTTACATGTTTCCATGCCTGCCCCCTCTACCTCTGCCAGCTGCGCAGTCAGTATGAAAAATAAGGGAAATAAGAAAATGGTGTACCTTGAAAACTATTCTTTCACAGTCTGCCGGAATGCTAATGCTGGTTATTAAATAAGCCCACACTGGAAACACAAATTAGGTAAATACATTAACATTAGCCTCTCTCTGGTAATTCACTTTTTTTACACCTAGGCACCATAAAGGTGAGCAGTTTATGACTATTTGAGCTACAAGTGTGTGGGTAGGGGTGGGATAGCTATCAATCCATAGCCTGTGCTCTCCGCCATCAAACACAGCACACACTCCTCACACTGCAGTGTTTTCCGGCTCAATGCAGAGAAGGAGGAGACGAGAGAGTGGGAGGAGTGTCTGGGAGAATCCCTGGCTGCCCCCGAGCTAGAAGATAAATCCAGTGCAGCCCGGAACAGATGTTCAGCCAACGGTTGGGGGCCCAGGGCTGTGCCCTCCATGCTATGGTGCTCTAGGCCTGGGAGGGGGCAGGCCAATACCATAGAGTGAGAAGAAAATGTGACAAGCAGCAGCGTAGATTAAAGTGGGGCCCGGGGCTATTGCTACCTATCACCAACATTCAACAATAACTATGGCTCTACATTGTATTATTAACATATGTCACACTCACCTTACTGTTATTATTAGAGCACAGAATAAAGTTATTTTAGTGTCTCACTGTATAAAATCACCATTGAACTGCACTTCCTGGCCAAGATAAATTATTATTATCATTATAACTAAATATATTTATATATAAATATATATATATATATATATATATATATATAGAATATACGGGCATCCGCACAGAACTGTATCACTAGAAGACAACACGGTGGTGCTCAACTCCAAGGAATTTCGGGTTCCTGATAATAGTCTTTTGAAAAAAGAGGGCACTCACCAACAATTTCTTAAAAGAAGGTCAGAAGGTCATTTATTGATACATTCGTAGGTCGACGTTTCGATCACATCCCAGTGATCTTTGTCAAGACAACAAAGCAGTGTTGTGTGGTGACAGGGCACCAGAAGCAGTGTGTCAGACATGTTCACATACACAGGTATTTATACCATCATCAATTTGAGTGAACCAGCCCCACCCACATGTGTCACTTCCTGTCAGGTAGTCAGCTGTAATCAGGGATTAAAGCCATTTAATATAGTTCAATGTTTGTATAAAAGAAATAAGTACTAGTCCTGAGTATAGCACCTCAAAACAAAGATAACATGTACTTTCAAACGTGCTAATATTGTTCAAAAGCGCCGGACACATGAAACAGGAAGTGTCCGTGCGTTCCAACGGCTCTTGGAACGCACGCGCTAACCGGAAGTGACTCGCGTGTACCGGAAGTGTTGTTTAAAGGGCCGAACACATGAAAACAGGAAGTGTCAGTGCGTTCCAGCAACACATGGAACGCACACATGTACCGGAAGTGACTCGCGTCTACCGGAAATGACGCCTTAACCATCACAGCCGGAGGGATATTAACATTAGATTAAAGGAGTGATGCGCGTTGTCGTGACAACACAGAATCGCATCAGAGGGGCAATATTACCTAATCGTTGTCATGGGGATAACACATAACATTGGGTCAGCTGGAATGGCAAATAGATGATGGTGCACAATATCCTCCAAAAATAAAAATAAAAATAAAACATAACTTTTAATAATACCATTAAAACATAACAAACATAGTAATAATAAAATGATATATATCTCGGGCCCCGGAGACATAGGGCTTTTATGAGGCCGCCATAATTATGGCTGGCGTCAGGAGAGCCACAATGTACTCAAAACATATGGCCACACATATATCAAATACATCTGAATAAAATGTTGAAATACACCATGACTATAGAACATCACAAAAAGATCCCATATGGGTTAGCTTCATTTAAACCTTGTGGGATAAGTGTCTCTAACTCGAAGATCCACCGTGATTCACGTCGTTTCAATTTCAATTCCCTATCACCACCTCGGATCGAGGGTGGGATATGGTCAATTAACATACATTTGAGACTTGAAACTGAGTGTTTGTGTTGTAACCAGTGTTTGGCTACTGGTTTGTCCGTTTTGTTGGTCTCCAGAGCCTGTCTGATTGAATAACGGTGGTTCGCCATACGTTCGCGGAAACACCGTGTCGTAAGTCCCACATAGTAAAGCCCACAGGGGCAGATAATAATGTAGATCACAAAATCAGACGTACACGACAGCTTATATTTGATTGGGATTCGTTTACCACTTTGTGGGTGAGCAAAAGAGGATCCACTCATCATAGATCTGCATGTTGTGCAGTCCGGACACCGGAAACAGCCTATTTTCCTCCTCGTCAGCCATGTTTGATTCGCGATTTGTGGTTGCAGGGTTGGACGCATCAGCAACTGTCGCAAATTAGGCCCTCTACGGTAGGAGTGCATAGGAGGTCTTTGGCTCAGACCCTCCAGTTTGGCATCTGTTGCAACTATAGGCCAGTGTTTCCTGATTGCTTTCTCAGCATTCTTGGTCTTTGTGTCAAACGTAGAAGTAAAGATAAGCCGGCCAGGCTCAAGTCTTGGTGCAGGTTTCTGACCAATATTTTTGTTTTTGTATTTGACCTTAGCCTTCCTAAGGCATCTGGAGACAACCTTCGGTGAGTACCCTCTCGCAAGAAATCTCTCAGACATTTCGGAGAGCTGTTGATCAGCAGTGGCCATTGAGGAATTGTTTCGTAACACACGTAAGAATTGAGAGATAGGCATACTTTCTTTTAGGCTTTCTGGGTGGTGACTTGTTGCAAACAGTAATGTATTCCTATCTGTTTGTTTGCGAAACAGGGTAGATCCTAGGTGAGTACCTTCTCGGAAAATCGTAACATCAAGGAAATTAATATAGTCATGGTGTATTTCATAGGTGAACCGAATGGGACTATCAATTGAATTCAGATACTGAACCATTCCATGAAACTCGGACTCCGTGCCCCTCCACAAAACAAAGATGTCGTCAATATAACGGCCAAAATATACCAACTTATCTCCAAATTTTGGGACAATATGTGTATTCTCATACTGGTGCATATATAGGTTAGCATACGCTGGCGCCAGGTTGGAACCCATGGCGGTCCCGTTGCACTGGAGATAAAAGTCAGTGCCATAGCAGAAATGATTTTTACTGAGGACAAGTTCTGCCAGTGTTATCAGAAATTCAACGGGGGGACCGTCATGGGCACCGCCACTCAGCGCCATCCTCAGTGCTTCAAGCCCAGCAGGGTGGGGGATCACTGTATACAGTGAATTGACATCCATAGATGCCAATAACACATCATCATGAATGTCACCAATCTTATAGATTTTATCAAGAAAATCACCAGTGTCCCTGATGTAACTCCACATATTGCTCACAAGTGGTTGTAAAAAGCTATCTACAAATCGAGCAATCGGTTGTAAAAGAGAATCATTGGCCGAGATGATGGGGCGTCCAGGGGGGGTATCAAGGGATTTGTAAATTTTCGGCAATGTGTAAAGGATCGGACACACCGGATGATCAACAGTGAGATACATGGCAATCTGGGCATCAATCCAATTATTCTGGAGACCCATTGAAATGGTAGAGTCCACGAGTTTTTTTATCCCTGGCATGGGATTAGGGGTGATTTTACAGTAGGTCTGGGTGTCTGACAGTTGTTGCATTATTTCTCTATTGTACTTAGACCAATCCTGCACCACTATCGCCCCGCCTTTATCGGCTGGGCGGATCACAATTTGATCATTTTTCTTAAGTGACTGGAGTGCTAGCCTCTGTTGTTTATTGAGGTTATCATATATATGATCACCCCTATGTTGTTTCATTTCATGTTCAGTAAGTCTAAGAATAGATTTAATACTAGGATTGTGGGAAATAGGGTCAAAACTACTGGGTTTTGAAAAAGTGCGATCCCGAGGGGTCTCACAGAGCTGGTTAGAAAAAAATTCCCTAAGCCTAAGTTTCCTGCCAAACTTAAAGTGATCAACAGACCATTGGAAAGCGTCGTGTCTTACTGTGGGGACGAAAGATAGACCCAAAGAAAGGACTTCCATTTCAGTAGTGGTGAGGGATACAGTCGACAAATTAAAGACAGTTGTTAGGTCTTTGTACCCTTGGCTTTTTTTGTGTTTCCCCCCGCCCCTCCTTGTCGGGTATTTGGGGGACGTCTTTCCGGGGGAGTAGTGTTTTTGCGGGTACCCCGACCTAAAAAATCACCCCTGGGTGGTCTAGAATCAGTAAATTCACTGTCAGAGTTGGATTGAGAGGAGCTATCGTACTGCCTCTGGGATCTAAATCGGGGATTGTGTTGGAATCTGCGTGTGGAATTTCTAGTATCCCCTTTCAACCACCTGTAAACCTGGTGGTTAGAATAGTCAGAGTTTACAGTGTCTAATTTTTTCCTTTTAAAGGCAATAAGGTCACGTTGATATGTAGATACTTGATCTTTAAGTTTATCAATCCAATTCTCTGATTTCTCACGTGTAAGTGTGTTAAGATGTAGTGTATTAAACTCAGTGAGTTCTTGTCTGACCTTACCCAGTTCGGTACCCACTTCCTCTATCACAAGAAGAATTAAATCAAGAGAGCATTTATTCAATACTCCACACCAACGTGTGCAAAATGACAAATTGTTCCGCCCGATGGTGGGAGTATTGTTAACTCTAAAACCACGAGGGATTTTTTTGTTCCTATAGTAATCAGACAAAAATTGTCCATGCAGGGTAAGATCTATTTCCCTTTTTCTTAATTTCAACAATTTGTGATACAAGTCAATGGGTGTATCATCTGGTAATCTCTGAAAATCACGATGATCAAACAAAACTTTTTCAGCGTCATCATCAGTGAGTGAGACAAAATTATTTTGTGCTAGATTCAGCGTAGCCTCATCAAGTATCTTACTTGCCCCAAGTGACATAGCAGGCCTATTACTAAACCACCAAAGTATTAGACAAATGACAATAAATCTTGGTCAAGTCTCATGGAATGGTCAGAAATGAAACAATAGGAAGTAATGTCTAAGTCAAAACTTAAAACAGGCATACAGTTAAAAACAACAGGTTCAACGGAACAAGCTGGTACATTATGCAACTTAGAGCACTGTAACAACCAACACATGCATAAAAGACATTTTTTTTTTTTTGTAAATCTCACGGGGAAAAAGAAAGGAACTAAGTCCACAGGTGCTGGATGATAGCAATAGTAGAATATACACGTTGCCAAAATGTAGAATATACGGGCATCCGCACAGAACTGTATCACTAGAAGACAACACGGTGGTGCTCAACTCCAAGGAATTTCGGGTTCCTGATAATAGTCTTTTGAAAAAAGAGGGCACTCACCAACAATTTCTTAAAAGAAGGTCAGAAGGTCATTTATTGATACATTCGTAGGTCGACGTTTCGATCACATCCCAGTGATCTTTGTCAAGACAACAATGCAGTGTTGTGTGGTGACAGGGCACCAGAAGCAGTGTGTCAGACATGTTCACATACACAGGTATTTATACCATCATCAATTTGAGTGAACCAGCCCCACCCACATGTGTCACTTCCTGTCAGGTAGTCAGCTGTAATCAGGGATTAAAGCCATTTAATATAGTTCAATGTTTGTATAAAAGAAATAAGTACTAGTCCTGAGTATAGCACCTCAAAACAAAGATAACATGTACTTTCAAACGTGCTAATATTGTTCAAAAGCGCCGGACACATGAAACAGGAAGTGTCCGTGCGTTCCAACGGCTCTTGGAACGCACGCGCTAACCGGAAGTGACTCGCGTGTACCGGAAGTGTTGTTTAAAGGGCCGAACACATGAAAACAGGAAGTGTCAGTGCGTTCCAGCAACACATGGAACGCACACATGTACCGGAAGTGACTCGCGTCTACCGGAAATGACGCCTTAACCATCACAGCCGGAGGGATATTAACATTAGATTAAAGGAGTGATGCGCGTTGTCGTGACAACACAGAATCGCATCAGAGGGGCAATATTACCTAATCGTTGTCATGGGGATAACACATAACATTGGGTCAGCTGGAATGGCAAATAGATGATGGTGCACAATATCCTCCAAAAATAAAAATAAAAATAAAACATAACTTTTAATAATACCATTAAAACATAACAAACATAGTAATAATAAAATGATATATATCTCGGGCCCCGGAGACATAGGGCTTTTATGAGGCCGCCATAATGAGAAAGCAATCAGGAAACACTGGCCTATAGTTGCAACAGATGCCAAACTGGAGGGTCTGAGCCAAAGACCTCCTATGCACTCTGTCAAAGTCAGAAAAATATCCCCATACACTCTGCCATATTTGCACCGCACACTGGTCTGGGCTGCGCATGCGTACGCTCTCCCGTGAAGGCGCATACCCGCAATAGCGTGCACCCGCGGACGCACGGTATGCGTATTTACGGTAGAGTTTATGTAACCGTGGCGTGCGACTCATTCGTTACATATTTCCACAATTAATGTAGTTTGTAGATCATGGTCCCTTTGATAGATTCTGAAAGTTTGGTTAATATAGAATGTCCCTGAACGGAGGAATCCCTCTTTGTATTGTAGGAAGGGTCTAACAGGAGTCATACAGTAGTGTTTGGTACCCATCGGAAGAGTATTTAATTAACAATATTCCGGTGTTGGTTTGGAGCGTATTAATCGCTCGTGCGGATAGTTATGGACATAAGAAGTTTATGTCCATTTCTATTATTTACGCATACTCAGGTATGCGGCGGGAAACCTAGTTTCCCACCCACCTGAGCTGTTTGAAATCGTCACAGCCCACCTGTATGAATCACCCTATGACCTTTTGTTATAATGCGAAGCCGAATTCCTGCGTCCAATGGACAATGAGGTTGTAGGGACCATTAGATTGCATTGTGTGAGTAGCATAAAAGACGGGCCTGTGGCATCCAGCTTTCACTTCTCATCAAACGGTTCTCATTGCTGATAATCGGGAAGCTGGATGTCCAGAGGCGCATGCGATCATACCCTTTGTGCGTAAGTTTTTCTCCGTAATCATATTGTCTTACTGTGTGCCAATCTCTCTCTCTCCGTCTCTCTCTCTCTCTCTCTCCCTTCTCTTTCTCTCGTATCTCCCATTGACTAGTATTGTATTAGATCAGCATAGTATTGTATTGTATTTCTTGTATAGTTATTCGGTTAGGAAGCCTCTGTTATATTGTAGTGTATCATTTGTACTGTGATTCTTTTTGCAAGTATAATAGTTATAATACAGATAATAGGCTTTGGACCCTAAACCAGTATCTGTGTATTTCCTATAGTTTTAAGTGTTCACTTGAGCGTCGGTGACGCTCAAGCAGCTTTGTAGTTAGTCAGGTTACACAAGGTTGCACTTACACCCTGTATTCACATTAAGGTATTCTGTGTATTTCATTGATAAAAGGTTTAGACATAAAGGTATAGCGTTGTGAGCGTCTGCGCCGCTGGTGATCTCCTCGTGGTCTCGAGCGTCCGCTACGCCATAGCGAATCATTACTCTAGTCATCACCAATAACGTGCTGTCCTGTGATCACTGGGCCGTGAGCGAACGTGACGCTTGAGCGTCTCGCCTACGGCTAAGCGATCGTTACGCAACTAGCGTACCCTTACGGTACTTCTTAAGTAAACAGCGTACTGTGTTCTTAGACTTCATTAAGGGTTGTTTATACGACAAAGGAATTTAGAATTGTCAACTCCTACCGTAGAGGGCCTAATTTGCGACAGTTGCTGATGCGTCCAACCCTGCAACCACAAATCGCGAATCAAACATGGCTGACGAGGAGGAAAATAGGCTGTTTCCGGTGTCCGGACTGCACAACATGCAGATCTATGATGAGTGGATCCTCTTTTGCTCACCCACAAAGTGGTAAACGAATCCCAATCAAATATAAGCTGTCGTGTACGTCTGATTTTGTGATCTACATTATTATCTGCCCCTGTGGGCTTTACTATGTGGGACTTACGACACGGTGTTTCCGCGAACGTATGGCGAACCACCGTTATTCAATCAGACAGGCTCTGGAGACCAACAAAATGGACAAACCAGTAGCCAAACACTGGTTACAACACAAACACTCAGTTTCAAGTCTCAAATGTATGTTAATTGACCATATCCCACCCTCGATCCGAGGTGGTGATAGGGAATTGAAATTGAAACGACGTGAATCACGGTGGATCTTCGAGTTAGAGACACTTATCCCACAAGGTTTAAATGAAGCTAACCCATATGGGATCTTTTTGTGATGTTCTATAGTCATGGTGTATTTCAACATTTTATTCAGATGTATTTGATATATGTGTGGCCATATGTTTTGAGTACATTGTGGCTCTCCTGACGCCAGCCATAATTATGGCGGCCTCATAAAAGCCCTATGTCTCCGGGGCCCGAGATATATATCATTTTATTATTACTATGTTTGTTATGTTTTAATGGTATTATTTAAAGTTATGTTTTATTTTTATTTTTATTTTTGGAGGATATTGTGCACCATCATCTATTTGCCATTCCAGCTGACCCAATGTTATGTGTTATCCCCATGACAACGATTAGGTAATATTGCCCCTCTGATGCGATTCTGTGTTGTCACGACAACGCGCATCACTCCTTTAATCTAATGTTAATATCCCTCCGGCTGTGATGGTTAAGGCGTCATTTCCGGTAGACGCGAGTCACTTCCGGTACATGTGTGTGTTCCATGTGTTGCTGGAACGCACTGACACTTCCTGTTTTCATGTGTTCGGCCCTTTAAACAACACTTCCGGTACACGCGAGTCACTTCCGGTTAGCGCGTGCGTTCCAAGAGCCGTTGGAACGCACGGACACTTCCTGTTTCATGTGTCCGGCGCTTTTGAACAATATTAGCACGTTTGAAAGTACATGTTATCTTTGTTTTGAGGTGCTATACTCAGGACTAGTACTTATTTCTTTTATACAAACATTGAACTATATTAAATGGCTTTAATCCCTGATTACAGCTGACTACCTGACAGGAAGTGACACATGTGGGTGGGGCTGGTTCACTCAAATTGATGATGGTATAAATACCTGTGTATGTGAACATGTCTGACACACTGCTTCTGGTGCCCTGTCACCACACAACACTGCTTTGTTGTCTTGACAAAGATCACTGGGATGTGATCGAAACGTCGACCTACGAATGTATCAATAAATGACCTTCTGACCTTCTTTTAAGAAATTGTTGGTGAGTGCCCTCTTTTTTCAAAAGACTATATATATATATATATATATATATCTAGAAATAGAGGATGTGCAAGCGCCACAGATGTTGTAAATACACCCAACTAAAAAACACTCCCAAAGATTTTGGGCATCTGCCGTCCCTTAAGTATGCAGTAGTGGTAACCTACTGTAGTAGTGATTTATAAGAAAATGGAATAAGGGTTCTGGCGACCACCGGTGTATGGAAAAAGCCGTATCAGTCCATGTATATAATAAAATAAAATATACAAATTTATTAGGTACAGTTAAAATACAAATAGATCAAAAAATGTGCAATGCTATACTGAATTTAAAAAATACATTTGAGAAAAATATTTTTTTAAAAAGGGGGGGAGGAATGGACTGTGTGCTAAAAAACATATACAAGACCAAAAAAGTTTACCACTGGAAATGTATAAATATATAAATATATAAGTAAAAAATGTTCAAAAATTAAAATAAATAAAGGAGAGTCTTAACTTTGAGGTAGAGGGTCACAGAGGGAGAGCCCAACGCGTTTTGTCCTGGTGACTTCTTCAAGGTATCTATATCTATCACACACATATTCTGCAGCGCTTTACAGAGAATATTTGCCCATTCACATCAGTCCCTGCCCCAGTGGAGCTTACAATCTATATTGCCTACCACATGTACAGTACATGCACACAGTGCCGTAACTAGACATTTTAGTGCTGTGTGCTAGAAATGGCATCGGCGCCCCCCTTCCTTATGTAAAATAGGGTATGTGCACGCCGTAGGTGCGTGTCAAAAACATAGGGGCGTTGCTTCGTGGGGAAGAGGTGTGGCCACAAAATAATACCAATTCATATTACGGTGCACAGTAGTCTCCATTATTCAAACTACGACGCACAGTAGCTTCACTAGAGCCCCTTTTACACCTTACGGCAGACAGAGTCCCCTTTTTACACATTACGACAGAAAGAGTCCCCTTCTTACACATTACAGCAGACAGCGTCCCCTTCTTACACATTACGGCAGACAGTGTCCCCTTTGTACACATTACAGCAGACAGCGTCCCATTTTTACACATTACGGCAGACAGCGTCCCCTTATTACACATTACGGCAGATAGCATCCCCTTTTTACACATTACGGCAGACAGCATCTCCTTTTTACACATTACGGCAGACAGCATCCCTTTTTACACATTACGGCAGACAGTCCCCCTTTTTACACATTACAGCAGACAGCGTCCTCTTTTTACACATTACGGCAGACAGTCCCCTTATTACACATTATGGCAGACAACGTCCCCTTTTTACCCATTACGGCAGACAGTCCCCCATTATTACACATTACGGCAGACAGCGCCCCCTTTTTACACATTACAGCAGACAGCGTCTCCTTTTTACACATTACGACAGACAGCGTCCCCTTTTTACACATTACGGCAGACAGCGTCCCCTTATTACACATTACGGCAGACAGCGTCCCCTTTTTACCCATTACGGCAGACAGTCCCCCTTATTACACATTACGGCAGACAGCGCCCCCTTTTTACACATTTTGGCAGACAGCGTCCCCTTTTTACACATTACGGCAGACAGCGTCCCCTTATTACACATTACGGCAGACAGTGTCCCCTTATTACACATTACGGCAGACAGCGTCCCCTTATTACACATTACGGCAGACAGCGTCCCCTTATTACACATTACGGCAGACAGTCCCCCTTATTACACATTACGGCAGACAGCGTCCCCTTTTTACACATTACGGCAGACAGCATCCCCTTATTACACATTACAGCAGACAGTGTCCCCTTCTTACACATTTTGGCAGACAGCGTCACCTTTTTACACATTACGGCAGACAGCGTCCCCTTATTACACATTACGGCAGACAGCGTCCCCTAATTACACATTACGGCAGACAGTCCCCCTTATTACACATTACGGCAGACAGCGTCCCCTTTTTACACATTATGGCAGACAGCGTCCCCTTATTACACATTACGGCAGACAGTGTTCCCTTTTTACACATTACGGCAGACAGTCCCCTTTTTACACATTACATCAGACTCCACCTTTTACACATTAAAAATAGATAAATAGACAGATACCAACCCCGGGATCTGGATCGCCAGAATGCCAGTGGGGGTGGGTAAGCACAACGGAGTCACTTGCGGGGTCACTGCGCTCGCCACGCAGTGGGTTCGGTAGCATGTTTCTATTCCCACTTGATGGGTGTCGTGGACACCCATCAAGAGTGGGAATAGCCCATGTTAGTCGGCATGCCGACTGTTGGCATTGTCAGCAGTTGGGATTCCGGCGTCTGTATCCTGACTGCTAGCAAATCAACTACTTCCCATACCAAACACATCCTACATTAATCAACAGCAACAACAGCCTGGTTTAAAGAAAATCACTATAAAACTTGTGAAAGAAACACATAATATGTATGCAGTTATCCTCATAGACTGCTCCAGCCCCCCCTCCGCCCCTTAGATAATATTGTTCTGCTACCTGCACTCCCTTATATATTAATTTAACTTATGCCTCTATCATCTCAATTAATATATTAATGTGTGCTTTTGTTAATTTACTGTATGCCACATACCCCCTTACATACTGATGGCGTCACCTCCCCCAATTATATATATTTATGCTGTTTCCCTATTTCCCCTTTTATTTTGAAGTTGTGCCTCCTGACCTTTGCACACTAGCCTGCCTTATATATTTATATAACTGGAGCTTCCTACCTCGCTGTTCTACTGTCCTGTTTATCATGTGCTACCCGACTGCTCCAGAATACACACCACACAGTAATGAAGAGGCTTATGTGCTCTAATTGCCACATCAGATGCTAGGGTCGGAGCTTCGTGTGGTATGGGGCGGAACCACGGATGGGTCAGGGGGCGGAGCCTCTGCCATAATCAGGGGCTGGGGGAAGATTTTCGGACAGGGCCTGAGCTGGACGGAACTTCGGTCGGCTGCTTCAGCGTTGACTGTGGAGGTGACTGGGCAACTGGCAGGTGAGGGAGCTGAGCTGCTGGTGATGACAGGATCTTTTTTCCTGTCGTCACTGGCTGCATTGCAGGGGAGCCTGTGGGCCTATTTTCAATAGGGGGCCAGGAGCTGCAGCTCCATCCGCTCCATTGTTAATCCGGCCCTGGGTGACACAGGGTGGTGGTGGCAGGAGTGACTCACGGGGAGCTGGCTGGAGTGACATAGGAGGGTGTTAGCATGAGTGACACATCGGGGAGCTGGCTGGAGTGACACATAGGGGAGCTGAAGTTTATTATGTGAATCTGGCTTTTTCAGTTATTTTATGTGAAAGTGGCTTTTTCAGTGGACCTGGTGTTAAAAATTTATTTTATGTCGCTCTGGCTTTTTCAATGTATTTTATACCAGGGACGTGGTCTAGCAGGCACAAGGCCACATCCCATTTTTGCATGTGTGCCGTCGGCTCTTTCACGTACCTAACAAGGTTTTTTGGCTCTTTGTCACTGACTGGTTGGCCACCCCTGTATATGCTGGGCTTGCCCTGGTCAGGTGGAATTTCTGTGTACTCAGAAACCCCCCTTTCGACCACCACTGCATAGGTGCTACCTGTTTACTAGTCTAATAATGTTTATTGGTTAAATATTGGAAAAAGCATCATGAACTGTCAAGTATAGCAGTATAACCAAAATCACACATTAGCATGTGATAAATATCCTGATAAGTAATTTAGAGATGCAAGTATGGGACATGGCATAATTTATTTCACATGTATAACATATGCACTGTGTCGCTAAGGTGGAGTTGGACGCAAACAAGTTCTTTGCCCATTTTTAGCCATAACTTGCTTTTTTCTACTATATATTATATAAACACCAAAAATTCTTAGGTATCTTTATCTATGCCTACTGCAAGAATTTTTTTTTAAAGGGATGGGGATAAGACAGGGTAAGAGGAAGCCTGTAGATATGGCCAAAGTACAGTAGGGGGTAAATTTACTAAGGTGGAATTTTTTAGAACTGGTGATGTTGCTCATAGCAACCAATCAGATTTTACTTAACATTTATCTAGCTGCTTCTAGAAGATAATAGATAGAATATGATTGGTTGCTATGGGCAACATCACAAGTACTAAAAAAAACTCCCACCATAGTAAATTTTCCACTAAGGGTGTGTTCACACAAAGTGTGTCTGTTGCTGACCACTAAACCAAAATATATTTTAGATGTGTGCACAGACCCTCATGTTTTGGTTTTGCCAAAACCTCCCTCAGTACTTTGTTTCTGTTTTTCGGTTTTGGCAAAATCATTATTGGTTTGGATTCGGTTTTGGTTTTGGATTTCTTGAAAATAGATAAAAACAGCTAAAATCATGTAATAAACTGCTTAGTATTCCTTCACTTCTGTGGACATTCCTTACCTGCAACACAGTGATTATTGTGATACATTTTGGTCCTCCATTCAAGTCATGGCTCAAGCTGTAACCATTCATCTGCTGAGTATAGTGCTGCCCTTCAGTCTCCACATCTCAGTCATATGGTAGAATCCAGAGTCTGCTAAACATTACACTGAAAGCATCCTGCCACACCTTGCTCAAGTCTCCTGACATTTCTGTATTCCACAGTCAAGTCTGACTAAGGATTTCTGTTCCACTCTGCATCTGTCTGCACCTACTACTCCGGCGTATATTCTTGCCTTGCAATTCACCCGTTAGATATTTTAGGCAGGTGAATTGTAACAGCAACAGAGCAACAACACAAACACACAGCAGTTGCTTTAAAAGAATATTGCACATCTATGAAACATTGTGGCACAGCAGTGGCAAACAGGATGGTAATTTAATAAACCATACAACACCATAGAAAAAATGTTTTCATTAATCAAGCGGCCCCAGGGCAGTACAGGTTAATGGAGGTGCAGTATGTGGTGCAAACCTCCCAACTTTGAATTTGGAATGTGGGACCCTTCGGGCACCGAAGGAGCACGCACATCCGAAAGGGTGCAGAGCTTCGGGGAAAGGGTCAGGGTTCGGGGAAGGGATGGTGCCCCGCGGACCCCCCCCCCCCTTCCCCTGATTGCATCACCGTGGGGACATGCTCTGCACTATCTGAGATGCTAGGCTGCCCCCAGGCTCACGGCATTGCACAGTATCTATTCTACTCCTCTCCTGCTGCTCTGTGTGTGCTCCCCCACTGCCATGGGACACTGCCAGCCGTGGGTGGGACAGCAGGACAGTCCCAGGAAAATGGGACTGAATGTCCTACTGAATGTGGGACAGTTGGGAGGTATGGTAGTGGCAGGCAGGTAAAGCATTGAGTATGACTGATTGATTAACTGATGGATTCATTTATTTATTTTTCTATTGAAATTGATTTAAATAAGTCAGAAAAATGTAATTAAAGAAAAATACAATTTTGAGAGCAAAGGTTACACTGCAGAGCTGCAAACGCCAAATCAGCCTATCTTACAGACTAATAAATATGCCTCACCCCTCCTTCCTAATTGGGTAACACACCCCTGTACACTGGCGTATCTATAATGGGTACAAGGTGTGCTGTGCACATGAGCCCCTGGCCCACAGCACACACCCTGCACCCATTTAATTATACATACCACTCTGCTGACCCAGGGTGGGCTGCAAAGCTGCAGAAATCACTGAGAAAATGGCTGTCGCGTCAATTCTCTGGTGATTCATGCATGCGCAATAGAGATGCAGCACAGAAGCAATGTTCCCAGAGACCTGTGCATGCACAGTAGGTTCTGGCTAAAGCAGGACGGGGCGGGGTTACGGTGACGCATCTTTTAAGCCACGCTCCCTGCTCTGTAATGCCGCGATCACCGGCATTACACTGCAGAGGGCGTGGCTATGATGACGCGATTCAGCAAGAATCGCGTCATCGACTTCCTGGACCGCCCACTTTACACGCAAAGTGAGCGGACGGGCAGAGGGACCCCTCAAATCGGGAGACTTGCCTGCTCTTCCGGGGGGCCGGGAGGGTCACCCGATTTTCGGGAGCCTCCCGGCCATTCCGGGAGAGTAGGCAAGTATGGTACATTTATGAGGTGCATTAGAGAGTGTGAGTATGAGGGATAATGCCATGTTTTTTTCTCCTAAATCTAGTCTACAAGCAGAGAGTTTTTCTACTTATCCATGATCTACAAGCCTCCAAACATTTATGCTCTTCTGCATATCACTGAATCATACTTGCCTACTTGACCCTCTCCATGAGGGAGAAAATGCTCTGTTCCTGGTCTTTCCTGGTAATGTATAATTGCCATCACCTGTGGTGAGCTAGTTAATTGATAAGAAAGGTGTTTCACCACAGGTGATGGCAATCATACATTACCAGGAAAGTCCAGGAACAAAGCATTTTCTCCCTCATGAAGAGGGTCAGGTAGGCAAGTATGCACTGAATAATACTAAGGTACTTGCCTACCTAACCCTCTCTATGAGGGAGAAAATGCTCTGTTCCTGGACTTTCCTGGTAATGTATGACATCACCTGTGGTGAGCTAGTTAATTGATAAGAAAGGCGTTTCACCACAGATGATGGCAATCATACATTACCAGGAAAGTCCAGGACCAGAGCATTTACTCCCTCATGGAGAGGGTCAGGTAGGCAAATACGAAATAGCACATACCTCCCAACATGACCCTCTCCAGGAGGGACAGAATACTCTACTCCTGGACTTCCCTCTTAATTTGTGTTTGCCATCACCTGTGCTGAACACCTTTATTATCCATTAACCTGTTCAACACAGGTGTCGGCAATCATAGAGAAAGGGAAAAGTCCAGAAGCAGAGCATTCTGTCCCTCCTGGAGAGGGTCATGTTGGGAGGTATGTGCTATTTCGTATTTGCTGGCAACAGCCTCCCTGCAGCGTGGGACTAAGGGAGGGAGCAGTGTCCGCCCTGCGGGGTCTGAGCCACTGACTCCGCTGACTGGACACTGAGCTCCAGAGGGGCTGATCAGTCTCTGCCGCAGGGGAACCGCTCACCCCAGCAGCATGCCGCCGACCCCTTACAGAACTGAAGCAGTGGTTAGTCACCGACCCCCCTAGCAAGCGGGGGGCCAGTGTGAAGATGGCAGCAACAGGGGTGGGAGCACGGTATTAACTGCGCTCCTGGATGGTACCAGCGGCACACTGTGCAGCGCTGCGAGGGGCGCCCTGGGCCAGCGCTTACCTCTCACACTTGGTCAGCAAGCCTGTCGGACCCCAGGGATCCCAGCCAGCACAACTCCTCAGACCAAATTTGAACTCAGATGAGCAGGAAGACAGCGCCGGGAAGGCGGCGGAGCTTCTCCTCAGAGTGGACCTGCAGCGTTCCAGCGCCATTTTCCTGCATGCTGGCTACCAGAAGGAAGATCCTGATCCCTCCACAGCAGCTCCAGTTACTGTAACGGTACCAGGGGGTTGTAGAAGGGAGGGGGGGGGGCTAAGTACCTGACTGTGGGGGTCATTCCGAGTTGTTCGCTCATTGCCGATTTTCGCTATATTGCTGCGATTAGTCGCTCACTGCGCATGCGCAAGGTTCGCAGAGCGCATGCGCTTAGTTATTTTACACAAAAGTTAGGTATTTTACTCACTGCATTACGAGGATTTTTCGTAGTTCTGGTGATCGTACTGTGATTGACAGGAAGTGGGTGTTTCTGGGCGGAAACTGGACGTTTTCTGGGAGTGTGCGAAAAAACGCTGGCGTTTCTGGGAAAAACGCGGTAGTGCCTGAAGAAACGGGGGAGTGTCTGGGCGAACACTGGGTGTGTTTGTGACGTCAAACCAGGAACGAAACTAACTGAACTGATCGCAATGTAGGAGTAAGTCTGGAGCTACTCAGAAACTGCTAAGATATTTCAATTCGCAATTCTGCTAATCTTTCGTTTGCAATTCTGCTATGCTAAGATACATTCCCAGAGGGCAGCGGCTTAGCGTGTGCAATGCTGCTAAAAGCAGCTAGCGAGCGAACAACTCGGAATGAGGGCCTGTGTGTCCTATTAAGGTGCAGCGCTGAAAAGGGTTTTTTTTCTCCTTGGTTTGTGCGCTGGTGTGGGTTGGCTCCAATCTCTGTCTCTCTTTTGCCATTCTTGGGGGGGGGGGGGGGACTCTGTCTTACCCCATCCTGTGTGTGTGTGGTGTGTTTGGTGTTCACTAGCAGCAATGTCCAGAGATACAGGGGGGTAATTCCAAGTTGATCGCAGCAGGAAATTTTTTAGCAGTTGGGCAAAACCATGGCCCTCATTCCGAGTTGTTCGCTCGTTATTTTCCTTCGCATCGGTGCGATTTTCCGCTAACTGCGCATGCGCAATGTTCACACTGCGGCTGCGTCAAGTAAATTTGCTAAGAAGTTTGGTATTTTACTCACGGCATTACGAGGTTTTTTCTTCGTTCTGGTGATCGGAGTGTGATTGACAGGTAGTGGGCGTTTCTGGGCGGAAACTGGACATTTTATGGGTGTGTGTGAAAAAACGCTGCCGTTTCTGGGAAAAACGCGGGAGTGGCTGGAGAAACGGGGGAGTGCCTGGGCGAACGCTGGGTGTGTTTGTGACGTCAAACCAGGAACGAAACTGACTGAACTGATCGCAGTGGCAGAGTAGGTCTCGAGCTACTCAGAAACTGCTAAGAAATTTCTATTTGCAATTTTGCAAATCTTTTGTTCGCAATTCTGCTAAGCTAAGATTCACTCCCAGAGGGCGGCGGCTTAGCGTGTGCACTACTGCGAAAAGCGGCTAGCGAGCGAACAACTCGGAATGAGGGCCCATGTGCACTGCAGGGGGGCAGATACAACATTTGCAGAGAGAGTTAGATTTGGGTGGGTTATTTTGTTTCTGTGCAGGGTAAATACTGGCTGCTTTATTTTTTACACTGCAATTTAGATTGCAGATTGAACTCACCACACTCAAATCTATCTCTCTCTGCACATGTTATATCTGCCCCCCCCCCCCCCCCCCCCCCTGCAGTGCACATGGTTTTGCCCAACCGCTAAAAAATTTCCTGCTGCGATCAACTTGGAATTACCCCCACAGCAGGGCCGGTTCTTGCCCTTGTGGCGCCCCGGGCAAAAATAGGGGCGTGGCTTCAAATGGGGGCGTGGTCAGTTACGCCCCCATTTGTGCCCCTGTATACTTACAATCCCCGCTCCTGATTCCAAACCTCCTCCTCCGCCGGCGCCGCTCTTCTCCAGTCCTTGGATCTATGGGAGAGACGTCATTACGTCTCTCCCATAGCACAGCATAGACACTAGAGGTCAATTATGACCCCTAGTGTCTGTGCCACTATGGTGTGCGGTGCGCGATGACGTCATCGCGCACCGCACGGCAAAGGTCCTCTCCATGAAGAGAAACTAGACGCATAGTGTCTAGTTTCCCTTCATGGAGAGGACCTTTGCTGTGCGGTGCACGATGACGTCATCGCGCACCGCACAGCACAGGTCCTCTCCATGAAGGGAAACTAGACGCGTAGCGTCTGGTTCCCTTCAAAGCGGGGGACCAGCGGCGGGCACAGCGGGGGGCACAGTGGCGGATCTTGCCATGGTGCGGCGCCCTCCGGATGGCGCCGGCGCCCTCCGGATGGCGCCGGCGCCCTCCGGAAGGCGGCGCCCCGGGCAAAAGTACTGCTTGCCCGTGGCAAGATCCGCCACTGCTCCACAGTGTCATATGCTGCTGAGGATTTATCCTCACAGGATGATTCCATTCCATGCAATCAGGATGGCACTGGTTTAGCACAGATTCCAGCAAGGGAACCAGAGTGGTTTTCCTCTATCAGGACTTGGATTTCTCAGATTTCTGACAGGGTTACCAGTAATGAGTCGGCAACCCAGGTCTTACAGTCTTCTATGGCTGTGTGGCCCTTGTCAGGTACCTCAGGTCACCCCGCTATATATCCCCACAAACGTGCACTTATGCAGGTAACACAAGATGACACGGATACCGATTCTGACACTACAGATGGTGACGGGGATGTGTTGCGGGGGTCCGCATCTCTTGCAAGGGGGGTACAATTGTAGATAGAGGCTATCAGGGATGTGTTAAATGTAAATGATACCACACCTGAGCAGGTTGAGGAGGCTTTCTTCACTGAAAACAAAAAAGCCTCGCTAACCTTCCCTGCATCAAAAGAGCTGAATGCTATATTTGAAAAGGCCTGGGTGAATCCTGAAAAGAAGTATCAGATCCCTAAAAGGATTCTGGTAGCATTCCTTTCCCTGAGGAGGATAGGAAAAAGTGGGAAAACCCGCCGATTGTTGACGCTTCTGTATCTAGACTCTCAGAAAAGGTGGTTTTGCCGGTACCGGGATCTACCGCCTTAAAGGAGCCGGCGGATAGAAAAATTGATAATACTCTGAAATCAGTGTACACTGCTTCAGGGGCCATTTTACGTCCCATTATTGCTAGTGTTTGTATTGCTAAGGCAATAGTGAAATGGTCGGCTGCCTTGATGAAGGATTTGGATACGATGGATAGGGATGACATTGCATTGCATTTACATAACATTCTTGATTCTGCAGGTTTCATGGTAGAATCTATGAAGGACCTGGGTTCCATGGCTGCGGGAATTTCTTCCATGTCTGTTTCAGCTCGTCGGGGACTGCGGCTCCGTCAGTGGTCGGATAACGCGTAATCTACAAAGAGTGTGGAGTCGCTGTCCTATACAGGTCAAGCTCTCTTTGGGGAAGCCCTAGATGCATGGATATCTACCGCTACAGCGGGTAAGTCTCCATATCTTCCCTATGCAGCTCCTGCTTCGAAGAGGTCCTTCTCCTCAGCTTCGCAGCAGTCCTTTCGGCCCAACAAGACCAGAAAGGCGAAATCTTCCGGTTCCTTCTTCAGGGGAGGTAAGGTTAAGTCCAAGAAGCCTGCCGCTGCAGGTTCCGAAGACCAAAAGCCTGCTTCGGGTACCCCTAAGTCCACAGCATGACGGTGGATGGGATGGCCCGTAGGTGGGGCCCGTGGGGGCGAGACTCAGACAGTTCAGTCATGTCTGGGTCTCCTCCGGCCTGGATCCCTGGGTGGTGGATATTGTCTCTCAGGGATACAGGCTGGAATTTCAAAGTCTCCCTCCTCATCGGTTTTTCAAGTCGGGCTTGCCAACTTTTGTTGGAGGACAGCACAGTGCTACAGGAGGCTGTTCAAAAGCTGGTAGAGGCACAAGTCATTGTGCACAAGTCATTGTGCCTCTACCAGCTGGCGAAAGGTTACTATTCGAACCTTTTCGTGGTACCGAAACCGGATGGTTCGGTCAGGCCCATCCTGAACCTAAAATCATTGAACCCCTTTCTAAGGAAGTTCAAGATGGAGTCTCTCAAGGCGATGATATCTGGTCTGGAAGAGGGGGAATTCCTGGTATCCCTGGATATCAAGGATGCGTACCTTCACATTCTGATCTAGCTACCGCATCAGGCTTATCTCCGATTCGCGTTGCTGGACTGTCATTTTCAGTTCCAGGCTCTGACGTTCGGCCTCTCCACAGCATTGAGGGTGTTTACCAAGGTGATGGCAGAGATGATGATGCTACTCTGAAAACAGGGCGTGAACATCATTCCTTATCTGGACGATCTCCTGATAAAGGCATCGTCCAGGGAAAGGTTGCTGCAGTCCATTGTTCTCACAACACGGCTGCTTCAGAGTCACGGGTGTATTCTGAATCTTCCAAAGTCACATTTGGAACCGACCCAGAGATTGTTGTTTCTGGGAATGTTCCTGAATACGGAAGTACAGCGGGTGTTCCTTCCGCAGGACAAGGCGTTGGTGATTTAATCCATGGTCCGGGGTGTCTTGAAGCCAACCCGGGTGTCGGTTCATCAATGCATTTCGCCTATTGGGAAAGATGGTGGCCTCCTACGAGGCTCTCCAGTACGGGAGGTTTCATGCTCGGACCTTCCAACTGCACCTCCTGGACAAATGGTTGGGTTCTCACCTCCACATGCATCAGAGAATTCATCTGTCGCCAAGGGCAGGGATCTCACTCCTCTGGTGGCTCCAATTGCCTCACCTCCTGGAAGGCCGCAGTTTCGGAATTCAGGACTTGGTCCTGATAACGATGGATGCGAGCCTCCGAGGCTGGGGAGCAGTCACTCTAGGGGTGACCTTCCAAGAAAGATGGTCGAGCCTGGAAGCCGGCCTGCCCATCAACATTCTGGAACTAAATGCCGTCTACAAAGGTCTTCTTCAGGTGACCCCTCTTCTAAGAAACTGGGACATTCAAGTACAGTCGGACAACGTAACTACAGTGGCTTACATAAACCGACAGGGCAAAATGAAGAGCAGAGCGGTGATGTCAGAGGTCACCAGAATACTCCTCTGGACAGAAAAGCACGCATTGGCGCTGTCAGCCATCTTCATTCTGGGAGTAGAAAACTGGAAAGCAGACTTCCTTAGCAGACACGATCTCCATCCGGGAGAGTAGGGCCTTCATCCGGAGGTGTTTAAGGAGGTAACAGATCTTTGGGGTCTACCCCAAATAGACATGATGGCCTCTCATCTCAACAAGAAGCTTCAGCGTTATTGTTCCAGGATGAGGGACCCTTAGGCAGTGATGGTGGACACCCTGGTGTCTCTGTGGGTGTTCCAGTCAGTGCACGTGTTTCCACCACTCCCACTCATCCCAAGAATCCTAAAGCTCATAAGGAGAACAAGGGTTCAAGCGATCCTCATTGCCCCAGACTGGCCAAGACGGGCTTGGTACGCGGACCTTCTGGATCTACTGCAAGAAGAGCCGAGGCCTCTTCCTCTTCGAGAGGACCTGCTGCAGCCGGGTCCGTTCACCTATCAAGACTTACCGCAGTTACATTTGACGGCATGGAATTTGAGCGTCTGATTCTTGCTCGGAAGGGTATTCCGAAAGAAGTGATTTCTACCCTCATACAGGCTAGGAAAGGGGTAACGTCTACAAATTACCATTGTATTTGGAAGAAATATGTCTCTTGGTGTGAGTCCAAGAAGTTTCCTGTGGTGGAGTTTCAACTGGGACGTTTCCTCCTCTTTCTGCAGGCAGTTGTGGATATGGGACTGAGATTGGGATCTGTGAAGGTCCAGATTTCAGCCCTGTCTATTTTCTTTCAGAAACAATTGGCTGCCCTCCCTGAGGTTCAGACCTTTTTGAAGGGAGTTCTGCATATCCAACCTTCCTTTGTACCATCTACGGCACCTTGGGACTGGTTTCTCCAGTCAAATTGGTTTGAGCCTCTACAGGAGGTGGAGCTCAAATTTCTTACATGGAAGACGGTCACTTTGTTGGCCTTAGCTTCTGCTAGGCGTGTCTCTGAGTTGGGGGCTTTGTCATGCAAAAGCACTTACTTGATCTTCCATGAGGCTAGGGCTGAGCTCCGAACTCGTCAGCAGATCCTTCCAAAGGTTGTGTCGGCATTTCATATCAACCAACCTATTGTGGTGCCAGTGGCTACTGACTCCTCGATTACTTCAAAGTCCTTGGATGTCATGAGGGCTCTGAAAATTTATGTGAAGAGAACTTCTCGTCACAGGAAGTTGGACTCTTTGTTTGCCCTATACGATCCCAAGAAAATTGGGCGTCCTGCTTCTAAGCAGTCTATTTCTAGCTGGATTAGGCTCACTATCCAGCATGCCTATTCTACGGCAGGTCTTCCGTGTCCAAGACCTGTTAAGGCCCACTCTACTCGTAAGGTGGGGTCTTCCTGGGTGGCTGCCCGGGGTGTCTTGGTAACGCAGCTTTGCCGAGCGGCAACTTGGTCTGGGTCAAACATGTTTGCAAGGTTCTACAAGTTTGATACTTTGGCCTCTGATGATCTGAAATTTGGTCAATCAGTTCTGCAGGAGCCTCTGCGCTCTCCCTTCCATTCTGGGAGCTTTGGTACATCCCCATGGTACTAATGTGGACCCCAGCATTCTCTAGGACGTTAGAGAAAATAGAATTTTGGTACCTACCGGTAAATCCTTTTCTCGTAGTCCGTAGAAGATGCAGGGCGCCCGCCCAGCGCTTCGTTTTCCTCGGGCACAGTTTCTAGACTGAGTCTGGTAGGAGGGGCATAGAGGGAGGAGCCAGCCCACACTCTTAAACTCTTAAAGTGCCAATGGCTCCTGGTGGACCTGTCTATACCCCATGGTACTAATGTGGACCCCAGCATCCTCTACGGACTATGAGGAAAGGATTTACCGGCAGGTACCAAAATCCTATTATATGCTACCAGTCAGCACACACAAGACAGCACAAGAATGAAGCATGAACTCATAAAAGATTGACTTGTGAGAGACAAAAAACCATCACCAACCAATGACCCCAAACAATACAGCCCATAATGATGGAATTGTACTTTCCACCCACCCTAATGTTGTATATTAAAAAGGACATGCACAGTTTTACAAACATAGCACTTCAGTGACAGGGTCTACCACTTTTGTGGCGTAAGTCACAAACCAAGCTACCAACTTGTTTAAGGCAGGCAACAGTGTTGTTATTCATTGTCACATTTGGAAAATGTCAGACTTGTCATAATCCAAATCATCATCCTCCTCACCAGTTCTGTAACTAGACATTTTTGTGCCCTGTGCCAGAAAGAGGATTGGTGACCACTCCCCCAACTGTATTTTTTAAATACAGTTGTGACATGATAAAAGTGAAAGACATTGAATAAAAGAGACATGGACAGGGCCAGGACAGAGGTGAAATAAACCGAATAAGGACAAATGTGACAGGGACAGGACCAGGACGGAGGGGTGAGATTAGAGGTGACAAACTCGGGAGGGCCAGGACAGGGGTAACAGGGCCAGGACAGAGGTGACAGGGACAAAATATGGACACATGTGACAGGACCAGGACAGAGGGACTAGATTAGAGGTGACAGAAACAGGAGGGACAAGGCCAGGATAGCGGTGACAAGTACAGTACAATGAGACCAAGACAGAAGTGACAGGACTAAAGACAGAAGGGACAGTAAAAGGAAAGTGGTGACAGGGCCAGGACAGAACAGAGGGGACAGGAGAGAGGTTACAAGATCAGTACAGAGATGACATGGACAGCACAGAAGGGAAGAACAGAAATGACAGGGCTAGGCCAGTGTGGATGGAGAGGACCCTGATGATGCTGCTAGCTGGACTGTCCGACATGCCTGGCTGCACCTGTCCTGGGCTGGATTTCTCTGTCTGCCTTGCTTGCGTCCTGCTCTGTGCCCCCCGCCAGTGGTGTAAGTTCATACCAAGGGCCTAATTCAGACCTGATCGCTATTGTGCGAAATCGCACAGCGGACGATTATCAAATTACTGCGCATGTGTATGCACCGCGATGCGTACGTGCAAGCCCACACAGAGACAGAATGGTGCAAAAAATTTTGATTGCTAGGTGTATGCAAGGTGATTGACAGGAAGCAGACGTTTGGGGGTGGAAACTAGTCGTTTTCTAGGAGTGTCAGGAAAAACTTGGAGAGAAAAGAAGTCACCGCACAGGTTCAGATCAGCCAAAGATATTGCCACAATAATATATCCCAATAAAAAGGGTGTGCTACCAACTACTCGATGTTTCAATACAGAACACAGAAAAAAGTACTAGTTATATGGTGCACAATCTGCGAACAGACCATAAAATATAGGCCCTCATTCCGAGTCGTTCGCTCTGTATTTTTCATTGCATCGCAGTGAAATTCCGCTTAGTGCGCATGCGCAATATTCGCACTGCGACTGCGCCAAGTATCTTTGCTATGAAGATAGTATTTTTACTCACGGCTTTTTCATCGCTCCGGCGATCGTAATGTGATTGACAGGAAATGGGTGTTACTGGGCGGAAACAGGCCGTTTTATGGGCGTGTGGCTGAAAACGCTACCGTTTCCGGAAAAAACGCAGGAGTGGCCGGAGAAACGGGGGAGTGGTTGGGCGAACGCTGGGTGTGTTTGTGACGTCAAACCAGGAACGACAAGCACTGAACTGATCGCACAGGCAGAGTAAGTCTGGAGCTACTCTAAAACTGCTAAGTAGTTTGTGATCGCAATATTGCGAATACATCGGTCGCAATTTTAAGATGCTAAGATACACTCCCAGTAGGCGGCGGCTTAGCGTGTGTAACTCTGCTAAATTCGCCTTGCGACCGATCAACTCGGAATGAGGGCCATAACTTTTATTGAGAATGATTAAAATCACATTATTCCCCACAATAAGTATTAAAAAGTGAAATATTAAAAAGGATAGAAGGAAAGTAGAGATATTAAAATGTTGTGCCGGGGCCCTATTCATATGCTAGTCAGATTTTGCAAAGCATTCACAACGGCGGAGGGCAGCCTATGGTGAAGGAGAGTGCCAGCAGCAGCAGCGCCTCCACCAATTACGCAGCGCTGCTGCGGCTCCCTCCTCCACCTCCCTCCTCCTCCTCCTTCTCCCTGGCTGCCCGGGATCTGCCAGAAGCTGTACGAGGAAGCCTGAGCCAGCGGAAATAGTAAGTATATCTATATCTACCTATCTATCTATCTATCTATCTATCTATCTATCTATCTATCTATCTATCTATCCTGTCTGCCTTAATGTGTAAAAAGGGGGACTGTCTGCCGTAATGTGTAAATAAGGGGGACGCTGTCTGCCGTAATGTGTAAATAAGGGGGACGCTGTCTGCCGTAATGTGTAATAAGGGGGACACTGTCTGCTGTAATGTATAAAAAAGGGGATGCTGTCTGCCGTAATGTGTAAAAAGGGGGACGCTGTCTGCCGTAATGTGTAAAAAGGGGGACACTGTCTGCTGTAATGTATAAAAAAGGGCACGCTGTCTGCCGTAATGTGTAAAAATGGGACGCTGTCTGCTGTAATGTGTAAATAAGGGGGACGCTCTCTGCCGTAATGTGTAAAAAGGGGGACGCTGTCTTCCGTAATGTGTAAAAAGGGGGACACTGTCTGCCATAATGTATAAAAAAGGGGACGCTGTCTGCCGTAATGTGTAAAAAGGGGACGCTGTCTGCCATAATGTGAAAAAAAGGGGACTGTGTTTGCCGTAGTGTGTAAAAAAGGGGACGCTGTCTGCCGTAATGTGTAAAAAGGGGGACACTGTCTGCTGTAATGTATAAAAAAGGGCACGCTGTCTGCCGTAATGTGTAAAAATGGGACGCTGTCTGCTGTAATGTGTAAATAAGGGGGACACTCTCTGCCGTAATGTGTAAAAACGGGGACGCTGTCTTCCGTAATGTGTAAAAAGGGGGACACTGTCTGCCATAATGTCTAAAAAGGGGACGCTGTCTGCCGTAATGTGAAAAAAAGGGGATGCTGTTTGCCGTAGTATGTAAAAAAGGGGACGCTGTCTGCCGTAATGTGTGAAAAGGGGGACGCTGTCTGCTGTAATGTATAAAAAAGGGACGCTGTCTGCCATAATGTGTAAGAAGTGGTATGCTGTCTGCCATAATGTGTTAAATTGGGGACACTGTCTGCTGTAATGTATAAAAAAGGGAATGCTGTCTGCTGTAAAGTGTAAAAAGGGGGACGCTGCCTGCCGTAATGTATAAAAAAGGGCACGCTGTCTGCCGTAATGCGTAAAAATTGGACGCTGTCTGCCGTAATGTGTAAAAAAAAAAGGGGACGCTGTCTGACGTAATGTGTAAAAATGGGACGCTGTCTGCTGTAATGTATAAAAAGGGGAATCTGTCCGCCGTAAGGTATAAGAGGGGCTCTACCTGGTGTAGTGGTGCTACCGTGCGGCATAATTTGAATAATGGAGACTACTGTGCACCGTTATATGAATTGTATTATTTTGTGGCCACACCCCTTCTCCACGAAGCCACACCCCTTTTTTGTGCGCTCCTACGCCGCGCATCGCCCCTGCTTTACATGGAGTGGGGGGGTCTGATGCCATTTCTTGCACACAGCGCTAAAATGTCTAATTACGGCACTGTTGCTAGGTATCCATTTTCCTGGCCCTGAGCAGATCCTCTTCAGGGGTGAGGGGGTGGACTTGGATGGGATGAGGGGGGGGCCCAAAGCATTTAGTCGCACATGGGCCCACCGCTCGCTAGTTCCGCCACTGGGCACAACTACATGGGCATTGTATAAGGGGCACTACCTCTGTGGGAATTATGTGTATTAGGGGTGCTACTACTGTGGGCTTTGTGTATAAGGGCTACTAATGTTTGTCATAACATGAATAAGGGACACTACTATGTGGTGTAATGTGAATAACATTGTGCTACTGTGCGGCATAATTTTAATTGGGGATACTATTGCGTGACCACACCGCGCACAATCCCTTTATAACTAAAGGGGGTAAACGTGGGGAGATCCGTGCTTAAAAGCTAAGCATTCTGATTCGATTGCTTAGTTTTTAAGCATGGATCTCTTATGTGTATGCCCTCCAGCAATAGCGATGTACGGCCCCGCACGTCGCTATCGCTGGTGCTAGATTGGGTACAATCCAGAACATCGCTCACTTCATCCGCTGGTTGAAATGAGCGCCCCCCTCGCTCAGTACACATCGCGCTGTGTTGAGCAGGGGGAGAGATGTGTGCTGAGCGGTCTGTGACATATTGCTCAGCACACATCTTTCCTAGTGTGTACTGGCCATAAGGGGGTGGGGGTGAATTCCACCACCTCCCTAGTGCCACTTTAAGCACTGGTGGTAACTGACCATTTATTGAGAATGTCCAGAACCCCAATAAGCCTGTTCTCATCGCACTGTAGGAGTAAAACCTGGGCTGCGCACCCTGGATTTTTGCAGCTCGGTGTACACATGGGATCAAACACTTGTACGTCAAATTTACACTCCCCTGGAGGCCAGGGGCGGATCCAGAAGAAAATGATAGGGGGGGGCACCATGGAAGGGGCAAGTACATTTGCGTGCGGCTTCGGTGCATGTGAGGTGGCGCTTCTTATACAATGCCCACAGTTGTAGCGCTCATTATGCAATGTCCACTGTACTGGTAGTGCCCCTTATATAGACTCCATAGTAGTGGTGCCCCTTATGCAATGCCCGTATTGCCCCCAGTAGTAATGTTGCCTGTAGTAATGCCCCCAGTCATTATGCCCCCAGTGGTAATTCCCCTGCAGTCATGACCCCGGTAGTTTACCCCCCCCTTTAGTTTAGCCCCCAAGTAGTTAAGCCGACAGTAGTAATGCCCCTGTAGTTACACCGCCAGTAGTTAGCACCTTTGTAGTTGGCCCCCAGTAATAGTCCCCCAGTAGATGCCCCCCCAGTAATAATGTCCCCCAGCAGTTTGCCCCCAGTAGATGCCCCCTAGTAATAATGTCCTCCAGTAGTTTGCCTCCAGTAGTAATGCCCCTTAGGAGTTTGCCCCCAATAGACGACCCGCCAGTAGTAATGCCCCCAGTAGATGCCCCCCAGTAATAATGCCCCCAGTAGATGCCCACCAGGAAAAATGTCCCCCAGTAGCTGCCCCCAATAGATGACCCCCCCAGTAGTAATGCCCCCAGTAGATGCCCCCCAGTAATAATGCCCCAGTAGCTGCCCCCAATAGATGACCCCCCAGTAGTAATGCCCCCAGTAGATGCCCCCCAGTAATAATGCCCCAGTAGCTACCCCCAATAGATGACCCCCCAGTAATAATGCCCCCCTACGAGTTTGCCCCAATAGATGACCCCCCTGTAGTAATGCCCCCAGTAGATGGCCCCCAGTAAATATGGCCCCCAATAGATGACCCCTCAGTAGTGATGCCCCCAGTAGTTTGACCCCCCAGCAGTAATGCCCCTTGTTGATGCCCCCCAGTAGTAATGTCCCCCATAGTTAGCCCCCAGTAGATGCATTAAGGAAGAAAAATTACATACTTACCGAGCCCCGTTCCCGCGCCGCTGCAGTCCTCCTCCTCCTGGCGTCCGCTCCTCAGTCACTCAGCACTATGAGAGAGACGTCATGACTGACGTCTCTCCCATAGCGCACGGCGCAGTGACAGCGCCGGAAGCCGGAGCTCAGTACTGAGCTCCTGCCTCCGGCTGCCGCTGTGCAGGGAGACGGGCGCCCGCTGGTAACACAATCTCAGTGGGCGCCCGTCATCTCCCTATGCGGCGGCGGCACCGGGGGGGGTCACAAATGACAGGGGGGCACGGGCCCGAGTGCCCCCCCCCCTAAATCCGCCACTGCCCATAGTAGTGGTGCCCCTTATGCAATGCCCGTATTGCCCCCAGTAGTAATGTTGCCCGTAGTAATGCCCCGTCATTATGCCCCCAGTGGTAATTCCCCTGCAGTCATGACCCCGGTAGTTTACCCCCCCCTTTAGTTTAGCCCCCAAGTAGTAATGCCCCTGTAGTTAAGCCGACAGTAGTAATGCCCCTGTAGTTACACCGCCAGTAGTTAGCACCTTTGTAGTTGGCCCCCAGTAATAGTCCCCCAGTAGATGCCCCCCCAGTAATAATGTCCCCCAGCAGTTTGCCCCCAGTAGATGCCCCCTAGTAATAATGTCCTCCAGTAGTTTGCCCCCAGTAGTAATGCCCCTTAGGAGTTTGCCCCCAATAGACGACCCGCCAGTAGTAATGCCCCCAGTAGATGCCCCCAGTAGATGCCCCCCAGGAAAAATGTCCCCTAGTAGCTGCCCCCAATAGATGACCCCCCCAGTAGTAATGCCCCCAGTAGATGCCCCCCAGTAATAATGCCCCAGTAGCTGCCCCCAATAGATGACCCCCCCAGTAGTAATGCCCCCAGTAGATGCCCCCCAGTAATAATGCCCCAGTAGCTACCCCCAATAGATGACCCCCCAGTAATAATGCCCCCCTACGAGTTTGCCCCAATAGATGACTCCCCTGTAGTAATGCCCCCAGTAGATGGCCCCCAGTAAATATGGCCCCCAGTAGCTGCCCCCAATAGATGACCCCTCAGTAGTGATGCCCCCAGTAGATGCCCCAGTTATAATGCCCCCAGTAGTTTGACCCCCCAGTAGTAATGCCCCTTGTTGATGCCCCCCAGTAGTAATGTCCCCCATAGTTAGCCCCCAGTAGATGCATTAAGGAAGAAAAATACATACTTACCGAGCCCCGTTCCCGCGCCGCTGCAGTCCTCCTCCTCCTGGCGTCCGCTCCTCAGTCACTCAGCACTATGAGAGAGACGTCATGACTGACGTCTCTCCCATAGCGCACGGCGCAGTGACAGCGCCGGAAGCCGGAGCTCAGTACTGAGCTCCTGCCTCCGGCTGCCGCTGTGCAGGGAGACGGGCGCCCGCTGGTAACACAATCTCAGCGGGCGCCCGTCATCTCCCTATGCGGCGGCAGCACCGGGGGGGTCACAAATGACAGGGGGGGCACGGGTCCGAGTGCCCCCCCCCCCCCCTAAATCCGCCACTGCTGGAGGCGGTGACTATCTGAACGCAGGACAGCAAAGTTAACAGCCCAGCGATCAGGACTGAATCACCCCCTCAGTCTGGCAGTGTGCTCTTCACATATCACATTAAGATATTATTATTAAACATTAGGCAGATATTCTCCCATTTAATTCTATATGATTATTGACTGCATGGCACTTAAATACAAGTTGCAATCAGAGACTGTGATATCTTGATTAACACTCATAGGGGGTAAGCCAGACTGGATCGCTGCAGCAGCAGCAATCGCAGTCTGAATTCCTTTGTGGAGTGCGCTCATGCATCCCGGGAGCCCAGCGGGATGCTAACAACTTATTGACAGGCACAGGCGGTCGCTGGGCTGGAGGGGCTGTGCCAACGGCATTAGGACGCCGTTGGCTGGGCGCGGTCCGGACAATGCAGGCGTGTCCGGACCATTGGGGGCAGGCCGTGGCGGCTGCGTGATGTCACACGCAGCTGCTGCGACCCAGGGCACGGCAGGTAGCCCCCTACCAGCACGCAGGAGCTGGGCAAGCAGGGAGCTACTCGCCAGGTGCAAAAGTATCTCTGCCCTGCGATGCTTTTGCACCTTTGCGGGGGTGGGGGCAGAGCCTGGGCATTCCCCTGCATGTCTGAGTTAATGATCATAGATGTGCTAAATTTAGCACATCTATGGTCAGATCTGAATTACCCCATAGATCACTGCACATTAACTGAGATTTTTTCCGAGAATGTCTTCAGTTCAATAATATTAGAGTCTAGCGGCATTTGCTACCGTCTCCTACACTAGTAACGTGATTCCAAATGCTATTCGTATTTTACTGCAGTGACTGTATTTAATAACTTTATAATCGCATTCACAAAAATCCTGTAGCTGGGCATAAATAACAATCGTGTAGTGATTCAGAGTACTAAACACGGGTCCCTGGCACATTACTCTGATGTACATTTCACCCATACTGTAGCTTAGGCATGGAGCCGAACTCAGGCATTCCCCAGTGGTTTCTGGGCGGGTGTGTGACGTTAACTCAGGGCCCCATTCAGCCTGTTTCTTTTGCACTATAGGATTAAGACCTGGGCTATGCACAGACTGCACAGAATGAAAAAAATCATTATATGGTGAGTTGCGAACGGATTTGCAGATGTCCGCTGTCTGGTTAAGTTTTCGCATGGCATATGCAGAGCCGGATTAAGGGGGCGGGGGGGTCCTGGGGATACGTACCCCGGGCCCCCTTTCCAAAAGGGCCCCCTGCCACACCACAGATCGGATCTCTCTTCAATCCGATCTGCGGTGTTGCGCTCACGAGCCCCGGCTCCCCGCTGCCCTGTCCCTCCTTCAGTTCAGCGTGCGGCACGCCAATGACTGAGCCGCAGGCTTGCTGAGCCGGACAGCAATTGGACAGCTGAGCCGTCGCTCAGCTGCGCTGACTACAGCTCCAAGAAGAGTGCTCTAACAGCTGTAGTCAGGGCAGCTGAGCGACGGCTCAGCTGTCCAATTGCTGTCCGGCTCAGCAAGCCTGCGGCTCAGTAATTGGCGTGCCGCACGCTGAACTGAAGGAGGAGGGATTCTTAGCGATGTGGATATATATATATATATATATATATATATATATATATATAGCTGCTGCGGTCCGGCACTCCGTGTAAGCCTTGGAAAATATCTGTCGCTGGTGCCCTCACAACGATTAATCAAATAGCCATTCCATGGTGCGGCACTCGTGCTGATCTCAGAAATAAATGGACCTTAGTCCTTCTTGCTTCAACGTTTCAATTTATTTAAATTGTCATCAGGAAGTGATACAACAATACATACAATACATTTATATAGACATACCACTTAAGAAGAAGGAGTTCCTCACCTGGGAAGAATCATCCCAAAAACCAGGTGTGTGAATAATTCTGACATCATCAACCTCAGACAGAAGTCGATCACTATGACCTCAGTATAGATGGTTGTCATAGTGACAATCCAAGTGAATAAATCAACCAACATATATAAATAAATAAAATTATAAAGATGTTTTTGCACACAAACCTACTCACAACACCTTTTGTGCAGAATATGTTTTTATAAAAAAAACGGAAAACTGTTAAACGGACTTTAGCGGCAACACTACCACACTACACGGACTCCATGGAGAATGATTAATACATCTGTGTCTGAATTCCAAGACCCATTACCAAATTGAGTCTTGGGAATCTTTGTGTTAATTCTATTGTTACTCAATTAGGGCTATTACATCACTGTTTAATGTTGTTTATCTATAAAACGCATCCAATTGCCTCAGATTAACCCTTTTATAGACATTTTACCCACACTTTTCAAAGGGATATTTTATCAAAAAATAAAAAGAACAAACAATAATAAAATCTTCTAAGTGGGAGTGTGAAATGATATTATTAAACAAAATAGCCACCATACTGATATGAAATGTCATATTTTCCTACCGCAAACTAGAATAAGTAATACATTCATTTAACCCCCTTGGGGATAATACATTTAGACGGTGTATCCATCTAGCCTCCAGACGTAATAGTTTTAAAGATCTATTACCACCACGTACATTGGGTAGAACAGTGTCTATCATGCGGTATCTCAGGCTCGATAGCGTATGTTTCTTTTCCGCAAAATGGCGAGCTACTGGTTGCTCACTAGTGCCTGTTGTAATTGCTGCCCGAATAGCTGCCCTGTGATTACCCATGCTTTTTTTGAACTTCGACTCTGTCTTACCAATATATCTGAGCCCGCATGGGCAAACAATCTGGTAAATCACGAAACTGGAATTGCAGGTGAAATGGTGTCTGACCTTAAAAGGTGCACCCGTGTGAGGATGGTAAAACACGTCACCTGTCAGTAAAAATTGACAAGTCACGCATGTGCATTTAAAGCAACCAGTTTTGTTATGGCCAAAAATCCCTGCCCGACCCGTTGTGTCAGTCATATCTGTCTTAAACAGTATATCCTTTAAGCTTCTGCCTCGTTTATAGCAAGGCATTAACTTGTGTTCATGTAGACCCAGATTTAAAATAAGAATTTACTTACCGATAATTCTATTTCTCGGAGTCCGTAGTGGATGCTGGGGTTCCTGAAAGGACCATGGGGAATAGCGGCTCCGCAGGAGACAGGGCACAAAAAAGTAAAGCTTTTACCAGATCAGGTGGTGTGCACTGGCTCCTCCCCCTATGACCCTCCTCCAGACTCCAGTTAGGTACTGTGCCCGGACGAGCGTACACAATAAGGGAGGCAATTTGAATCCCGGGTAAGACTCATACCAGCCACACCAATCACACCGTACAACTTGTGATCTAAACCCAGTTAACAGTATGATAACAGAAAGAGCCTCTTAAAGATGGCTCCTTAACAATATAACCCGAATTTGTTAACAATAACTATGTACAGTATTGCAGATAATCCGCACTTGGGATGGGCGCCCAGCATCCACTACGGACTCCGAGAAATAGAATTATCGGTAAGTAAATTCTTATTTTCTCTATCGTCCTAAGTGGATGCTGGGGTTCCTGAAAGGACCATGGGGATTATACCAAAGCTCCCAAACGGGCGGGAGAGTGCGGATGACTCTGCAGCACCGAATGAGAGAATTCCAAGTCCTCTTTTGCCAGGGTATCAAATTTGTAGAATTTTACAAACGTGTTTTCCCCCGACCACGTAGCTGCTCGGCAGAATTGTAATGCCGAGACCCCTCGGGCAGCCGCCCAAGATGAGCCCACCTTCCTTGTGGAATGGGCCTTAACAGATTTAGGCTGTGGCAGGCCTGCCACAGAATGAGCAAGTTGAATTGTGTTACAAATCCAACGAGCAATCGTCTGCTTAGAAGCAGGGGCACCCAACTTGTTGGGTGCATATAGTATCAACAGCGAGTCAGATTTTCTGACTTCAGCCGTCCTTGAAATGTATATTTTTAAGGCTCTGACAACGTCCAACAACTTGGAGTCCTCCAAGTCGCCAGTGGCCGCAGGCACCACAATAGGTTGGTTCAGGTGAAACGCTGATACCACCTTAGGGAGAAAATGCGGACGAGTCCTCAGTTCTGCCCTATCCGAATGGAAGATTAGATAAGGGCTTTTATAAGATAAAGCCGCCAATTCAGATACTCTCCTGGCGGAAGCCAGGGCCAGTAACATAGTCACTTTCCATGTGAGATATTTAAAATCCACCTTTTTCAATGGTTCAAACCAATGGGATTTGAGGAAATCTAAAACTACATTTAGATCCCACGGTGCCACCGGAGGCACCACAGGAGGCTGTATATGCAGTACTCCTTTAACAAAAGTCTGTACCTCAGGAACTGAGGCCAATTCTTTTTGGAAGAATATTGACAGGGCCGAAATTTGAACCTTAATAGATCTCAATTTGAGACCCCTAGACAATCCTGATTGTAGGAAATGTAGGAAACGACCCAGTTGAAATTCCTCCGTCGGAACACTCCGATCCTCGCACCACGCGACATATTTTCGCCAAATGCGGTGATAATGTTTCGCGGTGACTTCCTTCCTTGCCTTAATCAAGGTAGGAATGACTTCTTCTGGAATGCCTTTCCCTTTTAGGATCTGGCGTTCAACCGCCATGCCGTCAAACGCAGCCGCGGTAAGTCTTGAAAGAGACAGGGACCCTGTTGTAGCAGGTCCCTTCTCAGAAGTAGAGGGCACGGGTCGTCCGTGACCAACTCTTGAAGTTCCGGGTACCAAGTCCTTCTTGGCCAATCCGGAGCCACTAGTATTTCTTACTCCTCCTCACCGTATAATCTTCAATACCTTTGGTATGAGAGGCAGAGGAGGAAACACATATACTGATTTGTACACCCAAGGTGTTACCAGTGCGTCCACAGCTATTGCCTGTGGATCTCTTGACCTGGCGCAATACTTGTCCAGTTTCTTGTTGAGGCGAGACGCCATCATGTCTACCATTGGTCTTTCCCAACAGTTTATTAGCATGTGGAAGACTTCTGGATGAAGACCCCCCTCTCCCGGGTGTATATCGTGTCTGCTGAGGAAGTCTGCTTCCCAGTTGTCCACGCCCGGGAAGAACACTGCTGACAGTGCTATTACGTGATTCTCCGCCCAGCGAAGAATCTTGGCAGCTTCTGCCATTGCACTCCTGCTTCTTGTGCCGCCCTGTCTGTTTACATGGGCGACCGCCGTGATGTTGTCCGACTGAATCAACACCGGTTTTCCTTGCAGGAGTGGTTCTGTGAATAGACTTTTCCAGGTTCGTCCATACCCCCTGGAAGTTTCTTCCTTGTGTGACTGCTCCCCAACCTCTCAGGCTGGCGTCCGTGGTCACCAGGATCAAATCCTGTATGCCGAATCTGCGGCCCTCCAATAGATGAGCCTTTTGCAACCACCACAGAAGATATACCCTTGTCCTTGGCGACAGGGTTATTCGCAGGTGCATCTGAGGATGCGACCCTGACCATTTGTCCAACAGATCCCTTTGGAAAATTCTTGCATGGAATCTGCCGAATGGAATTGCTTCGTAAAAAGCCACCATTTTTCCCAGGACTCTTGTGCATTGATGTACAGACACCTTTCCTGGTTTTAGGAGGTTCCTGACAGGTCGGATAACTCCTTGGCTTTTTCCTCGGGAAGAAAAACCTTTTTCTGAACCGTGTCCAGAATCATCCCTAGGAACAGCAGACGTATCGTCGGAAAACAGCTGCGATTCTTGGAATATTTAGAATCCAGTCGTGCCGTCGAAGAACTACTTTAGATAGTGCTCTTCCGACCTCCAACTGTTCTCTGGAACTTGCCCTTTTTAGGTCGTGCAAGTAAGGGATAATTTAGATGCCTTTTTTCTTTGAAGAAACATCTTTTCGGCCATTACCTTGGTAAAAAGGCCCGGGGTGCCGTGGATAATTCAAACGGCATCGTCTGAAACTGATATTGACAGTTCTGTACCACGAACCAGAGGTACCCTTGATGAGAAGGACAAATTTTGGACATGGAGGTAATCCTTGATGTCCAGGGACACCATATAGTCCCCTTTTTTCCGGTTCGCTATCACTGCTCTGAGTGACTTTATCTCGATTTGAACCTTTTATGTAAGTGTTCAAAACATTTTAGATTTAGACTATGTGTCACCAAGCCGTCTGGCTTCAGTACCACAATATAGTGTGGAAAAATAATACCCTTTTCCTTGTCGTAGGAGGGGTACTTTGATTATCACCTGCTGGATATACAGCTTGTGAATTGTTTCCAATGCTGCCTCCCTGTCGGAGGGAGCCGTTGGTAAAGCAGACTTCAGGAAGCTGCGAGGAGAAGATGTCTCGACTCTCCAATCTTTACCCCTGGGATAATACTCGTACGATCTAGGGGTCAACTTGCGAGTGATCCCACTGCGCCCTGAGACTCTTGAGACTACCCCCCCACCTTGAGTCCGCTTGCACGGCCCCAGCGTCATGCTGAGGACTTGGCAGACGCGGTGGAGGGCTTCTTTTCCTGGGAAAGGGCTGCCTGCTGCAGTCTACTTCCCTTACCTCTATGTCTGGGCAGATATGACTGGCCTTTTGCCTGCATGCCCTCATGGGAAAGGAAAGATTGAGGCTGAAAAGACGGTGTCTTTTTTAGCTGAGATGTAACTTGGGGTAAAAAAGGTTGGATTTCCCAGCTGTTGCTGTGGTCCCCAGGTCCGATGGACCGACCCCCAAATAACTCCTTCCCTTTATACAGCAATACTTCCATCTGCCGTATGGGATCTGTATCACCTGACCACTGTCGTGTCCCTGACATCTTCTGGGAGATATGGACAACGCACTTATCTTGATGCCAGAGAGCAAATATCCCTCTGTGCATCTCACATACATATATATAGAATGCATCCTATTAAATGCTCTACATGAATAAAATATTTTCAGTCAGGGAATCCGACCAAGCCAACCCAGCACTGCATCTCCAGGCTGATGGCGATCGCTGGTCGCAGTATAACCACCGTATGTGTGTATATACTTTTTAGGATATTTTTCCAGCTTCCTATCAGCTGGCTCCTTGAGGGCGGCCGTATCTGGAGACGGTAACGCCACTTGATAAGCGTGTGAGCGCCTTATCACCCTAAGGGGTGTTTCCCAACGTACCCTAATTTCTGGCGGGAAAGGGTATAACGCCAATATTTGCTATCGGGGTAACCCTACGCATCATCACACACTTCATTTTATTTTATCTGATTCAGGAAAAACTACAGGTAGTTTTTTCACTCCCACATAATACCCTTTCTTGTGGTACTTGTAGTATCAGAAACACGTAACACCTCCTTCATTGCCCTTAACGTGTGGCCCTAATGAGAAATACGTTTGTTTATTCACCGTCGACACTGTATTCAGTGTCCGTGTCTGTGTCTGTGTCGACCGACTGAGGTAAATGGGCGTTTTTAAAACCCCTGACGGTGTTTCTGAGACGCCTGGACCGGTCCTAATAGATTGTCGGCCGTCTCATGTCGTCAACCGACCTTGCAGCGTGTTGACATTCTCACGTAATTCTCTAAATAAGCCATCCATTCCGGTGTCGACTCCCTAGAGAGTGACATCACCATTACAGGCAATTTCTCCGCCTCCTCACCAACATCGTCCTCATACATGTCGACACACACGTACCGACACACAGCACACACACCGGGAATGCTCTGACAGAGGACAGGACCCACTAGCCCTTTGGGGAGACAGAGGGAGAGTCTGCCAGCACACACCAAAAACGCTATAATTATATAGGGACAACCTTATATAAGTGTTTCTCCCTTATAGCATCTTTTATATATATACAATATCGCCAAAATCAGTGCCCCCCCTCTCTGTTTTAACCCTGTTTCTGTAGTGCAGTGCAGGGGAGAGCCTGGGAGCCTTCTCTCCAGCTTTTCTGTGAGAGAAAATGGCGCTGTGTGCTGAGGAGATAGGCCCCGCCCCTTTTTCGGCGGCCTCGTCTCCCGCTATTTTTGAAGTTAGGCAGGGGTTAAATATCTCCATATAGCCTCTGTGGGCTATATGTGAGGTATTTTTTGCCTCTAATAAGGTTTTTATTTGCCTCTCAGAGCGCCCCCCCCAGCGCTCTGCACCCTCAGTGACTGTTGTGTGAAGTGTGCTGAGAGGAAAATGGCGCACAGCTGCAGTGCTGTGCGCTACCTTTATGAAGACTCAGGAGTCTTCAGCCGCCGAATTTGGACCTCTTCTCTCTTCAGCGTCTGCAAGGGGGCCGGCGGCGCGGCTCCGGTGACCATCCAGGCTGTACCTGTGATCGTCCCTCTGGAGCTAGTGTCCAGTAGCCAAGCAGCAAATCCACTCTGCACGCAGGTGAGTTCACTACTTCTCCCCTAAGTCCCTCGTTGCAGTGATCCTGTTGCCAGCAGGACTCACTGTAAAGTAAAAAACCTAAGCTAAACTTTCTCTAAGCAGCTCTTTAGGAGAGCCACCTAGATTGCACCCTTCTCGTTCGGGCACAAAATCTAACTGGAGTCTGGAGGAGGGTCATAGGGGGAGGAGCCAGTGCACACCACCTGATCTGGTAAAAGCTTTACTTTTTTGTGCCCTGTCTCCTGCGGAGCCGCTATTCCCCATGGTCCTTTCAGGAACCCCAGCATCCACTTAGGACGATAGAGAAATCGGTCTGGATAATAGGCCAATTCTTTTTAGCTGTTTTAATGATATTCTCCGAAGAGGTATTATATGTACTCACCCAAGGGAGATTTTTTGAACATTGTCTTTTGTCTGTTGTTTTGTTTAATAAAGATAATCTGTCCATAGACAGTACCCTTCGTATATCATTTAATAAAGATTTTTTATTATAACCGCGGAGGATAAATTTCTGTATTAATAAATCAATTTCCATTTCCGCAGTGTTATGATTGCTATTAATCCTGTGAATGCGGATCATCTGAGAATAAGGCAAGCTGTTAATCATTGCTCTAGGGTGGCAACTTTGCGCTTTCAAAAATGTGTTTCTGTCAGTTGGTTTTACGTGTAAACTGGTGTTTATACTAGTATCAATGATTGTAATTTTAACATCCAAAAAATGAATGGTGTCTTGAGACACTGTATGTGTGAATTTAATTGGACTAGGTGATAAGTTATGTGTCTCAATTAGTGATAATAAAATAGATACATCTCCTTGCCAGATCACAAATAAATCGTCTATGAACCTCGAGTATTGTACAATATGTCTACTTATATTACTTTCAGAAAAAAATAATGCATTTTCAATCATAAACATAACTATGTTGGCATATGCCGGTGCCATGGAACTACCCATGGCACAGCCTTTTACTTGCAAGTAAAATTCTTTATTGTATATGAAAAAATTATTATTCAAAATTAAATCAAACAGTTAAATAATAACCATTATTTTGTCCGAAGAAAAATCACTTTTGGCACGCAAAAATTTTTCCACAGCCTCGAGTCCTAAGGAATGCGGAATCGGGGTGTATAAGTTTACCACATCTAAACACACCAACCAATAATCAGCATCAAATTTCTTCACTCCCCCTAATTTTTTTTACTTGCAAGTAAAAGGCTGTGCCATGGGTAGTTCCATGGCACCGGCATATGCCAACATAGTTATGTTTATGATTGAAAATGCATTATTTTTTCTGAAAGTAATATAAGTAGACATATTGTACAATACTCGAGGTTCATAGACGATTTATTTGTGATCTGGCAAGGAGATGTATCTATTTTATTATCACTAATTGAGACACATAACTTATCACCTAGTCCAATTAAATTCACACATACAGTGTCTCAAGACACCATTCATTTTTTTGATGTTAAAATTACAATCATTGATACTAGTATAAACACCAGTTTACACGTAAAACCAACTGACAGAAACACATTTTTGAAAGCGCAAAGTTGCCACCCTAGAGCAATGATTAACAGCTTGCCTTATTCTCAGATGATCCGCATTCACAGGATTAATAGCAATCATAACACTGCGGACATGGAAATTGATTTATTAATACAGAAATTTATCCTCCGCGGTTATAATAAAAAATCTTTATTAAATGATATACGAAGGGTACTGTCTATGGACAGATTATCTTTATTAAACAAAACAACAGACAAAAGACAATGTTCAAAAAATCTCCCTTGGGTGAGTACATATAATACCTCTTCGGAGAATATCATTAAAACAGCTAAAAAGAATTGGCCTATTATCCAGACCGATTTAAATCTGGGTCTACATGAACACAAGTTAATGCCTTGCTATAAACGAGGTAGAAGCTTAAAGGATATACTGTTTAAGACAGATATGACTGACACAACGGGTCGGGCAGGGATTTTTGGCCTTAACAAAACTGGTTGCTTTAAATGCACATGCGTGACTTGTCAATTTTTACTGACAGGTGACGTGTTTTACCATCCTCACACGGGTGCACCTTTTAAGGTCAGACACCATTTCACCTGCAATTCCAGTTTCGTGATTTACCAGATTGTTTGCCCATGCGGGCTCAGTTATATTGGTAAGACAGAGCCGAAGTTCAAAGAACGCATGGGTAATCACAGGGCAGCTATTCGGGCAGCAATTACAACAGGCACTAGTGAGCAACCAGTAGCTCGCCATTTTGCGGAAAAGAAACATACGCTATCGAGCCTGAGATACCGCATGATAGACACTGTTCTACCCAATGTACGTGGTGGTAATAGATCTTTAAAACTATTACGTCTGGAGGCTAGATGGATACACCGTCTAAATGTATTATCCCCAAGGGGGTTAAATGAATGTATTACTTATTCTAGTTTGCGGTAGGAAAATATGACATTTCATATCAGTATGGTAGCTATTTTGTTTAATAATATAATTTCACACTCCCACTTAGAAGATTTTATTATTGTTTGTTCTTTTTATTTTTTGATAAAATATCCCTTTGAAAAGTGTGGGTAAAATGTCTATAAAAGGGTTAATCTGAGGCAATTGGATGCGTTTTATAGATAAACAACATTAAACAGTGATGTAATAGCCCTAATTGAGTAACAATAGAATTAACACAAAGATTCCCAAGACTCAATTTGGTAATGGGTCTTGGAATTCAGACACAGATGTATTAATCATTCTCCATGGAGTCCGTGTAGTGTGGTAGTGTTGCCGCTTAAGTCCGTTTAACAGTTTTCCGTTTTTTTTATAAAAACATATTCTGCACAAAAGGTGTTGTGAGTAGGTTTGTGTGCAAAAACATCTTTATAATTTTATTTATTTATATATGTTGGTTGATTTATTCACTTGGATTGTCACTATGACAACCATCTATACTGAGGTCATAGTGATCGACTTCTGTCTGAGGTTGATGATGTCAGAATTATTCACACACCTGGTTTTTGGGATGATTCTTCCCAGGTGAGGAACTCCTTCTTCTTAAGTGGTATGTCTATATAAATGTATTGTATGTATTGTTGTATCACTTCCTGATGACAATTTAAATACATTGAAACGTTGAAGCAAGAAGGACTAAGGTCCATTTATTTCTGAGATCAGCACGAGTGCCGCACCATGGAATGGCTATATATATATATATATATTTATATATTTATTTATTTATTTTAGTCCATGGGGGCCCCCCTGTTCTTTAGTGCCCCAGGCCTCCCAGGGCCTTAATCCGGCTCTGGGCATATGCATGCATTCGCACACTTGCAGAGGGCGGGTTTTCACTCTCTCTGGGAGGAGATTATCTGATCGCAGCCCCTGCAAATATGCAGAGGAGTGATCAGGTCTGAATTAGGCTCTGGCTGGCATACAGTATGTGCTGATATCCATGAACACATACCCAGTAGCACAGTTGAGGACTAAAGGAGAAAGTAATGTGATCGCAATCCCTTTCTTTCTGTGACGGACAAGAAAGGGGTTGATGGTTGCATGTTAGTAGGGAGATACTGATCTACAGGTTCCTGATATATGCTGTAATGGGATAGTATCAAGATCCTGGCACTTGGGATGACGGTGGTCAGACTACTGACAGCAGCACCCTGATGCACAGAATCCCAACACCCGCTAGGTAAGTATGCTAATCCTCCCCCTCTACCCCCCTAAGCCTCCCTACCTGCAGCCTGACTCTTACCCTTACAGCTTAGTGTCTAACCATCCCTCCCCACAGTCTAACTCTAACCTTCCCCCTTAGTGCCTAACCCTAACCCACCCTATTTTGTGCCTAACCCTAGCCCTCCCTCCCCGCAGCCAAGCCCAAACCCCCCCAGCAGCCTAATCCTAACCCTCCCTCTAGTGCCTAACCCTAACCCCCCCCCCCCCCACATAGCCTAACCCTAATCCTCCCCGGCATATATACAGATGGAGCCATGCTCATTGACCGTGTCTGCATCATAGGTGGGGGCGAGCGACATGCCACTGGTATTGGCACGCCTCCCATCTACCCTCAGGTGATTTAATTAGCTAGGTTCCTACATTTCAGATCACACATTGATGAGGGCACTATTTAAAGGTAAGACCTGGATGAATTTATATAATATGATAGTATTAGGAATGTTAGGGACCCATGTGATGAAGTCACCTGGTCACGGTAAATGGGCCCGCATATTTGCGCAAATATGTGCTAAGAACTTCACTTATACTCCATGTTAATTGTGAGGGTTTATTTAAATTGTTCTTACTATCAGTGTTCTTAGTGCCAGGAGTGTGCATCTGTATTTATCTTCCTGTTGGCTACTGTATCAGTGTCTTCAAGGGAAGGGCTGTGGGTTTCAGGGTATCCGGATCATACTGTAGGTTGACAGTGAAAAGGTCAACAAAACAATAGGTCGACACCACATGGTCGACATCCATATAGTCGACATGGTCAAAAGGTTGACATGGTCAATAGGTACTCTCCTTTGTAAGGCGCTGCGAAACACTTGTGGCGCCCTATAAATAAAATGTAATAATAATAATGGTTGACACATGAAAAGGTAAACATAAGTTTTTGGGATTTTATTTTTTCATTTTCATACTTTACCATCCACATGGACTACAACTGGGAATAGAAACCTGTGCCAAGCAAAGTGAGGCACCGTACCCAATCAATGTCAAGCAAAGTGAGCCATCTTAGTGAACGTAGTGCACTAATTGGGGGTCCACATGCTGAAAGGAACATTTTGACACAAAAAAACATTAAAAAGCCATGTCGTCCTTTTTCATGTGTCGACCATTTCCATGTTGACCAGTTGGTGTCAACCTAGACATTGTCGACCTTCTGACTGTCAACCCATTGATCCATAACCGGCTACAGAACTGTGACTGTGTCAGTGTTAGGAAAATCATCTTTATAAAATAAAATGTATGTGTTCAGGTCAGGACAGGTTCAGGCACTGTTAAAAAATAACGTTCTGTAGGTGCCACCATTACTTACTAACAGCAATGTGAATCACAGTTTAAAAAAAAGAAAATGTGTTGTTGTTGTTCAGGCACTATTAGAAAATAATGTTCAGCAGGTTCCATCATTACTAATAGTGCTGTGGGCGGCCAGTCATGGTAGTACTTCAAATTCTACTAAAGGTGGTCCAGGGGACACAAAATTTAAGGGGCACCTGAAATCTAAATATTTCACAATGTTATAAAAAAAAAAAAACTTCTAATAAAGGGAATGTTTATTGCCAAAAAATATTAATTTGCCAACACCAAATGCAGTGGCAAGGAAATGCTCAGACCATGACTTTTCTTTGTGAGTAGTGGTCCTGCTAGTGCTATTGCTGTTTGATGCACTACAAGAATGCCAATTTTGGAAGCCGATTCCAAACTCAGGCATCTTCTTTAGTAACCTCATAATGTTGATGATGATGCAACACCTTTTTGCTCTGAGTCTAGTACAGCTGTCACCGTTAAATCAGACAACTCCGTGTCGCCAAAAAAGAAGAACAGTATGGCTGACAGATAAACTGTGTGTTCATAGGAGTCTATGGGTGTCCACGTTAGCTTTTTGGGAGTCTGACATTTCCAACATTGTACTCATAGAGAAGTCTTCTTCACCATTTCTGCACCCTCTGAACATGTGGAGGATGAACAGTAGAATTAAAGATAGTGACATAAATATTGAGGATGCTACTGTGGAAGTGCAACAGGATAAGGGGGATATTTGTACTTATGACACTAATGAGGATGTTGATGATGTTGTTTGTGTAAGTCAGCCACCAGTGGCAGCAGTTTTTTCCCATGAAAAAAGGCCATTTCCATGCCTGGGGGTAATACCAAAAAATCCACCTCTTATGTGTGGAATTATTTTTACCCATATCCTGAAAATATTTGTCATGCAATCTGTGCAGTTTGCAAATCCAAATTAAGTATAGATCGGGACATTAACCATCTAGGAACCTCCACCCAGTTACTTCTTTTGGAGCGAGTTTATGCAAAGTATTTGGGAAAATCTGAAAAATCTGGTAAAATAATACCAAGCAGTCTAGCATCAGCTAGCTCCCAGCTCTCAGTTAGATCCCAGCACATGCAGTCTCTACCTCCAAAACCTTCATCATCATACTCCTCATAAATGAACAGAGGTTGTCCTGCAAACAATATGCAAAGGATAACTGATTCCTCCACCATCCAGAATTCCACAGCAGAATCCTTGCGCACTAGGGCAGTGGTTCCCAAACTTTTTTGAATCACGGCACCCTAGAACATCAGAATTTTTTTCACGGCACCCCAAGGCCAAAAATTTCTTATTGACAAATTTAGAATAAAATATTAAATGAAGTAAATTGTATTTATAGACCACAAGTTCCCCCTGCACACGAGCACATCCTGCACATCACCACCCCTTCCCAGCCAGGTGACTCCAATCACCGGTTACTCCCCCCCCCTGCACCTGAGAGCACAACATCTTCTTCTCCTCCCACCCACTCCCCCCTCTCCTCTCCCCCCCCCCCAACCCGACAGGTGACTCCGTGACATCCCGCACAAAACCACCCCTTCCCAGCCGGGTGACTCAAGTCACCATTTACCTCCCCCCCGCCCTCCTTGCACCTGAGAGCACAACATCTTCTTCTCCTCCTCGCCACCCCCCCACCCCGACGGGTGACTCTGTGACATTCCGCACGCTCCTTCCCCCCACGGTGCCAGCTGATTACACGCGCGAGCATCGCCCGCACTGACGGCCGCTCCAGCCGCCCGCGCTCTCCTCTCTCTCCCCCCCCCCCCGCTAATTACTTACTAGACGCCGCTCCAGACGGGCCGCACTTCACCCCCGGCTAAGTACACTCTGGACGGCAGCACGCACCTCCTTTCCCTGGCTGACTAGTCTGGACGCTCCTGCAGCACACACTCTCCCCTTCCATACTCTCTGGCTCCGGCTAAGGCTGCGGCGGCGGCACCCCTGTGACAGCGCTGCGGCACCCCAGGGAGCCGCGGCGCACAGTTTGGGAACCCATGCACTAGGGTTTAGCAAACCAAACACACTAGTGGGCAAAACCATGTTGCACTGCAGGTGTGGCAGATTTGGGTGGGGTGTGTTCAAACTGAAATCTAAATTGCAGTGTAAATAAAGCAGCCAGTATTTACTCTGCACAGAAACAATATAAAACAGCCAAATCTAAATCTCTTTGCACATGCTAAGTGGTGTGCCGCAAGGCTCAGTATTAGGACCGCTATTGTTCAATATTTTCATTAACGACCTAACCAGGGCCGGTTCTGTGATCTGTGGCGCCCCGGGCAAAATATGGGGGGGGTGGCTTCGATTGGGGGCGTGGTCAGTTCGCTGAAAGAAAAAATAAAAATAAATAAAAACTATACTTACCATCCCCGTTCCTGATCCAGACCCCCTCCGCCGGCGGCGCCGCTCTTCTCCTCTCCTCTGTTCTCTTCGATCTATGGGAGAGACGTTATTACGTCTCTCCCATAGAACAGCATAGACACTAGAGGTCAATTATGACCCCTAGTGTCTGTGCCACTATGCTGTGCGGTGCGCGATGACGTCATCGCGCATCGCACAGCAGAGGTCCTCAAGACGAAGGGAAACTAGACCGTAGCGTCTAGTTTCCCTTCATGGAGAGGACCTTTGCTGTGCGGTGCGCGATGACGTCATCGCGCACCGCACAACTAAGGTCCTCTCCATGAAGGGAAACTAGACGCTACGCGTCTGGTTCCCTTCAAAGCGGGGGGGCACAGCAGGGCACTACGGGGGGCACAGTGGCGGATCTTGCCCTGGTGCGGCACCCTCCGGATGGCGCCGGCGCCCTCCGGAAGGCGGCGCCCCAGGCAAAAGTCCCGCTTGCCCGTGGCAAGAACCGCCACTGGACCTAACAGAAGGTCTAGAGAGCATGGTGTCAATTTTTGCAGATGATACCAAATTGTGTAAGGCTATAAATACAGAGGAGGATGCAGAGTCTCTTCAGAACGACTTAGTTAAATTAGAAGCATGGGCAGCCAAATGGAGAATGCGCTTCAACACAGACAAGTGTAAGGTAATGCACTGTGGTAACAAGAACAAAAATTACACCTACCTACTAAATGGGGTAACATTAGGGGATTCTGTACTGGAAAAGGACTTAGGTGTCCTCCTAGATAGCAAGCTAAGCAGTAGTACCCAAAGTAGGACTGCAGCAAAGAAGGCTAATAAGATATTAGCATGCATAAAACGTGGTATTGATGCTAGGGACGAGAGTATTATACTCCCGTTATATAAATCACTAGTGAGGCCACACCTTGAATACTGTGTACAATTCTGGGCACCATACTACAAAAAGGATATCCTGGAGCTTGAAAAGGTACAGAGGAGGGCGACCAAACTAATTAAGGGCATGGAGACGATGGAATACAAGGAAAGGCTTGAAAGACTAGGCATGTTTACATTGGAAAAGCGGAGACTAAGAGGGGATATGATCAACATCTACAAATATATAAGGGGACAATACACAGAGCTTGCGCGGGACCTGTTTTTGGTTAGACCAACACAGAGGACTCGTGGACACTCGCTCAGGTTAGAGGAGAGGAGATTCCGCACAATACGGCGTAAAGGCTTTTTCACGGTAAGGACAATACGTGTTTGGAATTCCCTGCCCGAGGGAGTTGTAATGGCGGAATCTGTCAACACCTTTAAGAATGGGTTAGATAAATTCCTAATGGATAAGGATATCCAGGGGTATGGTGCATAGTCATGCATTATAGTTACTATAAATAGGGATAAAATGCAACGGCTGACAGCAGCATCAGTCAGAAATTTTAGTCAAATCATCATGCATAGGAGACCACAAATAGGTTGAACTCGATGGACAATTGTCTTTTTTCAACCTCAGATACTATGTATGTTACTATGTATATCTGCCCCACCTGCAGTGCAGCATGCAGGGGCAAATGCAGGATTTACTGGTGTGTGTGGGGTTCTGTATTACACACATATGCACATTGCAGACACATACATTGCACACACACTTACACATTGCACACGTATACATAGCACACCATACTTACAGACTTTCTAGCTGACCCCATACACACATACACATTGCACAAACAGCACACCACACATAAAATTACACCATACACACATACTCACACATATACAGAGCACACTATACACATACATACATACATACATACTGTAGTACACCACCCACACAAACACACTGCACACCACACATACATAGAACACCATACACACACTCATATAGATAACACACATTGTGAACACACACATATAAATAGTACACCACACATACACATTGCACACACACAGCATACCACACACACACACACACACACACACACACACACACACACACACACACACACACACACACACATAACACACCATAGACATTGGGGGCACTAATATACATAGCATACCATACACACATTGCACACACACATACATAGTACACCACACATACAAATTGAACACAGCATACCACACATACATTGCACACAAATACATAGCACAGCACACACATACACATAGCACAGCATACACACGTAGGCTTGCCACGCACATTGGACACACACATACATAGTACACTACAGTCACACTGCGCACACAGCACACATATAAAATAAAGTTGGCATCATTCATTAAATATCCCCCCTCCCCATGAGACACACACACACACACACACACACACACACACACACACACACACACACACACACACATACACCTGTTTCTCCAAGGCAAAGCGGCTCCGGGAAACAGCAATGACTCCTGGTTGCAGGTCTCATGCAGTGCCCCATGGGAACTGCCTTAGAGGGGTTGCACGCTGACACTGCAGCTCCCTCTACAGTCAGCCAGCCTGTCAGTGTGGAGAGCAGGCAGCAGCACAGCTGAATGTGCTCTGCACAATTCCCCCCCCCCCTAAAAAAAAAGAAAGTGACAGAAAAACAGCTGCACGATGGATCGGTGGGCAGGGGGGGGGGGTTTCCATGTACTTGGTATATATGCAGTTGTGCTCATAAGTTTACATACCCTAGCAGAATTTGTGATTTGCTGGCCATTTGTCAGAGAATATGAATGATGATGCAACACCTTCTTGCTCTGAGTCTAGTACAGCTGTCACCATTAAATCAGACCACTCCGTGCCGCCAAAAAAGAAGAAAACTCACAAACTTTTCTTTCACTCATGGTTAGTGGTTGGGTGATGCCATTTATTGTCAAACAACTGTGTTTACTCTTTTTAAATCATAATGACAACAGAAACTACCCAAATGACCCTGATCAAAAGTTTACATACCCTGGAGATTTTGGCCTGATAACATGCACACAAGTTGACACAAACGGGTTTGAATGGCTACTAAAGGTAACCATCCTCACCTGTGATCTGTTTGCTTGTAATCAGTGTGCGTGTATAAAAGGTCAGTGAGTTTCTGGGCTCCTGAAAGACACTTGCATCTTTCATCCAGTGCTGCACTGACGTGTCTGGATTCTGAGTCATGGGGAAAGCAAAAGAATTGTCAAAGGATCTGCGGGAAAAGGTAATTGAACTGTATAAAACAGGAAAGGGATGTAAAACGATATCCAAGCAATTGCGAATGCCAATCAGCAGTGTTCAAACTCTAATTAAGAAGTGGAAAATGAGGGATTCTGTGGAAACTAAATCACGGTCAGGTAGAATAACAAAAATTTCAGCCACAACTGCCAGGAAAATTGTTCGGGATGTAAAGAAAAATCCACAAATAACTTCAGCTGAAATACAGGACTCTGAAAAAAAGTGGTGTGGTTGTTTCAAGATGCACAATAAGGAGGCATTTGAAGAAAATGGGCTGCATGTTCGAGTCGCCAGAAGAAAGCCATTACTACGCAAATGCCACAAAGCATCCGGCTTACAATACTCCAAACAGCACAGAGACAAGCCTCAAAACTTCTGGAACAAAGTAATTTGGAGTGATGAGACCAAAATTTAACTTATTGGCCACAACCATAAACGTTACATTTGGAGAGGAGTCAACAAGGCCTATGATGAAAGGTACACCATTCCTACTGTGAAACATGGAGGTGGATCGCTGATATTTGGGGATGTGTGAGCTACAAAGGCACTAGAAACTTGGTCAAAATTGATGGCAAGATGAATGCAGCATGTTATGAGAAAATACTGGAGGAAATTTTGCACTCATCAGCCTGGAAGCTGCGCAAGGGACGTACTTGGACGTTCCAACATGACAATGATCCAAAACACAAGGCCAAGTCGACCTGTCATTGGCTACAGCAGAATAAAGTGAAGGTTCTGGAGTGGCCATCTCAGTCTCCTAGCCTCAATATCATTGAGACACTCTGGGGAGATCTCAAACGTGCAGTTCATGCAAGACAGCCCAAGAATTTACAGGAACTGGAGGCTTTTTCCCAAGAAGAATGGGCAGCTTTTCCATCTGAGAAAATAAATAGCCTCATCCACAACTACCACAAAAGACTTCAAGCTGTCATTGATGTTAAAGGGGGCAATACACGGTATTAAGAACTGGGGTATGTAAACTTTTGATCAGGGTCATTTGGGTAGTTTCTGTTGTCATTATGATTTAAAAAGAGTAAACACAGTTGTTTGACAATAAATGGCTTCACCCAACCACTAACCATGAGTGAAAGAAAAGTTTGTGAGTTATCATTCATATTCTCTGACAAATGGCCAGAAAATCTGCTAGGGTATGTAAATTTAAGAGCACAACTGTAGGTATATATAATCTGAGGGGGCCCAGAGATATCACTGTACCAAGCCCCAAAATTGATTTTGCCAGACCTGACTCCAGCTCACTTTGTGTGTAGCCGACATTAACTCTGGGTTCCCTGCCTATTATAACCGCGGAGGGAAAAGATAAATAGATTCATAGGGTAAAAGCTGTGGGTATAGGCACATGGACTAAGGTTTTCCCATTGCCTCTGCTCCCTGTCCATCTCTCACTCTGTCTCTGAGCAGGTTTGGTTGGGTATAGAAGCAGGTTGTCATTCCAGGGCTTTTCTGAGCTACTGGCAGCTGCCCTGGGTTAATTCTCAGGTCAGGGTTACTTCCTTCTCTTAGTGACTGACTAAGTAAGGGGTTGACAGTTTTGGGTAATGCAGCCTCTGACTATTGATGACTGGAAAGCCTCTTGCACTGTCCAATGTGGCTTACGGGGACAGTATTTCTTACAGACAGCCTCGCTCCCACTCCCCACAATATGTTATGTTTTCCTTTTACCCCAGAGTCAGGTGTCATCAAGCTGTCCGTCCGGTACTGCTGCCACACACCGATCTTTGACAGTACGGCTAGTCCTTCTCCCTCTTAACCCTACTTGGCGGGTCTCCTCTCTACTGTAGGCACCATCAAGCTGCATGGGACTCTGCTCCGCTCGACCTTGCAGCCACCAGTGTGCCTTTTGCACAGTCCATACAGTACCTGCCTGCTGGTCCTGGGACCGCACTTCAGCTGTGCACTGCCACTGTCAGTCTCCCAGTTGCCTTTAGTTCCTGGAGGTTCCATTTACAGCTCTCCAGCAGCGCGATCCCTGGAGCTCTATCACTCGCACCTCTCTCTCTCTGCAGCACACCTCAGGGACCCCCTCTCTCCTCTCACTCAGCGGTAACACCGCCTCACTGCTTCCCGCTCACTAAGCTCCACTCCCTGCACCTCTGCTCCACCAATTTGCGGAGTTTCAGGCTTCCATGCCCCAGCCTCTCCTGCTTCGATCTCCTGGGCTCTAGCGCCCATGGTGACTCCACTGCTGTTGACATCCCTGGTTATGGGGGAAGCTATTAACTGAAGCAATGCCAGTCCTGATACCATCCAGATAACACTTCCAAAAAAGGGAAAAGGGATCTCACAGTACTGCAGTGGAGGACCTCAGTGGAATGACACATATCCACCCACCTTGGTGTTCAAAGTCCTGAACAAAGTGTTTCACATTTCAAACAAGTAACTCATAAAAGCACTCAACATTGTAATCAAGGCAAATGTGACAGCATATACAAACATTTTCAGACCAGTAACAAAATAAAATATGCAACTACGACAGTAACAGCATAATGAACACAGATTACACAATTTTCCATAACTATAAGTACAGGTATGTATCAAAATAGCTTATTCATGGTGCCTTAGAGGCAAAGTGCCTCTAGTGTTACATTCTGATCTTCTGACTGCCGTGGCAGGTATATCGCCCTCGGCCTGGCCATTTACAATACAGGGGCTATCATCACCTATTAGCCCATCTACAATGAGCTCTGGGGGTACACTCTTTACTAAGCTCTACAAAGCTGTGCCGACCATGAATAACAGGAGCTCTATGGAGTCATGTAGTGGAATGTCCCTGGGGGTCCCTACCCTTCTGCTAAAGATAAGTCCACTTTCCTTGCAGGTACTTGTACACGGTAAAGTTTCAGTTGGTCACATGGCATGGTGCCGAGTTGTCTGTCTCCTTGCTGGATTTGGTAGGTGTACAGGCCATCAGTGGGAATCTTAACAATAGTATAAGGAACATTCCTGCCACATAGTGTCCAATTTGCTTGATCTGCATTTTTTTCTCTTCCAGACTTTGTCTCCAATCCGTAAAGGTGTAGTTCTGGCATCGGCATTGTAATTTCTCTCTTGGCGTTGATGTACAGTCTCCATTTTCCTTTCAACAAGTTGTCGGACAGTCTCTATTCGGTGTTGGTGTTTTTGAACCCAATCACTCTGTAAAGGGACAGGTTAATTCACCTCAGGCATTAACTCCAAGTCCATAGGAAGTTTGCCCTGTATTCTGAACATGAGATAGAAATGCATGAAACCTGTAGAGCAGTGTTCAGTATTATTATACAGGTATGCGAGCTCAGGTATGATAGTAGGCCATTGGGAGCGTTTTTCTGCAGAAAGACTTTATAGCATTCCAATCAACATCTGGTTTGCTCTTTCACAGAGGTTGTACCCTTGCGGATGGTAAGCTATGGTTCTCAATTTTTACACCTGCACAGGGAGGAGAGTTCTTGGAACAATTGCAGTTCAAATGCTGGGCCTGATCAGTCAGGACCCTATCAGGATATCCATAGTGGTGAGCAAAGTGTTTTAAGAAGAGTACAGCCGTTGTCTTCGCGGTCATGTCACGTGCTGGGACAACTACCAAGAACTTGCTATAGTGATCTGTGATGGTTAGGGCATACTGAACCCAGCGGAACTATGGGCCTAACTCAGATCTGATTGCAGCAGCAAATTTGTTAGCTATTGGGCAGAACCATGGGCCTAATTCTGAGTTGATCGCAGCAGCAAATTTGTTAGCAGTTGGGCAAAACCATGTGCACTGCAGGAGGGGCAGATATCACATGTGCAGAGAGAGTTAGATTTGGGTGGGGTGTATTCAAACTGAAATCAAAATTGCAGTGTAAAAATAAAGCAGCCAGTATTTACCCTGCACAGAAACAAAATAACCCACCCAAATCTAACTCTCTCTGCAAATGATATATCTGCCCCCCCTGCAGTGCACATGGTTTTGCCAAATTGCTAACAAACTTGCTGCTGCGATCAACTCAGAATTACCCCCCATGTGCACTGCAGGCGGGGCAGATATAACGTGCAGAGAGAGCAGGGACGTGTGGTGAGCTAAATAGCTCAGAAGGCACTGGCTAGCACCAGAGCCAGATTTACATACAATATATGAGCCAAAGCGTACATCTGGGCATTATGCACAGGTGCAGCATTATAAACTCATGGAAATTTGGGGAGTTTTGATCAGAGATGTGCGGAACAGTTAGCAGGTGAGGCAGTGCCATAGACTTTTTACTCCAGAGATTTGGCTATAAAAATTATTAGAAAAATGCAAAGAAGATATTTCAAACATATTCTTTGTATTTTTCATACACTTTATACAGTCAAAACTCTGGCACAAACGTTAGTATGACAGGAAAGGCTCTGTCACACCTGCCTCACCCCACCGCACGTCACTGAGAGAGAGTTAGATTTGGGTGGAGTGTGTTCAAACTGAAATCTAAATTGCAGTGTAAAAATAAAACAGCCAGTATTTACTAGAGATGAGCGCCGGAAATTTTTCGGGTTTTGTGTTTTGGTTTTGGGTTCGGTTCCGCGGCCGTGTTTTGGGTTCGACCGCGTTTTGGCAAAACCTCACCGAATTTTTTTTGTCAAATTCGGGTGTGTTTTGGATTCGGGTGTTTTTTTCAAAAAACCCTAAAAAACAGCTTAAATCATAGAATTTGGGGGTAATTTTGATCCCAAAGTATTATTAACCTCAAAAACCATAATTTCCACTCATTTTCAGTCTATTCTGAATACCTCACACCTCACAATATTATTTTTAGTCCTAAAATTTGCACCGAGGTCGCTGTGTGAGTAAGATAAGCGACCCTAGTGGCCGACACAAACACCGGGCCCATCTAGGAGTGGCACTGCAGTGTCACGCAGGATGTCCCTTCCAAAAAACCCTCCCCAAACAGCACATGACGCAAAGAAAAAAAGAGGCGCAATGAGGTAGGTGTGTGAGTAAGATAAGCGACCCTAGTGGCCGACACAAACACCGGGCCCATCTAGGAGTGGCACTGCAGTGTCACGCAGGATGTCCCTTCCAAAAAACCCTCCCCAAACAGCACATGACGCAAAGAAAAAAAGAGGCGCAATGAGGTAGCTGACTGTGTGAGTAAGATAAGCGACCCTAGTGGCCGACACAAACACCGGGCCCATCTAGGAGTGGCACTGCAGTGTCACGCAGGATGGCCCTTCCAAAAAACCCTCCCCAAACAGCACATGACGCAAAGAAAAATAAAAGAAAAAAGAGGTGCAAGATGGAATTGTCCTTGGGCCCTCCCACCCACCCTTATGTTGTATAAACAAAACAGGACATGCACACTTTAACCAACCCATCATTTCAGTGACAGGGTCTGCCACACGACTGTGACTGATATGACGGGTTGGTTTGGACCCCCCCCCAAAAAAGAAGCAATTAATCTCTCCTTGCACAAACTGGCTCTACAGAGGCAAGATGTCCACCTCATCATCATCCTCCGATATATCACCGTGTACATCCCCCTCCTCACAGATTATCAATTCGTCCCCACTGGAATCCACCATCTCAGCTCCCTGTGTACTTTGTGGAGGCAATTGCTGCTGGTCAATGTCTCCGCGGAGGAATTGATTATAATTCATTTTAATGAACATCATCTTCTCCACATTTTCTGGATGTAACCTCGTACGCCGATTGCTGACAAGGTGAGCGGCGGCACTAAACACTCTTTCGGAGTACACACTTGTGGGAGGGCAACTTAGGTAGAATAAAGCCAGTTTGTGCAAGGGCCTCCAAATTGCCTCTTTTTCCTGCCAGTATAAGTACGGACTGTGTGACGTGCCTACTTGGATGCGGTCACTCATATAATCCTCCACCATTCTTTCAATGTTGAGAGAATCATATGCAGTGACAGTAGACGACATGTCCGTAATCGTTGTCAGGTCCTTCAGTCCGGACCAGATGTCAGCATCAGCAGTCGCTCCAGACTGCCCTGCATCACCGCCAGCGGGTGGGCTCGGAATTCTGAGCCTTTTCCTCGCACCCCCAGTTGCGGGAGAATGTGAAGGAGGAGATGTTGACAGGTCGCGTTCCGCTTGACTTGACAATTTTCTCACCAGCAGGTCTTTCAACCCCAGCAGACTTGTGTATGCCGGAAAGAGAGATCCAAGGTAGGCTTTAAATCTAGGATCGAGCACGGTGGCCAAAATGTAGTGCTCTGATTTCAACAGATTGACCACCCGTGAATCCTTGTTAAGCGAATTAAGGGCTCCATCCACAAGTCCCACATGCCTAGCGGAATCGCTCCGTGTTAGCTCCTCCTTCAATGTCTCCAGCTTCTTCTGCAAAAGCCTGATGAGGGGAATGACCTGACTCAGGCTGGCAGTGTCTGAACTGACTTCACGTGTGGCAAGTTCAAAGGGCATCAGAACCTTGCACAACGTTGAAATCATTCTCCACTGCGCTTGAGACAGGTGCATTCCACCTCCTATATCGTGCTCAATTGTATAGGCTTGAATGGCCTTTTGCTGCTCCTCCAACCTCTGAAGCATATAGAGGGTTGAATTCCACCTCGTTACCACTTCTTGCTTCAGATGATGGCAGGGCAGGTTCAGTAGTTTTTGGTGGTGCTCCAGTCTTCTGTACGTGGTGCCTGTATGCCGAAAGTGTCCCGCAATTCTTCTGGCCACCGACAGCATCTCTTGCACGCCCCTGTCGTTTTTTTAAAAATTCTGCACCACCAAATTCAAGGTATGTGCAAAACATGGGACGTGCTGGAATTTGCCCATATTTAATGCACACACAATATTGCTGGCGTTGTCCGATGCCACAAATCCACAGGAGAGTCCAATTGGGGTAAGCCATTCCGCGATGATCTTCCTCAGTTGCCGTAAGAGGTTTTCAGCTGTGTGCGTATTCTGGAAACCGGTGATACAAAGCGTAGCCTGCCTAGGAAAGAGTTGGCGTTTGCGAGATGCTGCTACTGGTGCCGCCGCTGCTGTTCTTGCGGCGGGAGTCCATACATCTACCCAGTGGGCTGTCACAGTCATATAGTCCAGACCCTGCCCTGCTCCACTTGTCCACATGTCCGTGGTTAAGTGGACATTGGGTACAACTGCATTTTTTAGGACACTGGTGAGTCTTTTTCTGACGTCCGTGTACATTCTCGGTATCGCCTGCCTAGAGAAGTGGAACCTAGATGGTATTTGGTAACGGGGGCACACTGCCTCAATAAATTGTCTAGTTCCCTGTGAACTAACGGCGGATACCGGACGCACGTCTAACACCAACATAGTTGTCAAGGCCTCAGTTATCCGCTTTGCAGCAGGATGACTGCTGTGATATTTCATCTTCCTCGCAAAGGACTGTTGAACAGTCAATTGCTTACTGGAAGTAGTACAAGTGGGCTTACGACTTCCCCTCTGGGATGACCATCGACTCCCAGCAGCAACAACAGCAGCGCCAGCAGCAGTAGGCGTTACACGCAAGGATGCATCGGAGGAATCCCAGGCAGGAGAGGAATCATCAGAATTGCCAGTGACATGGCCTGCAGGACTATTGGCATTCCTGGGGAAGGAGGAAATTGACACTGAGGGAGTTGGTGGGGTGGTTTGCGTGAGCTTGGTTACAAGAGGAAGGGATTTACTGGTCAGTGGACTGCTTCCGCTGTCGGCCAAAGTTTTTGAACTTGTCACTGACTTATTATGAATGCGCTGCAGGTGACGTATAAGGGAGGATGTTCCGAGGTGGTTAACGTCCTTACCCCTACTTATTACAGCTTGACAAAGGGAACACACGGCTTGACAAATGTTGTCCGCATTTCTGGTGAAATACTTCCACACCGAAGAGCTGATTTTTTTGGTATTTTCACCAGGCATGTCAACGGCCATATTCCTCCCACGGACAACAGGTGTCTCCCCGGGTGCCTGACTTAAACAAACCACCTCACCATCAGAATCCTCCTGGTCAATTTCCTCCCCAGCGCCAGCAACACCCATATCCTCCTCATCCTGGTGTACTTCAACACTGACATCTTCAATCTGACTATCAGGAACTGGACTGCGGGTGCTCCTTCCAGCACTTGCAGGGGGCGTGCAAATGGTGGAAGGCGCATGCTCTTCACGTCCAGTGTTGGGAAGGTCAGGCATCGCAACCGACACAATTGGACTCTCCTTGTGGATTTGGGATTTCGAAGAACGCACAGTTCTTTGCTGTGCTTTTTCCAGCTTGAGTCTTTTCATTTTTCTAGCGAGAGGCTGAGTGCTTCCATCCTCATGTGAAGCTGAACCACTAGCCATGAACATAGGCCAGGGCCTCAGCCGTTCCTTGCCACTCCGTGTGGTAAATGGCATATTGGCAAGTTTACGCTTCTCCTCCGACAATTTTATTTTAGGTTTTGGAGTCCTTTTTTTACTGATATTTGGTGTTTTGGATTTGACATGCTCTGTACTATGACATTGGGCATCGGCCTTGGCAGACGATGTTGCTGGCATTTCATCGTCTCGGCCATGACTAGTGGCAGCAGCTTCAGCACGAGGTGGAAGTGGATCTTGATCTTTCCCTAATTTTGGAACCTCAACATTTTTGTTCTCCATATTTTAATAGGCACAACTAAAAGGCACCTCAGGTAAACAATGGAGATGGATGGATACTAGTATACAATTATGGACGGACTGCCGAGTGCCGACACAGAGGTAGCTACAGCCGTGGACTACCGTACTGTGTCTGCTGCTAATATAGACTGGTTGATAAAGAGATGTAGTAAGTATGTATAAAGAAGAAAGAAAAAAAAACCACGGGTAGGTGGTATACAATTATGGACGGACTGCCGAGTGCCGACACAGAGGTAGCTACAGCCACGGACTACCGTACTGTACTGTGTCTGCTGCTAATATAGACTGGTTGATAATGAGATGTAGTATGTATGTATAAAGAAGAAAGAAAAAAAAACCACGGGTAGGTGGTATACAATTATGGACGGACTGCCGAGTGCCGACACAGAGGTAGCTACATCCGTGGACTACCGTACTGTACTGTGTCTGCTGCTAATATAGACTGGATGATAATGAGATGTAGTATGTATAAAGAAGAAAGAAAAAAAAACCACGGGTAGGTGGTATACAATTATGGATGGACTGCCGAGTGCCGACACAGAGGTAGCTACAGCCGTGGACTACCGTACTGTACTGTGTCTGCTGCTAATATAGACTGGATGATAATGAGATGTAGTATGTATAAAGAAGAAAGAAAAAAAAACCACAGGTAGGTGGTATACAATTATGGACGGACTGCCGAGTGCCGACACAGAGGTAGCTACAGCCGTGGACTACCGTACTGTACTGTGTCTGCTGCTAATATAGACTGGATGATAATGAGATGTAGTATGTATAAAGAAGAAAGAAAAAAAAAACACGGGTAGGTGGTATACAATTATGGACGGACTGCCGAGTGCCGACACAGAGGTAGCTACAGCCATGGACTACCGTACTGTACTGTGTCTGCTGCTAATATAGACTGGATGATAATGAGATGTAGTATGTATAAAGAAGAAAAAAAAAACCACGGGTAGGTGGTATACAATTATGGACGGACTGCCGAGTGCCGACACAGAGGTAGCTACAGCCGTGGACTACCGTACTGTACTGTGTCTGCTGCTAATATAGACTGGTTGATAATGAGATGTAGTATGTATAAAGAAGAAAGAAAAAAAAACCACGGGTAGGTGGTATACAATTATGGATGGACTGCCGAGTGCCGACACAGAGGTAGCTACAGCCGTGGACTACCGTACTGTACTGTGTCTGCTGCTAATATAGACTGGATGATAATGAGATGTAGTATGTATAAAGAAGAAAAAAAAAACCACGGGTAGGTGGTATACAATTATGGACGGACTGCCGAGTGCCGACACAGAGGTAGCTACAGCCGTGGACTACCGTACTGTACTGTGTCTGCTGCTAATATAGACTGGATGATAATGAGATGTAGTATGTATAAAGAAGAAAAAAAAAACCACGGGTAGGTGGTATACAATTATGGATGGACTGCCGAGTGCCGACACAGAGGTAGCTACAGCCATGGACTACCGTACTGTACTGTGTCTGCTGCTAATATAGACTGGATGATAATGAGATGTAGTATGTATAAAGAAGAAAAAAAAAACACGGGTAGGTGGTATACAATTATGGACGGACTGCCGAGTGCCGACACAGAGGTAGCTACAGCCGTGGACTACTGTACTGTACTGTGTCTGCTGCTAATATAGACTGGATGATAATGAGATGTAGTATGTATAAAGAAGAAAGAAAAAAAAAACACGGGTAGGTGGTATACAATTATGGATGGACTGCCGAGTGCCGACACAGAGGTAGCTACAGCCGTGGACTACCGTACTGTGTCTGCTGCGACTGGATGATAAATAATGATATAAAAAATATATATATATCACTACTGCAGCCGGACAGGTATATATTATATAATGACGGACCTGCTGGACACTGTCTGTCAGCAGAATGAGTTTTTTATAGAATAAAAAAACACCACACAAGTCACACGACGAGTGTTTAACTTTTTCAGGCAATCACAATATAGTATACTATACTGGTGGTCAGTGTGGTCAGGTCACTGGTCAGTCACACTCCTCACTCCTCACTGGTCAGTCACACTCCTCACTCACTCCTGCAGCAAAAGTGTGCACTGTTTAATTTTAATAATATGTACTCCTGGCTCCTGCTATAACCTATAACTGCTCCCCAGTCTCCCCCACAATTAAGCTGTGTGAGCACAGTCAGATATTATACATAGATGATGCAGCACACTGGGCTGAGCACAGATATGGTATGTGACTGAGTCACTGTGTATCGTTTTTTTCAGGCAGAGAACGGATTATATTAAATAAAACTGCACTGGTGGTCACTGGTCAGTGGTCAGTCACTAGTAAACTCTGCACTCTCTAGTACTCCTAAGCTCCAGTAAATCAAGTGTCTCTGTCTCAATCTCACTCTCTCTCTTCTAATCTAAATGGAGAGGACGCCAGCCACATCCTCTCCCTATCAATCTCAATGCACGTGTGAAAATGGCGGCGACGCGCGGCTCCTTATATAGAATCCGAGCCTCGCGAGAATCCGACAGCGTCATGATGACGTTCGGGCGCGCTCGGGTTAACCGAGCAAGGCGGGAAGATCCGAGTCGCTCGGATCCGTGTAAAAAAAGCTGAAGTTCGGGCGGGTTCGGATTCCGAGGAACCGAACCCGCTCATCTCTAGTATTTACTAGGGATAAGCGGTTTGGTTACCCCGAGAACTGAAAACCCCCCGAACTTCACGTCATGAGCCCGGATCCGAGCCCGGCTCGGGACTTCCCACCAGACTCGGAAACCAGAACGAGGCAAAACATCATCATACTTCTGTCGGATTCTCACAGGTTTTGGACTCCATATAAGGAGCCGTGCGTCGCCACCATTTTCACTCCAGTCCTGGAGAGTGTAGCGAGAGGACGTGTCTCTCTCCTCAGTGTCTGTCTGTGTCTGTCTGTTAAGGAAAGTGGTGTGGTGACCTGCTCTGTCTTATGTATGTTATTCCAGTGCTGTGTTGTGCTGCATCAGTCCAGTGGTGGTGTCTTGTGCTGCATCAGTCTAGTCACAGTGGTGGTGTCCTCTGCTGCCATAAGTCCAGTGCTGCTGTATAAGTCCAGTCCATTGCAGTGGTGTTGTGTTGTCCTGCATCAGTCCAGTGGTGGTGTCCCTGTGCTACCGTATAAGTCCAGAGGTACTGCCGTATAAGACCAGAGGTACTGCCATATAATTCCAGTGACACTGCCATATAAATCCAGTCCTGTGATACTGCCATATATGTCCAGTGGTACTGCCATATATGTCCAGTCCAGTGGTATTGCTGTATAAATCCAGTGATACTGCCGTATAATCCAGTGGTACTTCCGTATAAATCCAGTCCAGTAATACTGCCATATATGTCCCGTGATACTGCCGCATAAGTCCAGTGGTACTGCCATATAATTCCAGTGATACTGCCGTATATGTCCAGTGGTACTGCCACATAAATCCAGTCCAGCAATACTGCCGTATATGTCCAGTGATACTGCAGTATATGTCCAGTCCAGTGGTGCTGCCATATAAGTTCAGTGGTGCTGTCCTGCGCTGTATATTATTTATTCCAAATAAAGGGGTTATTAATATTTAATCCAAATAATTATTACAGGGTTTGCCCTGTGTGGTGTAAAGGCTCTCCTTTGCAGCATTTTGTTATATAACACCAGAAAAATAATGGAGAGCAAAAATGTGGAGGATAAAATAGGAAAAGATCAAGAACCACTTCCTCCTACTGCTGCTGCTGCTGGTGGTGGTGTTGTTGCTGCTGGGAGTCAATCGTCATCCCAGAGGGGAAGTCAGAAGACCACTTGTACTACTTCAACTAAGCAAATGATTGTCCAACAGTCCTTTGCGAGGAAGAAGAAATATGACAGCAGTCATCCTGTTGCAAAGCGGATAACTGAGGCCTTGACAGCTATGTTGGTGTTAGACGTGCGTCTGGTATCCGCAATTAGTGCAGTGGGACTGCAGTGCCACTCCTAGATGGGCCAGGTGTTTGTGCCGTACACTTGTGTCTCTTAGCTTAGTCATACAGCTACCTCGGTGCAACTTTTAGGCCTAAAAACAATATTGTGAGGTGTTCAGAATAGACTGGAAATGAGCAGAAATGAATGTTATTAAGGTTTTTTTTCCCAAATATGTTTTATTGAGGTAAAGCATAAACCATAATACAGAGACATATCCGCATTTGTATGATGCAGGTTATACAAGGAAACAGATATAGAGCGGTAACGGCATAGTGTCAAGTCATACCTCAAATTTTCCATTTTCTATTCTAAAATATTCATATTAGAAGGATGACCAGTATATAGCATAGTGAAATAGAGGAGAGGAAAAAAAAAGAAAGTGTTTCCATAAACTTATAACCTGTCTAATATAAAAGTATAGTTTTGGCTATATAGAGGAGTCCAACAACGTGGAGGACGCATAGTATAAACAATAAACATATAAAAACAAAAACGATTCATATAGTATCCACCAAGGGTAGAGAGAGGCCATCCACCCATCCATGGAGAGACTGTCAGAGGGAAAGAAGTCACATATACATCAGAGATCCAAGGGTATGTAGATGGAGAACAAGGGGAAATGGAGAGGAAAGGAAGAAATAGGTAGATATGTTAGCGAAGGGAAAGAGGAAATAGGTGACAGGTCAGAGTTATGTAAGGATGACGGGGGGTCTGTGGTCCAGGAGACGGTGACAGTACCATGTGGTGCAACGGAAACTTTGTTGGATAGCTAGTTTGGTAGGTGTAGGTAGAGTATGAATGAACTTTTCCCAACATTGAAATAGCGCTGGAGCCAAAACCTCTTTGTCAAGATATGTTTCTAGCCAGTCCATTGTAAAAAGAAAGAGCAGTCTGGAGGTCGCCATGTGTAAAGTAGGGGGGGAATCATATATCCATTGTTGAAGGACGGCTTTCCTCCCTACGGCTGAGAGCAGCATCACTAGTTTTTTATCAGATGAGGGAATATTTGGTTGGTCTAGTAGGTGGCCAAAAAGAGCCAAGGGAGCGGTACATCGGAAATGAATGCCTAAGCTAGAGGAACTATATGTCTGTAATTCCCCCCAAAAGGTCTGTATGTAGGGACAGTACCAGAAGCAGTGCATAATGTCGGCCACTGGCGCAGAGCATTTAATGCATTTTGCGGACTCTGAGAAGCCCATCAAGTGGCTCCGTTTTGGCGATATCTATGCCCTATGCAGGATCTTGTATGAAATTTCCTGATAGATACTTGCTGGAATAAGTTTCAAAGAAGTAGCAAAGTTTTCCAATATCGTCTCAGGAGACATAGAAGGGATCTGAGATGACCATTTTTGAAGTTGTATAAGGTCAGAGGCAGGGACGATATCCGTACGAATTCGGGTGTAGATTGTCAATATGGAGTAGGTGCCCGAGTGCATTAGTGTGTCTGGTGGATTAAGAAAGTCTGAGTTATCTAGGTGTGACAGAGTCGAGTGTATGTAGTGGGAGGCTTGGAAATAATAGAATCTGTGGTGGGGGTCAATGTTATATTTATCCACAGCTTCAGTGAAAGTAAGCGGTTTGTGTAGGGGGTTAAGGAGGCTGCGCACATGCGTAATTCCCGCAGCGTTCCAATTGTTAAAGGGAAAAGATGCACGGCCATTTTGGAAATCTAAGTTGTTGATGAGAGGAAGAAATGGTGAGTGAAGGTGGTGTAAATTTAATGACTTTCTCGATCTTCTCCACGCTACAATAGTAGGGGATAGTAGAAGGTTGTCATACTGGGGCAGTTTCGGGGTGGCATTATTAGCATGTACGATAAAGCTAAGTGATAGGGGGTACAGAGTTGAGAGTCGAGCGATGAATCGGTAAAAACATGAGTGTCTCTGAGCCAGTCCATGGCAAAGCGTAGAAGGCAGGCCCTATTATACTGCTCTATGTCCGGCTAGTTTAATCCTCCATTCTGTACCGACTGGGACAGTTTAAGAAAACTTATTCGAGGCCATTTATTGGACCATATGAATTTAGAGATATGTGAGTTAAGGAGGGACAGGTCAGATTTCGTGAGCAAAATGGGGACCATTTGGAGGACGTATAGCAGTTTAGGGAAACAAGCCATTTTAATAAGATTCATTGACCCAGGAGATTAAGAGGAAAGTTTTGCCAGAGGGTGAGTTCAGATTGAATTTTATCGAGTATAGGGTGTACATTGTAGGGGTATAAAAGGGCAGGGTTTGAAGGCAATGAGACCCCTAAGTAAGTTAGGTGAGTGGGGGCACACCTGAATGGGAAAGGGGGGTCCCATCCCAGGGTAACTTGTTTAAATATGGCTAAAGCTTCAGACTTGTCGTAGTTAATCGAAAAACCTGCAAAAGAGGAGAAACACTCTATGGCCTCCAGGAGCGTTTGGGGTTCGAGGTGAAGAGGAGGATATCGTCTGCAAACGCTATAATTTTCAGTTCTTGAGAACCAATTAATATACCCTTGAATTCAGTTAAATTAATAATATAGCATATAAAAGGTTCTAGGGCCAAATTGAAAAGAAGGGGGGAGAGAGGGCAGCCCTGTCTAGTGCCCCTCTCTAGAGTAAAGGGGGTAGAGGAGATATTGTTGACCATGACTTGTGCCGTAGGGGTAGTATAGAGGGAATTGACTAGACCACAAAATCTCTATCCAAATCGTTGGTAACGTAAAACCCGATCAAGATGAGGCCAGGCAATCTTGTCAAAGGCCTTCTCTGCATCCAGATTGATTAATATGTTATCGCTAAGCTTATGGTATCAAGAGTAGGTAATGGCAGCCAATGCAGCTCTAATACCTTTCACCGATTGCCTATTTTTGAGGAAGCCGAGTTGGGCGGGTGATATGATGCAGGATAAACATAATTGTAGGCGGGTAGCCATAAGTTTGGTTAAGATTTTGAAGTCCTGGTTGAGAAGGGATATAGGTCTATAGGAGCTAGGGAGGGAGGGGTCCTTGCCGGGTTTCGCTACTACAATGATCTTGGCTTCATTGAACCGAATCGGAGTTTGCTTTGTGGAAAAGACATGGTTGTAAAGGGACGTAAGAGTGGGGGCCAGGTCGGCTCTAATCATTTTATAGAACTCTGCTCCAAAGCCATCAGGGCCGGGACTCTTATTGTTCGGTAAACTTTTTATAGTATCTGTAACCTCCTCGATAGTGATTGGGCTTTCTAGGAAGTCCCTCTCCTCCTAAGAGAGAACAGGTTAAGTCCGCTGCTTTGAGAAAATAACTTTTGGCAGCAATATCATCAGGGCCCTTAGAGTATAAGGAGTGATAGAAATGCATAAATTCGGTGCAAATAGATTTGGGGTCCGAAACCAGCTTGCCTGAAATATTAATGGTATTAACCCAGGTACGAGAATTAGGGCCCTTGATCAAGTTAGCCAGTAATTTACCCAATTTATTGCCCCATCTGTGAAATTTATTCAGCTGGTAATCGTAAGAGAGTTGGGCTCGTTCAGTAAGGAAAGTATCATACACAAGTTTAGCAGAAAGGTAGGCTTCCTTGTTAGCAGGGGTATCATATTGCTTATATGTCCTATATGAGGAGGTTAACATCGTACTCCGAGTCTGCAGTTGTGAGGAAATAATTTTCTTTTTAGAGTGGGTATATGACATAACATGTCCTCTAAGGACCGCTTTAGCGGCACCCCAGAATATTGGGGAGTCTGGGACCTGTTCGTTGTTGTCTAGGGTGTAATTGAGCCAGGATTGTTTAAGGTGGAGGAGGAAGTCAGTGGAGTGTCGTAAGTATGCAGGGAAGCGCCAGCTTGGGGTAAAGTGGAGGGGCAGAGACAGTTGAAGGCATAAAGATATAGGAGCGTGGTCAGAGATAATGATGTCAGCAATCGACGTATGAGTCACCTTGGGAAAGAGGCACGTGGAGGTAAATATATAGTCTATACGAGAGTGAGGATGAGAGTAGAAAGAAAAATCCTTTTGGGTCGGGTGAAAGATGTGCCATGGGTCGAGTAGGTCAAGTTGTGAGCAGAAAGAAGGAAGAAAGTGAAGGATAGAAGGGGTAGTATGAGTACTTGCTCGAGATCTATCCATGGATGGGTCAAAAACCAAATTTAAATCACCTCCAACAATCAAGTTTTGGCTTCCCCAAGTAAGAAGTGTCGACAAGAGAGCTGCGAAGAAAGAGTCAGGGGAGGCATTGGGAGCATAGACATTGAGAAGAGTATACGTAACATTATCAATTAGTACATCAAGCAATATGAATCTGCCCTCAGGATCGAGAAGTGTCCTACTAACTGAGTGTTGCAAGTTGGTATGAAAAAGGATAGCCACCCCTCGGGATTTAGAATGGTAAGGGGCCGAAATACAGTTCCCTATCCAAGGGGCTCGTAGGGAATTCCTAGGGTCATCCAACCAATGTGTTTCCTGAAGGAACACTACATGTGGGGCCATACGTTTCAAATGTGAAACTACCTTCTTCCTTTTAACCGAATGGTTAAGAGTCAGACCTTCTACATTCCAGGAGACTAGGCGTAGGGAATTAGTGGCAGGATCTCTGGGTGTGTGGGAAGGTGGGGAGGCAGCTGAGGCCATATTTTCCTACTCCCACAGGCGGAAACGACATAGTGAGTGTGTGTAAGGTGAGATAGGGCCCCACCCCCTCCCTGCGAGCGGGGGGAGGATACCCCAGGAGGGTAAGGAGGCCTCGGCCCAGGTGGACAGAAATAAAAAAGTAAGAAAACATTAGTAAAAGCAACAAAAACGGTAAACAAGTGGTGAATGAACTATAAGCATACATATGGATAAACATAACGCTTCACATACGAGACCCGAAATGTTGAGTCAAGATAATAATGAATAGCAAAGCAGTGAACAACAAACACAATCAAGTAGTAAGTAGGGCGAAGTGCAGCCTTGCTTCTCCGGGGTCGTCGAAGAATAATGGTTTGCCATTCTCAAAGACCCAAAGGCGTGCTGGGTAAAGCAGGGAAAACTTGACCTTGGTGTCGTAGAGGTGTTTGCATATGGGAGCAAACTCCCTGCGTTTAGTAGCCACAAAAGCAGAAAAGTATTGGAAAATGAGTAGACGGTCGTCATTGTAAAACAAGGAGGCCGTTTTGCGATAATGTTCCAAAAGCTTCATCTTATCGGCATAGTTTAAATGTCTCCTTATGACAGGGCGGGGGTGTCCAGCAGGGTTCCTACGTTCCGGTTCAATCCTATGGGCTCTTTCAATGAGAAGTGGGGTTCCTCTGAGGTTCATAGCTAATTTTTCTGGGATGCCCGAGGACAGGAGATCCAGGAGTTCGTGGCCTTTAACCGATTCTGGGATGCCAATGACTATCAGGTTATTACGCAGACTGCGATTTTCAAGGTCATCGATCTTCTCTGAGAGGTCGGCAATTTCCGATTGATTAGATTGTATGGTTCGCTGAGCCGTCGACAGGTCATCCTCTAATGTCGATATCCTCTGTTCTGCCTCATCTAAGCGACTAGAGTGATGGTTGAGTTGAGTGAGAGTAGATTCGATGGCCTCTTTGATTCCAGCTAGTTTTTCATCCAACAGGGGCCCCAGAACAGCCACCAAGTCATTATGCTTCATTTTCGGCTGTTTAATGGGTGGCCTGGACCTGCGCGTGCGTTGAGATGTAGAGCGCGATGTCGAGCGGTCCGAGTCAGAGGAATTGCCACAAGGAGTGTCGTCACAAGGTGGCAATGGAGCCCCCGCTGAGGTCATGGATGTAGGAATGAAGAACTTTTCCATGCAGAATTGTTGAAGTATAGAAGCAATAGTAACAAGGGTGTGCAGAGAGTGAGATCTCGGGAAGGTGCATTGGGTCTCACATGTGAAGCAGTAAGACGTCGGGTCGTCACATCTCTCTAAGGGTAACGTAGGAGGTAGCTACTACGGATCCCGAGCAGAACCTAGGTGGGTTAGCCAGAGTGTAATCAGGAAGTGACTTGGTGGTGGGATGGAGGGTTCCTGAATCGAGGTAGCACTCACAGATGGCGGACTGAGTAGAGATGTGCCGCGGTATTGATCATCGAGGTAGGCGGCCGCGACAAGTAGTAAGCGCTGCAGGAGCACGAGGCAACAGTGCCAGGACAGGGAGGGTGCATTGGGTAGGTGAGTCTCCGTCAGCGATAGACACACAGCAGGATGTGTTGGGGTGGCAATGCAGCTGCTCAGACGGTGAGGGCAAGAGTCAGGGTGCGGTCACACTGTGAGAGAGACCGGTCAAGGAGGGGGTAGCAATCCAGCCACAATAAGTAGAACAGGGGGGGAGCGTTGCAGGATATGTGACGAGGTGTATATGCTCCAGCCGAAGCCAGGCCTTCATGGCAGTGGGTGGTGGTGGTAAAGGAGGTGAAATCTGAGGCACTTTTACACTGGGGGGCTTTTCCCAAGTAAGCAGTGTAGGGCTGGTGGGTTCTTACTGATGCAGCAGCGGGCAGTAGGCAGCCGGATCCCTCCAATGATGAGATAAGGCTGACCTTTGGCTGAGCCTCTCATACAGTCACCTCTGGAGGGTCCGAATGGCGTCAGCGGCCACGGGCTGTGCCGATCACCCCAAGTAGCAGCAGGGAGAGGCAACGGTGTGCAGCTTCGGCGCTGTCCGCTGAGGTCACCAGCGGTCCGTTATGAAAAAGGCTGCAGCTCCATGGGGGAAGATGGCCGCCGGGACCCGCCGCCGCAGCAGGGAGACAAGACACTTCTCCTCCAGTCGGGTTCTCCCGCAGAGTGAGGCTGTCACGGGGGCTGCGAGGCTGTCCGCGGGCAGTGTTCAGGCTCTGGAGCGCCGGGTAAGGTGGGAAAGGGCCGGGCGGAACGGCGCGCCCAGGGTTCCGACGGGTCTCCACCAAAATCGAGGTCCCTGCGTGGGTAGCAAGTGCGGGCCGCAATCCGCAGGAGACTTCCCGACTACGCGGCTTCGAGGGCACAGCTGCTGGGGGAGTAGGAGAGAATGTGAGAGGGAAGGATGGGGTAAAAAGACGGGTCCGAGTAGATCAGGAGGGAAGAAAGGTGTTATAAAAGCAGGAGCTGCATAGAGCTACGACTGCTCTCCTCCGGTGCCAGGCTACGCCCCCATCGAATGTTATTAAGGTTAATAATACCATAGGATCAAAATTAACCCCAAATTCTGTAATTTTAGCTGTTTTTATGTTTTTTTTCAAAAATCATCCAGATCCAAAACCAAAACCCGAAAGGGTGGTTTTGGCAAAACCTATCCAGATCCAAAACATGAGCGGGGATCCAGATCCAAAACACGAAAAGTGCCCGCCGCACATCTCTAGTATTTACCCTGCGCAGAAACATTAGAACCCACCCAAATCTAACTCTCTCTGCACGTTATATCTGCCACACCTGCAGTGCACATGGTTTTGCCCATTAGCTAACATATTTGCTGCTGCGATCAGATCTGAATTAGGCCCTATGCTCGAGTTTCACTTGATCCAAAGCGACAAGTGAGTGGGCGGCAGCTTTGTATTGGATGTACGAAGTCTTTTTTGGTGGAATCAGCTGGTCTTTTCAGATTACAGGCCACACAATCACAGCACCACTTTTCAATGTAGGTTCTCATCCCGACCCAGAAATATCTCCAGCGTAGCACTGCTTCTGTTTTATGGGTCCCAAAGTGTCCAGGTTGATTATGATAAGTGGTGAGCAGGAAGTTGGCTTGCTGTTTTGGTACAACAATTTGTGAAATAGACTGGTGTATCCCGGGATCAAGGCTGGTGTGGATGACAAGTCCCTGTTGGATGCTAATTTGGTCTGGGTGTCTTAGTAGTTGGACCAACTCTGCATCAGTGTTGGCACTTTGCGACTTGGTTAGTCGACTCTTTCGGCGGAAGAGGTCCATCAGATTTTGTATTACGGAGCTATTTTTTTGTATCTGCTCCCAGTTGAATCCGAGGTGGTTATGAAAAGAATTATCAAGCATAGGGTCTACAGTGGCAGCAACACGGTCTGAGGAGATGACTAATTTTTGTCTCATTGGTGGCTTGAAGATGGGGGTCTCAAGGTCTTCGTCCCAATATCTCTCTACCTCTGCAAATTCGGTAGTGGGTAGGCAGAATAAGCCTTCTGCATTACCATTGGACTATCCGCTCTGGTAGGTCACTGTGTAACAAAAGTTGGCAAGGCGTGCCATCCATCCTTGCTGCAACGCTCTGAGGCAGGCTGTAGACAAGTGTGCCAGTAGTTTATTGTCCGTTATGATGATAAAAGCTGTGGCTGCCAGGTAATTTTTTTAATTTTTCCATAATGGCCCAGATGAGAATGAGGAGTTCCAACTTGAATGTGCTGTAGTTCTCTCTGTTACTCTTGGTTTTCTTTAAACCTTGGCTGGCATATGTGATGACCCTTGTCCGGGCTGGGTTTGTGTCTGTTCCCGGAGGGGGCACTAGTGGGTCAGTGGTGGTGCGGTGGAGGAAACGAGGAGGCTGTAATGAGTTCCTGCGCATGTGCGCATATGATGTTTTATATAGAGCACACAGGAAATATAAATATCACTGGAGCAATAGCAAATACAACTGTATGTCAGCGTGGAGGCTGACAGAATCTTTGGAAAAGCAGTCACATGCAATAGGTCGGTTTGGGAACTGATAACAGCTGAAAGTAAACGAGTATCAGCCTGGAAACTGATGATAACTTAAACAGAACTTTACACAGATACTTGGAAATATAAATAATCGGCCTGGAAACCGATGGCAATTTGAAACAGTACTTTGCAGGTAAGTAATGCAGATGATCGGCCTGGAAACCGATAGGAACTTGCAACAGGATTGTAAAGGCAATTGATAATGCAGATGAACGGCCTGGAAACCGATAGGAATTTGAAACAGGATTTGTATAGGCAATTGGTAACACAGTCAATAGGCAATGCTTGCATACAACAACAGAACCAGATTAGGTTATTGCAGGAGACATCTGAATTTAAGCAGGATGCTTTAGGGCAGATTAAATAGCACAATGCTGATGCAGAGTAATAACAAACAGGTGAGTATGATATGCAGCACCTGGAGATTCTCTTACTGCAAGTGATTGTAGGAGCAGAGTAACTGAAGCTGAAGACAAACTGGATGGCTGGTACCTGCAGTTCCACAGAGCACTGACACAGGAGAGTCTCAGGAGACTTTTAATAAATGCTGTAGCAGAATGCAGATGGAGCTGCAACTGAACTGGATGGCTGTTGCCTGTAGTTCCATGGTGCACTGACACAGGGGAATTTCTGAAGACAGGAGACACTTGTTCACAGGATGTGACGCGTTGTTCAAGGCCATGATACTGAGCAGGAACTCTGGCTATATACCCCCTGGTCAGCAGGGATTGGAGAATCAAGTAATGTGAGCACTCCAGTGCACAGGAGTGGATAGCACCAAGTCAGCTGACTGTAGGTGTCATGGCAGCACCCATACTCTGGAGATGGTGGGAATACATTAGGGTACACACTGTATGGCAAGCATGGTACAAACTGGAGAGAATCTCTGCACATTGCTGGCAATCATGGAACATGCTGCCAGGCTGAGGATGTGACCTCCAGAGACCCAGCACATCAGAGCACTAGTAAGTGACATGAAGCAAATGCAGATTCCTGACAGCACCCCCCCCCTTTTATGGGTGGGCACCGAACATCTACTTTGGAACTTTAGGTCCCTGTAGAACAGAGGTGGCCACAATGTCGATCGCGATCTACCGGTAGATCGCAGAGCTCTCACCGGTAGATCGCGATCCAAGTGTAACCTGCTGCCTCTGCCCGGAGCGTTCCCAATGATGCATTGCGCGGGTGATATCATGACGTCAGTCGCGCACCCGCGCAATGTGCGATTGGGAACGCGATGTGAGGAGCCTGTGCGCCTGCTGGATCTGGGTTGATCTAGTCAGCGCCAGTAGCAGCAGGACAGCAGCAGCGGCAGGAAGCGGGAGCAGGCACGGTAGCAGGATCCAGCCAGCAGGGAGACAGCGAGACAGCCAGCGGGGATCCAGCCAGCTAAAGTAAGTATATGTGGCACTGTGGGCACATGGCACTGTGGGGGCATATGTAGCACTGTGGGGGCATATGTGGCACTGTGGGGGCATATGTAGCACTGTGGGGGCATATGTGGCACTGTGGGGTCATATGTGGTACTGTGGGCATATGTGGCACTGTGGGGGTATATCTAACACTGTGGGGGCATATGTGGCACTGTGGGGGCACATTTGGCACTGTGGGGTCATATGTGGTACTGTGGGCATATGTGGCACTGTGGGGGCATATGTGGCGCTGTGGGGGCATATGTGGCACCGTGGGGGCATATCTGGCACTGTGGGAGCATATGTGGCACTGGAGGCATATCTGGCGCTGGGGGCATATGTGTATCTGGCACTGTAGGGGCATATGTGGCACTGTTGGCACATTGCATTGTTGGGGCACATATGGCACTGTGGGGTCATATGTGGTACTGTGGGCATATGTGGCACTGGGGGCATATGTGGCACTGTGGGGTCATATCTGCCATTGTGGGCACATGGCACTGTAGGGGCATATCTGGCACTGTGGGGGCATATGTGGCACTGTGGGGGTATGTGGCACTGTGCGGGCATATGTGGCACTGTGGGGTCATAGCTGGCACTGTGGGCATATGGCACTGTGGGGGCATATGTGGCACTGTGGGGGTATGTGGCAAAATTATCCCGCATGTGTACATCACAAAAGCTTTTCAGCTTTCAAAGTAGATCACCGACTCCAAAAGTCTGGCCACCCCTGCTGTAGAAGAACCTACAGTACATACAAAAATAATTTGAAATAGCAAAATCCAGAAGATCTTGGCAATACACAAAAGCAGAGGTCCTCAAAAGTCTTCCCAACTTTCATCTTCGGAAGGAAGACTTTTCTCATCAGAACAAGTAGACCATTCACAGTCATTAACAAACTCACTTTCAGAGTCAGAGTCCAGGTTTAGCATGGTCATGGAAGTCTTTTGCTTAGGAACAACAATATCTGTGTCAACCTGCAGTCCAATGAATTTGGGACTATGTGAGACACCAGGAATGGAGCTAACGGAAGCATAGCCATCTCTTATGTCAACAGATGGTAGACTTTGAACTGGTTTTGAAGTTCTCCAATTCCTGTAATTCTTGAAATCTCTGATGCATTGATTCTGCAGAGCCTGATTATGCTTGGAAAGTGTTGAATTGAAAAACTGGAAGACTGTTCAGAAGACTGTGTAGATGCTGAACCCAGAAAGTCAATACTTTCATGAGCATTGCTGTAAAATGGAGGCACGGAGGTATATGCAACTTTCAAATCCAAAGTCTGAGATCCTTGTTTTGACTTTATGATGTTTCCTTTCTTTGTGGCTTGGAAATCTTTGATAACTTGGTCTAATGTAGCTTGATCTTGCACAGAAAGCGATGCTGGGGAGGATCTAGCAGCAGGCAGACTGTTGACAAATTGGCAAATTGGTGACAAACTGTTGACAGATGGCTTCGAATGGCTTAACTTTGGAGCAAACTCCTTTTGTACTGCTTCGAGGAAAGCAGCAAGATCATTCAATAGTGGATCTTTAGATTCAATTAGAGGATTTGCCCAATCCAGTGCTTTACCTCTAAAGAATAGGAGAAAATATCTGATTGCATTGACTGGAGTAATACTCATTGAAGATCCCGACTCAGTAACAGCGAGGTATTGGCTCGCTAATGCACAGAACTGAGCATAATCACCATCAAATTAAATGAGAGCTGGAGTATCAAGTTGACACTTGGAAGGCTGAAAGTCAATTGAAGTCTCAGAAGACAATGTTGGACACTTGAGAGTAGAGGACTGTTATAAGCATCCAGAAGCAGGAGTAGATTCAACTTGAGATGCTCTAGGGTGGAGAGAGGACGTTATCTCCAGAACTGACAGACAGGGGTTCCCAGCTGAAGTTGACCGAAAAATAGAAGCTTCATCTTAGGGTGAAATGCTTAGAGTCTCCATCTGGGTTGAGGCAATTGTGATATCTGCAAGAACTGTGTACTCTGGACATATTGACAGGAGTTTATTACTTGAAACACTGGAGTGAACCGGATCGGGTTCGGAGGAACTTGAATCAACAGGAACTGAAGGCGACTTAGGACAGACAGATGGAACTGGGATTTGTCCAGGGCTATTTGAATCAGCTTGAACCGAAGGAGGTTGATCCGGACAGACGGATGGGACCGGATTGGGTCCAAAAAAACTTGAACCGGCTGGGATCGGAGAAGTCTTCGGATTGACATACTGTATAGGACCGGATTAGATCCAAAGATGCTTGAATCGGCTGGAACCAAAGGAGGCTGATCTGGACAGATGGATGGGACCGGATTGGGTCCGAGGAAACTTGAACCAGCTGGGACCAGAGGTGTCTTCGGATTGACGTATAGGACCGGATAAGATCCGAAGATGCTGGAATCAGCTGGAACCAAAGGAGGTAGCTCAGCATTGTAAACAGAGCTACTCGGGCTTGCTGGAACCAGTGGAGTCTTTGGACCGACGGCTGGAACCGGGTTAGGTCCATTGATACTTGACTCTTTATAAACAGAATCCGGATGTTCCGGTGATCCATCTTGTAGCTGTACAGAGCTGGTAGCACTCTCAGAAGATGATGAACAAAAGTTCATGTCTGTATCTTTGACTTTAAGAATTCCTCCTGGGATCTTAGCCCTGGATACCCCTCTTGAGGCTGAAACTCCCATGACCCCTCCTAGGGTTAACAGATCCGACACACTTCTTTGAGTAGCATGCCCAGATACCGCTTCTGGAATCTGAACATCAGATACCCCTTCTGGGGTCACAAAATTAGTTGCCCCACCTGGGGCTGTAGAAACAGAAACTTATTTAGCTATCAGTAAAATAACCAGTCTCTTTTGATTTCTGAACTTAGAATTGGGCCTATTTGTCACAGGACCCCAATCGTAGACTTTTTGATCAATCCTGTCCAGAATAGAGGAAACTGGAACTGTAGACGATACACAGGAAGGTTTGCAGGTAAGAACTCTGTGATGTTGGGACCTGTCACCAACTTTAGACTTACGGAGAGAACAGTCTTTAATGAGGTGACTAGAACTCCCACAATAGAAACAGAGGTGAAGCTGCATGCGATGACGGTGTTCAGCTTCCGAAAGTTTGGAGCCAGGGTAGCTCTGGAATCTACCCTCTCTCTGCACAGGAGGAGAGACTTTAGTTTTACGGAAGTCTGACACAGTGGTTGAATTAGTCTCAGTAGGATGAGCAGGACTTTTTACTGTGTTTAAAGCACCTCCTAGGATTTCAGGTATTATTGGAATAATTCTTGATAGAAGACTTTGAAGTTGTTCCAAAAGATGACAGAGAGTCCTCATTGATTCAGGTTTCACAGCAGAAGACAGAAGAGTATTGGAAACTTTGAAGGAGGAAGTCGCCCTCTCAGGAGAATTAGCTTTAAAGGGAGTGCCATGGGACTGACTTGAATGAAGTCCAACCATAGGAATGGATTGTGCAGGAGAAGCTGGAATAACGGGAACAGGACTGACTTGAACAGGAACCGGAGGAGAAACAGAACTTGGAAGGGATTGCTGCAAAGTATCCAATCGGGTAGACATTCCCTGTAGAAACAGAATCACTTGCTGTTGCGCAGCCTCTTGACCATCGAGTCGCGATGCAAGACCTTGGAGGGCCCCTGAGTCCACACTCTGACCGCTGTCCGAGTCCATGGGCCTTGAACAAACTGTCAGGTCTGGGTTTGTGTCTGTTCCCGGAGGGGGCACTAGTGAGTCAGTGGTGGTGTGGTGGAGGAAATGAGGAGGCTGTAATAAGTTCCTGCGCATGTGTGCAAATTATGTTTTATTGAGAGCACACAGTAAATATAAATATCACTGGAGCAATAGCAAATACAACTGTATGTCAGCGTGGAAGCTGGCAGAGTCTTTGGAAAAGCAGTCACATGCAATAGGTTGGTTTGGGAACTGATAACAGCTGAAAGTAAACGAGGATCAGCCTGGAAACTGATGATAACTTAAACAGAACTTTAAACAGGTACTTGGAAATATAAATAATCTGCCTGGAAACCGATGGCAATTTGAAACAGTACTTTGCAGGTAAGTAATGCAGATGATCGGCCCGGAAACCGATAGGAACTTGCAACAAGATTGTACAGGCAATTGATAATGCAGATGAGTGCATAAAGGGAATTTGGAAAAAGGATATGTTCTGCACCAGCTGAATATTTTTATTTTAATATTTGAAAAAGGGGAAACCCCGACTAATGTCCGTCAGTGGATTATCAGTTTTTCACTGGACGTTCAAGGGTGCTACCAGAGACAAGTTAGATTATGCAAGAGAAAAGAGGGAAAAAGAATGTCTCTTTGTTGGCGCACAAAAGATGATTAAAAATGAACCTTTAATAAATCCATTAAAATTGTCCAAACACAAAATAAGACAGTATAATACCCCATGTGATACACTTATCATAAACCGTGAATAAAATAAAAATGTTAAAAGCCAAGGCTTGCTACCTGTGTCGTCTCTTTATTAATCCAGTTTGAATATATCTAATATATCTTAATGGCCTACAATCCGTTTATACAATTCACTATTCAGATAGAATAATTATTGAGAACCAACAAGAAAACTAATATTGAGATATTAGATGCTGTATGATATTTGTTAGGAGTGTATTAATGATTTGCTTGTATGCAATGTTATACTGAACTCATATGACTACTGACTTTAACAAAGCTTATCCAGCATATACAGGTTGAGTATCCCTTATCCAAAATGCTTGGGACCAGAGGTATTTTGGATATGGGATTTTTCCGTATTTTGGAATAATTGCATACCATAATGAGATATCATGGTGATGGTACCTAAGTCTAAGCACAGAATGCATTTATGTTTCATATACACCTTATACTCACAGCCTGAAGGTCATTATAGCCAATATTTTTTATAACTTTGTGCATTAAACAAAGTGTGTCTACATTCACACAATTCATTTATGTTTCATATACACCTTATACACACAGCCTGAAGGTCATATAATACAATATTTTTAATGACTTTGTGTATTAAACAAAGTTTGTGTACATTGAGCCATCAGAAAACAAAGGATTCACTATCTCACTCTCACTCAAAAAAGTCCGTATTTCGGAATATTCCGTATATCGGATATTTGGATATGGGTTACTCAACCTGTAATACATTCAGCAATGATTTGAGATGTCATTCAGTATTTTCCCCTGCTACAACTCAGTACAGATGTAACTTTCTGCAGTAACTGTATTGGTGCAATGGAGTACAATGTAGCTATTGGAGAGGATCACTAAGTGTATCCCCTATAATGAAGTGCACTATAGCTTACAAGAGGGATCACTATGTGTGTCTCCTATGATAAAGGCTGCTTATGAACTAATAACTTATTAGCAGCTAATGCAGATGAGCGGCCTGGGAACCGATAGGAACTTGAAACAGGATTTGTATAGGCAATTGGTAACACAGTCAATAGGCAATGCTTGCATACAACAGAACCAGGTTAGGTTATTGCAGGAGACAGCTGAACTTAAGCAGGATGCTTTAGGGCAGATTGAATAGCACAGTGCTGATGCAGAGTAATAACAAACAGGTGAGTATGATATGCAGCACCTGGAGAGAATCTCTTACTGCAAGTGATTGTAGGAGCAGAGTGTAACTAAAGCTGAAGACAAACTGGATGGCTGGTACCTGTAGTTCCTCAGAGCACTGACACAGGAGAGTCTTAGGAGACTGCTAATAAATGCTGGAGCAGAATAGAGATGGAGCTGCAACTGACCTGGATGGCTGGTGCCTGTAGTTCCACGGAGCACTGACACTGTCACGATCCGGGTATCTGGACGCCATTTCTTACCCATCAGATGCCTCCTAAGGCTGGCTCAGCGCTCCAGGACCGGATCCCATCTGTTATCCTAATGTTCACATTCCTGCATCCTCTCCTGTCTCTCTGAGACGCTGTCACAGTAACGCCTTATTACATCTGGCATGGCGTCTCCCGCGGCCTCCGCCGCCGTCCCTGAGCTTCTGCATGCAGAGTGTCAGAGTGGCGATTACGTCAGCCGCGGCCTCCGCTGTGTCCGCGTGGTTGGATGTGCACTTGTCAGCCTGGCGTCTCCTGTCTCCAGTGGCCGGCGCCGCCATTACTGTTTTCATTACCACATGGATTACAAACCAAACTTCCCTCCAAGTGTCTGCATGGGCGCAGCCATCTTGGATTCTGTCAGCTGATCATTTCCTCCAATCTGTTGTCAGTATTGTTAATCTGCATAATTGCCTAGCCAATCCCTTCCTTGCTGCAGGTATAAATACACTGTGCCTGAGCAAGGAAGGCGTCAGTGCTTTGGTTGTCAAACCTAGTTCCTGTTTGTCTCTCTCCTGTGATTGTCTTCCAGGTTCCAGCTCCTGTCTCAAGACTTCCACCATAGAGACCCGCACCAGCATTCCACCTGCGGTGTAGCCTGACTCTCCAATCCATTGTGGATTCATCTGTTTCCAGCTACAACATTACCTGCTTCCAGCTCAGCTTCCAGCAGAGTACAGCTTCCCTTAAAGGGCCGGTGTCCTTTCTACACTTTACCACTCTCCACCGGTATTATTATTTCTCCGCTCTCAAGTTCTACATTTCAGTTCATATTTCATCGCTCCCAAGTTCATTTATTATTTAACTGGTTCCAGCCAGTATCCACTCCGTGCTAACAACAGTCTGGTTCCAGCCAGTATCCACAGCAGCTGTTTTACCTTCAGCAACCCAGCTTTTCCTGGAACACCAGCTGGCACAATCCTGGGTTATCTCCATTGCTACAGTCGGGCCTGGTAAGGACTTTCCATCTAGAAGATCATAAGAACTATCTCACACTACCAGTGCCCTGTGGCTCCTGCCATCCTGTAGTACCCAGGAACTGTATTTATTATTTGCTGACTTTTACGTTTTCTTTTACTGCTGCTGTGTTGCGGAGTTGTCATAATAAACATCATTGACTTTTATCTAAGTTGTCGTGGTCACGCCTTCGGGCAGTTATTATTCATGTTACTTACATGTCCAGGGGTCTGACACAACCTCCCAGGTTCCGGTACATCTCAGCCCCTACAACTGAGGCTGCCTCCCGTCAGCTCAGGCCCTCAGTTGTGACAGTAAGCACTGACCTAATGAATCCAGCCGGAGACCAGGATCAAGCGGCCAGGCCGATGCAAGAACTGGCAGCCCGACTAGAACATCAGGAGGCTGCACAGGGCCACATCATCCGCTGTCTCCAGGATCTCTCTACTCGGCTGGATGGGATTCAGACAACTCTCCGTGGATCAGGCGCATCTGGTGCGTCAACCACAGTGACTCCAGCTATAACCCCACCCACCTTACCCATTTCTGCTCCACGTCTTCATCTTCCAACGCCAGCAAAATTTGACGGATCTCCAAGATTCTGCAGGGGATTTCTCAACCAGTGTGAGATTCAGTTTGAGCTACAACCTGGCAATTTTCCCAGTGACCGTACAAAAATTGCCTACATCATCTCTCTTCTCAGTGGCTCCGCCCTTGACTGGGCATCACCGTTATGGGAGAGGTCCGACACCCTGCTATCTTCTTACACTGCATTCGTGTCAACATTCAGGCGCATCTTCGACGAGCCAGGCCGGGTAACCTCAGCTTCATCCGAGATTCTCCGTTTACGCCAGGGGTCACGTACTGTAGGACAATATCTGATACAGTTCCAGATCCTGGCATCCGAACTGGCATGGAACGACGAGGCCCTGTATGCTGCATTCTGGCATGGCTTATCTGAGCTTATTAAAGATGAGTTAGCTACCAGAGACTTACCTTCTAAGTTCGATGAGCTAATCTCACTCTGCACGAAAGTTGATTTACGTTTCAGAGAGAGAGCAACTGAGCGTGGAAGATCATCTGCTCCAAAATCTTCTGCTCCTCCTCCTCGTCAACTGTCACCATCTAAAGATGAGCCCATGCAAATTGGCCGTTCCCGTTTAACTCCTGCTGAGCGCCGAAGACGTCTCTCTGAGTCTCTTTGTCTTTACTGTGCAGCTCCGTCTCACACCATCAATGCCTGTCCCGAACGTCCGGGAAAACTCCAAACCCTAGCTCGCCCAGGAGAGGGCCGGCTAGGAGTAATGATCTCCTCTCCATCTCCTCATGATTGTAATCTCCCAGTCTCGCTTCAAGTTGCTCAACGTTATCGGAACGTCATTGCTCTCCTTGATTCCGGAGCAGCTGGGAACTTTATTACTGAAGCCTATGTTAAACGGTGGTCCCTACCCACCGAGAGACTTCCTTCCTCCTTTTCCTTAACTGCCGTGGATGGCAGTAAAATTTTTGATACTGTTATTGCTCTAAGGACTCTACCAGTTCGTCTGAGAGTGGGAGTTCTTCATTCCGAACTTATTTCACTTTTAGTGATTCCAAGAGCCACACATCCTGTGGTCCTGGGCCTTCCATGGCTCCGTCTTCACAATCCTACAATTGATTGGACGACTATGCAAATCCTGGCATGGGGTTCCTCCTGTGCAGAGACATGTTTGTTTAAAGTATTGCCTGTCTGTTCTTCCTCCCCCAGGTCGTCTGATGTTCCACCTCCTCCATATCAAGATTTCACGGATGTGTTCAGTAAAGCTTCTGCTGATATCCTTCCTCCTCATAGAGAATGGGACTGCCCGATTGATCTCGTTCCAGGGAAGGTTCCACCTCGAGGCCGAACTTATCCGTTGTCTCTGCCTGAGACGCATTCTATGGAGGAATACATTAAAGAGAACCTAGCAAAGGGGTTCATTCGACCTTCTTCTTCCCCAGCCGGCGCAGGCTTCTTTTTTGTAAAAAAGAAAGATGGTGGTCTGCGGCCGTGCATCGACTACAGAGGTTTGAACGACATTACCATCAAGAACCGTTATCCTTTACCCCTGATTACTGAGCTCTTTGACAGAGTTAGCGGAGCTACCATCTTTACAAAGCTGGACTTGCGAGGTGCATACAATCTCATCCGGATCCGTGAGGGTGACGAGTGGAAGACCGCCTTTAACACCCGTGACGGACATTATGAGTACCTCGTCATGCCCTTCGGATTGAGCAATGCTCCAGCTGTCTTCCAGCATTTTGTCAATGAGATTTTCAGAGACATTCTATACCGTCATGTCGTGGTCTATCTAGACGATATCCTCATTTTTGAATAAATTAGTGAGGTATTAGCCGCGCTTGTGTATATGTATATATAGCAGCTCCCTTTATATTAATCACCAAAAATAAAACAAGAAAGATGGAGCGCTTAATTAATATGTATAATGAACGCACATGTGCGTTCATTATACATATTAATTAAGCGCTCCATCTTTCTTGTTTTATTTTTGATATCCTCATTTTTGCCAACGATTTAGAGGAACATCGTTTTTGGGTTAAAGAGGTTCTGTCCCGTCTCCGTGTCAATCATCTCTATTGCAAATTAGAAAAATGCGTCTTTGAAGTCAAGTCCATTCCGTTTCTAGGGTACATTGTGTCCGGTTCCGGACTAGAGATGGATCCTGAGAAACTACAAGCAATTCAGAATTGGCCGGTACCCTTAACCCTCAAAGGGGTCCAGAGGTTCTTAGGGTTCGCCAATTATTACCGAAAGTTTATACGAGACTTTTCCACCATTGTGGCGCCTATTACTGCTTTCACCAAGAAGGGTGCTAACCCGTCCAAGTGGTCTGAAGAAGCCATGCAAGCTTTTCATCTTTTAAAACAGAGGTTCATCTCTGCGCCTGTCCTGAAACAGCCTGACATCGACTCTCCTTTCATCCTAGAGGTGGATGCCTCCTCCGTTGGAGTAGGAGCGGTGTTATCTCAGAGGGCTAAAGATGGCCATTTACATCCTTGCAGTTTCTTCTCCCGGAAGTTCTCCCCAGCTGAGCGCAACTATGCCATTGGCGACCAGGAGTTGCTAGCCATCAAGCTCGCTCTAGAAGAGTGGAGGTATCTGTTGGAGGGAGCTTCTCATTTAATCACCATACTTACAGACCACAAGAACCTTTTATACCTGAAGGGCGCACAATGTCTCAACCCTCGTCAGGCCAGATGGGCACTTTTCTTTTCCAGGTTCGACTTTAAACTCCAGTTCTGTCCGGGCTCTCAGAATCGCAAGGCCGATGCCCTTTCCCGCTCATGGGAGCAAGAAAATGAGTCAGAGTCTTCAGACAAGCATCCTATTATAAATCCGTTGGCATTCTCCACGGTAGGGATGGACTCTACGCCCCCATCAGGGAAAAGTTTTGTGAAGCCGATGCTAAGGAAGAAGCTCATGCATTGGGCCCATGCTTCCCGTTTTGCCGGACATACAGGTATCCAAAAAACCCTGGAGTTTATCTCTAGGTCCTATTGGTGGCCAACTCTGAAAAAGGACGTCTTGGAGTTTATTGCATCTTGCCCAAAGTGTGCCCAACATAAAGTATCCCGCCAGTCGCCTGCGGGGCAACTGGTTCCACTATCCGTTCCCCGTCGACCATGGACCCACTTGTCGATGGATTTCATTACAGACTTACCCATGTGCAACAAGTTCAATACCATCTGGGTGGTAGTTGACCGGTTCACCAAGATGGCACACTTCATTCCTCTCACCGGTCTTCCGTCAGCTTCCAAGTTGGCTCAAGTATTCATACAAGAGATCTTCCGACTCCACGGTCTTCCTGAAGAAATTATCTCAGATCGAGGAGTTCAATTCACAGCCAAATTCTGGCGAAGTTTATGTCAAGTCCTCCAAGTCAAGCTAAAGTTTTCCACGGCTTACCATCCTCAGACCAATGGTCAAACCGAGAGGGTGAATCAGGACTTGGAGGCCTTCCTCCGCATCTATGTGTCCTCCTCTCAAGATGACTGGGTTCAATTACTTCCCTGGGCCGAGTTCTGTCATAACAACCAGTATCATTCTTCATCTGCTTCAACACCATTCTTCACTAACTTTGGATTCCACCCTAAAGTTCCTGAGTTCCAACCGCTTCCAGCAACTTCTGTTCCCGCAGTGGATATCACCTTGCATCAGTTTGCCAATATCTGGAAGAGCGTACGATCAGCTCTGCTCAAGGCATCGTTCAGGTACAAGAAGTTTGCGGATAAGAAGCGTCGAGCAGTTCCTGCTCTCAAGGTGGGTGAGCGGGTATGGTTATCCACGAAGAATTTGAGGTTAAGAGTTCCCAGTATAAAGTTTGCACCTCGCTATATCGGTCCTTTCAAGATTGAACAAGTCATCAATCCTGTTGCTTACAGACTCCAGTTGCCTCCCTTCTTAAAAATACCCAGGACATTCCATGTTTCCCTGTTGAAACCGCTGATCTTGAATCGGTTTCATTCCTCACTTCCTCCAACTCCGAAAGTCCAAACTCAACGAGGCGTTGAGTATGAAGTGGCCAAGATCCTGGACTCACGTCACCGTTACGGTCAACTACAATATCTTATTGACTGGAAGGGTTATGGTCCTGAGGAACGTTCATGGACCAATGCTTCTGATGTCCATGCTCCTGCCTTGGTCCGGAGATTCCATTCCAAGTTTCCTCAAAAGCCAAAGAAGTGTCCTGGGGCCACTCCTAAAGGGGGGGTGCTGTCACGATCCGGGTATCTGGACGCCATTTCTTACCCATCAGATGCCTCCTAAGGCTGGCTCAGCGCTCCAGGACCGGATCCCATCTGTTATCCTAATGTTCACATTCCTGCATCCTCTCCTGTCTCTCTGAGACGCTGTCACAGTAACGCCTTATTACATCTGGCATGGCGTCTCCCGCGGCCTCCGCCGCCGTCCCTGAGCTTCTGCATGCAGAGTGTCAGAGTGGCGATTACGTCAGCCGCGGCCTCCGCTGTGTCCGCGTGGTTGGATGTGCACTTGTCAGCCTGGCGTCTCCTGTCTCCAGTGGCCGGCGCCGCCATTACTGTTTTCATTACCACATGGATTACAAACCAAACTTCCCTCCAAGTGTCTGCATGGGCGCAGCCATCTTGGATTCTGTCAGCTGATCATTTCCTCCAATCTGTTGTCAGTATTGTTAATCTGCATAATTGCCTAGCCAATCCCTTCCTTGCTGCAGGTATAAATACACTGTGCCTGAGCAAGGAAGGCGTCAGTGCTTTGGTTGTCAAACCTAGTTCCTGTTTGTCTCTCTCCTGTGATTGTCTTCCAGGTTCCAGCTCCTGTCTCAAGACTTCCACCATAGAGACCCGCACCAGCATTCCACCTGCGGTGTAGCCTGACTCTCCAATCCATTGTGGATTCATCTGTTTCCAGCTACAACATTACCTGCTTCCAGCTCAGCTTCCAGCAGAGTACAGCTTCCCTTAAAGGGCCGGTGTCCTTTCTACACTTTACCACTCTCCACCGGTATTATTATTTCTCCGCTCTCAAGTTCTACATTTCAGTTCATATTTCATCGCTCCCAAGTTCATTTATTATTTAACTGGTTCCAGCCAGTATCCACTCCGTGCTAACAACAGTCTGGTTCCAGCCAGTATCCACAGCAGCTGTTTTACCTTCAGCAACCCAGCTTTTCCTGGAACACCAGCTGGCACAATCCTGGGTTATCTCCATTGCTACAGTCGGGCCTGGTAAGGACTTTCCATCTAGAAGATCATAAGAACTATCTCACACTACCAGTGCCCTGTGGCTCCTGCCATCCTGTAGTACCCAGGAACTGTATTTATTATTTGCTGACTTTTACGTTTTCTTTTACTGCTGCTGTGTTGCGGAGTTGTCATAATAAACATCATTGACTTTTATCTAAGTTGTCGTGGTCACGCCTTCGGGCAGTTATTATTCATGTTACTTACATGTCCAGGGGTCTGACACAACCTCCCAGGTTCCGGTACATCTCAGCCCCTACAACTGAGGCTGCCTCCCGTCAGCTCAGGCCCTCAGTTGTGACAGACACAGGGGAATCTCTGAAGACAGGAGACTGGAGCCAGTATCTGCTTGTTCGCAGGATGTGATGCATTGTTCAAGGCCATGATACTGAGCAGGAACTCGGGCTATATACCCCCTGGTCAGCAGAGATTGGAGAATCAAGTCATGTGAGCACTCCAGTGCACAGGAGTGGATAGCACCAAGTCAGCTGACTGCAGTTGTCATGGCAGCACCCATACTCTGGAGATGTGAATACATTGGGGTACACACTGTATGGTGATGGTGTAAGAGCTTCCGCAGCATAGCTAATATATATTGATTCAAGCTTTTTCACATTGATTAAGATATTTACTGTTAATCACAAATGTGTTGATGTATCCTTAAATATTGCACAGATATTCAGAAAAACTGTATACTCATAATATTATATTCAAAGCATGAATTGTTCAAAGACATACAACACCAGATGTATCCAAGGCCAGTCAGGCAGATCGCCAATATGTCTGAACATCGAGAACAGTGGGACCCTGACCCTTTTGACCATCAGAAAGGATGTTTTGAGTATATGTCCGAGAGTCTGATAATCACAAAGCAATAAAACATATTCAAGGATGCTCTAATTGCTAATTAAAATCTTGTATGACAATTGATGTATTTCAGGTTCTAAGACATACATATTGTATTCTGATAGGCTAAAATTATTGGCAAGCATTATTCCTTTGTTCTCAGACTACAAAAATAAACCTGTAACGGGCCCTGGGTGGGTCAGCCATGATCTGTCTAGGTTACACATAATCCTGCGTGTGATCTTTTCATTTACTGACCTCCAACCGGTTGCTAAAAGAACAGAGTTCTGACTGATGACTGAAGAGAGTTGATAGACCAGGCCTAGAGTGGTCAAAGTACCCTAAGATTCTGGGGGCATCGTCTCGGGATCTTCCAGCATCTCCCCCACTGGCAACAAATCCTCTAATCTCTCAAGAACCGCTGATAAAAAACCCGGTAAGTGAGATTTAATGTGTAGATTGCTACCTGCTCACTTGACTCAGCGCTTCTTGTATGTATCTGTGGAAGTCCAGTTGGGAAGATCAGAGAAAATCTTAAAGAACCCAGTGTCAGTCAGAAGTAATTTTTTAAGGTACCATACATGTATGTCATATTGTTGAATTGTGGATAAATATCTTCAGCTAATTTGTCACAAGTGCACAGGGGGAATTAATCAAATATCCAGGAAACTTTTACATTTTGATAATAGTAATACAGGTTTATTAAGAAAACAAAACTGTTTAAAAAAAAAACCAAGGTGGCGTATGGCCAAGGTATATTCTAATGCTGATAAACAGTTTGAATTGTTAAATAACCAAAGAGGTGTGTGCAAATCTTGTACCTGTGTTGTTGTATTAAGATTGGTGGCAATTACAAGCACTGAAGTCTCATTTGGTAATGTGGAAAATGATGATGAATTTTACTGTACAATATGTTGTCATTTAAAAAGGGAATTGTTGGAACATTACATTGAGAATGATTGGTCTAACATCATAACCTATTGGCCTAGGAACCACATAATCCCAGGTTTAAGACCCATTTGCCCATACAGCCTCAAACAGCTGCCGCGTACACAGATAACAGACATAACAGTGAGAGGGTATCCAGAAGACAGGAAAACCAGATATAAGAGATTGTCGAGAGTCTGTCAGATATAGTACTTATTGTCACCCTGTGTCTTGGGATCCTTGCACTGTTGTATGTACTCTGTCGATATGCTTTTGAAAAGGTGGGGGGAGTCGGGTGTCTGCTAGACAATGGAACCAGTGCCAGTATCTAGATTCTCCTGCACACATTGTACTGCATATATTGTAATTAAAACTGTAGGATCAAGAGCACCTAAGGTGGTAGGAATTCTACCAATCCAAGCAGTCCCCGGTGTATATTTTAAATAAAAAACTCGCCCTTGGGAAAACCTTACACTTATAGTAGGAACGCATATTGGCACCCCAGTTGCACAAGGGAGGCAAGGTAATTTGCATTATCCTATTGTATATCCCTATGCATGACAGTTAAGGGGTAGGATTGGGTCAGTGACAAAGTACAGTTACTGTCTGAAAGGAAACAAGGGATAAACTTAATGGTAGACCCAATAGCAAGGAGACTCAGGTATGATTGCCCAAGGTGCACAGGACACATCATTTTCCAAACACAAGGTGAACATATTCCAATAATAGTGGGGAGTTTACCAAGAACACAAGGGACAACAGGGGTACTGGTACAAGCAGGAGTCTATATAGGCAGGGGGATAGACCCTTGGAGTGACTTAACTATAATTTTAGGGACGCACCTCAGTGATCCAGAAGAAATAATCTATTATGCAGGTCTCACTTGGGGAGCAGTACTAATAGATTTTCCACCAATACAGGGAGGAAGGGACAACACTACAACCCCAGTCATTTGTCCACAGACGGATGTAAGGAGCTCTTTAGGTACAAGGATAGAAGAAATTCTTCAGAGTCAGCGTCTCACAAGGAGATTTTGAGTCCCTCATACGGGGTTACTAAAATACCACATCAGGAGGGGTTCCGCGCACACACACCCAGGCATGGGAGCGCGGTCTGTAAAGATGTCAGGGCCCGACAAACCCGTGAATATTGTTAGTAACAGGGAGGGGAGGAAAGCTCTGAAAGGAATAAGTAAAATTTTCAAAAAAGCAGGTTTTCCGTCAGAGGGGACACTAGACCTAGAGGAATGGGAAAAATGTGCCTCCTGTAACAAGAGTTGGATAATTAAACATAATTGTAGAGCTCAAGTATCCATCTGGATCACTGTAGCAAAAGAATTAGAAGCAGAAAATAGAAGAGATGAGGAAAATGATTTCCCCAATGTACCAGAGTACCCAATAGCACCACAACCAGCGTTAAACTCACTGCCTGTAACATCAGCGACAGCACCTCCATTCTATGCCCTACCCCTATACTCAGACATGCATGGACACCCAGGTACCCCTAGTATAAACAGAATGGAATCATCTACAAGCTCACTAACAGTGAAACTGAAAAGAAATGAGCCAGGAAAAAAATGGCAAATAGTCAGCCCTATCTTGAAAGGATCTGTGGTTGAAAACCCGAATGATTTACCTGTGCTATGTGTACAGAGCATGCCCCAGTGTCCTGATACTTTATCACAAGAAACCCCAACAAGATCAAAGCAAAGAAATTTTCCACCTAAAGCTCCCCTTATGTTTAGACGAGTGATAGACACCTGAAATGAAGTTATGAGTCAAGGAAACAATAGTCCACAATCAGGAACTATAAGCGAAAGGGTGCAATTCAGGCGGAGAGGAGAAACAAGGGGTCAAGACACAGCCTCTACAGCTTTTCATGCCCAGGTACATAATGCACAAAATTAAATTACACATTTTCCAAAAAGATTGTGTCCGGTATGTCAGTTTTGTGTTCCAGTAGGATATGAACACTGCCCAAATTGTTCAAACTGGGTTTCACCCCATGAACCACCATGTCAAAATATTTATGCAACCAAAAACGCTGAAAGACGGTCATCACTGCCTATTTCTCTGTATCCAGTACAAGTGCAGAGAATACGCAATCCAGATGATGGAGACAGGGTGAACAATCCATATATCGTACAGAGCCAACACCACAAACCATGGTATGGCAATGACCTCGCAAGTATAGTTGCCAAGTCCCCAGATCCTAGGAAAAATCCAGCAGCATTTTATGCCTATATGGAAAGAATGCAAACCATATGGACACCAACCACCAGTTGTGTGAGGCTATACTAGGACCAGGAACCGCTCAAACAGTGAGCACCATGGCAGTAGCAAATGCAGCAGATGATTGCCCAGCCATAGTGGACGCCCCGGCAGAGGAAAATAGAACAACGTTCGAGAGTGGAAAGATGCACATGACAAGGCTTAAAAGATGGTGTCATGAACAGAAACTCAGGGCATCAGCAGCCCCAGATTTGAAACAGGAGATGACTGAGTCTATCAGAACTTACTATAATAAAGTCACTATACGACACACTGATGAAGGTTATGCAATGGATAACCCTCAACATAAAAGACTGTTAAAGACTAAATTCCTAAATGGGTTGTCAGAAGCCTATAGAACTCAGTTGTTCCAGGTCAGGCCAGAGACCTCTTATATGGAACTTGACGCAATAGTTCAGGTGCTAGAAGGAATGGGGGAAAGGGAGAACGAAAGAACAAGAAAAGCCAAAGAAAAGAATGGAATACCAAAGGTTACAGTACACGTTGTACAGGAACAAAGCAAGTGGAAAATCAGAAGCCCAACACAAGGGGCCACCGGAAGAAACCCAAAAGAAGGAACCAAGCAAGATGACAGAAAATGTTATTTCTGCAAGCAAAAAGGACATTTCAAAAAGAATTGCAGGAAATACAAGGAATGGTGTGAAAACCAGCAAGAAAAACCTAAAGCATAAAAAAGTGGCTTCCCGAGGTACATCCCTGCCAAAACACCATCTGAAAAAGAAAATGATCTAGTGACCCTTGTACTGTCAACAGGTCACCAATATCAATGCATTATAGACTGTGGAGCAAGCTGAACAATTTTGCAGCAACAGGAGGTACCAAGTGAATTAATGACCACTGAGACACTTCTAGCAACTGGTTTAGAAGGAACCACAGTGGAATTAAAGTAAAGTAAACCTATGGTATTAACCATTGAAGACGTTGAAACTCCCATTCCGGTCCAATTCCTTACCTCTAGTACTTGCCCAGTAAACTTATTAGTAGCAGATGTTCTGAAGTTAATTCAAGCCTGCATACAGTACACACCAAAAGGAATTACATTTTCCAGTAAATTACCAGAGAAGGTTAATCAACAGATGGAAGCAGCCATACAGATATATCATATAAGACAAGATTCCAACCCAGCACCAAAACAAGATCTGACTGATGTACCTGACTGGTTGAAGGCAGTGCCAGAAAAACTCTGGTCCAAAGGAAAGACTGATGTTGGACACATGCGGGTTCAGCCAGTACAGTTACAGCTGAAACCAGGAACGCAACCAGTATCAATCAGACAATATCCTCTCACAGAAGCACAATCAAAGGCCAAAACCCAGCAAGTGGAACAATACAAGAATGTGGGGGTCATTAAAGAATGCAGATCTCCTTTGAACTAGTACAAATGAAGTTCAATATAGGCTTGTGCATGATTTAAGAGAAATCAATAAAAGACTGTCAATACTCCAATAGTACCTAATCCTCACACTTTGCTCAATCAAATTCCAACTGAAGCTGCATGGTTCTCGGTAATCGATCTCGCAAACGGGTTTTTTTCTGTCCCAATTACAGAAGAAAGCGAGAAATTCCTAACATTCACTCATGAAGGTAAACAATACTGTTGGACATGATTACCCCAGGGGGGAGCAACCAGTCCATCAGACTTCTTAGAAGCAATGTCATTAATCCTGCAGAAATGGAGACCGCACTTTACAGACACCCAGTTAGTTCAATATGTCGATGATCTGCTTATTGCTGCACAGACAGAAGAGAAGTGAAAAAAGGAAACAGTATCATTACTCATCTTTTTGGCAGAAGATTGCAGAGTGTCAAAAGACAAACTACAGCTAGTACAGAAAAAAGTTGTCTTTTTAGGACATTGCATATCCTAAGGAACAAGGCACCTTACTGATGAAAGGACAAGAGCAATAACTCAAGCAAAAACTCCAAGGACATTAAAAAAATCAGAGCTTTCCTGGGCCTTATTGGATACTACAGAGAATGGATACCCTCAGCCTCATTACTGATGCAACCTCTATATGAATTAACAAAAAAGGAGGCGTCAGCAGAAAACAGGGACACCATTGAAGAAGCAGTAAGAAAACTAAAGCAAGCCATAATAACAGCCCCAGCATTGGGATTGCCTGATTACAAAAAGCCTTTTAACCTATTCTGCCATGAAGACAAACGGCATTCTTTAGGTGTGCTCACCCAGAGATATGGAACAAAACAAAGACCAGTGGCATACTATTCAGCCCAGCTGGATCCAATTATCAGAGGAGCACCATCTTGTGTCCGAGCAGTGGCAGCAGCAGCAGCAATACTCAAGGAGAAGGTGGCAGACATTATGCTTAATCATCCACTGTGTATACAAGTACCTCACGCTGGAACAGAAATACTAAGTCAAGCAAGAACCAAGCATCTTTCTGCAGCCAGACTTACCAAATATGAAGTAGCACTATTAAGCGCCTCCCATGTCACCATCACAAGATCCACTGTACTAAACCCAGCCACACACCTTCCCATCAACGATTCAAAAGAGGGGAGGAGAGGGGGAAATGGTGAATCGTCAGATGAGGAGGAAAATGCTGCTACAGACGCAGAAAATACAACATAAAAATTTCCACATGATTGCCTAGCCCTCATGGAATTAGAGACTTTACCTCTTCCTAATGTCCAAGATACACCACTGGACAATCCAGACATGAACCTGTTCATCGATGGATCAAGATATTATGATAATGGATCCCCAAGGACAGGATATGCAGTAACAACTGAAACTGAAGTCATAGATTCTGGACCATTGCCACCAAGCATGTCAGCACAAGAAGCAGAACTTATAGCAATCACTAAAGCCTGCATACATGCTGAAAACATGACAGTTAATATCTACACGGATTCACGCTATGCTTGGGGAATGTCCCAGGATTATGGCATTATTTGGAAGAGTAGAGACTTCAAAGGTGCAAATGGAAAACCCATCAAACATGCCAGTTTGATTATGGAACTCTTTAGAGCATTGGAACTACCTAAAAGGATTGGGATAATCAAGGTACAAGCACATACTAAGAGCCAAACCATGGAAGCTAAAGGAAATGCATTTGCAGATGCAGAAGCCAAGAGAATTGCCTTACAATCAAAAGAACCTGAGCAAGTCTTAGTAGCTCAAAATGTGAATCAAATGCCCAGTGAAGAAGAGTTGATCAAAATTCAACAACAAGCATCACAAGGAGAAAAGGAGAAATAGACACGATTGGGGGCAGAAGAAGATGAACATGGACCCTGGAAGTCAAGAGAATTGAAGTACTGTCTACCAGCAGCTCTATTTCCACCTATGTTACAAGTAGCTCATGGACAAGTACATCATTCAAAGGAAGCCATGGTGAACAGAGTACAAGAGCATTGGATAGCTCCAGGCTTCAACAAAGCTGCAACAAACTTTGTAGCAGGATGCTGAATCTGTGGAATCAGCAATCCAGGACAAAGAACCAAGACACCTCTAGGAACTATACCCAAAGCCTCTTACCCCTTTCAGAGACTACAAATTGACTATATATAGTTGCCACGAAGCGGTCCATATAAATTTGTACTAGTAGCAACGGACATGTTTAGTCACTGGGCCGAAGCCTGGCCAGTGAGCAAAGCCACAGCAAAAACTACTGCAAAGAAACTGAAAGCAGAAGTAGTATGTAGATTTGGGGTACCTGAGGTTATAGAATCAGATAGAGGTACACATTTCACAGGAGAAGTCTCAGGCCAGTGGGAGGGTGGAACGTCTGAACTTTGACCTTAAGCTAAAACTACAGAAAATGATGACAGAAACCAAAAGAACTTGGCCAGAATGCCTACCTATAGTCTTGTTCAATATTAGGACCACACCTATGAGACCTAGTTAGCTGACTCCATATGAGATATTGTTTGGATCAGCTCCAAGAACAGGTTGTTATTATCCACAACAGTTACAACATAATCATGGTGATTTAACAGGTTATGTACAGGAGGTCTGTAAAACGTTGACTAACCTCCATTGCCGAGTGTTTTCTTCCATTCCAGACCCAGAAGGATCAGCTACGCATAAACTAAATCCAGGAGATTGGGTCTATTTAAAAAGACATGTGATGATCCAAGATATGATGGTCCATATCAAGTGCTGCTAACCACGCCTACCTCGGTTAAGGTGAAATGTCGTGATACTTGGGTACACGCCTCCCACTCAAAGAAGTTGACAGTGACTCTCCAACCAGAAGAATGAAGTTGCTTATCCTTTGGTTGTTGTTAGGGATAATCCCCATGGTTTGGGCTATAAGTCCAGGGGACTGGTTTACTGAAAGGGAGTGTCATAATGATGGGACAGTTAATAAGGGAAAACCAGATTCCTGCTGGTGGAGCTTTGATGACCAACAGTGGAATTACTATAATCTAACTACACAATCCTCTGTCTGTTTTTACTTTTATAAAAAAGGTGGAGTTCTCACTTATGAGACACCAAAAAATATGTCAGAGCAAGCTATAAAGCGGTGGAGAGCATGTAAAGCTCTTAAGATTATTATAAATGAAGGAAAAATGTATAAGAAAAGAATTGGTGCAGAAATACATCTTTTTCTATTGCCAAGTAACTGCACCACATTTACATTGTCCCGTGGTACCAGAATAAAAATGAAATGCTGTGTAGAGCCATTCACAAACCCAATAAGAAATAAGGGGGTAGTTCAGGCCATATCAAGATGTATAAATGGCTCTAAGGAACTACCTTTTAATACTGAATTGTCCGCACAGGACTACTCAAGCACAGTAATTGTGTGTACTAACACATCCAGTTTTCCTGGTAATGCTACAGGACACAGATCAAAATTTTATATTTTGCAAAATAAGCCAAAAATAAGAAATGATACTTTGATTAAAATACCAGCAACTTGTCAGAAGGTGGGAATAAAACAATTTAGGACACTACATCGATTTCATATTTAATTTCCCAAAGGCCTTAAGTGTAACCGGATAAAAAGAGAATGGTATGATATCCTGTTGGGAGGGGCGGGAGCAACTATGGGAACACTAAATTCCATAGACATAGAAACACTGACTAACAAAATGAGTGATGCAGGCAGTGATATGGAAAGAGTGGTTCACATGCAGGCAAAATGGATGCCCACTGTCTTCTATCCGATTTTAAAAGTCATTAATTGTGATCATTCTTTTCTAACCTTGGTCAATAGTTCTTTTATGAACACATTAAAACTGACCAAAAACATATCTAGTTTGTTTAAGTGGACAGAATGCTCCATAAGAACTGTGTGTCAGGAACAACAGAAGAATCTGGCCCAGACCCAGTTAATGACTGGGAACATACAGGTTTACAGAAAAATGTTTAATATAGCATCTGAGTTATGGGTCAGGCTATATGGACATGAGGTTTATTGCACAGACAGGTGGTGTTGGGGGCAAATAGAAGCCTACAACATAACAGAACCTAAGCTCATGTGTAAATACTTCATTTTAGCAGTACCCTTCACCACAAAAGCAGGTAACTCAGATTTATGGACACCACAGTTCAGAGGGCAGTATATTGATCCAGAAAACAAATCTCATGACCTATCCCTATGCACTAGCACTGATAATGGGCTGGCATGTCCCCACACTACGTACATACCAGAATCATGTCAGCTTAAAAATCCTACTAGTGTTTGTAATTGGGAGTTGCATGACCCAAAAGATGACATCTTCATAGAAGTGGCACCACAAATAGTCTGTATGATTACATATGACAAACAGATCATCAGCTATATCAGTTACCACACCCTTTTTCAGGATACCTGTTAAATGTAACTCATTTAATATGCAAAAATCAGACCATTGTTTTCTATAAGGATCAGACTGACTACCTAGATCAGGCTTTTAAGCCATTAACTCTTCCCCCCATAACATAAGTGTAAGCATACAGGATATCATTAATATAATCAACAATACAGACAAATTGGAAGAGCACCTAAGGGAAGTTAATTACTCTACAAGACATGCGCAGATGCAAACAATAGTAGAAGCTGGGGAATTGAAACACATGGCCACACCGCTAAAAAATAACTTACAGCATCACTGGTGGAATATTTTCACAGGAAAATCCCCATCATCTACAGCAGGGATGGGGAACCTTTGGCCCTCCATCTGTTGTTGAACTACACATCCCAGCATGCCCTGCAAAAGTTTTAGTATGGCCAAATAGCAAAACTGTAGCAAGGCATGCTGGTATGTGTAGTTTAACAACAGCTGGAGGGCCGAAGGTTCCCCATCCCTGATCTACAGGATTAATGAAAACTGTTCAACACCCACTACTGGCAATAGTCATAGTATTGATAGGGCTGGTTGCTTGGAATTGTTATTTTTCCTGCAGGTTCAGGAAACATGTGAACAAGATGGACGCAATCAGAAATGCCCAAGAGGTTCTTCTGTAGAATAGGGAACTCGTTGCATTAGTTTTCTTGCCATGAGGGCATTTAATGGCAGGCTTCTCATCCCAGTGTGGTGACATACGTGCCGGAATCATGACAGGAATTACTAATGTAGCCTAGTGTAGGTAGAATAGGGAGAAAAAGTGGAATCAAAAAGAGAGGAAATGATGGTGTAAGAGCTTCCGCAGTATAGCAAATATATATTGATTCAAGCTTTTTCAGATTGATTAAGATATTTACTGTTAATCACAAATGTGTTGATGTATCCTTAAATATAGCACAGATGTTCAGAAAAACTGTATACTCAGAATATTATATTCAAAGCATGAATTGTTCAAAGACATACAACACCAGATGTATCCAAGGCCAGTCAGGCAGATCGCCAATATGTCTGAACATCGAGAACAGTGGGACCCTGACCCTTTTGACCATCAGAAAGGATGTTTTGAGTATATGTCCGAGAGTCTGATAATCATAAAGCAATAAAACATATTCAAGGATGCTCTAATTGCTAATTAAAATATTGTATGACAATTGATGTATTTCAGGTTCTAAGACATACATGGTGTATTCTGATTGGCTAAAATTATTGGCAAGCATTATTCCTTTGTTCTCAGACTACAAAAATAAACCTGTAATGGGCCCTGGGTGGGTCAGCCATGATCTGTCTAGGTTACACATAATCCTGCGTGTGATCTTTTCATTTACTGACCTCTAACCGGTTGCTAAAAGAACAGAGTTCTGACTGATGACTGAAGAGAGTTGATAGACCAGGCCTAGAGTGGTCAAAGTACCCTAACAATGGCAAGTGGGGTACACACTGGAGAGAGTCTCTGCACATTGCAGGCAATCATGGAACATGCTGCCAGGCTGAGGATGTGACCTCCGGAGACCCAGCACATCAGAGCACCAGTAAGTGACATGAAGCAAATGCTGATTCCTGACAACACTTTTGCGACCATCTTGTACCCGTGACAATACTGCTCTAAATCCATGGTGGCTGGTGTCAGTGTAGACCTGAAAGGGCTTTTCATAGTCTGGGTATAATAGGAGCTGGGTTTTAATCAAGGACGATTTGAATTTCTCAAAGGAGTTTTGCTGCTCCTCCGTCCATGTGATCAGGGAAGTACTCAGCCTCTTTTGACCAGACTTGCCTTGCAGAAGTTCATGGAGGGGGTGCCGCCACCTTTGCAAAGTGTTTGATGAATCACAATGTGAAAACAGAAGAAGTCAACATATAACATCAAGCGCCAGAAAAAAGTAAGGACTTCCCTTGGATATGGAGATCCTGTAGAGGATAGTTCTTTCTATCTCCCAGTTGAGGATCTTTCCTTCCACTCTCAATGAAGATCGTACATGTGAAAGGATATAATAATACAATGGTGTAGTACGTTTGAAACAAGTCACACTGCACCCAAGTGATCAATTTTGAAGTTAGGGAATAGTGCAGATCCTTCACCACATCTATGTAGAATCTTCCCTTTCGGTTGGATGGTTATATTCAGGTATGCATACCCCAACTCACACTTGAAGGTGTATTTTCAAACATATAAAGGTATCTTTAAACAGACATTTCAGATCCCCAAAGGTTGTCTAATGGGCGTACCCCGACTCACAGCAAATGGTAATGTATAAAACACATAAAAGTTTCTTTCTGAAGTAGCAAAGATAACAGCGTACCCCAACTCACAATTCAGTAGATTTTCGTAAGCATATAAAGGTTTCTTTCAATGTCCAGAAAAAACCAAACGATAGATAAAAAATCCAATGGATTTATTTCATGAAAAGAAAAAAAAAACCCGTATCCCTAGTCAGATTTCAGAATTTCCCACTAAGTCAAGGCTTCCAGAGTCCAGGATCCAAAAGGGGAGACCAGTCAGTACATCAAGAATATTAGCTCCTGTCTGCAACCAACGCGTTTCGATCTCTCCAAGAGATCTTTGTCAAGGCCCTGGACTCTGGAAGCCTTGACTTAGTGGGAAATTCCGGAATCCGACTAGTCAAGTGTTGGACACCTACAGTCCGTTTCCCTGGGTGAGACCATGCAATATTGCTCCTTGTATTTTTATATTGATGTTTTTATGGACTATTTGTAATCCCCTCTTTGGGATACGTTTTTTTTTTGCTTTTCATGAAATAAATCCATTGGATTTTTTATCTATCGTTTGTTTTTTTCTGGACATTGAAAGAAACCTTTACATGCTTACAAAAATCTACTGAATTGTGAGTTGGGGTACGCTGTTATCTTTGCTACTTCAGAAAGAAACCTTTATGTGTTTTATACATCACCATTTGCTGTGAGTCGGGGTACGCCCATTAGACAACCTTTGGGGATCTGAAATGTCTGTTTAAAGATACCTTTATATGTTTGAAAATACACCTTCAAGTGTGAGTTGGGGTATGCATACCTGAATATAACCATCCAACCGAAAGGGAAGATTCTACATAGATGTGGTGAAGGATCTGCACTATTCCCTAACTTCAAAATTGATCACTTGGGTGCAGTGTGACTTGTTTCAAACGTACTACACCATTGTATTATTATATCCTTTCACATGTACGATCTTCATTGAGAGTGGAAGGAAAGATCCTCAACTGGGAGATAGAAAGAACTATCATCTACAGCACAGGTTCTCAAACTCGGTCCTCAGGACCCCACACAGTGCATGTTTTCCAGGTCTCCTCACAGAATCACAAGTGACATAATTAGCTCCACCTGTGGACCTTTTAAAATGTGTTAGTGAGTAATTAATACACCTGTGCACCTGCTGGGCTACCTGCAAAACATGCACTGTGTGGGGTCCCGAGGACCGAGTTTGAGAACCACTGCTCTACAGGATCTCCATATCCAAGGGAAGTCCTTACTTTTTCTGGCGTTTGATGTTATATGTTGACTTCTTCTGTTTTCACATTGTGGTTATTTGTTTGGAGAGTGGTGTTCTCTCTGTTGTCATACTTTTCTCAGCAGCCAGGGACGCCTGAAACAGATTCACTCCGCCTTTGTTCTTTGTTTGATGGATCGTCTATAGTAGCTGACAAAGACTAAAAAGCTATGGACATCCTTCAATGTTTGAGATACGGGCCAGTTTTGCACCTGGAAAAATTACTTTGATCCTGTTCACGGAGGCCAAGTTGTAAATTGCCACTGGTAGTCAGATGTACCTGATGTATCAGATGTACCTGATGTGGATCGTGCTGTACCTGATTTCTATAACTGCTGTTTTCTTTCTCGTCCAGATCTCACTAGTGCAACCCCAAAGACCCCCAAAAAGCCACCACACGTGAGGACGGTGACTCAAGATTTATTTAGCAGAAAAATGGCAGGTCACCACTATAAATTCAACTTTTGTTAAATTTGGGGATGAATGAAATTAATGGTTTTCAAGCAAATATAATCACATTAGATATTAAGCTTAATGTTATAATCACCAATCACCAATTATGCATAACATAAGAAATATAGGTGGTCATTCCGAGTTGATCGCTCGCTGCCGATTTTAGCAGGGCAGCAATAAAGTGAAAAATCTGCATTTCTGCGCATGCGTATGGGCCGCAGTATGCACGCGCGAAGTACTTTCACACAAAACTATGCAGTTTTACACAGGGCCGAGCGACGCTTTTCAGTCGCTCTGCTGAACGGTGAGTGATTGACATGAATGGGGCGTTTCTGGGTGGTAACTGACCATTTTCCGGGAGTGTGCTAAAAAACGCAGGCGTGTCAGCACATAACGCAAGCGTGCCTGGGGAAACGGGGGAGTGGCTGGCCGAACGCAGGGCATGTTTGTGACGTCAAATCAGGAACCAAACAGTCTGCAGTGATCGCAATCTATTAGTAGGTCTGGAGCTACTCAGAAACTGCAGGAAAAGATTTTCCAGCAATTCTGCTAACCTTTCGATCGCACTTCTGCTAAGCTAAGATACATTCCCAGAGGGCGGCGGCCTATCGTTTGCACTGCTGCTAAAAGCAGCTAGCGAGCGATCAACTCGGAATGAGAGCCATAGGAACATAGAAAACGCAGCTCGAGTAAAATAACACAGTATATCAGTATCCAATTCACTGTGAAACTGGGATGTTAATCTTTAGCAATAACTTCAAATATCTACAAGGTGGCAGTCTGAAGCTCCCTATACAGTAACTGAGTCTCAATATTTTTGGCCCATGCAGGTCACTGTCCTTACTACTATAGTCTCTGAGAGGGCACAGTGTAAAAATTAAGAATACAAGCAAATGTTCCTCACAACTCAAAGTTTACTGCTTGATAATCAAGGCCTGTGGAAGGGGGGGGGGGGGGGGGGGGAGGAAAGACAGTGAGCAGTAGCAAGAACTGCAGTAGAATACAAGCAGGTTGGAGGGGCGTGGCCTAGCTGGATATGGAGTAGGACGTGATCTCCTAGCTCCCCAGCCTACATAGTCTTGTATAATATCCTGCTGCCCTGGGTGAATGCCCACTGGGCCCTACAGTGCTCTCTGAAGGGCTCCTGACCATTCTGAGCTGTGCTGAAGGGTGATTTTATGCCCTGTTTCATTGCTGGTGGCTTTTCAAGATGCTGTGCTTCCCTGGCTGGGACCGGCATGCATGCGGTCGGCGCCATCTTGAATTTCCCCTGCCCAGGTCCGTGCCCTGCTTATATCCCCCAACTGTCCTGCTTTGCTCTGCTGTTACCTGGGGGAAGAACCGCTGGATCCCGCCGCCGTGGGCGCCTGAAAGTCTGTCCCCCTCCTGTGTTGGAATCCCGCTTGGTCGCGACCTCCGCCTGCTTGTACTCCTGGCTGACTGCGCCGCGGACGCTGCCTACACCCGAAGCGCATTCTGCGGCACATGCTGTCCTGGGTGAGCTGCGCCGTCACCCCCTCTGGTGCTGGATCTGCTTCTGGAGGATTGGTGGCTGGCGGGCACCATCTTGGGACTGGCAGGGAGCGCGGTCTTGCTCCTGCCCGGACTCCCCCTGCTGCATGGCTGCCTATCCTGTCTGGTGGGTCACTCTCTCTCCCCTCCACTGCCTGGGGGTGTAGTGTCCTGTGCCTGGACCGCTGTAAGACTTTACTGTGTGACTTTACTTTCCAGGCCGAGGCATGCTGTGGGCACAGAGGTTAGCATTGCTTCCTCCCGCAGTCCTACTTGTAATTAGTGATGAGCGGGTTCGGTTCCTCGGAAACCGAACCCACTCGAACTTCACCCATTTTACACGGGTCCGAGGCATACTCGGATTCTCCCATATGGCTCGGTAAAGCCGAGCGCGCCCGAACGTCATCATCCCGTTGTCGGATTCTCGCGAGATTCGGATTCTATATAAGCAGCCGCGCGTCGCCGCCATTTTCACTCGTGCATTGGAAATGTTAGGGAGAGGACGTGGCTGGCGTCTTCTCCGTTTATTGTTGAACTTGATTGTGCTTTATTGCTTAATTGTGGGGAGGACTGGGGAGCAGCTGTATAATATAGGAGGAGTACAGTGCAGAGTTTTGCTGATCAGTGACCACCAGTTTTATCCGTTCTCTGCCTGAAAAAAACGCTCCATATCTGTGCTCAGTGTGCTGCATATATCTGTGCTCACACTGCTTAATTGTGGGGACTGGGGAGCAGCTGTATTATATAGGAGGAGTACAGTGCAGAGTTTTGCTGATCAGTGACCACCAGTTTTATCCGTTCTCTGCCTGAAAAAAACGCTCCTTATCTGTGCTCAGTGTGCTGCATATATCTGTGCACACACTGCTTAATTGTGGGGACTGGAGAGCAGCTGTATTATATAGCAGGAGTACAGTGCAGAGTTTTGCTGACAGTGACCACCAGTATACGTTGTCTGCCTGAAAAACACTCCATATCTGTGCTCAGTGTGCTGCTTTATTGTGGGGACTGGGGAAAACCAGTATAATATTGTATAGGAGGAGTACAGTGCAGAGTTTTGCTGACCAGTGACCACCAGTATACGTTGTCTGCCTGAAAAACACTCCATATCTGTGCTGCATTGTAGACAGTATATAGTAGGAGTACAGTGCATAATTTTGCTGACCACCAGTATATAATATATAGCATTACGGTACAGAAGGCTACTGCTGTACCTACCTCTGTGTCGTCAAGTATACTATCCATCCATACCTGTGGTGCATTTCAGTTTTGCACAGTTTGCTGACCACCAGTATATAATATATAGCAGTACGGTACAGTAGGCCACTGCTGTACCTACCTCTGTGTCGTCAAGAATACTATCCATCCATACCTGTGGTGCATTTCAGTTTTCCACAGTTTGCTGACCACCAGTATATAATATATAGCAGTACGGTACAGCAGGCCACTGCTGTACCTACCTCTGTGTCGTCAAGTATACTATCCATCCATACCTGTGGTGCATTTCAGTTTTGCACAGTTTGCTGACCACCAGTATATAATATATAGTAGTACGGTACAGTAGGCCACTGCTGTACCTACCTCTGTGTTGTCAAGTATACTATCCATCCATACCTGTGGTGCATTTCATTTTTGCACAGTTTGCTGACCACCAGTATATAATATATAGCATTACGGTACAGTAGGCCACTGCTGTACCTACCTCTGTGTCGTCAAGTATACTATCCATCCATACCTGTGGTGCATTTCAGTTTTGTACAGTTTGCTGACCACCAGTATATAATATATAGCATTACGGTACAGTAGGCCACTGCTGTACCTACCTCTGTGTCGTCAAGTATACTATCCATCCATACCTGTGGTGCATTTCAGTTGTGCGCAGTATATATAGTAGTAGGCCATTGCTATTGATACTGGCATATAATTCCACACATTAAAAAATGGAGAACAAAAATGTGGATGTTAAAATAGGGAAAGATCAAGATCCACTTCCACCTCGTGCTGAAGCTGCTGCCACTAGTCATGGCCGAGACGATGAAATGCTCTCAACGTCATCTGCCAAGGCCGATGCCCAATGTCATAGTAGAGAGCATGTAAAATAAAAAAAACAAAAGTTCCGTAAAATGACCCAAAAATCAAAATTAAAAGCGTCTGACGAGAAGCGTAAACTTGCCAATATGCCATTTACGGCACGGAGTGAAAAGGAACGGCTGAGGCCCTGGCCTATGATCATGGCTAGTGGTTCAGATTCACATGAGGATGGAAGCACTCATCATCTCGCTAGAAAACTGCAGTGCCACTCCTAGATGGGCCAGGTGTTTGTGTCGGCCACTTGTGTCGCTTAGCTTAGTCACACAGCGACCTTGGTGCGCCTCTTTTTTTCTTTGCATCATGTGCTGTTTGGGGACAATTTTTTTGAAGTGCCATCCTGCCTGACACTGCAGTGCCACTCCTAGATGGGCCAGGTGTTTGTGTCGGCCACTTGTGTCGCTTAGCTTAGTCACACAGCGACCTTGGTGCGCCTCTTTTTTTCTTTGCATCATGTGCTGTTTGGGGACTATTTTTTTTAAGTGCCATCCTGCCTGACACTGCAGTGCCACTCCTAGATGGGCCAGGTGTTTGTGTCGGCCACTTGTGTCGCTTAGCTTAGTCACACAGCGACCTTGGTGCGCCTCTTTTTTTCTTTGCATCATGTGCTGTTTGGGGACAATTTTTTTGAAGTGCCATCCTGCCTGACACTGCAGTGCCACTCCTAGATGGGCCAGGTGTTTGTGTCGGCCACTAGTGTCGCTTAGCTTAGTCACACAGCGACCTTGGTGCGCCTCTTTTTTCTTTGCATCATGTGCTGTTTGGGGACAATTTTTTTGAAATGCCATCCTGCCTGACACTGCAGTGCCACTCCTAGATGGGCCAGGTGTTTGTGTCGGCCACTTGTGTCGCTTAGCTTAGCCATCCAGCGACCTCGGTGCAAATTTTAGGACTAAATATAATATTGTGAGGTGTGAGGTGTTCAGAATAGACTGGAAATGAGTGTAAATTATGGTTATTGAGGTTAATAATACTATGGGATCAAAATTACCCCCAAATTCTATGATTTAAGCTGTTTTTGAGGATTTTTTGTAAAAAAACACCTGAATCCAAAACACACCCGAATCCGACAAAAAATTTTCAGGGAGGTTTTGCCAAAACGCGTCCGAATCCAAAACACGGCCGCGGAACCGAATCCAAAACCAAAACCCGAAAAATGTCCGGTGCACATCACTACTTGTAATATGAAATGAGTTTGGACTAGAGTGGTAAGCCCCACTAGGGCAGGGGTTGAATAACAAAACATTCACTGCACAGTCCTGCTTAGTATTGTACAGAACCCACCCGAACTCAACTTGCCCGATCCGGGTCTGCTGTGGGGGCTCACTAGGGGCTGCTAAAACATCTAAGGGGCTGCTTTATTTAAAAGTAAAATATGAATAAAATAAATAAGACACACAGGTATGCTCAGATGCATGTAACACCCCTTTCACACCGCAGCTTGTACCCGGTAATTTGCCGTTTTTACTGGCTTCCTAAACGGTTCGAGCTGCGATGTGAAAGGGTCACCTTCAATTTACCGTTTACAAAATACCGGTATTTTGAAACGGTAAAAAAGCAGGGTCCTACCAGTTTCAGTCCCGTTTAATTGTGCAGTGTGAAAGGGTCTGAAGCGGTATTTGCAAGCCCCAGAAGGTGATAGGCTGTCTCCATGTGTGATCTCACCAGGCAGAAGCAGGAAATAAACATTTAAATTGACAACCACTGTTTTGTATGGGTGAAACGGGTTCAGTGTGAAAGGTACCAAAACGGTAATGAAATGGTAATATACTGGTTACAACATGCGATGTGAAGGGGGTTTAACTGCTCAGACCCGTTTTAAGAACCATTTAAAGAACCGTTTCAAAAGCAGGTTTTGCGATGTGAAAGCAGCATAACTGAGACACACAGGTATGCTCACATGCATGTAACTGGGAGCTGTGAAAAACGAAAATAAGGCATCTGACACAAAATATGTAATGAAAAACTAGAGATGTGCAGAGGACACTTTTCGTGTTTTGTGTTTTGGTTTTGGTTCTAATTCCATTTTAGTGTTTTGGTTTTGGCTTGGTTCTGCCAAAACCACCCTTTTCGTGTTTTGGTTTTGGATCTGGATGATTTTTGACAAAAAAACATAAAAACAGCTAAAATCACATAATTTGGGGGTAATTTTGCTCCCACTGTATTATTAACCTCAATAACAATAATTTCCACTCATTTCCAGTCTATTCTGAACACCTCACACCTCACAATATTGTTTTTAGGCCTAAAAGTTGCACCGAGATTGCTGGATGACTAAGTTAAGCGACACAAGTGGACAACACAAACACCTGGCCCATCTAGGAGTGGCACTGCAATGTCAGACAGGAGCGCAGATATAAAAAAAAGGCCCCAAACAGCACATCATGCAAAGAAGAAAAAGATTTGCAATGAGGTAGTTGTATGACTAAGCCAAGCGACACAAACAATTGGCCCATCTAGGCATGGCACTGCAGTGGCAGACAGGAGGGCAGATATAAAAAAAAGGCCCCTAACAGCACATGATGCAAAGAAGAAAAAAAGGTGCACGAGGTTGCTGTATGACTAAGCTAAGCGACACAACCACCTGGCCCATCTGGTAGTGTCACGCAGTGGCTGAATGTCGAGAGTGGGCCGCAATTGTTCGGTCCACTGACAGCATCTCCAGCACGCTCCAGTCACTTTTAAAAAAGTCTGCAATAGGTGGACTTATACGGCAGTACTCCAGGACTAATACAGCAGTACCCCTGGACTCATACGGCAGTGTCACACAGGATGTCACTTTTCAAAAACTAGGCCCCAAACAGCACCTCATGCAAAGATGTCGAAGAGGTGCAATGAGGTAGCTGTATGACTAAGCCAAGCGACACAAACAATTCCAAATGGAATTATACGTCCAAATCACTGGAATTAATTGGCAAGATCACTGTAATTAATGATTGTAAATCACTGACATTAATTGGCAAAATCACTGTAATTATACGTTTAAATCACTGGAATTAAATGGCAAGATCACTGTAATTAATAATTATAAATCACTGACATTAATTGGCAAAATCACTGTAATCATACGTCCAAATCACTGTAATTAATTGGCAGGATCACTGTAATTAATAATTATAAATCACTGAAATAATTTGGCAAAATCACTGTAATTATACGTCCAAATCACTGTAATTAATTGGCAAGATCACTGTAATTAATAATTATAAATCACTGAAATTAATTGGCAAAATCACTGTAATTATACGTCCAAATCACTGGAATTAAATGGCAAGATCACTGTAATTAATAATTATAAATCACTGACATTAATTGGCAAAATCACTGTAATTATACGTCCAAATCACTGTAATTAATTGGCAGGATCACTGTAATTAATAATTATAAATCACTGAAATAATTTGGCAAAATCACTGTAATTATATGTCCAAATCACTGTAATTAATTGGCAAGATCACTGTAATTAATAATTATAAATCACTGAAATTAATTGGCAAAATCACTGTAATTATACGTCCAAATCACTGGAATTAAATGGCAAAATCTCGCTATCGCCTGCCTAGTGAAGTGGAATCTAGATGGGATTTGTTACCGGGGACACAATACCTCCATCCAGGGGAGTCAGAACGTTTTTAGGTTGGGGGGGGCAAGATATAATCTCATTTTTGGCGCCCCTAAATTGCTGAATCGCTAAAGGCCAGATCCACATAAAATACATCGAGAAGGCCAGATCCACACTAAATTCCCACACCCAGAAACTTTTTTGGCTGCCTCATGTACAGATGTAACCACGCTCATCATCACAACATGGATGGCGTGGCTATTATTCCCGCATCTATGGCATGCACGCCATAGACTTCAGTGGTGCAATCACCAGCTGTGACTAGTTGCAGCACGGCGTACGCTGCAGCTTGCTGCGATGCATATGCCCATGTATATGCATCGTGGCAACATCTGTAATTAGAGACCAGAATGTCTGATTGTATGATGTCACTTCAGCTCTCCCATGTCCCTCTAGTTTCCCACCATGTGCCCCATGTAGCAGGAAGAGTAGATCAAGCACTAGCAGTGACCAGTGCAGTGATGGCGTCGAGGTGACTGATTGTAGTGGCCGTGGGAGTTACAGGGAGGGCGAGGGCAGGGATGCTGAGGGGGAGTTACAGGGAGGGTGAGGGCATGGACGCTGACAGGGAGCTAGAAGGAGTGTGAGGAGCACCGAGGGGGGAGTTACAGGGAGGGTGAGGGAAGAGGCACTGGGGGGGGAGTTACAGGTAGGGTGAGGGAAGGGGCCATGGGGGGGGAGTTACAGGTAGGGTGAGGGCGGGTGCACTGACGATGGAGTTAGAGGGAGGGTGAGGGCAGGGATGCTGACAGGGAGCTACCAGTTGGGTGAGGCCAGGAACGCTGACAGGGGAGTTAGAGGGAGGAAAAAATTGGTGGTTGCTCCCTGCACACTACCCAACAGGAATAAAATATAAAGTACTCAGTTTTGGTAAATTCAAAGAGGTTCATTACTTGATAAATATTACTTCAAAACAGCTGTGATGATATAGCATGTGCCCGTTCTACTGGAATGGCCGTGGGGGGCTATGGAAGTGATATATAAATGGGTGGTTCCTATATAAGTAAATAGGGAATAGGAATTATAGTGTACAATCCTACATATATTGTCAGAGACAAAGACAGAACACAAACATATACAAACAACCTATGTGAATGGCAGTGTGAAGCGCTATGCTGCGTCTTACTCTCATCTGCCGTTGTAATATGTAAAGCTTTACTGAACCGCTTAGGTGATGTCCCTAGATTACCCAATGTGTGAGATTAGCCCATGTATAAACCGCGTCTTTAATTAGGCAAAAGTGCCGTGTGGCAGTTGGTATGATGTGTGGGTATATTACCCGTATAGCTGCTCCGTATAGAGTGAGGTGGGGATGAATTCCTTACCTCCTCCGTGGTGCGTTCCGAATGCCCGGATGTCCCTTGATGGTGATCGTCCTTCTCTGGGGGAGATGGTGATGTCTGCCGGCAGACTTCCTCACAGCGCGCCGTGAACTTCTAGCGGAACGTCTGACCTGATCGCACGCTGCAACTTTTTGCTGCCCGTGCGATCAAGTAGCACGTAGTAAATAAAATGTATAATTGCGCTTACACTGTACAAAGATGCAAGGATTTTGAATACAAAGTTTTCATATGGTCAAATGCATGGAATATAAAACCAAATGGGGGAATGATCCCTTGAATGGTATAGAAACGTAGGTTTTTTGAGAGCATGTCACAGTAACGGTGGTTCACAATTAGGAACAGTTGATAACTTCCATGCTTCTTTCTTATGACAAAGTTAGGAAAGCTGGAAGATAATAAAAAAAAGTGCAATAGTGCAAAACCAGATGTGCAAATAAACAATTTAATAAGCACCAAATGCACTCACAAACATAGATTTAAAAGAAGCTTGTAATAAAATGCTGGATAGATGGAGTCACATATACTTATCAAGAGATAAGTCTCGCAGAGGTCCCACAGAGTTCCGGATACTCGAGGGGGTTTCTCAGAGAGATTCCAATTCCAGTTAATGCAAGGGTAGCCACGGCTGCTTAATGCATTTCGAACCAAAGGGTTCTTCCTCAGAAGCGTTTAGTGGCTAAATGAATTTCAAAGGGATATATATACCCCTGTTCATTATTCTGAACAATCTCAGGTGTGTATTAAATCACATGTATTCACTAACCGACCTACGCCGGCATCACAAGCAGGAAGCGGCGGTATGCGTTCCACAGCATAGCGCGTCACTTCCTGTCCTGGGAGTCAGGGCTAGTGACGCGACGGGCTAAGAAATCACAGGAAGTGACGTTGTGCGTTCCATCGTCCGGCGCGTCACTTCCTGATCATCCCGCTGAGTAACACAATACAAAATAGACAATGTCAACTTTTAACTGATATAGTCATGCGTTCCAATAGGAGTCCGTGCATCCTGAATTATGCATTCCAAAGTGCGGAGTGCATTCCAAATGGATAGCTGAGCAGTATTAGCGGTGAAATTCATATGTCTCCAACAAAGGTTTTTTAGAAGTCCAATGAATCCAAACAAATGATACCCAAAAGAAAATGATAAATAATAATAATTAGCAGATCAAGAAATTAGCTAATAAAATTAACAGATAAATGATAAAATATTAGTAGATAAAAATAGCAGATGGAATTTTTTAGAAAGAATGAGAAAATAAACAGCTAAGTTAAAAACCACTTCATTTCAAAATCTGTGTTTAGACCCTTTGGTTGAAGGGTACCTAAATTAAAAATCCATCTCATTTCTGACTTTGCCAACCTACTCTCCATATCTCTTGTTTTCCAGGTCGGCTTAATTTGCTGGACCCCAAGAAAGCTTTTTATTTGACACTCTTTCTTATCATGAAAATTCTTAAAATGGTTAGAGAGTGAGTGAGACTCCAAGCCCTTGCGTATATTATATATATGTTCGGCAAGACGTGTTTTTAAATTTCTACTCGTCTTGCCGACATAGGCAAGGCCACAAGTACACTCAATAATATAAATAATATTCTTAGAGTGACAAGTGATGAAATCCTGAATGTTATGGGTTTCACCATTTACAGTAAAGTTGGTGAATTTATTTAGTGGACTTTTGACTGTTCGACACATTAGGCATTGTCCACACCTATGAAATCCCTTCATTCTAGTGCTGACTCTGGTTCCATCATCTAAAGTGCTTCTAACTAATTTATCTTTCAGAGATGGAGCTTTTCTATATATGAATGTTGGGCCTTCAGGTATTATCTTCCCCAGAACGGGGTCCTTTTTTAAAAGATGCCAATTTTTCTTAAAGATGTTTTCAATATCCTTAAACAAAGGGTTATATTGACTTATGAATGCCCAATTGGTCTTATTCTCATCAGCACTTATTTGTTTAGGCTTTTGTATAAGAAGGTCCTCTCTCTTTATGTTTCCAACTTTACTTTGTGCCCTGTCGAGTAATTTCTCAGGGTATCCTTTAGATAGGAATCTCTCAGTGGTCTCTTTTATTTGATTCTCACATACTGCTGAGTCAGTACAATTTCTTTTTATTCTCATGTACTGGCTGAAGGGGATACCTTCTAACCAATTATGATGATGGGAACTTTCTCTTTCTATGTAACTGTTCGAATCAGTTACTTTTCTAAAGGTCTTTATTTTAAAAACACCATTTTCTACATAAATACATAAATCTAAAAAAGCAATTTCTTCCACACTATTATTGAAGGTTAGGTGAATATCATAGTCATTTATGTTTAGTTTATCCGAGAAGGTAGCGAGACTTTCCTCACTGCCATTCCATAAAAACAAAATATCATCGATGTATCGATGCCAGGATACCAGATTCGCCCCCAGATGATCTTCTTTGAAGATCGTGAGATCCTCCCAATATGCCATATAAAGATTGGCATAACTGGGGGCGAATCTGGTACCCATGGCAGTGCCCACCTGTTGAAATTAATAGGTTCCATCGAAATAGAAATAATTATTATCTAAAATAAAGGTAATGCCATCTAAAATGAATTTCTTAGTTGGTTCATCATAATTGCTTTTATTTAAAAAATAAGACACAGCTTGAATGCCCTTTTCTTTGCTAATAATTGTATATAGTGTGCTGACATCAGCACTACATATAATACTTGAGTTTGTGTGGGTAAATTCATTAATGACTCTTAAGGCATCACCAGTGTCTTTTAAGTAGGCTGGTGTCTCTAGAACTAAGGGTTGTAAAAAGAAATCAATTAGCGCTGATAGATTAGAAGTCAGGCTATTACAGCCCGATATGATGGGGCGACCGGGAGGGTGGAGGGGGTCCTTATGAATTTTGGGCAAAATGTATATAGTTGGAACAGAGGGTTCTTTTATATTGAGGAATTCATATTCCTTTTCATTTATTACCCCATTTTGTAATGCATTGGTTGTTAACATTAATAATGCATCACTCATTTTTTGTGTTGGGTCAGATTTTAATTTCCTATAAGTATTGCCTGTTTTTAACTGTTTCATAATCTCATCCACATATTCTGATTTATTCATAAGGACCCCCCCCCCCCACCCTTATCCGCCGGTTTTATAATGATGTTTTTATCTTCTTTCAAAGCCCGAACTGCTTCATATTCTTTTTTTTATATATTACATTTTACCCTTTTCTTTCTTTTTAATAATTTTTAAATTCTTATACAAAAGCCTAAACAAATAAGTGCTGATGAGAATAAGACCAATTGGGCATTCATAAGTCAATATAACCCTTTGTTTAAGGATATTGAAAACATCTTTAAGAAAAATTGGCATCTTTTAAAAAAGGACCCCGTTCTGGGGAAGATAACACCTGAAGGCCCAACATTCATATATAGAAAAGCTCCATCTCTGAAAGATAAATTAGTTAGAAGCACTTTAGATCATGGAACCAGAGTCAGCACTAGAATGAAGGGATTTCATAGGTGTGGACAATGCCTAATGTGTCGAACAGTCAAAAGTCCACTAAATAAATTCACAAACTTTACTGTAAATGGTGAAACCCATAACATTCAGGATTTCATCACTTGTCACTCTAAGAATATTATTTATATTATTGAGTGTACTTGTGGCCTTGCCTATGTCGGCAAGACGAGTAGAAATTTAAAAACACGTCTTGCCAAACATATATATAATATACGCAAGGGCTTGGAGTCTCACTCACTCTCTAACCATTTTAAGAATTTTCATGAAAAGAAAGAGTGTCAAATAAAAAGCTTTCTAGGGGTCCAGCAAATTAAGCCGACCTGGAAAACAAGAGATATGGAGAGTAGGTTGGCAAAGTCAGAAATGAGATGGATTTTTAATTTAGGTACCCTTCAACCAAAGGGTCTGAACACAGATTTTGAAATGAAGTGGTTTTTAACTTAGCTGTTTATTTTCTCATTCTTTCTAAAAAATTCCATCTGCTATTTTTATCTACTAATATTTTATCATTTATCTGTTAATTTTATTAGCTAATTTCTTGATCTGCTAATTATTATTATTTATCATTTTCTTTTGGGTATCATTTGTTTGGATTCATTGGACTTCTAAAAAACCTTTGTTGGAGACATATGAATTTCACCGCTAATACTGCTCAGCTATCCATTTGGAATGCACTCCGCACTTTGGAATGCATAATTCAGGATGCACGGACTCCTATTGGAACGCATGACTATATCAGTTAAAAGTTGACATTGTCTATTTTGTATTGTGTTACTCAGCGGGATGATCAGGAAGTGACGCGCCGGACGATGGAACGCACAACGTCACTTCCTGTGATTTCTTAGCCCGTCGCGTCACTAGCCCTGACTCCCGGGACAGGAAGTGACGCGCTATGCTGTGGAACGCATACCGCCGCTTCCTGCTTGTGATGCCGGCGTAGGTCGGTTAGTGAATACATGTGATTTAATACACACCTGAGATTGTTCAGAATAATGAACAGGGGTATATATATACCTCTGAAATTCATTTAGCCACTAAACGCTTCTGAGGAAGAACCCTTTGGTTCGAAATGCATTAAGCAGCCGTGGCTACCCTTGCATTAACTGGAATTGGAATCTCTCTGAGAAACCCCCTCGAGTATCCGGAACTCTGTGGGACCTCTGCGAGACTTATCTCTTGATAAGTATATGTGACTCCATCTATCCAGCATTTTATTACAAGCTTCTTTTAAATCTATGTTTGTGAGTGCATTTGGTGCTTATTAAATTGTTTATTTGCACATCAGGTTTTGCACTATTGCACTTTTTTATTATCTTCCAGCTTTCCTAACTTTGTCATAAGAAAGAAGCATGGAAGTCATCAACTGTTCCTAATTGTGAACCACCGTTACTGTGACATGCTCACAAAAAACCTACGTTTCTATACCATTCAAGGGATCATTCCCCCATTTGGTTTTATATTCCATGCATTTGACCATATGAAAACTTCGTATTCAAAATCCTTGCATCCTTGTACAGTGTAAGCGCAATTATACATTTTATTTACTACGTACTGCAATTTGTGGAAAAATTGGTGATTTTTTTCTGTAAATGTGTATGCTGCTAATCTAATACTGTACTTTTGCGCAGATATCACAATCTTTATATTTTATTCGTGCGATCAAGTAGACACCGCCTATGGGGGAGTGGATTTTTGCATAGCAAGGCTGCGATCGCTTGAGCAGCCCTGCTATGCAAAAAAAGTTTTGTGCAGAACTAGACTAGGGTAAGAATTACCCTGTGCGATCACTTCAGCGTTGCAGGTCCCGGAATTGACGTCAGACATCCGCCCTCCAAACGCCTCGACACACCTGCGTTCGGATCTCCACGCCCCGAAAACGGTGAGTTGATGGATCCGCCTTCCTCCTGTCAATCTTCTTGCGGTCACCGCTGCGACAGCTTTCTTTGTTGGAGGCGTCGCTGCGCAGTTCCGACCCGATCGCACGGCTGCGAAGAAGCTCAGCGTGCGATTGGGTCGGAATGACCCCCATTGTTTGTAAGTTCATAGGATATTGCCAATATAAAGAAATCCTTAAATGTCCATAAAATGAGTTTCGCAATTCATAAGGTGAATTCCCGTTTCCACAAGTTTCCACAACAGGAAAAGAAAGACCAGCAGTGCAGATAACTAAAAGGTAATTGGACAAATGTAATGTACATAGCACTCACATTTCATATATTATACACAAGCATGTAAAAAACACCCGACTGGCGATGGTTCATCCAGGGCCGGCTCTACCATTAGGCAGCTTTAGGCGGCTGCCTAGGGGCGCCACTAAATTCATCTAGCAAAAAACTGAAGGATGACTCTGTGTGCGGCCTCCTCCTTACACTGTGCTGGCTGCTGCTGCGGGTCTAATTAGGTGCAGCCGTCACCATGAGGCTGTACCACAGAGTGCCTAAGCGCTTCCTCCGTGCTAACAAGTGTAACATCATGTCATATGAAGGCACATAGGAGGCGGATGTAACTATGGCTCCCCAAGGGGCGCCCCCACGGCCGCTCCTCATAGTCCTGATGCAGGCCCCTGGATCCCAACTCTTCAGCAGCAAGCAGCACCTGACTACATGTCTGCACCTGCAGTGTGACTGTAATGCTGCTGCCGCCTGTAAGATGAGCCGTACCAATTATGAGGGAAAACAACGAAACAACTATTAGGTAAGTAACCCATCGGGGTTTCTGCAGAACCACAGACAGTACACACCTTACATCCTGGTGGGTGGGTTGCTCTTGTAAACAGCATAATAGGGAAACACAGGCACTGGGGTATAATACAGTACATATGGAGGAGTGGGGGTCAGTAATGAACTTACAGATGGGGGGATGGAACACAATAAGGAGCATACAAATATAAGTATATATGTATATAATACTGTATGTATGTATACACATACAATTAAATATCCCACCAGACCCCATATAGTATACAGATGCAATGTATACAAGATAGATAGATAGATAGATAGATAGATAGATAGATAGATAGATAGATAGATAGATAGATTACTCCAGCACTCAGCAAAAAAAAAAATTAAATTGGTCTCAGTGTCCTATACAATTTATTATGGTATGGCTGATGTTCAAATGATCAAACTACAAATTTTACTATATTTCATATGTTTTAATACACATAAAAATTAGACCGGTCTAAAATGTCATAAACAATGTAAAACAATAATAATCAGTATTATCAAAAATACTATAGACTTAACACAAGGAGGTGGAGCCAAGCTACTATATGCCCAGTTCTCGTAATGGACAAATAGTTTTAACTATACTTCAGTCCGCATATTAAACTTATTAAAATGCACATTCATTTATTTCTGTAACCCATGTAGGGATAGGAGTTCCTTAAGTGCTTTTTAAAGATGAACAATGTTCCATATTCAACTGCTCGTCAGCAAAGACAGAAATAAAGCATGAAAATGCGCTCCTGGACGGAGCCTTACGTGTAATAACCGTCCGTGCTGTGTATCGCAAATTGAAGCCCCCAAAGGTCTGTGTCGCGGTCCCGGTTTCAGGGGATCAAGCGTCTGCAATGACGCCCGCTGATGACGAGGGTATCCAGCCACAGGGATCAACGAGACCGCACCGTTTTGGTGCTGCTTGCAAGCACCCAGGTCCCGGTCTCTCTCCTCTCAATTGCTGACGGGCTATTGTTGGTGGCGATGAACAGCAATATTGGTAGGTTCAAGAAGAATATATGGGTCCAAAATCCACACTTCTGACGCGTTTCGCTCCTTTTACAGAAGCTTTATCCAAGAATAATCTCCAGAGAATCCAGGACCCTTTTTAAAGAACAACTCTCCAACTCCATTGGTGCAGATAATGATGAATAATTATCACCTGTTGTCACACCTGCTCAACTACACCTCCTGCTCCAACCTCCTTATAATTACTTATGTTAGGTAGAAACTGTTTAGATTTCTTTTATTCCTAAATGAATTCTAATGTATAATCATAAACATATTATTATCAAATCCATCCATATTTAAAAAACAAATAAAAAACAGAAAAAGACATATATATATAAATAAATAAATAAAACCCTATTGTCCGCTTGTCCATAAAATTCTCCTCTTTCAACTCTAATATATCCACAACTATTTACCAGATTATATTCATAATCTTTATCCCTAAGAGTAAAACCATACCCAATATACTAACAACATTATGAAATATAAATTTAAAACATTTTGGTTTGCTTAAATATACCACTATAATATCACCCCTTCATGTGATTCGAACACCTAGTTTCACCCATCCTAATCCTTTTCTCTACCGTTCCTCCACCACTGGGTTCATATCAAACATAGAAACATGTTCTTTACTAATTTATCCATTTAACGAAATATATACATATGTGTACTGAACTCAGTAATCAAACCGACACTTATCCAGATTATCCTATTTGCCCTCTACCATTGTGTTTACACATATAAACTAAACTAATAATATATATAAATAATAAAAATAAAAATGTTATTGCAAAATGTTTTATCATATTATCAATATTGAATATTCTCCTCTTGTGATACATACACCACCCTTCCTTCCTCCCAACCCGTATCACTGTTGTTACTCCATCTCTGGATCTATACCCAATACCCAAAAACCACATCCCCCAACTGCCATATTATTTAATCCCCTCCCCAACACATAACTAATTGAGATTAACATACACTCCTATTGACTAAGTTAAGTGTTTATACCCGAAACACCCAAAACCAATGATGCTTGGCATAGCCAAAAAACAGCTGTACCAACATCTTCTCCTTTTTTACAAACCAGGGGGTCAGTCCACTGATTTTCCAAAACAGACTCCTAAGCGAAAGATTCAAATTCAATACTTTCGTTGAATCCCTGAGGTGACAGCGTTTTTAAACGAAACATCCATAATGCCTCTTTTTTACATAAACTCCGAAATCGATCCCCCCCTCTTGTAGTCCCCTTCACATGATGGACCCCTATACAACTCAGCCCTTTTGGATTTGATTGATGTACCATAAGAAAATGGTGGGAGACGCTATGCTTGACGAATCCTTTGAGAATGTTCAATCGATGCTCCCTAAACCGGGCTTTTAATGACCGGGTGGTCCTACCCACGTACTGCAGGCCACAAGGGCACTGCAGCACGTAGACACAATAAACCGTGTCACAATTGATAAACTCACGTATAGTGAATTTCTCTTTTGTGACATATGATTCAATTTCTGTGGATTTATTAGCCATGAAACCACACGTTATACATTTTCCTTTTCCACACCTATAACACCCCACAATCGGATTTCCTAGCCAAGATGAACTGCTTGATTGAGAGGTCTCCTTGGGTGGTTTCTTTAACATACTGGGGGCTAACAAGGTTTTAAGATTCCTATTCTTTTTAAAGATAATCTGAGGTTCCGCCAGAATAGCAGTCTGTAATATGTTATCCTGTTGTAATATCCTAAAATTTTCTTTCACCACTCTTTTGATTTCTAAGGACTGATTATTATATTTGGTTATGAACCTCATACGTGTTGGAGTTTCCGTATTATTTATCCCACATACATTGACCTTTTTCTTTGTGGTCAATAGAGTATTCCTATCACATTTTTCTATTCTATCTTGCGCTGCAGATACTAAATCTTTAGGGTAGCCTCTGGCGACAAAATCACAAGTCATTCCTTTAGCTTGTTCCCTATAATCTTTTAAATTAGAACAGTTCCTACGCAACCTGCCAAATTGACTGTGGGGCACATTGCGTAGCCATGGTTTATAATGATTGCTGGAGAAATGTAGGAAGTTATTAGTATCAACTTCCTTTTTATAGTTTTTTGTACATATAACCCCTTCATCAGAGAAGATAGTCAGATCCAAATAATTAATACACACCTTACTATAAGTGTGAGTGAATTTTAAATTAAAATTGTTTTTATTCAAATAAGTGACAAACTCAAGTGCTGATTGCGAATCCCCATCCCAAATGAACAATAAATCATCTATATAATGGCCTTAGAATACCAGATTCACGCCGAATGGTCCACTCCAAATGAACTCTTCTTCAAATGTTCCCATGTATAGATTAGCAAAGCTCGGCGCGAATCTGGTACCCATGGCCGTCCCTAGAATCTGCAAAAAAAATTCACCCTCAAAAACAAAATAATTGTGCTCCAATATAAACCTAATAGCTAAAAGTAAAAAGGTGCATAGTCCAGCCGAAATCTCCTTATTATGTTTTATAAATTTATCCACTGATTCCACCCCTTTAATATGGGGAATGTAAGTGTACAACGCCTGTACATCCAAAGACAAGAATGCATAATTAGGCTTCCATTGTATACCTCTTAGAGAATTTAATAAACTCGTAGTATCTTTAATATGAGACTTCAGTGTGACCACGGACCCTTGTAAATAATAATCAATAAATTGTGACAAATTAGAAGTGAGGGACCCTATACCAGAAATTATGGGACGACCAGGAGGTGAAGTGAGGGATTTGTGCATCTTGGGGATGTGATAAAAAATAGGAGTGACAGGATAATCTATGAATAAAAAATAAAATTCATCTTTGGAAATGATATCTCCTCTTCGGGCTTCCTCCAACAACTCTCTATATTGTTTCTGAAAAGACACTGTAGGGTCCTTATCTAATTTTATATAAAAGGTATTAAACGGTGCGGTCTCGTTGATCCCTGTGGCTGGATACCCTCGTCATCAGCGGGCGTCATTGCAGACGCTTGATCCCCTGAAACCGGGACCGCGACACAGACCTTTGGGGGCTTCAATTTGCGATACACAGCACGGACGGTTATTACACGTAAGGCTCCGTCCAGGAGCGCATTTTCATGCTTTATTTCTGTCTTTGCTGACGAGCAGTTGAATATGGAACATTGTTCATCTTTAAAAAGCACTTAAGGAACTCCTATCCCTACATGGGTTACAGAAATAAATGAATGTGCATTTTAATAAGTTTAATATGCGGACTGAAGTATAGTTAAAACTATTTGTCCATTACGAGAACTGGGCATATAGTAGCTTGGCTCCACCTCCTTGTGTTAAGTCTATAGTATTTTTGATAATACTGATTATTATTGTTTTACATTGTTTATGACATTTTAGACCGGTCTAATTTTTATGTGTATTAAAACATATGAAATATAGTAAAATTTGTAGTTTGATCATTTGAACATCAGCCATACCATAATAAATAGCGCAGAGAGCTAATTGGTAAAGCAGCTTTGGGAATCAGCACAGGGACCACCTGTGCTAATTATTCTGACTTGAAGACCCCAAGTCAGTAGCTCTGTATTGCAGCTTGAGAATAATTAATTGATGATATATTAATTAAATTCAATTAAGCGCCTGGTTGCAGTTTGTGTGTTGTGCTTAGATTGGGTGTTTTCAGCAGGGACTTGTTCCAGCTGAATATTTAACCGGGCAGCTTTCTTCTTAATATTGAGGCATATTTCCTAAGGAATTATATGGTATGGCTGAATTCACATGTTTCAATGCCCGCTTGTCCAGAAGGGAATTATATGTGCAATCAGATAGAGATATACCAGACCCAATAGAAATCACAAGTAATGGTAATGATGGTGATATTATAAAAGGTTTTTTTAAGCTGGAACAACTATTGAAAGACGAGATGAGACATTGGTGGGACAGTGTCTCTTTAAGGAAATATCTAGCATCTAAACAAATACCCCGTGGGTTGAGAATTTTCAAGTCACTGTCTATTCATGAGGATCCCACCTTAATATCGAAGTGGGATGGCACGTTGGATGAATGTTCATTCAAATTAATGGAACTTCTTATTGTTTACAGAGAAAATAAGGTTAAAGAGATAGGACAGAAAATAGAAGAAGCCAAAGAATCTTTGAGTAAATACAAAGATTCACCCTTATTTTCTGAAAGGGATAGAAATACCAACCAACGAGTTGAGCACTTTGAAAAGGAATTGGTAGAAATGAAAAATAAGAAATTGATGAGGGATAATCATGACTACAGGGATGGTCAAGTGAGAACATATCGTAAGCAGCTCCCACGTAATCAACAAAGAAATGATACACATTTACAACAAAGCACTCCCCACTACCCTAAGAGTTCATATGAAAATAGAAGACCATATTATAGTAGATATCAATCTCGTAGATCCCCTATTAAGGATTGGGGAAGACAAGCTGGAAATGAAAATAGAAACCAGTATTCCAAATTCACCCCCACATATAGTCAAAGAAAAGAGAGAAAGGCTAGTAGCGATCAACAAGAAACTCCCCTTAATGATTTTTTAGAGGTGAACTCGAGATTGGGAAAATTCAACACATACAACAGGTTTGCCCCTTTAGGCAGAGATCAGTCCAAAAGACCCAGAGAACAAGAGGAAGAAGAGGAGGGAGGAAATTACGTAAGAAAAGCCCGGTTCAATTAGACCAGAAGGGTATATTTAATTTAACGGATAGATCTCTTAGTAATGAACAAATTACCCTCCTCAAAAAGGGATTAAATTTTGCACCCTCTCAGGGTCCTAATATGTTTGATCTGTTTGTTGAATTGAATTACTTTACACGTGACCTCTGCCGTAAGAGGTACTTTGCCTCAAAAAAACTTAAGAACGATGAAATAGCCCCTATAATTTTAGACAAAACTGATTTGGATTCCTTGTTGGAGTTAGAAAGTTTATGGGAGGAGAATCATATAGATGTTCAACAGAAAAAAACGTTACAGTTGTTTGATGTGAAGTCTCACAAAGAGGGGGAAGAAGGGGTCAGTCCCTTTAGGAGGAAGTCACAATTCAATCCTGCGTTCCATAAATCTAACACTATTGTTTATTTTTATAAGAAAACTATGGATGACTTTCAGAGGGTTTGTGATAAGAAATCTGGGTGGTCCAACCTTACTCCACAAGAACGGAGAGCCTTAAAAGAATTAGAGAAAGATCATTCTTTGGTGATTAGATGTGCTGATAAGGGGGGGGGGGTTGTGTTAATGACTAGAGATTATTATCTGAAGGAGGCCTATAATCAGTTACATGATAATACCTTTTATATAAAATTAGATAAGGACCCTACAGTGTCTTTTCAGAAACAATATAGAGAGTTGTTGGAGGAAGCCCGAAGAGGAGATATCATTTCCAAAGATGAATTTTATTTTTTATTCATAGATTATCCTGTCACTCCTATTTTTTATCACATCCCCAAGATGCACAAATCCCTCACTTCACCTCCTGGTCGTCCCATAATTTCTGGTATAGGGTCCCTCACTTCTAATTTGTCACAATTTATTGATTATTATTTACAATAGTCCGTGGTCACACTGAAGTCTCATATTAAAGATACTACGAGTTTATTAAATTCTCTAAGAGGTATAAAATGGAAGCCTAATTATGCATTCTTGTCTTTGGATGTACAGGCGTTGTACACTCACATTCCCCATATTAAAGGGGTGGAATCAGTGGATAAATTTATAAAACATAATAAGGAGATTTCGGCTGGACTATGCACGTTTTTACTTTTAGCTATTAGGTTTATATTGGAGCACAATTATTTTGTTTTTGAGGGTGAATTTTTTTTGCAGATTCTAGGGACGGCCATGGGTACCAGATTCGCGCCGAGCTTTGCTAATCTATACATGGGAACATTTGAAGAAGAGTTCATTTGGAGTGGACCATTCGGCGTGAATCTGGTATTCTATGGCCGTTATATAGATGATTTATTGTTCATTTAGGATGGGGATTCGCAATCAGCACTTGAGTTTGTCACTTATTTGAATAAAAACAATTTTAATTTAAAATTCACTCACACTTATAGTAAGGTGTGTATTAATTATTTGGATCTGACTATCTTCTCTGATGAAGGGGTTATATGTACAAAAAACTATAAAAAGGAAGTTGATACTAATAACTTCCTACATTTCTCCAGCAATCATTATAAACCATGGCTACGCAATGTGCCCCACAGTCAATTTGGCAGGTTGCGTAGGAACTGTTCTAATTTAAAAGATTATAGGGAACAAGCTAAAGGAATGACTTGTGATTTTGTCGCCAGAGGCTACCCTAAAGATTTAGTATCTGCAGCGCAAGATAGAATAGAAAAATGTGATAGGAATACTCTATTGACCACAAAGAAAAAGGTCAATGTATGTGGGATAAATAATACGGAAACTCCAACACGTATGAGGTTCATAACCAAATATAATAATCAGTCCTTAGAAATCAAAAGAGTGGTGAAAGAAAATTTTAGGATATTACAACAGGATAACATATTACAGACTGCTATTCTGGCGGAACCTCAGATTATCTTTAAAAAGAATAGGAATCTTAAAACCTTGTTAGCCCCCAGTATGTTAAAGAAACCACCCAAGGAGACCTCTCAATCAAGCAGTTCATCTTGGCTAGGAAATCCGATTGTGGGGTGTTATAGGTGTGGAAAAGGAAAATGTATAACGTGTGGTTTCATGGCTAATAAATCCACAGAAATTGAATCATATGTCACAAAAGAGAAATTCACTATACGTGAGTTTATCAATTGTGACACGGTTTATTGTGTCTACGTGCTGCAGTGCCCTTGTGGTCTGCAGTACGTGGGTAGGACCACCCGGTCATTAAAAGCCCGGTTTAGGGAGCATCGATTGAACATTCTCAAAGGATTCGTCAAGCATAGCGTCTCCCACCATTTTCTTATGGTACATCAATCAAATCCAAAAGGGCTGAGTTGTATAGGGGTCCATCATGTGAAGGGGACTACAAGAGGGGGGGATCGATTTCGGAGTCTATGTAAAAAAGAGGCATTATGGATGTTTCGTTTAAAAACGCTGTCACCTCAGGGATTCAACGAAAGTATTGAATTTGAATCTTTCGCTTAGGAGTCTGTTTTGGAAAATCAGTGGACTGACCCCCTGGTTTGTAAAAAAGGAGAAGATGTTGGTACAGCTGTTTTTTGGCTATGCCAAGCATCATTGGTTTTGGGTGTTTCGGGTATAAACACTTAACTTAGTCAATAGGAGTGTATGTTAATCTCAATTAGTTATGTGTTGGGGAGGGGATTAAATAATAGGGCAGTTGGGGGATGTGGTTTTTGGGTATTGGGTATAGATCCAGAGATGGAGTAACAACAGTGATACGGGTTGGGAGGAAGGAAGGGTGGTGTATGTATCACAAGAGGAGAATATTCAATATTGATAATATGATAAAACATTTTGCAATAACATTTTTATTTTTATTATTTATATATATTATTAGTTTAGTTTATATGTGTAAACACAATGGTAGAGGGCAAATAGGATAATCTGGATAAGTGTCGGTTTGATTACTGAGTTCAGTACACATATGTATATATTTCGTTAAATGTATAAATTAGTAAAGAACATGTTTCTATGTTTGATATGAACCCAGTGGTGGAGGAACAGTAGAGAAAAGGATTAGGATGGGTGAAACTAGGTTTTCGAATCACATGAAGGGGTGATATTATAGTGGTATATTTAAGCAAACCAAAATGTTTTAAATTTATATTTCATAATGTTGTTAGTATATTGGGTATGGTTTTACTCTTAGGGATAAAGATTATGAATATAATCTGGTAAATAGTTGTGGATATATTAGAGTTGAAAGAGGAGAATTTTATGGACAAGCGGACAATAGGGTTTTATTTATTTATTTATATATATATGTATTTTTCTGTTTTTTATTTGTTTTTTAAATATGGATGGATTTGATAATAATATGTTTATGATTATACATTAGAATTCATTTAGGAATAAAAGAAATCTAAACAGTTTCTACCAAACATAAGTAATTATAAGGAGGTTGGAGCAGGAGGTGTAGTTGAGCAGGTGTGACAACAGGTGATAATTATTCATCATTATCTGCACCAATGGAGTTGGAGAGTTGTTCTTTAAAAAGGGTCCTGGATTCTCTGGAGATTATTCTTGGATAAAGCTTCTGTAAAAGGAGTGAAACGCGTCAGAAGTGTGGATTTTGGACCCATATATTCTTCTTGAACCTACCAATATTGCTGTTCATCGCCACCAACAATAGCCCGTCAGCAATTGAGAGGAGAGAGACCGGGACCTGGGTGCTTGCAAGCAGCACCAAAACGGTGCGGTCTCGTTGATCCCTGTGGCTGGATACCCTCTTCATCAGCGGGCGTCATTGCAGACGCTTGATCCCCTGAAACCGGGACCGCGACACAGACCTTTGTGGGCTTCAATTTGCGATACACAGCACGGACGGTTATTACACGTAAGGCTCCGTCCAGGAGCGCATTTTCATGCTTTATTTCTGTCTTTGCTGACGAGCAGTTGAATATGGAACATTGTTCATCTTTAAAAAGCACTTAAGGAACTCATATCCCTACATGGGTTACAGAAATAAATGAATGTGCATTTTAATAAGTTTAATATGCGGACTGAAGTATAGTTAAAACTATTTGTCCATTACGAGAACTGGGCATATAGTAGCTTGGCTCCACCTCCTTGTGTTAAGTCTATAGTATTTTTGATAATACTGATTATTATTGTTTTACATTGTTTATGACATTTTAGACCGGTCTAATTTTTATGTGTATTAAAACATATGAAATATAGTAAAATTTGTAGTTTGATCATTTGAACATCAGCCATACCATAATAAATAGCGCAGAGAGCTAATTGGTAAAGCAGCTTTGGGAATCAGCACAGGGACCACCTGTGCTAATTATTCTGACTTGAAGACCCCAAGTCAGTAGCTCTGTATTGCAGCTTGAGAATAATTAATTGATGATATATTAATTAAATTCAATTAAGCGCCTGGTTGCAGTTTGTGTGTTGTCCTATACAATTGCCAACATGCCAGCTAGCATGTATACATAGGCAGAAAGAACGGTCATCACTCAAGGATTTGAAAGTAAAAGTACTGTATACTTTTTCACTTTAAAAGTCCATGAGAGTTGTTTCTTTTTTCTGCATATGTATAATAATGCAATATACCCTAGTCCCAGTAGCGGATCTTGCCACGGGCAAGCAGGACTTTTGCCCGGGGCGCCGCCTTCCGGAGGGCGCTGGCGCCATCCGGAGGGCGCCGCATCGTGGCAAGATCCGCCACTGCTGCCCGCTGTGTCCCCCATCCGCCTCCGCTGCCCGCTGCCGTCCCCGTCCGCCTCCTGTGAAGGGAACTAGACGCTATGCGTCTAGTTTCCCTTCGTGGAGAGTAACTTTGCTGAGCGGTGCGCGATGACGTCATCGCGCACCGCACAGCAAAGGTCCTCTCCACGAGGGGAACTAGACGCATAGCGTCTAGTTTCCCTTCGTGGAGAGGACCTTTTGCTGTGCGGTGTGCGATGACGTCATCGCGCACCGCTCAGCATTCAAGCGGCACTAGCAATGTACAGGGGGCGTGACTGACCACGCCCCCTGTATTAGGCCACGCCCCCTTTCCTGCCCGGGGCGCAGAGCGCTCTTGAACCGGCCCTGCCTAGTCCACCTAGTGGCCACCAGCATCTTTCCTGGGGGGAGGGGGGGGGGGGGAGGGGGGTTGCAGGATAGGGGGCACTAGGCTGGAAATTTGCCTAGGGTGCATAGAGACCTTGCACCGGCCCTGGGTTCATCTCATAACCCAACTGGATCTAATGGTAATCGGTAGGAAAAGAAGGTGCCCGGACACTCCAGCAACCCAAACGTGGTATCCAAGCTCAGGGTAGTATAACTCAGTTAGTCAGTGTTAGAAGCCATTCACGCTTAATGCGTTTCAATCCTTGCGGTTCTTCCTCAGAAGCGTCTGGTGGCTAGTGACATTGATCGAGGTTTTATACCTTTTCTAATGAGGAGCAGGTGCTCACGCTTAAAACATTATAAAGTGTTAAGCAATGCAGAATGTCCGATCGCCTCTGGTGTCTGAATGCGCTTTGCGTTCCAGCATGCGTTCCACCTATGTGCGTATAACCGGAAGTCAAGTCTTTCCATTGGTATGATAAGGAACCTGGAAACCCTTTACTTCCGGTTATGCGCACATAGGTGGAACGCACGCTGGAACACAAAGCACATTCAGACACTGGAGCCAATTACCTTGAGATATCTGCACTGCTGGTCTTTCTTTCTCTTTTATGAGAATATGTTGTGGAAATGTGACTTCACCTTATGAATTGCAGAACATAAGGGATTGAAGGATCTCTCTATGGGGGTCATTCCGAGTTGATCGCTCGCTAGCTGTTTTTAGCAACCGTGCAAACGCAACGTCGCCGCCCACGGGGAAGTGTATTTTCGCTGTGCAAGTGTGCGAACGACTGTGCAGCCGAGCGCAGCAAAAACATTTTATGCAGTTTCTGAGTAGGTCTGAACTTACTCAGCCGCTGCGATCACTTGAGCCTATCTGGTCCTGAAATTGACGTCAGACAACCGCCCTGCAAATGCCTGGACACGCCTGCGTTTTCCAACCACTCCCAGAAAACGGTCAGTTGCCACCCACAAACTCCTTCCTGTCAATCTCCTTGCAATCGGCTGCAATGCGCAGGTGCTTAGTACGGGTACAAAGCGGATCGCTCAGCAACGATCCGCTTTGTACCCGTACTAAGCACCTGCGCATTGCGGTGCATACGCATGTGCAGTAGTGACCTGAACGCTGCGCTGCGAAAAACTGCAGTGTGCGATCAGGTCGGAATGATCCCCTATATTGGCAATATCCTATGAACTTACAGACAATATGAGAAAATTACAACATATTTACACGGGTGATTACATGTTTTTTCTATGCATTTTAATAAGTGAGAACGTGTGGTAAGAGATGATTGCGCAATTTGCTATTACTCCTTTTTTTCTATTGGTTAATTGTTGTTGGAACCAAGGTGAAGGTTCCGTGGAATAGAAAGATGCTGCATTAGGTTTCTGTTACATATGCGCAGAGTGACCCAGTTTCTTTTGTTCATTAGCAATCCGTAATATGACCCCCCTCCCTCCCCAGCACGCATTAATATGACACAACCCCCCCTCCCTAGCACACATTAATATGACACTACCCCTTCCCCAACACGCATTAATATGACACTACCCCCTCCCCAACACAAAATTATATGACACTACCCCCCCTCCCTTGCACACATTAATATGACACTAGCCCCCTCCCCAGCATGCATTAATATCACACTACCCCCCTTCCCAGCACACATTATTATGACACCCCCTCCCCTCCCCAGCACACATTATTATGACACCCCCTCCCCTCCCCAGCACACATTATTATGACACCCCCTCCCCTCCCCAGCACACATTATTATGATACCCCCCCTTCCCAGCACACATAAATATGACACCTCCTTTCCCAGCATGCATTAATATGACACTACCCCCCCAGCACGCATTATTAAAACACCCCCCTCCCCAGCACACATCATTATGACCCCCCCTCCCAGCACACATTATTATGACACCCCCTTTCCCCAGCACACATTATTACGACACCCCACTCCCCAGCACACATTATTATGACACCCCCTCCCCAGCACACATTATTATGACACCCCCCCCTCCCCAGCACACATTATTATGACACCCCCTCCCCAGTACACATTATTATGATACCCCCATTCCCAGCACACATAAATATGACACCTCCTTTCCCAACATGCATTAATATGACACTACCCCCCCCAGCACGCATTATTAAAACACCACCCCTCCCCAGCACACATCATTATGACCTCCCCTCCCCAGCACACATTATTATGACACCCCCTTTCCCCAGCACACATTATTACGACACCCCACTCCCCAGCACACATTATTATGACACCCCCTTTCCCCAGCACACATTATTATGACACCCCCCTTCCCAGCACACATTATTATGACCCCCCTCCCCAGCACACATTATTATGACACCCCCTTTCCCCAGCACACATTATTATGACACCCCTCCTCCCCAGCACACATTATTTTGACACCCCCTCTCCCCAGCACACATTATTATGACCCCCCCCCCCTTCCCCAGCACACATCATTATGACCCCCCAGCACACATTATTATGACATCCCCCCAGCACACATTATGACACCCCTCTATGACACCCCCTCCCCCCCAACACACATTAATGTGATAGCCTTAATTATATGAGGCAGCACTACAGTACCTGAGCCTCTGCGGAGTCTTCATCCCTTTGTGTGGCTGGCTGATAGTGCAGTGCACTAGCAGTGCTGCTCCTCTTCCTGTGGCTGCTGGCTCCTCCAGTCAGTGCACAGTCAGGTGTACATCACATGACTTCCTGTCTGTGCATTGCTGTCCCGTACGTAAACCCACCGCCGATAGCAGGGGAGGGATGAGTGATGCTGAAGACAGCTGTGTCTTCAGTGGGGAGGGGAGGGAGGACTGGAGGGGCGACACTGCTGCCTGTTTTGACTAGTGCAGTAGGGAGGAGCGTGCAGTGGGTGGGAGACTAGAGTGTGAAGAGCTTCTGCTCATGCTGCCGGCGCGCTGCATGTCAGTGTGACAGGCGCAGCTCCGGCAGCAACACTGCATATCAGCAAGGTAGCAGAGCAGGGAGAGCGCCTCCCTGCTTTGCCGACCTTGCGGGGCGGATAGCGCAGGGCCTGATTGTACGTTCACTGCGCGGAGCAGAGGATGTAATGTGCGGTCTTTCACCGGACCGCACATCGCTCCTCCTGTAAATGATTGGCGCCTCTCTATGTTTGGGGGGGGGGGGGCGAGCTGCCCCCTTGCCCCCCCCAGTTCCGACGCCTCTGCCTCCATTAATTGTCTAAATCCCACTGCACTAATGGCGGACACCGGGTGCACGTCTAACACCAACATAAGTGTCAAGGCCTCAGTTATGAGGGCTTCCATCATCATGTGAAGCTGAACCACTAGTCATGAACATAGGCCAGGGTCTCAGCCGTTCCTTGCCACTCCGTGTCGTAAGTGGCATATTGGCAAGTTTACGTTTCTCCTCAGACGATTTAAATTTCTTTTCTCTAACGTCCTAGTGGATGCTGGGGACTCCGTAAGGACCATGGGGAATAGACGGGCTCCGCAGGAGACTGGGCACTCTAAGAAAGATTTAGTACTACTGGTGTGCACTGGCTCCTCCCTCTATGCCCCTCCTCCAGACCTCAGTTAGAATCTGTGCCCGGACAGAGCTGGGTGCATTTTAGTGAGCTCTCCTGAGCTTGCTAATAAGAAAGTATTTTAGTTAGGTTTTTTATTTTCAGAGAGCTTCTGCTGGCAACAGACTCTCTGCTACGTGGGACTGAGGGGAGAGAAGCAAACCTACTAACTGCGGCTAGGTTGCGCTTCTTAGGCTACTGGACACCATTAGCTCCAGAGGGATCAAACACAGGACCTGACCTTGTCGTCCGTTCCCGGAGCCGCGCCGCCGTCCCCCTCGCAGAGCCAGAAGTCAGAAGCCGGCGGGTTGAAGCAAGAAGACGTCAAAATCGGCGGCAGAAGACTCCTGTCTTCATATGAAGTAGCGCACAGCACTGCAGCTGTGCGCCATTGCGCCCACACTAACCCACACACTCCGATCACTGTATGGTGCAGGGCGCAGGGGGGGGGGCGCCCTGGGCAGCAATTGATTACCTCCTGGCAAAAAGCAGCATATGTACAGTTGGACACTGTTATATGCATGAGCCCCCGCCATTAATTTTACACAGAATCGCGGGAGAAGCCCGCCGCTGAGGGGGCAGGGCCTTCTTCCTCAGCACTCACCAGCGCCATTTTCTCTCCACAGCTCCGCTGAGAGGAAGCTCCCCAGGCTCTCCCCTGCAGAAGCACGATAGAGAGGGTGAAAAAGAGAGGGGGGGCACATAAATTTGGCGTAAAAACAATATATACAGCAGCTACTGGGTTAACACTAAGTTACTGTGTGATTCCTGGGTCATATAGCGCTAAGGTGTGTGCTGGCATACTCTCTGTCTCTCCAAAGGGCCTTGTGGGGGAACTGTCTTCAAATAGAGCATCCCCTGTGTGTGTGTGGTGTGTCGGTACGTGTGTGTCGACATGTCTGAGGTAAAAGGCTCCCCTAAGGAGGAGATAGAGCAAATATGTGTGTGAGAGGGTGTCTCCGTCGACAATGCTGACACCTGTTTGGATATGTGTAATTAAGTGCTAAGGTGAATTTATTGCACAAAAGATTAGAGAACAGACAGGAAATCTATCCATGTCTGTCCCTATGTCACAGAGACCTTCAGAGTCTCACAATGCTCACTATCCAAAATAATAAACACTGATATCGACACAGAGTTTGACTCCAGTGTCGACTACGATAATGCAAAGTTACAGCCAAAATGGCTGAAAAGTATTCAATATATGATTATTGTAATAAAAGATGATTTGCATATCACTGATGACTCATCTGTCCCTGACACAAGGGTACACATGTTAAGGGGAAGAAAGCTGAGGTAAATTTCCCTCCTCTCATGAGGAAAAAGAGCGGGAATCTCCAGACAAGAGACTGCAGCTTCCCACAAAAAATTCTCAGGCAGTATCCTTTCCCCACTAGGGCCAGGATGTGATGGGAATCTTCCCCTAGGGTGTCACGTTTGCATAGAAGGTAGCACTAGCTATTCTCAGGGATCCTGCAAATAGCGTGCACATTCTAGTACACTACTCAGACCGGCGATTGTGTCGGCATGGGTTTATAGCGCTGTGGCAGCGTGGACAGGTACCTTACCAGCAGAGATTGAGACCCTAGTATGCATATAGATATATATATATATATGTATATATAGAGATATATATATATATATTAAAGATGCTGTCTTAAGAGATAGGTATATATATTTCTCTAATGTCCTAGTGGATGCTGGGGACTCCGTAAGGACCATGGGGAATAGACGGGCTCCGCAGGAGACTGGGCACTCTAAGAAAGATTTAGTACTACTGGTGTGCACTGGCTCCTCCCTCTATGCCCCTCCTCCAGACCTCAGTTAGAATCTGTGCCCTGCCAGAGCTGGGTGCTTTTAGTGAGCTCTCCTGAGCTTGCTAATAAGAAAGTATTTTAGTTAGGTTTTTTATTTTCAGAGAGCTTCTGCTGGCAACAGACTCTCTGCTACGTGGGACTGAGGGGAGAGAAGCAAACCTACTAACTGCGGCTAGGTTGCGCTTCTTAGGCTACTGGACACCATTAGCTCCAGAGGGATCGAACACAGGACCTGACCTTGTCGTCCGTTCCCGGAGCCGCGCCGCCGTCCCCCTCGCAGAGCCAGAAGTCAGAAGCCGGCGGGTTGAAGAAAGAAGACGTCGAAATCGGCGGCAGAAGACTCCTGTCTTCATATGAGGTAGCGCACAGCACTGCAGCTGTGCGCCATTGCGCCCACACTAACCCACACACTCCGGTCACTGTAGGGTGCAGGGCGCAGGGGGGGGGGCGCCCTGGGCAGCAATTCGATACCTCCTGGCGAAAGCAGCATATCTACAGTTGGACACTGTTATATGCATGAGCCCCCACCATTAATTTTACACAAAATCGCGGGACAGAAGCCCGCCGCTGAGGGGGCAGGGCCTTCTTCCTCAGCACTCACCAGCGCCATTTTCTCTCCACAGCTCCGCTGAGAGGAAGCTCCCCAGGCTCTCCCCTGCAGACTCACGGTAGAAAGGGTAAAAAGAGAGGGGGGGCACATAAATATAGCGCATTTAATATATATACAGCAGCTACTGGGTAAACACTAAGTTACTGTGTGATTCCTGGGTCATATAGCGCTGGGGTGTGTGCTGGCATACTCTCTCTCTGTCTCTCCAATAGGCCTTGTGGGGGTCCTGTCCTCATATAGAGCATCCCCTGTGTGTGTGGTGTGTCGGTACGCGTGTGTCAACATGTTTGACGAAGAGGGCTATGTGGAGGCAGAGCAAGTACAGATGAATGACGTGTCTCCGCCGACGGCGCCGACACCTGATTGGATGGATATGTGGAAGGTGTTAAATGATAATGTAAACTCCTTACATTAAAGGTTGGATAAAGCTGATGCCTTAGGACAGTCGGGGTCTCAGCCCATGCCTGATCCTACAGTGCAGAGGCCGTCAGGGTCTCAGAAGCGCCCACTATCCAAAATGGTTGACACAGATATCGACACGGATTCTGACTCCAGTGTCGATGACGATGATGCAAAATTGCAGCCTAAAATGGCAAAAGCCATCCGCTACATGATTATAGCAATGAAGGATGTATTGCACATATCCAGAGGCGGATTGGGCATAGGGTTTACAGGGAAGATTCCCGGTGGGCCGACGCACCCATGGGGCCTGTTTTGTTTGAGGACATAATGAAGATGCAAAATAATTTGCATATATGGAAATTACTTTGCCACTTAGCCTGTGATTGCAGATGATCTAGTATATGCTCTGTCTGCCTGCTTGGCTGACATATAAGATTGAGTGAATAGTGATTGGGATACGCGGTTGGTGTAATAAGCAAGACAATATATCTTTCTAAAGAATTATATAGTTTCCTAAATTCTGAAGGTGTATCATATAATGTGCTCATAATATTTAATTTTATTTATTTTTAACTTCCCCCTTGATGCTGGACATTCCCACTATCTGGAAAGTCTTGGGGGAGGGTACTGCTGCCATGACCCATGGCTAGACCTTACACCTCTGGTGCTGCCCATGTGGGGCCACTAGTACAACTTTTTCCAGGGCCGCTTTTTGTTCCCAATCCGCCCCTGCACATATCAGAGGTAAACCCTGTCCCTGACAAAAGGGTGTATATGTATGGGGAGAAAAAGCAAGAGGTGACTTTTCCCCCTTCACATGAATTAAATGAATTATGTGAAAAAGCGTGGGATTCCCCCGATAAGAAAGTGCTGATTTCCAAAAGGTTACTTATGGCGTACCCTTTCCCGCCAACTGACAGGATGCGCTGGGAATCCTCCCCTAGGGTAGATAAAGCTCGGACACGCTTATCTAAAAAGGTGGCCCTGCCGTCACAGGATATGGCCGCCCTAAAGGATCCTGCAGATAGGAAGCAGGAAAGTATCCTGAAGTCTGTTTATACACACTCAGGTACTATACTGAGGCCGGCAATTGCGTCGGCCTGGATGTGTAGTGCTGTAGCAGCATGGACAGATAATCTATCTGAGGAAATGGATACCTTAGACAAGGAAACCATTTTACTGACCCTGGGGCATATAAAAGACGCTGTCCTATATATGAGGGATGCCCAGAGGGACATTTGCCTACTGGGCTCTAGAATAAATGCAATGTCAATTTCTGCCAGAAGGGTCCTGTGGACTCGGCTATGGACAGGTGATGCCGACTCCAAAAAGCACATGGAGGTGTTACCTTACAAGGGTGAGGAATTGTTTGGGGACGGTCTCTCGGACCTAGTTTCCACAGCTACGGCTGGGAAGTCAAACTTTTTGCCATATATTCCCTCACAGCCTAAGAAAGCACCGTATTACCAAATGCAGTCCTTTCGATCACAGAGAAGCAAGAAGGTCAGAGGTGCATCCTTTCTTGCCAGAGGCAGGGGTAGAGGAAAGAAGCTGCACCATACAGCTAGTTCCCCGGAACAGAAGTCCTCCCCGGCTTCCACTAAATCCACCGCATGAAGCTGTGGGGGCGCGTCTCCGAAATTTCAGCCACCAGTGGGTTCGCTCACAGGTGGATCCCTGGGCTATACAGATTGTGTCTCAGGGATACAAGCTGGAATTCGAAGTGATGCCCCCTCGCCGTTACCTCAAATCGGCCCTGCCAGCTTCCCCCATAGAAAGGGAAGTAGTGTTTTTTTTTTTTTTTTAAACAACAATTTCTTTATTATTTTATGAAAATTGGCATGACAGCGTATGCAATTACAAAGGGTATACCGATGAAGGTATTACAAGTAAATAGGTATAACAATATAACAGTTCTGTCAGAGAGGAAATGTAGTTCCCACCTAAGGGAGTCAAAGGCAAAAGAAAGAGAAAATAGTAACTAAACATATCCATCAATATATGACAGAACCCTTTCTATGTGGAAGGGATATTTGACCAGAATGAACTCATCATCCGTAGGGGAGTTAGTGAACATGAAATAATTCTGGAAACATATACCATTGTGAGTAACCATATCTAACTGTGCTTAGTTATAAAAGCCCACATCGCTGTTCCCAGTCCAAAAAACACATAGAAAAATAAAATAAAATAAAATAAGGCAAAATAAGAGTAAAAGCTAGTAAAAGATAAAATATCACCAGAGTAAAACTACAAACCAGGATGTGGGGAGGGGTTTGAGGGGGGATAGGGGAGGTAGATATTCGCAACATCAGATAATTATCATTAAGAAAGCTCTCTATTGGACCTGAACCTAGACCGAAACCAAACGTAGTATCATATTGAGTAGCACCCGTCAGGGGGTTAAAGAACTAGGTCACGTGACTGTGCCTAAGTGATGTTACGTAAGAGTTGCCATTCCGTGTTTTCGAAAATCGCCATAATGGTATTTTGAGTGGAGAGATCCAAAGAAGAGATAAAAGGTTCCCATTTCGAATGAAATTTCTCTACATTTTTGTTTAAATCTGGGAAGGTATCCCTCCTATCAAAATACATTAATTGAAGTAATTTTTGTCTAACTTCCAATATGGATGGAGTAGTCTTGGATATCCAATGAACTAAGATGATTTTCTTGGCTACTGTGATTATAATCGATAGTAAAGGCAAAATGAATGATTTACGAGTACCCAGGGCCCAATCCCTAAAGTCAGCTAAGAGACAAGCAGAAGGATTCGGAAGGAGGTGGAGATTGAACAAAGAGTTTATGTAATTAAGTAATTTGCACCAAAAACGTTTAATCTTCCCACAACTCCACATACAGTGGAAAAAATCTGCCTTAGAGGCACAGCATTTCAGACAGGAGCCATCATTTTCAGGGAACATGCGGGCCCTCTGAAATGGAGAAACATATGCTCTGTGTAGAGTTTTTAAATGTACCTCTTGTAAATATGAGGATTTCAAATGCTTCAGTGTGGTTTCGAAATGAGTAACAACATCATCGGATGTGTGTATTGTTCCTATATCAGATTGCCATGCTTTCAGAAGCTTAGACCATGCCAATGATGTAGGATTAGGAGAAAGAAGAGAATAAAGCATTTTAATATGGTATGGCATAGATTTTAAAGCCTTAAATAAACTGTTTAGAGGATCCGTGGAAAGAATAAAGCGCGTGGAGGGAGTCAGGGACAATGCATAGTGTCTAGATTGTAAGTACATAAAGAAGTTCCGATCAGGTAGTTGATATTTAAGTTTTAGTTCTGAATAGGGGAGCAGAAGGCCTCCTGGGTCAAAAATTTGCGAAGTTAAGAACAGACCTTTCTGTTTCCAATTCAGATACTCGGCATTTGTCAGCGAGGGAGGAAATGAGGGATTTCCCCATAGGGGGATATAAGGAGATAAGAGGTGCTTCCTGAGTAATTTTTTGTTAATGGATTTCCATGCCAAATAAACATCATGAAACATTATGTTCTGTAGGATGATGGGTGGGATGTCTCCTTGTTTAGAGTGAAGTAAGGCACTAGGAGCAAATGGAGAGAAGATGGCGCAATCCAATGCTAGATCAGTGTAGGTGGAAGAGTTCAATAACCAATCATTAATAACCCTGAATTGTACGGAGAGGAAGTATCTATGGAGATTAGGAGCATTCATTCCTCCTTTGGAGCGAGGAGATTGGAGTTTATCTAGAGCAATTCTAGAACGTTTTTTCTTCCATAAGAAGCGAGAAGTAAGACTATCAAATTTGGAAAAGTCTGATTTGGAGAGTCCAATAGGGCGTAGAAAATCTTCGGGAAAATTATACTCTTAACAATTGCTAAACGGCCAAGAAGGGATAGGGGTAGGTTCATCCAGGTCTCATATAGGGTCGATATTTTTGTAAGGATTGGGGAAAAATTTAATTTATATAAGGAAGAGAGGTCAGAGGGAATATGAACACCCAGATATTTAATACTGTCAACTTTGGTAAAATGGGATTGCGTTAAGAAAGGAGGAGGGTTGGTCGATCGAGGACTAGATAAAGTAAGTAGTTCAGACTTGGCAATGTTAATCCTGAAGCCCGCCACACTCCCGAAAGAATGTATCAGAGACATTACGTTGGGGATTGTGGATTCCGGTCGGGATAGAAATAGTAACATATCATCGGCGAAAAGAGCCGTCTTTAAAATAACATCGCCAATTCGAACACCTTCAATCAGAGGAGAATTGCGGATAGAGACCACAAGGGGTTCAATTGCCAGTGCAAACAGCAAGGGAGAGAGTGGACATCCCTGCCTTGTGCCTTTATATATGGTGAACGGAGAAGAAGGGTAACCATTACATATGAGTTGGGATTTTGGGGAGGTATATAAGGTTTTTAGTAGTAAAATAAATGAGGAAGGATAACCGAATTTCTCTAGAGTCAAAAATAAATGAGGCCATGTTATAAGATCGAAGGCCTTTTCTGCATCTAAAGTTAAAACTACATTGTGGGGGGAGTCTCGATTATCAGTAACCAACAAATGTTGAATTGTAGCCAACACCCGTCTAACATTTCGGACAGAGTGACGTCCACAAATGAAACCTGTTTGATCAGGGTGTATGACATGTGGCAGAGAGAACTTCAATCTATCGGCCAGAATTTTTGTTAAAATTTTGTAATCTAAGTTTAGGAGGGAAATGGGACGGTATGATGCGGGGTTAGAAAGGTCTTTACCTTGTTTTGGGAGTACCTTGATAATGGCCGAATTAAAATGAAGGGGAATCGTATTAGTGTCTATTATATGATTGTAGAAGGCAGTCAGATATGTGGCTATTCTTGGAGCTAGATGTTTATAAAATTCTCCTGATAATCCATCGGGACCAGGGGCTTTGGAGGGTTTTAACGTAGAAATCGTCTGTTGAACTTCTTCACAAGTAATCGGGGACATCAAGGAGGGAAAATCATCTGTCGGAAATTGTGGGAGGTCCGGGAATTCCCAAGTTGAAGGAGAGGATTGAGTAGTGAAAGGAGAGGAGGCTAAGGTAGGGTGGGGAGAATACAGTTTTTCATAATATACTTTCATTATATCTGATATTTGTTGAGGATCAGTGGTAAATGTTCCTTCAGCCGTCAATAACGGATGTACTGTCATGGGAGTGAAAGTGCCTTTTAAGAGATTCGTGAGCATTTTGCCCGTTTTATTGCCAAATTTGTGGAATTTATAGTCAATTTTAAATTTGTATTTATCGCCCATAGATGTTAGTAGTTCATTAAAGTGCAATTTTTGTGTGAGATAAACAAGTTTATTAGCAGGGGATGGAGTCAGAGTATAGGACTGGTACGCATTTGTGAGGGCTTGTTGAGCAGATATATAGGATTGTGCGTATTTTCTTTTAAGTGCTGAGGTATAAGAGAGAATTTCCCCACGGAAAACCACCTTAGAGGCTAACCAAAAGAGGGACGGGTCAGATTCTGCATGAGACTCATTATTATGAGAGTAAGTATCCCAGGCAGCATCCAAAATATCACCAAATTTGGAGGACGACATCAAGTGAGATGGGAATCTCCATTGGGGGGGTGTTTTGTGTACAGGCCGTATGAGTAATGAGAACCAAATCAAGGCATGGTCGGAAATCGCTATTGATTCAATATCTGAGTCCGTGATGTTTGGAAATAATTGGTGGGAGATAAAGGTGTAATCAATACGTGACAGAGTGCCGTGTGCAGCGGAAAGGCAAGTATAATTTTTGTCCGTAGGGTGTAGGGCTCTCCAAATATCTACTAAAGTTAGAGACGAACATAGGTGCGAGATACCTATTTTGGGGAGGTGAAGAGGGGCTCCAGAGGAGTATGAGCGGTCCAAATGGGGAGAAGTAATCAAGTTTAAATCCCCACACATTACCAGGTTATTATGGGCATGAGGAATAAGTTTGGAAATCAGCTGTTGGAAAAATGCTTTGCTATAAGCGTTGGGTGCGTATACATTGCAAAAGGTGTATGGGATATCATATAAAGTGAGTTCGACAAGGAGAAATCTACCAGCAGGGTCTGCATCAATTCGCGTTACCACAACTGGTATATTACGTTTAGCAAGTATGACTACTCCACGTGCTTTGGAGGTAAATGGTGCGTCCGCAATCAAGGACCACTGAAGCATTTGAAGTTTAAGCGTTTCTATATGAGTAAGATGTGATTCTTGTAGGAAGATAATATCTATATTTTGTTTGTTCAAATAGTGAAGGATTTTACGTCTCTTCTGCGGAGAATTTATACCCCCAACGTTAAGGGAACCTATGATGATTTCAGTCATTTAGAATATAAAACTTAGCAATAATAAGTAGCTGAGAGCAACCACCAAGCAAAAAATTAGTACATGCATATCTACATGGAGTGGGGAGAGGAGGAGGAGGGACATAGGTAAAACAAAACAAAATAAAGGCATACCAATACAGACAGTGAATGATGTCTGTATAATACAGACCGAAATCCGGTAAACAAATTGTGAATAACATTAAACACTGGTAGTGTGGAGTTACGACATAGTGCTCCTGCCGGTAACACCACCATGTATTATTAGTTATATGAAAAGAGACCAATAATTAAAGGGCCTTGGCCATAACATCGCAATTGTAAAAGAACAGTTATGTTAGGCTTATGCGTATAATCATAGAACTGTAACCAACTATAATAGAGATAAGATGCAGGTAATTTATAATATCATTAAGGCAAACAGATCTCCTCCAGATATAGCCCTGCAATTCGAGGAAATGTGACAATGGAAGTATGTCGTGGACATCTGAAGTTCGTCGCATCACAGTGGAAAGTCTGTCCTGCAGTGAGATATACAGTTGGGAAGCCTCAAATCGACCAACCATCATGAATTTTATCAGGAAAAGTAGGTTTATGTAGAAGATGCAAGGGGAGGAGTATCTGAAATGTCCTCCTGAGTTTCTGAGGCTTCATCATGAAGATAGGCCATGGCATCATCAGGAGAAGTGAAATCCATTGGTTTATCTCCCCCATAAATTCTGAGCTTTGCAGGATATATCAAAGAAAATTTGCGTTTGTCCTGAACTAATTTAGAGCACACTGGGTTAAAAGCTTTTCTAGCCCTGGTCAGTTCAGCAGAGAAATCCTGGAATATAAACAAACGTGAGTTTTCCCACATCACGGACCTCCGTTTACGGGAGGCTGTCCAGAAAGCCATCTTGTGCAGATAGTTAAGGCAGCGGAATAACGTGACCCGCGGGCGACTGTCGGGGGTGCGTGGGGGGGGGACCCACTCTGTGTACCCTCTCAATTACAAGATCCTTGCAGGTGTCAGAGATATCTAAAAGGGACGGCAGGGTGGTCTGTACGAATGCAACAAATTCAGCTCCTTTAATAGACTCAGGCAGGCCCACTAATCTAATATTGTTCCGTCGCGAGCGATTTTCTGCATCCTCTAGACGGTTCCATAGCTGATGATTCTCTTTTTGCAAGCGGAGGATGGAGCACTGGGTTGACGCCATATCATGGCTTAAGACCCCAATCTGATTATCATGCACAGACACCTTGTGAGTGAGGTGCTGCAGCTGCTGTGTAATGTCAGCTACAGCTTTAGACAACAAGGGGCCCATGGTGTTAGTGATTGCAGCTGCCAGATCAGAATGTGTGATAGGGGCGTCTGATGTGCGACTGACCTGAGATGAGTCTTTCTGGAATAATTCAGTGGCTGTTTTCTTGGCCGCGGGAGACGCCGGCGGGGTGCTGTTACTCGGCGCCATATTGGGATTGGCGCGCTTCTTCTCCTGTCTGGGCGGCTGCGGGAGAGCAGAGGGCTTCGGTGCGGCCCCGGAGGCCAGGTATTTATCCATAATGTGTCGGTTGCTGATAGTGCAGCGAGGAGGTCTCTGTGGAAGCCGTGAAAACGGCTTTTAAAAGCTATGTGGTGTCCCGATGCACGGAGCGATGCTGAGAGCACACCTCACAGCATCAAGCCGGAACCGCAAGGGAAGTAGTGTTAGCGGCAATTCACAAGTTATATCTCCAGCAGGTGGTGGTGAAGGTTCCCCTCCTTCAACAAGGAAGAGGATACTATTCCACAATGTTTGTGGTACCGAAACCGGACGGTTCGGTCAGACCCATATTGAATTTAAAATCCCTGAACATTTATCTGGAAAGATTCAAGTTCAAAATGGAATCGCTCAGAGCGGTCATTGCAAGCCTGGAAGAGGGGGATTTTATGGTGTCTCTGGACATCAAGGATGCTTACTTGCATGTCCCCATTTATCCACCTCATCAGGAGTACCTCAGATTTGTGGTACAGGACTGTCATTACCAATTCCAGACGTTGCCGTTTGGGCTCTCCACGGCACCGAGAATATTTACCAAGGTAATGGCAGAAATGATGGTGCTCCTTCGAAAGCAAGGAGTCACAATTATCCCATACTTGGACGATCTCATCATAAAGGCGAGGTCCAGAGAGCAATTGCTAATCAGCGTAGCACACTCTCAGGAAGTGTTGCAACAGCACGGCTGGATTCTGAATATTCCAAAGTCGCAGCTGATTCCTACTACACGTCTGCCTTTTCTGGGCATGATTCTAGACACGGACCAGAAGAAGGTGTTTCTCCCGGCGGAGAAGGCTCAAGAGCTCGTGACTCTAGTCAGAGACCTCTTAAAACTGAAACAGGTGTCGGTGCATCGCTGCACGCGAGTCCTGGGAAAGATGGTGGCATCGTACGAAGCCATTCCCTTCGGCAGGTTCCATGCGAGGATCTTTCAGTGGGATCTGTTGGACAAGTGGTCCGGATCGCATCTTCAGATGCATCGGCTGATAACCATGTCCCCGAGGGCCAGGGTGTCTCTTCTGTGGTGGCTGCAGAGTGCTCACCTTCTCGAGGGCCGCAGGTTCGAAAAACAGGACTGGGTCCTGGTGACCACGGATGCTAGCCTCCGAGGATGGGGGGCAGTCACTCAGGGAAGAAACTTCCAAGGGTTGTGGACAAGTCAGGAGGCTTGTCTGCACATAAATATCCTGGAACTAAGGGCCATATACTGCACATAAATATCCTGGAACTAAGGGCCATATACAACGCCCTGAGTCAAGCGGAGCCTCTGCTTCGCAACTAACCGGTGCTGATTCAGTCATACAACATCACCGCAGTGGCTCATGTAAACCGCCAGGGCGGCACAAGAAGCAGAGTGGCGATGGCAGAAGCCACCAGGATTCTTCGTTGGGCGGAGAATCACGTGCAAGCACTGTCAGCAGTGTTCATTCCGGGAGTGGACAACTGGGAAGCAGACTTCCTCAGCAGGCACGATCTCCACCTGGGAGAGTGGGGACTTCATCACGAAGTCTTCACTCAGATTACAAATCGATGGGAACTGCCACAGGTGGACATGATGGCGCCCCGTCTCAACAAAAAGCTACAAAGGTATTGCGCCAGGTCAAGAGACCCTCAGGCAATAGCTGTGGACGCCCTGGTAACACCGTGGGTGTTCCAGTCGGTCTATGTGTTTCCTCCTCTTCCTCTCATACCCAAGGTGCTGAGAATCGTAAGAAAAAGAGGAGTGAGAACAATACTCATTGTTCCAGATTGGCCAAGAAGGACTTGGTACCCGGAACTGCAAGAAATGCTCACAGAGGACCCATGGCCTCGGCCTCTCAGACAGGACATGTTGCAACAGGGGCCCTGTCTGTTCCAAGACTTACCGCGGCTGCGTTTGACGGCATGGCGGTTGTACGCAGGATCCTAGCGGAAAAAGGCATTCCGGATGATGTTATTCCTACGCTGATAAAGGCTAGGAAGGACATGACAGCAAAACACTATCACCGTATATGGCGAAAATATGTTGCCTGGTGTGAGGCCAGGAAGGCCACTACAGAGGAATTCCAGCTGGGCCGGTTTCTGCACTTCCTACAGTCTGGAGTGACTATGGGCCTGAAGTTGGGGTCCATAAAGGTCCAGATTTCGGCCCTATCCATTTTCTTTCAAAAGGAACTGGCTTCTCTTCCTGAAGTTCAGACGTTTGTTAAGGGAGTGCTGCATATTCAGCCCCCTTTTGTGCCACCAGTGGCACCTTGGGATCTCAACGTGGTGTTGGGTTTCCTGAAATCCCACTGGTTTGAGCCACTTAAGACCGTGGAGCTAAAGTATCTCACGTGGAAGGTGGTCATGTTATTGGCCTTAGCTTCGGCTAGGCGTGTGTCAGAATTGGCGGCTTTGTCATTTAAAAGCCCCTATCTGGTTTTCCATATGGACAGGGCAGAATTACGGACTCGTCCGCAATTTCTGCCGAAAGTGGTGTCATCTTTTCATTTGAACCAACCTATTGTGGTGTCTGCGGCTACTCGTGACTTGGAGAATTCCAAGTTGCTTGATGTAGTCAGGGCTTTGAAGATCTATGTAGCCAGGACGGCTGGAGTCAGGAAGACTGACTCGCTGTTTATCCTGTGTGCATCCAACAAGCTGGGTGCTCCTGCTTCAAAGCAAACTATTGCTCGCTGGATCTGTAGCACGATTCAGCAGGCTCATTCTGCGGCTGGATTGCCGCATCCAAAATCAGTGAAAGCCCATTCCACAAGGAAAGTGGGCTCTTCTTGGGCGGCTGCCCGAGGGGTCTCGGCATTACAGCTTTGCCGAGCAGCTACTTGGTCGGGTTCAAACACATTTGCTAAGTTCTACAAGTTTGATACCCTGGCTGAGGAGGACCTTGTGTTTGCCCATTCGGTGCTGCAGAGTCATCCGCACTCTCCCGCCCGTTTGGGAGCTTTGGTATAATCCCCATGGTCCTTACGGAGTCCCCAGCATCCACTAGGACGTTAGAGAAAATAAGATTTTACTCACCGGTAAATCTATTTCTCGTAGTCCGTAGTGGATGCTGGGCGCCCGTCCCAAGTGCGGACTTTCTGCAATACGTGTATATAGTTATTGCTTAATAAAGGGTTACGTTATGTTGGCATCAATTGTTGATGCTCTATTGTTGTTCATACTGTTGACTGGGTAAGTTATCACAAGTTATACGGTGTGATTGGTGTGGCTGGTATGAGTCTTACCCTGGATTCCAAAATCCTTTCCTTGTAATGTCAGCTCTTCCGGGCACAGTTTCCTTAACTGAGGTCTGGAGGAGGGGCATAGAGGGAGGAGCCAGTGCACACCAGTAGTACTAAATCTTTCTTAGAGTGCCCAGTCTCCTGCGGAGCCCGTCTATTCCCCATGGTCCTTCCGGAGTCCCCAGCATCCACTACGGACTACGAGAAATAGATTTACCGGTGAGTAAAATCTTATTATATAAAACATGCCCAAAGAGACATGAGTATACTGGGTCCTAGAGTCAAAGCTATGTCGATTTCTGCTTGACGTGTCCTGTAGAATGTGCAATGGACAGATGATGCCGACTTAAGAGGCATATGGAAGGCTGAGGATTGTGTGGAGAAGGGTTCTCGGACCTGGTCTCCACAGCCATAGCTGGTAATTCTGATATTTTGCCTTATATTCCTGCACAGCCTAGGAAAGCACGACATTATCATCAAATGCAGCCTTTCGAATAAAGAAACAAGAAAGTCCGAGGTGCGTACTTTCTTGCCAGAGGCGGGGGCAGAGGAAAGAAGCTGCACAACACAGCTAGTGCCCAGGAACAGAAGTCCTCCCCGGCCTCTACAAAGATCCACCGCATGTCGCTGGGGCTCCACAGGCTGAGCTAGGCCCGGTGGGGGCACGACTTCGTAAGTTCAGCCACAAGTGGGTTCACTCCCTGTTAGATCCCTGGGCAATAGATATTGTGTCTCAGGGATACAAGCTGGACTTTGAGAAGATGCCCCCTCACCGACGGCCCTGCCGGCTTCCCCCCACGAGAGGGAAACAGTGTTAACTGCAATTCACAAATTGTATCTTCAATAGGTGGTGGTCAAGGTTCCCCTCCTTCAACAAGGAGGGGGTTATTATTCGACCATGTTGTAGTCCCGAAACCAGACGGTTCGGTCAGACCCATATTGAATTTAAAATCCCTGAACATATACCTGAAAAGGTTCAAGTTCAAGATGGAATCGCTAAGAGCGGTTATTGCAAGCCTGAAAGGGGGAGATTTTATGCTGACTCGGGACATAAAGGATGCATACCTTCATGTCCCCATTTATCCACCTCATCAGGCGTACCTCAGAATTGCGGTACGGGATTGTCATTACCAATTTCAGACGTTGCCGTTTGGTCTCTCCACGGCCTTGAGAATATTCACCAAGGTAATGGCGGGAATGATGCTGGTCCTGCGGAAGCAAGGTGTCACTATTATCACGTACTTGGACGATTTCATCATAAAAGCGAGATCAAGAGAGCAGTTGCTGTACAGCGTATCACTTTCTCTGGAAGTGTAATGGCAACACGGCTGGATTCTATATATTCCTAAGTCGCAGTTTGTTCTTACAGCTCATCTGCCTCTCCTAGGCATGATCCTAGACACAGACCAGAAAAAGGTTTATCTCCCGATAGAGAGAGCTCAGGAGCTCGTGACACTGGTCAGGAATCTATTAAAACCAAAACAGGTGTCAGTGCATCACTGCACTCGGGTCCTGGGAAGGAGGGTGGCATCATACGAGGCCATTCCCTTCGGCAGGTTCCATACGAGGACCTTCCATTGGGACTTACTGGACAAGTGGTCCGGATCCCATCTTCAGATGCATCGGTTAATCACCCTATCCCCCAGAGCCAGGGTGTCTCTCCTATGGTGGCTGCAGAGTGCTCACCTTCTCGAAGGTCGCAGATTCGGCATTCAGGACTGGGTCCTGGTGACCATGGATGCAAGCCTCCGAGGGTGGGGGGCAGTCACACAGGGAAGAAATTCCCAAGGGCTGTGGTCAAGGCAGGAAACTTGCCTTCACATCAATATCCTGGAACTAAGGGCCATATACAACGCCCTAAGTCAAGTGGAGACCCTGCTTCGCGACCAACCGGTTCTGATTCAGTCAGACAATATCACCGCAGTGGCTCATGTAAACCGCCTAGGCGGCACAAGGAGCAGGGTGGCGATGGTAGAAGCCACCAGGATTCTTCGCTGGGCGGAGAATCACGTAAGCGCACTGTCAGCAGTGTTCATTCCGGGAGTGGACAACTGGGAAGCAGACTTCCTCAGCAGGCACGACCTCCACCCGGGAGAGTGGGGACTTCATCAAGAAGTCTTCGCGCAGCTTGTAGGTCGGTGGGAACTGCCACAGGTGGACATGATGGCATCCCACCTCAACAAAAAGCTACAGAGGTATTGCGCCAGGTCAAGAGACTCTCAGGCGATAGCTGTAGACGCACTGGTGACACCGTGGATGTTCCAGTCGGTTTATGTGTTTCCTCCTTTTCCTCTCTTACCCAAGGTGCTGAGAATCATAAGGAAAAGAGGAGTGAGAACAATACTCATTGTTCTGGATTGGCCAAGAAGGACTTGGTATTCAGAGCTGCAAGAAATGCTCACAGAGGACCCATGGCCTCTGCCTCTAGGGCAGGATCTGTTGCAGCAGGGACCTTGTATGTTCCAAGATTACCGCAGCTGCGTTTGACGGCATGGCGGTTGGACGCCGGATCCTAGTAGAAAAGAGGGATTCCGGATGAGGTTATTCCTACGCTGATAAGGGCTAGGAAGGACGTGACGGCTAAACATTATCACCGTATACGGCGAAAATATGTTGCTGGGTGTGAGGCCAGGAATGCCTCTACAGAGGAAGTCCAGCTGGGCCGTTTCCTTCACTTCCTACAGTCGGGAGTGACTTTGGGCCTAGAATTGGGGTCCGTTAAGGTCCAGATTTTGGCCCGATCCATTTTCTTTCATACAAAAACTAGCTTCTCTATCCTGAAGTTCAGACGTTTGTAAAGGGAGTGCTGCATATTCAGCCCCTTTTTTGTGCCACCAGTGGCACCTTGGGATCTTAACGTGGTGTTGAGTTTCCTGAAATCTCACTGGTTTGAGCCGCTTAAGACCGTGGAGTTAAAATATCTCACGTGGAAAGTGGTCAAAAATTGGCAAATTTGTCATGTAAAAGCCCCTATCTGATTTTCCATATGGACAGGGCAGAATTACGGACTCGTCCGCAATTTCTGCCAAAGGTGGTGTCATCTTTTCATGTGAACCAACCTATTGTGGTGCCTGCGGCTACTCGTGACTTGGAGGATTCCAAGTTACTAGATGTAGTCAGGGCTTTGAAGATTTATGTAGCCAGATCGGCTGGAGTCAGGAAACCTGACTCGCTGTTTATCCTGTATGCATCCAACAAGCTGGGTGCTCCTGCTTCAAAGCAAACTATTGCTCGCTGGATCTGTGACACGATTCAGCAGGCTCATTCTGCGGCTGGCTAGCCGCCTCCAAAATCAGTAAAAGCCCATTCCACAAGGAAGGTGGGCTCTTCTTGGGCGGCTGCCCGAGGGGTCTCGGCATTACAACTTTGCTGAGCAGCTACTTGGTCGGGTTCAAACACTTTTGCAAAGTTCTACAAGTTTGATACCCTGGCTGAGGAGGACCTTGTGTTTGCTCATTCGGTGCTGCAGAGTCATCCGCACTCTCCCGCCCGTTTGGGAGCTTTGGTATAATCCCCATGGTCCTTTCGGAGTCCCCAGCATCCACTAGGACGTTAGAGAAAATAAGATTTTACTCACCGGTAAAATCTATTTCTCGTAGTCCGTAATGGATGCTGGGCGCCCGTCCCAAGTGCGGACTTCTTTTGCAATACTAGTATATAGTTATTGCTAGAGATGAGCGCCTGAAATTTTTCGGGTTTTGTGTTTTGGTTTTGGGTTCGGTTCCGCGGCCGTGTTTTGGGTTCGAACGCGTTTTGGCAAAACCTCACCGAATTATTTTTGTCGGATTCGGGTGTGTTTTGGATTCGGGTGTTTTTTTCCAAAAACACTAAAAAACAGCTTAAATCATAGAATTTGGGGGTCATTTTGATCCCAAAGTATTATTAACCTCAAAAACCATAATTTGCACTCATTTTCAGTCTATTCTGAATACCTCACACCTCACAATATTATTTTTAGTCCTAAAATTTGCACCGAGGTCGCTGTGTGAGTAAGATAAGCGACCCTAGTGGCCGACACAAACACCGGGCCCATCTAGGAGTGGCACTGCAGTGTCACGCAGGATGTCCCTTCCAAAAAACCCTCCCCAAACAGCACATGACGCAAAGAAAAAAAGAGGCGCAATGAGGTAGCTGTGTGAGTAAGATTAGCGACCCTAGTGGCCGACACAAACACCGGGCCCATCTAGGAGTGGCACTGCAGTGTCACGCAGGATGGCCCTTCCAAAAAACCCTCCCCAAACAGCACATGACGCAAAGAAAAAAAGAGGCGCAATGAGGTAGCTGTGTGAGTAAGATTAGCGACCCTAGTGGCCGACACAAACACCGGGCCCATCTAGGAGTGGCACTGCAGTGTCACGCAGGATGGCCCTTCCAAAAAACCCTCCCCAAACAGCACATGACGCAAAGAAAAAAAGAGGCGCAATGAGGTAGCTGACTGTGTGAGTAAGATTAGCGACCCTAGTGGCCGACACAAACACCGGGCCCATCTAGGAGTGGCACTGCAGTGTCACGCAGGATGTCCCTTCCAAAAAACCCTCCCCAAACAGCACATGACGCAAAGAAAAAAAGAGGCGCAATGAGGTAGCTGTGTGAGTAAGATTAGCGACCCTAGTGGCCGACACAAACACCGGGCCCATCTAGGAGTGGCACTGCAGTGTCACGCAGGATGTCCCTCCCAAAAAACCCTCCCCAATCAGCACATGATGCAAAGAAAAAGAAAAGAAAAAAGAGGTGCAAGATGGAATTATCCTTGGGCCCTCCCACCCACCCTTATGTTGTATAAACAAAACAGGACATGCACACTTTAACCAACCCATCATTTCAGTGACAGGGTCTGCCACACGACTGTGACTGATATGACGGGTTGGTTTGGACCCCCCCCAAAAAAGAAGCAATTAATCTCTCCTTGCACAAACTGGCTCTACAGAGGCAAGATGTCCACCTCATCTTCACCCTCCGATATATCACCGTGTACATCCCCCTCCTCACAGATTATCAATTCGTCCCCACTGGAATCCACCATCTCAGCTCCCTGTGTACTTTGTGGAGGCAATTGCTGCTGGTCAATGTCTCCGCGGAGGAATTGATTATAATTCATTTTAATGAACATCATCTTCTCCACATTTTCTGGATGTAACCTCGTACGCCGATTGCTGACAAGGTGAGCGGCGGCACTAAACACTCTTTCGGAGTACACACTTGTGGGAGGGCAACTTAGGTAGAATAAAGCCAGTTTGTGCAAGGGCCTCCAAATTGCCTCTTTTTCCTGCCAGTATAAGTACGGACTGTGTGACGTGCCTACTTGGATGCGGTCACTCATATAATCCTCCACCATTCTATCAATGTTGAGAGAATCATATGCAGTGACAGTAGACGACATGTCCGTAATCGTTGGCAGGTCCTTCAGTCCGGACCAGATGTCAGCATCAGCAGTCGCTCCAGACTGCCCTGCATCACCGCCAGCGGGTGGGCTCGGAATTCTGAGCCTTTTCCTCGCACCCCCAGTTGCGGGAGAATGTGAAGGAGGAGATGTTGACAGGTCGCGTTCCGCTTGACTTGACAATTTTGTCACCAGCAGGTCTTTCAACCCCAGCAGACCTGTGTCTGCCGGAAAGAGAGATCCAAGGTAGGCTTTAAATCTAGGATCGAGCACGGTGGCCAAAATGTAGTGCTCTGATTTCAACAGATTGACCACCCGTGAATCCTTGTTAAGCGAATTAAGGGCTGCATCCACAAGTCCCACATGCCTAGCGGAATCGCTCCGTGTTAGCTCCTTCTTCAATGCCTCCAGCTTCTTCTGCAAAAGCCTGATGAGGGGAATGACCTGACTCAGGCTGGCAGTGTCTGAACTGACTTCACGTGTGGCAAGTTCAAAGGGCATCAGAACCTTGCACAACGTTGAAATCATTCTCCACTGCACTTGAGACAGGTGCATTCCATCTCCTATATCGTGCTCAATTGTATAGGCTTGAATGGCCTTTTGCTGCTCCTCCAACCTCTGAAGCATATAGAGGGTTGAATTCCACCTCGTTACCACTTCTTGCTTCAGATGATGGCAGGGCAGGTTCAGTAGTTTTTGGTGGTGCTCCAGTCTTCTGTACGTGGTGCCTGTACGCCGAAAGTGTCCCGCAATTTTTCTGGCCACCGACAGCATCTCTTGCACGCCCCTGTCGTTTTTTTAAAAATTCTGCACCACCAAATTCAAGGTATGTGCAAAACATGGGACGTGCTGGAATTTGCCCATATTTAATGCACACACAATATTGCTGGCGTTGTCCGATGCCACAAATCCACAGGAGAGTCCAATTGGGGTAAGCCATTCCGCGATGATCTTCCTCAGTTGCCGTAAGAGGTTTTCAGCTGTGTGCGTATTCTGGAAAGCGGTGATACAAAGCGTAGCCTGCCTAGGAAAGAGTTGGCGTTTGCGAGATGCTGCTACTGGTGCCGCCGCTGCTGTTCTTGCGGCGGGAGTCCATACATCTACCCAGTGGGCTGTCACAGTCATATAGTCCTGACCCTGCCCTGCTCCACTTGTCCACATGTCCGTGGTTAAGTGGACATTGGGTACAACTGCATTTTTTAGGAGACTGGTGAGTCTTTTTCTGACGTCCGTGTACATTCTCGGTATCGCCTGCCTAGAGAAGTGGAACCTAGATGGTATTTGGTAACGGGGGCACACTGCCTCAATAAATTGTCTAGTTCCCTGTGAACTAACGGCGGATACCGGACGCACGTCTAACACCAACATAGTTGTCAAGGACTCAGTTATCCGCTTTGCAGTAGGATGACTGCTGTGATATTTCATCTTCCTCGCAAAGGACTGTTGAACAGTCAATTGCTTACTGGAAGTAGTACAAGTGGGCTTACGACTTCCCCTCTGGGATGACCATCGACTCCCAGCGGCAACAACAGCAGCGCCAGCAGCAGTAGGCGTTACACGCAAGGATGCATCGGAGGAATCCCAGGCAGGAGAGGACTCGTCAGACTTGCCAGTGACATGGCCTGCAGGACTATTGGCATTCCTGGGGAAGGAGGAAATTGACACTGAGGGAGTTGGTGGGGTGGTTTGCGTGAGCTTGGTTACAAGAGGAAGGGATTTACTGGTCAGTGGACTGCTTCCGCTGTCACCCAAAGTTTTTGAACTTGTCACTGACTTATTATGAATGCGCTGCAGGTGACGTATAAGGGAGGATGTTCCGAGGTGGTTAACGTCCTTACCCCTACTTATTACAGCTTGACAAAGGGAACACACGGCTTGACACCTGTTGTCCGCATTTCTGGTGAAATACCTCCACACCGAAGAGCTGATTTTTTTGGTATTTTCACCTGGCATGTCAACGGCCAAATTCCTCCCACGGACAACAGGTGTCTCCCCGGGTGCCTGACTTAAACAAACCACCTCACCATCAGAATCCTCCTGGTCAATTTCCTCCCCAGCGCCAGCAACACCCATATCCTCCTCATCCTGGTGTACTTCAACACTGACATCTTCAATCTGACTATCAGGAACTGGACTGCGGGTGCTCCTTCCAGCACTTGCAGGGGGCATGCAAATAGTGGAAGGCGCATGCTCTTCACGTCCAGTGTTGGGAAGGTCAGGCATCGCAAACGACACAATTGGACTCTCCTTGTGGATTTGGGATTTCAAAGAACGCACAGTTCTTTGCGGTGCTTTTGCCAGCTTGAGTCTTTTCAGTTTTCTAGCGAGAGGCTGAGTGCTTCCATCCTCATGTGAAGCTGAACCACTAGCCATGAACATAGGCCAGGGCCTCAGCCGTTCCTTGCCACTCCGTGTGGTAAATGGCATATTGGCAAGTTTACGCTTCTCCTCCGACAATTTTATTTTAGGTTTTGGAGTCCTTTTTTTTCTGATATTTGGTGTTTTGGATTTGACATGCTCTGTACTATGACATTGGGCATCGGCCTTGGCAGACGACGTTGCTGGCATTTCATCGTCTCGGCCATGACTAGTGGCAGCAGCTTCAGCACGAGGTGGAAGTGGATCTTGATCTTTCCCTAATTTTGGAACCTCAACTTTTTTGTTCTCCATATTTTATAGGCAGAACTAAAAGGCACCTCAGGTAAACAATGGAGATGGATGGATTGGATACTAGTATACAATTATGGACGGACTGCCACGGTTAGGTGGTATAAAAAAACCACGGTTAGGTGGTATATATTATAATAATAATACAATTATGGATGGACGGACTGCCTGCCGACTGCCGACACAGAGGTAGCCACAGCCGTGAACTACCGCACTGTACACTGGTTGATAAAGAGATAGTAGTATACTCGTAACAACTAGTATGACACTATGACGACGGTATAAAGAATGAAAAAAAAACCACGGTTAGGTGGTATATATTATAATAATAATACAATTATGGATGGACGGACTGCCTGCCGACTGCCGACACAGAGGTAGCCACAGCCGTGAACTACCGCACTGTACACTGGTTGATAAAGAGATAGTAGTATACTCGTAACAACTAGTATGACACTATGACGACGGTATAAAGAATGAAAAAAAAACCACGGTTAGGTGGTATATATTATAATAATAATACAATTATGGATGGACGGACTGCCTGCCGACTGCCGACACAGAGGTAGCCACAGCCGTGAACTACCGCACTGTACACTGGTTGATAAAGAGATAGTAGTATACTCGTAACAACTAGTATGACACTATGACGACGGTATAAAGAATGAAAAAAAAACCACGGTTAGGTGGTATATATTATAATAATAATACAATTATGGATGGACGGACTGCCTGCCGACTGCCGACACAGAGGTAGCCACAGCCGTGAACTACCGCACTGTACACTGGTTGATAAAGAGATAGTAGTATACTCGTAACAACTAGTATGACACTATGACGACGGTATAAAGAATGAAAAAAAAACCACGGTTAGGTGGTATATATTATAATAATAATACAATTATGGATGGACGGACTGCCTGCCGACTGCCGACACAGAGGTAGCCACAGCCGTGAACTACCGCACTGTACACTGGTTGATAAAGAGATAGTAGTATACTCGTAACAACTAGTATGACACTATGACGACGGTATAAAGAATGAAAAAAAAACCACGGTTAGGTGGTATATATTATAATAATAATACAATTATGGATGGACGGACTGCCTGCCGACTGCCGACACAGAGGTAGCCACAGCCGTGAACTACCGCACTGTACACTGGTTGATAAAGAGATAGTAGTATACTCGTAACAACTAGTATGACACTATGACGACGGTATAAAGAATGCAAAAAAAACCACAGTTAGGTGGTATATATTATAATAATAATACAATTATGGATGGACGGACTGCCTGCCGACTGCCGACACAGAGGTAGCCACAGCCGTGAACTACCGCACTGTACACTGGTTGATAAAGAGATAGTAGTATACTCGTAACAACTAGTATGACACTATGACGGTATAAAGAATGAAAAAAAAACCACGGTTAGGTGGTATATATTATAATAATAATACAATTATGGATGGACGGACTGCCTGCCGACTGCCGACACAGAGGTAGCCACAGCCGTGAACTACCGCACTGTACACTGGTTGATAAAGAGATAGTAGTATACTCGTAACAATTAGGATGACACTATGACGGTATAAAGAATGAAAAAAAAACCACGGTTAGGTGGTAGGTATATAATAATAAATAATACAATTCTGGTCGGACGGACTGCCTGCCGTGTGCCGACACAGAGGTAGCCACAGCCGTGAACTACCGCACTGTACACTGGTTGATAAAGAGATAGTAGTATACTCGTAACAATTAGGATGACACTATGACGGTATAAAGAATGAAAAAAAAACCACGGTTAGGTGGTAGGTATATAATAATAAATAATACAATTCTGGTCGGACGGACTGCCTGCCGTGTGCCGACACAGAGGTAGCCACAGCCGTGAACTACCGCACTGTACACTGGTTGATAAAGAGATAGTAGTATACTCGTAACAATTAGGATGACACTATGACGGTATAAAGAATGAAAAAAAAACCACGGTTAGGTGGTAGGTATATAATAATAAATAATACAATTCTGGTCGGACGGACTGCCTGCCGTGTGCCGACACAGAGGTAGCCACAGCCGTGAACTACCGCACTGTACACTGGTTGATAAAGAGATAGTAGTATACTCGTAACAATTAGGATGACACTATGACGGTATAAAGAATGAAAAAAAAACCACGGTTAGGTGGTAGGTATATAATAATAAATAATACAATTCTGGTCGGACGGACTGCCTGCCGTGTGCCGACACAGAGGTAGCCACAGCCGTGAACTACCGCACTGTACACTGGTTGATAAAGAGATAGTAGTATACTCGTAACAATTAGGATGACACTATGACGGTATAAAGAATGAAAAAAAAACCACGGTTAGGTGGTAGGTATATAATAATAAATAATACAATTCTGGTCGGACGGACTGCCTGCCGTGTGCCGACACAGAGGTAGCCACAGCCGTGAACTACCGCACTGTACTGTGTCTGCTGCTAATATAGACTGGTTGATATTTAAAGAGATATTAGTAGTATACAACAATACTATACTGGTGGTCATGCACTGGTCACCACTCCTGCAGCAAAAGTGTGCACTGTTAATTAATATAATTGTACTCCTGGCTCCTGCTAACAACCTGCAGTGCTCCCCAGTCTCCCCCACAATTAATTATAAGCTTTTAATTTATACATTGATGACTGTGCAGCACACTGGGCTGAGCTGAGTGCACACAGACTGAGTCACACTGTGTGACTGACTGTGCTGTGTATCGTTTTATTTTTCAGGCAGAGAACGGATATAGCAGAGAGAAGTGAACGGATATATTATATTAAATAAAAGTTAACTAGCAACTGCACTGGTCACTGACTGTGGTAAACTAACTCTGTCTGCGACTCTGCACAATCTCTCTCTATCTAATCTATCTATCTCTATTCTAATGGAGAGGACGCCAGACACGTCCTCTCCCTATCAATCTCAATGCACGAGTGAAAATGGCGGCGACGCGCGGCTCCTTATATAGAATCCGAGTCTCGCGATAGAATCCGAGCCTCGCGAGAATCCGACAGCGTCATGATGACGTTCGGGCGCGCTCGGGTTAACCGAGCAAGGCGGGAAGATCCGAGTCGCTCGGACCCGTGGAAAAAAAAGTGAAGTTCGTGCGGGTTCGGATTCAAAGAAACCGAACCCGCTCATCTCTAGTTATTGCTTAAATAAGGGTTATGTTATGGTTGCATCAGGTTTGTCTGATGCTCTGTTGTTGTTCATACTGTTGACTGGGTATGTTATCACAAGTTATACGGTGTGATTGGTGTGGCTGGTATGAGTATTACCCTGGATTCCAAACTCCTTTCCTTGTAATGTCAGCTCTTCCGGGCACAGTTTCCTTAACTGAGGTCTGGATGAGGGGCATAGAGGGAGGAGCCAGTGCACACCAGTAGTACTAAATCTTTCTTAGAGTGCCCAGTCTCCTGCGGAGCCCGTCTATTCCCCATGGTCCTTACGGAGTCCCCAGCATCCACTACGGACTACGAGAAATAGATTTACCGGTGAGTAAAATCTTATTTTTTGGGTTCTTTTTACTGAACTTTGGCTTTATGGATTTTACATGCCCTCTACTATCACATTGGGCATCAGCCTTGGCAGACAACGTTGATGGCATTTCATCATCTATGTCATGGCTAGTGGCAGCAGCTTCAGCACTAGGAAGAAGTGGTTCTTTTTGATCTTTCCCTATTTTATCCTCAATATTTTTGTTCTCCATTATTTTTTGGGAGTTATATGAGACAATATGCGGCACAGGAATGACTGGTATGACTGAAATGACTTATGAGACAAGACACTACCACTGGTCTGATGCAGCACAACAGGTTGTTGTTATAATTATTATTATACTGCAGCAGTGGACATATAGCAGCAGCGTATATCGTCACTGGAATTACTGATGACACAGGACACTACCACTGCTCTGATGCAGCCCAACAGGTTGTTATAATTGTTATACTGCAGCAGTGGATATATATAGCAGCAGCGTATATCGTCACTGGAATTACTGATGACACAGGACACTACCACTGGTCTGCACAACACAGCACCACTTTATACAGCTACACTGGATATATGGCAGCAGAGAACACCAACACTGTGCATGGCTGGACTGATACAGCACAATACACTGACTACACTGGACTGGTCTGCACAACACAGCACCACTTTACAGCTACACTGGATATATCTGCCTGGACTGATACAGCACAATACACTGACTACACTGGACTGGCCTGCACAACACAGCACCACTTTACAGCTACACTGGATATATGGACTGGACTGAGCAGCACAACACTTGCCACCCCACTTTCCCGCCCCAATAAACAGACACTGAGCATACTGAATACACGTCCTCTCACTCTCAGAGACTGGAGTGAAAATGGGCGCGACGCGCGGCTCCTTATATGGAATCCAAATCCCGCGAGAATCCGACAGCGGGATGATGATGTTTTGCCGCGTTCTGGTTTCCGAGTCAAGAGGGAAAATCCGAGCCTGGCTCGGATCCGGACTCGGAAGGCAAAGTTCGCGGTGGTTCGGTTCTCCGAGAACCGAACCCGCTCATCTCTATTAAAAACACAATTAAAGAATGGTAAAAAAAAGAAACCCACGAGATTTTAACAAAATAAATCTCCAGACTTCATGGAGGAGAAAATTTCCAATTTTGATCCTGTGGTATACACCAGTTTATTTACATCCCAGCATTAAATCCGAGATTATCATAATCCCTGGAAATGGAGAAGGTGGTACAAATTTTGAGGTTTTGGCCCCTAGTTTTTCAGTTTGTCCAGTAATGTGGTAATTATATATTTGCTTGGTTAAAGTCCTTTCTGTTCCACACCAAGATAGGAGTGGAGGTAAAAGCCTATGTGTTGTTCCTGATTGCGTGTGCCTCTCTAATTTTTAAGGGTGTGGTATGGAAGGTCAACCACACTTTGGTCGACAGTGTCTAGGTCTACTATTATTGGTCGATAGTAACTAGGTCGACAGGGATTCTAGTTCGATATGGTTTCTAGGTTGACATGGTCTCGGTCGATAGGTCAAAAGGTAGAGATGAGCGCCGGAAATTTTTCGGGTTTTGTGTTTTGGTTTTGGGTTCGGTTCCGCGGCCGTGTTTTGGGTTCGACCGCGTTTTGGCAAAACCTCACCGAATTTTTTTTGTCGGATTCGGGTGTGTTTTGGATTCGGGTGTTTTTTTAAAAAAACCCTAAAAAACAGCTTAAATCATAGAATTTGGGGGTAATTTTGATCCCAAAGTATTATTAACCTCAAAAAACATAATTTACACTCATTTTCAGCCTATTCTGAACACATCACACCTCACAATATTATTTTTAGTCCTAAAATTTGCACCGAGGTCGCTGTGTGAGTAAGATAAGCGACCCTAGTGGCCGACACAAACACCGGGCCCATCTAGGAGTGGCACTGCAGTGTCACGCAGGATGGCCCTTCCAAAAAACCCTCCCCAAACAGCACATGACGCAAAGAAAAAAAGAGGCGCAATGAGGTAGCTGACTGTGTGAGTAAGATTAGCGACCCTAGTGGCCGACACAAACACCGGGCACATCTAGGAGTGGCACTGCAGTGTCACGCAGGATGTCCCTTCCAAAAAACCCTCCCCAAACAGCACATGACGCAAAGAAAAAAAGAGGCGCAATGAGGTAGCTGTGTGAGTAAGATTAGCGACCCTAGTGGCCGACACAAACACCGGGCCCATCTAGGAGTGGCACTGCAGTGTCACGCAGGATGTCCCTTCCAAAAAACCCTCCCCAATCAGCACATGATGCAAAGAAAAAGAAAAGAAAAAAGAGGTGCAAGATGGAATTATCCTTGGGCCCTCCCACCCACCCTTATGTTGTATAAACAAAACAGGACATGCACACTTTAACCAACCCATCATTTCAGTGACAGGGTCTGCCACACGACTGTGACTGATATGACGGGTTGGTTTGGACCCCCCCCAAAAAAGAAGCAATTAATCTCTCCTTGCACAAACTGGCTCTACAGAGGCAAGATGTCCACCTCATCTTCACCCTCCGATATATCACCGTGTACATCCCCCTCCTCACAGATTATCAATTCGTCCCCACTGGAATCCACCATCTCAGCTCCCTGTGTACTTTGTGGAGGCAATTGCTGCTGGTCAATGTCTCCGCGGAGGAATTGATTATAATTCATTTTAATGAACATCATCTTCTCCACATTTTCTGGATGTAACCTCGTACGCCGATTGCTGACAAGGTGAGCGGCGGCACTAAACACTCTTTCGGAGTACACACTTGTGGGAGGGCAACTTAGGTAGAATAAAGCCAGTTTGTGCAAGGGCCTCCAAATTGCCTCTTTTTCCTGCCAGTATAAGTACGGACTGTGTGACGTGCCTACTTGGATGCGGTCACTCATATAATCCTCCACCATTCTATCAATGTTGAGAGAATCATATGCAGTGACAGTAGACGACATGTCCGTAATCGTTGTCAGGTCCTTCAGTCCGGACCAGATGTCAGCATCAGCAGTCGCTCCAGACTGCCCTGCATCACCGCCAGCGGGTGGGCTCGGAATTCTGAGCCTTTTCCTCGCACCCCCAGTTGCGGGAGAATGTGAAGGAGGAGATGTTGACAGGTCGCGTTCCGCTTGACTTGACAATTTTGTCACCAGCAGGTCTTTCAACCCCAGCAGACCTGTGTCTGCCGGAAAGAGAGATCCAAGGTAGGCTTTAAATCTAGGATCGAGCACGGTGGCCAAAATGTAGTGCTCTGATTTCAACAGATTGACCACCCGTGAATCCTTGTTAAGCGAATTAAGGGCTGCATCCACAAGTCCCACATGCCTAGCGGAATCGCTCCGTGTTAGCTCCTTCTTCAATGCCTCCAGCTTCTTCTGCAAAAGCCTGATGAGGGGAATGACCTGACTCAGGCTGGCAGTGTCTGAACTGACTTCACGTGTGGCAAGTTCAAAGGGCATCAGAACCTTGCACAACGTTGAAATCATTCTCCACTGCACTTGAGACAGGTGCATTCCACCTACTATATCGTGCTCAATTGTATAGGCTTGAATGGCCTTTTGCTGCTCCTCCAACCTCTGAAGCATATAGAGGGTTGAATTCCACCTCGTTACCACTTCTTGCTTCAGATGATGGCAGGGCAGGTTCAGTAGTTTTTGGTGGTGCTCCAGTTTTCTGTACGTGGTGCCTGTACGCCGAAAGTGTCCCGCAATTCTTCTGGCCACCGACAGCATCTCTTGCACGCCCCTGTCGTTTTTTAAAAAATTCTGCACCACCAAATTCAAGGTATGTGCAAAACATGGGATGTGCTGGAATTGGCCCAGATTTAATGCACACACAATATTGCTGGCGTTGTCCGATGCCACAAATCCACAGGAGAGTCCAATTGGGGTAAGCCATTCCGCGATGATCTTCCTCAGTTGCCGTAAGAGGTTTTCAGCTGTGTGCGTATTCTGGAAAGCGGTGATACAAAGCGTAGCCTGCCTAGGAAAGAGTTGGCGTTTGCGAGATGCTGCTACTGGTGCCGCCGCTGCTGTTCTTGCGGCGGGAGTCCATACATCTACCCAGTGGGCTGTCACAGTCATATAGTCCTGACCCTGCCCTGCTCCACTTGTCCACATGTCCGTGGTTAAGTGGACATTGGGTACAGCTGCATTTTTTAGGACACTGGTGACTCTTTTTCTGAGGTCTGTGTACATTTTCGGTATCGCCTGCCTAGAGAAATGGAACCTAGATGGTATTTGGTACCGGGGACACAGTACCTCCAACAAGTCTCTAGTTGGCTCTGCAGTAATGATGGATACCGGAACCACGTTTCTCACCACCCAGGATGCCAAGGCCTCAGTTATCCGCTTTGCAGTAGGATGACTGCTGTGATATTTCATCTTCCTCGCAAAGGACTGTTGAACAGTCAATTGCTTACTGGAAGTAGTACAAGTGGGCTTACGACTTCCCCTCTGGGATGACCATCAACTCCCAGCGGCAACAACAGCAGCGCCAGCAGCAGTAGGCGTTACACGCAAGGATGCATCGGAGGAATCCCAGGCAGGAGAGGACTCGTCAGACTTGCCAGTGACATGGCCTGCAGGACTATTGGCATTCCTGGGGAAGGAGGAAATTGACACTGAGGGAGTTGGTGGGGTGGTTTGCGTGAGCTTGGTTACAAGAGGAAGGGATTTACTGGTCAGTGGACTGCTTCCGCTGTCACCCAAAGTTTTTGAACTTGTCACTGACTTATTATGAATGCGCTGCAGGTGACGTATAAGGGAGGATGTTCCGAGGTGGTTAACGTCCTTACCCCTACTTATTACAGCTTGACAAAGGGAACACACGGCTTGACACCTGTTGTCCGCATTTCTGGTGAAATACCTCCACACCGAAGAGCTGATTTTTTTGGTATTTTCACCTGGCATGTCAACGGCCATATTCCTCCCACGGACAACAGGTGTCTCCCCGGGTGCCTGACTTAAACAAACCACCTCACCATCAGAATCCTCCTGGTCAATTTCCTCCCCAGCGCCAGCAACACCCATATCCTCCTCATCCTGGTGTACTTCAACACTGACATCTTCAATCTGACTATCAGGAACTGGACTGCGGGTGCTCCTTCCAGCACTTGCAGGGGGCATGCAAATAGTGGAAGGCGCATGCTCTTCACGTCCAGTGTTGGGAAGGTCAGGCATCGCAAACGACACAATTGGACTCTCCTTGTGGATTTGGGATTTCAAAGAACGCACAGTTCTTTGCGGTGCTTTTGCCAGCTTGAGTCTTTTCAGTTTTCTAGCGAGAGGCTGAGTGCTTCCATCCTCATGTGAAGCTGAACCACTAGCCATGAACATAGGCCAGGGCCTCAGCCGTTCCTTGCCACTCCGTGTGGTAAATGGCATATTGGCAAGTTTACGCTTCTCCTCCGACAATTTTATTTTAGGTTTTGGAGTCCTTTTTTTTCTGATATTTGGTGTTTTGGATTTGACATGCTCTGTACTATGACATTGGGCATCGGCCTTGGCAGACGACGTTGCTGGCATTTCATCGTCTCGGCCATGACTAGTGGCAGCAGCTTCAGCACGAGGTGGAAGTGGATCTTGATCTTTCCCTAATTTTGGAACCTCAACTTTTTTGTTCTCCATATTTTATAGGCAGAACTAAAAGGCACCTCAGGTAAACAATGGAGATGGATGGATTGGATACTAGTATACAATTATGGACGGACTGCCACGGTTAGGTGGTATAAAAAAACCACGGTTAGGTGGTATATATTATAATAATAATACAATTATGGATGGACGGACTGCCTGCCGACTGCCGACACAGAGGTAGCCACAGCCGTGAACTACCGCACTGTACACTGGTTGATAAAGAGATAGTAGTATACTCGTAACAACTAGTATGACACTATGACGACGGTATAAAGAATGAAAAAAAAACCACGGTTAGGTGGTATATATTATAATAATAATACAATTATGGATGGACGGACTGCCTGCCGACTGCCGACACAGAGGTAGCCACAGCCGTGAACTACCGCACTGTACACTGGTTGATAAAGAGATAGTAGTATACTCGTAACAACTAGTATGACACTATGACGACGGTATAAAGAATGAAAAAAAAACCACGGTTAGGTGGTATATATTATAATAATAATACAATTATGGATGGACGGACTGCCTGCCGACTGCCGACACAGAGGTAGCCACAGCCGTGAACTACCGCACTGTACACTGGTTGATAAAGAGATAGTAGTATACTCGTAACAACTAGTATGACACTATGACGACGGTATAAAGAATGAAAAAAAAACCACGGTTAGGTGGTATATATTATAATAATAATACAATTATGGATGGACGGACTGCCTGCCGACTGCCGACACAGAGGTAGCCACAGCCGTGAACTACCGCACTGTACACTGGTTGATAAAGAGATAGTAGTATACTCGTAACAACTAGTATGACACTATGACGACGGTATAAAGAATGAAAAAAAAACCACGGTTAGGTGGTATATATTATAATAATAATACAATTATGGATGGACGGACTGCCTGCCGACTGCCGACACAGAGGTAGCCACAGCCGTGAACTACCGCACTGTACACTGGTTGATAAAGAGATAGTAGTATACTCGTAACAACTAGTATGACACTATGACGACGGTATAAAGAATGAAAAAAAAACCACGGTTAGGTGGTATATATTATAATAATAATACAATTATGGATGGACGGACTGCCTGCCGACTGCCGACACAGAGGTAGCCACAGCCGTGAACTACCGCACTGTACACTGGTTGATAAAGAGATAGTAGTATACTCGTAACAACTAGTATGACACTATGACGACGGTATAAAGAATGAAAAAAAAACCACGGTTAGGTGGTATATATTATAATAATAATACAATTATGGATGGACGGACTGCCTGCCGACTGCCGACACAGAGGTAGCCACAGCCGTGAACTACCGCACTGTACACTGGTTGATAAAGAGATAGTAGTATACTCGTAACAACTAGTATGACACTATGACGGTATAAAGAATGAAAAAAAAACCACGGTTAGGTGGTATATATTATAATAATAATACAATTATGGATGGACGGACTGCCTGCCGACTGCCGACACAGAGGTAGCCACAGCCGTGAACTACCGCACTGTACACTGGTTGATAAAGAGATAGTAGTATACTCGTAACAATTAGGATGACACTATGACGGTATAAAGAATGAAAAAAAAACCACGGTTAGGTGGTAGGTATATAATAATAAATAATACAATTCCGGTCGGACTGACTGCCTGCCGTGTGCCGACACAGAGGTAGCCACAGCCGTGAACTACCGCACTGTACACTGGTTGATAAAGAGATAGTAGTATACTCGTAACAATTAGGATGACACTATGACGGTATAAAGAATGAAAAAAAAACCACGGTTAGGTGGTAGGTATATAATAATAAATAATACAATTCTGGTCGGACGGACTGCCTGCCGTGTGCCGACACAGAGGTAGCCACAGCCGTGAACTACCGCACTGTACACTGGTTGATAAAGAGATAGTAGTATACTCGTAACAATTAGGATGACACTATGACGGTATAAAGAATGAAAAAAAAACCACGGTTAGGTGGTAGGTATATAATAATAAATAATACAATTCTGGTCGGACGGACTGCCTGCCGTGTGCCGACACAGAGGTAGCCACAGCCGTGAACTACCGCACTGTACACTGGTTGATAAAGAGATAGTAGTATACTCGTAACAATTAGGATGACACTATGACGGTATAAAGAATGAAAAAAAAACCACGGTTAGGTGGTAGGTATATAATAATAAATAATACAATTCTGGTCGGACGGACTGCCTGCCGTGTGCCGACACAGAGGTAGCCACAGCCGTGAACTACCGCACTGTACACTGGTTGATAAAGAGATAGTAGTATACTCGTAACAATTAGGATGACACTATGACGGTATAAAGAATGAAAAAAAAACCACGGTTAGGTGGTAGGTATATAATAATAAATAATACAATTCTGGTCGGACGGACTGCCTGCCGTGTGCCGACACAGAGGTAGCCACAGCCGTGAACTACCGCACTGTACTGTGTCTGCTGCTAATATAGACTGGTTGATATTTAAAGAGATATTAGTAGTATACAACAATACTATACTGGTGGTCAGGCACTGGTCACCACTCCTGCAGCAAAAGTGTGCACTGTTAATTAATATAATTGTACTCCTGGCTCCTGCTAACAACCTGCAGTGCTCCCCAGTCTCCCCCACAATTAATTATAAGCTTTTAATTTATACATTGATGACTGTGCAGCACACTGGGCTGAGCTGAGTGCACACAGACTGAGTCACACTGTGTGACTGACTGTGCTGTGTATCGTTTTTTTTTTCAGGCAGAGAACGGATATAGCAGAGAGAAGTGAACGGATATATTATATTAAATAAAAGTTAACTAGCTGCTGCACTGGTCACTGACTGTGGTAAACTAACTCTGTCTGCGACTCTGCACAATCTCTCTCTATCTAATCTATCTATCTCTATTCTAATGGAGAGGACGCCAGACACGTCCTCTCCCTATCAATCTCAATGCACGAGTGAAAATGGCGGCGACGCGCGGCTCCTTATATAGAATCCGAGTCTCGCGATAGAATCCGAGCCTCGCGAGAATCCGACAGCGTCATGATGACGTTCGGGCGCGCTCGGGTTAACCGAGCAAGGCGGGAAGATCCGAGTCGCTCGGACCCGTGGAAAAAAAAGTGAAGTTCGTGCGGGTTCGGATTCAAAGAAACCGAACCCGCTCATCTCTATCAAAAGGTCAACATGAGTTTTTATTTATTTATTTATTTGGTGTTGTTTTCTCCGTACAGTGACCGGGAATCCCAATTAGTGTTCAACTACTGCTGCGCTTGGCACAGGTTACTATTTCCAATCGTAGTCCACGTGGATCATTAAGTATGAAAAAGTAAAAAAAAAGAAAAAAAATGAACACGTGCAATAACATGAAAAAGAAAGAATTGGCATTCTACACAATGAGTCAAAGAAAAAGAAGAGACCTATAAAAATGACTGAAAAGAATGTGGCTGAATAACAAATATTGTTAACACAATACTTCAGTATCTAATATACACACAATAAAAGTTTTTATGTATTTGAGTCACCTAAGTGCTACCTCAGCTCCAGTGCCGGATTAAGCTTTAGGGGTTCCTGGGGCACTTAAGACAGGGCACTCGGGGCTCAGGGGGGTTAGATTGTGCATACATCCCAACATAACCCATTCCAGGAGGTGCAAAATGCTTTGCTACTGGACTTCCCTCTTAATATTATGATTGGCGTCACCTGTGTTGAACTATTTAACTGATAATAAAGGTATTTCAACACAGGTGATTGCAATCATAAGTAAGAGGGAAGTCCAGGTACAGATCATTTTGTCCCTCCTGGAATAGGTATGCTGGAAGGAATGGGTTGTGTATATTAAATTTAAACCAATGGTGTATTTTAGATTTAAACTAATACATTAATAATGCCTGGATACTGTTTATAGTTCCACCTAATTGAGAGACAACTATTTTATAAACTTTTCTCGTAGTGTAACAAAGACAACTTAAACAAACTTAAATACACATAGAAAAATAAAATCTATAATTTATGTTGTCACATGCAAGAATAGCAGCAGCCTCTGTACTACATATACACTGGGACAGGACTCAGGAGGCTACTTGGTTCTGCCGCCACAAATGAGACAGAGCTAATGATGTTGGTGTGCTCCAGCTGGGGGGCCCCCTGACAGAGGTGGGGCCTGGGGTACAGTATCCCCTTCAGACCCCCTCCCTTAATCTGGCTATGCTCAGCTCACCTTTCACTAAAACCTGTGCCTGTGCTATTAAACTCCAAACAAGGGGCCTAATTTAGACCTGGTCACAACTCTGCAAATTTGCAGATGTTTGCGATCAGATAGTTGCTGTCCAGACACAGTGAAATATTGCCCCATGCAAGTCTTTGTACGCCATGTGAAAAGCTTTGCAAACGCGGGTCAGCAGCAAATCAGTTCACAACTCAATCAATATCGAAAGGAAACTGAGCAACAAATAGTCGCGAGGGCGGATAAACAATTAGGATGGGCCCCTAATATCGTAGCAAGCTTGGGAAGTTGCAGTTGCAGGGATAGGGAAGGAGAGAGGAGGGGGGGGGGGGGGGGGGGGAGGCGCCAGGAGAGAGTTAACAAACAAAGGACTGGTCGGGATCAGAGGGATAGAGGAAGTGGAGGAAGGGCTGCCCCTCCCTGCTCAGAAAGGAATATTTAAAGGGGGAACAGAGGCTGCATTAGGAGAAGAGATTCACCAGGAGAAGAGACCATAACCAGCCTTACCTCACCTCATCAAGGGAAGCCTGCAGCAAGGCGATGATTAGGCCGAGGCGCACTAGGGAAGCCACACAGCGTTACTGGGATACAGCTGGTAGCAACCCACGGAAGAGGACTCCAGGCGTGTGGAGAGAGGGGACGGGGGGCATGGCCAGGAGCGGACCGGAAGCGTTGCAGGAGCACAGCCAGGACCTCCAGGTGGAAGAGAGCTGCAGGGAGCTGCGAGGACGAGAGGAGGAAACGGGCTCTGGAACATCAGTTCCGGAGCGGGTAAATATAGGCCGCAGTGCGCCCCCAGCCTCAGCACACAGCCCAGCTCCCCCTACAAGCGCGAAAGCCTGTCCCTGCCGCACGGTCACAGTTCCATCGCCTGCCCCACTATTCCCTCTGCCCCAGTCCTGGCCTCTGCAGCAGCCCACCGCAGCCAGATCAATGGAGCTCCCGCCGCCATGGCTACAAGCATCCACCCCCCCCCCCCCTCCCTTGCACACAACGCATGTCGGCCTTCCCCTCCCACCTCAGCGGCAGCAGCATGTGGATCCCGTCCACATGGCGGCAGATGCACCCCTCACAGTGGGCACCAACTCACAGCCACTACCCTGGCCATCTCCGGGGGGCGGGGCTCGGCGGACCTTTTCACCGAATGGCCGCCCACCCCCCGCACCCAGCCCCACCATACCGCTGGTGGCGTCGAGCAGCACCGGCAGCAGGCACACATGCCAGCAGTAGCGGCGGCAGGCTCCCTGCAACCACCCCTCCACACTGCTGGCCCACACTTCCAGCGCTACCCCCCCCGCTACCCACATCAGGCGCCAATATCCCTTTCCAAAATTTTCATTCCACGGTCCAGCCTGATCGCAGCACCCAAACTTGGCAGCCACCTGCGCCTCACCCCCAGCCACCACCCACCCAGTACTTCCAGCGGCTGAAACCCGCATACCCCCACCATCCATATGCCCAGCCAGTTAGGCCACCCCCCGGTCGGCCAATACGCGCCGCACCTCGCCCCCCCACATGCTATACACCCCCTCAAGAATGTCATACCCCCAGCAGCTGCCCGTCCCTGGCGCCGCACCACACACCACTCAGTGCGTGCTGCATTTTGCGCTTCAGCCCCCAGCCCCGTATACCCAGCAGCAGGCAGTAACATTCGCCCAGCAGCATCCTTCCCAATACGCGGGCTAGCAGCCGGCAGCCATGTTCAGGCAACAGATGCTTCCCCCCTATGCGCAGCAGCATGCAGCCCCTAAGAGGCAACAGCTAACAGCCCCATATGCCCAGCAGCTGCTAGCACAGCCAGCCCCATTTGCACAGCAGCATGCAGTGCAGACATCCGCACACACACCATTTGTGCAGCTGCCAGCACCATACACACCACAGCAACACCCCCCATACCTGCAGCAGTTACCCTCCGCCCGACATGCCCTGCATCAGCCTGTACCAGAGCCCCAGCATGCGCCAACCCCCTACGCACAACCACCACCAAGCGCAGGAGCTCAACAGCCACCCACCCAGCCACCTTCTATATCACATGTCCCAACCAAGCAGCTTACAAATCCCCGTTCAAGTTCTTCCAACACCACCCCCCACCACTCAGATCATGAATACGGCAGCTCAGCCTAGCGCAGTTCAACCCATAACCCCCGGGCAAGCGGACACCATCCCCGAAAACTGAAAGCCCACACGCTCGACCAGCGGGTCAGATTAGCGGACTCAATGATGGGGTCACACACGCAAACCAGGACCTCACACCACATGCAGTCACTAATGATTTTGTCTCCCCAAGCACAAGTACTCAGAAGAGCAAGGGCACGGAAAGCGGTGAAAGGTCATCATCCAGGAAACGGGGGACGTCTACAAGAGCAGAGGGGGAAGAATGGCGCAAAGTGAGCAGCGATGCCGAACAATCGGACACCGCAGACTCAAACGGAGAAGAAACAGAGGATAGTGAGGGTAAGTCAGGTACAGGGTCATCCGACGATGACTCAGACTCTGGCAGCAGTAGCGACGATGCTAGCGCATCAAACCTGGGGCAAGAAAAGTTAATCCGAATGTTTAAGCGATTTAAGAGGGAGCAGCGAGTGCAACAGAAGCCAGGCAAGAGAAAGGCAAAGGATAAAGAGCCAGACCCAGAGGAGTCGCACACATGCGCAACCACCACAATCGACAGGGGAGTGCCTAGCAAGGTCAAAAAAGATATAAGTAAGGGAAAATATGTAGACATTTTTACAATGACAACAGAGTCCAAGAAAGCGAGCGACCAGGCAGCCAGTAAGGGGCCATGGGCGGTAGTCGTATATAGAACTTACAAAAATTGGATGAATGGGATGTAAAAGTTTGCAGCATGTTATGTTAAAACCCATCCAAAAGAGCATATGAATGTTTTGAAGTACATGAACATGATACACAACATGTACAAAAGTGGACAAATCTATGGGGCCAGATGAGATACATCCAAGGATACTAAAAGAACTTAAAGAGGTGCTGGTAGCACCATTAACAGAATTATTCAACCAGTCATTAGCTACAGGAGTAATTCCAGAGGACTGGAAAAGAGCAAACGTAGTCCCACTGCACAAAAGTGGAAGCAAGGAAGAGGCAAACAACTACAGACCAGTGAGTCTTACATCAGTAGTAGGGAAATTGATGGAAACTCTCTTAAAAGAAAGAGTTGTAGATTATCTCAAATCCGGCAATTTACAGGATCCCAAACAGCATGGATTCACTGGGGGGAGATCATGTCAAACAAATCTTATTGACTTTTTTGATTGTGTGACTAAAGTGATGGATAAAGGTGGAGCCATGGATATAGTTTATCTAGACTTTAGTAAGGCTTTTGACACTGTTCCACATCGCAGACTGCTAAATAAACTTGAAAGTTTGGGATTGGATATTAGGATTATTGAATGGATAAGATCTTGGTTGAAGGATAGAAAACAGAGAGTTGTGGTAAATGGAGTGCATTCACAGGAGGGAAATGTTACCAGTGGAGTACCCTAGGGATCTGTACTTGGACCAGTGCTTTTTAATATCTTTATTGGTGACATTGCAAATGGCATTAAAGGGAAAGCATGCCTTTTTGCAGATGACACAAAGGTATGCAACGGGGTAGACACACCAGGTGGGGTAAAACAATGATTGAGGATCTAGGTAGACTAGAGGAATGGTCAAGAGTTTGGCAATTACAGTTTAATGCCAAAAAATGCAAAATCATGCACTTGGGTCTCAAAAATCCTAAAGCTAAATATAGTATTAATAGCACTATACTGGAAACTACTGAGGAGGAAAGGGATCTAGGAGTCACTATTTCAGATGACTTAAAGGCAGGTAAGCAATGTAACAAGGCAATGAGGAAGGCTAGTCAGATGCTTGGCTGCATTGGGAGAGGAATCAGCAGCAGAAAGAAAGAAGTAATAATGCCACTGTATAGGTCATTGGTACGGCCTCATCTAGAATACTGTATTCAGTTCTGGAGGCCATATCTTCAAAAGGATATTAATACATTAGAAACTGTACAAAGGAGGGCAACTAAAATGGTGCATGGCCTACATCACAAAACATACCCAGAAAGACTAAGAAGTCTCAATATGTATAGTTTGGAGCAGAGAAGGGAAAGGGGGGACATGATTCTCCAAATGAAGAGAAGCAATAGGACACGAGGACATGCACTGAGGCTGGAGGGGGGGAGGTTCAGGGGAAATTTGCGGAAAAATTATTTCACAGAAAGGGTAGTGGACAAGTGGAATAGCCTCCCATCAGAGGTGGTAGAGGCTAAGACAGTAGAGCAATTTAAACATGCATGGGATAGACATAAGGATATCCTTACAAAGAAATAAGGATCAAATAAGGTTAGAGATAAAAAATAATGTAAAAAAAAAAAAAGGGGCAGACTAGATGGGCCAAGTGGTTCTTATCTGCCGACAAATTCTATGTTTCTATGTTACGAGGATAGCAAAGCAGGTGCCTGAAAGGAATATGACGAGAAGTTCCACGAGAATTACAATGGTCGTAAGACGCTAGGCTTCAGGTCTAAGGACATAGAAGTGTTGCTTGAAGTCACACAGCAGAAGGAGGACGTCCAGCCCAGCAAGTATGGGGCCAAATCAGGGAGGCCTAGCTCACAAGGGCAAAAGAAAGGTAAGTGTTTTGGGCACAACGATACCAAGTGCGAAAGAGGTGAGCAGTGCAAGTTCAAACACGCGTGTACGCATTGCGGATGAAAGCACCCAGTAAAGAGCTGCTTCAAAAAAGCCAGAGAAGCACCAGGAGACAGGACAGGCAGGGTGTGGGCCAGTAAGTAAAGCCGCAACACCAATAAAACTCGAAAAAATGCAGAAATGGCTAGGGTGGCACCACAACAGGAGGGATGCACAGTTTTTGACTACGGGGTTCAGGGAAGAATTCAGGTTACCCATTGAGGGGGCGGTAGAAGGGGCAGTATTTCAGCGCAATCTGAAATTGGCCTCGGAATTTCCCCGCATTGTAAAGGAAAAAATTGACAAGGAGGTGGAACTAGAGCGCATAGTAGGACCTTTCCATGAACCCCCTATTCCACAACCGATAGTATCCCCGATAGGGGTGGTCCAAAAAAGGTACCGGAAAAATTTAGGCTCATACAGCACATGTCATACCATGAAGGCTAATCAGTCAATGACGCGTTAGGCGCGCAGCAGTGCAGCATGGTCTATCAATCGTTTGAGGACACGCTTAGCATGGATAGGAGCTGCAGGAAGGGGGCCATGATGGGAAAAATCTACATCGAATCAGCATTCAGGCTTCTCCCCCTGCAACCCCAAAGCTTCAGGTTCATGGTCCTGAAATGGGGCATTGCCTTCTTCATTGACCGCTGTTTGCCTATGGGGTGCGCCAGGAGTTTTACGGTTAGCAGAATGATGAAAGGGTGGGGAAGGCAGAGCCCAGCCAAGACAGACACCAGGCAGCCTATAACCGGGCTGATACTTCAGCAATTGCTGCAAGTGACGGCTTGGGTATGCAGAGATGGTTTTGAGGTAGCATTGCTGAAGGCCACATTTGCTATGGGTTTCCACGGCACGTTCAGGGTAAGCAAGTTAGTAGCAGCTTCGAAGAAATGCACTGCGTCTGGCATCTTAGCGCAAAACGTCTCTATAAAAGGGTCAGTTGTGGTCTGCAAAATACACAAGTTGAAAACAGACTAGCAAGGTAAAGGGAAGTGAGTAACCCTACAAGAAAAGGTGGACGCGACCATATGTCCAGTGCATCTGATAAAGGAATACATGGGGCACAGAAAGGAAGGGGGGCAAGCTTTCCTATCTCATGCCGACGCATCCCCGCTGACTGTTTACCAGTTCAAAACCCTGTTGAAGCGTTGCATCACTGTGAGTGGTTTGTGGGAAGAGGAGTATGGCAGTCACTCGTTTAGGATCGGGGCAGCCACCGCGACATCAGAGGCCGGTTGCTCAGAGGAAACAATCAAGGGTATAGGCAGATGGCAGTCAGCGTGCTGCAAAATGTACATTAGGTCTTGCAAAATACAGGATGCAAAGTAACACCTTACCCTGCGCAGAGGGTCACCCGGGGGGTATCTTCTCGCCAATGTTGAATTTGGGAGATGGAAGGGATTTGTCTTTTTCTCTCCTTGAAAAAGGGCCAGGGCCGGGGAGAGGTTTTGGGTTTTACCTTCCGCCGGGGCACCCTCTGCGCATATGTCTTATCCTGCCACTAACATACCCTCCCCTCCTCACTCACCCACCCACCAACAATCTCATCATTACCCAGCATCCATTCACTATGTTCTTGCAATATTATTTTGTTGGTCCCAGGGCCACTTTGGGGAAGTATGCTAACTGTCCGCATGTCCATTACAGGCAGGAAGGAGGAAGTGGTAAAGGAAGTCTGGATACTCGTTCACTCTTACATACACTGGGCAGCCAGGGCAGCGGCAGAGAAGCAGCTGGGCGCCAGGTCTGAGACAATGAACATACGTTGGCTGGGGCAGAGGGGTATGAGATGGAATGGCATACGTGCAAAGGTGCAGAAAGGAGATTTGGTCCTCCAGGGGTCATCAGAATTCACCTGGATGGCAACGATATAGGCAAGAGGAAATCTATAGACCTGATACACGTGATTAAGGAAGACCTAGCATACCTATAACACAGGTTCAAGGGGGCCAGAATAGTATGGTCTAACATAGTACCCAGGAGGCGATGGTCTGATCCCCTTGGGGGACCAGCTCTGGATGAAGCCTGAAGGAAAATCAATGCAGCAGTCAGCAAGTTCATTTTTTCAGAGGGGGGCAGCGTAGTCAGGCATGATCAAATTCAGTTTCACAGGCCGTTGTACAGAGCAGACGGAGTACACCTATCTGAGGCAGGCCTAGAGCTGTTTAATGCACAGCTGATGGGGGCAATAGAGGCTTGTTAGGGTCACAGTAGTGGTGGCGGGCTTCGGTTCACGGGGAACCTAGCGTTGGCGGAAGCGCTACGGGACAGCCAGGAGGGGCGCTGGCACATCTGTGGAGACACCCTGCCCCTGTGAGAAATAGGCTCATACACCCGGTACCACCAAGATGGGGGGCCGGTCCAAAGCCCGGCGATGGCGGCGGGGGGGAGTTCTCCTGGGCCTATGCGTCAGGGGCAGAGAAGGGGGGTCCCTGGGTGGTTACTAGTTGCAGTGGCGAAGACGGGACCCCCTGCCCCGGGATGGTTACAGGTTTTCAGTTGCAAGGAGGGCTGGGGACCCGCAGTGCTATGTAGGCCACCGTTAGATTCAATCAGTAAATTTATCCTCAAACTTAATAAATTGTGACCTTTTAATTTGCAACGTATACAAGTCTCCATCTGCTTATTTCAGGTACAAGGGTCCAGGGGAGCGGGAGGGATTTTTTTGGGAAGGGGAAAGGTTGGGTGAATAGCGAATAGTCACGAGGGCGGATAAACAATTAGGATGGGCCCCTAAGATCGTAGCAAGCTTGGGAAGTTGCAGTTGCAGGGAGAGAGAAGGAAAGAGGAGGGGAGAAGGGGGGAAAGGGGCCAGGAGAGAGTTAACAAACAAAGGACTGGTCAGGATCAGAGGGAGAGAGGAAGTGGAGGAAGGGCTGCCCCTCCCTGCTCAGAAAGGAATATTTAAAGGGGGAAGGGGGAACAGAGGCAGCATTAGAAGAGATTCCCCACCCACCCAACCCAGAGCGGCAACGCACAGGGAGAGGCAAGCGAGGGAAGGAAAAAAGTTGAAAGCGCTGTCCACAATAAAAGAGTTTTTTATTTGATTAAAAATTATAAAATCACTATTCACATATATCCTTATCAATACTGATCTAAAGGTTTAGACATTGAAACATATTACAAACCATAGCTGTTTTCCAGTGGTACCTATTAGTGAAACAGTTTAAACACAGTGGGTAACTTGCATTAAATTGACACACTCTGCTTCTAATTAAACAATTGTGTTAGATGTCATATACTAATCCCCTCAGTGTTTATTCCTTTTTGATGGTTCACTCCTTTGGGCAGCCTCCTATAAACGTGATTGGAAGGGTTAAATGCTGACAGTCCCAGACATATCCGGAGAGATATGTTCACCACAAATCTGAATTATATATATCCTCCCGCTGGGACAATAATACATCCAAAGCCACAGATTGAGAGCACGCAATGTCAAATTTAAGGAGATAAAGTAGCTACTTTTCTTGGTACAATCCCTTAATTGGCTGCTATTGATACTGAATAAATTGCCGTTCTGACGGGCGTCCCCGTCTGGTGATAAAGTTACTTATATACAGTAGGACTCCTATTCAATAAGCATGCTCCACAGTTCATTCGTGAGTTCTTATTCAATAAATGGAGGCCGCATGCACGGCTGATCTCACCCCTGTTCTTATCGGCTACTGCTCCCGCCGGGCGTCCGTGGGTGTCTTAGGCAGCATCCGGCTGCTTCTCCTGCACCGAGACTCTCGCGGACCGCCTCTCCCAAAACAGTACCACAGAAAACTTGCGGTGGTGTGGTCTGTCGGGCTGGTTCGCTCCGGCGGTATATGTCAGCGGCTGCGCGCTGCCTGCACAGCTCCCGAGATTTTGCCAGGTGTCTTGCCGACAGGGGGGAGATCAAGACTGTTTTCACAATAAGGTCCACATACACAAGGGACACTCTTGACGCGTTTCTCAGCCGTATGTCTATGGCTGTTTCCTCAGAAGCCATAGACATAGACTCAACAAACCCACTATTGAAAGCAGCAGTGCACAATTGAGAGGAGGTGTATTTTTAAGGAGCTGCACAGCTGACACACACAAGAGCTTAGCGCTTTCTAAGTTTGAGGAAGCGAGGGAAGGGACTGTATTAATCACTTTCCTTTTCGCAGATCAGGTCACTGGCACATCTATGGAGACACTCTGCCCCAGCGAGAAATAGGCTAATACACCCAGTACCACCCAGATGGGGGGCCGGCCAAAGCCCAGAGAGGGCAGCGGGGGTGAGTTCTCCCGGGCCTATGTGTCAGGGGCAGAAAAGGGGGGTCCCTGGGCGGTTACCGATTGCAGTGGCGAAGACGGGACCCCCTGCCCCGGGTTGGTTACAGGTTTTCAGTTGCAAGGAGGCCTGGGGACCCACAGTGCTATGTATGCCACCATTAGATTCAATCAGTAAATTTATCCTCAAATATAATAAACTGTGACCTTTTAATTCGCAACGTATACTAGTCTCCATCTGCTAAGTCGCCCATAACTTTATTGTGACACACTTAAACATATAAACTTAAACTAGCTTAGCACTAAAAAATAATGACACGGACACCAACTGCTAGATTTTAAAGGTCAACAGTTATTTATTGTTTGGTGACCTAGATTTAACTATTTATTGGAGGATGGCAAAGAAAGGCGCTACCAACTCACCAGCACTAGTCAACTAGAATAAAATGAGATAACCTAGGAGGGGACTTACTACCGCCTCCTAACAACATAACCCGCATTGTGCAGGACTCAACACCCTTTAATCTAGCAGAGCAATGGACGAACCTGCACGGGATCGCCCGTAGTCCACCCGCAGGGGGAGGACACACTTGCCATTTTCCCAAAAGGGGGCGCCCCACAATGACCACTTATGCAAATTTTGACCGCTGGCTGGTAACGACTTTCCGCCACAACAAACCACAGAATGCCATCTAACCAAGACAACAAAACCGCAAACTAACCAGACAAAAAGTTAAAAATACTCTCCAAAAACACGCTAATGTCTGCAGGGGAAAGGTGAACACCATCCTCCCTATAAAAGTCTGAGTTATGAAGCACCAGCAGCGGATGCTGTACAACCACACCACCCATGGCTTTCACATACACCGACACAGCAGAATTCACCTTCTTACGAGCCTTTTCTATGGCAGAAAAATTAACCGCACCCCGCCAGTGAAAATGGGGCACAATATCGGACCACACCACCTGCACTTGAGGCCAAGAGGCTTGCAAAGCCACCAAATCCGTCTTGACAGTCAGGATGAGGTCGATGCCCTTAACTAGACCCATGTCATTTCCACCAAGGTGAATGACGATCCAGTCGGGTCGGCCACACCTTCGTTCGTGACGGAAAAGAAGCCGGTGTAAACCAACCCAACGTAAACCCCTAACACCTAACCATCTGACTACCCTGTCACCAAAAAAGTCAGCCGTTTGTCCCGCCAGGGGATGCCTCTCCGCCCAAAAAATTTAAGAATGGCCAACCAGCCAAATCTGTTCCGAGGTATCCAATGCAGCTGAAAAAGAAAAACCCTAACATCAGCAACAAATCAAACACCGTCAAACACAATAATAATGAAAAGAAAAAACCCAAGTGTAGGAGAAAACTCAAAAAACCTCCCGTGGACCGTGAGTATACCAATTGTAATTCGCCCCCGTCGAAGGGAAAATTTAAAAATTCACTTCACACCCCCAATTCCTGAATGCTAGCCATTCAAAAACTGACAAGTAAACAATGTTTTTGGGTTAGCGCATCAGGCGCAACAAGCGTAACCACAAAAAAGAACTTGAAACATTGAAACTCCAACGCTGGGCTCTGTACAGCCGACGCTAGAAGACTCGAAGCCACAGCCCGAGCAGCTAACCCAATCCGCAAGGACAGGACCCACTCACCATAGTACCACCAGGCAAACAGCTAGAGCCCCAACCCGGTACCGTCCGAACAACCTGTAATAAACACTACAAGGACGCAAGGCCCACCACCACAGTGGGAGACCGCATGCCAAGCAGAAAGACAGAGAGAAAAAAGGCAGCTCGCAAATGCAGAAACCATAGCAGACAGCAAACGTACCTACCGTTCGTTACCTGTGCCCTAGCGAGCAATTACAAGTGACCCGTCACTTACCCAGGAAACGACTCAATGACCCGCCACAAGAAGGGCGGGCATGGCAAACTAAACTTCGCAGCGTCAGGAACTAGCTCCCGAAACCTCGCAAATTCAAAACGGGAAACCGAGTCTGCTATCTTTTTATCGACACCCGGGACATGTTTAGCTGTGAAATGAATATTGTGCTGGAGGCATTTGAGCACCAAATGCCGCAAAAACGCAAGGCCTGAGGAGAGGAGGAGAGCTGATTATTAACCGTATGCACTATATCCAAATTATCACAGCGAAACACAATGGACCGGTCGGACAAACTAGAGGACCACAACTCGACCGCCATGATCAACGGGAAAAATTCAAGAAGAAGCAAGAAACAGGCCAGGGAGCAGAACACCACTCATTTCTAAAAAAGGCCCCAAAGCCCGTACCACCAGCAGCGTCCGTAAAAAGTTGTAGGAAACTATTAAAACAGTGACTGGCTGGCCATAACACTTTGCGATTAAAAGAAACTAGGAAAGTATACCAGACCCGCAAATCATCTCTGATCTCGCGAGACAGGTATTCGGTATGATGGGGCATAGAAACAACCGCCGTGGCCCTCTCAAGCTTACGGCAAAAAACATGCCCCATGGGGATGATCCTACAAGCAAAGTTGAAAGAACCAAGCAACGATTGGACCTGTCTGAGCCTGACCCGACATTTGCTAAGACATTCGTCTATAAGACCCAGGAGCTTATGAACCTTACCGGCAGGAAGCCGACAACATTCAGAAGCCGTGTCGATTTCAATCCCTAAATAACTCAAACAAGAGGTGGGGCCCTCAGTCTTGTCAGAGGCCACAGGGACCCTGAGGAGACCTTGAGCGAGGCCTAACACATACCCGCAAACCGAACTATTCCTTGGGCCTACAAAGAGAAAATCATCCAAGTAATGAGCAACTCCTGGGTGACCGGAGGCCGCCTGAATACACCAATGTAAGAAAGAGCTGAACTTCTCGAAGTAGGCACAAGAAAGTAGGCGCAAGAAACAGAACACCCCATAGGAAAGCACCGATCGACGTAGAAACTACCTCCTAAACAAAAAACAAGAAACTGCAGGGAATCGGGATGAATAGGAAGAAGTCGGATTGCGGACTCGATGTCCAGCTTGGCCAACAGAGCACCGCGGCCCGCCCCCTTAACCAACTGAAGGGCCTCGTCGCTAGATTGGTACCGAACGTGACAGGCGTCTGACGGGATAGCATCGTTGACGGAACCCCCGTGGGGGTGGGACAAGGCTGGATGAGGCAAAACTGCCCCTGGCAAAAAACAATAACAAAGAATTGCTAAAGAGCGCCTCAGATGCTAATACCAAGAAATGTGGGTGTTGTAATTGAAATTGCTCTGCCACGTGCGCTGCCACAGAACACTGTGTGTGTGTTCAAATTAGGGATAAGTATAAAAAGGAAAAGAGATGGCTGCGCAATGTGTTAATGCAAATTAAGAGCTGACGTGTAAACAATATAAAATAATTTATTATGTTCATAACATCAAATTTAATACATTAAGAATCAATATCAGAGTGACTGATAAAGGTAATATTATAAAACCAAGAATTAGATGCAATCCACCTTGAAATTGTGAATATATATACTGGAGGTTGTAACTTAGGATATTGGTGAGGGAACAAGTCCAATTAAATCTCCATATAAAAGTCCACAGTCGTCAGGTAAGCAGCTGATCCACAAGTGTCTAATGTTAAATGCCGTAATAGAGATCTCAGTGCGGCAATAAAGATAACTGCTGTATGAGTGATTATTTTTTGATAAAGTCACATGGTCTGTGACGAAATGCGTTAGGACCCCGCCATTCTGCACACCTTGATTCTACCAATCACACAGGTAGCAAGCTGCTGTCCGAGCCACTGACATCTTGGCTCCCGTCCCGGCTTCTCCAGCTGCCGCTGGTGACTTCTACCAGCACACCACGGACAAACTTCACCTATCAATCCGGTGACCGTACGGTCTCTCCTCCGCTGCGCTATCAAGCACTGGGCACTGCAGGAACATACGACCGAGGACGCTCGGTCGGGACCAGCCCTCGGAGAGGTATATAATCACTCATACAGCAGTTCTCTTTATTGCCGCCCTGAGATCTCTATTACGGCATTTAACATTAGACACTTGTGGATCAGCTGCTTACCTGACTGTGGACTTTTATATGGAGATTTAATTGGACTTGTTCCCTCACCAATATCCTAAGTTACAACCTCCAGTATATATATTCACAATTTCAAGGTGGATTGCATCTAATTCTTGGTTTTATAATATTACCTTTATCAGTCTGATATTGATTCTTAATGTATTAAATTTCATGTTATGAACATAATAAATTATTTTGTATTGTTTACACGTCAGCTCTTAATTTGCTCTAACACATTGCGCAGCCATCTCTGTTCCTTTTTATACTTAAAACTGCCCCTGGGCCTTCTTGGGAACCACCCCTAAGGGAGAAACACAGAGACAAGGTAATGGGGGGGGGGACGAGAAAAGGCCACACATGCGCCCCAAACGCACCTCAGACTCAACCTTCCGGGAGACCACCTGGGGGAAATTGCGAACAGATTTCAAATTGCGGTGAGCGACTACGAGGACAGAATCTGAAATGGGAAGGCGGAAACCAAAGTGAAAACTGTCCAATAAAAACTGACCGGAAAGGGAATCAGGATAAGAACCCACCCACTTGGCCAATTCGTCAACCCTAACAGAGGAAAACGCCTTACTTACCACCCCCGGGTGCATCAGCAGCATCCGAGGGCTGTGCAGTCTTTGGCCGGATGACCCCCCCGCATACTTTACAGGAGTGGCGAAAGGGACAATTGGAACCGTGGACGCACTTGCCGTCATTATAGGCAAAACACTTGCCTTTAGCTGCAGCGACCGGACTCGGGCGGATGCCGTGGGCGGGTTACCACCTTGAAAGTCAACAGGAGTCTTAACGTGTTGAGTGACCTCTAGCCACACTTCCATGTCCTTAAAACCCATGGGTAAGGTCTGGTTGCCGTCCTGATTCCGACGAAACTTCTCATCGTAACCACACCAAGCATAACCCTTGGAGTTTAAGTACATTTCGTGAACAAGGAACAAGTATTTGATCAAATTCGGATATTCCGCCGGCCTGGTACCGGCATAGCAAGCCGAAAATACCAAGAAACCACGGAGCCACTGATGAAAATTATGATAAGCATTTTCACCAATGCCCCCGACCTTCTTCGCCCTATCAAACGCCTTTTGCATGTCGTCCATAAGGGTGAACATGTTGACGTACTTGCCCTTCCTAATCTTGTCCCTCATACGTTTCCGTAAATCCCTAGTAACCGCCGTGTTCACGCAATGTACCATCTCGGCAAACAAAGGACGGTCGGCTGCGACAGCAGGGGGGGGGGGGGGCGGGAGGCAGGGGGGGAACGGGAAGGGAAAGCTGGGAAGGAGGAGCAGGCACAGCTGCAGCAGCCATGCTTGTTAAGCTGATGGCCGCACCGGGGGCGGGCGGCCAGGGTGGCTGTGTAACTAAACCCGGGGACATTGCCTAAGGGGCAGGTGCAAATGGCGAATTCCAATATGGAGGCTGCTGAAAAGCAGCGTGGGAAAAATCCCCCAGTTTAGTAACCTGGAAAAGGAGGGGGGTGGACTGACCCGGGAGCCATGGCGGAAGACCATGAGGGCGGCACTCCTTGTGAATGAGAGACCATCACAGGAAAATAAGGCAAAAACAGAGGGGCCCGAGACGCGGACAAGTTGGGCAAGACGGTGCCCATGATGGGAACATGCTGGGCACCGGACCAAGCCCCCGGATACTGCCGTTACTGCCAATAAACCCGAAGGCACCGCCCCGGAGACCGTGCCCGGCACAGAAAAAGTGACGGACAGAGAACTATGACTAGAAACAAACTGTTATAAACAGGGCCGGGCAGCAGGTGGCGCACCAACCAGAGGAGACGAGCCCATGGAATGAGGCAGCAAAATATGTGCTGCTGGGATCGTCCCCGGAAGAACCCCTATGGAGTCCTGGCCATGGAAAATTGGGGACCCAAAGGGGGCTAGGGCAGAAACTGACGCGCCAGCGTTTGAAAACAGCATGCTGGGCACGCCACTAGTACTCAATGGCAGCCCAGCTACAGGAATCTGTGTTGCCCCCTGACCCAGCGAGGGGAATGTCATCATACTATCCAAGCCCCAGGCACCTGCAGGGGAGCCCACCGACCCGAGCGCAGGAGGGACAGGAGTGAGTGCTGGGCCGCATGACACTCCGGCTTGGCACGCCGCGGGGGAGCTAGATGGGGACAGCACCAGAACCGGCGGAGCCCCATCCATGGCGCATGTGGCTGCTAAGCCGCACCCATCACCAGATGCTGCGGCGGCAGGAGAGGGGAGACCGCCAGCGGAAGGCAGCGGTGAGGACCCTGCGGGGATAACAAGCCAGGAAGGAGGGGAGCACTCGCACATGAGTCCGCCTATAGCCCGCAGTGGTGAGTGGGCGGGCAGCCTCGGCCAGGCAGCGAGGGGCAGCTCACTCCTACAGGGCGGGGCATTGCAGTAATGAGGAAGGGAGGGAAACATCGCTGAGAGGGGAACAAAAACGGGAGAGAGGACACAATGCACAATACAAAGCAGACAATTGTACAGGTACTCACTATTCCAAATGACAAAGAGAAAGACTGCCCCTATGTCCTGCCTATAAGTACTACTCTATCAACTCCTCCTACAAGCTCCCTAATATGCAGACAACGGCACCTGACCCCAAACTGACATCACTAAGGCTAGCCTTGTCCTGTCTTTAACAATAGTCACAAAAACCAGGGCGCTTATGTGGCTTCTGGCTTATGCAGCCCTCAGCTTGCCTTATTTCAGGTACAAGGCAGTGGCGTGCGGTGAGGTCAGTGGCTGGTGAGGCACTACAGCCATAATGTCTGCCGAATCCTGCCAATGACCCCTACCGCCGCCGAGCCAATGCCCGCTACTGCCCCTGCGCCAATGTCTGCTGCCACCGCCAATGGCTTACAAACTCGCCCACCATCAACTGACCCAGCCCTCCGTCACTAATTTGCATCTCAGCCCGATGCCGCCACTGCCGCCAATGCCCGCTGCCTGCCTGCTTATCATACTTGTGATATATTGTACATTTTTATAGAAAAAAAAAAATAGTGTTTGGGACTAGGAAGGGAGTGGGAGGAGGACATGAATGCAATTTTGTTGTCCAGGGCTTCCATTAGTCAAATTACGCCACATAGTAGCGCCACTTACACAAATTACGCCAGGTAGAGCTCACTTTTACACATTACGGCAGGTAGAGTCCCCTTTTACACATTACGGCAGGTACAGCTTCCTATTACACATTACGGCAGGTAGAGATCCCTTTTTTCACATTACGGCAGACAGCGTCCCTTTTTACACATTACGGCAGACAGCGTCCCCTTTTTACACTTTACGGCAGACAGCGTCCCCTTTTAACACATTATGGCAGACAGCGTCCACTTTTTTTACACATTACGGCAGACAGCGTCCCCTTTTTACACATTACGGCAGACAGCGTCCCCTTTTTACACATTACGGCAGACAGCGTCCCCTTTTTACACATTACGGCGGACAGTGTACCCTTTTTACACATTACGAGAGACGGAGTCCCCTTTTTTTACACATTACGGCAGCCAGCGTCCCCTTTTTTACACATTACGGCGGACAGCGTCCCCTTTTTACACATTACGGCGGACAGCGTCCCCTTTTTTTACACATTACGGCGGACAGTGTCCGCTTTTTTTACACATTACGGCGGACAGTGTACCCTTTTTACACATTACGACAGACAGAGTCCCCTTTTTTACACATTACAGCGGACAGCGTCCCCTTTTTTACACATTACGGCGGACAGCGTCCGCTTTTTTTACACATTACGGCGGACAGTGTACCCTTTTTACACATTACGACAGACAGCGTCCCCTTTTTACACATTATGGCGGACAGAGTCCCCTTTTTTTACACATTACGGCGGACAGCGTCCGCTTTTTTTACACATTACGGTTGACAGTGTACCCTTTTTACACATTACGACAGACAGAGTCCCCTTTTTTACACATTACAGCGGACAGCGTCCCCTTTTTTACACATTACGGCAGACAGTGTACCCTTTTTACACTTTACGACAGACAGAGTCCCCTTCTTACACATTATGGCGGACAGCGTCCGCTTTTTTTACACATTACGGCGGACAGTGTACCCTTTTTACACATTACGACAGACAGAGTCCCCTTCTTACACATTATGGCGGACAGCGTCCGCTTTTTTTACACATTACGGCGGACAGTGTACCCTTTTTACACATTACGACAGACAGCGTCCCCTTTTTTACACATTACGGCGGACAGCATCCCCTTTTTACACATTATGGCAGGTAGAGATCCCTTTTTTACACATTACGACAGACAGAGTCCCCTTTTTTACACATTACTGCAGACAGCGTCCCTTTTTTTACACATTACAGCAGACAGTCCCCCTTTTTTTACACATTACAGCAGACAGTCCCCCTTTTACACATTATGGCAGGTAGAGCACTTTACACACCCCTCTACTCTTAGGCTGTTGTGTAGTGTAGTCTGTAGTGTAGTGTAGTGTGTAGTGTAGTGTGTAGTGTAGTGTAGTGCAGTGTCAGCCACTTACATGATTTCTTCTTCCGGCTGCAGGCTCCTGACTCGGCGCTTCCTCGGTCTGTACATTGCACTGCAGGCCGCGGGAGCTCAGCAGTCAGCACGGGGGTCCAGGAGAGGAATTAGGCCGTTGAGCACAGGGGGCACTAAGGGAGCGGGGGCGCGGGAGCGCAGCTGAGTTAGCGGGGGTTAAGGGAGGGGGGGGGGCAGAGACAGCGCAGCAGACAGAGGCTCCCGCTGGTCCTGCAAAAGCGGATCGGGAACGGGAGGAGCGGCTGTGAGCAGCGGGGATATCCGGCCACTCGGAATGGGGGCATCTGACTCTGCCCATCCGTTCCAGCCCACCCCCTGCCGCTGTCCAATGATTGACAGGGGTGTGCCTTGATGTGAGCTCAAGGCACAGCCCCTGTCAATGAGGCAGATCTGCTGGTGCCGCAGCTCATTCAATTTTCAATGGGCTTTTCCAGCCCGTGATTTGGCTCCGCCCCCTGCCCGCCCCCCTCTTCAGACACTTCACTATTGTTACTGGGAAGCAGAGCTCTCGCTGCCTCCCATAGAGATTTAGCTATAGTCTCAGGTTAAAAATGATTAAAATAATACAAAGTATAATGTGTAATTATCTTTGTATAATTTAATCATTATGGCAGGGGAGGCACTGCCTCTCCTGCCTCCCCTGACTGCACGTCCTGGTACAAGGGTCCAGGAAGGGGGGGGGGTTTGGGAAGGGGAAAGGTTGGGTGAAGTGTCAGGGGCAGGGCTGTAACTACACGTGTGCCAGGTGTGCTTGGCACACAGCGCAGTCGCCCTGAGGGTGCAACTGCCCACATCACCATTCAGGGAGCACAAATTCTGCGGCATTGTTATGAGTCAGACTGACTAATTACAAGCTGCCTCTGTGCTACCGCTGGAGCAAGCTTTGAAAGGGGAGTTAATGTTTGATGACAGTGTACCCGCCTCCTGAACCCGCTGCCCGGCTCCTGCCCCCACACTCCGGCTGCCAGATCCCGCCTCCTGAACCCCGCTGCCAGCTCCCTCCTCCTGAGCTCCGCTGCCTGTCTCCTGTCTCCTGACCCTCGCTGCCGACTCCCACCTCCTGAGCTCCGCTGCACAGCTCCTGTCTCCTGACCCCCGGCTGCCGGGCTCCCACACGCAGATGCAGGCTCCCGCAAACAGAGGCAGGCTGCCCGGCTCCCACAGTCAATGGCAGGCTGCCTGGCACCCGCTTTATGACCCCTGGAGTGCACGGATCCTGCACCCACACTCCTGCTCCCACACACAGAGGCAGGTCCGGCAGTGGCAGCTGCATGAGGAGAAGAGCAGAGGGACTGACAGGGGAGAGTGCCAGGGTGGAGAGAGAGAGAGAGAGAGAGAGAGAGAGAGAGAGAGTTTATATGTGGCTGATAACTATATATGTCTGCCGTACTGTGTAAAAAGGGGACTCTGTCTGCCGTAATGTGTAAAAAGGGGGACGCTGTCTGCCATAATGTGTAATAAGGGGACGCTGTCTGCCGTAATGTGTAAAAGGTGGACTCTGTCTGCCATAATGTGTAAAAAGGGGACTCTGTCTGCCGTAATGTGTAAAAAGGGGACTCTGTCTGCCGTAATGTGTAAAAATAGGATTTTAATTACCTACCGGTAAATCCTTTGCTCGTAGTTCGTAGAGGATGCTGGTGTCCACATTAGTACCATGGGGTATAGACGGATCCACTAGGAGCCACTGGCACTTTAAGAGTTTGAGAGTGTGGGCTGGCTCCTCTCTCTATGCCCCTCCTACCAGACTCAGTCTAGAAACTGTGCCCAAGGAGACGGACAACTTCGAGAGAAGGATTTTACACAGATAGTGGCGAGATTCACACCAGCTCCCACATACAAGGCAAACCAAGCTAACTAGCTTGAAACAGCAGCAATGGCTGTACAAGGGGGGTAATTCCAAGTTGATCGCAGCAGGATTTTTGTTAGCAATTGGGCAAAACCATGTGCACTGCAGGGGAGGCAGATATAACATGTGCAGAGAGAGTTAGATATGGGTGGGGTGTGTTCAATCTGCAATCTAAATTGCAGTGTAAAAATAAACCAGCCAGTATTTACCCTGCACAGAAACAAAATAACTCACCCAAATCTAACTCTTTCTGCACATGTTATATCTGCCTCCCCTGCAGTGCACATGGTTTTGCCCAATTGCTAAAAAAAAATCCTGCTGCGATCAACTTGGAATTAGCCCCTACATTACTTAACTAAGTAACAAAACGGTACTTAACCAAGAACTAAGCAGTACTGAACTAAGTAACCACTGCAGGATCACGAAGTGCTGGACGGGCGCCCAGCATCCTCTACGGACTACGAGAAAAGGATTTACCAGTAGGTAATTAAAATCCTATTTTCTCTTACGTCCTAGAGGATGCTTGGGTCCACATTAGTACCATGGGGATGTACTAAAGCTCCAAGAACGGGAGGGAGAGCGCGCAGGCTCCTGCAGAACTGATTGACCAAACTTCAGGTTCTCAGCGACCAAAGGTATCGAACTTGTAGAACTTTGTAAACGTGTTCAACCCCGACCAAGTAGCCGCTCGGAAAAGCTGTAAAGCCGAGACACCCTGGGCAGCCGCCCAGGAAGAACCCACCTTACGAGTAGAGTGGGCCTTAACAGACGTAGGACACGGCAATCCTGCCGTTGAATACGCATGCTGGATAGTGAACCTGATCCAGCGATAGATTCACTGCTTAGAAGCAGGACACCCAAGTTTCTTGGGATCATACAGGACAAACAGAGAGTCCGATTTTCTGTGACGAGTAGTCCTCTTCACATAGATTTTCAGAGCTGTTACAACATCCAAGGACTTTGATGAAATTGAGGAGTCAGTAGCAACTGGCACCACAATAGGTTGGTTGATATGAAATGCCGACACAACCTTCGAAAGGAAGTCGTGTCCGGAGCTCAGCTCTATCTTCATGGAAGATCAAGAAGGGGCTCTTACAAGACAATGCCCCTAGCTCCATCACACGTCTAGCAGAAGCTAAGGCCAGCAAAGTGACAGCCTTCCATGTGAGAAATTTGACCTCAACCTCCTGTAGAGGCTCGAACCAATCCGATTGGAGAAACTGCAGCACCACATTAAAATCCCATGGTGTCGTAGGCGGCACAAAGGGAGGCTGAATGTGCAGAACCCCTTTCAAAAAGGTCTGAACCTCCGGGAGGGAAGCCAACTGTTTCTGGAAGAAAATGGATAGGGCCGAAATCTGGACCTTTACGAATCCCAACCTCAGGCCCATATCCACACCAGCTTGCAGGAAGAGGAGAAACCATCCCAGTTGAAACTCTACCATAGGAAACTTCTTGGACTCACACCAAGATACATATTTTTTCCAAATACGATGGTAACGTTACCCCTTTCCTAGCCTGTATCAGGGTAGGAATAACCTTGCTCGGAATGCCCTTCCGAGCTAATATCTGGCGTTCAACCTCCATGCCGTCAAACGTAGCCGTGGTAAGTCTTGATAAGCGAACGGCCCCTGCTGCAGCAGGTTCTCCCAAAGAGGAAGAGGCCTCGGTTCTTCTAGCAGTAGATCCAGAAGATCCGCGTACCAAGTCCTTCTTGGCCAGTTCGGTGCAATGAGGATCGCCTGAACTCTTGTTCTCGTTATGAGTTTTAAAACTCTTGGAATGAGTGGAAGTGGAGGAAACACGTATACCGACTGGAACACCCACGGAGTCACTAGGGCGTCCACCGCCACGGCTTGCGAGTCCCTCGACCTGGAACAATACCGCCGAAGCTTCTTGTTGAGACAAGAGGCCATCATGTCTATTTGACGTACACCCCAAAGATCTTTTAACTCCGTGAACACCTCCGGATGGAGTCCCAACTCTCCTGGATGGAGATCGTGTCTGCTGAGGAAGTCCGCTTCCCAGTTGTCTACTCCTGGAATGAAGATTGCTGACAGCACCGTGTGTTTTTCTGCCCAGAGGATGATTCTTGTTACCTCTGTCATTGCAGCTCTGCTCTTCGTTCCGCCCTGTCGGTTTATGTAAGCCACTGTCGTTACATTGTCCGACTGCACTTGAATGGCTCGATCTCGCAGAAGATGGGCCGCTTGGAGAAGACCGTTGTAGATGGCTCTTAGTTCCAGAATGTTGATTGGTAGGCTGGATTCCAGGCTTGACCACCTTCTTTGGAAGGTTTCCCCCTGAGTGACTGCGCCCCAGCCCAGGAGACTTGCATCCGTGGTTAGAAGGATCCAGTCCTGAATCCTGAACCTGCGGGCCTCCAGAAGGTGAGATAGTTGAAGCCACCAGAGGAGTGAAATCCTGGCTTTTGGCGACAGACGTATTCTCTGGTGCATGTGTAAATGAGATCCCGACCACTTGTCCAGGAGATCCAGTTGGAAGGGCCGAGCATGAAACCTTCCGTACTGTAGAGCCCCGTAAGAGGCCACCATTTTCCCCAGAAGGCGAATGCACTGATGAACCGAAAGCCGGGCTGGCTTCAGGACATCCCGGACCATTGTTTGTATCACCAACGCTTTCTCCTCCGGAAGAAACACCCTCTGCACTTCTGAGTTGAGGATCATTCCCAGAAAAGACAATCTCCTTGTCGGCTCCAAATGTGATTTTGGAAGATTCAGGATCCAACCGTGTTCCCCTAGCAGATGAGTCGTGAGAACAATGGACTGCAACAACCTCTCCCTGGACAATGCCTTTATCAGCAGATCGTCCAGATATGGGATTATGTTCACCCCCTGTTTGCAGATGAGAACCATCATCTCTGCCATCACCTTGGTGAACACCCTCGGTGCTGTGGAGAGGCCGAATGGTAGTGCCTGGAATTGATAGTGACTAACAGTGCAAATCTGAGATAAGTCTGGTGAGGCGGCCAAATCGGAATGTGGAGGTACGCATCCTTGATATCCAGGGATACCAGAAACTCTCCCTCCACCAGACATGAAATCACTGCTCTGAGAGACTCCATTTTGAATTTGAACACCCTCAGATAAGGGTTCAACGATTTCAAGTTCAAAATTGGTCTGACCGAACCATCCGGTTTCGGTACCACGAAAAGGTTTGAATAAGGGGGGTCATTCCAACCCGATCGCTCGCTGCAGTTTATCGCAGCGCAGCGATCGGGTCGGAACTGCGCATGCACCGGTGCCGCAGTGCGCCGGCGCATGCCAGCCATCGTTGCCTAGCGATCGCCTCTGAGGCAGAGGTGGTCGCTGGGCGGGAGGGGGCTGGACGGCGGCGTTAAGCTGCCGTTTAGGGGGCACGGTCCGGCCAACGCAAGCATGGCCGGACCGTTGTTGGGGGGCGGGTCGCGGCGGCTGTGTGATGTCACACGCAGCCGCTGCGACCCGGGGCAGCAAAGAGGTTCTCCCGGCCAGCCGCAGGAGCTGCGCTGGCCAGGAGTAACTCCTGAGATGCAAAAGCATTGCCGCTGTTCGATGCTTTTGCATTTCTGCGGGGGGGCCGGCACTGACATGTGGGGCGGACTAGCCCTGTGCTGGGCGTCCCCCCCCCCGCATGTCTGAGTGCCCGATCGTACCTGTGCTAAATTTAGCACAGCTACGATCAACTTGGAATGACCCGCAATAACCCTTGTATTGCATATGAGGTGGAACTGGGACAATGACCTGTGATTTTTCCAATTTTAGGATGGCTTCCTGTAGGATAGCCCTGTCTGTCAGCAAAGCTGGCAAACCTGATTTGAAGAATCGGTGAGGCAGGAGTTCTTGAAACTCCAGTCTGTACCCCTGGGACACAATATCCTGTACCCAGGGATCCAGGCCGGATGACACCCAGACGTGGCTGAAACATCTGAGTCTCGCACCCACTAGCCAGTCCTCCAGGCTTTGAGTTCCACCGTCATGCTGAGGATTTTGAGGAATCAGAAGCAGGTCTCTGGTCCTGGGAGCCTGCGGGTGCAGGCTTTTTGGATTTTGCCCGACCGCCTCTAAAGAAAGTGATAGAAGGCTTGGGCTTTTTAGTTTTAGCGGTCCGAAAGGACTGCTGCACAGCTGAAGAAAACGGTTTCTTCGTAGAAGGAGTAGCAGGGGGAAGGAAAGGTGACTTACCCGCGGTTGCCGTGGAAATCCACACATCCAACGCTTCCCCAAATATAGCCTGACCTGTGTAGGGTAGGTTCTCCACACTTCTCCTGGATTCCGCGTCTGCAGACCATTGGCGTAGCCAGAGTCCCCTGCGAGCTGATACCGACATGAAGGATATCCGTGCAGTCAGCGTACCCAGGTCCTTCATGGATTCCACCATGAACCCGCAGAATCCTGTATGTTACGTAAAAACAATTCAATGTCACTTCTATCCATTGTATCCAAATCCTCTAGTAATGTGCCTGACCACTTTACTATGGCTTTAGAAATCCATTCACAGGCAATAGTGGGCCTTAACGCCACTACTGAAGCAGTGTATATGGATTTGAGCATAGTGTCAATCTTACGATCAGCCGGTTCTTTTAACGCGGTAGATCCAGGTACAGGTAAAACCACCTTTTTAGACAGTCTGGAGACAGATGCGTCAACAATTGGTGGGTTTTCCTATTTTTTCCTATCTTCCTCAGGAAGGAAAAAGCAACCAGAACTCTTTTTGGGATCTGGAATTTGTTCTCCGGGTTTTCCAGGATTTTTCAAATATAGCGTTTAATTCTTTAGACGCGGGAAAGTTTAACGGGGCTTTCTTATTATCAGTGAAGTAAGCCTCCTCAACCTGCTCAGGTGTAGTGTCATTAATGTTTAACACATCTCTAATGGCCTCAATCATGGACTGCACCCCCTTTGCAAGGGATGCCGCCCCCCTCAGCACCTCCCCATCACCGTCTGTAGTATCAGAATCAGTATCCGTATCATCTTGCATAATTTGGGCAAGTGCACGTTTCTGTGGGAAAATGCTAGGGGATTTTGCAGGAATAGGGACAGAGCCTGACCAAACTGCCATAGACTTCTTCAACACCTGAGATTCAGTCTCAGTATTAGCTACCCTAGTAGAGATCTGAGAGATCATTCCTTTGATAGAAGTTAACCACTCAGGTTCAACAATAGGGATCTGAGACAAAGCATTACAATCCTGTGTACATGGAATGGATCCCTCCTGAGGGGAAACATCTTCTGCAGCATATGACACTGAGTCCCTAGACATGGCTATGTGAGATAGTAACACACACACACACACACACACACACACACACACACACACACACACACACGGGAATGTCAGACACAGTTTCCCCGAAGTATGCCACAGAGAGACACAGAGATTGGAGCCAACCCACACACAGCACTTTTTAAAGTAGAACTAATGAAACTACCAGCGCTGTCTGTGTACCTTAATGGACTACACAGACTGTACACAGCCTCCCACCCTTCTACAACCCCCTGGTACCGCACAGGATAGCTGGAGTTGCTTGGAGGGACAGCTCTCCCTGTCAGCGTCTGTTACACAGGAACTGCAGGCAGGAAAATGGCGCTGAATGCTGCTGGGTCCGCTCTGAGGAGAAGCTCCGCCCCCTGAACATGGCAATGTTCCCGCTCTTCATTGTATTATACTGGCCTGAGGATTTCTGCTGGCAGCGATCCGGGGAACCTGACAGGCTTGCTGACAAGTTTAGGGTATAGGCTCTAGGCTCAGGGCGCCACTCACAGCGCCGCACTATGTACCGCTGAGCCCCGGAGCGCGGTTAGTACTGCGCTCCTTACCCAGTTGCCGCCATCTTCACACCGGCTCCCCACTTGCTAGGGGGGCCGGTGACTCACTCGCCACAAACATCTTCTGGCTCTGTTAGGGGGTGGCGGCATGCTGCTGGGGTGAGCGGTCGCCTGGGGCGGCTATTGATCTATCCCCTCAGGAGCTCAGTGTCCTGTCAGCGGAGATAGTGGCTCTCACCCCGTAGGGTAGGACACTACTCCCCCCTAAGTCCCACGAAGCAGGGAGTCTGTTGCCAGCAGCCTCCCTGTAAAATAATAAACTCTAAAAAAAACTTTTACTAGAGAAACTCTGGAGAGCTCCCCTAGCTGTGACCGGTTCCTCCGGGCACATTTTCTAAACTGAGTCTGGTAGGTAGAAGGGGCATAGAGGGAGGAGCAATCCCACACTCTCAAACTCTTAAAGTGTCAGTGGCTTCTAGTGGACCCGTCTATACCCCATGGTACTAATGTGGACCCCAGCATCCTCTAGGACGTAAGAGAAAAGGGGACTCTACCTGCCGTAATGTGTGACAGGGGCTCTACCTGGTGTAGTGGTGGTACTGTGCGCAATAATTTAAATAATGGAGACTACTGTGCAGTATAACATGAATTGGTATTATTTTGTGGCCACACCCCTTCCTCATGAAGCCACACCCCTATATTGTTGGCGCGCGCCTATTGCGAGTACTGCCCCTATTTTACATAAGGGGCAGGGGTGGGGCACCGATGCCGTTTCTTGCACACAGCACTAGAATGTCTAGTTACAGCACTCGTCAGGGGCATCAGACGATCAGAGGTTTATGATTTTTCCAGTCTGTGCGTAGCCCAGGACTTACTCCTACAGTGTAAAAGAAACAGGCTGATAGGGCCGAAGCTGACGTCACACACCCTCACTGAAAACACTTTGGAATTCCTGCATTTTTCCAGACACTCCCAGAAAAAGTCCATTTACCACCCCCAAACGCCCGCTTCCTGTCAATCAGCTCGCGTTTGCCTAGCAATAAAAAAAGACGCAGGATTTTTTCACAGTTTGGCCTAGCGTCTGTGCATTTTGATCCGTACACATGCGCAGTCGTTCAATAATCAGCTGCTGTGCGATTTAGCACAACAGCGATCAGGTCTGAATTATGGCCCAATATCTTATATGAGTTGTAACTTGATCAATTCAAGGGAAATAAGGAAGAAGAGCTAATAACTACAATGTGTAAATACTATCACTAATTATTCAATGGTGGGGGCACTGTTTTACAGTCAGAAGCAGAGCTGACCCTTACCAATATGATGCCCTAGGCAAGATTTTGGCTGGTGTACCCCAGCACTGCCGCTAGTTCTTCCTCTGACTCTGCATCCCATTCCCAGCACCATCACCCCTCACCCATAGCAGTCCTCATTTTGTTGTTCCTACCCCCTATATTTTACATAGGAACAGTGCGCACATTCGGCGCACAGCCCAAAAAGGGGTGTGTTCTTACTGGGAAAGGGCATGGCCACACAATAGTACCCCCAATTCAAATTACACCACACAGTAGTGCAACTTTATTCACATTATATCATGCAATAGTGTCCCTTATTCACGTTACATCACACAGTAGTACCACTTTACCTTCCATACATTACTCTTCACAGTAGTGCCCCTTATTCACACTACATCACACTGAATTGCCCCTTATTCACATTACACCTCACCATATTGCTCTTGATTCACATTAGACCACACAGTAGTGCCCTTTCTATACGTTACACCACACAGTAAAGTGCCTTATACATGATCCCACACATTAGCAATGTCTTTATACACATAATACCACACAGTAATGCCCCTTCAGAGGTGTAACTAGGGTTTTCGGAGCCCAGGGCAATATGTAAAATGGCACCCCCCCCCCCCCCCCAGAAAAAAACCCATAAAAAATCCCTTGTGCGCGCGCTGTGAAAAAAAATGGGCGTGGCCACACACCAGAAGGGGTGTGACCACGCTCCAGAAGGGGTGTGGCCACTGAAAATGGCCCACAGTGCCAGTTACATTGCCCCACAGTGCCAGTTACATTGCCCCACAGTGCCGGATACATTGCCCCACTCAGTGCCGGATACATTGCCCCACTCAGTGCCAGTTACATTGCCCCACAGTGCCAGTTACATTGCCCCACAGTGCCAGTTACATTGCCCCACAGTGCCGGATACATTGCCCCGCAGTGCCGGATACATTGCCCCACTCAGTGCCAGTTACATTGCCCCACAGTGCCAGTTGCATTGCCCCACAGTGCCGGATACATTGCCCCACAGTGCCGGATACATTGCCCCACACAATGCCAGTTACATTGCCCCACAGTGCCAGTTACATTGCCCCACAGTGCCGGATACATTGCCCCACAGTGCCGGATACATTGCCCCACTCAGTGCCAGTTACATTGCCCCACAGTGCCAGTTACATTGCCCCACAGTGCCAGTTACATTGCCCCACAGTGCCAGACATGCCCCACAGTGCCAGATACATTGCCCCACAGTGCCAGATACATGCCCCACTCAGTGCCAGATACATGCCCCACAGTGCCAGTTACATTGCCCCACAGTGCCGGATACAATGCCCCACAGTGCCGGATACAATGCCCCACAGTGCCAGATACATTGCCCCACAGTGCCAGTTAAGTGCCCCACAGTGCCAGGCCCCACTCAGTGCCAGTTACATGCCCCACAGTGCCAGGCCCCACTCAGTGCCAGTTACATGCCCCATTTGGTGCCAGTTACATGCTCCACAGTGCCAGATACATTGCCCCACAGTGCCAGATATATGCCCCACAGTGCCAGGCCCCACTCAGTGCCAGTTACATGCCCCATTTGGTGCTAGTTACATGCCCCACAGTGCCAGATACATTGCCCCACAGTGCCAGATATATGCCCCACAGTGCCAGGCCCCACTCAGTGCCAGTTACATGCCCCATTTGGTGCCAGTTACATGCCCCACAGTGCCAGATACATTGCCCCACAGTGCCAGTTACATTGCCCCACAGACAGTGCCAGATACATGCCCCACAGTGCCAGTTACATTGCCCCACAGACAGTGCCAGATACATGCCCCACAGTGCCAGGCCCCACTTGGTGCCAGATACATGCCACCCCGTGCTGCCGGACCCCCCCCCCCCCCCCCCCCCGTCACTTACCGGCCGGTGGCTTCTTGTTGCTATGTGAGGGGAGGAGAGCGCAGCGCCTCTCCTTCCCCTCGCCGCTCCAGGTCTCCGGCGGCTGTCTGGCGCCGGTTAGCAAGCCAATCAGAGCTCTCGGACCAGCAGCCAATCAGGAGCCGGTCCGCAAGCTCTGATTGGCTAGCGCCGGAGAACGGACACAGCAGCGCTGCTGGCAGCGCTGCTAGTGCTGGCAGCGGCGGTGAGGGGAGGGAGAGACGCTGCGCTCTCCTCCCCTCACATTTAGGGTTGACAGGGGTGAGTGGGGCATGATGCCCTGGACGCCGGCGGTGCCCCCCTCTCCTGGGCCTGCCAAGGCGCCCAGGGCACGTGCCCCACTCGCCCTACCCTAGATACGCCTCTGTGCCCCTTACACATATGACACACATTATTAATGTCCTTAGAAACATAATGCACCTTACACATTATGCCAACCTTTATTAAAGCCAATATACATATAATGTCCCTTACACATATGCTGCATATCAATAATGCCCTTATACACATTTTGACAAACACAGTGCCCCTTATGCTTTTGCCGCACATTATTAATGTATATATACACATGACACACATAGTGCCGCTATTGCACAAACAACCCACTCACACACAGCATTCACATGGCCACTAACACTATGACCTCTGCTTGGATGCAGATGTGTCCACATACATCTTGCCTCAATATGCCATGCAGCAGGAGATGCCTGTCGTGAGTCAACTGGCAGCTCTGGTAACGTTGGGCGCCTTTTTTGATGAAAATGCATCTTATTTGCATTGCTATGTGACTAGGATGCACAAGCAGCTTCTGCTGATTAAAATGATATGTGGCATGCTTGTAATGTATGTGCGACTGAGTCTGCATACGAAATGCAACGTTACAGTGATTTCCAGGAATACACTGTAACGTAGCATTCCGTATGCAGATACAGCCGCTGTCACACACAGAATATAGGCATGCCGCATATCATTTTAATCAGCGGGAGCTGCTTGTGCCCCTAGACATACCAAATGCCCTAGGCATTTGTCTTGTTTTCCTATGCCTAGGGCCGACTCTGGTCAGAACTGAGGCACTTATTGTACCTGTGACTACTACAGGAATTTGTAATGAGGGTTACCATCAAAGTTATCTGTGCTACGCTCACTACAGTAATCTAAAACATCTGATAGGAGTTCATTTTGGCTGGTACATTTTATTAACCATCTTTTGAAATTTTGTTAAATACGTTTTGGAAAATGGTAAAGAACTATTGTGCCCATCTCCATTTATTTTTCTATGCCATGTTATATCTTGCGCAAATAAGACAACTTGAAAAGAAAAAGAAGATCAAGAAATATATGAGATATGTGCTGTTATTCCCTACTTCTTGTGAGTTTAATATACAACGGGGTGTTTGAATTGCATACTCATTTGCACTTCTGTATCAGCCTCCCCACTCTGTGTCCATCACCAGCCCACCCCCCTTCTGTGTCTCCGTGTTTTCAGCTCCAGCCCAGCCTTAAGTCCAGCAGCCTGCTTTCTGCTCCATCGATGTGTGCCCTTCTTTGTGCTCTTCTTCCTGAGTAGGCAGAGAGGCAGGGTCACCACCGGCTGGTCCTCTTTGAAGCCTGGGAGCGTGATGTCATGAGATCAGTGTTGCGCTCCCGGCAGCCCTGGCGAAAGCCAGGGAGAAATAGGAAGTGCAGCTGCTTGTGCTGTTATGGCATCGGTGCAGCCTTTCAAAAAATGTCTGCGCTGCGGCAGCAAGACGGTACGGTGTACCAACTAATAATTTCTTAAATGTACGCAGTACCAGCCCATACCGCCATCTTTCACCACTGACTATAGTACTTTGATGTGTAGTTCATGTGAGAATTACTACAACTATAAGAATTAGATTTAAAGAACCACCAGTTGATACTTGATTCTATAATTATTGTTTATTCCATCTCTCTGGTGCCAAGATAGGAACTTTTCATTTGTTTTGAGCATTATATTGGTAAGGTGTGGCGACATCTTGAGTTTAGATCCAGTCTAGGCAGCCATTATGGAGCACATTCACAGTAACATAGTAACGTAGTTAGTGAGGTTGAAAAAAAAACAAGTTGTCCATCGAGTTCAACCTTTATTTTTATTTTGTATTTTTTTATCCGACCTATACTATTCTCTATAATAATAGATTTACCCATAATGGCTCAAGTGGAGTTCGTTTTTACGGGGTAATTCAGACCTGATTGCTCGCTAGCATTTTTTGCAGTGCTGCGATCAGGTCAGAACTGCGCATTCCTATGCACCGCAATGTGCAGGCGCATCGCACAGGTACAAAGCGGATCACCAATCCATGATGGGTTTGTGCGAAGAACCATTCGCACGGGCGAACGCAAGGAGATTGACAGGAAGAAGCCGTTTGTGGGTGGTAACTGACCGTTTTCTGGGAGTGGTTGGAAAAACGCAGGCGTGTCCATGTGTTTGCAGGGAGGGTTCCTGACGTCAATTCCGGTTCCAGACATGCTGAAGTTATCGCAGTGGCTGAGTAAGTCCTGGGCTACTCAGAGACTGCACAAGATCTGTTTGTACATCTCTGCTACACATGCGTTGGCACACTTGCAAAGCGAAACTACACTACCCTATTGGCGGCGACTATCTGTTCGCAGCAGTGCAAAAAAAACCCAGCGTGCGATCAGATCTGAATTAGGCCCTAAATCTAGTTGACAACTAGAATGCATACATTATCTAAAATATATTGATTTTAGATGCTATACCCTTGGATATCTTTTTCAGTTAGAAATTTATCGAACCCGTTTTTAAACTTTCTGACTGAGTCCTCCATTACAGGGCCGGCTCCAGGCATGTTCCAATAGAGCGGCTGAATAGGGCGCCGCACTTTATGGGCGCCACTAGCTCTAGCCGCCATATTGGAGCCTGGAGCCGTCCCTACAGCAGCAGCACTGCAGTGTCCGTCTCCTAGCAGAGACGTGCACTACATGCAAAGCCCGGCCCCTGTGTAAACCACCCTCCCCGCTAACCGACGCCAGCCCGTGAGCCAACCAGAGCTCGCGGTACGGCAGCTGAGACTCCTGATTGGCTGCTGTACCGTGAGCTTTGATTGGCTTGCGGACCGGCGCCTAGTTGAAGTTGTACACCGCCGCGGCCGACGGAGATTGAGGGCTAGGAGAGGCGCACGCTGCGCTCTCCTCACCGCCCTCAACTAAAGAGCAGCAGCAGACTCAGCAACAGAAGCGCGGTGAGCCACAAAGGGGCAGGTGGGGGGATATCTGGCACAGGGGACATGTCTGGCACTGGGGGCATATCTGGCACTATGGGGACATGTGTATCTGGCATTGGGGGCATATCTGGCACTGTGGGGACAAGTGTATCTGGCATTAGGGGCATATCTGGCACTGTGGGGCATATATGTATCTGGCACTGTGGGGGCATTTATGTATCTGGTACTGTGGGGGCATATCTAGCACTTTGTGGGCATTTAAGTATCTGGCACTGTGGGGGCATTTATGTATCTGGCACTATGTGGGCATTTATGTATCTGGCACTGTGGGGGCAATTATGTATTTGGCGCTGTGTGTGCATTTATGTATCTGGCACTGTGTGGAGCATATATGTATCTGGCACTGTGGGGGCATTTATGTATCTGGCACTGTGGGGGCATTTATGTATCTGGCACTGTGGGGACATATCTGGCACTGTAGGGGCATTTATGTATCTGACACTGTGGGGGCATTTATGTATTTGGCACTGTGTGGGCATTTATGTATCTGGCACTGTGGGGACATATCTGGCACTGTGTGGGCATTTATGTATCTGGCACTGTTGGGGGCATTATGTTTCTGGTACTGTGGGGGCATTTATGTATCTGGCAGTGTGTGGGGCATTTATGTATCTGGCACTGTGGGGACATAACTGGCACTATGTGGGCATTTATGTATCTTGCACTGTGGGGGCATTTATGTATCTGGCACTGTGGGGGCATTTATGTATCTGGCACTGTGGGGCATATATGTATCTGGCACTGTGGGGGCATTTATGTATCTGGCACTGTGGGGACATATCTGGCACTGTGTGGGCATTTATATATCTGGCACTGTGCGGACATATCTGGTACTGTGTGGGCATTTATGTATCTGGCACTGTTGGGACATATCTGGCACTGTGTGGGCATTTATGTATCTGGTACTGTTGGGGGCATTTATGTATACGGCACTGAGGGGGCATTTATGTATCTGGCACTGTGGGGACATATCTGGCACTGTGTGGACATTTATGTATTTGGTACTGTTGGGTGCATTTATGTATTTGGCACTGTGGGGGCATATCTGGCACTGTGGGGGCATTTATGTATTTGGCACTGTGGGAACATATCTGCACTGTGGGGGCATTTATGTATCTGGCACTGTGGGGGCATATCTGCACTGTGTGGGCATTTATGTATCTGGCACTGTGGGGGCATTTATGTATCTGGCACTGGGGGGGGGGGCATATCTGCACTGTGGGGGCATATCTGGCACTGTGGGGGCATTTATGTATCTGGCACTGTGGGGACATATCTGGCACTGTGTGGGCATTTATGTATCTGGCACTGTGGGGACATATCAGGTACTGTGGGGGCATTTATGTATCTGGCACTGTGTGGGGCCTATCTGGCACTGTGGGTGCATTTATGTATCTGGCACTGTGGGGACATAACTGGCACTGTGTGGGCATTTATGTATCTTGCACTGTGGAGGCATTTATGTATCTGGCACTGTGGGGGCATATCTGGCACTGTGGGGGCATTAATGTATCTGGCACTGTGGGGCATATATGTATCTGGCACTGTGGGGCATTTATGTATCTGGTACTGTTGGGGCCATTTATGTAACCAGCACTGTGGGGGCATTTATGTATCTGGCACTGTGGGGGCATATCTGGCACTGTGGGGGCATTTATGTATCTGGAACTGTAGGGACATTTATGTATCTGGAACTGTGGGGTATTTTATGTATCTGGCCCTGGGGACATTTATGTATCTGGCACTGTGGGGGCATTTATGTATCTGGCACTGTGGGGGCATATCTGGCACTGTGGGGGCATTTATGTATCTGGAACTGTGGGGTAATTTATGTATCTAGCACTGGGGACATTTATGTATTTGGCACTGTGGGGGCATTTATGTATCTGGCACTGTGGGGTCATTTATGTATCTGGCACTGTGGGGGCATTTATGTATCTGGCACTGTGGGGGCATATCTGCACGGTGGGGGCATATCTGGCACTGTGGTGGCATTTATGTAACTGGAACTGTGGGGGCATTTATGTAACTGGAACTGTGGGGTAATTTATGTATCTGGCACTGGGGACATTTATGTATCTGGCACTGTGGGGGCATTTATGTATCTGGCACTGTGGGGGCATTTATGTATCTGGCACTGCGGGGGCATTTATGTATTTGGCACTGTGGGGGCATATCTGCACGGTGGGGGCATATCTGGTACTGTGGGGGCATTTATGTATCTGGATCTGTGGGGTAATTTATGTATCTGGCACTGGGGACATTTATGTATCTGGCACTGTGGGGGCATTTATGAATCTTGCACTGTGGGGGCATTTATGAATCTGGCACTGTGGGGGCATTTATGTATCTGGCACTGTGGGGGCATATCTGCACTGTGGGGGCATATCTGGCACTGTGGGGGCATTTATGTATCTGGCACTGTGGGGACATATCAGGCACTGTGTGGGCATTTATGTATCTGACACTGTGGGGGCATTTATGTATCTGGCACTGTGTGGACATATCTGGCACTATATGGGCATTTATGTATCTGGCACTGTGGGGGCATATCTGTCACTGTGGGGGCATTCATGTATCTGGCACTGTGGGGCATATATGTATCTGTCACTGTGGGGGCATTTATGTATCTGGCACTGTGGGGGCATATCTCTCACTGTGGGGGCATTTATGTTTCTGGCACTGTGGGGGCATATCTGCACTGTGGGGGCATTTATGTATCAGGCACTGTGGACGCATATCTGCACTGTGGGGGCATTTATGTATCTGGAACTGTGGGGGCATTTATGTATTTGGCACTGTGGGGGCATTTATGTATCTGGCACTGTGGGGACATTTATGTATCTAGCACTGCTGGGGGGCATATATGCTCTGTGGGGGCATTTATGTATCTGGCACTGTGGGGACATATCTGGCACTGTGTGTACATTTATGTATCTGACACTGTGTGGGCATTTAGGTATCTGGCACTGTTGAGGGCATTTATGTATTTGGCACTGTGGGGCATATATGTATTTGGCAATGTGGGGGCATTTATGTATCTGGCATTGTGGGGACATATCTGGCACTGTGTGGGCATTAATGTATCTGGCACTGTGGGGGCATTTATGTATTTGGCACTGTGGGGGCATTTATGCATCTGGCACTGTGTGGGCATTTATGTATCTGGCACTGTGGGGGCATATCTGCACTGTGGGGGCATATCTGGCACTGTGGGGGCATTTATGTTTCTGTCACTGTGGGGACATATCTGGCACTGTGTGGGTATTTATGTATCTGGCACTGAGGGGACATATCTGTCACTGTGTGGGCATTTATGTATCTGGTACTGTTGGGGGCATTTATGTATCCGGCACTGTGGGGGCATTTATGTATCTGACACTGTGGGGACATATCTGGCACTGTGTGGGCATTTATGTATCTGGCACTATTGGGGCATTTATGTATCTGGCACTGTGGGGGCATTTATGTATCTGGAACTGTGGGGGGCATCTATGTATCTGGAACTGTGGGGTATTTTATGTATCTGGCACTGGGGACATTTATGTATCTGGCACTGTGGGGGCATTTATGTATCTGGCACTGTGGGGGCATTTATATATCTGCCACTGTGGGGGCATTTATGTATCTGGCACTCTGGGGGCATATCTGCACTGTGGGGGCATATCTGGCACTGTGGGGGCATTTATGTATCTGGCACTGTGGGGACATATCTGGCACTGTGTGGGCATATATGTATTTGGCAATGTGGGGGCATTTATGTATCTGGCATTGTGGGGGCATGTCTGGCGCTGTGTGGGCATTAATGTATCTGGCACTGTGGGGGCATTTATGTATTTGGCACTGTGTGGGCAGTTATGTATCTGGCACTGTGTGGGCATTTATGTATCTGGCAGTGTGGGGACATATCTGGCACTGTGTGGGCATTTATGTATCTGGCACCGTTGGGAGCATTTATGTATCAGGTACTGTGGGGGCATTTATGTATCTGGTACTGTGTGGGGCCTATCTGGCACTGTGGGGGCATTTACGTATCTGGCACTGTGGGGGTATTTATGTATCTGGCACTGTGGGGCATATATGTATCTGGCACTGTGAGGGCACTTATGTAACTGGCACTGTGGGGACATATCTGGCACTGTGTTTGCATTTATGTATCTAGCACTGTGGGGGCATTTATGTATCTGGCACTGTGGGGACAATTCTAGCACTGTGTGGGCATTTAGGTATCTGGTACTGTTGGGGGCATTTATGTATCCAGCACTGTGGGGACATATCTGGCACTGTGTGGGCATTTATGCATCTGGTACTGTGGGGGCATTTATGAATCTGGCACTGTGGGGGCATTTATGTATCTGGCACTGTGGGGGCATATCTGGCACTGTGGGGGCATTTATGTATCTGGCACTGTGGGGCATATATATATATATATATCTGGCACTGTGTGGGCATTTATGTATCTGGTACTGTTGGGGGCATTTATGTATCCAGCACTGTGGGGGCATTTATGTATCTGGCACTGTGTGGACATATCTGGCACTGTGTGGGCATTTATGTATCTGGCACTGTTGGGGCATTTATGTATCTGGCACTGTGGGGGCATATCTGGCACTGTGGGGGTATTTATGTATCTGGAACTGTGGGGACATTTATGTATCTGGAACTGTGGGGTATTTTATGTATCTGGCACTGTGGGGGCATTTATGTATCTGGCACTGTGGGGGCATATCTAGCACTTTGTGGGCATTTAAGTATCTGGCACTGTGGGGGTATTTATGTATCTGGAACTGTGGGGGCATTTATGTATCTGGAACTGTGGGGTAATTTATGTATCTGGCACTGGAGACATTTATGTATCTGGCACTGTGGGGGCATTTATGTATCTGGCACTGTGGGGTCATTTATGTATCTGGCACTGTGGGGGCATTTATGTATCTGGCACTATGGGGGCATATCTGCACGGTGGGGGCATATCTGGCACTGTGGGGGCATTTATGTATCTGGAACTGTGGGGGCATTTATGTATCTGGAACTGTGGGGTAATTTATGTATCTGGCACTGGGGACATTTATGTATCTGGCTCTGTGGGGGCATTTATGTATCTGGCACTGTGGGGGCATTTATGTATCTGGCACTGTGGGGGCATATCTGAACTGTGGGGGCATATCTGGCACTGTGGGGGCATTTATGTATCTGGCACTGTGGGGACATATCTGGCACTGTGTGAGCATTTATGTATCTGACACTGTGGGGGCATTTATGTATCTGGCACTGTGTGTACATATCTGGCACTATATGGGCATTTATGTATCTGGCACTGTGGGGGGCATATCTGGCACTGTGGGGGCATTCATGTATCTGGCACTGTGGGGCATATTTGTATCTGTCACTGTGGGGGCATTTATGTATCTGGCACTGTGGGGGCATATCTCTCACTGTGGGGGCATTTATGTATCTGGCACTGTGGGGGCATATCTGCACTGTGGGGGCATTTATGTATCTGGCACTGTGGAGGCATATCTGCACTGTGGGGGCATTTATGTATCTGGAACTGTGGGGGCATTTATGTATCTGGCACTGTGGGGTAATTTATGTATCTGGCACTGGGGACATTTATGTATTTGGCACTGTGGGGGCATTTATGTATCTGGCACTGTGGGGACATTTATGTATCTGGCACTGCTGGGGGGCATATATGCTCTGTGGGGGCATTTATGTATCTGGCACTGTGGGGACATATCTGGCACTGTGTGGACATTTATGTATCTGACACTGTGTGGACATTTATGTATTTGACACTGTGTGGGCATTTAGGTATCTGGCACTGTTGAGGGCATTTATGTATTTGGCACTGTGGGGCATATATGTATTTGGCAATGTGGGGGCATTTATGTATCTGGCACTGTGGGGGCATGTCTGGCGCTGTGTGGGCATTAATGTATCTGGCACTGTGGGGGCATTTATGTATTTGGCACTGTGTGGGCAGTTATGTATCTGGCACTGTGTGGGCATTTATGTATCTGGCAGTGTGGGGACATATCTGGCACTGTGTGGGCATTTATGTATCTGGCACCGTTGGGAGCATTTATGTATCAGGTACTGTGGGGGCATTTATGTATCTGGTACTGTGTGGGGCCTATCTGGCACTGTGGGGGCATTTACGTATCTGGCACTGTGGGGGTATTTATGTATCTGGCACTGTGGGGGCATATCTGCACTGTGGGGGCATATCTGGCACTGTGGGGGCATTTATGTATCTGTCACTGTGGGGACATATCTGGCACTGTGGGGGTATTTATGTATCTGGCACTGTGGGGACATATCTGTCACTGTGTGGGCATTTATGTATCTGGTACTGTTGGGGGCATTTATGTATCCGGCACTGTGGGGGCATTTATGTATCTGGCACTGTGGGGACATATCTGGCACTGTGTGGGCATTTATATATCTGGTACTGTTGGGGCATTTATGTATCTGGCACTGTGGGGGCATATCTGGCACTGTGGGGGCATTTATGTATCTGGAACTGTGGGGGGCATCTATGTATCTGGAACTGTGGGGTATTTTATGTATCTGGCACTGGGGACATTTATGTATCTGGCACTGTGGGGGCATTTATGTATCTGGCACTGTGGGGGCATTTATGTATCTGGAACTGTGGGGGCATATCTGGCACTGTGGGGGAATTTATGTATCTGGAACTGTGGGCTAATTTATGTATCTGGCACTGGGGAAATTTATGTATCTGGCACTGTGGGGGCATTTATGTATCTGGCACTGTGGGGGCATTTATGTATCTGCCACTGTGGGGGCATTTATGTATCTGGCACTGTGGGGGCATATCTGCACTGTGGGGGCATATCTGGCACTGTGGGGGCATTTATGTATCTGGCACTGTGGGGACATATCTGGCACTGTGTGGGCATTTATGTATCTGGCACTGTTGGGGGCATTTATGTATTTGGCACTGTGGGGCATATATGTATTTGGCAATGTGGGGGCATTTATGTATCTGGCATTGTGGGGACATGTCTGGCGCTGTGTGGGCATTAATGTATCTGGCACTGTGGGGGCATTTATGTATTTGGCACTGTGTGGGCAGTTATGTATCTGGCACTGTGTGGGCATTTATGTATCTGGCAGTGTGGGGACATATCTGGCACTGTGTGGGCATTTATGTATCTGGCACCGTTGGGAGCATTTATGTATCTGGTACTGTGGGGGCATTTATGTATCTGGTACTGTGTGGGGCCTATCTGGCACTGTGGGGGCATTTACGTATATCTGGCACTGTGGGGGTATTTATGTATCTGGCACTGTGGGGCATATATGTATCTGGCACTGTGAGGGCACTTATGTAACTGGCACTGTGGGGACATATCTGGCACTGTGTTTGCATTTATGTATCTAGCACTGTGGGGACATTTATGTATCTGGCACTGTGGGGACAATTCTAGCACTGTGTGGGCATTTAAGTATCTGGTACTGTTGGGGGCATTTATGTATCCAGCACTGTGGGGGCATTTATGTATCTGGCACTGTGGGGACATATCTGGCACTGTGTGGGCATTTATGTATCTGGTACTGTGGGGGCATTTATGTATCTGGCACTGTGGGGGCATTTATGTATCTGGCACTGTGGGGGCATATCTGGCACTGTGGGGGCATTTATGTATCTGGCACTGTGGGGCATATATGTATCTGGCACTGTGTGGGCATTTATGTATCTGGTACTGTTGGGGCATTTATGTATCTGGCACTGTGGGGACATATCTGGCACTGTGTGGGCATTTATGTATCTGGCACTGTTGGGGCATTTATGTATCTGGCACTGTGGGGGCATATCTGGCACTGTGGGGGCATTTATGTATCTGGAACTGTGGGGGGCATCTATGTATCTGGAACTGTGGGGTATTTTATGTATCTGGCACTGGGGACATTTATGTATCTGGCACTGTGGGGGCATTTATGTATCTGGCACTGTGGGGGCATTTATGTATCTGGCACTGTGGGGGCATTTATATATCTGCCACTGTGGGGGCATTTATGTATCTGGCACTCTGTGGGCATATCTGCACTGTGGGGGCATATCTGGCACTGTGGGGGCATTTATGTATCTGGCACTGTGGGGACATATCTGGCACTGTGTGGGCATATATGTATTTGGCAATGTGGGGGCATTTATGTATCTGGCATTGTGGGGGCATGTCTGGCGCTGTGTGGGCATTAATGTATCTGGCACTGTGGGGGCATTTATGTATTTGGCACTGTGTGGGCAGTTATGTATCTGGCACTGTGTGGGCATTTATGTATCTGGCAGTGTGGGGACATATCTGGCACTGTGTGGGCATTTATGTATCTGGCACCGTTGGGAGCATTTATGTATCAGGTACTGTGGGGGCATTTATGTATCTGGTACTGTGTGGGGCCTATCTGGCACTGTGGGGGCATTTACGTATCTGGCACTGTGGGGGTATTTATGTATCTGGCACTGTGGGGCATATATGTATCTGGCACTGTGAGGGCACTTATGTAACTGGCACTGTGGGGACATATCTGGCACTGTGTTTGCATTTATGTATCTAGCACTGTGGGGGCATTTATGTATCTGGCACTGTGGGGACAATTCTAGCACTGTGTGGGCATTTAGGTATCTGGTACTGTTGGGGGCATTTATGTATCCAGCACTGTGGGGACATATCTGGCACTGTGTGGGCATTTATGTATCTGGTACTGTGGGGGCATTTATGAATCTGGCACTGTGGGGGCATTTATGTATCTGGCACTGTGGGGGCATATCTGGCACTGTGGGGGCGTTTATGTATCTGGCACTGTGGGGCATATATATATCTGGCACTGTGTGGGCATTTATGTATCTGGTACTGTTGGGGGCATTTATGTATCCAGCACTGTGGGGGCATTTATGTATCTGGCACTGTGTGGGCATTTATGTATCTGGCACTGTTGGGGCATTTATGTATCTGGCACTGTGGGGGCATATCTGGCACTGTGGGGGTATTTATGTATCTGGAACTGTGGGGACATTTATGTATCTGGAACTGTGGGGTATTTTATGTATCTGGCACTGTGGGGGCATTTATGTATCTGGCACTGTGGGGGCATATCTAGCACTTTGTGGGCATTTAAGTATCTGGCACTGTGGGGGCATTTATGTATCTGGAACTGTGGGGGCATTTATGTATCTGGAACTGTGGGGTAATTTATGTATCTGGCACTGGAGACATTTATGTATCTGGCACTGTGGGGGCATTTATGTATCTGGCACTGTGGGGGCATTTATGTATCTGGCACTGTGGGGTCATTTATGTATCTGGCACTGTGGGGGCATTTATGTATCTGGCACTATGGGGGCATATCTGCACGGTGGGGGCATATCTGGCACTGTGGGGGCATTTATGTATCTGGAACTGTGGGGGCATTTATGTATCTGGAACTGTGGGGTAATTTATGTATCTGGCACTGGGGACATTTATGTATCTGGCACTGTGGGGGCATTTATGTATCTGGCACTGTGGGGGCATTTATGTATCTGGCACTGCGGGGGCATTTATGTATCTGGCACTGTGGGGGCATATCTGCACTGTGGGGGCATATCTGGCACTGTGGGGGCATTTATGTATCTGGCACTGTGGGGGCATATCTGGCACTGTGGGAACATTTAGGTATCTGGAACTGTGGGGGCATTTTTGTATCTGGAACTGTCGGGTAATTTATGTATCTGGCACTGGGGACATTTATGTATCCTGCACTGTGGGGGCATTTATGAATCTGGCACTGTGGGGGCATTTATGTATCTGGCACTGTGGGGGCATATCTGAACTGTGGGGGCATATCTGGCACTGTGGGGGCATTTATGTATCTGGCACTGTGGGGACATATCTGGCACTGTGTGAGCATTTATGTATCTGACACTGTAGGGGCATTTATGTATCTGGCACTGTGTGTACATATCTGGCACTATATGGGCATTTATGTATCTGGCACTGTGGGGGCATATCTGGCACTGTGGGGGCATTCATGTATCTGGCACTGTGGGGCATATTTGTATCTGTCACTGTGGGGGCATTTATGTATCTGGCACTGTGGGGGCATATCTCTCACTGTGGGGGCATTTATGTATCTGGCACTGTGGGGGCATATCTGCACTGTGGGGGCATTTATGTATCTGGCACTGTGGAGGCATATCTGCACTGTGGGGGCATTTATGTATCTGGAACTGTGGGGGCATTTATGTATCTGGCACTGTGGGGTAATTTATGTATCTGGCACTGGGGACATTTATGTATTTGGCACTGTGGGGGCATTTATGTATCTGGCACTGTGGGGACATTTATGTATCTGGCACTGCTGGGGGGGCATATATGCTCTGTGGGGGCATTTATGTATCTGGCACTGTGGGGACATATCTGGCACTGTGTGGACATTTATGTATCTGACACTGTGTGGACATTTATGTATTTGACACTGTGTGGGCATTTAGGTATCTGGCACTGTTGAGGGCATTTATGTATTTTGCACTGTGGGGCATATATGTATTTGGCAATGTGGTGGCATTTATGTATCTGGCATTGTGGGGGCATGTCTGGCGCTGTGTGGGCATTAATGTATCTGGCACTGTGGGGGCATTTATGTATTTGGCACTGTGTGGGCAGTTATGTATCTGGCACTGTGTGGGCATTTATGTATCTGGCAGTGTGGGGACATATCTGGCACTGTGTGGGCATTTATGTATCTGGCACCGTTGGGAGCATTTATGTATCAGGTACTGTGGGGGCATTTATGTATCTGGTACTGTGTGGGGCCTATCTGGCACTGTGGGGGCATTTACGTATCTGGCACTGTGGGGGTATTTATGTATCTGGCACTGTGGGGGCATATCTGCACTGTGGGGGCATATCTGGCACTGTGGGGGCATTTATGTATCTGTCACTGTGGGGACATATCTGGCACTGTGTGGGTATTTATGTATCTGGCACTGTGGGGACATATCTGTCACTGTGTGGGCATTTATGTATCTGGTACTGTTGGGGGCATTTATGTATCCGGCACTGTGGGGGCATTTATGTATCTGGCACTGTGGGGACATATCTGGCACTGTGTGGGCATTCATATATCTGGCACTGTTGGGGCATTTATGTATCTGGCACTGTGGGGGCATATCTGGCACTGTGGGGGCATTTATGTATCTGGAACTGTGGGGGGCATCTATGTATCTGGAACTGTGGGGTATTTTATGTATCTGGCACTGGGGACATTTATGTATCTGGCACTGTGGGGGCATTTATGTATCTGGCACTGTGGGGGCATTTATGTATCTGGAACTGTGGGGGCATATCTGGCACTGTGGGGGCATTTATGTATCTGGAACTGTGGGGGCATTTATGTATCTGGAACTGTGGGCTAATTTATGTATCTGGCACTGGGGAAATTTATGTATCTGGCACTGTGTGGGCATTTATGTATCTGGCACTGTGGGGGCATTTATGTATCTGCCACTGCGGGGGCATTTATGTATCTGCCACTGTGGGGGCATTTATGTATCTGCCACTGTGGGGGCATTTATGTATCCAGCACTGTGGTGGCATATCTGCACTGTGGGGGCATATCTGGCACTGTGGGGGCATTTATGTATCTGGCACTGTGGGGAAATATCTGGCACTGTGTGGGCATTTATGTATCTGGCACTGTTGGGGGCATTTATGTATTTGGCACTGTGGGGCATATATGTATTTGGCAATGTGGGGGCATTTATGTATCTGGCATTGTGGGGACATGTCTGGCGCTGTGTGGGCATTAATGTATCTGGCACTGTGGGGGCATTTATGTATTTGGCACTGTGTGGGCAGTTATGTATCTGGCACTGTGTGGGCATTTATGTATCTGGCAGTGTGGGGACATATCTGGCACTGTGTGGGCATTTATGTATCTGGCACCGTTGGGAGCATTTATGTATCTGGTACTGTGGGGGCATTTATGTATCTGGTACTGTGTAGGGCCTATCTGGCACTGTGGGAGCATTTACGTATATCTGGCACTGTGGGGGTATTTATGTATCTGGCACTGTGGGGCATATATGTATCTGGCACTGTGTGGGCACTTATGTAACTGGCACTGTGGGGACATATCTGGCACTGTGTTTGCATTTATGTATCTAGCACTGTGGGGACATTTATGTATCTGGCACTGTGGGGACAATTCTAGCACTGTGTGGGCATTTAAGTATCTGGTACTGTTGGGGGCATTTATGTATCCAGCACTGTGGGGGCATTTATGTATCTGGCACTGTGGGGACATATCTGGCACTGTGTGGGCATTTATGTTTCTGGTACTGTGGGGGCATTTAAGTATCTGGCACTGTGGGGGCATTTATGTATCTGGCACTGTGGGGGCATATCTGGCACTGTGGGGGCATTTATGTATCTGGCACTGTGGGGCATATATGTATCTGGCACTGTGTGGGCATTTATGTATCTGGTACTGTTGGGGGCATTTATGTATCCAGCACTGTGGGGGCATTTATGTATCTGGCACTGTGGGGACATATCTGGCACTGTGTGGGCATTTATGTATCTGGCACTGTTGGGGCATTTATGTATCTGGCACTGTGGGGGCATATCTGGCACTGTGGGGACATTTATGTATCTGGAACTGTGGGGACATTTATGTATCTGGAACTGTGGGGTATTTTATGTATCTGGCACTGGGGACATTTATGTATCTGGCACTGTGGGGGCATTTATGTATCTGTCACTGTGGGGGCATTTATGTATCTTGCACTGTGGGGGCATATCTGGCACTGTGGGGGCATTTATGTATCTGGAACTATGGGGGAATTTATGTATCTGGAACTGTGGGGTAATTTATGTATCTGGCACTGGGGACATTTATGTATCTGGCACTGTGGGGGCATTTATGTATCTGGCACTGTGGGGTCATTTATGTATCTGGCACTGTGGGGGCATTTATGTATCTGGCACTGTGGGGGCATTTATGTATCTGGCACTGTGGGGCATATCTGCACGGTGGGGGCATATCTGGCACTGTGGGGGCATTTATGTATCTGGAACTGTGGGGGCATTTATGTATCTGGAAATGTGGGGTAATTTATGTATCTGGCACTGGGGACATTTATGTATCTGGCACTGTGGGGGCATATATGTATCTGGCACTGTGGGGGCATATCTGAACTGTGGGGGCATATCTGGCACTGTGGGGGCATTTATGTATCTGGCACTGTGGGGACATATCTGGCACTGTGTGGGCATTTATGTATCTGACACTGTGGGGGCATTTATGTATCTGGCACTGTGTGGACATATCTGGCACTATATGGGCATTTATGTATCTGGCACTGTGGGGGCATATTTGGCACTGTGGGGGGCATTCATGTATCTGGCACTGTGGGGCATATATGTATCTGTCACTGTGGGGGCATTTATGTATCTGGCACTGTGGAGGCATATCTGCACTGTGGGGGCATTTATGTATCTGGAACTGTGGGGGCATTTATGTATCTGGCACTGTGGGGTAATTTATGTATTTGGCACTGTGGGGGCATTTATGTATCTGGCACTGTGGGGACATTTATGTATCTGGCACTGCTGGGGGGCATATATACTCTGTGGGGGCATTTATGTATCTGGCACTGTGGGGACATATCTGGCACTGTGTGGACATTTATGTATCTGACACTGTGTGGGCATTTAGATATCTGGCACTGTTGAGGGCATTTATGTATTTTATGTATTTGGCAATGTGGGGGCATTTATGTATCTGGCATTGTGGGGACATATCTGGCACTGTGTGGGCATTAATGTATCTGGCACTGTGGGGGCATTTATGTATTTGGCACTGTGTGGGTAGTTATGTATCTGGCACTGTGTGGGCATTTATGTATCTGGCACTGTGGGGGCATATCTGCACTGTGGGGGCATATCTGGCACTGTGGGGGCATTTATGTATCTGTCACTGTGGGGACATATCTGGCACTGTGTGGGTATTTATGTATCTGGCACTGTGGGGACATATCTGTCACTGTGTGGGCATTTATGTATCTGGTACTGTTGGGGGCATTTATGTATCCGGCACTGTGGGGGCATTTATGTATCTGGCACTGTGGGGACATATCTGGCACTGTGTGGGCATTTATATATCTGGCACTGTTGGGGCATTTATGTATCTGGCACTGTGGGGGCATATCTGGCACTGTGGGGACATTTATGTATCTGGCACTGTGGGGGCATTTATGTATCTGGCACTGTGGGGGCATTTATGTATCTGGAACTGTGGGGGCATATCTGGCACTGTGGGGGCATTTATGTATCTGGAACTGTGGGGGCATTTATGTATCTGGAACTGTGGGCTAATTTATGTATCTGGCACTAGGGAAATTTATGTATCTGGCACTGTGGGGGCATTTATGTATCTGGCACTGTGGGGGCATTTATGTATCTGCCACTGCGGGGGCATTTATGTATCTGCCACTGTGGGGGCATTTATGTATCTGCCACTGTGGGGGCATTTATGTATCCAGCACTGTGGGGGCATATCTGCACTGTGGGGGCATATCTGGCACTGTGGGGGCATTTATGTATCTGGCACTGTGGGGAAATATCTGGCACTGTGTGGGCATTTATGTATCTGGCACTGTTGGGGGCATTTATGTATTTGGCACTGTGGGGCATATATGTATTTGGCAATGTGGGGGCATTTATGTATCTGGCATTGTGGGGACATGTCTGGCGCTGTGTGGGCATTAATGTATCTGGCACTGTGGGGGCATTTATGTATTTGGCACTGTGTGGGCAGTTATGTATCTGGCACTGTGTGGGCATTTATGTATCTGGCAGTGTGGGGACATATCTGGCACTGTGTGGGCATTTATGTATCTGGCACCGTTGGGAGCATTTATGTATCTGGTACTGTGGGGGCATTTATGTATCTGGTACTGTGTGGGGCCTATCTGGCACTGTGGGGGCATTTACGTATATCTGGCACTGTGGGGGTATTTATGTATCTGGCACTGTGGGGCATATATGTATCTGGCACTGTGAGGGCACTTATGTAACTGGCACTGTGGGGACATATCTGGCACTGTGTTTGCATTTATGTATCTAGCACTGTGGGGACATTTATGTATCTGGCACTGTGGGGACAATTCTAGCACTGTGTGGGCATTTAAGAATCTGGTACTGTTGGGGGCATTTATGTATCCAGCACTGTGGGGGCATTTATGTATCTGGCACTGTGGGGACATATCTGGCACTGTGTGGGCATTTATGTATCTGGTACTGTGGGGGCATTTAAGTATCTGGCACTGTGGGGGCATTTATGTATCTGGCACTGTGGGGGCATATCTGGCACTGTGGGGGCATTTATGTATCTGGCACTGTGGGGCATATATGTATCTGGCACTGTGTGGGCATTTATGTATCTGGTACTGTTGGGGGCATTTATGTATCCAGCACTGTGGGGGCATTTATGTATCTGGCACTGTGGGGACATATCTGGCACTGTGTGGACATTTATGTATCTGACACTGTGTGGGCATTTAGATATCTGGCACTGTTGAGGGCATTTATGTATTTTATGTATTTGGCAATGTGGGGGCATTTATGTATCTGGCATTGTGGGGACATATCTGGCACTGTGGGGGCATTTATGTATTTGGCACTGTGTGGGTAGTTATGTATCTGGCACTGTGTGGGCATTTATGTATCTGGCACTGTGGGGGCATATCTGCACTGTGGGGGCATATCTGGCACTGTGGGGGCATTTATGTATCTGTCACTGTGGGGACATATCTGGCACTGTGTGGGTATTTATGTATCTGGCACTGTGGGGACATATCTGTCACTGTGTGGGCATTTATGTATCTGGCACTGTGGGGGCATTTATGTATCTGTCACTGTGGGGACATATCTGGCACTGTGTGGGTATTTATGTATCTGGCACTGTGGGGACATATCTGGCACTGTGTGGGCATTTATATATCTGGCACTGTTGGGGCATTTATGTATCTGGCACTGTGGGGGCATATCTGGCACTGTGGGGACATTTATGTATCTGGCACTGTGGGGGCATTTATGTATCTGGCACTGTGGGGGCATTTATGTATCTGGAACTGTGGGGGCATATCTGGCACTGTGGGGGCATTTATGTATCTGGAACTGTGGGGGCATTTATGTATCTGGAACTGTGGGCTAATTTATGTATCTGGCACTGGGGAAATTTATGTATCTGGCACTGTGGGGGCATTTATGTATCTGGCACTGTGGGGGCATTTATGTATCTGCCACTGCGGGGGCATTTATGTATCTGCCACTGTGGGGGCATTTATGTATCTGCCACTGTGGGGGCATTTATGTATCCAGCACTGTGGGGGCATATCTGCACTGTGGGGGCATATCTGGCACTGTGGGGGCATTTATGTATCTAGCACTGTGGGGAAATATCTCGCACTGTGTGGGCATTTATGTATCTGGCACTGTTGGGGGCATTTATGTATTTGGCACTGTGGGGCATATATGTATTTGGCAATGTGGGGGCATTTATGTATCTGGCATTGTGGGGACATGTCTGGCGCTGTGTGGGCATTAATGTATCTGGCACTGTGGGGGCATTTATGTATTTGGCACTGTGGGCAGTTATGTATCTGGCACTGTGTGGGCATTTATGTATCTGGCAGTGTGGGGACATATCTGGCACTGTGTGGGCATTTATGTATCTGGCACCGTTGGGAGCATTTATGTATCTGGTACTGTGGGGGCATTTATGTATCTGGTACTGTGTGGGGCCTATCTGGCACTGTGGGGGCATTTACGTATATCTGGCACTGTGGGGGTATTTATGTATCTGGCACTGTGGGGCATATATGTATCTGGCACTGTGAGGGCACTTATGTAACTGGCACTGTGGGGACATATCTGGCACTGTGTTTGCATTTATGTATCTAGCACTGTGGGGACATTTATGTATCTGGCACTGTGGGGACAATTCTAGCACTGTGTGGGCATTTAAGTATCTGGTACTGTTGGGGGCATTTATGTATCCAGCACTGTGGGGGCATTTATGTATCTGGCACTGTGGGGACATATCTGGCACTGTGTGGGCATTTATGTATCTGGTACTGTGGGGGCATTTAAGTATCTGGCACTGTGGGGGCATTTATGTATCTGGCACTGTGGGGGCATTTATGTATCTGGCACTGTGGGGCATATATGTATCTGGCACTGTGTGGGCATTTATGTATCTGGTACTGTTGGGGGCATTTATGTATCCAGCACTGTGGGGGCATTTATGTATCTGGCACTGTGGGGACATATCTGGCACTGTGTGGGCATTTATGTATCTGGCACTGTTGGGGCATTTATGTATCTGGCACTGTGGGGGCATATCTGGCACTGTGGGGACATTTATGTATCTGGAACTGTGGGGACATTTATGTATCTGGAACTGTGGGGTATTATATGTATCTGGCACTGGGGACATTTATGTATCTGGCACTGTGGGGGCATTTATGTATCTGTCACTGTGGGGGCATTTATGTATCTTGCACTGTGGGGGCATATCTGGCACTGTGGGGGCATTTATGTATCTGGAACTGTGGGGGAATTTATGTATCTGGAACTGTGGGGTAATTTATGTATCTGGCACTGGGGACATTTATGTATCTGGCACTGTGGGGGCATTTATGTATCTGGCACTGTGGGGTCATTTATGTATCTGGCACTGTGGGGGCATTTATGTATCTGGCACTGTGGGGGCATTTATGTATCTGGCACTGTGGGGCATATCTGCACGGTGGGGGCATATCTGGCACTGTGGGGGCATTTATGTATCTGGAACTGTGGGGGCATTTATGTATCTGGAAATGTGGGGTAATTTATGTATCTGGCACTGGGGACATTTATGTATCTGGCACTGTGGGGGCATTTATGTATCTGGCACTGTGGGGGCATATCTGAACTGTGGGGGCATATCTGGCACTGTGGGGGCATTTATGTATCTGGCACTGTGGGGACATATCTGGCACTGTGTGGGCATTTATGTATCTGACACTGTGGGGGCATTTATGTATCTGGCACTGTGTGGACATATCTGGCACTATATGGGCATTTATGTATCTGGCACTGTGGGGGCATATTTGGCACTGTGGGGGGCATTCATGTATCTGGCACTGTGGGGCATATATGTATCTGTCACTGTGGGGGCATTTATGTATCTGGCACTGTGGAGGCATATCTGCACTGTGGGGGCATTTATGTATCTGGAACTGTGGGGGCATTTATGTATCTGGCACTGTGGGGTAATTTATGTATTTGGCACTGTGGGGGCATTTATGTATCTGGCACTGTGGGGACATTTATGTATCTGGCACTGCTGGGGGGCATATATACTCTGTGGGGGCATTTATGTATCTGGCACTGTGGGGACATATCTGGCACTGTGTGGACATTTATGTATCTGACACTGTGTGGGCATTTAGATATCTGGCACTGTTGAGGGCATTTATGTATTTTATGTATTTGGCAATGTGGGGGCATTTATGTATCTGGCATTGTGGGGACATATCTGGCACTGTGTGGGCATTAATGTATCTGGCACTGTGGGGGCATTTATGTATTTGGCACTGTGTGGGTAGTTATGTATCTGGCACTGTGTGGGCAATTATGTATCTGGCACTGTGGGGGCATATCTGCACTGTGGGGGCATATCTGGCACTGTGGGGGCATTTATGTATCTGTCACTGTGGGGACATATCTGGCACTGTGTGGGTATTTATGTATCTGGCACTGTGGGGACATATCTGTCACTGTGTGGGCATTTATGTATCTGGTACTGTTGGGGGCATTTATGTATCCGGCACTGTGGGGGCATTTATGTATCTGGCACTGTGGGGACATATCTGGCACTGTGTGGGCATTTATATATCTGGCACTGTTGGGGCATTTATGTATCTGGCACTGTGGGGGCATATCTGGCACTGTGGGGGCATTTATGTATCTGGAACTGTGGGGGGCATCTATGTATCTGGAACTGTGGGGTATTTTATGTATCTGGCACTGGGGACATTTATGTATCTGGCACTGTGGGGGCATTTATGTATCTGGCACTGTGGGGGCATTTATGTATCTGGAACTGTGGGAGCATATCTGGCACTGTGGGGGCATTTATGTATCTGGAACTGTGGGGCCATTTATGTATCTGGAACTGTGGGCTAATTTATGTATCTGGCACTGTGGGGGCATTTATGTATCTGGCACTGTGGGGGCATTTGTGTATCTGGCACTGTGGGGGCATTTATGTATCTGCCACTGTGGGGGCATTTATGTATCTGGCACTGTGGGGGCATTTATGTATCTGGCACTGTGGGGGCATTTATGTATCTGGCACTGTGGGGGCATATCTGCACTGTGGGGGCATATCTGGCACTGTGGGGGCATTTATCTATCTGGCACTGTTGGGGCATTTATGTATCTGGCACTGTGGGGGCATATCTGGCACTGTGGGGGCATTTATGTATCTGGAACTGTGGGGGCATTTATGTATCTGGAACTGTGGGGTAATTTATGTATCTGGCACTGGGGACATTTATGTATCTGGCACTGTGGGGGCATTTATGTATCTGGCACTGTGGGGGCATTTATGTATCTGGCACTGTGGGGGCATTTATGTATCTGGCACTGTGGGGGCATATCTGCACTGTGGGGGTATTTATGTATCTGGCACTGTGGGGGCATTTATGTATCTGGCACTGTGGGGACATATCTGGCACTGTGTGGGCATTTATGTATCTGGCACTGTTTGGGGCATTTATTTATTTGGCACTGTGGGGCATATATGTATTTGGCAATGTGGGGGCATTTATGTATCTGGCATTGTGGGGACATTTATGTATCTGGCGCTGTGTGGGCATTAATGTATCTGGCACTGTGGGGGGCATTTATGTATTTGGCACTGTGTGGGCAGTTATGTATCTGGCACTGTGTGGGCATTTATGTATCTGGTAGTGTGGGGACATATCTGGCACTGTGTGGTCATATCTGGCACTATATGGGCATTTATGTATCTGGTACTGTGGGGGCATATTTGGCACTGTGGGGGGCATTCATGTATCTGGCACTGTGGGGCATATATGTATCTGTCACTGTGGGGGCATTTATGTATCTGGCACTGTGGGGGCATATCTCTCACTGTGGGGGCATTTATGTATCTGGCACTGTGGGGGCATATCTGCACTGTGGGGGCATTTATGTATCTGGCACTGTGGAGGCATATCTGGCACTGTGGGGGCATTTATGTATCTGGAACTGTGGGGGCATTTATGTATCTGGCACTGTGGGGTAATTTATGTATCTGGCACTGGGGACATTTATGTATTTGGCACTGTGGGGGCATTTATGTATCTGGCACTGTGGGGACATTTATGTATCTGGCACTGCTGGGGGGCATATATACTCTGTGGGGGCATTTATGTATCTGGCACTGTGGGGACATATCTGGCACTGTGTGGATATATATGTATCTGACACTGTGTGGGCATTTAGATATCTGGCACTGTTGAGGGCATTTATGTATTTGGCACTGTGGGGCATATATGTATTTGGCAATGTGGGGGCATTTATGTATCTGGCATTGTGGGGACATATCTGGCACTGTGTGGGCATTAATGTATCTGGCACTGTGGGGGCATTTATGTATTTGGCACTGTGTGGGTAGTTATGTATCTGGCACTGTGTGGGCATTTATGTATCTGGCACTGTGGGGGCATATCTGCACTGTGGGGGCATATCTGGCACTGTGGGGGCATTTATGTATCTGTCACTGTGGGGACATATCTGGCACTGTGTGGGTATTTATGTATCTGGCACTGTGGGGACATATCTGTCACTGTGTGGGCATTTATGTATCTGGTACTGTTGGGGGCATTTATGTATCCGGCACTGTGGGGGCATTTATGTATCTGGCACTGTGGGGACATATCTGGCACTGTGTGGGCATTTATATATCTGGCACTGTTGGGGCATTTATGTATCTGGCACTGTGGGGGCATTTATGTATCTGGAACTGTGGGGGGCATCTATGTATCTGGAACTGTGGGGTATTTTATGTATCTGGCACTGGGGACATTTATGTATCTGGCACTGTGGGGGCATTTATGTATCTGGCACTGTGGGGGCATTTATGTATCTGGAACTGTGGGAGCATATCTGGCACTGTGGGGGCATTTATGTATCTGGAACTGTGGGGGCATTTATGTATCTGGAACTGTGGGCTAATTTATGTATCTGGCACTGTGGGGGCATTTCTGTATCTGGCACTGTGGGGGCATTTGTGTATCTGGCACTGTGGGGGCATTTATGTATCTGCCACTGTGGGGGCATTTATGTATCTGGCACTGTGGGGGCATTTATGTATCTGGCACTGTGGGGGCATTTATGTATCTGGCACTGTGGGGGCATATCTGCACTGTGGGGGCATATATGGCACTGTGGGGGCATTTATGTATCTGGCACTGTTGGGGCATTTATGTATCTGGCACTGTGGGGGCATATCTGGCACTGTGGGGGCATTTATGTATCTGGAACTGTGGGGGCATTTATGTATCTGGAACTGTGGGGTAATTTATGTATCTGGCACTGGGGACATTTATGTATCTGGCACTGTGGGGGCATTTATGTATCTGGCACTGTGGGGGCATTTATGTATCTGGCACTGTGGGGGCATTTATGTATCTGGCACTGTGGGGGCATATCTGCACTGTGGGGGCATTTATGTATCTGGCACTGTGGGGGCATTTATGTATCTGGCACTGTGGGGACATATCTGGCACTGTGTGGGCATTTATGTATCTGGCACTGTTTGGGGCATTTATGTATTTGGCACTGTGGGGCATATATGTATTTGGCAATGTGGGGGCATTTATGTATCTGGCATTGTGGGGACATTTATGTATCTGGCGCTGTGTGGGCATTAATGTATCTGGCACTGTGGGGGCATTTATGTATTTGGCACTGTGTGGGCAGTTATGTATCTGGCACTGTGTGGGCATTTATGTATCTGGTAGTGTGGGGACATATCTGGCACTGTGTGGTCATATCTGGCACTATATGGGCATTTATGTATCTGGTACTGTGGGGGCATATTTGGCACTGTGGGGGGCATTCATGTATCTTGCACTGTGGGGCATATATGTATCTGTCACTGTGGGGGCATTTATGTGTCTGGCACTGTGGGGGCATATCTCTCACTGTGGGGGCATTAATGTATCTGGCACTGTGGGGGCATATCTGCACTGTGGGGGCATTTATGTATCTGGCACTGTGGAGGCATATCTGCACTGTGGGGGCATTTATGTATCTGGAACTGTGGGGGCATTTATGTATCTGGCACTGTGGGGTAATTTATGTATCTGGCACTGGGGACATTTATGTATTTGGCACTGTGGGGGCATTTATGTATCTGGCACTGTGGGGACATTTATGTATCTGGCACTGCTGGGGGGCATATATACTCTGTGGGGGCATTTATGTATCTGGCACTGTGGGGACATATCTGGCACTGTGTGGATATATATGTATCTGACACTGTGTGGGCATTTAGATATCTGGCACTGTTGAGGGCATTTATGTATTTGGCACTGTGGGGCATATATGTATTTGGCAATGTGGGGGCATTTATGTATCTGGCATTGTGGGGACATATCTGGCACTGTGTGGGCATTAATGTATTTGGCACTGTGTGGGTAGTTATGTATCTGGCACTGTGTGGGCATTTATGTATCTGGCACTGTGGGGGCATATCTGCACTGTGGGGGCATATCTGGCACTGTGGGGGCATTTATGTATCTGTCACTGTGGGGGCATTTATGTATCTGTCACTGTGGGGACATATCTGGCACTGTGTGGGTATTTATGTATCTGGCACTGTGGGGACATATCTGTCACTGTGTGGGCATTTATGTATCTGGTACTGTTGGGGGCATTTATGTATCCGGCACTGTGGGGGCATTTATGTATCTGGCACTGTGGGGACATATCTGGCACTGTGTGGGCATTTATATATCTGGCACTGTTGGGGCATTTATGTATCTGGCACTGTGGGGGCATATCTGGCACTGTGGGGGCATTTATGTATCTGGAACTGTGGGGGGCATCTATGTATCTGGAACTGTGGGGTATTTTATGTATCTGGCACTGGGGACATTTATGTATCTGGCACTGTGGGGGCATTTATGTATCTGGCACTGTGGGGGCATTTATGTATCTGGAACTGTGGGGGCATATCTGGCACTGTGGGGGCATTTATGTATCTGGAACTGTGGGGGCATTTATGTATCTGGAACTGTGGGCTAATTTATGTATCTGGCACTGTGGGGGCATTTATGTATCTGGCACTGTGGGGGCATTTATGTATCTGGCACTGTGGGGGCATTTATGTATCTGGCACTGTGGGGGCATTTATGTATCTGGCACTTTGGGGGCATATCTGCACTGTGGGGGCATATCTGGCACTGTGGGGGCATTTATGTATCTGGCACTGTGGGGACATATCTGGCACTGTGTGGGCATTTATGTATCTGGCACTGTTGGGGGCATTTATGTATTTGGCACTGTGGGGCATATATGTATTTGGCAATGTGGGGGCATTTATGTATCTGGCATTGTGGGGACATGTCTGGCGCTGTGTGGGCATTAATGTATCTGGCACTGTGGGGGCCTTTATGTATTTGGCACTGTGTGGGCAGTTATGTATCTGGCACTGTGTGGGCAGTTATGTATCTGGCAGTGTGGGGACATATCTGGCACTGTGTGGGCATTTATGTATCTGGCTCCGTTGGGAGCATTTATGTATCTGGTACTGTGGGGGCATTTATGTATCTGGTACTGTGTGGGGCCTATCTGGCACTGTGGGGGCATTTACTTATATCTGGCACTGTGGGGGTATTTATGTATCTGGCACTGTGGGGCATATATGTATCTGGCACTGTGAGGGCACTTATGTAACTGGCACTGTGAGGGCATATCTGGCACTGTGTTTGCATTTATGTATCTAGCACTGTGGGGACATTTATGTATCTGGCACTGTGTGGACAATTCTAGCACTGTGTGGGCATTTAAGTATCTGGTACTGTTGGGGGCATTTATGTATCCAGCACTGTGGGGGCATTTATGTATCTGGCACTGTGGGGACATATCTGGCACTGTGTGGGCATTTATGTATCTGGCACTGTTAGGGCATTTATGTATCTGGCACTGTGGGGGCATTTATGTATCTGGCACTGTGGGGTCATTTATGTATCTGGCACTGTGGGGGCATTTATGTATCTGGCACTGTGGGGGCATTTATGTATCTGGCACTGTGGGGCATATCTGCATGGTGGGGGCATATCTGGCACTGTGGGGGCATTTATGTATCTGGAACTGTGGGGGCATTTATGTATCTGGAAATGTGGGGTAATTTATGTATCTGGCACTGGGGACATTTATGTATCTGGCACTGTGGGGGCATTTATGTATCTGGCACTGTGGGGGCATATCTGAACTGTGGGGGCATATCTGGCACTGTGGGGGCATTTATGTATCTGGCACTGTGGGGACATATCTGGCACTGTGTGGGCATTTATGTATCTGACACTGTGGGGGCATTTATGTATCTGGCACTGTGTGGACATATCTGGCACTATATGGGCATTTATGTATCTGGCACTGTGGGGGCATATTTGGCACTGTGGGGGGCATTCATGTATCTGGCACTGTGGGGCATATATGTATCTGTCACTGTGGGGGCATTTATGTATCTGGCACTGTGGGGGCATATCTCTCACTGTGGGGGCATTTATGTATCTGGCACTGTGGGGGCATATCTGCACTGTGGGGGCATTTATGTATCTGGCACTGTGGAGGCATATCTGCACTGTGGGGGCATTTATGTATCTGGAACTGTGGGGGCATTTATGTATCTGGCACTGTGGGGTAATTTATGTATCTGGCACTGGGGACATTTATGTATTTGGCACTGTGGGGGCATTTATGTATCTGGCACTGTGGGGGCATTTATGTATCTGGCACTGCTGGGGGGCATATATACTCTGTGGGGGCATTTATGTATCTGGCACTGTGGGGACATATCTGGCACTGTGTGGACATTTATGTATCTGACACTGTGTGGGCATTTAGATATCTGGCACTGTTGAGGGCATTTATGTATTTGGCACTGTGGGGCATATATGTATTTGGCAATGTGGGGGCATTTATGTATCTGGCATTGTGGGGACATATCTGGCACTGTGTGGGCATTAATGTATCTGGCACTGTGGGGGCATTTATGTATTTGGCACTGTGTGGGTAGTTATGCATCTGGCACTATGTGGGCATTTATGTATCTGGCACTGTGGGGGCATATCTCCAATGTGGGGGCATATCTGGCACTGTGGGAGCAATTATGTATCTGTCACTGTGGGGACATATCTGGCACTGTGTGGGTATTTATGTATCTGGCACTGTGGGGACATATCTGTCACTGTGTGGGCATTTATGTATCTTGTACTGTTGGGGGCATTTATGTATCTGGCACTGTGGGGGCATTTATGTATCTGGCACTGTGGGGACATATCTGGCACTGTGTGGGCATTTATGTATCTGGCACTGTTGGGGCATTTATGTATCTGGCACTGTGGGGGCATATCTGGCACTGTGGGGGGCATCTATGTATCTGGAACTGTGAGGTATTTTATGTAACTGGCACTGGGGACATTTATGTATCTGGCACTGTAGGAGCATTTATGTATCTGGCACTGTGGGGGCATATCTGGCACTGTGGGGGCATTTATGTATCTGGAACTGTGGGGGCATTTATGTATCTGGAACTGTGGGGTAATTTATGAATCTGGCACTGGGGACATTTATGTATCTGGCACTGTGGGGGCATTTATGTATCTGGCACTGTGGGGGCATTTATGTATCTGGCACTGTGGGGGCATTTATGTATCTGGCACTGTGGGAGCATTTATGTATCTGGCACTGTGGGGGCATATCTGCACTGTGGGGGCATATCTGGCACTGTGGGGGCATTTATGTATCTGGCACTGTTTGGGGCATTTATGTATTTGGCACTGTGGGGCATATATGTATTTGGCAATGTGGGGGCATTTATGTATCTGGCATTGTGGGGACATGTCTGGCGCTGTGTGGGCATTAATGTATCTGGCACTGTGGGGGCATTTATGTATTTGGCACTGTGTGGGCAGTTATGTATCTGGCACTGTGTGGGCATTTATGTATCTGGTAGTTTTGGGACATATCTGGCACTGTGTGGACATATCTGGCACTATATGGGCATTTATGTATCTGGCACTGTGGGGGCATATTTGGCACTGTGGGGAGCAATTATGTATCTGTCACTGTGGGGACATATCTGGCACTGTGTGGGTATTTATGTATCTGGCACTGTGGGGACATATCTGTCACTGTGTGGGCATTTATGTATCTTGTACTGTTGGGGGCATTTATGTATCCGGCACTGTGGGGGCATTTATGTATCTGGCACTGTGGGGACATATCTGGCACTGTGTGGGCATTTATGTATCTGGCAATGTTGGGGCATTTATGTATCTGGCACTGTGCGGGCATATCTGGCACTGTGGGGGCATTTATGTATCTGGAACTGTGGGGGGCATCTATGTATCTGGAACTGTGGGGTATTTTATGTATCTGGCACTGGGGACATTTATGTATCTGGCACTGTGGGAGCATTTATGTATCTGGCACTGTGGGGGCATTTATGTATCTGGCACTGTGGGGGCATATCTGGCACTGTGGGGGCATTTATGTATCTGGAACTGTGGGGGCATTTATGTATCTGGAACTGTGGGGGCATTTATGTATCTGGCACTGGGGGCATTTATGTATCTGGCACTGTGGGGGCATTTGTGTATCTGGCACTGTGGGGGCATTTATGTATCTGGCACTGTGGGGGCATTTATGTATCTGGCACTGTGGGGGCATTTATGTATCTGGCACTGTGGGGGCATATCTGCACTGTGGGGGCATTTCTGGCACTGTGTGGGCATTTATGTATCTGGCACTGTGGGGACATATCTGGCACTGTGTGGGCATTTATGTATCTGGCACTGTTTGGGGCATTTATGTATTTGGCACTGTGGGGCATATATGTATTTGGCAATGTGGGGGCATTTATGTATCTGGCATTGTGGGGACATGTCTGGCGCTGTGTGGGCATTAATGTATCTGGCACTGTGGGGGCATTTATGTATTTGGCACTGTGTGGGCAGTTATGTATCTGGCACTGTGTGGGCATTTATGTATCTGGTAGTGTGGGGACATATCTGGCATTGTGTGGGCATTTATGTATCTGGTACCGTTGGGAGCATTTATGTATCTGGTACTGTGGGGGCATTTATGTATCTGGTGCTATGTGGGGCCTATCTGGCACTGTGGGGGCATTTACGTATCTGGCACTGTGGGGGTATTTATGTATCTGGCACTGTGGGGGTATTTATGTATCTGGCACTGTGAGGGCACTTATGTAACTGGCACTGTGGGGACATATCTGGCACTGTGTTTGCATTTATGTATCTGGTACTGTTGGGGGCATTTATGTATCCAGCACTGTGGGGACATATCTGGCACTGTGTGGGCATTTATGTATCTGGTACTGTGGGGGCATTTATGTATCTGGCACTGTGGGGGCATTTATGTATCTGGCACTGTGGGGGCATATCTGCACTGTGGGGGCATTTTTGTATCTGGCACTGTGGAGGCATATCTGCACTGTGGGGGCATTTATGTATCTGGCACTGTTGGGCATATCTGCACTGTGGGATATTTTATGTATCTGGAACTTTGGGGGCATTTATGTATCTGGAACTGTGGGGTAATTTATGTATCTGGCACAGGGAACATTTATGTATCTGGCACTGTGGGGGCATTTATGTATCTGGCACTGTGGGGGCATATCTGGCACTGTGGGGTCATTTATGTATCTGGCACTGTGGGGCATATCTGCACTGTGTGGGCATTTATGTATCTGGCACTGTGGAGGCATATCTGCACTGTGGGAGCATTTATGTATCTGGCACTCTGAGGGCATATCTGCAATGTGCGGGCATTTATGTATCTGGAACTGTAGGGGCATTTATGTATCTGGCACTGTGGAGTAATTTATGTATCTGGCACTGGGGACATTTATGTATCTGGCACTGTGGGGGCATTTATGTATCTGTCACTGTGGGGTCATTTATGTATCTGGCACATTGGGGGCATATCTGCACTGTGAGGGCATATCTGGCACTGTGGGGGCATTTATGTATCTGGCATTGTAGGGACATATGTGCACTGTGGGGCATATCTGCACTGTGGGGGCATTTATGTATCTAGTACTGTGGGGGCATATCTGCACTGTGGGGGCATTTATGTATCTGGAACTGTGGGGGCATTTATGTATCTGGCACTGTGGGGTATTTTATGTATCTGGCACTGTGGACATTTATGTATTTGGCACTGTGGACATTTATGTATCTGGCACTGTGGACATTTATGTATCTGGCACTGCTCAGGGGCATATATGCTCTGTGGGGGCATTTATGTATCTGGCACTGTGGGGACATATCTGGCACTGTGTGGACATTTATGTATCAGACACTGAGTGGACATTTATGTATTTGACACTGTGTGGGCATTTAGGTATCTGGCACTGTTGAGGGCATTTATGTATTTGGCACTGTGGGGCATATATGTATTTGGCAATGTGGGGGCATTTATGTATCTGGCATTGTGGGGACATATCTGGCACTGTGTGGGCATTAATGTATCTGGCACTGTGGGGGCATTTATGTATTTGGCACTGTGTGGGTAGTTATGCATATGGCACTGTGTGGGCATTTATGTATCTGGCACTGTGGGGGCATATCTCCACTGTGGGGGCATTTCTGGCACTGTGGGGGCAATTATGTATCTGTCACTGTGGGGACATATCTGGCACTGTGTGGGTATTTATGTATCTGGCACTGTGGGGACATATCTGTCACTGTGTGGGCATTTATGTATCTTGTACTGTTGGGGGCATTTATGTATCCGGCACTGTGGGGGCATTTATGTATCTGGCACTGTGGGGACATATCTGGCACTGTGTGGGCATTTATGTATCTGGCACTGTTGGGGCATTTATGTATCTGGCACTGTGGGGGCATATCTGACACTGTGTGGGCATTTATGTATCTGGTACTGTGGGGGCATTTATGTATCTGGCACTGTGGGGGCATTTATGTATCTGGCACTGTGGGGGCATATCTACACTGTGGGGGCATTTTTGTATCTGGCACTGTGGAGGCATATCTGCACTGTGGGGGCATTTATGTATCTGGCACTGTGGGGCATATCTGCACTGTGGGGTATTTTATGTATCTGGAACTTTGGGGGCATTTATGTATCTGGAACTGTGGGGTAATTTATGTATCTGGCACTGGGAACATTTATGTATCTGGCACTGTGGGGGCATTTATGTATCTGGCACTGTGGGGGCATATCTGGCACTGTGGGGCCATTTATGTATCTGGCACTGTGGGGCATATCTGCACTGTGGGGGCATTTATGTATCTGGCACTGTGGAGGCATATCTGCACTGTGGGAGCATTTATGTATCTGGCACTCTGGGGGCATATCTGCAATGTGCGGGCATTTATGTATCTGGAACTGTAGGGGCATTTATGTATCTGGCACTGTGGGGGCATATCTGGCACTGTGGGGGTATTTATGTATCTGGAACTGTGGGGGCATTTATGTATCTGGAACTGTGGGGGCATTTATGTATCTGGCACTGTGGGGTCATTTATGTATCTGGCACTGTGGGGGCATTTATGTATCTGGCACTGTGGGGGCATTTATGTATCTGGCACTGTGGGGGCATATCTGCACTGTGGGGGCATATCTGGCACTGTGGGGGCATTTATGTATCTGGCACTGTGGGGACATATCTGGCACTGTGTGGGCATTTATGTATCTGGCACTGTTTGGGGCATTTATGTATTTGGCACTGTGGGGCATATATGTATTTGGCAATGTGGGGGCATTTATGTATCTGGCATTGTGGGGACATGTCTGGCGCTGTGTGGGCATTAATGTATCTGGCACTGTGGGGGCATTTATGTATTTGGCACTGTGTGGGCAGTTATGTATCTGGCACTGTGTGGGCATTTATGTATCTGGTAGTGTGGGGACATATCTGGCATTGTGTGGGCATTTATGTATCTGGTACCGTTGGGAGCATTTATGTATCTGGTACTCTGGGGGCATTTATGTATCTGGTGCTATGTGGGGCCTATCTGGCACTGTGGGGGCATTTACGTATCTGGCACTGTGGGGGTATTTATGTATCTGGCACTGTGGGGGTATTTATGTATCTGGCACTGTGAGGGCACTTATGTAACTGGCACTGTGGGGACATATCTGGCACTGTGTTTGCATTTATGTATCTAGCACTGTGGGGTCATTTATGTATCTGGCACTGTGGGGACAATTCTAGCACTGTGTGGGCATTTAAGTATCTGGTACTGTTGGGGGCATTTATGTATCCAGCACTGTGGGGACATATCTGGCACTGTGTGGGCATTTATGTATCTGGTACTGTGGGGGCATTTATGTATCTGGCACTGTGGGGGCATTTATGTATCTGGCACTGTGGGGGCATATCTGCACTGTGGGGGCATTTTTGTATCTGGCACTGTGGAGGCATATCTGCACTGTGGGGGCATTTATGTATCTGGCACTGTTGGGCATATCTGCACTGTGGGATATTTTATGTATCTGGAACTTTGGGGGCATTTATGTATCTGGAACTGTGGGGTAATTTATGTATCTGGCACAGGGAACATTTATGTATCTGGCACTGTGGGGGCATTTATGTATCTGGCACTGTGGGGGCATATCTGGCACTGTGGGGTCATTTATGTATCTTGCACTGTGGGGCATATCTGCACTGTGTGGGCATTTATGTATCTGGCACTGTGGAGGCATATCTGCACTGTGGGAGCATTTATGTATCTGGCACTCTGAGGGCATATCTGCAATGTGCGGGCATTTATGTATCTGGAACTGTAGGGGCATTTATGTATCTGGCACTGTGGAGTAATTTATGTATCTGGCACTGGGGACATTTATGTATCTGGCACTGTGGGGGCATTTATGTATCTGTCACTGTGGGGTCATTTATGTATCTGGCACATTGGGGGCATATCTGCACTGTGAGGGCATATCTGGCACTGTGGGGGCATTTATGTATCTGGCATTGTAGGGACATATGTGCACTGTGGGGCATATCTGCACTGTGGGGGCATTTATGTATCTAGTACTGTGGGGGCATATCTGCACTGTGGGGGCATTTATGTATCTGGAACTGTGGGGGCATTTATGTATCTGGCACTGTGGGGTATTTTATGTATCTGGCACTGTGGACATTTATGTATTTGGCACTGTGGACATTTATGTATCTGGCACTGTGGACATTTATGTATCTGGCACTGCTCAGGGGCATATATGCTCTGTGGGGGCATTTATGTATCTGGCACTGTGGGGACATATCTGGCACTGTGTGGACATTTATGTATCAGACACTGTGTGGACATTTATGTATTTGACACTGTGTGGGCATTTAGGTATCTGGCACTGTTGAGGGCATTTATGTATTTGGCACTGTGGGGCATATATGTATTTGGCAATGTGGGGGCATTTATGTATCTGGCATTGTGGGGACATATCTGGCACTGTGTGGGCATTAATGTATCTGGCACTGTGGGGGCATTTATGTATTTGGCACTGTGTGGGTAGTTATGCATATGGCACTGTGTGGGCATTTATGTATCTGGCACTGTGGGGGCATATCTCCACTGTGGGGGCATTTCTGGCACTGTGGGGGCAATTATGTATCTGTCACTGTGGGGACATATCGGGCACTGTGTGGGTATTTATGTATCTGGCACTGTGGGGACATATCTGTCACTGTGTGGGCATTTATGTATCTTGTACTGTTGGGGGCATTTATGTATCCGGCACTGTGGGGGCATTTATGTATCTGGCACTGTGGGGACATATCTGGCACTGTGTGGGCATTTATGTATCTGGCACTGTTGGGGCATTTATGTATCTGGCACTGTGGGGGCATATCTGACACTGTGTGGGCATTTATGTATCTGGTACTGTGGGGGCATTTATGTATCTGGCACTGTGGGGGCATTTATGTATCTGGCACTGTGGGGGCATATCTACACTGTGGGGGCATTTTTGTATCTGGCACTGTGGAGGCATATCTGCACTGTGGGGGCATTTATGTATCTGGCACTGTGGGGCATATCTGCACTGTGGGGTATTTTATGTATCTGGAACTTTGGGGGCATTTATGTATCTGGAACTGTGGGGTAATTTATGTATCTGGCACTGGGAACATTTATGTATCTGGCACTGTGGGGGCATTTATGTATCTGGCACTGTGGGGGCATATCTGGCACTGTGGGGCCATTTATGTATCTGGCACTGTGGGGCATATCTGCACTGTGGGGGCATTTATGTATCTGGCACTGTGGAGGCATATCTGCACTGTCGGAGCATTTATGTATCTGGCACTCTGGGGGCATATCTGCAATGTGCGGGCATTTATGTATCTGGAACTGTAGGGGCATTTATGTATCTGGCACTGTGGGGGCATATCTGGCACTGTGGGGGCATTTATGTATCTGGAACTGTGGGGGCATTTATGTATCTGGAACTGTGGGGGCATTTATGTATCTGGCACTGGGGGCATTTATGTATCTGGCACTGTGGGGGCATTTATGTATCTGGCACTGTGGGGGCATTTATGTATCTGGCACTGTGGGGGCATTTATGTATCTGGCACTGTGGGGGCATTTATGTATCTGGCACTGTGGGGGCATATCTGCACTGTGGGGGCATATCTGGCACTGTGGGGGCATTTATGTATCTGGCACTGTGGGGACATATCTGGCACTGTGTGGGCATTTATGTATCTGGCACTGTTTGGGGCATTTATGTATTTGGCACTGTGGGGCATATATGTATTTGGCAATGTGGGGGCATTTATGTATCTGGCATTGTGGGGACATGTCTGGCGCTGTGTGGGCATTAATGTATCTGGCACTGTGGGGGCATTTATGTATTTGGCACTGTGTGGGCAGTTATGTATCTGGCACTGTGTGGGCATTTATGTATCTGGTAGTGTGGGGACATATCTGGCATTGTGTGGGCATTTATGTATCTGGTACCGTTGGGAGCATTTATGTATCTGGTACTGTGGGGGCATTTATGTATCTGGTGCTATGTGGGGCCTATCTGGCACTGTGGGGGCATTTACGTATCTGGCACTGTGGGGGTATTTATGTATCTGGCACTGTGGGGGTATTTATGTATCTGGCACTGTGAGGGCACTTATGTAACTGGCACTGTGGGGACATATCTGGCACTGTGTTTGCATTTATGTATCTAGCACTGTGGGGTCATTTATGTATCTGGCACTGTGGGGACAATTCTAGCACTGTGTGGGCATTTAAGTATCTGGTACTGTTGGGGGCATTTATGTATCCAGCACTGTGGGGACATATCTGGCACTGTGTGGGCATTTATGTATCTGGTACTGTGGGGGCATTTATGTATCTGGCACTGTGGGGGCATTTATGTATCTGGCACTGTGGGGGCATATCTGCACTGTGGGGGCATTTTTGTATCTGGCACTGTGGAGGCATATCTGCACTGTGGGGGCATTTATGTATCTGGCACTGTTGGGCATATCTGCACTGTGGGATATTTTATGTATCTGGAACTTTGGGGGCATTTATGTATCTGGAACTGTGGGGTAATTTATGTATCTGGCACAGGGAACATTTATGTATCTGGCACTGTGGGGGCATTTATGTATCTGGCACTGTGGGGGCATATCTGGCACTGTGGGGTCATTTATGTATCTGGCACTGTGGGGCATATCTGCACTGTGGGGGCATTTATGTATCTGGCACTGTGGAGGCATATCTGCACTGTGGGAGCATTTATGTATCTGGCACTCTGAGGGCATATCTGCAATGTGCGGGCATTTATGTATCTGGAACTGTAGGGGCATTTATGTATCTGGCACTGTGGAGTAATTTATGTATCTGGCACTGGGGACATTTATGTATCTGGCACTGTGGGGGCATTTATGTATCTGTCACTGTGGGGTCATTTATGTATCTGGCACATTGGGGGCATATCTGCACTGTGAGGGCATATCTGGCACTGTGGGGGCATTTATGTATCTGGCATTGTAGGGACATATGTGCACTGTGGGGCATATCTGCACTGTGGGGGCGTTTATGTATCTAGTACTGTGGGGGCATATCTGCACTGTGGGGGCATTTATGTATCTGGAACTGTGGGGGCATTTATGTATCTGGCACTGTGGGGTATTTTATGTATCTGGCACTGTGGACATTTATGTATTTGGCACTGTGGACATTTATGTATCTGGCACTGTGGACATTTATGTATCTGGCACTGCTCGGGGGCATATATGCTCTGTGGGGGCATTTATGTATCTGGCACTGTGGGGACATATCTGGCACTGTGTGGACATTTATGTATCAGACACTGTGTGGACATTTATGTATTTGACACTGTGTGGGCATTTAGGTATCTGGCACTGTTGAGGGCATTTATGTATTTGGCACTGTGGGGCATATATGTATTTGGCAATGTGGGGGCATTTATGTATCTGGCATTGTGGGGACATATCTGGCACTGTGTGGGCATTAATGTATCTGGCACTGTGGGGGCATTTATGTATTTGGCACTGTGTGGGTAGTTATGCATATGGCACTGTGGCACTGTGTGGGCATTTATGTATCTGGCACTGTGGGGGCATATCTCCACTGTGGGGGCATTTCTGGCACTGTGGGGGCAATTATGTATCTGTCACTGTGGGGACATATCTGGCACTGTGTGGGTATTTATGTATCTGGCACTGTGGGGACATATCTGTCACTGTGTGGGCATTTATGTATCTTGTACTGTTGGGGGCATTTATGTATCCGGCACTGTGGGGGCATTTATGTATCTGGCACTGTGGGGACATATCTGGCACTGTGTGGGCATTTATGTATCTGGCACTGTTGGGGCATTTATGTATCTGGCACTGTGGGGGCATATCTGGCACTGTGTGAGCATTTATGTATCTGGTACTGTGGGGGCATTTATGTATCTGGCACTGTGGGGGCATTTATGTATCTGGCACTGTGGGGGCATATCTACACTGTGGGGGCATTTTTGTATCTGGCACTGTGGAGGCATATCTGCACTGTGGGGGCATTTATGTATCTGGCACTGTGGGGCATATCTGCACTGTGGGGTATTTTATGTATCTGGAACTTTGGGGGCATTTATGTATCTGGAACTGTGGGGTAATTTATGTATCTGGCACTGGGAACATTTATGTATCTGGCACTGTGGGGGCATTTATGTATCTGGCACTGTGGGGGCATATCTGGCACTGTGGGGCCATTTATGTATCTGGCACTGTGGGGCATATCTGCACTCTGGGGGCATTTATGTATCTGGCACTGTGGAGGCATATCTGCACTGTGGGAGCATTTATGTATCTGGCACTCTGGGGGCATATCTGCAATGTGCGGGCATTTATGTATCTGGAACTGTAGGGGCATTTATGTATCTGGCACTGTGGGGTAATTTATGTATCTGGCACTGGGGACATTTATGTATCTGGCACTGTGGGGGCATTTATGTATCTGGCACTGTGGGGTCATTTATATATCTGGCACATTGGGGGCATATCTGCACTGTGAGGGCATATCTGGCACTGTGGGGGCATTTATGTATCTGGCATTGTGGGGACATATGTGCACTGTGGGGCATATCTGCACTGTGGGGGCAATTATGTATCTGGCACTGTAAAGGCATATCTGCACTGTGGGGGCATTTATGTATCTAGCACTGTGGGGGCATATCTGCACTGTGGGGGCATCTATGTATCTGTAACTGTGGAGGCATATCTGCACTGTGGGGGCATTTATGTATCTGGAACTGTGGGGACATTTATGTATCTGGCACTGTGGGGGCATTTATGTATCTGGCACCGTGGATATTTATGTTTTTGGCACTGTGGGGGCATTTATGTATCTGGCACTGTGGGAACATTTATGTATCTGGCACTGCTGGGGGGCATATATGCTCTGTGGGGGCATTTATGTATCTGGCACTGTGGGGACATATCTGGCACTGTGTGGACATTTATGTATCTGACACTGTGTGGACATTTATGTATTTGACACTGTGTGGGTATTTAGGTTTCTGGCACTGTTGAGGGCATTTATGTATTTGGCACTGTGGGGCATATATGTATTTGGCAATGTGGGGGCATTTATGTATCTGGCATTGTGGGGACATATCTGGCACTGTGTGGGCATTAATGTATCTGGCCCTGTGGGGGCATTTATGTATTTGGCACTGTGTGGGTAGTTATGTATCTGGCACTGTGTGGGCATTTATGTATCTGGCACTGTGGGGGCATATCTGCACTGTGGGGGCATATCTGGCACTGTGGGGGCATTTATGTATCTGTCACTGTGGGGACTAATCTGGCACTGTGTGGGTATTTATGTATCTGGCACTGTGGGGACATATCTGTCACTGTGTGGGCATTTATGTATCTGGTACTATTGGGGGCATTTATGTATCCGGCACTGTGGGGGCATTTATGTATCTGGCACTGTGGGGACATATCTGGCACTGTGTGGGCATTTATGTATCTGGCACTGTTGGGGCATTTATGTATCTGGCACTGTTTGGGCATATCTGCCACTGTGGGGGCATTTATGTATCTGGAACTGTGGGGGGCATCTATGTATCTGGAACTGTGGGGTATTTTATGCATCTGGCACTGGGGACATTTATGTATCTGGCACTGTGGGGGCATTTATGTATCTGGCACTGTGAGGGCATTTATGTATCTGGCACTGTGGGGGCATATCTGGCATTGTGGGGGCATTTATGTATCTGGAACTGTGGGGGCATTTATGTATCTGGAACTGTGGGCTAATTTATGTATCTGGCACTGGGGAAATTTATGTATCTGGCACTGTGGGGGCATTTATGTATCTGGCACTGTGGGGGCATTTATGTATCTGCCACTGTGGGGGCATTTATGTATCTGGCACTGTGGGGGCATATCTGCACTGTGGGGGCATATCTGGCACTGTGGGGGCATTTATGTATCTGGCACTGTGGGGACATATCTGGCACTGTGTGGGCATTTATGTATCTGGCACTGTTGGGGGGCATTTATGTATTTGGCACTGTGGGGCATATATGTATTTGGCAATGTGGGGGCATTTATGTATCTGGCATTGTGGGGACATGTCTGGCGCTGTGTGGGCATTAATGTATCTGGCACTGTGGGGGCATTTATGTATTTGGCACTGTGTGGGCAGTTATGTATCTGGCACTGTGTGGGCATTTATGTATCTGGCAGTGTGGGGACATATCTGGCACTGTGTGGGCATTTATGTATCTGGCACCGTTGGGAGCATTTATGTATCTGGTACTGTGGGGGCATTTATGTATCTGGTACTGTGTGGGGCCTGTCTGGCACTGTGGGGGCATTTACGTATCTGGTACTGTGGGGGTATTTATGTATCTGGCACTGTGGGGCATATATGTATCTGGCACTGTGAGGGCACTTATGTAACTGGCACTGTGGGGACATATCTGGCACTGTGTTTGCATTTATGTATCTAGCACTGTGGGGACATTTATGTATCTGGCACTGTGGGGACAATTCTAGCACTGTGTGGGCATTTAAGTATCTGGTACTGTTGGGGGCATTTATGTATCCAGCACTGTGGGGGCATTTATGTATCTGGCACTGTGGGGACATATCTGGCACTGTGTGGGCATTTATGTATCTGGTACTGTGGGGGCATTTATGTATCTGCCACTGTGGGGGCATTTATGTATCTGGCACTGTGGGGGCATATCTGGCACTGTGGGGGCATTTATGTATCTGGCACTCTGTGGGCATTTATGTATCTGGTACTGTTGGGGGCATTTATGTATCCAGCACTGTGGGGGCATTTATGTATCTGGCACTGTGGGGACATATCTGGCACTGTGTGGGCATTTATGTATCTGGCACTGTTGGGGCATTTATGTATCTGGCACTGTGGGGGCATTTATGAATCTGGAACTGTGGGGACATTTATGTATCTGGAACTGTGGGGTATTTTATGTATCTGGCACTGGGGACATTTATGTATCTGGCACTGTGGGGGCATTTATGTATCTGTCACTGTGGGGGGATTTATGTATCTTGCACTGTGGGGGCATATCTGGCACTGTGGGGGCATTTATGTATCTGGAACTGTGGGGGGCATCTATGTATCTGGAACTGTGGGGTATTTTATGTATCTGGCACTGGGGACATTTATGTATCTGGCACTGTGGGAGCATTTATGTATCTGGCACTGTGGGGGAATTTATGTATCTGGCACTGTGGGGGCATATCTGGCACTGTGGGGGCATTTATGTATCTGGAACTGTGGGGGCATTTATGTATCTGGAACTGTGGGGGCATTTATGTATCTGGCACTGGGGGCATTTATGTATCTGGCACTGTGGGGGCATTTATGTATCTGGCACTGTGGGGGCATTTATGTATCTGGCACTGTGGGGGCATTTATGTATCTGGCACTGTGGGGGCATTTATGTATCTGGCACTGTGGGGGCATATCTGCACTGTGGGGGCATATCTGGCACTGTGGGGGCATTTATGTATCTGGCACTGTGGGGACATATCTGGCACTGTGTGGGCATTTATGTATCTGGCACTGTTTGGGGCATTTATGTATTTGGCACTGTGGGGCATATATGTATTTGGCAATGTGGGGGCATTTATGTATCTGGCATTGTGGGGACATGTCTGGCGCTGTGTGGGCATTAATGTATCTGGCACTGTGGGGGCATTTATGTATTTGGCACTGTGTGGGCAGTTATGTATCTGGCACTGTGTGGGCATTTATGTATCTGGTAGTGTGGGGACATATCTGGCATTGTGTGGGCATTTATGTATCTGGCACCGTTGGGAGCATTTATGTATCTGGTACTGTGGGGGCATTTATGTATCTGGTGCTATGTGGGGCCTATCTGGCACTGTGGGGGCATTTACGTATCTGGCACTGTGGGGGTATTTATGTATCTGGCACTGTGGGGCATATATGTATCTGGCACTGTGAGGGCACTTATGTAACTGGCACTGTGGGGACATATCTGGCACTGTGTTTGCATTTATGTATCTAGCACTGTGGGGTCATTTATGTATCTGGCACTGTGGGGACAATTCTAGCACTGTGTGGGCATTTAAGTATCTGGTACTGTTGGGGGCATTTATGTATCCAGCACTGTGGGGACATATCTGGCACTGTGTGGGCATTTATGTATCTGGTACTGTGGGGGCATTTATGTATCTTGCACTGTGGGGGCATTTATGTATCTGGCACTGTGGGGGCATATCTGCACTGTGGGGGCATTTTTGTATCTGGCACTGTGGAGGCATATCTGCACTGTGGGGGCATTTATGTATCTGGCACTGTTGGGCATATCTGCACTGTGGGATATTTTATGTATCTGGAACTTTGGGGGCATTTATGTATCTGGAACTGTGGGGTAATTTATGTATCTGGCACAGGGAACATTTATGTATCTGGCACTGTGGGGGCATTTATGTATCTGGCACTGTGGGGGCATATCTGGCACTGTGGGGTCATTTATGTATCTGGCACTGTGGGGCATATCTGCACTGTGGGGGCATTTATGTATCTGGCACTGTGGAGGCATATCTGCACTGTGGGAGCATTTATGTATCTGGCACTCTGAGGGCATATCTGCAATGTGCGGGCATTTATGTATCTGGAACTGTAGGGGCATTTATGTATCTGGCACTGTGGAGTAATTTATGTATCTGGCACTGGGGACATTTATGTATCTGGCACTGTGGGGGCATTTATGTATCTGTCACTGTGGGGTCATTTATGTATCTGGCACATTGGGGGCATATCTGCACTGTGAGGGCATATCTGGCACTGTGGGGGCATTTATGTATCTGGCATTGTAGGGACATATGTGCACTGTGGGGCATATCTGCACTGTGGGGGCATTTATGTATCTAGTACTGTGGGGGCATATCTGCACTGTGGGGGCATTTATGTATCTGGAACTGTGGGGGCATTTATGTATCTGGCACTGTGGGGTATTTTATGTATCTGGCACTGTGGACATTTATGTATTTGGCACTGTGGACATTTATGTATCTGGCACTGTGGACATTTATGTATCTGGCACTGCTCGGGGGCATATATGCTCTGTGGGGGCATTTATGTATCTGGCACTGTGGGGACATATCTGGCACTGTGTGGACATTTATGTATCAGACACTGTGTGGACATTTATGTATTTGACACTGTGTGGGCATTTAGGTATCTGGCACTGTTGAGGGCATTTATGTATTTGGCACTGTGGGGCATATATGTATTTGGCAATGTGGGGGCATTTATGTATCTGGCATTGTGGGGACATATCTGGCACTGTGTGGGCATTAATGTATCTGGCACTGTGGGGGCATTTATGTATTTGGCACTGTGTGGGTAGTTATGCATATGGCACTGTGTGGGCATTTATGTATCTGGCACTGTGGGGGCATATCTCCACTGTGGGGGCATTTCTGGCACTGTGGGGGCAATTATGTATCTGTCACTGTGGGGACATATCTGGCACTGTGTGGGTATTTATGTATCTGGCACTGTGGGGACATATCTGTCACTGTGTGGGCATTTATGTATCTTGTACTGTTGGGGGCATTTATGTATCCGGCACTGTGGGGGCATTTATGTATCTGGCACTGTGGGGACATATCTGGCACTGTGAGGGCATTTATGTATCTGGCACTGTTGGGGCATTTATGTATCTGGCACTGTGGGGGCATATCTGGCACTGTGTGGGCATTTATGTATCTGGTACTGTGGGGGCATTTATGTATCTGGCACTGTGGGGGCATTTATGTATCTGGCACTGTGGGGGCATATCTACACTGTGGGGGCATTTTTGTATCTGGCACTGTGGAGGCTGGGGGCATTTATGTATCTGGCACTGTGGGGCATATCTGCACTGTGGGGTATTTTATGTATCTGGAACTTTGGGGGCATTTCTGTATCTGGAACTGTGGGGTAATTTATGTATCTGGCACTGGGAACATTTATGTATCTGGCACTGTGGGGGCATTTATGTATCTGGCACTGTGGGGGCATATCTGGCACTGTGGGGCCATTTATGTATCTGGCACTGTGGGGCATATCTGCACTGTGGGGGGCATTTATGTATCTGGCACTGTGGAGGCATATCTGCACTGTGGGAGCATTTATGTATCTGGCACTCTGGGGGCATATCTGCAATGTGCGGGCATTTATGTATCTGGAACTGTAGGGGCATTTATGTATCTGGCACTGTGGGGTAATTTATGTATCTGGCACTGGGGACATTTATGTATCTGGCACTGTGGGGGCATTTATGTATCTGGCACTGTGGGGTCATTTATGTATCTGGCACATTGGGGGCATATCTGCACTGTGAGGGCATATCTGGCACTGTGGGGGCATTTATGTATCTGGCATTGTGGGGACATATGTGCACTGTGGGGCATATCTGCACTGTGGGGGCAATTATGTATCTGGCACTGTAGAGGCATATCTGCACTGTGGGGGCATTTATGTATCTAGCACTGTGGGGGCATATCTGCACTGTGGGGGCATCTATGTATCTGTAACTGTGGAGGCATATCTGCACTGTGGGGGCATTTATGTATCTGGAACTGTGGGGACATTTATGTATCTGGCACTGTGGGGGCATTTATGTATCTGGCACCGTGGACATTTATGTTTTTGGCACTGTGGGGGCATTTATGTATCTGGCACTGTGGGAACATTTATGTATCTGGCACTGCTGGGGGGCATATATGCTCTGTGGGGGCATTTATGTATCTGGCACTGTGGGGACATATCTGGCACTGTGTGGACATTTATGTATCTGACACTGTGTGGACATTTATGTATTTGACACTGTGTGGGCATTTAGGTATCTGGCACTGTTGAGGGCATTTATGTATTTGGCACTGTGGGGCATATATGTATTTGGCAATGTGGGGGGCATTTATGTATCTGGCATTGTGGGGATATATCTGGCACTGTGTGGGCATTAATGTATCTGGCACTGTGGGGGCATTTATGTATTTGGCACTGTGTGGGTAGTTATGTATCTGGCACTGTGTGGGCATTTATGTATCTGGCACTGTGGGGGCATATCTGCACTGTGGGGGCATATCTGGCACTGTGGGGGCATTTATGTATCTGTCACTGTGGGGACTAATCTGGCACTGTGTGGGTATTTATGTATCTGGCACTGTGGGGACATATCTGTCACTGTGTGGGCATTTATGTATCTGGTACTATTGGGGGCATTTATTTATCCGGCACTGTGGGGGCATTTATGTATCTGGCACTGTGGGGACATATCTGGCACTGTGTGGGCATTTATGTATCTGGCACTGTTGGGGCATTTATGTATCTGGCACTGTTTGGGCATATCTGCCACTGTGGGGGCATTTATGTATCTGGAACTGTGGGGGGCATCTATGTATCTGGAACTGTGGGGTATTTTATGCATCTGGCACTGGGGACATTTATGTATCTGGCACTGTGGGGGCATTTATGTATCTGGCACTGTGGGGGCATTTATGTATCTGGCACTGTGGGGGCATATCTGGCATTGTGGGGGCATTTATGTATCTGGAACTGTGGGGGCATTTATGTATCTGGAACTGTGGGCTAATTTATGTATCTGGCACTGGGGAAATTTATGTATCTGGCACTGTGGGGGCATTTATGTATCTGGCACTGTGGGGGCATTTATGTATCTGCCACTGTGGGGGCATTTATGTATCTGGCACTGTGGGGGCATATCTGCACTGTGGGGGCATATCTGGCACTGTGGGGGCATTTATGTATCTGGCACTGTGGGGACATATCTGGCACTGTGTGGGCATTTATGTATCTGGCACTGTTGGGGGGCATTTATGTATTTGGCACTGTGGGGCATATATGTATTTGGCAATGTGGGGGCATTTATGTATCTGGCATTGTGGGGACATGTCTGGCGCTGTGTGGGCATTAATGTATCTGGCACTGTGGGGGCATTTATGTATTTGGCACTGTGTGGGCAGTTATGTATCTGGCACTGTGTGGGCATTTATGTATCTGGCAGTGTGGGGACATATCTGGCACTGTGTGGGCATTTATGTATCTGGCACCGTTGGGAGCATTTATGTATCTGGTACTGTGGGGGCATTTATGTATCTGGTACTGTGTGGGGCCTGTCTGGCACTGTGGGGGCATTTACGTATCTGGTACTGTGGGGGTATTTATGTATCTGGCACTGTGGGGCATATATGTATCTGGCACTGTGAGGGCACTTATGTAACTGGCACTGTGGGGACATATCTGGCACTGTGTTTGCATTTATGTATCTAGCACTGTGGGGACATTTATGTATCTGGCACTGTGGGGACAATTCTAGCACTGTGTGGGCATTTAAGTATCTGGTACTGTTGGGGGCATTTATGTATCCAGCACTGTGGGGGCATTTATGTATCTGGCACTGTGGGGACATATCTGGCACTGTGTGGGCATTTATGTATCTGGTACTGTGGGGGCATTTATGTATCTGCCACTGTGGGGGCATTTATGTATCTGGCACTGTGGGGGCATATCTGGCACTGTGGGGGGCATTTATGTATCTGGCACTCTGTGGGCATTTATGTATCTGGTACTGTTGGGGGCATTTATGTATCCAGCACTGTGGGGGCATTTATGTATCTGGCACTGTGGGGGACATTATCTGGCACTGTGTGGGCATTTATGTATCTGGCACTGTTGGGGCATTTATGTATCTGGCACTGTGGGGGCATTTATGTATCTGGAACTGTGGGGACATTTATGTATCTGGAACTGTGGGGTATTTTATGTATCTGGCACTGGGGACATTTATGTATCTGGCACTGTGGGGGCATTTATGTATCTGTCCATATACTGACTGGGGGGATTTATGTATCTTGCACTGTGGGGGCATATCTGGCACTGTGGGGGCATTTATGTATCTGGAACTGTAGGGGCATTTATGTATCTGGAACTGTGGGGTAATTTATGTATCTGGCACTGGGGAAATTTATGTATCTGGCACTGTGGGGGCATTTATGTATCTGGCACTGTGGGGGCATTTATGTATCTGCCACTGTGGGGGCATTTATGTATCTGGCACTGTGGGGGCATATCTGCACTGTGGGGGCATATCTGGCACTGTGGGGGCATTTATGTATCTGGCACTGTGGGGACATATCTGGCACTGTGTGGGCATTTATGTATCTGGCACTGTTGGGGGGCATTTATGTATTTGGCACTGTGGGGCATATATGTATTTGGCAATGTGGGGGCATTTATGTATCTGGCATTGTGGGGACATGTCTGGCGCTGTGTGGGCATTAATGTATCTGGCACTGTGGGGGCATTTATGTATTTGGCACTGTGTGGGCAGTTATGTATCTGGCACTGTGTGGGCATTTATGTATCTGGCAGTGTGGGGACATATCTGGCACTGTGTGGGCATTTATGTATCTGGCACCGTTGGGAGCATTTATGTATCTGGTACTGTGGGGGCATTTATGTATCTGGTACTGTGTGGGGCCTGTCTGGCACTGTGGGGGCATTTACGTATCTGGTACTGTGGGGGTATTTATGTATCTGGCACTGTGGGGCATATATGTATCTGGCACTGTGAGGGCACTTATGTAACTGGCACTGTGGGGACATATCTGGCACTGTGTTTGCATTTATGTATCTAGCACTGTGGGGACATTTATGTATCTGGCACTGTGGGGACAATTCTAGCACTGTGTGGGCATTTAAGTATCTGGTACTGTTGGGGGCATTTATGTATCCAGCACTGTGGGGGCATTTATGTATCTGGCACTGTGGGGACATATCTGGCACTGTGTGGGCATTTATGTATCTGGTACTGTGGGGGCATTTATGTATCTGCCACTGTGGGGGCATTTATGTATCTGGCACTGTGGGGGCATATCTGGCACTGTGGGGGCATTTATGTATCTGGCACTCTGTGGGCATTTATGTATCTGGTACTGTTGGGGGCATTTATGTATCCAGCACTGTGGGGGCATTTATGTATCTGGCACTGTGGGGACATATCTGGCACTGTGTGGGCATTTATGTATCTGGCACTGTTGGGGCATTTATGTATCTGGCACTGTGGGGGCATTTATGTATCTGGAACTGTGGGGACATTTATGTATCTGGAACTGTGGGGTATTTTATGTATCTGGCACTGGGGACATTTATGTATCTGGCACTGTGGGGGCATTTATGTATCTGTCACTGTGGGGGGATTTATGTATCTTGCACTGTGGGGGCATATCTGGCACTGTGGGGGCATTTATGTATCTGGAACTGTGGGGGGCATCTATGTATCTGGAACTGTGGGGTGTTTTATGTATCTGGCACTGGGGACATTTATGTATCTGGCACTGTGGGAGCATTTATGTATCTGGCACTGTGGGGGCATTTATGTATCTGGCACTGTGGGGGCATATCTGGCACTGTGGGGGCATTTATGTATCTGGAACTGTGGGGGCATTTATGTATCTGGAACTGTGGGGGCATTTATGTATCTGGCACTGGGGGCATTTATGTATCTGGCACTGTGGGGGCATTTATGTATCTGGCACTGTGGGGGCATTTATGTATCTGGCACTGTGGGGGCATTTATGTATCTGGCACTGTGGGGGCATATCTGCACTGTGGGGGCATATCTGGCACTGTGGGGGCATTTATGTATCTGGCACTGTGGGGACATATCTGGCACTGTGTGGGCATTTATGTATCTGGCACTGTTTGGGGCATTTATGTATTTGGCACTGTGGGGCATATATGTATTTGGCAATGTGGGGGCATTTATGTATCTGGCATTGTGGGGACATGTCTGGCGCTGTGTGGGCATTAATGTATCTGGCACTGTGGGGGCATTTATGTATTTGGCACTGTGTGGGCAGTTATGTATCTGGCACTGTGTGGGCATTTATGTATCTGGTAGTGTGGGGACATATCTGGCATTGTGTGGGCATTTATGTATCTGGTACCGTTGGGAGCATTTATGTATCTGGTACTGTGGGGGCATTTATGTATCTGGTGCTATGTGGGGCCTATCTGGCACTGTGGGGGCATTTACGTATCTGGCACTGTGGGGGTATTTATGTATCTGGCACTGTGGGGCATATATGTATCTGGCACTGTGAGGGCACTTATGTAACTGGCACTGTGGGGACATATCTGGCACTGTGTTTGCATTTATGTATCTAGCACTGTGGGGTCATTTATGTATCTGGCACTGTGGGGACAATTCTAGCACTGTGTGGGCATTTAAGTATCTGGTACTGTTGGGGGCATTTATGTATCCAGCACTGTGGGGACATATCTGGCACTGTGTGGGCATTTATGTATCTGGTACTGTGGGGGCATTTATGTATCTGGCACTGTGGGGGCATTTATGTATCTGGCACTGTGGGGGCATATCTGCACTGTGGGGGCATTTTTGTATCTGGCACTGTGGAGGCATATCTGCACTGTGGGGGCATTTATGTATCTGGCACTGTTGGGCATATCTGCACTGTGGGATATTTTATGTATCTGGAACTTTGGGGGCATTTATGTATCTGGAACTGTGGGGTAATTTATGTATCTGGCACAGGGAACATTTATGTATCTGGCACTGTGGGGGCATTTATGTATCTGGCACTGTGGGGGCATATCTGGCACTGTGGGGTCATTTATGTATCTGGCACTGTGGGGCATATCTGCACTGTGGGGGCATTTATGTATCTGGCACTGTGGAGGCATATCTGCACTGTGGGAGCATTTATGTATCTGGCACTCTGAGGGCATATCTGCAATGTGCGGGCATTTATGTATCTGGAACTGTAGGGGCATTTATGTATCTGGCACTGTGGAGTAATTTATGTATCTGGCACTGGGGACATTTATGTATCTGGCACTGTGGGGGCATTTATGTATCTGTCACTGTGGGGTCATTTATGTATCTGGCACATTGGGGGCATATCTGCACTGTGAGGGCATATCTGGCACTGTGGGGGCATTTATGTATCTGGCATTGTAGGGACATATGTGCACTGTGGGGCATATCTGCACTGTGGGGGCATTTATGTATCTAGTACTGTGGGGGCATATCTGCACTGTGGGGGCATTTATGTATCTGGAACTGTGGGGGCATTTATGTATCTGGCACTGTGGGGTATTTTATGTATCTGGCACTGTGGACATTTATGTATTTGGCACTGTGGACATTTATGTATCTGGCACTGTGGACATTTATGTATCTGGCACTGCTCGGGGGCATATATGCTCTGTGGGGGCATTTATGTATCTGGCACTGTGGGGACATATCTGGCACTGTGTGGACATTTATGTATCAGACACTGTGTGGACATTTATGTATTTGACACTGTGTGGGCATTTAGGTATCTGGCACTGTTGAGGGCATTTATGTATTTGGCACTGTGGGGCATATATGTATTTGGCAATGTGGGGGCATTTATGTATCTGGCATTGTGGGGACATATCTGGCACTGTGTGGGCATTAATGTATCTGGCACTGTGGGGGCATTTATGTATTTGGCACTGTGTGGGTAGTTATTCATATGGCACTGTGTGGGCATTTATGTATCTGGCACTGTGGGGGCATATCTCCACTGTGGGGGCATTTCTGGCACTGTGGGGGCAATTATGTATCTGTCACTGTGGGGACATATCTGGCACTGTGTGGGTATTTATGTATCTGGCACTGTGGGGACATATCTGTCACTGTGTGGGCATTTATGTATCTTGTACTGTTGGGGGCATTTATGTATCCGGCACTGTGGGGGCATTTATGTATCTGGCACTGTGGGGACATATCTGGCACTGTGAGGGCATTTATGTATCTGGCACTGTTGGGGCATTTATGTATCTGGCACTGTGGGGGCATATCTGGCACTGTGTGGGCATTTATGTATCTGGTACTGTGGGGGCATTTATGTATCTGGCACTGTGGGGGCATTTATGTATCTGGCACTGTGGGGGCATGTCTACACTGTGGGGGCATTTTTGTATCTGGCACTGTGGAGGCATATCTGCACTGTGGGGGCATTTATGTATCTGGCACTGTGCGGCATATCTGCACTGTGGGGCATTTTATGTATCTGGAACTTTGGGGGCATTTCTGTATCTGGAACTGTGGGGTAATTTATGTATCTGGCACTGGGAACATTTATGTATCTGGCACTGTGGGGGCATTTATGTATCTGGCACTGTGGGGGCATATCTGGCACTGTGGGGCCATTTATGTATCTGGCACTGTGGGGCATATCTGCACTGTGGGGGCATTTATGTATCTGGCACTGTGGAGGCATATCTGCACTGTGGGAGCATTTATGTATCTGGCACTCTGGGGGCATATCTGCAATGTGCGGGCATTTATGTATCTGGAACTGTAGGGGCATTTATGTATCTGGCACTGTGGGGTAATTTATGTATCTGGCACTGGGGACATTTATGTATCTGGCACTGTGGGGGCATTTATGTATCTGGCACTGTGGGGTCATTTATGTATCTGGCACATTGGGGGCATATCTGCACTGTGAGGGCATATCTGGCACTGTGGGGGCATTTATGTATCTGGCATTGTGGGGACATATGTGCACTGTGGGGCATATCTGCACTGTGGGGGCAATTATGTATCTGGCACTGTAGAGGCATATCTGCACTGTGGGGGCATTTATGTATCTAGCACTGTGGGGGCATATCTGCACTGTGGGGGCATCTATGTATCTGTAACTGTGGAGGCATATCTGCACTGTGGGGGCATTTATGTATCTGGAACTGTGGGGACATTTATGTATCTGGCACTGTGGGGGCATTTATGTATCTGGCACCGTGGACATTTATGTTTTTGGCACTGTGGGGGCATTTATGTATCTGGCACTGTGGGAACATTTATGTATCTGGCACTGCTGGGGGGCATATATGCTCTGTGGGGGCATTTATGTATCTGGCACTGTGGGGACATATCTGGCACTGTGTGGACATTTATGTATCTGACACTGTGTGGACATTTATGTATTTGACACTGTGTGGGCATTTAGGTATCTGGCACTGTTGAGGGCATTTATGTATTTGGCACTGTGGGGCATATATGTATTTGGCAATGTGGGGGCATTTATGTATCTGGCATTGTGGGGACATATCTGGCACTGTGTGGGCATTAATGTATCTGGCACTGTGGGGGCATTTATGTATTTGGCACTGTGTGGGTAGTTATGTATCTGGCACTGTGTGGGCATTTATGTATCTGGCACTGTGGGGGCATATCTGCACTGTGGGGGCATATCTGGCACTGTGGGGGCATTTATGTATCTGTCACTGTGGGGACTAATCTGGCACTGTGTGGGTATTTATGTATCTGGCACTGTGGGGACATATCTGTCACTGTGTGGGCATTTATGTATCTGGTACTATTGGGGGCATTTATGTATCCGGCACTGTGGGGGCATTTATGTATCTGGCACTGTGGGGACATATCTGGCACTGTGTGGGCATTTATGTATCTGGCACTGTTGGGGCATTTATGTATCTGGCACTGTTTGGGCATATCTGCCACTGTGGGGGCATTTATGTATCTGGAACTGTGGGGGGCATCTATGTATCTGGAACTGTGGGGTATTTTATGCATCTGGCACTGGGGACATTTATGTATCTGGCACTGTGGGGGCATTTATGTATCTGGCACTGTGGGGGCATTTATGTATCTGGCACTGTGGGGGCATATCTGGCATTGTGGGGGCATTTATGTATCTGGAACTGTGGGGGCATTTATGTATCTGGAACTGTGGGCTAATTTATGTATCTGGCACTGGGGAAATTTATGTATCTGGCACTGTGGGGGCATTTATGTATCTGGCACTGTGGGGGCATTTATGTATCTGCCACTGTGGGGGCATTTATGTATCTGGCACTGTGGGGGCATATCTGCACTGTGGGGGCATATCTGGCACTGTGGGGGCATTTATGTATCTGGCACTGTGGGGACATATCTGGCACTGTGTGGGCATTTATGTATCTGGCACTGTTGGGGGGCATTTATGTATTTGGCACTGTGGGGCATATATGTATTTGGCAATGTGGGGGCATTTATGTATCTGGCATTGTGGGGACATGTCTGGCGCTGTGTGGGCATTAATGTATCTGGCACTGTGGGGGCATTTATGTATTTGGCACTGTGTGGGCAGTTATGTATCTGGCACTGTGTGGGCATTTATGTATCTGGCAGTGTGGGGACATATCTGGCACTGTGTGGGCATTTATGTATCTGGCACCGTTGGGAGCATTTATGTATCTGGTACTGTGGGGGCATTTATGTATCTGGTACTGTGTGGGGCCTGTCTGGCACTGTGGGGGCATTTACGTATCTGGTACTGTGGGGGTATTTATGTATCTGGCACTGTGGGGCATATATGTATCTGGCACTGTGAGGGCACTTATGTAACTGGCACTGTGGGGACATATCTGGCACTGTGTTTGCATTTATGTATCTAGCACTGTGGGGACAATTCTAGCACTGTGTGGGCATTTAAGTATCTGGTACTGTTGGGGGCATTTATGTATCCAGCACTGTGGGGGCATTTATGTATCTGGCACTGTGGGGACATATCTGGCACTGTGTGGGCATTTATGTATCTGGTACTGTGGGGGCATTTATGTATCTGCCACTGTGGGGGCATTTATGTATCTGGCACTGTGGGGGCATATCTGGCACTGTGGGGGCATTTATGTATCTGGCACTCTGTGGGCATTTATGTATCTGGTACTGTTGGGGGCATTTATGTATCCAGCACTGTGGGGGCATTTATGTATCTGGCACTGTGGGGACATATCTGGCACTGTGTGGGCATTTATGTATCTGGCACTGTTGGGGCATTTATGTATCTGGCACTGTGGGGGCATTTATGTATCTGGAACTGTGGGGACATTTATGTATCTGGAACTGTGGGGTATTTTATGTATCTGGCACTGGGGACATTTATGTATCTGGCACTGTGGGGGCATTTATGTATCTGTCACTGTGGGGGGATTTATGTATCTTGCACTGTGGGGGCATATCTGGCACTGTGGGGGCATTTATGTATCTGGAACTGTAGGGGCATTTATGTATCTGGAACTGTGGGGTAATTTATGGATCTGGCACTGGGACATTTATGTATCTGGCACTGTGGGGGCATTTATGTATCTGGCACTGTGGGGTCATCTATGTATCTGCACTGTGGGGGCATTTATGTATCTGGCACTGTGGGGTCATTTATGTATCTGGCACTGTGGGGGCATTTATGTATCTGGAACTGTGGGGGCATTTATGTATCTGGAAATGTGGGGTAATTTATGTATCTGGCACTGGGGGCAATTATTTATCTTGCACTGTGGGGGCATTTATGTATCTGGCACTGTGGGGGCATTTATGTATCTGGCACTGTGGGGGCATTTATGTATCTGGCACTGTGGGGGCATTTATGTATCTGGCACTGAGGGGGCATATCTGAACTGTGGGGGCATATCTGGCACTGTGGGGGCATTATGTATCTGGCACTGTGGGGACATATCTGGCACTGTGTGGGCATTTATGTATCTGACACTGTGGGGGCATTTATGTATCTGGCACTGTGTGGACATATCTGGCACTATATGGGCATTTTAGTATCTGGCACTGTGGGGGCATATCTGGCACTGTGGGGGGTATTCATGTATCTGGCACTGTGGGGCATATATGTATCTGTCACTGTGGGGGCATTTATGTATCTGGCACTGTGGGGGCATATCTCTCACTGTGGGGGCATTTATGTATCTGGCACTGTGGGGGCATATCTGCACTGTGGGGGCATTTATGTATCTGGCACTGTGGAGGCATATCTGCACTGTGGGGGCATTTTTGTATCTGGAACTGTGGGGGCATTTATGTATCTGGCACTGTGGGGTAATTTATGTATCTGGCACTGGGGACATTTATGTATTTGGCACTGTGGGGGCATTTATGTATCTGGTACTGTGGGGACATTTATGTATCTGGCACTGTGGGGGCATATCTGGCACTGTGGGGGCATTTATGTATCTGGAACTGTGGGGGGCATCTATGTATATGGAACTGTGGGGTATTTTATGTATCTGGCACTGGGGACATTTATGTATCTGGCACTGTGGGAGCATTTGTGTATCTGGCACTGTGGGGGCATTTATGTATCTGGCATTGTGGGGGCATATCTGGCACTGTGGGGGCATTTATGTATCTCAAACTGTGGGGGCATTTATGTATCTGGAACTGTGGGGTAATTTATGTATCTGGCACTGGGGACATTTATGTATCTGGCACTGTGGGGGAATTTCTGTATTTGGCACTGTGGGGGAATTTCTGTATCTGGCACTGTGGGGGCATTTATGTATCTGGCACTGTGGGGGCATTTATGTATCTGGCACTGTGGGGGCATTTATGTATCTGGCACTGGGGACATTTATGTATCTGGCACTGTGGGGGAATTTATGTATCTGGCACTGTGGGGGCATTTCTGTATCTGGCACTGTGGGGGCATTTATGTATCTGGCACTGTGGGGGCATATCTGCACTGTGGGGGCATATCTGCACTGTGGGGGCATATCTGGGACTGTGGGGGCATTTATGTATCTGGCACTGTGTGGGCATTTATGTATTTGGCACTGTTGGGGGCATTTATGTATTTAGCACTGTGGGGCATATATGTATTTGGTAATGTGGGGGCATTTATGTATCTGGCATTGTGGGGACATGTCTTGCGCTGTGTGGGCATTAATGTATCTGGCACTGTGGGGGCATTTATGTATTTGGCACCGTGTGGGCAGTTATGTATCTGGCACTGTGTGGGCATTTATGTATCTGGCAGTGTGGGGACATATCTGGCACTGTGTGGGCATTTATGTATCTGGCACCGTTGGGAGCATTTATGTATCTGGTACTGTGGGGGCATTTATGTATCTGGTACTGTGTGGGGCCTATCTGGCACTGTAGGGGCATTTACGTACCTGGCACTGTGGGGGTATTTATGTATCTGGCACTGTGGGGCATATATGTATCTGGCACTGTGAGGGCACTTATGTAACTGGCACTGTGGGGACATATATGGCACTGTGTTTGCATTTATGTATCTAGCACTGTGGGGGCATTTATGTATCTGGCACTGTGGGGACAATTCTAGCACTGTGTGGGCATTTAAGTATCTGGTACTGTTGGGGGCATTTATGTATCCAGCATTGTGGGGGCATTTATGTATCTGGCACTGTGGGGACATATCTGGCACTGTGTGGGCATTTATGTATCTGGTACTGTGGGGGCATTTATGTATCTGGCACTGTGGGGGCATATCTGCACTGTGGGGGCATTTTTGTATCTGGTACTGTGGGGGCATTTATGTATCTGGCACTGTGGGGCATATCTGCACTGTGGGGTATTTTATGTATCTGGAACTTTGGGGGCATTTATGTATCTGGAACTGTGGGGTAATTTATGTATCTGGCACTGGGAACATTTATGTATCTGGCACTGTGGGGGTATTTATGTATCTGGCACTGTGGGGGCATATCTGGCACTGTGGGGGTCATTTATGTATCTGGCACTGTGGGGCATATCTGCACTGTGGGGGCAATTATGTATCTGGCACTGTGGAGACATATCTGCACTGTGGGAGCATTTATGTATCTGGCACTCTGGGGGCATATCTGCAATGTGCGGGCATTTATGTATCTGGAACTGTAGGGGCATTTATGTATCTGGCACTGTGGGGTAATTTATGTATCTGGCACTGGGGACATTTATGTATCTGGCACTGTGGGGGCATTTATGTATCTGTCACTGTGGGGTCATTTATGTATCTGGCACATTGGGGGCATATCTGCACTGTAAGGGCATATCTGGCACTGTGGGGGATTTTATGTATCTGGCATTGTGGGGACATATGTGCACTGTGGGGCATATCTGCACTGTGGGGGCATTTATGTATCTGGCACTGTAGAGGCATATCTGCACTGTGGGGGCATTTATGTATCTAGCACTGTGGGGGCATATCTGCACTGTGGGGGCATTTATGTATCTGGCACTGTGGGGACATATCTGGCACTGTGTTGGCATTAATGTATCTGGCACTGTGGGGCCGTTTATGTATTTGGCACTGTGAGGGCAGTTATGTATCTGGCACTCTGTGGGTATTTATGTATCTGGCACTGTGTGGGCATTTATATATCTGGCACTGTTGGGGGCATTTATGTATCTGGTACTGTGGGGGCATTTATGTATCTGGCACTGTGTGGGGCCTATCTGTCACTGTGGGGGCATTTATGTATCTGGCACTGTGGGGACATATATAGCACTGTGGGGGCATTTATGTATCTGGCACCGTGGGGGCATTTATGTATCTGGCACTGTGGGGGCATTCATGTATCTGGCACTGTGCAGCATATATGTATCTGGCACTGTAGGGGGCATTTATGTATCTGGCATAGTGGGGACATATCTGGCACTGTGTGGGCATTTATGTATCTGACACTGTGGGGGCATTTATGTATCTGGCACTGTGTGGACATATCTGGCACTATATGGGCATTTATGTATCTGGCACTGTGTGGGCATATCTGGCACTGTGGGGGCATTCATGTATCTGGCACTGTGGGGCATATATGTATCTGTCACTGTGGGGGCATTTATGTATCTGGCACTGGTGGGGCATATCTGGCACTGTGGGGGCATATCTGCACTGTGGGGGCATTTATGTATCTGGCACTGTGGAGGCATATCTGCACTGTGGGGGCATTTATGTATCTGGAACTGTGGGGTAATTTATGTATCTGGCACTGTGGGGTAATTTATGTATCTGGCAGTGTGGGGACATATCTGGCACTGTGTGGGCATTTATGTATCTGGCACCGTTGGGAGCATTTATGTATCTGGCAGTGTGGGGCCTATCTGGCACTGTAGGGGCATTTAGGTACCTGGCACTGTGGGGGTATTTATGTATCTGGCACTGTGGGGCATATATGTATCTGGCACTGTTAGGGCACTTATGTAACTGGCACTGTGGGGACATATCTGGCACTGTGTTTGCATTTATGTATCTAGCACTGTGGGGGCATTTATGTATCTGGCACTGTGGGGACAATTCTAGCACTGTGTGGGCATTAAAGTATCTGGTACTGTTGGGGGCATTTATGTATCCAGCACTGTGGGGGCATTTATGTTTCTGGCACTGTGGGGACATATCTGGCACTGTGTGGGCATTTATGTATCTGGTACTGTGGGGGCATTTATGTATCTGGCACTGTGGGGGCATATCTGCACTGTGGGGGCATTTTTGTATCTGGCACTGTGGAGGCATATCTGCACTGTTGGGGCATTTATGTATCTGGCACTGTGGGGCATATCTGCACTGTGGGGTATTTTATGTATCTGGAACTTTGGGGGCATTTATGTATCTGGAACTGTGGGGTAATTTATGTATCTGGCACTGGGAACATTTATGTATCTGGCACTGTGGGGGTATTTATGTATCTGGCACTGTGGGGGCATATCTGGCACTGTGGGGTCATTTATGTATCTGGCACTGTGGGGCATATCTGCACTGTGGGGGCATTTATGTATCTGGCACTGTGGAGACATATCTGCACTGTGGGAGCATTTATGTATCTGGCACTCTGGGGGCATATCTGCAATGTGCGGGCATTTATGTATCTGGAACTGTAGGGGCATTTATGTATCTGGCACTGTGGGGTAATTTATGTATCTGGCACTGGGGACATTTATGTATCTGGCACTGTGGGGGCATTTATGTATCTGTCACTGTGGGGTCATTTATGTATCTGGCACATTGGGGGCATATCTTCACTGTGAGGGCATATCTGGCACTGTGGGGGCATTTATGTATCTGGCATTGTAGGGACATATGTGCACTGTGGGGCATATCTGCACTGTGGGGGCATTTATGTATCTGGCACTGTAGAGGCATATCTGCACTGTGGGGGCATTTATGTATCTAGCACTGTGGGGGCATATCTGCACTGTGGGGGCATTTATGTATCTGGCACTGTGGGGACATATCTGGCACTGTGTTGGCATTAATGTATCTGGCACTGTGGGGCCGTTTATGTATTTGGCACTGTGAGGGCAGTTATGTATCTGGCACTCTGTGGGTATTTATGTATCTGGCACTGTGTGGGCATTTATATATCTGGCACTGTTGGGGGAATTTATGTATCTGGTACTGTGGGGGCATTTATGTATCTGGCACTTTGTGGGGCCTATCTGTCACTGTGGGGGCATTTATGCATCTGGCACTGTGGGGACATATATAGCACCGTGGGGGCATTTATGTATCTGGCACCATGGGGGCATTTATGTATCTGGCACTGTGGGGGCATTCATGTATCTGGCACTGTGCAGCATATATGTATCTGGCACTGCAGGGGGCATTTATGTATCTGGCATAGTGGGGACATATCTGGCACTGTGTGGGCATTTATGTATCTGACACTGTGAGGGCATTTATGTATCTGGCACTGTGTGGACATATCTGGCACTATATGGGCATTTATGTATCTGGCACTGTGTGGGCATATCTGGCACTGTGGGGGCATTCATGTATCTGGCACTGTGGGGCATATATGTATCTGTCACTGTGGGGGCATTTATGTATCTGGCACTGTGGGGGCATATCTGGCACTGTGGGGGCATATCTGCACTGTGGGGGCATTTATGTATCTGGCACTGTGGAGGCATATCTGCACTGTTGGGGCATTTATGTATCTGGAACTGTGGGGTAATTTATGTATCTGGCACTGTGGGGTAATTTATGTATCTGGCACTGGGGACATTTATGTATTTGGCACTGTGGGGGCATTTATGTATCTGGCACTGTGGGGGCATTTATGTATCTGGCACTGTGGGGGCATTTATGTATCTGGCACTGCTCGGGGGGCATATATGCTCTGTGGGGGCATATCTGGCACTGTGGGGGCATTTATGTATCTGGCACTGTGGGGACATATCTGGCACTGTGTGGACATTTATGTATCTGACACTGTGGGGGCATTTATGTATTTGGCACTGTGGGGCATATATGTATTTGGCGCTGTGGGGCATATATGTATTTGGCGCTGTGGGGGCATTTATGTATCTGGTACTGTGAGAAATATCTGGCACTATGTGGGCATTTATGTATCTGACACTGTGGGGGCATTTATGTATTTGGCACTGTGGGGCATATATGTATTTGGCACTGTGGGGGCATTTATGTATCTGGCACTGTGAGAAATATCTGGCACTGTGTGGGCATTTATGTATCTGGTAATAAAAGCAGCAGCAGTCATTATTAGGCGAAAGTTTCCTCAGTGTATAAATACTGAACACTTGAAATAAGATAATTGTAATTGCAGCTCTCAGCAGGTGATTTGGATTGTCACATAATTAAAGACAATATTATTAAAATGGATGAGAGCGCAAATGCAATTAATAAACATATATACTTTAATAAATGCACATAATTTATAAAACAAAATATGAATTTATCTAAAAAGTCATAATGCTTGACACAGCCCAGAAAGGTTCCACATAATCTTAATGATCCGGTAATTGACTGTAAATCAATCACTGTCTCATAAATTGATTTCTTTTTCCACTGTATTTGGATAAAGTTCCACAGAATGTTAATATAGTGTTTTAAGGATGATTTTCTAATGCTCACCGCTGCTGGAGTTCGATAGCAATAAACTTCCCAATGTCTGATGCAGCGGGGGGAGGGAGAGCATACACCTCTCTGGATCCAAGTGCCGTCTAGAGAGAGGGAAATTTGCTGTCAGCAGCACCGCTCACAGTGTCCCTGTCAGCCTGTGCTCTGAGCTCCACAGATGGCAACTGGCTGATGAGATGTTTCACAGGACGCACACAGGAGAGGGCGCGGCTGCGGGCTGACGGTGGAACAATGGAGAACAGAGACCGGAGCAATGATGTGGACCTCACAGGAGTAGCCTTTACGCGTTTCTCCGCTGTCACAATGTAGCGGTTTCCTCAGAAGGTATAATCAGGTGTCAAGCTGATCTAATATTTAAATGTTCAATTGGCCAATCCACAAAGACCATTTATTAGCAGCAACAAGTGTATAAAATAATCAAAAACAAGTGTCCAGTATAAAGTTGTTATCTTTGTCTACATTTTTTAAAAAGCATTATTATAAACCATCAGCAATGTTTGTTTATACAGACTATCAGTTCTTTATAGTTTGTTACAAAAAATTTATATTTTGTTTGATACAAGAAGGCATCACCGCAATTTATGTTTAAAGTGATTAGTTTCAACTAACAGAAAAAATCCAATATAGATACTAAAAAATCAATGGCGTAGTAAGCTAGTGCCAGAGTCAAGTACACAGCAGGACCCAGGTTCAAGTCCCATCCAGGACCAAATCACACCACATATAATTCTATGTATATATTTTTTCTCTGCTCTCTTTAAAACTTTTACTTTAGTTTACATTTCAAATCAATTGTCTCTGACAACATTTTTTACAAGCATATACATATACAATTATACAAGGAGAGAGGAAAGGAAATAGAAAATTATATATGATCATCGGAAAAAGAAAGTTATATATGATCATCAAAAAGAGAACATTTATTAGAGCTTGATTCAGTAGCGTCCCAAGGCTAATTCAGTCATGATTTTTAATTACCATTAAAATTAGATCCAGCCCACCAATTTACTAGTTTTTATAGTTCATAAATGAACATGGTTCTGATCTTTCATATATACATATGTGTATGCTAATAATCGATTCCTAACTGTAGATAGAAACCTATAGAATTATCCAAAAAGACCAATAGCAGATCTGAATAAAAGGATATATATATATATATATATATATATACATATATATATATATATATATATACACACATTATATATATATATATATATATATATATATATATATACATACATACATACATATACACATACATAAGGGGGGTGTTCTTAGAACCAGTCAAACTGACATGTCATAAATACAACCACTTAAAATAAATACCCATAGGCACACTGGGGGTTGAGCATCCAGGTCATAGACCACAGCCCCAACTAGAGTAATTTAGGTAGTTATTAGAATCCACCTTTTTCTTATATGTAGAAGGAGATCACCTTTCAGCTTCCCAATTCGTCACTTATCTCAATCACAATACTTTCTGTCTAAAATTCACGAGCACAATTCACGCTAGTCATACAGTATTACCTTCCTGGATATTGCCCTAGAAGTTGAAAGAGATAGAATTTCGACTTCTACATGTAAGAAAGAGGTGGATTCTAACAACTACCTAAATTACTCTAGTTGTCACTATAGGCCTTGGCTTGATAATATACCAAAAAAGCCAATATTTTAGACTGAGGAGGAACTGTTCTGAATATGAGAAATTTGAATTACAGGCTAACAAGGTTATCCAGCAAACATACTTAATTTTGCATTTGAAGAGGCTAGCTCTAAAGAGAGAGAAATATTGTTGTTGGGCAAAACTATTATAGGTAAACATGAACCTATGACTGAAGAATATGATCACGATTTGATCTTTGTGTCCAAATATAATTCCCACTCTAAAGATATTAAGAAAATCATTAAGAAGAATTATGGACTTCTTAAAACAGATAGGATTTTATCCACATGTTTGAAGGAGGAACCAAAAGTCGTTTATAAAAAGAATTGAAATCTGCAGAGTTTTCTAGCCCCTAGCCATTTTAAAACTGAACAGAGAACAGGGAATACTGCCACAACTTGGCTAGGTAAGATATTTAATATCAAGGGATGTTACAAATGCGGCAGGATGGGTTGCATTACTTGTAACTTTATACTAAATAAAAGCACTACATTTAATTCTACTGCATTAGGAACCACTTTCAATATTAACCATCATATCAACTGTAACTCCACATATGTTATATATTTGATAACATGCCAATGTGGAGTTCAATATGTAGGAAGGACAACTCGTTCCCTGAATATTAGATTCCTAGAACACAGGTGGAATGTTTTAAAAGGGTTATGTATGCATAGCCTATCCCGCCATGTACAAATAAAACACCAGGGTAATATCAATGTATTACAGGTACAAGGAATTGAGCATATTGGGAACACAACCAGGGGACCGTTTTAACCTCCTCTGTAGAAGAGAAGCATATTGGATTTTCTCTTTAGGTTCACTATTCCCAGCAGGATTGAACGAGTCAGTCGAATTAAATAACCTTTAATATCTTCCAATCCCGTCATGGCTTATTGGAGGCTGTGGTCTGTGACCTGGATGCTCAACCCCCAGTGTGCCTATGGGTATTTATTTTAAGTGGTTGTATTTATGACATGTTAGTTTGATTGGTTCTAAGAAGACCCCCCTTATGTATGTGTATATGTATATGTATATATATATATATATATATATATATATATGTATGTGTATATATATATGTATATATCCTTTTATTCAGCTCTGCTATTGGTCTTTTTGGATAATTCTATAGGGTTTCTATCTTTAGTTAGGAATCGATTATTAGCATACACATATGTATATATGAAAGATCAGAACCATGTTCACTTATGAACTATAAAAACTAGTAAATTGTTGGGCTGGATCTAATTTTAATGGTAATTAAAAATCATGACTGAATTAGCCTTGGGACACTACTGAATCAAGCTCTAATAAATGTTCTCTTTTTGATGATCATATATAACTTTCTTTTTCCGATGATCATATATAATTTTCTATTTCCTTTCCTCTCTCCTTGTATAATTGTATATGTATATGCTTGTAAAAAATGTTGTCAGAGACAATTGATTTGACTATACATTAACATCTATATAGGTGTCTTTGAAAAATAATATATAAGATTGATGAATATAATATATAATAAATATCTATAAATGTAAACTAAAGTAAAAGTTTTAAAGAGAGAAGAGAAAAAATATATACATATAATTATATGTGGTGTGATTTGGTCCAGGATGGGACTTGAACCTGGGTCCTGCTGTGTACTTGACTCTGGCACTAGCTTACTACGCCATTGATTTTTTAGTATCTATATTGGATTTTTTTCTGTTAGTTGAAACTAATCACTTTAAACATAAATTGCGGTGATGCCTTCTTGTATCAAACAAAATATAATTTTTTTGTAACAAACTATAAAGAACTGATAGTCTGTATAAACAAACATTGCTGATGGTTTATAATAATGCTTTTTTAAAAATGTAGACAAAGATAACAACTTTATACTGAACACTTATTTTTGATTATTTTATACACTTGTTGCTGCTAATAAATGGTCTCTGTGGATTGGCCAATTGAACATTTAAATATCAGATCAGCTTGACACCTGATTATACCTTCTGAGGAAACCGCTACATTGTGACAGCGGAGAAACGCGTAAAGGCTACCCCTGTGAGGTCCACATCATTGCTCCGGTCTCTGTTCTCCATTGTTCCACCGTCAGCCCGCAGCCGCGCCCTCTCCTGTGTGCGTCCTGTGAAACATCTCATCAGCTTGTTGCCATCTGTGGAGCTCAGAGCACAGGCTGACAGGGACACTGTGAGCGGTGCTGCTGACAGCGGCTTTCCCTCTCTCTACACGGCACTTGGATCCAGAGAGGTGTATGCTCTCCCTCCCCCCGCTGCATCAGACATTGGGGGTAATTCCAAGTTGATCGCAGCAGGAAATTTTTTTAGCAGTTGGGCAAAACCATGTGCACTGCAGGGGGGGCAGATATAACATCTGCAGAGAGAGTTAGATTTGGGTGGGTTATTTTGTTTCTGTGCAGGGTAAATACTGGCTGCTTTATTTTTACACTGCAATTTAGATTGCAGATTGAACTCACCACACCCAAATCTATCTCTCTTTACACATGTTATATCTGCCTCCCCTGCAGTGCACATGGTTTTGCCCAACTGCTACCAAAGTTCCTGCTGCGATCAACTCAGAATTACCCCCATTGGGAAGTTTATTGCTATTGAACTCCAGCAGCGGTGAGCAATAGAAAATCATCCTTAAAACACCATATTAACATTCTGTGGAGCTTTATCTAAATACAGTGGAAAAAGCAATCAATTTATGAGACAGTGATTGATCTACAGTCAATTACCGGATCATTAAGATTATGTGGAACCTTTCTGGGCTGTGTCAAGCATTATGACTTTTTAGATAAATTCATATTTTGTTTTATAAATTATGTGCATTTATTAAAGTATATATTTTTATTAATTGCATTTGCGCTCTCATCCATTTTAATAATTTATGTATCTTGCACTTTTGGGGGCATTTGTGTATCTGGTACTGTTGGGGCATTTTTGTATCTTGCACTGTGGGGGCATATCTTGCACTGTGGGGGCATTTATGTATCTGGCACTGTGGGGACATATCTGGCACTGTGTGGGCATTAATGTATCTGGCACTGTGGGGGCATTTATGTATCTGGCACTGTGGGGGCATATCTGGCACTGTGGGGGCATTTATGTATCTGGCACTGTGGGGCATATATGTATCTGGCACTGTGGGGGCATATCTGGCACTGTATGGGCATTTTATGTATCTTGCACTGTGACGACATATCTGGCACTGTGTGGGCATTTATGTATCTGGCACTGTTGGGGGCATTTATGTATCCGGCACTGTGGGGACATATCTGGCACTGTGTGGGCATTTATCTATCTGCCATTGTTGGAGGCATTTATGTGTCTGGTACTATGGGGGCATTTATGTATCTGGCACTGTGGGGGCATATCTTGCACTGTGGGGGCATACCTGACACTGTGGAGCAGTGGCGGATTTAGGGGGGGGGCACCAAGGCACGTGCCCCCCCTGTCATTTAGGAATTGTTTTTTGTTTGTTTTTTAACTGTGCGGCGCCGTTAAATAATGTCCGGCGGCCGCGCACCTGCCCGATACAATTAAGAGGCTGCTGGGGATGTCACTCAGCCACTGTAATCCCTCCCTCCCCAGTGTCAGCTGCTCCAGGCCAGCAGTGGCGGATTTGCCGCTAGGCAACCTAAGTGGTTGGCTAGGGCCCGCCGGGTCAGGGGGCCCGAAGCGGGCCCCCCTCTTGTGTCACTGAGACACTCTGCCGCTCAGTCCGGCGGCAGCGTGTCTCAGCTGTCAGGAGAGGAGTGCGCCCGCCAACGCGGCTGTGTCTGGCGCGGCGGCGTATAGCGGACTTCAAACTAGCCACCGGTTCGTGAGCCAATCAGAGCTTGCGGACCGGCAGCCAATCAGAAGCCGCCGGTCCGCGAGCTCTGATTGGCTCACGAACCGGCGGCTTGTTTGAACGAAGTCTGCTATACACCGCCGCGCCAGACACAGCCGTGCTGGCGGGCGCTCTCCTCTCCTGACTCACCCGCCCCTCACAGCCGGAGCCCGGAGGAGGAGCAGTAGCAGCAGTAGTGCAGCAGCGGTAAGCAGCTGCAGCACTGGCTGCTGTGGGAGCAATTGTATACCTGGCACTGTGGGGGCAATTGGCTGGCACTGTGGGGCATTTGTATACCTGGCACTGTGGGGGCAATTGTTTACCTGGCACTGTGGGGGTATTTGTATACCTGGCACTGTGGGGGCAATTGTGGATCTGGCACTGTGGGGGCATTTGTATACCTGGCACTGTGGGGGCATTTGTATACCTGGCACTGTGGGGGCAATTGTGGATCTGGCACTGTGGGGGCATTTGTATACCTGGCACTGTGGGGGCATTTGTGGATCTGGCACTGTGGGAGCATTTGTGGATCTGGCACTGTGGGGGCATTTGTGGATCTGGCACTGTGGGGGCATTTGTGGATTTGGCACTGTGGGGGCATTTGTGGATCTGGCACTGTGGGGGCATTTGTATACCTGGCACTGTGGGGGCAATTGTGGATCTGGCACTGTGGGGGCAATTGTGGATCTGGCACTGTGGGGGCATTTGTGGATCTGGCACTGTGGGGGCATTTGTGGATCTGGCACTGTGGGGGCATTTGTGGATCTGGCACTGTGGGGGCATTTGTATACCTGGCACTGTGGGGGCATTTGTATACCTGGCACTGTGGGGTCAATTGTGGATCTGGCACTGTGGGGGCAATTGTGGATCTGGCACTGCACTATTGGGGGCATATGTCTGTGTTTCACGTCCCATTTTAATTGGCCACACCCATTTAATGGCGCGCGCGCTCAGTGGGGCACAGTACCTCTATGGGGCACTCTCTGTCTGATTGGTCGCCGCTTAGCCCCGTCGGGAGTGCACGCAGACGCTCTCATTCCAGTGAATGGGGCGCGTGCGTGTCACGGACACGTGCGCGCCCCAGGCGCGGTGATAGGCCCAGGCACAGACGGAACTCCATCTGTAATGTAAGGGGGCATAAGTCAGAACAAAAATATAGTGCTATGGATTGTTTGAGGTAGGGAGGCCCCAAATCGGTATTTCACTTAGGACCCCATGAGGTCTAAATCCGCCTCTGCAGGCCAGTGTTCCTCCTGGAGAAATGTGACATGCAGTGCAGTCAGTGCGGAGGACTGGAGCCGAGCAGGAGGTGGCGCTTCCCGGATTCAGACCCACCGCCGCTGCCGCTGAGGGACAGCGCACCGCCGCCACTGCAGAGAGACAGCACACCGCCAGCCTACGCAGACACAGCGCACCGCCCGCCAGCCCCTGGAGTTACACCACGGTGCCGTCCGCTGCTGAGGGTCCAGGACATCGCGCGTACTCCCAGCCAGGGCAGACACCAAGAAAGAAGACGCACGCTGGTACTGTGGACCGGACGCCCAGGCCAGCAAGCAAGAAGACGGCCTGGCCCTGCATTCTTCACTGGTGGTCACTGTCAGTGTCTGGTGAGCTGTGTTTTGCTGGGTGAGGGAGGGTAGAAGGCCTAGGAATTTAGGAGCCTCAGCCTGCTGCTGAGGTGGGGAGTCTCAAGTGGTGAGGACAGAGGCCAGGTGCTGCTGTGGAGGGAGAACCGAGGAGCTGTCAGTGATCGCAAAAATGCGCTATAGCGCGTATTTTACCCGCTTTTGATGGGGACGCGCTCCGCAGCAGCAAATACTCCGGGACTCACATTTAGCAGCTGGACGCGATCATCTGAATCTGTGATCGCGCCAGCCAGACAGCGGCACGCAGGAGGTGACTGGCTGTTTCCTCAACCAATCACCTCCTGTAGTCTCCGGCCAATCATTACCTCCTGTAGCCTCCCGCTTTGAATCCTCCTCCCCGCTGACCTGGGCTCCGCCGCCAGCACATGAATCTGTGCTGCAGCGCTGAGCCCCGCTCATCTCCAACTCCTCCCCGCTGCACGCTCCGCCGCCGCCTCCAGCACCAAGAGACTGGCCCCGCTCATCTCTACCTTCTCACCGATGCACGCTCAGTGCTCTGCCTGGCGCAATGTGTATAACGTGCTCTGCCTGGCGCAATGTGTATAACGTGCTCTACTTGGCGCATTGTGTATAACATGCTCTACCTGGCTCAGTGTGTATAATAACGTGCTCTAACTGGTGCAACGTGTATAACGTGCTCTACCTGGTGCAATTTGTATAAGTCTTCTACCTAGAGCAAAGTGTATAACGTGCTGTACCTGGAGCAAAGTGTATAACGTGCTGTAACTGGAGCAAAGTGTATAACGTGCTGTACCTGGAGCAAAGTGTATAACGTGCTCTATCTGGCGCAATATGTATAAAGTGTTCTACCTGGTGCAATGTGTATAAGTGGCACTATTATGTGGTCACGCCCCTTCCACATGAAGCCACGCCCTTAAAATTTGCGGCGCGCCTCCGCCGCGCATTTGCCTATCCTTTGCGATCTGGGAGGTGGAACACCAATTCACTTTCTGCCTAAGGGCACCAAAATGTCTAGTTATACCTCTGGAGCAGTGTGTTCTGCATGCTACACAGCCCAGCAGCATTGTCACCCCATCCCCCCACCTTGCAACACTTTTATAGTGTCCAAACAAGATTAAGATTAAAAAGAACCTTCATTCCAATGGGACCCAGAAAAAGACCGGTAGGACACCAATTTTTAAAAGTGAGGGGTCCCTGGGACCCACTTTTTTTTTGGCTCACCGTGATCACTGGCTGTGCTGTGACTGGAAGCTAGGGGCTGTTGCTGGGGAGGGGTTGAATGGTGAGCAAGCTGTACTAAGTAGGGGGAGAGGGGGTACTTGAAGTCAGAAGTAGACTGCATAATGCTGCTGCTGCTGAGTGGGGGAGTGGGTGAGATAGCCCAACCACTTATGGTGCCCCCCCTGTAATTTTTTTCTGGATCCGCCCCTGCTGTGGAGGCATATCTGCACTGTGGGGGCATTAATGTATCTGGCTTTGTGGGGGCATATCTGCACTGTGGGGGCATTTATGTATCTGGAACTGTGGGGACATTTATATATCTGGAACTGTGGGGTAATTTATGTATCTGGCACTGGGGACATTTTTGTATCTATCACTGTGGGGGTATTTATGTATCTTGCACTGTGGGGGCATATCTGCACTGTGGGGCCATTTATGTATCTGGCACTGCTGGGGGGCATGTCACATGTAGCTGGCACTGCTGGGGGGCATGTCACGTGTAGCTGGCACTGCTGGGGCGCATGTCATGTGTAGTTGGCACGGCTGGGGAGCATTTCACATGTAGCTGGCACTGCTGGGGGGCATGTCACGTGTAGCTGGCACTGCAGGGGGGCATGTCACGTGTAGCTGGCACTGCTGGGGGGCATGTCACGTGTAGCTGGCACTGCTGGGGGGCATGTCATGTGTAGCTGGCACGGCTGGGGAGCATATCATGTAATGTTCCCGCTAGGCATCTGTGGCTAGGCAATGTGTCTCAGTGCTCTACCTGGCGCAATGTGTCTCAGTGCTCTACCTGGCGCGATGTGTCTCAGTGCTCTACCTGGCGCAATGTGTCTCAGTGCTCTATTTGGTGCAATGTGTCTAACGTGCTGTGCCTGGCGCAAAGTGTCTAACGTGCTGTGCCTGGCGCAAAGTGTCTAACATGCTGTGCCTGGCGCAAAGTGCCTAACGTGCTGTGCCTGGCGCAAAGTGTATAGGAGGTTCTACCTGGTGCAATGTGTATTAGCTGCACTACTGTGTGGTGTAATGTGAATTGCCACTATTATGGGGCCACGCACCTTCCCCACGAAGCAATGCCCCTACATTTTTGCTGCGCACCTTCGGCACGCACTATTCATGCTTTAGCATCTACATATGGGATCAACAAGCATTACAGTATGTACATCATTTTGCCCTCCTAACTTAAAAATGTGCCCTCCCTGTGATCAGCACCCTGCCCTAAAAAGTGAACACTGTCATGTGTAGCTGGCACTGCTGGGGGGCATAATGTGTGTAGCTGGCACTGCTGGGGCCATGTCATGTGTAGCTGGCACTGCTGGGGGGCATGTCATGTGTAGCTGGCACTGCTGTGGGGCATGTCATGTGTAGCTGGCACTGCTGCGGGGCATGTCATGTGTAGCTGGCACTGCTGCGGGGCATGTCATGTGTAGCTGGCACTGCTGGGGGTCATATGTCTATCTGGAACTGCACATTATGTGTATCTGGCACTGTACTGGAGACATTATGTGTATCTGACACTATACTGGAGACATTGTGTGTAAGGAACACTACTGTGGCTACTATGTGTAAGGCTGCTAATTGAGTGCGTAGAGGGGGTGTGAAAATATATTTATTTATAGTTTGATGATATGAAGTTACGAGGTCACGCCCACTTTTCCAGGAGGCCACGTCCACTTTTCCAGGAGGCTACACCCACTTTTCCAGGACCACGCGCCTTCGGTGCAAGCATGGGGGGGGGGGGGGGGGGGGGCGCTTTTACATTTTCTCGCTCAGGGTGCTAGTAGGCCTGGAGCCGGCCCTGCTCCATTACAACCTTTTCTGGCAAAGAATTCCAGATCCTTACTGCCCATACTGTAAAGAACCTCCTCCTTCGCTTGGTATTAAATTTCCTCTCCTCTAACCTCAGAGGGTGTCCGCGTGTCCTGTGTAGAGATCTCTTAATAAACAAATCTCTTCTTATCTCCAAGTATTGTGCCTTTATATAATTATAAATATTAATAATGTCTCCTCTTAAACGCCTTTTACAAATGTTAACATATTTAACCTAGAGATTTGCGGTGGCCACTTTTCGTGTTTTGTGTTTTGGTTCTGGTTCCATGCTCGTGTTTTGGATCTGGATTGGTTTTGCCAAAACCACCCTTTTGTGTTTTGGTTTTGGTTCTGGATGATTTATGATAAAAAAACATAAAAACAGATAAAATCACATAATTTGGGGGTAATTTTGATCCTTAGGTATTATTAACCTCAATAACATTTATTTCCACTCATTTCAAGTCTATTCTGAACACCTCAAACCTCACAATATTGTTTTTAGGCCAAAAGGTTGCACCGAGCTGGCTGGATGACTAAGCTAAGCGACACAAGTGTGCGGCACAAACACCTGGCCCATCTAGGAGTGGCACTGCAGTGGCAGACAGGATGGCAAATTTAAAAAATAGGCCCCAAACAGCACATAATGCAAAGAAGAAAAAGAGGTGCAATGAGGTAGCTGTATGACTAAGCTAAGCGACACCATTGTGCAGCACAAACACCTGGCCCATCTAGGAGTGGCACTGCAGTTACAGACAGAATGCACTTAAAAAAAATAGGCCCCAAACAACACATCATGCAAAGAGGAAAAAGAGGTGCAATGATGTAGCTGTATGACTAAGCTAAGCGACACAAGTGTACGTGCGGCGCAAACACCTGGCCTATCTAGGAGTGGCACTGCAGCTGCAGGCAGGATGGCACTTAAAAAAACAAGGCCCCAAACAGCACATCATGCAAAGAAGAAAAAGAGGTGCAATGAGGTAGCTGTATGACTAAGCTAAGCGACACAAGTGAGCGGCAAAAACAACATGGAACATGTTGGAATTTGCCCAGATGTAATACATGCACAATATTGGTGGCACAGGAGAGCATACCCCTAAACCACACACACACACACACACACACACACACACACACACACACACGGCAAAGCCTGTCAAATTAATTTGGACAATAATAACTAGAGATGTGCGGCGGGCACTTTTCGTGTTTTGTGTTTTGGTTTTGGTTCTAATTCCACTTTGGTGTTTTGGTTTTGGCTTGGTTTTGGTTTTGGATCTGGATGATTTTTGTAAGAAAACATGAAAACAGCTAAAATCACAGAATTTGGGGGTAATTTTGCTCCTACGGTATTATTAACCTCAATAACAATCATTTCCACTCATTTCCAGTCTATTCTGAACACCCCACACCTCACAATGTTGTTTTTAGGCCAAAAGGTTGCACCAAGGTTGCTGGATGACTAAGCTAAGCAACACAAGTGGACAACACAAACACCTGGCCCATCTAGGCATGGCACTGGAGTGTCAGACAGGAGGGCAGATATAAAAAAAGGCCCCAAACAGCACATGATGCAAAGAAGAAAAATAATTGCAATGAGGTAGTTGTATGACTAAGCCAAACGACACAAACAATTGGCCAATCTAGTAGTGCACTGCAGTGGCAGACAGGAGGGCAGACATAAAAAAGGCCCCAAACAGCACATTATGCAAAGAAGAAAAATAATTGCAAAGAGGTAGTTGTATGACTAAGCCAAACAACACAAACAATTGGACAATCTAGGAGTGCACTGCAGTGGCATACAGGAGGGCACATATCAAAAAAAGGCCCCTAACAGCACATCATGCAAAGATGAAAAAAAGGTGCACCGATGTTGCAGTATGACTAAGCAGACAAACATTGGTAGTTGCTCGGTCATTCCTGGAAATAATTATGTATCAGGTGCTGGAAAGGGGGAGAGGTCACAGACAAACAGAGAGGGGGGAGGGGGGGAAGGTTGCAAATCCCACCCCTACATTTCCCTTCAGCACACTAAAAAATTACCTGTAACCATACCTGAGCCTATCTGGAAATAGAAATTCAGAGAATTAGTTTACACATGTTTGCAAACACATGTTTAAGCTGCTAAACCACTTTCAACGCTTCTCCAATGTCAGCAGTCTTAACACTACATGATAGCAGTGCCCACATATGGCCATGTAATTTGTCACAGTAGGCCTCATGATAAAGGCTATTACTAAAACACATCCAGACAGAGAGCTAACTTACCCAGAAGCCACCCCCTGGATCTCCCATTGGCACTACAAGGAACAGCATGCCTTCCAAATACTGCTCCCATTCAATGCCTCTAGCACACAAGCAGACAAACATTGGCAGTTGTTCGGTCATTCCTGGAAATAATTATGTATCAGGTGCTGGAAATGGGGAGGGGTCACAGACAAACAGACAGAGAGGGGGGGGGGGGTGATTAAGCTAAGTGACACAACCACCTGGTCCATCTAGCAGTATCACGCAATGGCTGAATGTCGAGAGTGGGCCGCAATTGTTCGGTACACTGACAGCATCTCCAGCACGCACCAGTCACTTTAAAAAAAATCTGCAATTGGTGGACTTATACGGCTTATACGGCAGTACCCCAGGACTAACACAGCAGTACCCATTGGACTCATACGGCAGTGTCACACAGGATGGCACTTTTCAAAAACTAGGCCCCAAACAGCACCTCATGCAAAGATGTCGAAGAGGTGCAATGAGGTAGCTGTATGACTAAGCCAAGCGACACAAACAATTCCAACTGGAATTATATGTCCAAATCACTGGAATTAATTGGCAAGATCACTGTAATTAATAATTGTAAATCACTGACATTAATTGGCAAAATCAATGTAATTATACATCCAAATCACTGGAATTAAATGGCAAAATTTCGCTATCGCCTGCCTAGTGAAGTGGAATCTAGATGGGATTTGTTACCGGGGACACAATACCTCCATCAATTGTCTAAATACCACTGCACTAATGGCGGATACCGGGCGCACGTCTAATACCAACATAAGTGTCAAGGCTTAAAAACATGTCCTCCTATGGCTACGCTACATAGATGACCTGTTTGTCATCTGGGAGGGAAAAAAATGATTATTCCAAGAATGTATTCTAATTTTGAATACTAATCCCTTCAACCTAAGACTGACAACAGAGATGAGCCAAAAAGCTGTTAATTTCCTGGACCTGACAATTACAGTAGAAGAAGATGGACGATTGACATCAGACATGTTTAGGAAAGCAACAGCAACCAATAGCATTTTACACGCTACTAGTTTTCATCCGGAGGCAGTAATTAGGGGAGTACCCAAGGGGGAATACCTCAGGACATGAAGGAATTGCACAAATGAGAAAACCTTTGAGAAAAGAGCTAAGGAATTGGAGGAAAGACTGCTTGCAAGGGGGTACAGCAGGAGATCCACACGCAAAGCATATAATCAAGCAAGAAGGAGATCTAGAATCTCCCTAATTTATCCCCAGCAACAACAAGGGAAAGAAAATATTGACCAGCAACCCATTAGATTTATCTGCACTTTTTGTTGGGAGAACCAACAAATAAGACAAATCATCCAGAGACACTGGCATGTACTTAAAGCAGACCCTAACCTTTCCAGGATCTTGGGGGATAAGGTCCAAATGTGTTGGAGGAGAGCGAGAAATCTTAGAGACTCCCTCGTTCACAGTCATTTTAAATCAGAATCATCCATAAAAACACGGGTAAAAGGATTCCACAGTTGTGGACACTGCAAAGTGTGCCAGTATACTGTGAAGACGAAGCAATTCACTGCAAATACTGACATGTGTGGCAGATTCAAGACTTTCTTAATTGTAATTCACAGAATGTCATTTACTGCCTGACTTGCCCATGCAATCTTAAATATGTGGGCATGACGAGCAGACCTTTCAAACAAAGGCTACCTGAGCATGTAGGCAACATCCGGAAGGCTGAGGAAGATCAATGGAAATGTAGGACTCTATCTACAGTAGCCAGACATTTTATGATTTACCATCAAAGCAACATGCAATGTTTGAGAGCTTTCACGATGGAAAGAGTCAAATCAGATAATAGAGGAGGAAATATGGCAAATCAACGCCTGAGGAGAGAAGCACGCCTCATTTTTCTGATGGGGAGCATTCAACCACAGAGATTGAATGAGAACATCAGCTATTCAGCTTTCTTATGAGGGATGGGGGCATTCGAGCAAGATTAGCACACTTGAATATCATTTTAAGTCAGCGTGCCAGAATGTAGTAGGCACAATTTGAACTTGAAATGAGCTAGCCCTCCCCTATTTCTCCACATATTAAATATAGATCAATCCTTGACATGCATTTTTAGGAATCTATTAATTACTGGATATAATCCATATAATACTCGTTAGTTGTTTATGACTTAGACCTTGAAGTAATTTTAAGGACTAGACCTTGCTCTAGGTAATTATCATACTTACGAGTCCCTTCCAAGCAATGGGGGTCAAAAGGCTTTCATGCATTATCCTGACACAATTTATATTACATTTTTACATTTAGTTTTATATTTTTATATTTATTTTTTATTTTTTCACAACCTATTTCCATTGGAGGGTCCCAGTTTTTAGTTTGATTATCTCTCCCTTACATTTTTTATTTTTTTCACATTTTTTCACACTTTAATAGGTGTTCTTTTAGGTAGGGGTACCAGACTGAGTACTGGATCACTTAGCACTTACACTTCGTATATATTGAAGGTTCAGAGGGAGCACTAACATAACCATCTATTCACCATTTGTATTGGTAGTCAAGTTTTTGACTCCCAATCCTCTTAAAAGCATATCACCATGATAATTAGATGTACCTATAAAAAAATAGGTACAATAACAAGATATTAATAGGTATAACATATTAGAGAATTTAGTCACCATATGCAGGTAAATTAACACACTATCAATAGAGGACATTGGTCTTATCTGGATGCAATACCTCGTTTATTTATTTTTTAGATTAGATTATGTATAAATTTAATTGAGATTAATAGAATTTATTCAAATTACGCTTACAGAATTAATTATAAGGATGGTTGTACACAACATGCCGACAATACATAGAAGACACAATTAATTTATTTAATCAATAAATTTAAGATCCACACATTTATTATTATATTTCCAATTTTTTTACTGAATTTACAGATTTACATTTTTATTTATCATTTTTATTCTTCATATTCCCTGCCTATCACATTAGGAGAACTAAACCAAATAAAATATGGATAATGAAAGAGGCACTTGCCGTAGTAATATTTCATATATTTGTATAGATTTCTGGTGCACTAATGCTCCCCTATTTGCGAGGATAATATCGGAATCTCTTTACTTATGACTCTTACCAGAATTTGTGAGCGATGTTTAGAGACACTGATGAATGAAGAACTTGTGAGCGATGGTAGATGACACTGAAGAATTTGTGAGCGATGTTTTAAAGACACTGATGAATGAAGAACTTGTGAGCGATGATAAAAGACACTGAAGAATTTGTGAGCGATGTTTAAAAGACACAGATGAATGAAGAACTTTTGAGCGATGGTGAAAGACACTGAAGAATTTGTGAGCGATGTTTAAAGACACTGATGAATGAAGAACTTGTGAGCGATGATGAAAGACACTGAAGAATTTGTGAGCGATGTTTAAAGACACTGATGAATGAAGAACTTGTGAGCGATGACGAAAGACACTGAAGAATTTGTGAGCGATGTTAATAGGCACTGATGAATGAAGAACTTGTGAGCGATGGTGAATGACACTGAAGAATTGGTGAGTGATGTTTAAGGACACTGATGAATGAAGAGCTTGTGAGCGATGGTGAATGACACTGAAGAATTGGTGAGCGATGTATAAGGACACTGATGAATGAGGAACTTGTGAGCGATGGTGAATGACACTGAACGCTGGAAACACTAAAGCTGGTTCGGCCCGCAGGCCTTGCTGAATCCAGGGAGCGCTGACAACTGCACTGCAGAGGAACACACTAGTTGCTCGGATTACTGGAGACTGTGCTGCAGGAAGGCACCCTGAATGATAGATGCACTGGAGTATAGCTGCTGGGAAACACACTGCGTACGGGAGCTCTGGCATCCACTTCAGAAAAGAGACGATACTCAGGCGCCGAGGCTCTGCCCGGCGTCCGGTTTTGAATCTCCCGCCTCTATTGGATTGGTGAAGCGGGTTCGCGACATCACCTGCTCCCCGCCCACGTGACGCCGGCTGTCATGGCGGCGCCCACGCTCCGGGGAACCGCCGGGAGCCGCGCCAGCCAGACGCCGGGACCCGAGGACCACCGGAGACGAGGACCGCCAAACGGACCAGCAGCCACGCTGGGGTAAGGAGTGCACTGCAGTGGCAGACAGGAGGGCACATATCAAAAAAAGGCCCCTAACAGCACATCATGCAAAGATGAAAAAAAGGTGCACCGATGTTGCAGTTTGACTAAGCAGAAAAACATTGGTAGTTGCTCGGTCATTCCTTGAAATAATTATGTATCAGGTGCTGGAAAGGGGGAGAGGTCACAGACAAACAGAGAGGGGGGAGGGGGGGTAGGTTGCAAATCCCACCCCTACATTTCCCTTCAGCACACTAAAAAATTACCTGTAACCATACCTGAGCCTATCTGGTAATAGAAATTCAGAGAATTAGTTTACACATGTTTGCAAACACATGTTTAAGCTGCTAAACCACTTTCAACGCTTCTCCAAATTCAGCAGTCTTAACACTACATGATAGCAGTGCCCACATATGGCCATGTAATTTGTCACAGTAGGCCTCATGATAAAGGCTATTACTAAAACACATCCAGACAGAGAGCTAACTTACCCAGGAGCCACTCCCTGGATCTCCCATTGGCACTACAAGGAACAGCATGCCTTCCAAATACTGCTCCCATTCAATGCCTCTAGCACACAAGCAGACAAACATTGGCAGTTGTTCGGTCATTCCTGGAAATAATTATGTATCAGGTGCTGGAAATGGGGAGGGGTCACAGACAAACAGACAGAGAGGGGGGGGTGATTAAGCTAAGCGACACAACCACCTGGTCCATCTAGCAGTATCACGCAATGGCTGAATGTTGAGAGTGGGCCGCAATTGTTCGGTACACTGACAGCATCTCCAGCACGCACCAGACACTTTAAAAAAAATCTGCAATTGGTGGACTTATACGGCTTATACGGCAGTACCCCAGGACTAACACAGCAGTACCCATTGGACTCATACGGCAGTGTCACACAGGATGGCACTTTTCAAAAACTAGGCCCCAAACAGCACCTCATGCAAAGATGTCGAAGAGGTGCAATGAGGTAGCTGTATGACTAAGCCAAGCGACACAAACAATTCCAACTGGAATTATATGTCCAAATCACTGGAATTAATTGGCAAGATCACTGTAATTAATAATTGTAAATCACTGACATTAATTGGCAAAATCAATGTAATTATATGTCCAAATCACTGGAATTAAATGGCAAGATCACTGGAATTAATAATTATAAATCACTGACATTAATTGGCAAAATCAATGTAATTATACATCCAAATCACTGGAATTAAATGGCAAAATTTCGCTATCGCCTGCCTAGTGAAGTGGAATCTAGATGGGATTTGTTACCGGGGACACAATACCTCCATCAATTGTCTAAATACAACTGCACTAATGGCGGATACCGGGCGCACGTCTAATACCAACATAAGTGTCAAGGCTTAAAAACATGTCCTCCTATGGCTACGCTACATAGATGACCTGTTTGTCATCTGGGAGGGAAAAAAATAATTATTCCAAGAATGTATTCTAATTTTGAATACTAATCCCTTCAACCTAAGACTGACAACAGAGATGAGCCAAAAAGCTGTTAATTTCCTGGACCTGACAATTACAGTAGAAGAAGATGGACGATTGACATCAGACATGTTTAGGAAAGCAACAGCAACCAATAGCATTTTACACGCTACTAGTTTTCATCCGGAGGCAGTAATTAGGGGAGTACCCAAGGGGGAATACCCCAGGACATGAAGGAATTGCACAAATGAGAAAACCTTTGAGAAAAGAGCTAAGGAATTGGAGGAAAGACTGCTTGCAAGGGGGTACAGCAGGAGATCCACACGCAAAGCATATAATCAAGCAAGAAGGAGATCTAGAATCTCCCTAATTTATCCCCAGCAACAACAAGGGAAAGAAAATATTGACCAGCAACCCATTAGATTTATCTGCACTTTTTGTTGGGAGAACCAACAAATAAGACAAATCATCCAGAGACACTGGCATGTACTTAAAGCAGACCCTAACCTTTCCAGGATCTTGGGGGATAAGGTCCAAATGTGTTGGAGGAGAGCGAGAAATCTTAGAGACTCCCTCGTTCACAGTCATTTTTAATCAGAATCATCCATAAAAACACGGGTAAAAGGATTCCACAGTTGTGGACACTGCAAAGTGTGCCAGTATACTGTGAAGACGAAGCAATTCACTGCAAATACTGACATGTGTGGCAGATTCAAGACTTTCTTAATTGTAATTCACAGAATGTCATTTACTGCCTGACTTGCCCATGCAATCTTAAATATGTGGGCATGACGAGCAGACCTTTCAAACAAAGGCTACCTGAGCATGTAGGCAACATCCGGAAGGCTGAGGAAGATCAATAGAAATGTAGGACTCTATCTACAGTAGCCAGACATTTTATGATTTACCATCAAAGCAACATGTAATGTTTGAGAGCTTTCACGATGGAAAGAGTCAAATCAGATAATAGAGGAGGAAATATGGCAAATCAACGCCTGAGGAGAGAAGCACGCCTCATTTTTCTGATGGGGAGCATTCAACCACAGAGATTGAATGAGAACATCAGCTATTCAGCTTTCTTATGAGGGATGGGGGCATTCGAGCAAGATTAGCACACTTGAATATCATTTTAAGTCAGCGTGCCAGAATGTAGTAGGCACAACTTGGACTTGAAATGAGCTAGCCCTCCCCTATTTCTCCACATATTAAATATAGATCAATCCTTGACATCCATTTTCAGGAATCTATTAATTACTGGAGTTAATCCATATAATACTCGTTAGTTGTTTATGACTTAGACCTTGAAGTAATTTTAAGGACTAGACCTTGCTCTAGGTAATTATCATACTTACGAGTCCCTTCCAAGCAATGGGGGTCAAAAGGCTTTCATGCATTATCCTGACACAATTTATATTACATTTTTATATTTAGTTTTATATTTTTATATTTATTTTTTATGTTTTCACAACCTATTTCCATTGGAGGGTCCCAGTTTTTAGTTTGAATATCTCTCCCTTACATTTTTAATCTTTTTCACATTTTTTCACACTTTAATAGGTGTTCTTTTAGGTAGGGGCACCAGACTGAGTACTTGATCACTTAGCACTTACACTTCGTATATATTGAAGGTTCAGAGGGAGCACTAACATAACCATCTATTCACCATTTGTATTGGTAGTCAAGTTTTTGACTCCCAATCCTCTTAAAAGCATATCACCATGATAATTAGATGTACCTATAAAAAAATAGGTACATTAACAAGATATTAATAGGTATAACATATTAGAGAATTTAGTCACCATATGCAGGTAAATTAACACACTATCAATAGAGGACATTGGTCTTATCTGGATGCAATACCTCGTTTATTTATTTTTTAGATTAGATTATGTATAAATTTAATTGAGATTAATAGAATTTATTCAAATTACGCTTACAGAATTAATTATAAGGATGGTTGTACACAACATGCCGACAATACATAGAAGACACAATTAATTTATGTAATCAATATATTTAAGATCCACGCATTTATTATTATATTTCCAATTTTTTTACTGAATTTACAGATTTACATTTTTATTTATCATTTTTAGTCTTCATATTCCCTGCCTATCACATTAGGAGAACTAAACCAAATAAAATATGGATAATGAAAGAGGCACTTGCCGTAGTAATATTTCATATATTTGTATAGATTTCTGGTGTACTAATGCTCCCCTATTTGCGAGGATAATATCGGAATCTCTTTACTTATGACTCTTACCAGAATTTGTGAGCGATGTTTAGAGACACTGATGAATGAAGAACTTGTGAGCGATGGTAGATGACACTGAAGAATTTGTGAGCGATGTTTTAAAGACACTGATGAATGAAGAACTTGTGAGCGATGATAAAAGACACTGAAGAATTTGTGAGCGATGTTTAAAAGACACAGATGAATGAAGAACTTTTGAGCGATGGTGAAAGACACTGAAGAATTTGTGAGCGATGTTTAAAGACACTGATGAATGAAGAACTTGTGAGCGATGATGAAAGACACTGAAGAATTTGTGAGCGATGTTTAAAGACACTGATGAATGAAGAACTTGTGAGCGATGACGAAAGACACTGAAGAATTTGTGAGCGATGTTAATAGGCACTGATGAATGAAGAACTTGTGAGCGATGGTGAATGACACTGAAGAATTGGTGAGTGATGTTTAAGGACACTGATGAATGAAGAGCTTGTGAGCGATGGTGAATGACACTGAAGAATTGGTGAGCGATGTATAAGGACACTGATGAATGAGGAACTTGTGAGCGATGGTGAATGACACTGAATGCTGGAAACACTAAAGCTGGTTCGGCCCGCAGGCCTTGCTGAATCCAGGGAGCGCTGACAACTGCACTGCAGAGGAACACACTAGTTGCTCGGATTACTGGAGACTGTGCTGCAGGAAGGCACCCTGAATGATAGATGCACTGGAGTATAGCTGCTGGGAAACACACTGCGTACGGGAGCTCTGGCATCCACTTCAGAAAAGAGACGATACTCAGGCGCCGAGGCTCTGCCCGGCGTCCGGTTTTGAATCTCCCGCCTCTATTGGATTGGTGAAGCGGGTTCGCGACATCACCTGCTCCCCGCCCACGTGACGCCGGCTGTCATGGCGGCGCCCACGCTCCGGGGAACCGCCGGGAGCCGCGCCAGCCAGACGCCGGGACCCGAGGACCACCGGAGACGAGGACCGCCAAACGGACCAGCAGCCACGCTGGGGTAAGGAGTGCACTGCAGTTGCAGACAGGAGGGCACATATCAAAAAAAGGCCCCTAACAGCACATCATGCAAAGATGAAAAAAAGGTGCACCGATGTTGCAGTTTGGCTAAGCAGAAAAACATTGGTAGTTGCTCGGTCATTCCTTGAAATAATTATGTATCAGGTGCTGGAAAGGGGGAGAGGTCACAGACAAACAGAGAGGGGGGAGGGGGGGTAGGTTGCAAATCCCACCCCTACATTTCCCTTCAGCACACTAAAAAATTACCTGTAACCATACCTGAGCCTATCTGGTAATAGAAATTCAGAGAATTAGTTTACACATGTTTGCAAACACATGTTTAAGCTGCTAAACCACTTTCAACGCTTCTCCAAATTCAGCAGTCTTAACACTACATGATAGCAGTGCCCACATATGGCCATGTAATTTGTCACAGTAGGCCTCATGATAAAGGCTATTACTAAAACACATCCAGACAGAGAGCTAACTTACCCAGGAGCCACTCCCTGGATCTCCCATTGGCACTACAAGGAACAGCATGCCTTCCAAATACTGCTCCCATTCAATGCCTCTAGCACACAAGCAGACAAACATTGGCAGTTGTTCGGTCATTCCTGGAAATAATTATGTATCAGGTGCTGGAAATGGGGAGGGGTCACAGACAAACAGACAGAGAGGGGGGGGGGGTGATTAAGCTAAGCGACACAACCACCTGGTCCATCTAGCAGTATCACGCAATGGCTGAATGTTGAGAGCGGGCCGCAATTGTTCGGTACACTGACAGCATCTCCAGCACGCACCAGACACTTTAAAAAAAATCTGCAATTGGTGGACTTATACGGCTTATACGGCAGTACCCCAGGACTAACACAGCAGTACCCATTGGACTCATACGGCAGTGTCACACAGGATGGCACTTTTCAAAAACTAGGCCCCAAACAGCACCTCATGCAAAGATGTCGAAGAGGTGCAATGAGGTAGCTGTATGACTAAGCCAAGCGACACAAACAATTCCAACTGGAATTATATGTCCAAATCACTGGAATTAATTGGCAAGATCACTGTAATTAATAATTGTAAATCACTGACATTAATTGGCAAAATCAATGTAATTATATGTCCAAATCACTGGAATTAAATGGCAAGATCACTGGAATTAATAATTATAAATCACTGACATTAATTGGCAAAATCAATGTAATTATACATCCAAATCACTGGAATTAAATGGCAAAATTTCGCTATCGCCTGCCTAGTGAAGTGGAATCTAGATGGGATTTGTTACCGGGGACACAATACCTCCATCAATTGTCTAAATACAACTGCACTAATGGCGGATACCGGGCGCACGTCTAATACCAACATAAGTGTCAAGGCTTAAAAACATGTCCTCCTATGGCTACGCTACATAGATGACCTGTTTGTCATCTGGGAGGGAAAAAAATAATTATTCCAAGAATGTATTCTAATTTTGAATACTAATCCCTTCAACCTAAGACTGACAACAGAGATGAGCCAAAAAGCTGTTAATTTCCTGGACCTGACAATTACAGTAGAAGAAGATGGACGATTGACATCAGACATGTTTAGGAAAGCAACAGCAACCAATAGCATTTTACACGCTACTAGTTTTCATCCGGAGGCAGTAATTAGGGGAGTACCCAAGGGGGAATACCCCAGGACATGAAGGAATTGCACAAATGAGAAAACCTTTGAGAAAAGAGCTAAGGAATTGGAGGAAAGACTGCTTGCAAGGGGGTACAGCAGGAGATCCACACGCAAAGCATATAATCAAGCAAGAAGGAGATCTAGAATCTCCCTAATTTATCCCCAGCAACAACAAGGGAAAGAAAATATTGACCAGCAACCCATTAGATTTATCTGCACTTTTTGTTGGGAGAACCAACAAATAAGACAAATCATCCAGAGACACTGGCATGTACTTAAAGCAGACCCTAACCTTTCCAGGATCTTGGGGGATAAGGTCCAAATGTGTTGGAGGAGAGCGAGAAATCTTAGAGACTCCCTCGTTCACAGTCATTTTTAATCAGAATCATCCATAAAAACACGGGTAAAAGGATTCCACAGTTGTGGACACTGCAAAGTGTGCCAGTATACTGTGAAGACGAAGCAATTCACTGCAAATACTGACATGTGTGGCAGATTCAAGACTTTCTTAATTGTAATTCACAGAATGTCATTTACTGCCTGACTTGCCCATGCAATCTTAAATATGTGGGCATGACGAGCAGACCTTTCAAACAAAGGCTACCTGAGCATGTAGGCAACATCCGGAAGGCTGAGGAAGATCAATAGAAATGTAGGACTCTATCTACAGTAGCCAGACATTTTATGATTTACCATCAAAGCAACATGTAATGTTTGAGAGCTTTCACGATGGAAAGAGTCAAATCAGATAATAGAGGAGGAAATATGGCAAATCAACGCCTGAGGAGAGAAGCACGCCTCATTTTTCTGATGGGGAGCATTCAACCACAGAGATTGAATGAGAACATCAGCTATTCAGCTTTCTTATGAGGGATGGGGGCATTCGAGCAAGATTAGCACACTTGAATATCATTTTAAGTCAGCGTGCCAGAATGTAGTAGGCACAACTTGGACTTGAAATGAGCTAGCCCTCCCCTATTTCTCCACATATTAAATATAGATCAATCCTTGACATCCATTTTCAGGAATCTATTAATTACTGGAGTTAATCCATATAATACTCGTTAGTTGTTTATGACTTAGACCTTGAAGTAATTTTAAGGACTAGACCTTGCTCTAGGTAATTATCATACTTACGAGTCCCTTCCAAGCAATGGGGGTCAAAAGGCTTTCATGCATTATCCTGACACAATTTATATTACATTTTTATATTTAGTTTTATATTTTTATATTTATTTTTTATGTTTTCACAACCTATTTCCATTGGAGGGTCCCAGTTTTTAGTTTGAATATCTCTCCCTTACATTTTTAATCTTTTTCACATTTTTTCACACTTTAATAGGTGTTCTTTTAGGTAGGGGCACCAGACTGAGTACTTGATCACTTAGCACTTACACTTCGTATATATTGAAGGTTCAGAGGGAGCACTAACATAACCATCTATTCACCATTTGTATTGGTAGTCAAGTTTTTGACTCCCAATCCTCTTAAAAGCATATCACCATGATAATTAGATGTACCTATAAAAAAATAGGTACATTAACAAGATATTAATAGGTATAACATATTAGAGAATTTAGTCACCATATGCAGGTAAATTAACACACTATCAATAGAGGACATTGGTCTTATCTGGATGCAATACCTCGTTTATTTATTTTTTAGATTAGATTATGTATAAATTTAATTGAGATTAATAGAATTTATTCAAATTACGCTTACAGAATTAATTATAAGGATGGTTGTACACAACATGCCGACAATACATAGAAGACACAATTAATTTATTTAATCAATATATTTAAGATCCACGCATTTATTATTATATTTCCAATTTTTTTACTGAATTTACAGATTTACATTTTTATTTATCATTTTTATTCTTCATATTCCCTGCCTATCACATTAGGAGAACTAAACCAAATAAAATATGGATAATGAAAGAGGCACTTGCCGTAGTAATATTTCATATATTTGTATAGATTTCTGGTGTACTAATGCTCCCCTATTTGCGAGGATAATATCGGAATCTCTTTACTTATGACTCTTACCAGAATTTGTGAGCGATGTTTAGAGACACTGATGAATGAAGAACTTGTGAGCGATGGTAGATGACACTGAAGAATTTGTGAGCGATGTTTTAAAGACACTGATGAATGAAGAACTTGTGAGCGATGATAAAAGACACTGAAGAATTTGTGAGCGATGTTTAAAAGACACAGATGAATGAAGAACTTTTGAGCGAAGGTGAAAGACACTGAAGAATTTGTGAGCGATGTTTAAAGACACTGATGAATGAAGAACTTGTGAGCGATGATGAAAGACACTGAAGAATTTGTGAGTGATGTTTAAAGACACTGATGAATGAAGAACTTGTGAGCGATGATGAAAGACACTGAAGAATTTGTGAGCGATGTTAAAAGGCACTGATGAATGAAGAACTTGTGAGCGATGGTGAATGACACTGAAGAATTGGTGAGCGATGTTTAAGGACACTGATGAATGAAGAACTTGTGAGCGATGGTGAATGACACTGAAGAATTGGTGAGCGATGTATAAGGACACTGATGAATGAGGAACTTGTGAGCGATGGTGAATGACACTGAACGCTGGAAACACTAAAGCTGGTTCGGCCCGCAGGCCTTGCTGAATCCAGGGAGCGCTGACAACTGCACTGCAGAGGAACACACTAGTTGCTCGGATTACTGGAGACTGTGCTGCAGGAAGGCACCCTGAATGATAGATGCACTGGAGTATAGCTGCTGGGAAACACACTGCGTACGGGAGCTCTGGCATCCACTTCAGAAAAGAGATAATACTCAGGCGCCGAGGCTCTGCCCGGCGTCCGGTTTTGAAGCTCCCGCCTCTATTGGATTGGTGAAGCGGGTTCGTGACATCACCTGCTCCCCGCCCACGTGACGCCGGCTGTCATGGCGGCGCCCACGCTCCGGGGAACCGCCGGGAGCCGCGCCAGCCAGACGCCGGGACCCGAGGACCACCGGAGACGAGGACCGCACGAAACCAGTTACCCAATTTAGCTCTACCAATACAAAAAGAACTTACAACATCAAAGAGAGAATAACCTGCAATAGTAAAGGCGTCATCTACCTATTAGAGTGTGGATGCCCCAAACAATACGTAGGACGCACCATACGCCCCTTGAAAACAAGAATTAGTGAGCATATTCGGAACATCAAAAAGGGGCTAGAAGAACACAGCTTATCAAAACATTTTAAGGACCATCATGATAGTGACCCCCTATCACTTAAATTCATAGGGATCCAGGAGGTACACCCTAATTGGAGGGGAGGAGACTATAGCACAAAAATTAATACCATAGAATTAAGATGGATGTATGAGCTAAAGACACTAGCTAGTATGGGACTTAATCGTGATAATGAAGTGAAATCACTGATATGCAAAAAGTAAAAAGTAAAAAGACCGCAATAAATTAAGACTGGGAAGAAAAACATCCATGTATCAATAAGGCACACAAATGTACTTTATATAGACCAGTTAGGCATACACACCGCATTACGGTCCAGTGCAAAATAAATACCTGGTTTTATATATATAAGATGCATATCGACTACATCGATTACACCTTTAACTGTACACCTATTAAAACAACCCAGATCAGGATTCTAAACATAGAACCTTATCCTCACGACTCACACACACCAATTAACCATCTATGAAATAGAAACTTCACTTATCACTGTTTTAGAATAAAACACTGTCCATATGTTTAATCAAATTTTCCTTTGTACAAATGCCATAGCCAGACAAATCTCACTTGCATTTAAAATTAGCAGAAAGCATATCTTGGAACTGTGACATCAACACATTGGTCAGGAACATGGAGACCAATGACGAGCAGGAACTCTAATCACATGACCTATGATGTCACAATATGTGCCTTTAAAAACTTGGAAAATACTATTCCAAACATCCACTTCTCCCAGAGGAAGGCCCTAGAGGCTGAAACGCGTTGGAGCTAACACTACAACCTAAAACCGAAACTGACAAAGACCACAGCAAGCGCTTACTACGAAGCAGAGTCCCGGTCACGTGATCGGGGAAACCCGGAAATCAACTACGCTGCCTAGCAACAGAAGGAAAGAGAAGAAGTCGGTGACGAAGTGTGGCGGGGAAACAGGAGAAAACAGAAGGTGAGTCTCCGTATGCGGCGGGTGTCACTCTTGAAGCTGCTCCGTAGAGCGCTGACAGAGTCTCCCCCTCACCCTAGGCAGGTCAGCCTCTCGAACCCTCCGGCTTCCATGCGTGTCTGTACCAGGACACACCATGAGAAGCGGAGCCTAGAGAGAAAGACCAGTCCGGAGCAACCTACTTTTCCCTGCTAAACCTATACACTCCCACCGTGAAGAAACCCAAGACTGTGTTTTTGTTTATATATATATATATATATATATATATATATATATATATTTTGTTTAAATTTTTATCTTAAAAAATTTTTCAACACGGAATTGAACTTACCAAGGACAAAACTACTGTCAGCAGCTGTGCGGGACGCCGCAGGCTGCAGCACACACTCAATAGACTCCTAGACTAAGAGTTTACCCATAACTCTTCCTTTAACCATTATTAGCAAACAATAAACCATCGTTATCATTAATGAGCTACGGGTGGACATTTCATTTGGGAAACATAATTGTTCTGTGATATTGTACACCATTTAAGAGATATAAACACCTATTGAATATATTTAACCTAAGGGCACTCACAGACAGTACTACTTTCACTTAGACAACCAAACTAGGAGCAAGGACTGAGCGCTACACTACAATATAACTATTTTCACAAAAAAGAAGCCTGCTCCCGCCGGGGAAGTAGAGGGGCGAATGAATCCTTTCTGCAGATTAGACTTGATATAGTCCGACATGGCTTGGGTCTCGGGCAATGACAAAGGATAAATGCGCCCCCGGGGTGGCATCTTCCCTGGGATGAGCTCATTGGGACAGTCCCAGGGTCTATGGGGTGGTAACTGATTGGCCGCCTGTTCCGAAAACACATCTGCAAACTCCCGATAGGCCTCCGGAATGAGCTCCTCATCCGACTTGGAAGATACACGGAGCGGGTAGACAGAAGTGAGACAATTAGAATGACAGAATGAACTCCCATATACTATTTGTGATGACTTCCAGTCGACGTGCGGGTTCTGTACTTTAAGCCAAGGAAGACCAAGAACCAGATCGTGAGGCATCTCCCGAATCACTAGGAACTCCAGATGTTCTTGATGTAGAGCTCCAACCTGCAGTTTTATTGGCACTGTGCGACTTGAAATAAGACCATTAGAAATTTGGGTACCATTGATGGCAGTCAGCGTAATAGGTCGTTCGACGGATTGTAACTGTAAACCCAGTTCTTGGACGCAAGAAAGAGAAACAAAATTCCCTGCAGCCCCGGAGTCCAGCAGGGCCTTAACAGGTTTGGCTATAGACCCAGAAAACAGAGACACAGAGAGTAAACAGTCCACTGTCGGAGAAGGTTTAGATGTAACCCCTAACTCGACTCCTTCGGAACAAGCTAGGACTGCCCGTTTCCCGGACGGGACTTACAAAACTTGAGAAAGTGATCCGCAGCTCCACAGTAGAGGCAGAGTCTGCCCTCATGACGGCGCTGTCGTTCTTCCGGGGACAGCCGAGATCGATTAATTTGCATAGGTTCGTCTGGACTTGGGGTGATCGCTTGCTTAGTCGGGAGAGACCGGAATCTGGATCGTTCTGTCCGACTACGTTCACCACCTCATTCCTGCATACGAAGATCCACCTTTACACAGAGTGAGATCAACTCTTCTAAGGAATCCAGCAAGTCCCTAGTGATCAGTTCGTCCTTTAGACGGTCAGAGAGACCATTCCAGAAAGCGGCCCGGAGAGCATCATTATTCCAGCGCAGTTCCGAGGCTATGGTTTGGAAATGAATCACATACTGTCCCACTGAACGGGAGCCTTGTCGGACTCGGAGCAAATCCGAAGAAGCAGCGGTCATTCTGCCGGGCTCATCGAAGATCCTACGAAATGACGTGATGAAATTGGTGTAACTGGAAACCAACGGGTCAGAACGCTCCCATAACGGAGACACCCAATCCAACGCTGAACCTTCAAGCAAGGAAATAATGTACGCCACCTTAGACCGATCTGTGGGGAAATTGTGTGAGAGAAGTTCAAAATGTACCTCGTATTGGTTGAGAAAACCACGGCAATTCTTTGGATTCCCATTATAGCGAGAAGGAGTGGGAAGCTGAAGGCGTGACCTGGTTCCAGACAGGGATTGAACATTACTAGGGACAACCACAGGAGCGGGTACTGGAGCTGGAGCCGGAACAACTGAAGCCAGAGAAGCCTGAATTTGATCCAGCCGACCAGATAACTCCTGGAGATACTGCATCACTTGGCTTTGTGCCGTCTCCTGACTTTGAACTCGGGAAACCAGATCCTGGATGGCGCTTGCCTCTGGGTTCCGATCCTCCGGGTCCATGAGGCCTGAGTATACTGTCACTGACCTGGGTTGGGAATGTTGTGGACTCGGGGGTTCTTCCGATGGTCGGGAAAAGGAACCACAGGTGGGTTGGAGTAGGGATTTCCTCATACAAGACTCTGATAGTTAGGCTTAGTGAAAGAATGCTGAGGAACTTTATTAAGGGAAGGGAGCAATACAGCGGCACATAAAAAGAAGTGAACTTGTGGGCAATGTCAAAAAGTTACTAAAGAATTCGTGAGCAATGTTCAACTGATGAATGAAGAATTTGTGAGCGATGTTTAGAGACACTGATGAATGAAGAACTTTTGAGCGATGGTAGATGACACTGAAGAATTTGTGAGCGATGTTTTAAAGACACTGATGAATGAAGAATTTGTGAGCGATGATGAAAGTCACTGAAGAATTTGTGAGCGATGTTTAAAAGACACAGATGAATGAAGAACTTGTGAGCGATGGTGAAAGACACTGAAGAATTTGTGAGCGATGTTTAAGGACACTGATGAATGAAGAACTTGTGAGCGACGATGAAAGACACTGAAGAATTTGTGAGCGATGTTTAAAGACACTGATGAATGAAGAACTTGTGAGCGATGATGAAAGACACTGAAGAATTTGTGAGCGATGTTAAAAGGCACTGATGAATGAAGAACTTGTGATTGATGGTGAATGACACTGAAGAATTGGTGAGCGATGTTTAAGGACACTGATGAATGAAAAACTTGTGAGCGATGGTGAATGACACTGAAGAATTGGTGAGCGATGTATAAGGACACTGATGAATGAGGAACTTGTGAGCGATGGTGAATGACACTGAACGCTGGAAACACTAAAGCTGGTTCGGCCCGCAGGCCTTGCTGAATCCAGGGAGCGCTGACAACTGCACTGCAGAGAAACACACTAGTTGCTCGGATTACTGGAGACTGTGCTGCAGGAAGGCACCCTGAATGCTAGATGCACTGGAGTATAGCTGCTGGGAAACACACTGCGTACGGGAGCTCTGGCATCCACTTCAGAAAAGAGACGATACTCAGGCGCCGAGACTCTGCCCGGCGTCTGGTTTGAATCTCCCGCCTCTATTGGATTGGTGAAGCGGGTTTGTGACATCACCTGCTCCCCGCCCACGTGACGCCGGCTGTCATGGCGGCGCCCACGCTCTGGGGAACCGCCGGTAGCCGTGCCAGCCAGACGCCGGGACCCGAGCACCGCCGGAGACGAGGACCGCCAAACGGACCAGCAGCCACGCAGGGGTAAGCGCGGCGGCCGCTGCCCCTGGTGTGTGACAAGGAGTTTGATTTCTCAGCCCTGCTCGGCCACTCGATGAGCGGCTATTTTCGGGTGAACGGACCACGCTCGAATCCGGACCTACTCTGATTGGTCAGCTTAATTTTGAATGGACATACACCCATATATAAACATGGCTGACCCGTCCATCGGGTCGGCTCCATGATTAAGCTACGGGCGAAATGCGCATTGGAGTGAGGTGCTGGGAGCCCTGTAGACGCTCCTGCTAATACTGTAAAATAAACTATTCATGTCATGCTAATTCATAGTAAATAGAGTGTTATATATGTAGTGGGCAAATGCTAACAAAATACAACATTGCCCCTATTACAAGGTGTGCTTTCAATCCCTAGCTGTCTACACTGTGAGAAGCTTAGGGCACATGTAGCGTTGTGAAGGCTGTTACTCGTAAACATTCCAGTGCACAGCACTGCCAACAGTGAATTCAGTGCACTGTCTCAGGCCACACGGATAGGGACATTATTGTGTATGTGCACTTTATGTACAGCACACGATCCAACAGTTCATGGACACATGATTTGTGCCAGTATCCATACTACTGTGTTAGGTTCCTGGTGCTCAGAACAAGGGATATGTTATGAAGCGAGTCCAGAGCACCAGGACGTAATGCTGGGAAAGGGGAATGGAAAGGGAATAGCCCCTGGCGCCCTATCTCCGTTGTCTCGCCCGTGCTGTCAGTACACTCTTGCGAGACTATGGTTGCTTGAGCCCATGGCAGCCGCGTTTGAAGGGCGGATTACGTCTGCCCAACCTCGATGCCCCCTCAGGTCTTAATGAGAGACAAAGAGTGAACCGAGACAGGGTGATAACAAGGGGCCCTCTGACTAAACAACAAGGTCAGGGGCTACTAACAAACCTAAAACCAAAGTATGTGCGGCTTGCCGCCAAAGGAAAAGAACAACAAAGGAAATGCTGACCACACGCCGACACAATACTTTTGTGTAACGGCGGTGACAGCATAAGCAGAACCCTCTGCAAAACACCAGTGACAGAAATAATAAGGGAATACAGCGGCCTAGGCCGACGGACGCGGTAGTGCCGCTACTCACGGAACCGGTACGAATACTGGCAAACGGACAGGAACTCCCAATGCTGCTGACACAGACTCTCAGAACTGGAGGACAGGCAGAATCCCAAACGGCAGACCGGTGGACACCAAGAAGCCAGAAACTTGCACAGGCAAAGGTACTGGACCTCAGGACAGGAACGCCTCACGGCAGGACACGGGATCAGACATAGGAATCGACACAGGGCCTGACACAGGAATCGACACAGGAAGCTCAGGAACTAGCAGGAACCAAGCTCAGAACTCAAGCAGACTGAAAACCCAGAAATATCACCAGCATCTGTGAATTGCAAACAGCCAGCATATAACAGAGAGGCCTAATTAATTATCCCATGCAGCTGCCTTGTTGCATGATTCCAAACTGACCAGATGCAATTAGCAGCCAGGTGAGGCTGAACACAAGGGAACAAGCTGCAATTACACAGACTCACCAGCGGCAGCAGACAAGAGTATTCTAAAACAGAGCAACAGGAAATCCTGGCATGCAAGACAACTTTATAAACATAAAATAGGAATGAACCACTACCTGTGGTTCATAACAGTATCCCCTCCTTAAGGGTGAGCTCCGAGCACCCCATGATACCCACGGGGAACATAAACAGAAGTATAACATGAAATACAGAACAAAACTGCAAAACAGGAATGAGCCACAGCCGTGGCTCATAACATTACCCCCCCCTTGAGGAGGGGTCAAAAAAAACCAAAATTCAGACTATCCAGAACAAGGGATGCAAAAAAAAAAAAAAAAACCTGACACTGGTCTAACAGACAAGAAAACAAAAAACAAGCTGTAGCAACAACTTGTAACAGTGCCCTCCCCTTGATGGTGGCCACTGGACACAAGACAAGGGGAAAAAAAATCCTTTTTTTTTTATCAAGGCAAGAGTCAAAAATTATTTCTTTTTCTTCTTCTTCTTTTTACAAAGCTCTTTAGGTCTGACCAAGGTAATTCCCCAAACATTGTCTGAACTGATGGTACCACCCAGCAAGGCTGCGTTCAAATCAGAGACAGGTCTCTTACCCTTGGGAGCTGAACTTTCTGGTAAAGTACTATTATTAGAAGAAGAAGTCAAAAAAGCACATCCTGCAGTCAAAACAACGGGCTGGGACTCTTGTGCCGAGTTTACAGTATTTGGTGGACTCTCAGCAGACAAGACGGGTGACTTAGAGGAACCTGAACCAATTTCTTTGGAACCATATCTTTTAATAATTGCATCACTGAATGCTGGGGGATCCTGAAGAATGGGATCTTCAGCTTTCATTAGGCTGGTCGCCCACTCAAAAGGCTCTCCTCTAAAAGAATAAATCAGATAAAGCACAATGTTCTCTGAAGTGATGCCCAGAAATGGTCTAGACAACATAATAATGTAATAGTGTTTGTAAAGTGCCAAAAATTGGGCTAAGTCCCCATCAAAGATTATGGATGTTGAGATATCAGAGTCAGGATCTGTTTCCTTCTCATCTGACTGACTGGAGTGCTTTGCTAGGACCTGGTCACTATTGACCTTACTCGAGGCTGAGACTCTCTGAACCCCACCCGGGGCTGAGACTTTCTGAACCCCACCCGGGGCAGTGACTTTCTGAACCCCACCCGGGGCAGTGACTTTCTGAACCCCACCCGGGGCAGTGACTTTCTGAATCCCACCCGGGGCAGTGACTTTCTGAATCCCACCCGGGGCAGTGACTTCCGGGAACCCCGCTGGGGCAGTGGCCTCCGAGAACCCCGCTGGGGCAGTGGCCTCCGAGAACCCCGCTGGGGCAGTGGCCTCCGAGAACCCCACGGATTCTTTTACTGGGACCGGACCGTTGGCCTCCCTGACTGGGATCGGGCCATTGGCCTCCCTCTCTGAGTCAATAATTATCGAAAGTTCTCCCGGGACTATGACTTCCGGGACTTTTGCTGAAGCAATAACGTTCAGATCCTCCACTAATGCTATGCTTCTTAAGTTCTTTCCTGGGGAAGCGACTTCTAGACCCTTCTTTGGGGCTGCATCTCTCGAGACCCCACTTGGGGATATTACTTCAAAGATCCCTTCTGGAGTTTTGCTTCTCGAGTTCCCCTCAAGAACTATGGTTTTAGAGACCCTTTCTAGGGTTGCGCTTTTCAAGTCCCTACCTGGGGTAACAGCTTCTGAGACCCCTTCCGGTATGGACACCTGAACAATAATATTTGATGTCCCTCTATAAGCTAGGGCATCGGGTACCGCTCCAGCACTCTGGGCATCGGGTACCGCTCCAGCACTCTGGGCATCGGGTACCGCTCCAGCACTCTGGGCATCGGGTACCGCTCCAGCACTCTGGGCATCGGGTACCGCTCCAGCACTCTGGGCATCGGGCACCACTCCAGGACCCTGGGCTACGGGCACCACTCCAGGACCCTGGGCTACGGGCACCACTCCAGGACCCTGGGCTACGGGCACCACTCCAGGACCCTGGGCTATGGGCACCACTCCAGGACCCTGGGCATCGGGCACCACTCCAGGACCCTGGGCATCGGGCACCACTCCAGGACCCTGGGCATCGGGCACCACTCCAGGAACCTGGGCATCGGGCACCACTCCAGGAACCTGGGCATCGGGCACCACTCCAGGAACCTGGGCATCAGGCACCACTCCAGGGACTTGCAACTCCGCTTCCACAGGAACCTCAAGAGAGGAGAGAAACATTCTCTTTTGATTCCTGAATCTATAATGGGGCTCCCTTGCCCAAGGACCCCAATTATAGGACAGAGAGCTTTTTTGTGTGGGTTGTGTGACAAGTACCTCTGCCACAGTAGAGACAGGAGTAGGTCTTGTATCATGACTCAACTTGGCAAGAGGGCAAGACTCGTCACCACACTTTGGCTTGCGCAACTCACAGGTCTGCAGATAATGGCCTAAACCCCCACAATATAGGCATAAGTTTAAGTTTCTGCGACGCAGACGCTCCTCTTCTGAGAGCCTGGGCCGCAGAAAACTTTTAAACCTTTTCTCTTCAATTAAACCAGAGGATTCTCTTGTCACCATACTGTGAACAAGAGTCTCTTTAGAGATAGATGTACTCTCAACGACTTCTGGCAAAATGAGCAAGATTTTAGTCAGAAGGTTTTGCAGTTGCTTTAGGGATTGCTGCAAAACTTCTAGTCGCTCTGGTCTCAAAGCACTGAATACAGAGTTCAGGGCTGCGAGAGATGCCTGCAGGGCTTGCATAGTAGACATAGGAGGATTTAAAACTAGACAAGACAAGACAAGACAAGACAAGGCAAGACAAGGCAAGGCAAGACAAGGCAAGACTAAATTTTGCTAAACAAAACAAGACTTTTCTTTTTTTTTTTTAAACACCGGACTGGATTCTAAACACCGGACTGGATTCTAAAACACCGGACTGGATTCTAAAACACCGGACTGGATTCTAAAACACTGGACTGGATTCTAAAACACTGGATTCTAGACAGGACTGGATTCTAGACTAGACACTGGACTGGGCCAAAAAAGAAAAAAAAAGTTTTATTTCTTTTTTGTGGTATGGCTGGTGATAATGTTAGGTTCCTGGTGCTCAGAACAAGGGAGATGTTATGAAGCGAGTCCAGAGCACCAGGACGTAATGCTGGGAAAGGGGAATGGAAAGGGAATAGCCCCTGGCGCCCTATCTCCGTTGTCTCGCCCGTGCTGTCAGTACACTCTTGCGAGACTATGGATGCTTGAGCCCATGGCAGCCGCGTTTGAAGGGCGGATTACGTCTGCCCAACCTCGATGCCCCCTCAGGTCTAAATGAGAGACAAAGAGTGAACCGAGACAGGGTGATAACAAGGGGCCCTCTGACTAAACAACAAGGCCAGGGGCTACTAACAAACCTAAAACCAAAGTATGTGCGGCTTGCCACCAAAGGAAAAGAACAACAAAGGAAATGCTGACCACACGCCGACACAATACTTTTGTGTACCGGCGGTGACAGCATAAGCAGAACCCTCTGCAAAACACCAGTGACAGAAATAATAAGGGAATACAGCGGCCTAGGCCGACGGACACGGTAGTGCCGCTACTCACGGAACCGGTACGAATACTGGCAAACGGACAGGAACTCCCAATGCTGCTGACACAGACTCTCAGAACTGGAGGACAGGCAGAATCCCAAACGGCAGACCGGTGGACACCAAGAAGCCAGAAACTTGCACAGGCAAAGGTACTGGACCTCAGGACAGGAACGCCTCACGGCAGGACACGGGATCAGACATAGGAATCGACACAGGGACTGACACAGGAATCGACACAGGAAGCTCAGGAACTAGCAGGAACCAAGCTCAGAACTCAAGCAGACTGAAAACCCAGAAATATCACCAGCATCTGTGAATTGCAAACAGCCAGCATATAACAGAGAGGCCTAATTAATAATCCCATGCAGCTGCCTTGTTGCATGATTCCAAACTGACCAGATGCAATTAGCAGCCAGGTGAGGCTGAACACAAGGGAACAAGCTGCAATTACACAGATTCACCAGCGGCAGCAGACAAGAGTATTCTAAAACAGAGCAACAGGAAATCCTGGCATGCAAGACAACTTTATAAACATAAAATAGGAATGAACCACTACCTGTGGTTCATAACAGTATCCCCTCCTTAAGGGTGAGCTCCGAGCACCCCATGACACCCACGGGGAACATAAACAGAAGTATAACATGAAATACAGAACAAAACTGCAAAACAGGAATGAGCCACAGCCGTGGCTCATAACATACTGTTATATCGGGGCGTGATATTTGACTATGATCTTAGCCCTGACTCACCATATGACAGCTGCACTTAATCACCAAAGCTGTCAGTAGCACTAAGAAGGCAGTAGCTGGGAATGAATATAACCCTGTATGCCCACAAGATAGGGAATCATTATTAAACCTGTGAAATGTGTCCAATATTAGACTTTGCACATCATTAGTACACAGAGGAATGTGTAACTAGCTACATTGCTACAATATTACTACAGTGTCTTATGTTGCTACTTTATAATAGAGTGGGACTGAATACAATTGAATGCATTCCTTCAGCCTCCTATGATTATATGTGGGAAATAGACTACTGAATACAGTGGACAGTCAGAATACTATTAAGATAAGATTATATACTGTCCAGTTTAACCGTTCAGTGACAAGATCAGGTTCCACATTTAAGATCAGTGACAGATCACCCCATAACTATAAAATTATTTACTGATAGAATACGGGAGTAGTGATTTCTGACATCTCTAGGGGATCACACGACAAAATAATTAGTGGCCGAAAGATACTATAAGACCACTTTCTAGTCACAGCAGATAGATTGATATTTGGATCTACCATTGAATAATAGCAGGAGTCATTTCAGATATACCAGTGACAGATTTTAATACTTCATTTCTTATCTATTTCTATCTTTTATTTTATCGCTTTTTATTTGTTAGGAGGGGAGTTTATCACATTTATTCATAACTATTAAAAGTTATGTTTTAATGATTACTTTCTAGTTTATCGACTTAGTGCACCATAGTGCTACCTCTTTTTTCTTTTTGGTACAATATACGCTTTCCAGCTAGCTGGTAGCACACCCCCTCCTCAAGACACACTCACATTTTGAGATTAGTGTACTAGACGGGGGTCCTAGTCGTACGGTACCTGTGCGGAGACACCTGTCTTTATCTACATAAGTGTCAAGGCCTCAGTTATGAGGGCTTCCATCGTCATGTGAAGCTGAACCACTAGTCATGAACATAGGCCAGGGCCTCAGCCGTTCCTTGCCACTCCGTGTCGTAAATGGCATATTGGCAAGTTTACGTTTCTCCTCAGACCATTTAAATTTCTTTTTTTGGGTCTTTTTACTGAACTTTGGCTTTTTGGATTTTACATGCCCTCTACTATCACATTGGGCATCGGCCTTGGCAGACGACATTGATGGGATTTCATCATCTATGCCATGGCTAGTGGCAGCAGCTTCAACACTAGGAGGAAGTGGTTTTTCTTGATCTTTCCCTATTTTATACTCAAAATATTTGTTCTCCATTATTTTTGGGGAGTTATATGAGACAATATGCGGCACAGGAATGACTGGAATGACTGATGGACAGGACACTGCCAATGGTCTGATGCAGCACAACAGGTTGTTGTTATAATTATTGTCGAAGTCAAAAATATTACACCTACACTCAACACGTGCAAACACCACACAGAGTGGCCTCTGGGTGGGTGCATACTCGCCGTGTGTGCGCATACCCGCTCGCTGTATACATTGGCTCATGAAGCCCTGCGTATTAGCACGTGGTATGAGTAAATACGGTAATATACGCATTTGCATAGAAAAGCCACAAAGCCATATTCAATATTTTATTTATATAGTGCATAATTTACACATAGTCTATACACACTTCAACGGCAAGTTACTGTGTGCACACAAAATAGCAAATCGCTTTTATACACATTCAAAGGTGATACTTCCAGGAACTCAATACAAACAGTGTCTTAAGTGTATCAGACTGTCTTGTTTACACATGCATTGTGATCATGGAAAATGGACCTTGGGCTGAGGGAATGTGTAAATACTGTTGTTTGCCCCAATTGTTTTAGAGCAGTATATTGAGTCAACAGATACTGGACTGTCATTGTTGCACTAGAAGACAGAACAAACAAGAGAACAATATATCCTACACAAACACAAGCCAGACCCTTGCTTGCTTAATAAACTTGCAAAACCACATACAAGCTGACATTTACAGACCAGACATTTGATGTATGATATATCAAATGTATAACATTTATATTCTCGTACACATAGTTTCAACACATCTAACCCATGGTTTTATATATATATATATATATATATATATTTATTTCATAACTAATTGTAGTAGCAGGAAACTATTTATATATATATATATATATATATATATATATATATACACACACACACATACACATATCACGAGAATGGGAATAAGTAAATATATCATGTGTGGGATCATATTGTTCAGGGTCACATAAGCAGTAATCCGGTGGGTGTGAGGATATTGTCTCATATTGCGGCAATAAGTTATTAGCAATACCGGATTCATGTATGATAATGTGGTGGGTTTAACTGGTCTTGGGCGGGAACTCAGATGTAAACAACAGTAATCACATCTCAGGACTTAGTCATTACCTACCGGTTGAGCTGATCAATGATCCCCAGTGCACAGGATATGTCCCACCCCCCGACCAATGGAAAAAGAGCATACATTTCCCATTGTATTGTGTTTTGGACCATTGTATAAAAACAAGGCCTCCTTGCCGGTCTCAGTCTAATTCTCTGAAGGTCATCTTGCTAGATTTGCTGAGGACCAGATCCGGGTGGCGCAGGCGAGCAAACATATGTATCCATTGGTTGTAGCCTCTTCTCTGTGATATTGTTGTATTTCTGTGTATACCCTTTTGAATTAAATATTTGTTGCTGCTTTGGACCACAACATAACATATAACTACTGGTGTCGCATTCCATTTCTGTTAAGGGTTTAAGGTGTATTCACCCACACATGTAGCTGCATTGTGCTCACAGCGTGTCAGCGTGCTTACGCAACATGCATACATTTCATAGAGGTTTAGTGGCAGCGGCCCGAACCACTGTGTAATAAGGTACGGCTTTTTCCTGTAAGTTAAGCGAACTTAACAGTTGGGAGCTCGTCCGTTTCACCACATACTTACGGACTTGCTGGGCCTAACAGACTTTGGTCTAGCAACAAAGGGTGGAGACGTGTCTTAAGTAATTTTGTATTGTGTTTAAAACTATCTTGTGTTGTTAGACCACGTCTGTTCTGTATAGTCTTACAGGTGCTGGTGCGAACCGAGGGACAAACAGGAAAAAAAGCCATTTATTAGTTTGTATGTGTAAGTTTTGGCGCGAAAGTGTGCACAAAGCGTACCAACAGTTTGCATACATTCTCACATATTGTTGCCATAGGTTGTAATAGTCATTATAGATATGTACAAAATCAGATACATTTATTTGTTATATATTTGATATAGTTTGTTAAGGGAGTAATTATAAATAACATGAGACACAGCTCCGTCCTAAAAAAATTTAGGTAAACACTCAAAGGAGGATTACCCTTGTGGGCAGCTTCCAGCAGATGTAAGGAACAAAGGTGTATTGTGTAAGTGAGCAGTAGGATTATTGCTTACATTGATAGTTATAAGTGTGGTATATTGAATTGCGAATGCATGGTAGAAGTACGTGAGGTAAACGTACGAGAACGCGCATGTGGTTGCGTAAGCATGCAAGGTTGCATGAAGTAGCGAGCGCAAGTTATAACTACACAATAGCAGTTCAATTTAAGGCGGGGTAAAAGATATAGTTATACAATAGCAAGTAACTATCCGATTTTAAAAGCAGATTACTATAATATTTTGTTTAAAGTGTACTACCTCTGGAACAAGCTATCAATCAAAGGAAGTGATATTTTTCTGTACAGAAAAACATTTTGTGTTAGTGTGAGCTGAAAGTAGGAGTGGACGTATTGAACCCCGGAAAACGGGAACCCCCGTGAAAGACGCCGAGTTAGCAGAGGCTCGGTGGCGTGAAAAGGGTCACAACCTTACGCTATAAGAGAAATATGCAAGTGAGGACACTTGCGGAGGAGCGTGATAAAGTATAGATTGTGAAGTATTGAAGTTTAAGGTTTTTGTGTTACGCTCCGGCTGTGGAGCGCAGCTAGTTGAATTTGACTCCTGTGATCATAGGCCATATAGATAACAAGTATCTATAGGCCATGCGATTGGACTGCACGTCCGTGTGTGTTATAAGTGGTGCAACGTGATACCACTTGCGTTATTTTGCGCAGTTGTGTCATATGCACTTTGTTGAGCATACGCAGATGTGATTTGTGTAAACAAAGGGGTTTTTGCTGAGTTCCTCAGGAAATCTCCCTGGTGGGCATTCACTGGAAAGGGTGATCGATAAGTTATTTCTCATCCTACAAAAATTCCAGTGGATAGATACCGAAAAGGAATTTTTCGCTGACTCTCTCAGGAAAATATTCCAACAGAACCTCCACCGAAAGAAATTACGGTGCTGAATGGTCTGGTAGGATCCTAAGGTTGAGTACAATGGGTTTTCCACTATTCGGAGTGGGTCATAGTACAGGCCAGCGGAGGCAGGAGCGAGTGAAAGCACTCGGTAAGAACTTTCACCGTCATCCCGCTTGTTCATTTGGAGGTCATGTTAAAAGGCCCACGATGGGAGCCAAATGCGCAAGTGGGAGGCGTTCAGCAGCCAGGGTTCAGGCTGGAGAGCAGAGGCCAAGAGGGTCTGCAACGTTGATTATGTGTGGGAAGTAGGGTCCACACACAGGGGCTTTTTGTGATGAGTGGGTATGTATGACTGCTGATGATAGGGCATCATTTCCTAGGGTTGGTAGTTTTGAACCAGGGGTGCTACAGAATGTAAGAAGTAGAATATGTCTGATCAAATCTAAGAAACAAAGGATCAGACATAACGACTGTTTAAATATATGGCAACAAGAGGGAGATTTGCAAAGGGAGCTTGCTTGCACAAACCAACTAACTGAGCAACACAGTAGTGTAGATATTCAGCGTTTGTGTATTGCACATGACCTGAACTCTCTGCCTGACTACTGTTTGACCTGTGCAGGCTCCCAGGGGGGAAGGGTGATGGGGTAGGGGGAGGCAGTGGAGAATACCTTGCTTTTGAAATACAAGTACGAGCGTCCGAGTCCCCTAAGGCATAAACCAACACCAATGGGAAGGAAGTGACAACCATTTTTTTTAATGTGTTCCCGTGACATTCACTTTAATATTATTATTTTTTCTCTCTAATACATTCAATGGAAAGGTGCACACAGGTTTCACATAAATCAGAGTAAATCTGCAGGAGCGATTCTTTACGCTAAATGCAAATACACAGCGGTAATGAGTATAAATGAGTGTATTCTGATGCAACTAACTGAGCAACACAGTACTGTAGATCTTCGGCGTTTGTGTATTGCACATGACCTGAACTCCCTCCCTGTCTACTGCATGACCTGTGCAGGCTCCCAGGGGGAAGGGCAATGGGCTAGCGGGAGGCGGTAGAAAATACCGTGCTTTTGAAATGCGAGTATGAGCGTCCGAGTCCCCTAAGGCATTAACCAACACCAATGGGGAGGGGTCGCTATTTGCAGTACTTTTACATATGAACTTGTAAATCTCTCATGAAGCGGCATGGTCTAACGATGAAGGCTACCACCTCCCACGCTGAGAGTCCAGGGTTTGAGTCCTAAAGTGCCAATTTTTTTTATGTGTTCCCGTGACATTCACTTACATATTATTTTTTTTTCTGTGTAAGACAGTCAATGACAGAGTAAATCTGCAGGAGCAATTCTTTATGCTAAATGCAAATACACAGTGGTAATGAGTATAAATGAGTGTATTCTGACGCAACTAACTGAGCAACACAGTAGTGCATATATTCAGCGTTTGTGTATTGCACATGACCTGAACTCCCTGCCTGACTACTGTTTGACCTGTTCAGGCTCCCATGGGGGAAGGGCGATGGGGTAGGGGAGGCAGTGGAGAATACCGAACTTTTGAAATACAAGTATGAGCGTCCGAGTCCCCTAAGGCATAAACCAACACCAATGGGAAGGAAGTGCCAACCTTTTTTTTAATGTGTTCCCGTGGCATTCACTTTAATATTATTATTTTTTCTCTCTAATACATTCAATGGAAAGGTGCACACAGGTTTCACATAAATCAGAGTAAATCTGCAGAAGCGACTCTTTACGCTAAATGCAAATACACAGCGGTAATGAGTATAAATGAGTGTATTCTGATGCAACTAACTGAGCAATACAGTACTGTAGATCTTCGGCGTTTGTGTATTGCACATGACCTGAACTCCCTCCCTGTCTACTGCATGACCTGTGCAGGCTCCCAGGGGGGAAGGGTGATGGGCTAGCTGGACGCGTTGAAAAATACTGTGCTTTTGAAATACAAGTATGAGCGTCTGAGTCCCCTAAAGCATAAACCAACACCAATGGGAAGGAAGTGCCAACCTTTTTTTAATGTGTTCCCGTGACATTCACTTTATTATTATTATTTTCTCTCTAATACATTCAATACACACAATATAGGCATGCTGCATCTCATTTTATTCAGCAGAAGCTGATTGTGCCCCATTTTGGTAGTTTACCTATGCCTAGGGCCGGCTCTGTATATTACAATAGAAAAATAATAGTCAGTGAAAAAAACACTTCATGACAGATACTGTACACAAGCTCATGTCTAAATGTACAGTAAGCAGTGATCCCTTGCCATTGGTTTTATATTAAGCCCTAATGGCTAGGGGACTTGGCCGCTGACTTACTGTACTGTACCGTATCCCTGACTTTAATAGACCACACTGTTGCTTAAACTCCTTGTTTTGGGTCTTTATACTGTACATTATACAGTATTTATTAACTGATCATTCTACGGGATCTCATTGCCTCTGTGTACTGTTATTTTAGCTAGGGGATTGTGATGCTCCTTCAGCATTGCCCCGTGGCCTGCAAAACTTATGCCATCTCTCACTCTATATACAAGCGCTGCCATGTGGTGGGGGGTTCACGGGCGGCGGCCATTTTGTCAGTGTGCTATGCGATCGAGTCCGGTGTACCGTAATGTGCATAGACCTCGCTTATCCCTATCGCCCTTGTGTATTTTAGCTAGGGGATTGTGACGCTCCTTCAGCATTGCCCCGTGACCTGTAAGACCTATGCCATTGCCTGCTCCATATCTGAGCGCTGCCACGTGGTGGGGGTTCACGGTCGGTGGCCATTTTGTCAGATTGCTATGCGATCAAGTCCGGTATAACGTAATGTGCATAGACCTCGCTCATCCCTATCGCCCCTGTGTATTTTAGCTAGGGGATTCTGATGCTCCTTCAGCATTGGCCCATAGCCTGCAAAATCTGTGCTGTTACTTGCTCCGTAGCCGAGGGCCTCCATGGGGCAAGGAGTCACAGGCGGTAGCCATTTCAATTGAGTCTGCCCTGCTACAGAATTGTATGTGTACCGTATGGTGCATAGAACCTTAACAGTAGAACCGCTCCTGCAGCTTTGCCCTGGTTTATGTGAAAAAAAAAAAAAAAGTGTCTGGAAAAAAACTAACATGCATTCGTACCTTAGGAATCGAACCCAGGACTCTGAGTATAGGAAGCGTAACACTTCACCACTTCACCGCAGACAGATGTATAAATCCATTGGTTTTGATTATGCCGTAATGGCTACAGGATTAGGACACTAACATACTGTACAATATTCCTAATATCACTAGGCAATAATGAACTTCCAACACGTTCATTTGCTTCAGTGTACACTACTGGGGGTATATTTACTAAAATTCATATTTTTCAGAATGAGATTAAAGTTCAAACACGAATGACATCGAATTTGTAATTTTGCAACTTTTTGAATGTATTACCACTAATTTACTAAGCTGTCGCATTTTACATTTTCGTGTTTTCCGATGTCGATGTCATTTGTATTTTTTGGCAGTGTTTTACGGGAGTGAATAGTAAAACACTGCCGACATTAAAACAATGAAACTCAGCCGGATCTGTGAGATCCGTGCAGGGTTTCATTGTGCATCTTTAAAAAAATTAAAAATAGTTTAAAGTCGAAAAAAAAATGCGTGGGGTCCCCCCTCCTAAGCAAAACCAGCCTAGGGCTCTTTGAGCCGGTCCTGGTTGAAAAAATATGAGGGAAAAAATGACTGGGGTTCCCCCATATTTAATCAACCAGCACCGGGCTCTGCGCCTGGTCCTGGTGCAAAAAATACGGGGGACAAAAAGCGTAGGGGTCCCCCGTATTTTTTGAACCAGCACCGGGCTCCACTAGCCAGGTACATAATGCCAGAGCCAGGGTACACTTTTATTGTGGTCCTGGCGGCCCTGGCATTACATCCCCAACTAGTCACCCCTGGCTGGGGTACCCTGGAGGAGTGGGAACCCCTTAAATCAAGGGGTTCCCCCCTCCAGCCACCGAAGGGCCAGGGGTGAAGCCCAAGGCTGTCCCCCCCATCCAAGGGCAGCAAATGGGGGGCTGATAGCCAAGTGTAAAAAAACAGAATATTGTTTTTAGTAGCAGTACTACAAGTCCCAGCAAGCCTCCCCCGCAAGCTGGTACTTGGAGAACCACAAGTACCAGCATGCGGTGGAAAACCGGGCCCGCTGGTACCTGTAGTACTACTACTAAAAAAATACCCAACAAAAAACAGGACACACACACCGTGACAGTAAAAGTTTATTGCATACATGCACACCTCCATACATACATACTTACCTATGTTCACACGAGGCTCGGTCCTCTTCTCCATGTAGAATCCTCGGGGTAACTGTGAAAAAAATTATACTCACATAATCCAGTGTATCTTCTGTACTTTGTCTAATCCACGTACTTGGCAAAAAAACAAACCGGAAACCCGACCACGCACTGAAAGGGGTCCCATGTTTACACATGGGACCCCTTTCCCCGACTGCCAGGACCCCCCCTGACTCCTGTCAAAGAGGGTCCCTTCAGCCAATCAGGGAGCGCCACGTCGTGGCACTCTCCTGATTGGCTGTGCGCTCCTGTAGTGTCAGTGAGGCTGCACACGGCAGAGATACAATGTTGCGCCTATATGCTCCATTGTATCCAATGGTGGGAACATTGCGGTCAGCGGTGAGGTTACTTTCGATCAAATGCTGGAGCAGGAGCGCACAGCCAATCAGGAGACGTGGCGCTCCCTGATTGGCTGAAGAGACCCTCTTTGACAGGAGTCAGGGGGGGGTCCTGGGGGTCGGGGAAAGGGGTCCCATGTGTAAACATGGGACCCCTTTCAGTGCGTGGTCGGGTTTCCGTTTTTTTTTTTTGCCAAGTACGTGGATTAGACAAAGAACAGAAGATACACTGGATTATGTGAGTATAAATTTTTCCACAGGTACCCCGAGGATTCTACATGGAGAAGAGGACCGAGCCTCGTGTGAACATAGGTAAGTATGTATGTATGAAGGTGTGCATGTATGTAATAAACTTTTACTATCACGGTGTGTGTGTCCTGTTTTTTGTTGGGTATTTTTTTAGTAGTAGTACTACAGGTACCAGCGGGCCCGGTTTTCCACCGCATGCTGGTACTTGTGGTTCTCCAAGTACCAGCTTGCGGGGGAGGCTTGCTGGGACTTGTAGTACTGCTACTAAAAACAATATTCTATTTTTTTACACTTGGCTATCAGCCCCCCATCCGCCGCCCTTGGATGGGGGGGACAGCCTCGGGCTTCACCCCTGGCCCTTGGGTGGCTGGAGGGGGGGACTCTTTGATTTAAGGAGTTCCCACTCCTCCAGGGTATCCCGGCCAGGGGTGACTAGTTGGGGATGTAATGCCAGGGCCGCCATGACCACAATAAAAGTGTCCCCCGGCTCTGGCATTATGTACCTGGCTAGTGGAGCCCGGTGCTGGTTCAAAAAATACGGGGGACCCCTATGCTTTTTGTCCCCCATATTTTTTGCACCAGGACCAGGCCAGAGCCCGGTGCTGGTTGATTAAATATGGGGGAACCCCAGTCATTTTTTTCCTCATATTTTTACAACCAGGACCGGCTCAAAGAGCCAGAGGCTGGTTTTGCTTAGGAGAGGGGAGCCCACGCATTTTTATTTTTAACACTTTCCCACCCCATACCACTGATAAACATGCACGGATCTCATGGATCCGTGCATGCCTATCAGAACACGGTAAAAAAAAGCAGGTCTATTTGAAAACTGCTTTTTTTTACGATATGTATTTATTCACAGCAGTGTTTAGCTATTGCCGGCAGTGTTTGTGACATACAAATTTTAGTAAATTACCGAGTTCTAGCAAATAACAGGCGTATTTGACCGATGGTGTATTTATTCATAATTTTTTTCTTTGGCTTCAACAAAAATATGAATGCCCTCATCACTGCCGTAATTTGAGTTTAGTAAATTCCCGAGATGACACTTTGAAGAAAAAACACCATCTCGGTCAAAATCGGGAGCTTAGTAAATATACCCCCTGGTTTTATGTTGCTTTGTCTGCGGGACTTGGACGCTCACATGTTCCTAAAGTACTCTAAATGGATTATATATGCTGTACTATTTGCGTCTGTACTGTATATACTGTATTAAATAATGCAGCGTACTGAGACGCTGTATTTACTGTATGCAGCGTAATGAGACGCATTAGTTTAGTAGTCCTTACTGTATATTTCAGTATTGTATTTTCCGGGAGACCACACGCATGCGCAGTGGTGATTGTAAAAAGCGACATCTGGTGGATGATCGCAGGTATCACACGTAAAGATAACGCCAAACACTCTGTCTGCCTCTGTGCCATTGGGCACGCCTCTCTGTGACTAGGCGCACCTCCCTGCACCCTGGAATGCTGCGTATGCCCAATTGGGACTAACGCCTCAGCCAGTCAAGATAACCGAGACTCCATCTGTATAAAGCAGAAAGGAGAAGAAAGAATGTCTCTTTGTTGGCGCACGTGAAGTAATATTAAAATTTAACCTTTATTGGATATATTAAAATTGTCTAAATAAACACAAAATAAGCAGTACAATACATTAACTATTCCACAGTGATATACATGTGACACACAGTGAGTGAATAACTAAAGTTAATTTAAAAAAAACAAGGCTCGCTATCTGTGCTGTATCTTATATTGGGTCAATTTAATTTTATTATAAGTCGAAATGCATTAACTTAATTATCCAATGGTCAAAATATGTGTTGGAGAGACTATAGTAACAAATGTCCTGTCAGTACCCAAAAGTTGGAGTGCTGGAAGCTGTATAATAGCTTCTCACAGTATGTTGTTAATAGTTCCCAGAAGTACCAGAGACTATAATAGGTCTACTGAGTTAAATATCTAGACAATTATGATTGCATAAACATAGCATTACTTCACAAAGTCCTCAGGCATTCTGCAATAATTTAATGCTACAATTGTTTCTACTTTGTAACAGAGAACGTTATATTCACACATTCTCATCTCTCACAGCTGCCAGTAATAAAGATCTGATATGTGGAATTTAATATTGCAACGGTAGATATTATATATGGATACTAGTAGCACAGACATAGCTGTGTAATATTGAAAGCCAAGGGAATAAACCACTCTTATAAGTGAATGAGTTACATGTAGTAATTAAATAATTGCAGAATGCCTGAGGACTTTGTGAAGTAATGCTATGTTTATGCAATCATAATAAACATATGACATTGGAGGAAGGATATCACACCCAAAATCTCTGAATATTAACACATTAGTGTAACTCTATTTGTGAGGGGTTCTCAATATTGATATGAGAATCATTAATGGCATACTTCGAATAGCTATTGTTCAGCTGTCGGCACCGAAATTTTTGGATGCCGACAGGACAATTGTCTAGATATTTAACTCAGTAGACCTATTATAGTTTCTGGTACTTCTGGGAACTATTAACAACATACTTTGAGTAGCTATTATACAGCTTCCAGCACTCCAACTTTTGGGTACTGACGGGACATTTGTGTAGATACTTAACCCAATAGACTTACTATAGTCTCTCCAACACATATTTTGACCATTGGATAATTAAGTTAATGCATTTCGACTTATAATAAAATTAAATTGACCCAATATAAGATACAACACAGGTAGCGAGCCTTGTTTTTTTTAAATTCACTTTATTTAGTTATTCACTCACTGTGTGTCACATGTATATCACTGTGGAATAGTTAATGTATTGTACTATTTATTTCGTATTTAGACAATTTTAATATATCCAATAAAGGTTAAATTTTAATATTACTTCACGTGCGCCAACAAAGAGACATTCTTTCTTCTCCTTTCTTCTTCTTTGTACAGTTTAAATGTCTCTGGTTGCACCTCCGAATCTTCAGATATAAGTGATTGACTCTTCGATAGATATTAATCAGGGTTTTTCTTTTCAAATCTAGCTGGTGCAGAGCTTACCCCATTTCCCTTCCCCTTTATGCTCCATCTGTATAGTAAGGATTTAAAGCCATATAGAAAGAAATATCACTGATAAACGCTAATTCGGCAAATGGGAAGAATGGGAAAAGTGCAACATTATGCTTTGATAAGACCTGCTGGAGTTACGATTGGGGCCTCTATGATGCTAAAAAAAAAAATATTTTCTCCTGGCAGCAGTGGCCCCTGACTAACAAAATCGACAGATTTTGTAGTGTAAAATTCAAATATGAAATACATTTATTATGACTAGTTTACTAAGCTGTCGTATTCTGCATGTTCGTATTTTCCGATGTCGATGTCATTCGTATTTTTTGGCAGTGTTTTACGGGAGTGAATTGAAAAACACTGCCGACATTAACACAATGAATCTCGGCTGGATCTGTGAGATCCGTGCTGGGCTTCATTGTGCACCTTTCGTAAAAAAAAAAAAGAACATTGTTAAAAATAAAAAATAAAAATGCGTGGGGTCCCCCCTCCTAAGCAAAACCAGCCTCGGGCTCTTTGAGCCGGTCCTGGTTGAAAAAATATGGGGGAAAAAGTGACAGGGGTTCCCCCATATTTAATCAACCAGCACCGGGCTCTGCGCCTGGTCCTGGTTCCAAAAATACGGGGGACAAAAAGCGTAGGGGTCCCCCATATTTTTTAAACCAGCACCGGGCTCCACTAGCCAGGTACATAATGCCACAGCCGGGGGACACTTTTATATTGGTCCCTGCGGCCCTGGCATTACATACCCAACTAGTCACCCATGGTCGGGGTACCCTGGAGGAGTGGGAACCCCTTAAATCAAGGGGTCCCCCCCTCCAGCCACCCAAGGGCCATGGGTGAAGCCCGAGGCTGTCCCCCCATCCAAGGGCGGCGGATGGGGGGCTGATAGCCTTTTTGTAAAAATGTGAATATTGTTTTTAGTAGCAGTACTACAAGTCCCAGCAAGCCTCCCCCGCAAGCTGGTACTTGGAGAACCACAAGTACCAGCATGCGGTGGAAAACCGGACCCGCTGGTACCTGTTGTACTACTACTAAAAAAAATACCCCAATAAAAACAGGAGACACACACCTTGAAAGTATAAGTTTATTACATACATGCACACCTCCAAACATACATACTTACCTATGTTCACACGAGGGTCGGTCCTCTTCTCCATGTAGAATCCAAGGGGTACCTGTGGGAAAAATTATACTCACATAATCCAGTGTAGATCGGTCCTCTTCTGTTCTTTTTATAATCCACTTACTTTGCAAAATAAAAAAAACGGACACCCGACCACTCACTGAAAGGGGTCCCATGTTTACACATGGGAGCCCATTCCCCGACTGCCAGGACCCCCCCTGACTCCTGTCAAAGAGGGTCCCTTCAGCCAATCAGGGAGCGCCACGTCGTGGCACTCTCCTTATTGGCTGTGTGCTCCTGTAGTGTCTGTCAGGCAGCACACGGCACAGATACAATGTAGCGCCTATGCACTCCATTGTAACCAATGGTGGGAACTTTGCGGACAGCTGTTGACCGAAAGTAACCTCACCGCTGTCCGCAAAGTTCCCACCATTGGTTACTTGGAGCGCATAGGCGCTACATTGTATCACTGCCGTGTGCTGCCTGACAGACGCAACAGGAGCACACTGCCAATCAGGAGGGTGCCAGGACGTGGCGCTCCCTGATTGGCTGAAGGAACCCTCTTAGACAGAAGTCAGGGGGGGGTTCCTGGCAGTCGGGGAAAGGGCTCCCATGTGAAAACATGGGGCCCCTTTCAGTGCGTGGTCGGGTGTCCGTGTTTTTTATTTTGCAAAGTACGTGGATTATAAAAAGAACAGAAGAAGACCGATCTACACTGGATTATGTGAGTATAATTTTTCCCACAGGTAACCATGGATTCTACATGGAGAAGAAGACCGACCCTCGTGTGAACATAGGTAAGTATGTATGTTTGGAGGTGTGCATGTATGTAATAAACTTATACTTTCAAGGTGTGTGTCTCCTGTTTTTATTGGGGTATTTTTTTAGTAGTAGTACAACAGGTACCAGCGGGTCCGGTTTTCCACCGCATGCTGGTACTTGTGGTTCTCCAAGTACCAGCTTGCGGAGGAGGCTTGCTGGGACTTGTAGTACTGCTACTAAAAACAATATTCACATTTTTACAAAAAGGCTATCAGCCCCCCATCCGCCGCCCTTGGATGGAGGGGACAGCCTCGGGCTTCACCCCTGGCCCTTGGGTGGCTGGAGGGGGGGACCCCTTGATTTAAGGGGTTCCCACTCCTCCAGGGTACCCCAGCCAGGGGTGACTAGTTGGGTATGTAATGCCAGGGCCGCAGGAACCAATATAAAAGTGTCCCCCGGCTGTGGCATTATGTACCTGGCTAGTGGAGCCCGGTGCTGGTTTCAAAATACGGGGGACCCCTACGCTTTTTGTCCCCCGTATTTTTGGAACCAGAACCAGGCGCAGAGCCAAGTGCTGGTTGATTAAATATGGGGGAATCCCAGTCATTTTTCCCCCATATTTTTTCAATCAGGACCGGCTCAAAGAGCCCGAGGCTGGTTTTGTTTAGGAGGGGGGACCCCACGCATTTTTTTCCTGCAAATTTAACACTTTCCCACCCCTTCCCACTGAAAAACATGCACGGATCTCATGGATCCGTGCATGCCTATCAGAACACGGTAAAAAAAGCAGGTCTGTTTTTTTTAGAATTTTTTTACGATTTGTATTGTTTCACGGCAGTGTTTGGCTATTGCCGGCAGTGTTTGTGAATTACACTTTTTAGTAAATTACCGAGTTCTACCAAATAACAGGCGTATTTGACCGATGGTGTATTCATTCGTAATTTTTTTCTTTGAGTTCCAAAAAAATACGAATGCCCTCATCACTGCCGTGATTTGAGTTTAGTAAATTCCCGAGATGACACTTTGAAGAAAAAACACCATCTCGGTCAAAATCGTGAGCTTAGTAAATATTAGTTATGTGCAACGGCAATTTTTCGGGTTTTGTGTTTTGGTTTTGTGTTCGGTTCCGCGGCCGTGTTTTGGGTTCGAACGCGTTCAAACTCATTTTCAGTCTATTCTGAACACCTCACACCTCACAATATTATTTTTAGTCCTAAAATTTGCACCGAGGTCGCTGGATGACTAAGCTAAGCGACCCAAGTGGCCGACACAAACACCTGGCCCATCTAGGAGTGGCACTGCAGTGTCACGCAGGATGGCCCTTCAAAAAAATACTCCCCAAACAGCACATGACGCAAAGAAAAAAAGAGGCGCAATGAGGAAGCTGTGTGACTAAGATAAGTGACCCAAGTGGCCGACACAAACACCTGGCCCATCTAGGAGTGGCACTGCAGTGTCACGCAGGATGGCCCTTCAAAAAAATACTCCCCATACAGCACATGACGCAAAGAAAAAAAGAGGCGCAATGAGGTAGCTGTGTGACTAAGCTAAGCGACCCTAGTGGCCGACACAAACACCTGGCCCATCTAGGAGTGGCACTGCAGTGTCACGCAGGATTGCCCTTCAAAAAAATACTCCCCAAACAGCACATGATGCAAAGAAAAAAAGAGGCGCAATGAGGTAGCTGTGTGACTAAGCTAAGCGACCCTAGTGGCCGACACTAACACCTGGCCCATCTAGGAGTGGCACTGCAGTGTCACGCAGGATGGCCCTTCAAAAAAATACTCCCCAAACAGCACATGACGCAAAGAAAAAAAGAGGCGCAATGAGGTAGCTGTGTGACTAAGATAAGCGACCCAAGTGGCCGACACAAACACCTGGCCCATCTAGGAGTGGCACTGCAGTGTCACGCAGGATGGCCCTTCAAAAAAATACTCCCCAAACAGCACATGACGCAAAGAAAAATGAAAGAAAAAAGAGGTGCAAGATGGAATTGTCCTTGGGCCCTCCCACCCACCCTTATGTTGTATAAACAGGACATGCACACTTTAACGAACCCATCATTTCAGCGACAGGGTCTGCCACACGACTGTGACTGAAATGACTGGTTGGTTTGGGCCCCCACCAAAAAAGAAGCAATCAATCTCTCCTTGCACAAACTGGCTCTACGGAGGCAAGATGTCCACCTCATCATCATCGTCCGATTCATCACCCCTTTCACTGTGTACATCCCCCTCCTCACAGATTATTAATTTGTCCCCACTGGAATCCACCATCTCAGGTCCCCATATACTTTCTGGAGGCAATTACTGCTGGTGAATGTCTCCACGGAGGAATTGATTATAATTCATTTTAATGAACATCATCTTCTCCACATTTTCTGGAAGTAACCTCGTACGCCGATTGCTGACAAGGTGAGCAGCGGCACTAAACACTCTTTCGGAGTACACACTGGAGGGAGGGCAACTTAGGTAGAATAAAGCCAGTTTCTGCAAGGGCCTCCAAATTGCCTCTTTTTCCTGCCAGTATACGTACGGACTGTCTGACGTGCCTACTTGGATGCGGTCACTCATATAATCCTCCACCATTCTTTCAATGGTGACAGAATCATATGCAGTGACAGTAGACAACATGTCAGTAATCGTTGGCAGGTCCTTCAGTCCGGACCAGATGTCAGCACTCGCTCCAGACTGCCCTGCATCACCGCCAGCGGGTGGGCTCGGAATTCTTAGCCTTTTCCTCGCACCCCCAGTTGCAGGAGAATGTGAAGGAGGAGCTGTTGACGGGTCGCGTTCCGCTTGACTTGACAATTTTCTCACCAGCAGTTCTTTGAACCTCTGCAGACTTGTGTCTGCCGGAAAGAGAGATACAACGTAGGTTTTAAATCTAGGAGCGAGCATGGTGGCCAAAATGTAGTGCTCTGATTTCAACAGATTGACCACCCGTGAATCCTGGTTAAGCGAATGAAGGGCTCCATCCACAAGTCCCACATGCCTAGCGGAATCGCTCTGTTTTAGCTCCTCCTTCAATGCCTCCAGCTTCTTCTGCAAAAGCCTGATGAGGGGAATGACCTGACTCAGGCTGGCAGTGTCTGAACTGACTTCACGTGTGGCAAGTTCAAAAGGTTGCAGAACCTTGCACAACGTTGAAATCATTCTCCACTGCGCTTTAGACAGGTGCATTCCACCTCCTTTGCCTATATCGTGGGCAGATGTATAGGCTTGAATGGCTTTTTGCTGCTCCTCCATCCTCTGAAGCATATAGAGGGTTGAATTCCACCTCGTTACCACCTCTTGCTTCAGATGATGGCAGGGCAGGTTCAGGTGTTTTTGGTGGTGCTCCAGTCTTCTGTACGCGGTGCCTGTACGCCGAAAGTGGCCCGCAATTCTTCTGCCCACCGACAGCATCTCTTGCACGCCCCTGTTGTTTTTTAAATAATTCTGCACCACCAAATTCAAGGTATGTGCAAAACATGGGACGTGCTGGAATTTGCCAAGATGTAATGCACGCACAATATTGCTGGCGTTGTCCGATGCCACAAATCCCCAGGAGAGTCCAATTGGGGTAAGCCATTCTGCGATGATCTTCCTCAGTTGCCGTAAGAGGTTTTCAGCTGTGTGCGTATTCTGGAAAGCGGTGATACAAAGCGTAGCCTGCCTAGGAACTAGTTGGCGTTTGCGAGAAGTTGCTACTGGTGCCGCCGCTGCTGTTCTTGCAGCGGGAGGCAATACATCTACCAAGTGGGCTGTCACAGTCATGTAGTCCTGAGTCTGCCCTGCTCCACTCGTCCACATGTCCGTGGTTAAGTGGACATTGGGTACAACTGCATTTTTTAGGACACTGGTGACTCTTTTTCTGACATCTGTGTACATTCTCGGTATCGCCTGCCTAGAGAAATGGAACCTAGATGGTATATGGTACCGGGGACACAGTACCTCAATCAAGTCTATAGTTGGCTCTGAAGTAACGATGAATACCGGAACCACGTTTCTCACCGCCCAGGCTGCCAAGGCCTCAGTTATCCGCTTTGCAGCAGGATGACTGCTGTGATATTTCATCTTCCTCGCAAAGGACTGTTGGACAGTCAATTGCTTACTGGAAGTAGTACAAGTGGTCTTCCGACTTCCCCTCTGGGATGACCATCGACTCCCAGCAGCAACAACAGCAGCGCCTTCAGCAGTAGGCGTTACACTCAAGGATGCATCGGAGGAATCCCAGGCAGGAGAGGACTCGTCAGACTTGCCAGTGACATGGCCTGCAGGACTATTGGCTTTCCTGGGTAAGGAGGAAATTGACACTGAGGGAATTGGTGTTGTGGTTTGCGTGAGCTTGGTTACAAGAGGAAGGGATTTACTGGTCAGTGGACTGCTTCCGCTGTCGCCCAAAGTTTTTGAACTTGTCACTGACTTATGATGAATGCGCTGCAGGTGACGTATAAGGGAGGATGTTCCGAGGTGGTTAACGTCCTTACCCCTACTTATTACAGCTTGACAAAGGCAACACACGGCTTGACACCTGTTGTCCGCATTTCTGTTGAAATAATTCCACACCGAAGAGCTGATTTTTTTTGTATTTTGACCAGGCATGTCAATGGCCATATTCCTCCCACGGACAACAGGTGTCTCCCCGGGTGCCTGACTTAAACAAACTACCTCACCATCAGAATCCTCCTTGTCAATTTCCTCCCCAGCACCAGCAACACCCATATCCTCATCCTGGTGTACTTCAACACTGATATCTTCAATTTGACTATCAGGAACTGGACTGCGGGTGCTCCTTCCAGCACTTGCAGGGGGCGTGCAAATGGTGGAAGGCGCAAGCTCTTCCCGTCCAGTGTTGGGAAGGTCAGGCATCGCAACCGACACAATTGGACTCTCCTTGGGGATTTGTGATTTCGAAGAACGCACAGTTCTTTGCTGTGCTTTTGCCAGCTTAAGTCTTTTCATTTTTCTAGTGAGAGGCTGAGTGCTTCCATCCTCATGTGAAGCTGAACCACTAGCCATGAACATAGGCCAGGGCCTCAGCCGTTCCTTGCCACTCCGTGTCGTAAATGGCATATTGGCAAGTTTACGCTTCTCCTCAGACGCTTTTAATTTTGATTTTTGGGTCATTTTACTGATCTTTTGTGTTTTGGATTTTACATGCTCTGTACTATGACATTGGGCATCGGCCTTGGCAGACGACGTTGATGGCATTTCATCGTCTCGGCCATGACTAGTGGCAGCAGCTTCAGCACGAGGTGGAAGTGGATCTTGATCTTTCCCTATTTTTTTAACCTCCACATTTTTGTTCTCCATATTTTGCGCACAACTAAAAGCCACCACAGGTATACAATGTAGATGGATGGATAGTATAGTATTATTACTTATGGACGACGAGTGACGACACAGAGGTAGGTACAGCCGTGGCCTACCGTACTGCTATATATATAATATATACAGAATAATAATAACGGACCTGGTGGACACTGTCAGCAGACTGCTAAACTAGTATGAAGAAAAAAAAGCCACCACAGGTATACAATGTAGATGGATGGATAGTATACTATTATTACTTATGGAGGACGAGTGACGACACAGAGGTAGGTACAGCCGTGGCCTACCGTACTGCTATATATATAATATATACAGAATAATAATAACGGACCTGGTGGACACTGTCAGCAGACTGCTAAACTAGTATGAAGAAAAAAAAGCCACCACAGGTATACAATGTAGATGGATGGATAGTATACTATTATTACTTATGGACGACGAGAGACGACACAGAGGTAGGTACAGCCGTGGCCTACCGTACTGCTATATATATATAATATATACAGAATAATAATAACGGACCTGGTGGACACTGTCAGCAGACTGCTAAACTAGTATGAAGAAAAAAAAGCCACCACAGGTATACAATGTAGATGGATGGATAGTATACTATTATTACTTATGGACGACGAGTGACGACACAGAGGTAGGTACAGCCGTGGCCTACCGTACTGCTATATATATAATATATACAGAATAATAATAACGGACCTGGTGGACACTGTCAGCAGACTGCTAAACTAGTATGAAGAAAAAAAAGCTACCACAGGTATACAATGTAGATGGATGGATAGTATACTATTATTACTTATGGACGACGAGTGATGACACAGAGGTAGGTACAGCCGTGGCCTACCGTACTGCTATATATATAATATACTGTATAATAAATGGACCTGGTGGACACTGTCAGCAGACTGCTAAACTACTAGTATGAAGAAAAAAAGCCACCACAGGAGTGTTTTTCAGGCAGACAAACGTATACTGGACTGGTGGTCACTGTCAGCAAAACTGTGCACTATAACTGCTCCCCAGTCCCCACAATTAGGCAGTGTGAGCAGTGCACTCAGCACAGATATATCATGCAGCACTCTGAGCACAGATATGGTATGGAGCGTTTTTTTCAGGCAGAGAACGGATTAAACTGGTGGTCACACTCACTACTATCAGCAAAACCCTGCACTGTACTCCTAACAGCTGCTCCCCGTCCCCAATCCTCCCCACAATTATAACAATGTCACTCTTAGTCTTTTCTATTATGACTATAACGGAGAGGACGCCAGCCACGTCCTCTCCCTATCAATCTCAATGCACGTGTGAAAATGGCGGCGACGCGCGGCTGCTTATATATAATCCGAATCTCGCGAGAATCCGACAGCGGGATGATGACGTTCGGGCGCGCTCGGTTTACCCGAGCAACACGGGAGAATCCGAGCACAGCTCGGACCCGTGTAAAAAGGCTGAAGTACGGGGGGGGGGTTCGGTTTCCGAGAAACCGAACCCGCTCATCACTAGTAAATATACCCCATAGTGTACTCCCTCTCAGGAAGTACAAAGTATGTTAGATACCCACAAAGACTAATGTTGCACTCCACTGTTCTAGATTCATGTCCATCACAGGTAGAGGAAATTATCTCGCAAAATACAGAGTTCCCTATGAACTTAAGATGGACAGGACACTGGATTGATGGCTGGGATAGTCCCAGTAGTGATACAACAAACACAAACTTTAAAGGGGAGTAGACCAAGTAGTTAATCAATTCCCCGTTGTGCCCAATCCAGTTGTCATTTTAATAAAATTATCTTCACCTCTACAAACTTATCTGTCACCAACCTTCATTCTGTTTTCTCCACAGTATCCTCTTCATCTTTGCATTCACCTACAGGGGGTACAATGAGTGGACCCAATTCTCCCAAGGTCAAGTGACAGCCTAGGTATTTTCTCCCAAGCCCTACATGACTGTTTACAGTCCTTTCAGCCTTAGAATGGGTCGGTGCTGATACGATATGTTGATGACTTGTTATGCGCTGATTCATTTGAATCGTCCCTGGCAGATACAAAATAGTTTCTGTTTCATCTCTTCCAAACAGGACACCAGTTCTCAAGGGATAAACTACGGTTGTGTGGGATAGGGGTCAAATACCTGGGACGTAGTACTGGTACATGGTTCGACAGTTCCTAAACCACATGCCGTATTGGTCCTTCAAAGTTATGCCTGAACCCGGTATGTCTCATCAGCATGGTGACACCAGTATTACTGCAGTGTGCCTTGTCATGCACAAAGGGTGGAGGATGAGAATACTGGTGAAGGAAGATTTTGTATAGACACCGATAGGCATGATGGTATGGGATATCTGAATCAGGCCTTTACTACGAGACCTGACATCAGTGACGGCCCGTTGGTGAACGCAGACCTGATATACTCTTTGTTTTTCTAATATTTTCTTTTTTTTCTCCCCTCCTCTAGAGACGTTTTTTTCTCCAGCAAGCACTCTCACGCAAAACACCCCCACACAACTGATGGCATTCAACATGATAAACACACAGCAATTAATCGAAATACAAGATTTGTGTTCCCTACAGGAGAAGGCCATCTGGAAGGCGGAGGGATATGGTCAGGAGTCCTCAGGACTTTGGAGAGATGGACAAGGTAAGCCAGTGGCCCCCAGGGCATATCTCCCAAGCCTAGCTGAAGCTGCACATGGTTTGACTCACCTGGGCAAGAAAGGTTTTTGCAAATTGGTAAGAGTCTACTGGAGGGCACCAGGGTTCTCTTCTCAGGCGAGCAAGAAAGCAATGACATGTCTTACTTGCTTGAGGAAGAATATTGGTAAGACAATACCAACAGAGCCATCCCATATCCCTCCTACAGATGAACCTTTCCAGGTAATACAAATTGACTTCATACTGCTACCACCCTGTAGGAATTTAAAGTATGTTTTGGTATGTACTGATGTCTTTTCAAACTGGGTAGAAGCATTCCCCGCTGCCACAAATACTGGTGTATTCACTGCTAAGAAAATTGTACAAGAATTTGTGTGTAGATATGGTATCCCTAAAATTATTGAAAGTGATAGGGGTACCCATTTTACAGGTGAAGTCTTTCAGGTCATGTGCAAACTTATGGGCATTAAAAGTAAGCTACATACTCCCTACCGGCCACAGGCCAGTGCGAAGGTGAATGAACAGAACAAGCTGAGCAAAGTGATGGCTGAAACTGGACTGTTGTGGCCGGAGGCACTGCCACTAGTGTTGTAAAGCATCAGAACCACTCCCAGGTCACCGCTTAACCTATCTGTTAGGGTCTCCTGCCCTGTGCTGCCACGTCGTCATGGCAACCGGGAGACAAGTGCTAGTGGTGTAACCTGAGCGCAGCTGATACTCCGGTTCGGGTCTTTTGCTGTGCAGTGGTTATAGGCTCTGTGCACGGCAGGGGATCCGGTGCTGGTTTTTGTGCTCACAGTCTGTGAGGTCTGAGTGGGGCGTGGACAGCACCTGCTTTATAAGGCCTCTTTTCAGGGTAAGCAGATGCTGCTGAATCTTTGTTGGTTAGTCAGTTCATGAAAGTTAGCCAGTACTGTGTAGCTTTGTATTTGTTTGTTGCTTACTGCAAATAGGCCTGGGGATTTGGTATTACACTCTGCCAATCCAGACCTAGCAGTAAGACTGGAGTCAGTCGTTTAGCTTGCTGGGGTTCTGTTACTACTCTGTGAACTTAGCAAGTTTGCGGCTGTATTCTAAGACTTGCCTGTCTAATCCTGTCTCACTGTGCTAGGTGTCAGGGGTCAGTTTAGTGGCAGTAAGCTAAAACCTGTGTACTGCAAGTGAGAATTAGGATTGTGGAGATTCTCCTTGTGTCTATCATTCCATCTCTGACCAAGGAGTTTACTGCCACACCCGTTGGTAACCCTTTAGGGTTTTGCTGTTGCCCTTAGCAACAGCATTTCGGGTTCTCTACGTATTAAAACACAACATCTTGCTTTTCCATCTGAGCAGTTCTAATACAAGGGAGATACCCAGTTCCTTAGCCTCTGGGCTTCTCTGTTCACTTTGTGTGTATTTTGTTACCCTATCACCTTCTGTGTACATTATGTCATATCCCCCAGTTTGTCTGTGAGTCCATCTGTTTTGCATAACAGTTCAAACACCAGTACATTCCTGCAGACACTGGAGTGCATAACAGTTCTGACACCAGTACTTTCCTGCAGGCACTGGTGTGCATAACATATTCAGCAGCCTAATACTCCTGTTGAAATTTTGTGGGAATATGGAGCATACCCCTCAAAATACGTTGCAACAGGTGGTCGATCAGGTGCAGGTCCTGACTCGACAATTTAATGATTTGTCCATTAAAATGCACACCTCCCAGGCTGCTGGCGGAGCTCCCGCAGCAGCAGCACCTGCAGGGGTTAAGGAGCCGAAAGTAAATCTCCCGGATCGTTTTTCTGGAGATCGCTCGCAGTTCTTTTGTTTCAAGGAGAGCTGCAAGCTATACTTCCGGCTTAGGCCTCAGTCTTCTGGGTCGGAGATTCAGCGGGTGGGCATAGTGATTTCCTTGCTACAAGGAGACCCACAGGTCTGGGCATATGGGTTGCAGCCTGACTGTCCGTCGCTTAAAAGTGTTGATGCTTTTTTTACGGCACTGGGCATGTTGTATGATGACCCTGACAAGACGGCCTCAGCCGAGGCTCAGATTTCGATCCTTAAGCAAGGGCGAAGGCCAGTTGAGGTTTACTGTACGGAGTTTCGGAGGTTGGCCCATGATACCCAGTGGAATGACCCAGCCCTGAGACACCAGTACCGAAGAGGTCTTTCTAACCAGATAAAGGACCAACTGGTACAATATCCCTTGCCTGATAGCTTGGATCAGCTCATGCAGTTATCCATCCAGGTGGATAGACGGCTGAGAGAGCGTAGGCTTGAAAGGGAGACTGAGATTTCCTTCCTTCCCAAGGGAACCTCAGACTCTGAGGAATTTTCTGAGGAGCCTATGCAGATTGGGGCTACCCGCCTCTCCTCGCGTGAGAAGACGCGGAGGAGACAGCAGGGGTTGTGTTTGTACTGTGGGAATAAAGGTCATGTGGTAGTATCATGCCCAGAAAAGCCGGAAAACTTCAGGGCCTGAGGGTGATGGGAAATATCCTGTCAGGCCAGAAGTCAGAATTTCCCAAGAAGACTTTTATCATTCCGGTGACCTTGAAGATCCTCGGTCAAACTGTCAAGACTGAGGCCTTTGTGGACAGTGGGGCCGACGGGGTTTTTATGGACCGCCAATTCGCCCTGAAACACTCTGTTCCCTTAGTACCCTTGGCATCGGAAATTGAGATTTGTGGTTTAAACGGGGAACCATTATCCCAAGGTAAAATTACCTCTTGCACTAGCCAGATTTCTTTGTTTATTGGAGCCACACACTCTGAAAAATTGTCCTTTTATGTGACTGTCTGTACTTTTGCCCCATTGGTGTTGGGGTTACCCTGGTTAAGGGCCCACAATCCTCAATTTGACTGAGTCTCTGGGGAGATTCTTAATTGGGGTACTGATTGTTTCAGGAGTTGCTTGAGCCTTCCAGTCAGGCTCTCGCAGCTAAGTTTGCCAGGATTGCCAGGGTGTTATGTAGATTTTGCGGACGTGTTCTCCAAAAAAGTTGCAGAGGTACTACCTCCCCATCGCCCCTATGACTGTGCCATTGATTTGTTGCCAAATGCTAAGCTTCCCAAGAGCAGGTTGTACTCCCTGTCACGTCCTGAGACTCAGGCTATGGCAGAGTACATTCAGGAGAACTTGGCTAAGGGATTTATCAGACCTTCACAGTCTCCAGTTGGGTCGGGGTTCTTCTTCGTGGGTAAAAAGGACGGTTCGTTGCGACCCTGCATCGACTTCAGGGAATTGAACCGTATCACGATTAAAAACTCATACCCACTGCCTCTCATTTCGGTCTTGTTTGACCAGCTTCGTACTGCCACCATTTTTTCTAAGATTGACCTACGCGGTGCGTACAATCTAATCCGAATAAGAGAGGGGGATGAATGGAAGACTGCCTTTAATACCCACTCAGGGCATTATGAATATTTGGTGATGCCTTTTGGGCTCTGTAATGCCCCGGCAGTCTTCCAGGATTTCATGAATGATGTGCTCAGGGAATATTTGGATAGATTCTTAGTTGTATACTTAGATGACATCCTAATCTTCTCCCATTCCCTGGAGGAACATCGGAAGCATGTACGCTTAGTCCTCCAGAAACTCAGAGACCACCGGCTTGGGGCGAAGCTGGAGAAGTGCGAATTTGAAGTTCAGCAAATCGCATTTCTAGGATATATTATCTCCCCAGAAGGTTTCCAAATGGAGGGTTCCAAGGTACAGGCAGTCCTGGATTGGGTGCAGCCCACTAGTTTGAAGGCGCTTCAGCGTTTCCTGGGCTTTGCGAATTTTTATAGACGATTTATCGCTGGATTTTCGTCTATAGTGGCGCCCTTGGTGGCACTCACTAAGAAAGGGGCGGATGTTGCTCACTGGTCTTGTGAGGCTAAAGCGGCTTTTGCCCGTCTCAAAAGGGCATTTGTTTCGGCCAAGGTGCTGCGACACCCAGATCCAGAGCGTCCTTTTGTGGTGGAGGTGGATGCCTCTGAGATGGGTATTGGGGCAGTGCTTTCTCAGATGGGAGTGTCTGATAATCGCCTTCATCCCTGTGCTTACTTTTCCCGTAAATTTTCGCCTGCCGAGATGAATTATGACGTGGGTAACCGGGAATTGTTGGCTATTAAGGATGCACTCGAGGAGTGGAGACACTGGCTTGAGGGGGCTAAGTTTGTGGTCTCAATTCTCACTGACCATAAGAATCTGGCATATTTAGAGTCAGCGAAGCGTCTCAATGCCAGGCAGGCACGATGGGCTTTGTTTTTTGCTCGCTTTAATTTTTTGATAACATATCGCCCTGGGTCAAAAAACATCAAGGCTGATGCGCTCTCGCTGAGTTTTGCTCCAATCCAGGAGACCACCGAGGAGCCGTTGCCCATTGATTCCCCATCATGTATTAAAGTGGGCATTACCCAGGACCTCTTATCATTAGTCCTTAGAGCACAGGAGCAGGCTCCTCCAGACCTTCCGGTAGGTCTTTTGTTTGTGCCTCCTAGGTTAAGACAGCAAGTGTTCCTGGAATTCCATGCCAAGAAGTCGGCAGGTCACCCGGGTATTGCCAGAACTCGGGAGTTGCTATCTAGGGCGGTGTGGTGGCCCTCGGTGGCTAAGGATGTGGATCAGTGGGTTCGGGCATGTGACATCTGTGCCCGAAATAAGACTCCTAGAGGGGTTCCTGTTGGCCCATTACATCCACTCTCTATCCCATCTAAGCCATGGACCCACATTTCAATGGATTTTGTGGTGGACTTGCCCAAATCCTCGGGGATGACAGCCATCTGGGTTGTCGTTGACAGGTTTTCGAAGATGGCGCACTTCGTTCCACTGGTTGGGCTGCCATCAGCCAGACGCCTGTCTGAATTATTTATGCTGCATGTTGTGCGTCTCCACGGGTTGCCACTTGATGTGGTCTCTGACCGCGGATCCCAGTTTGTGGCCAAATTCTGGAGGGCATTTTGTTCCGATCTCCAGATTTCTGTCAGCTTGTCGTCAGGCTACCATCCGCAGTCTAATGGGCAGACTGAAAGGGTGAACCAGTCCTTGGAGCAGTTCCTCAGGTGTTATGTCTCCAAGTGTCAGACTGACTGGGTTGCTCATCTGTCCATGGCGGAGTTTGCCTATAACAACGCGGCTCACTCTGCTACAGGGATCTCTCCCTTCCTTTGTGTGTATGGGCATCATCCTAAGGCCAATTCTTTTGACCCCCTGGACTCCACGCCTGGTGGTTCCTCTGTGGTTTCGGTCCTTAGAGGTATTTGGCGGAAAGTGAAGAAAGCCCTTGTGTCTGTGTCATTAGTGACCAAAAGGGTTTTTGATAAGCGGAAAAGACCCTGCAGCTTCAAATTAGGAGACTTCGTCTGGTTGTCTACCAAGAATTTGAAGTTGAGACAGCCATCTCATAAGTTAGGGCCCCGGTTCATCGGCCCTTATAAGATCACCAGGGTTATCAATCCGGTGGCATTTCAGTTAGATCTGCCCCGTTCTTTGGGTATCAATAAAACATTTCATTGTTCCCTTTTAAAACGGGCGATTAGTAATCCTTCTTCCAGTGGAAGACCTTCCCCTCTTCTGATACGTGGCCAGAGGGAGTTTGTTGTTGAAAGGATTCTTGACTCCAAGGTGGTTCGGGGTCGGCTGTCATTTTTGGTGCACTGGAAGGGGTATGGCCCGGAGGAGCGGTCGTGGGTGCGCAGTTGTGATCTTCATGCCCCCAGACTGATACGCTCTTTCTTCTCGCAGTTCCCCGATAAACCCGGTGGTAGGGGTTCTTTGACCCCTCGTCAGAGGGGGGGTACTGTTAGGGTCTCCTGCCCTGTGCTGCCACGTCGTCATGGCAACCGGTAGACAAGTGCTAGTGGTGTAACCTGAGCGCAGCTGATACTCCGGTTCGGGTCTTTTGCTGTGCAGTGGTTATAGGCTCTGTGCACGGCAGGGGATCCGGTGCTGGTTTTTGTGCTCACAGTCTGTGAGGTCTGAGTGGGGCGTGGACAGCACCTGCTTTATAAGGCCTCTTTTCAAGGTAAGCAGATGCTGCTGAATCTTTGTTGGTTAGTCAGTTCATGAAAGTTAGCCAGTACTGTGTAGCTTTGTATTTGTTTGTTGCTTACTGCAAATAGGCCTGGGGATTTGGTATTACACTCTGCCAATCCAGACCTAGCAGTAAGACTGGAGTCAGTCGTTTAGCTTGCTGGGGTTCTGTTACTACTCTGTGAACTTAGCAAGTTTGCGGCTGTATTCTAAGACTTGCCTGTCTAATCCTGTCTCACTGTGCTAGGTGTCAGGGGTCAGTTTAGTGGCAGTAAGCTAAAACCTGTGCACTGCAAGTGAGAATTAGGATTGTGGAGATTCTCCTTGTGTCTATCATTCCATCTCTGACCAAGGAGTTTACTGCCACACCCGTTGGTAACCCTTTAGGGTTTTGCTGTTGCCCTTAGCAACAGCATTTCGGGTTCTCTACGTATTAAAACACAACATCTTGCTTTTCCATCTGAGCAGTTCTAATACAAGGGAGATACCCAGTTCCTTAGCCTCTGGGCTTCTCTGTTCACTTTGTGTGTATTTTGTTACCCTATCACCTTCTGTGTACATTATGTCATATCCCCCAGTTTGTCTGTGAGTCCATCTGTTTTGCATAACAGTTCAAACACCAGTACATTCCTGCAGACACTGGAGTGCATAACAGTTCTGACACCCGTACTTTCCTGCAGGCACTGGTGTGCATAACACTATCATCCTTTGAAATTATTTTTGGATGACAGCCCCATGTAATGATAGATCCCCAGGATGATCTAAAATGCAATAATGAAATAACTGTGAAATATTTGGTTAGGATGAGTCAACAGTTGAAAAACCAACAAAGAAATTTGAAACTGGTGATTCCTGACCTACCCAATAGTAATTGTCATGACATTGAACATGGGGATTATGTGATGATTCGAAATTTTCTACGCTCAGGTTGCCTCATTGACAGGTGGGAAGGACCGTATCAAGTTTTGTTGACCAGCACGACAGCACTGAAGGTTACCAAGAGAGAGTCTTGGGTCCACTCGTCCCACTGCAAGAAGGTCGCTGACCCAGAGAAAACCAGTGAGAAAGAGAAAGGTGAAGAGAACCTCATATCCCTAGAGAATTTGTTCCGGGAAAGCTGAGAGGCAGGACTGCTGAACGGCACTTGAGCGTGGTGAACAGCAATATCAAGGACGGTTGTCATAATTTTGCCTAGAAAGAGCTCGGTAATGTTTGTTTGCCCATGTACAGACCCGTAATACGGGATGAGAAGGATTAAGTGAATACTTTGCAGTACCTCGAAGCTTTCTTTAGAACTTATACGGCACAATGATACATCCCCCTCAGACATTTACTCATACATACATGCTTTTTCCTATCCCACTAGGCTATATATTTTCCACCTACAACTCCTCCTCCTGCTACCCGAATGTTGTACATATTGTACATGAATTTTTTTCTGTATATTAATAATTATGGCAGTTATGGTTTACTGCCAAAGGGTGGACTGTCAAAGTCGAAAATATTACACCTACACTCAACATGCGCAAACACCACACAGAGTGGCCTCTGTGCAGGTGCGTACTCGCCGTGCGTGCGCATACCCGCACGCTGCGTACTTTGGCTCGTGAAGCCCTGCATATTAGCACGTGGTATGAGTAAATACGGTAACATACGCATTCGCATAGAAAAGCCACAAAGCCATATTCAATATTTTATCTATATAGTGCATATTTTACACATAGTTTATAGACACTTCAACGGCAAGTTACTGTGCACACACATAATAGCAAATCGCTCTTATACACATTTAAAGGTGATACTTCCAGGAACTCAATACAGTGTCTTAAGTGTATCAGACTGTCTTGTTTACGCAAGCATTGTGATCATGGGAAATGGACCTTGGGCTGAGGGAATGTGTAAATACCGTTGTTTGCCCCAAGTGTTTTAGAATTGTATATTGAGTCAACAGATACTGGACTGTCATTGTTGCACTAGAAGACAGAATAAACAAGAGAACAATATATCCTACACAAACACAAGCCAGACTCTTGCTTGCTTAATAAACTTGTAAAACCACATACAGGCTGACATTTACAGACCAGACATTTGATGTATGATATATCAAATGTATGACATTTATATTCTCGTACACATAGTTTCAACACATCTAACCCATGGTTATATTTATATATTTCATAACTAATTGTAGTAGCAGGAAACTATATATATATATATATATATATATATATATATATACACATACACATATCACGAGGATCGGAATAAGTAAATATATCATGTGTGGGATTATATTGCTCAGGGTCACATAAGCAGGAATCCAGTGGATGTGAGGATATTGTCTCATATTGCGGCAATAAGTTATTAGCAATACCAGATTCATGTTTGTATATGTGGTGGGATTAACTGGTCTTGGGGTGAGGACTCAGATGTAAACAAGAGTAATCACATCTCAGGACTTAGTCATCACCTACCGGTTGAGCTGACCAATGATCCCCAGTGCACAGAATATGTCCCACCCCCAGACCAATGGAAGAAGAGCATACATTTCCCATTGTATTGTGGTTTGGACCATTGTATAAAAGCAAGGCCTCCTGGGCGGTCTCAGTCTAATTCTCTGAAGGTCCTCTTGCTAGATTGGCTGAGGACCAGATTCGGGTGGCGCAGGCAAACAAACATATGTATCCATCGGTTGTAGCCTCTTCTCTGTGATATTGTTGTATTTCTGTGTATACCCCTTTTTAATATTTGTTGCTGCTTTGGACCACAACATAACATATAACTACTGGTGTCGCATTCCATTTCTGTTAAGGATTTAAGGTGTATTCACCCACACGTGTAGCTGCATTGTGTTTACAGTGTGTTGGCATGCTTACGCAACGTGCATACATTTCATAGAGGTTTAGTGCACACACATAGCGGCCGAAGTGGCCCGAACCACTGTGTAATAAGGTACGGCTTTTTCCTGTAAGTTAAGCGAACTTAACATTATTATACTGCAGCAGTGGACATATAGCAGAAGCATATATTGTCACTGGAATGACTGATGAGACAGGACACTACCACTGGTCTGATGCAGCACAACAGGTTGTTGTTATAATTATTATACTGCAGCAGTGGACATATAGTAGCAGCGTATATCGTCACTGGAATTACTGATGAGACAGGACACTACCACTGGTCTGATGCAGCACAACAGGTTGTTGTTATAATTATTATACTGCAGCAGTGGACATATAGTAGCAGCGTATATCGTCACTGGAATTAATGATGAGACAGGACACTACCACTGGCCTGATGCAGCACAACAGGTTGTTGTTATAATTATTATACTGCAGCAGTAGACTTATAGCAGCAGAGTATATCGTCAGTCGTCACTGGAATTACTGATGAGACAGGACACTACCACTGGTCTGCACAACACAGCACCACTTTATACAGCTACACTGGATATATGGCAGCAGAGAACATCAACACTGTGACAGGTTGGACTGATGCAGCACAATACACTGACTACACTGGACTGGTCTGCACAACACAGCACCACTTTATACAGCTACACTGGATATATGGCAGCAGAGAACACCAACACTGTGACTGGCTGGACTGATGCAGCACAATACACTGACTACACTGGACTGGACAGCACAACACAGCACCACTTTATACCACTACACTGGATATATGGCAGCAAAGAACACCAACACTGTGACTGGCTGGACTGATGCAGTACAATACACTCAGTGACTACACTGGACTGGACTGAGCAGCACAACACTTGCCACCCCACTTTCCCGCCCCCACATAGACACTGAACACTGAGGACACGTCCTCTCTATACACTCTCCGAGACTGGAGTGAAAATGGCCGCGAAGCGCGACTCCTTATATGGAATCCAAATCCCGCGAGAATCCGACAGCGGGATGATGACGTTTTGCCGTGTTCAGGTTTCCGAGTCAGGCGGGAAAACCCGAGCCTGACTCGGATCCAGGCTCGGAAGGCAAAGTTCTGTAGGGTTCTGTTCTCTGAAGACCGAACCCGCTCATCTGTAATAATAATCCTTTTATTTGGAGCTATTATAATGATATGCAGCACAGGCGAGCATACCCCTACACCACACAGGGCAAACCCTTCAAAAATTATTTGGATAATAATATAAGTAATGTATATAACCCTTTTTTTTGGAGTAAATAATAAACAGCACAGGACACGACCACTGGACGTATGGCAGCACAAGACACCACCACTGGACTGATGCAGCACAAGACAGCACCACTGGACTGGATTTATACGGCAGTACCCCTGGACTTATATGGCAGTATCCCTGGAGTTATACGGTGGTGTCAGACAGGATGGCACTTTAAAAAACTAGTCCCCAAACAGCACATGATGCAAAGAAGAAAAAGAGGTACAAGATGGAATTGTCCTTGGGCCCTCCCACCCACCCTTATGTTGTATAAACAGGACATGCACACTTTAACAAACCAATCATTTCAGTGACAGGGTCTGCCACACGACTGTGGCTGAAATTACTGGTTTATTTGGCACCCACCAAAAAAGAAGCAATGAATCTCTCCTTGCACAAACTGGCTCTACAGAGGCAAGATGTCGACCTCAACCTGCGATTCCTCACCCCTTTCAGTATGTACATCCTCCTCCTCACAGATTATTAATTCGTCCCCACTGGAATCCACCATCGCATGTCCCTGTGTACTTTCTTGGGGGCAATTGCTGGTAAAGGTCTTCCCGGAGGAATTTATAATTTATTTTGATGAACATCATCTTCTCCACATTTTGTGGAAGTAACCTCCTATGCCAATCACTAACAGGTTACTGGCTGCACTAAACACTCTTTCGGAGTATACACTGGAGGGGGGGGGGGGGGGGCAATTTAGGTAAAATAAAGCCAAATTGTGCATAAGGACTGTCTGACATGCCTACTTGGATGCTGTCACTCATATAATCCTACACCATTCTTTCAATGGTGACAGAATCATAAGCAGTGACAGTAGACATGTCAGTAATTGTTGGCAGATCCTTCAGTCTGGACCAGATGTCAGCACTCGCTCCTGACTGCCCTGCATTACTGCCAGCAGGTGGGCTAGGAAATCTTATCCTTTTCCTCACAGCCCCAGTTGCGGGAGAAAATGAAGGAGGAGCTGTTGACGGGTCAAGTTCCACTTAAGTTGACAATTTTCTCACCAGCAGGTCTTTGAACCTCTGCAGACTTGTGTCTGCCAGATAGAGAGATACAACGTAGGCTTTAAACCTAATATCGAGCATGGTGGCCAAAATGTAGTGCTCTGATTTGAACAAATTGACCGCCATTGAATCCTGGCAAAGCGAATGAAGGGCTCCATCCACAAGTCCCACATAATTTGTGGAATCGCTCCATCTTAGCTCCTCCTTCAAATTCTTCAGCTGCTTCTGCAAAAGCCTGATGAGGGGAATAACCTGACTCAAGCTGGCAGTGTCTGAACGGACTTCACGTGTGGCAAGTTAGAAGGGTTGGAGAACCTTGCACAAGACAGAAATCATTCTCCACTATGCTTGAGTCAGGTGCAATCCTCCTTTGCCTATATATTAGGTGGATGTATAGGCTTGAATGGCCTTTTGCTGGTCCTCCATCCTCTGAAGCATATAGAGTGTTGAATTCCACCTCATTACCACCTGTTGCTTCAGATAATGGCAGGGCAGGTTCAGGGGTATTTGCTGGTGCTCCAGTCTTCGGCACACGGTGGCTGAATGTTGAAAGTGGCCCGCAATTTGTCGGGCCACCACAGCATCTCCTGCACGCCCCTGTCATTTTTCCAAAAACTCTGCACCACCAAATTCATTGTATGTGCAAAACATGGGACGTGCTGGAATTTGCCCAGATGTAATGCACGCACAATATTGGAGGTGTTGTCTGATATCACAAATCCCCAGGAGAGTCTAATTAGGTTAAGCCATTCTGCGATGATGTCCCTCAGTTTCCGTAAGAGGTAGTCAATGGTGTGCCTCTTACGGAAAGCGGTGATACATAGCATAGCCTGCCTAGGAATGAGTTGGCATTTGCAAGATGCTGCTATTGGTGCTGCTGCTGTTGTTGCTGTGGGAGGCAATACATCTACCCAGTCGGCTGTCACAGTCATATAGTCCTTAGCCTGCCCTGTTGCACTTGTCCACATGTCCGGGGTTAAGTGGACAGTGGGTACAACTGCATTTTTTAGGACACTGAGGACACTTTTTCTGACGTCTCTGTACATTCTTGGTATTGCCTGCCCAGTGAAGTGTAACCTAGATGGGATTTGGTACCAGGGACACACTACCTCAAACAATACTCTAAGTCCTACTGAACTAATGGCGGATACCGGACGCATGTCTAACACCAACATAGCTGTTAAGGCCTCAGCTATCCGCTTTGCAACAGGATGATTGCTGTTATATTTCATCTTCCTCACAAAGGACTGTTGGACAGTCAATTGCTTAGTTGAAGTAGTACAAGTGGTCTTCCGACTTTCCCTCTGGGATGATGATCGACTCCCAGCAGCAACAGCAGCAGTATGCGTACCACTCAAGGATCGTCCAGAGGAATCCCGGTTAGGAGAGGACTCCTCAGTCTTGCCAGTGACATGACTTTCAGGACTACTGATGTTCCTGACTGAGGAGGAAGTTGACATTGATCGAGTTGGTGGTGTGGCTTGCTGGAGCTTGGGTACAAGAGGAAGAAGGGATTTAGGTGTCAGTAGACTGCTTACGCTCTTACCCAAAGTTTCACAACTTGACACTGACTTCTGATGAATGTGCTGCTGGTGACACATAAGGGAAGATGTTCCTAGGTGGTTAACGTCCTTTCCCCTACTTATTACAGATTGACAGAGGCAACACATGGCTTTACACCTGTTGTCCGGATTTGTGGAGAAATAATTCCACACCAAAAAGGTTGCTTTTTGGGTATTTTGCCCAGGCATCACAATGGACTTATTCATTCCACGGACAACAGGTGTCTCCCCCGGTGCCTGATTTAAACAAACCACATCACCATCAGAATCCTCAGCTTCAACTTCCTCCTCAACGCCAGCAACACCCATATCCTCATCCTGGTGTACTTCAACAGTGACATCTTCAATTTGAATATCAGAAACTGGACTGTGGGTGCTCCTTCCAGCACTTACAGAGGGCGTGCAAAAGGAGCCACCTCTTCCTGTTCAGCGCTGGGAATGTCAGGCATTGCAACCACCAACACACTTGGACTCTCCTTGGGGATTTGTGATACTATCTTAGAACGCACAGTTCTTTGCTGTGCTTTTGCCAGCCTAACTCTTTTCATTTTTGTAGTGAGAGTATGAGGGCTTCCATTGTCATGTGAAGCTGAACCACTAGTCATGAACATAGGCCAGGGCCTTAACCATTCCTTGCCACTCCATGTCGTAAATGGCATATTGGCAAGTTTACTTTTCTCTTCAGAGCATTTAAATTTATTTTTTGGGGTCATTTTACTGAACTTTTGCTTTTTGGATTTGACATGCCCTCTTTTTTGACACTGGGCATTGGCCTTGGCAGACGACGTTGATGGCATTTCATCGTCTATGTCATGACTAGTGGCAGCAGCTTCAGCACTAGGAGGAAGTGGTTCTTGATCTTTCCCTATTTTATCCTCCAATTTTTGTTCTCCATTACTTTTCAGGAGTTATATAACGCAATATGCAGCACAGGAGAGCGTACACCTACACCACACAAGGCTAACCCTGTAAAAATTATATTTGGATTAAATGTTAATAACCCCTTTATTTGGAGTAAATAATATACAGCACAGAACACTACCACTGGTCTGAAGCAGGACAACACAGCAACACTGTAAGGGACTTATTATTATACAGCAGCACTGGACATATGGCAGCAGAGGACACCACCACTGTGACTGGTCACTGGACTGACTGATGTAGCTAAGACACTACACTGGAATGAGCAGCACAAGACAGCACTATAATCGCCACCCCACTTTTCCACCCGCACAGACACTGAGGACGGAGACACATCCTCTCACTACACTCTCCAGGACTGGAGTGAAATTGGCGGCGACGCGTGTCTCCTTATATGGTATCCAACAGCATGATGATGACGTTTTGCCTCGTTCTGGTTTCCGAGTCAGGCGCGAAAACCTGAGCTGGACTCGGATCCGGGCTGGAGTCGTGAAGTTTGGTATGGTTCGGTTCTCTGAGAACCGAACTCGCTCATCTCTAATTTAACCTAGTAAACCTTTCCTCATAATCCAGTGCCTCTAACCCCTTTTTCAATTTTGTGGCTTGCCTCTGTACCCTTTCAAGCTCTAAGATATCTTTTTTATAGTGAGGTGCCCAGAACTGTACACAATATTCAAGGTGTGGTTGTACAAATGCTTTATACAGTGGCAGGATTACACTTTCTTCCATTGTCTCGATTCCCCGTTTTATGCATGTTAATACTGTACCTTATTTGCCTTCGTTGCTGCAGTTTGACATTGGGCACTATTCTTAAGTTTCTTATCAATGAGCACCCTCAAATCTTTTTCTAATACCATCTCCCATAAGTTCTCCCCATTTAATTTGTAGGTTGCATGATTATTATTAGTCCCAAAGTGCATGACTGTGATTTTTCTATATTAAACCTCATTCTCCATTTAGCTGCCCAAAATTCTAGTTTAAATAAATCGTTTTGTTGGGACTCTGAATCCTTATCTGAGTTAAGGGGGGCTTGAGCCCTCTCTGGGACCCTCAATTAGGCCTGAGCCTGGGCAAATAATACCTGCTCCTCCTCCCCTCCCTCAACACCACTGCATTCAAACCTGTTAGATAAATATGTACAGGGTTACTATGTAAAAAATTAAATACAGTATATTAAACCAATTGGTTCTGTTGCAAAAGATATAAAACATAAATTAATAAACATATTGAAACTGAACATGCATGGCAGTTAAGGGCATTTTGAAATGTGTGTATAAAAACAAATGAACAAAAGATTGCTTTGGAAAAGTAGACTAAAAGTGCTTTGCACGAAGTGTCAAGACACAGTGCAGAATTTCTGGTACACACCTGCCAATAAACAATTGGTATGCAGACACTAGTCGATATTCATCATAACTGTTGACATTAGACAACAGAATGTCGACAGCAAAAAGGTTAAAATATAGACATCATAAATAGAGATGAGCGGGTTCGATTCTCAGAGAACTGAACCACCCCGGACTTCACGTCACGAGCCCGGATCCGAGCCAGGCTCGGGTTTTCCCGCCTGACTCGGAAATCAGAACGAGGCAAAACGTCATCATCCCGCTGTCGGATTCTCGTGGGGTTTGGATTCCATATAAGGAGCCCCACGTCCCTGCCATTTTCACTCCAGCATTGGAGAGTGTAGAGCAGGCTTTTTCAACCAGTGTGCCGTGGCACACTAGTGTGCCGCGACCAGTTGCAAGGTGTGCCGCGGAGTCAGAGCAGCTTCCCTCACCTTCAGAGTGAACTGTTGGCCCGGGTTCTTGTTAGAGGATCATTCATGCTCCGGCTGTGAACTGTGCCTTGATGACGCGGCAGTGTGATATCATAGGTCACGGCCACCGCGTCTCACCACCCAGCCAGCCCACCCGCCTGCATACACATCTTCCAGTTCCCGCCTGCATCCACAGCTTTCTTTGCCTACCCACATCCACACCTGGCCGACCGCCACTGAGGGACAGGGAGGACAGCTGACCGGTAGGGGCTAATATTTGTTATGTTATTTCTCCTGTGGGCAGCAATAGGATTTATGGATTTATGGGGGGGAACAATGTGAATAATTCATGTGGGGAGCAATAGGATTTATGTGGGGAGAAATGTGATTGATTTATGTGTGAGCAACATGATTTATGTGGGGAGCAATGTGATTGTTTTTTCTGTGTAGGCCGATGTATGTGTGGGTTTTTTATTACTGTGAGGGCCAATGTGTGTTTTTTAGTTTTTTTTCTGTGGGGAACGGATGGTGTGCCTTGGCAATTTTAAAATATTGTTCGGTGTGACGCGAGTGAAAAAAGGTTGAAAATCACTGGTGTAGAGAGACGATGTGTCCTCAGTGGTAGTGTTTTGTGCTGCATCTGTCCAGTCACAGTGGTTGTGTCTTCTGCTGCCATATGTCCATTGCTACTGTATAAGTCCAGTCCAGTGGTGCTGTGTTGTGCTGCATCAGTCCAGTGGTGGTGTGTTGTGCTGCATCAGTCCAGTCACGGTGGAGGTGTCCTCTGCTGCCGTATGTCCAGTGCTGCTATATAAGTCCAGTCCATTGCAGTGGTGCTGTGTTGTCCTGCATCAGTCCAGTGGTGGTGTCCCTGTGCTGCTGTATATGTCCAGTGATACTGCCGTATATGTCCATTGATACTGCCGTATAAATCCAGTGATCCTGCTGTATAATTCCAGTGGTACTGGCGTATAAGTACAGTCCAGTGATACTGTCGTATATGTCCATTGATACTTCCGTATATGTCCAGCGGTACTGCTGTATAGATCCAGTGATCCTGCCGTATAATTCCAGTGATCCTGCCGTATAATTCCAGTGGTACTGGTGTATAAGTCCAGTCCAATGATCCTGCCATATATGTCCAGTGGTAATGCCACATAATTCCAGTGATACTGCCATATATGTATATACCCTGTTGTAAAGCGGATTACTGAGACCATAACAACTATGCTGGTGTTACACGTGCTTCCGGTATCCGCCATTAGTGCAGTGGGACTGCAGTGCCACTCCTAGATGGGCCTGGTGTTTGTGCCGCACATTTGTGTCACTTAGCTTAGTCATACAGCAACCTTGGTGCACCTCTTTTTCATCTTTGCATCATGTGCTGTTTGGGGCATGGTTTTTTAAAGTGCCATCCTGTCTGACACTGTCGTATAAGCCCAAGGGTAATGCCGTATTAGTCCAGGGGTATTGCCGTATAAGTCCACCAATTGCAATTTTTTTTTTAAATGATAGAAGCGTGCAAGAGATGCTGTCAGTGGACTGAAAAATTGCGGGCCACTTTCAACATTCAGCCACTGCTTGCCACTACTAGACGGGCCAGGTAGTTGTGTCGCTTAGCTTAGTCATACAGCAACCTCGGTGCATGTCTTTTTCTTCTTTGCATCATGTGCTGTTTGGGGACTAGTTTTTTAAAGTGCCATCCTGTCTGACACTGCAGTGCCACTCCTAGATGGGACAATTGTTTGGGTCGCTTAGCTTAGTCATACAGCTACCTCATTGCACCTCTTTTACATCTTTGCATGATGTGCTGTTTGGGGCCTTTTTTTAATATCTGCCATCCTGTCTGCCACTGCAGTGCCGCTCCTAGATGGGCCAGGTGTATATGTGCCGCACAATTGTGTCACTTAGCTTAGTCATACAGCAACCTCATTGCAATTCTTTTTCTTCTTTGCATGATGTGCTGTTTGGGGCCTATTTTTTAAATCTGCCATCCTGTCTGACACTGCAGTGCCACTCCTAGATGGGCCAGGTGTTTGTGCCGCACACCTGTGTCGCTTAGCTTAGTCATAATAATGCCACCTCGGTGCAACCTTTTTGCCTAAAAACAATATAGTGAGGTGTGAGGTGATCAGAATAGACTGGAAATGAGTGGAAATTAATCTTTTTGAGGTTATTAATACCGTAGGATCAAAATTACCCCCAAATTCTGTGATTTTAGACATTTTTATGTTGTTTTTTTTTCAAGAATCATCCAGATCCAAAACTAAAACATGAAAGGCTGGTTTTGGCAAAACCAATCTAAAACCAAAACACGAGCGGGGCATTAGAACCAAAACACAAAACACCAAAAGTGCCCGCCGCACATCTCTAATTCATAAATCAACATCTGTAAAAAGGTTGACATGTACACAATATCAACATATGAAATGTCAACATTGGGAAAATGTTGACATAAGCATTAGGGTTAGAGGTAGGTTTAAAGATTAGTGTTAGGCTTACCAGAAACAGACATTGGGGTATATTTACTAAAATTCATATTTTTCTGTATTAGGTTAAAGTTCAAACACGAATGACATCGAATGTGTGAATTTGCAACTTTTTGAATTTTTTATGCCTCATTTACTATGCTGTCGTATTCTGCATTTTTGACTTTTCCTATGTCGATGTCATTCGTATTTTCGGCCAGTGTTTTACGGGAGTGAATAGTAAAACACTGCCGACATTAACACAATGAATCTCAGCCGGATCTGTTAGATCCGTGCAGGGCTTCATTGTGCACCTTTAAAAAAAAAAAAAAGTGTTAAAAATCATGAAAAAACTTGCGTGAGGTCCCCCCTCCTAAGCAAAACCAGCCTCGGGCTCTTTGAGCCAGTCCTGGTTGAAAAAATATGGGAAAAAATTGACAGGGGTTCCCCCATATTTAATCAACCAGCACCGGGCTCTGCGCCTGGTCCTGGTGCAAAAAATACGGGGGACAAAAAGTGTAGGGGTCCCCCATATTTTTTGAACCAGCACCGGGCTCCACTAGTCAGAGAGATAATGCCACATCCGGGGGATACTTTTATCTTGGTCCCTGCGGCCCTGGCATTAAATCACTAACTAGTCACCCCTGGTCGGGGTACCCTGGAGGAGTGGGAACCCCTTAAATCAAGGAGTCCCCACCCTCCAGCCACCCAAGGGCCAGGTGTGAAGCCCGAGGCTGTCCCCCCCATCCAAGGGCGGCGGATGGGGTGCTTATAGCCATAGTGTAAATAAAAAGAATATTGTTTTTTGTAACAGTACTACAAGTCCCAACAAGCCTCCCCTGCAAGCTGGTACTTGGAGAACCACAAGTACCAGCATGCAGTGGAAAAACAGGTCCACTGGTACCTGTAGTTCTACTACAAAAAAATACCCAACAAAAAACAGAACACACACACTGTGACAGTAAAACTTTATTACATACATGCACACCTACATACACACATACTTACCTATGTTCACACGAGGCTCGGTCCACTTCTCCACGTAGAATCCACGGGGTACCTGTAAATTAAATTATACTCACATAATCCAGTGTAGGTCCGTCCTCTTTGTAATCCACGTACTTGGCAAAAAAACAAACCAAAAAACCCGAACCACGCAGTGAAAGGGGTCCCATGTTTACACATGGGACCCCTTTCCCCGACTGCTGGGACCTCCCGTGACTCCTGTCAAAGAGGGACCCTTCAGCCAATCAGGGAGCGCCAAATCATGGCACTCTCCCGATTGGCTGTGCGCTCCTGAGCTGTCAGTCAGGCAGCGCACAGCAGAGATACAATGTAGCGCATAGGCGCTCCATTGTATCCAATGGTGGGAACTTTGCGGTCAGCGGTTGACCGCGAGTAACCTCATCCGCTGACCGCAAAGCTCCCACCATTGGATACAATGGAGCGCCTATGCGCTACATTGTATGTTCAGTGCGCAGCCTGACTGAGAGCTCAGTTGGGGAAAGGGGTCCCATGTGTAAACATGGGACCCCTTTCAGTGCGTGGTTCGGGTTTTCCGGTTTGTTTTTTTGCCAAGTACGTGGATTACAAAGAGGACAGAAGCTACACTGGATTGTGCGAGTATAATTTTATTCACAGGTACCCCGTGGATTCTACATGGAGAAGTGGACCGAGCGTCGTGTGAACATAGGTAAGTATGTGTGTATGTAGGTGTGCATGTATGTAATAAAGTTTTACTGTCACGGTGTGTGAGTTCTGTTTTTTGTTGGGTATTTTTTTGTAGTAGTACTACTACAGGTACCAGCGGGCCCGTTTTTCCACTGCATGCTGGTACTTGTGGTTCTCCAAGTACCAGCTTGCGGGGAGGCTTGCTGGGACTTGTAGTACTGCTACAAAAACAATATTCTTATTTTTACACTTGGCTATCAGCCCCCCATCCACCGCCCTTGGATGGGGGGAACAGCCTCGGGCTTCTCCCCTGGCCCTTGGGTGGCTGGAGGGCGGGACCCCTTGATTTAAGGGGTCCCCACTCCTCCAGGGTACCCCGGCCAGGGGTGACAAGTTAGTGATTTAATTCCAGGGCCACAGGGACCAATATAAAATTGTTCCCCGGCTGTGGCATTATCTCTCTGACTAGTGGAGCCCGGTGCTGGTGTTAAAAAAATCGGGGGACCCCTACGCTTTTTGTCCCCCGTATTTTTGGCACCAGGACCAGGCGCAGAGCCCGGTGCTGGTTGTTAAAATATGGGGGATCCCCAGTCAATTTTCCCCCCATATTTTTAAAACCAGGACCGACTCAAAGAGCCCGAGGCTGGTTATGCTTAGGAGGGGGGACACCACACAATTTTTGGGGGGGATTTTTAACCCTTTCACACCCCTTCCATCTAATAAACATGCACGGATCCGTGCATGCCTATCAGAACACGGTAAAAAAAAGCAGGTCTATTTTAAAACTGCTTTTTTTTACGAATTGTATTTTTTCACGGCAGTGTTTGGCTATACGAATGTCCTCATCACTGCCGAGATTTCAGTTTAGTAAATTCCCGAGATGACACTTTGACGAAAAAACACCAAATCGGTCAAAATCGGGACCTTAGTAAATATACCCCATTGTCGACATTCTGACCATGTCAATATTTCATCATGCTGAATGTCGACATTGTGAATGAACAATATCCATTTAAAGAAACAGGGGTAGATTTACTAAGTGGAGGTGTTGCCCATTGCAACCAATCAGATTTTAGCTATCTTTTCTCTACTGCATTCTCGCAAATGATAGACAGAAACTTATTGGCTACTATGGACAGGGTTGGACTGGTCCACAGGGGTAGAGGGGAAACCACCAGTGGGCCCCACTGCCTGATGGCCCATCCACTCCTCTAGGGATTGTGGAACGGGAAGGAAGTTTAGTCCAGTATGCATGGTTTAACTTTAGAGTAATATTAGTTTGTATACTGCAATTGTGTCAGTTTACTTTATTTAATTTGGTAGAATCAGAGGGGGTTATTTTTGTAGAGACTGAGTGGGTTAATCAACCAAAAAAGTGGGGCAAAACCATGTTGCACTGCAGGAGGGGCAGATGTAACATGTGCAGATAGGGTTAGATTTAGAATCTAAATGACAGTGTAGAAATTAAGCAGACAGTATTTACCATATACAGAAACAAAATAACCCACCCAAATCTAAGTCTCTCTGCACATGTTACATCTGTCCCACTTGCAGTGCAACATGGTTTTGCCCAATTGCTTAATTTTTTGGTTTGCTAACAAACTTGAATAAGGCCCAGTGATTGAAGCTGTGGGGAAGTCTCATGGTTGTATAAGCTCAATGGCAAAGTTAATCGATGGAGATACTGTGCAAATCTATGTATATGTTGATGCAAATGATCTACTGTAAGTCAGTATGATGGAAACAGTTTATTTCTATGTTATATGGGTTTCTACATTACTGTAGCTGTCTAGATTGTGGCAGTGTAATCCAATATTACTGTAGTTGCTCATTCCTATTAATTAGTCACTGATGGAGCTGTAAATGTCCTTACAAAGTGACTGCTCTGCAGAGAGATTTGAGATAAGCAGAGAGATTTGTCTATTCTGCTTAGTGCAGTTAATTAGTCACTGATTGAGATGTAAATTTGATTACAGTAGGAATGCTTCCAATAGCGATGGTCTATTTTGTTTATATGGTGTGTCACATAACTTCAGAGTTACTGAGGGGGACAAAGGAGACAAAAGACACAAAACATCCTGGTAAGGATAATCCGAGAGGGAAGAGCAGGAGGGAAGAGAACCCTGCATAAGATCTTACTGAATATTCACAAAAAAAAAAAAGGGGTAAACAGATGGAAGCTGAACTGGCAAAGAAATAAGGTGGGTAGGAGGAGGGAGTGAGAGATGAGTTAAGAAAAGGCTGGTAGGCTTTATTTAAAGGTGTGTTTTTTATGGACATGTTTAACCTCTTTAGGTAATTTTATTTTATTTTAGAGATCTTTAATTTAAAGATTTTGTTTAGATATTTTATTAAAAAGATAAAACATTTCAAGGTAAGAAAAAATTGTTTTATATATTGACTGATATAGTTATAAATGTATATTCAAACTTTAAAATGTTTTGCAATGAAACATAACTGTTAAATAAATGTACACATACTGTATGTGCCAATATCCCTGGAGAGGTTAAAGCTATAAGAACGGTAGAAAATTTGACTTGGTGAAGGAATGAGTATCAGAGAAGGGGTAGTTACGGAAGAAATCTTGGAGGCAGTGATAAGGGTCAGTGAGGCTACAGTCAGAGGAAGAGCAAAGGGTGGGAGAGGGATAGAACAAAGATGAGGCGAAGGTGGGGAGGATTGAGTAAGGACTTTATATGTGAGGGTTAGGTGTTTGAACTAGATTCTGATATACTGTATAGGAGGCAGAAGTAAAGGAGGTTGGTAAAGAGGGATATGCAGATGCCATATGGCGAGAGAGGAAAATGAGATGACCAGCAATGTCAAGGATAGTTTGAAGTGGGATAAGGAGGGCAGAAAGAAGGAGATTACAGTAATCAAGGTGGTAGATGATGAGTGCATTAATAAGAGTTTTAGTGGCATCTGGAGTGAGGAAGGCCAAATCCTGGAGATGCTATAGAGCAGGCTTTTTCAACCAGTGTGCCGTGGCACACTAGTGTGCCGCGACCAGTTGCAAGGTGTGCCGCGGAGTCAGAGCAGCTTCCCTCACCTTCAGAGTGAACTGTTGGCCCGGGTTCTTGTTAGAGGATCATTCATGCTCCGGCTGTGAACTGTGCCTTGATGACGCGGCAGTGTGATATCATAGGTCACGGCCACCGCGTCTCACCACCCAGCCAGCCCACCCGCCTGCATACACATCTTCCAGTTCCCGTCTGCATCCACAGCTTTCTTTGCCTACCCACATCCACACCTGGCCGACCGCCACTGAGGGACAGGGAGGACAGCTGACCGGTAGGGGCTAATATTTGTTATGTTATTTCTCCTGTGGGCAGCAATAGGATTTATGGATTTATGGGGGGGAACAATGTGAATAATTCATGTGGGGAGCAATAGGATTTATGTGGGGAGAAATGTGATTGATTTATGTGTGAGCAACATGATTTATGTGGGGAGCAATGTGATTGTTTTTTCTGTGTAGGCCGATGTATGTGTGGGTTTTTTATTACTGTGAGGGCCAATGTGTGTTTTTTAGTTTTTTTTCTGTGGGGAACGGATGGTGTGCCATGGCAATTTTAAAATATTGTTCGGTGTGACGCGAGTGAAAAAAGGTTGAAAATCACTGCTATAGAGATTGAAGTGGCAGGACTGATAGGTGGTCTGAATATGAGTACTGAACCACGGATGATATAAAAAAGAAAATAAACATGGGGAACAGAGAGATAGGATGAGAGTCAAGGGACCCTGAAAGGGGAAAAAATAATAAAAAAAATGATAATTCAGTGCAAATCGAGTCATCCTGCCGCCCAGATCATTCACTTTACTGGGTAAATGGGTAGGGGGTGGTCAGCTGGGTAAGGGGTTGCAGAAGACTTGCCAACTCTTCACAAATTTAATTGGCCCAAAATTGCACACTGTAGATGACTGAGAAAACATTTCAATAATAGTCTTTTATTGTTGGTGATTCCTCCTTAAAAAAAAAAAAATCCTTTAAACCTGTATTGGCGGTTTTTTGCCTTTGATTAGACTCCTCACTACAACAGCATTAGTTTTATCAGCACAGTCTGTCTTGTTAATTTACAACACAACCAAGCAAAGACCAGGGGCGCTGGTTTGATTGGCAGTGATAAGGCCCATACACACGGTGAGATTCGGGCTATGCCCGATTCTCACTATGCGACAGGGGCTAGGTCGGCATCGTAAGTACATAATGAGTGTGCTTACAATACTATGTGCGATTTTGGCTAAGTGTCAATTTTGACTATCTCTTCTTCCGGATTAGTCAAAATTGACTTGCCTGCACAGTCTATCTAGGCTTGCGATGCCGACCACGCGGGACCGCGTATCGGCATCGAATCGGGATCGCAAGGTGACTTTCACCTTGCGATCTGCACTAACTTTTCTTACGATTTTGACTATATAGTCAAAATCATAAGAAAATATCTCCCCGTGTGTACACACCAGTAGAGACTATCATCTGATCCAGACTCCACAATAGCTTCCAATTAGAGAAGAATTGTGAACCTCCAGATACCTACAGAACAACAAGATAATGTGTGGAGAGAATTACCCCCCACTATGTAAAGGAAGTGCTCAGTACAATTAGGACAATATTGTCAATATTTTTTGTAACTATAACTCAATTGGGCGCATAATTTAAAACTGTGTAACACTTTACACTAAAAAATGGAAGCACATTTATGACTCCAATACTTATAAAACAGGAAAACAATAATCATTTCCCCATAATGGTGATAGTCCTTACTCATAAACCTCCATAGAAATAAATAAATATATACAGTAGGTCCACTTGTGTGATATGAGCAATTAATAACTATTTAAGAACAAGTGGAGATTGCTCCCTTGAGAAACAAATAAGTTATAAATCCACTTTTATGGTGGTTAGCTGTTCCTTGTCAATAGGTAGGAAAAAAAGGCGTTTTTTATATATTAAGGCCAACCAGACACAAGTCCTCCTTAATTTGTTTATACTGACAGACCAGGATTTATAAATATGCAGTCCTCTTGAGACTCACTCTTGGCGGGTGTGGTAACACTTAGGTCAACAGTGTCTAGGTCGACCACTATTGGTCAACAGTAACTAGGTCAACAGGGATTCTAGGTCGACAGTGTTTCTAGGTCAACAAGTTCTAGGTTGACAGGTCAAAAGGTCGATATGAGTTTTTTTATTTATTTTTATTTTGTTTTCTCCGTACAGTGACCGGGAACCCCAATTAGTGCACCGTGTCCCCTCGCATGGCTTGCTTTGCTCGCCATGCTTCGGGCAAGGTGCCTCACTGCGCTCGGCACAGGTTACTATTCCCAATCACAGTCCACGTGGATCGTTAAGTATGAAAAAGGGGAAAAAAAGGAAAAAATCCATGTTGACCTTTTGACCTGTTTGACCTAAAAACCCTGTCAACCTAGTTACTGTCGACCAATAGTGGTCGACCTAGACATTGTCGACCTAAGTGTGGTCGACATAGATACCGGATACCCTCTTGGTATAGGCTGATGATTGTATTGCAGCTGGAGTGGTCTTTCTTGTGTGTAAAGATGTTTTTCCTGGATTGACAGCAAGCCTTTAACATGTATAGTATTGCTGTGTCATGCCAATAAAGTACTCCAAATAGTGCTTGAGAATGAATTTCTTCATCTAGAAATATATCAGCAGCTTCCTAAGATCGATAAGCACTGTCAGTGTGTTTCAGGATTTATAGCAACTTCCATCAGCATTCATTGCACTGTTTGCGTGTGCGCACTTCTCAGCATGCCCTCCAAGCCTCACTTTCAATACCCTGCATATATAACATACAGCACCCATTTCTAATTTCCAGCCAAGCCTCATTCTCAATCCCCCCGCCTTATTTAGTTACATCCGAGCCTCACCATTGTTGACAGTGGCCACCTTTAGTAGGATCCAAGCGTCGCTTTGAATAGTGGCCATATTTGTTTCTCTCTCATAAAGAAACTTTATTCCGAATAATGGGAAATGTATAACTCTAATATAAGTCTCATTTATAATAATTAATTGTCTAAATAGTGGTCATGTTAATTTGAACCAAAAACACTCCAAATTGCTTACATGTTTCAGTTATTTATAATATAAGGATTGATCTCTACCATTGCCAACCAATGTTTTTATAAACAAAATTATTATATTCATTACTTACAATAAAACAGATAAGAATCCATAAAAATACATTAAACACAGCTGTTAATAATCGTAATATTATTTAAACAGTAGAACAATTAGCATTTAGTTCTATATTATCTAAGTCTAAAATCCAGAATGCTTCTTTCTTGAACATTCTTTTGAACCTATCACCCCCTCTTTCAGTATTTGTGACTTGTTCAATGGCTTTAATATTAATAGATTCAGTGCTAACATTCTGAGAAGAAGTAATATACTTATATAGAGTATTGTTCCTCAACTTTTTTACAATATTTCTCTTATGTTCCATGAATCTAATATGAAGGGTTCTGGTAGTCCGCCCTACATATTGCAACTCACACCCACATTCCAATACATAGACAAGGAATGTAGATTTACAATTCAAATATAATCGTAAACTTTGTTTGTGAAACATGGTAATGGAAATCTATTTTTTTTTTTTTTTATATGTTTACCTGTAATATATTCTATGTTCTCACATTTGTGGAAACCATTTGGTTTTGGTGGTAACCAACACATCAGTTTTATCAGCATGGTCTGGTTTGTTAATTTACACAATGATGCCCCATATTACCAATGGCAACTCCAGTTAGAGTCCTTCAAAGCAGATATTATTACAGTATTCAGAATAGCAACTGAACATGGTGTAATGAGACAGGCTGGAGTCCAAATCAGATCCTGCAATAAACACTGGAGAAGAGCATATATTGATTAGAAAAGTGCATGAAGATAAGAGGCGTTCACTAGCATCAGACCTCTGTAACCTTGCTAGATATGCAGATTCATTGTGAACTAGGGGCCTAATTCAGATCTGATCGCAGCAGCAAATTTGTTAGCTAATGGGCAAAACCATGTGCACTGCAGGGGGAGCAGATGTAACCTGTGCAGAGAGAGTTAGATTTAGGTGGGGTGTGTTCCAACTGAAATCTAAATTGCAGTGTAAAAGTAAAGCAGCCAGTATTTACCCTGCACAGAAACAAAATAACCCACCCAAATCTAACTCTCTGCACATGTTATATCTGCCCTACCTGCAGTGCACATGTGGGGTAATTCAGACCTGATTGCTCACTAGCAGTTTTTTGCAACGCTGCGATCAGATAGTCGCCACATACAGGGGAGTGCATTTTAGCTGTGCAAGTGTGCGAACGCATGTGCAGACGAGCAGTACAAAAAGATCTTTTGCAGTTTCTGGGTAGCCCAGGACTTACTTAGCCAGTGCGATCACTTCAGCCTATCCGGGACCGGAATTGACGTCAGACACCCGCACTGAAAACGCTTGGACCCGCCTGCGTTTTCCCAACCACTCCCAGAAAACGGTCAGATGACATCCACAAACGCATTCGTTCTGTCAATCTTCTTGCAATCGGCTGTTCAAATGGATTCTTTGTAAAACCCATCACACAGCAACGATCCGCTTTGTACACGAGCATGGCACCTGCGCATTGCGGTGCATAAGCATGCGCAGTTCTGACCTGATCACAGCGCTGCAAAAACGCTACTGAGCGATCAGGTCTGAATTACCCCCATGGTTTTGCCCATTAGCTAACAAATTTGCTGCTGTGATCAGATCTGAATTAGGCCCTATACCTTTAACAGCGTGAGAACAAATATTATAGGTATATGATGCATTTGGAGAAGACATACATTTAGAAACTCATCATGCAACACCTCATCCTTCCACATATAGTATGTATATAAGATTTGACTGATAGATGGTAAATATCAGTGAAGTCATTATTAAAGATACGTATACAAAGAATATTTCAGTAATACACTTTAACTGTTTCACATTTTAGCAGGAGTGATCACAAAGCTTTTCTCTCTCCTTTGACCCTCACGCAATTTTTTTCCATGACACTCACAAAAATACTTGCCTACTTTTGAAAACTAGTTTCAGGGAGAATGTAGGCGTAAGCAGAATGCAGCATGTCATGCTCCACCCAAAGAGCGTGTCTAGCTCCACCTATGGGCATATCTATTGCCAGTAAGGGGTGTGTCCTTCTGTGGCAGGTGTTCACTCCAGTGAATATAGGGAATTAATGTTTTGATTGTTTTGTCTCACCCAAAATGGCTGCCTCTCAGTGGTGCAAATAGGAAAAAATGTGTCATAGGTACTGTGTGCGCACGCCGAAGGCGCGCACTCCCAAAAAATGGGTGTGGCCAATTGCCACATGGGGTGTGGCCAATGAAAATGGGGGCGTGATACACATATGGGGGGGGGGGCAGATACACATATGACCCCAATAGTGGCAAATACACATATGCCCCCACCTAGCCAGATACGCCCCCACCGTGCCAGATATGCTCCTACAGTGCCAGATGCACAAATGCCCCCACTAGTGCCATATATGCTCCCATAGTGCCAGATACACATTGCCCCAGAGTGCCAGATACACATTGTCCCACAATGCCAGATACACATATGCCCCCACAGTGCCAGATACACATATGCCAGATACGCCCCCACAGTGCCAGATATTCCCCCTCAGTGACAGATATGCCCCCACAGTGACAGATATGCACTCCAGATATGTAGGTAAATTGACCGCATCCCGTGTGAAATGTATGTGCTTTATAGGCAATATAGATTGTAAGCTCCACTGGGGCAGGGACTGATTTGAATGGGCAAATATTCTGTGTAAAGACCTATGGAATATGCATGCGCTATATAAATAACTGGTGATAATAATAAAATAGAAAAATAAAACAGCATTTAAAATGTAAACAACATATTGGTCTACACAAACATTGAAGAGCAATTTGACATCAAAGGGATGCAAGGGGCGACATAACAAACCATGTTTAGGGATATCCACGCTTGAAGACAGTCCGTGACATCACATTTGCACTAAAAAAACCCAACCTATTAGGTCACCTGTGCTCAAGCAGGGCTATACTTGAAACATGGATTTTCAGGGCACAGCAGTTAAATCTAGCTTTTACAACAGACCTGCTAACACATGACAAGCCTAAACAATGACGTAGAGCATCCCTATCCTAACCCTCACCCTAGTACCCTAACCTAACCCTAACTCTAAACATTAACCCTAACCCTAATATCTAAACCCAAACTGCTAAAGCTAAACCAACCCTAATATCCTATCCCTAATACCCTAACACCTAACCCAAACCCCGCAGCTAACCCTAATACCCTATCCCTAATACCCTAACCCCATCCCCTAAACTACCCTATTACAAACCACTAAACCACCCCTAATATTCTAACCCTAAAGGGCAGACTGGTTGGGCCATTTGGTTCTTAACTGCCGTCAAATTCTATAGGTGAGATTCAATTGCGGCGTGCTCCGGCAGCCACTAGATGGTGCCCAACAGAGAAATTCAATTGTTGCTCCATTTGGGCTGAGGGGTGGCAAGCTGAAATGCACAAAAAGTGCAAATGGCACTTTTCGCACCCGCGGCCAGCACTTTGGTCAAGTTCAGCTGCTTTACGCTGCTAAACCCGATCTCTATGGGCGCGATCAGTGCCAAAAAATAAATACATTTAGTTGCGCCCTGCGATCTCCCGTCACTTTAGACAGGAGATCTGGCGAGTAAACAATTGAATCCTATAGTACAAAGAGCAGCGTACCACAGAGCAGGTTTGTGTATGGGTACTAGAGGATACTTTAACAGGGACACAATCCCTATAACTCTGACCCTATACTATAACGCTGACACGATCCATATAACACTGACACTAAGGGGGTCATTCCGAGTCTTTCGCTCGGAAAATTTCTTCGCATCGCAGCGATTTTCCGCTTAGTGCGCATGCGCAATGTCCGCACTGCGACTGCGCCAAGTAAATTTGCTAAGAAGTTTGGTATTTTACTCACGGCTTTTTCATTGCTCAGGCGATCGTAATGTGATTGACAGGAAGTGGGTGTTTCTGGGCGGAAACAGGCCGTTTTATGGGCGTGTGGGAAAAAACGCTACCGTTTCTGGGAAAAACGCGGGAGTGGCTGGAGAAACGGAGGAGTGTCTGGGCGAACGCTGGGTGTGTTTGTGACGTCAAACCAGGAACGACAAGCACTGAACTGATCGCAGATGCCGAGTAAGTCTCGAGCTACTCAGAAACTGCACAGAGATGTCTTTTCGCAATATTGCGAATCTTTCGTTCGCAATTTTAAGAAGCTAAGATTCACTCCCAGTAGGCGTAGGCTTAGCGTGTGCAATACTGCTAAAATCGCCTTGCGAGCGAACAACTCCCCTATATTATAACATGGGCACTATCCCTATAACTCTGACCTTATTCTATAATACTGCCACTATCCCTATAACGCTGACCCTATCCCTGTAACGCTAACACTATCCCTGTAACGCTAACCCTATTCCTATAATGCTGACCCTATACTATAACACTTACCTTATCCCTATAACATTGACACTATATCTATATTGCTGACACTATCCCTATAACACTGAACCTATACTATAATACTTACCCTACCCCTATAACACTGACCCTTCCCCTATAACACTGACCCTTCCCCTGTAACCACTGCCCTAAACTATAATGCTGACCTGATCCTTTCCCTATACTATAACATTGACCCTATCCCTATAACTCTGACACTATCCCTATAACACTGTCAGTGCTCCCCTAGGGCTTGCAGGTCAGTGTGCAATAGCACTGGCCAGTAGATAGTCAGCACCCACTTTGTTCTTTGGCCCTCATTCCGAGTTGATCGCTAGCTGCCGTTGTTCGCTGCGTAGCGATCATTTAAAAAAAAAAAAAAAAACTACACATGCGTATGAGCCGCAATGCGCATATGCGGCGTACAGGAAGTGGGAGTTTATGGGTGTCAACTGACCGTTTTCTGGTAGTGTTTGGAAAAATGCAGGTATGTCCAGGCATTTGCAGAGCGGGTCTCTGACGTCAATTCGGGACCTCCATCACTAGAATTATCGCACAGGGTAAGTAACTACAGGGCTGGTCTTGTTTTGCAAAAAAATTTTTGTACCGCTCGGCTGCACAGGCGTTCGCACTCTTGCAAAGCGAAAACACACTCCCCCGTGGGCGGAAACTATGCGTTTGCACGGCTGCTAAAAGTAGCTAGCGAGTGATCAACTCGGAATGAGGGCCTTTGTCTCCAGTTAAGCCCTGCCCTCCCTAGTCCAGCCACATGCACCCCATCCATAACACAGGCTGGTTAATTAGATTACTCCAAATAAATGAGGTTAACAACCAGGGGGAAAAAAAGTGCTGCTTTAGTTTATACGATTTCTCTTACATTTTAAACATGTAGCCCTGGTAATGTGTGGCCTCCGTCGCTGATATTGCCGCCTCTGCAGTGCACACCGCCGCCTCTCCTGCCACTGCGCACTGTTATGCAGCCACCGCAGCCACTTCCTGTAAACCCTCGCCCGTGGTGGCCAGCAACTAAGTAACATAGCGTCACGTGCTGTGACGTCACCCATGCAGGCCCCGCCCCCCAACACTTCCGGACTGACGCATGCGCAGTCCGCATTTGCAGAATACAAGTGAAAAAACGGGAGAACACGGACGATTTCCGGGGCAGCGGGAGGCTCGTGTAAAAAACAGGAGCCTCCCGCTGAATGCGGGAGTGTAGGCAAGTCTGCTCACACAGCTCTTCTTTTTGCAACTTACAAAGCTTTGCTCCATGACCATCACACACAGCTCTGCTCTCTGATCCACAAAGCTCTGCTCCCTGACCCTCACACACAGCTCTGCTCTATGGGTGTCATTCCGACCTGATCGCATGCTGCTGTTTTTGCCTCGCAGGGATCAGGTCACAACTGCGCATGCGTACGCACCGCAATGCGCAGACGCGTCGTATGGGTACAAAGCAGATCATTGCTGGGTGATACATTTAATGAAGAATCCATTCGCACAGCCGACTGTCCATTTTCAGGGAGTGGTTGGAAAAACGTAGGTGTTTCCAAGCGTTTTTCAGGGCAGGTGTCTGATGTCAATTCCGGGACCGGACAGGCTGAAGTGATCGCAGCAGCTGAGAAAGTTCAGACCTACTCAGAAACTGCACAAACTGTTTTTGTACTGTTTGGCTGCACAGGCGTTCGCACACTTGCACAGCTAAAGGGGGTCATTCCGAGTTGTTCGCTCGTTGCCGATTTTCGCTATACTGCGATTAGTCACTTACTGCGCATGCGCAAGGTTTGCAGTGCGCATGCGCTTAGTTATTTTACACAAAACTTAGGTATTTTACTCACGGCATAACGAAGCTTTTTCATCGCTGTGCTGATCGTAGTGTGATTGGCAGGAAGTGGGTGTTTCTGGGCGGAAACTGGCCGTTTTATGGGAGTGTGCGGAAAAAGGCAGGCGTTCGAGTTGCAAAATGCAGGAGTGGCTGGAGAAACGGGGGAGTGGTTGGGCAAACGCTGGGTGTGTTTGTGACGTCAAACCAGGAACGAAAAGGACTGAGCTGGTCGCAATGGCTGAGTAAGTCTGGATCTACTCAGAAACTGCTAAGAATTTTCTATTCGCAATTCTGCTACTCTTTCGTTTGCACTTCTGCTAAGCTAAGATACACTCCCAGAGGGCGGCGGCTTAGCGTGTGCAATGCTGCTAAAAGCAGCTAGCGAGCGAACAACTCGGAATCACCCCCAAAATACACTCCCCTGTGGGCGGCGACTATGCATTTGCACGGCTGCAAAAAGTACCTAGCGAGCGATCAACTCGGAATGACCCCCCCATGACCCTCTCAAACAGCTCTGCTCCCTGACTCTCACACAGCTCTACTCCCTGATCCTCACACAGCTCTGCTCCCTGATCCTCACACACAACGCTGTTCCCTGACCCTCACATATAGCTCTGCTCCCTGACCCTCACACAGCTCTGCAACCTGATCCTCACACAGCTCTGCTCCATGACCCTCACACATAGCTCTGCTCCCCTTATCCTCACACATAGCTCTGCTCCCCTTATCCTCACACATAGCTCTGCTCCTTGATCCTCAACCACAGCTCTGATCCCTGATCCTCACACAGCTCTGACCCCTGATCCTCACACAACTCTGTAAACCTGATCCTCACACAGCTCTGCTCCCTGACCCTCACACACAGCTCTGCTCCCTGACCATCGCACAGCTCTGCTCCCTGATCCTCACCCACAGCTCTGCTACCTGATCCACACCCACAGTTCTGCTCCCTGATCCACACCCACAGCTCTGCTCCCTGACCCTCACACACTAGTCATGGGCAAAGTGATTCACTGAACTGAGTTGAGACACATGACTCAGTTCAGTGAAGTGTCTCGAGTCAGTGTCTCGGCACATGAGTCATGACTCATTTGTTTTTTAATGTATTGCAGACAGAGCCGGCCCTAACCAATATGATGCCCTAGGCAAGTTTTTGGCTGGTGCCCCCTAGCACCACCGCTAGTTCCGCCTCTGACCTTGCACCTCTTTCCCAGCACCATCACCCTTCATCCATAGCAGTCCTTATTTTGCTAATTGTACCCCCTATATTTTAAATAGGAACAGTTCGCACATTTGGTGTACAGCCCAAAAAGTGGTGTGTTTTTGCTAGCAAGGGGCATGGCCACACAATAGTAACCCCAATTCCAATTACGCCACACACTACTGCAACTTTATTCACATTTGATCATGTGATAGTGTCCATAATTCATATTACATCCCACAGTACTATCACTTTACCTTATGAACGTTATTCACATTACATCACACTGAATTGCTCATTATTCACATGACACCACACCCTATTGCTCTTTATTCACATTAGATGACACAGTAGTGCCCTTTCTATATGCAACGCCACATAGTAGAGCACCTTATACACATAATGCCGCACAGTAATGCCCCTTACATATATGAGACACATTATTAATGTCCTTATAAACATAATGCGCCTTACACATTATGACAACCTTTGTCCCTTACACATATGCTTCACAATATTAATGCCCTTATACACATAATGACACACATAGTGCCCCTACATATTTGCTGCACATTATTACTGCCCCTATACACATAATGACACACATACAGTAGTACCCTGTTACACATATGCCACACATTATTAATGCCCTTATACACATAATGACACACATAGTGCCCCTTACACATATGTTGCACATTATTAATGCATTTTTACATTGCACACATAATGCTCCTTACAAATATTCCGAACAATACTGCACAACCAACCCACTCACATGCACACAGCACTCACACTGCCACTAACACAGCACTCACACTGCCACTAACACCTCTGCCTCTGCTTGGATACAGATGTGTCCTCATTAATCTTCCCTCAATGCTAATGTCGGGAACTTTTTACGAAAATGCATCTTATTTGCATTGCTATGTGGCTAGGATGCACAAGCAGTTTCTGCTGATTAAAATGATATGCAGCATGCCTATGTACCAGGGACGTGCAGTCAGGGGAGGCACTGCCTCCCCTGTCATTAATGATTAAGATAATACTGGAAAGAAAAGGATTGTCTCTTTGTTGGCGCACTTTCAAGAAAAGAGTATATATATTTAAAATGTAACTTTTAATTTGATACCGTTAAAAAATGCCTGAGAACGTGAAAAATCGTGAGACAACAATCACAAACATTACATAAAGTGAAAAAGTGAAAATACTATATTTTAATTATAAAATCTCTTGTGTGTCCTTATTTTTATAATTTATGATTCCTAAGTGTGTGCTACAATTTGAGAGTAACCATATTATATTGGCTACTCAAATCAATCCTCAATTTATGAGATGCCTATATTACTTCAAAACATGAGCAAGTATGATGTTATAATTCATGATCATATCACATCTAAATCCTTATTTTCTATGTGTATTCTTGCTCATATATATGGAACCGAACCGAGCTACATCTATTCTGCAACACTGCAATGGTTACAGCAGGAGCTAGAGGGTCATATGTATATTGCAGGAGATATTATTGTTCCCTCCTTAAGGGTACAGTCCCACCCTGCAAGCTCCTATGGATCAATTAAATATGCACCATTAAAGTGTATCTGTAACTTGTGCCGACTTAAATAAACAGCATATATTTACATGTAGACAGCATATTTTCACATGTAGATTAACCCTGTGTGTATCTATTTCTCTTAACCAATCCTATATACATTCCTCTTATTCATTGATCATGCAAACTATTGTTTCATAATCTGAGTATTGTGCTGATTGTATGGTAACTTAGCTCATTTGTATCTGTTTTTATACTGTTACTTCCTTGCAAGTTACAGCAATCCGTGACATTTAAAGTGTTATTAACATTGCAACTGTTGCTGATGGAGCTATAAGTTTCTATTTCCCTTATTAAGAATAAATTACTAAGTGAATTCTTCACGTAAAAATTCTATAGGGAATGATTGTGTTGCCTTTCAAGAGATACTGCTCCGCCTCATAGGCTGAGTGCCATTTAGATATAAATGAGATGCATACCTATATGTATTTATAGCACAGAATTAGCACCACCTGTATTGTGATGCGCTTATATATTGGGCTGATTTATACACATCGCATGTACCAGTATACTGTTCCTGTGTAATAGCTGACTTAATTAAATCAGGTATACCAGTATAAATGTAAAAAGAAATGTAAAAAAATTGTAAAAAAATTCTGTGCTAATTTGGTACAAAAAGTGCCTCATTTATATATATTTCATATAGTTTGTCTATTGCTCTCTTGCAGGCTGTCGCAATCCATCGCATTTATGATGCTGTTGTAATTATTGCAACAGTTGCAGCTTGAGACTGTGGATTTCTATTTCCCTTATTAGGGATAGTCTGCTGTGTTTATTAGTTGCATACACAATCCTGCAAAAACTAATTGCACCCACTTTTGAAATAATTATTGCTCCACCATATGAATTATTTAAAGAGGAAATAGGCTATGTTTCTATGTGCGTTAATTACACAAAATTGTCATAGCCTATAATAAGATGTGTCTGTATATTGCGTTGATCAAGATCAGTAGCATATACCAATAAGCCGCATCTGCTTAGCAGACTGACTTAATTGAATCAGGTGTGTTGATACTAATATACTGAGATTGGGACTTTGTGTCTTTTTACACATGCAGGTCCCACAGCTAGCCTGATCTGAATCAGTGTAACCTATTGCTGTGAGTTTCGGTCCCTTGCCTCGTCCCTAACTATGAGCATGTTCCATATATTCTAGTCGATTTACACAACATTCAATTAGGCATTGTACACACAAACAAACATTTACTTAGGCATTATACACAAACAAACATTTGCTATTGCGGACACATGTTAAGTGAGCCTGCGTGCTAACGCCGCTCTGAAACGCCCACGTGCACGTTTCACTTTAGCTTCGTCAGGGCAAACCCGATTGTCCTGCACGAAGATACTATAACGGCTGGAGAGGCCAATAGCGGCGCTGTTCAGTGATCATGTGATCTCCCATTCATGAGACGTTCTCTCGCATCTCCTTCACCTCCGTAACTGATCTGATAAACAGATCATCCTGTATTGTGAGTGATACAGTGTAAGTGGTTGGTACCAATTAAGTCCGGAATCCGGACATAGAATAGTAATAGTGCATATAAATAAATTCCCAATAGCTAATCAGATGGGTAGTATCTCTTATATTATAAACAATACAGTGTGGATAGTTGGCACGAATTATGTCCGGGGCCCGGACATAAAGTAATAATAGTTCAGGAGTAATAAATACAAAGCAGTTATATGCAAAGGAAGCTGCATTTTAAATAGTTTTATTAAAAAATTAAACCTTAAGTTGTATAAGCAATGGATATTGATAATGCTAGCATTATATTAAAAAATGGACCCAGAACAGAGAGATGTTTTTTTATATAATATAATGATACGTTAAGCTGATGTTACTGCTATCAATTAAGTGGGGTTCTATATATACCACTATGAATTATAATAATCCAGTTATGTCTATATTTGATTAATATAATATTAATTCAAATAAGTGTTAGGATGTCAAGGAGCTGGTGTTAAAAAATGTATAAATAAAAATGTGAGACCGTGATGTGTTGATAGGAAATTATATATATGATGAAAACTGTGAGGCCATAATAATCGATAATCATTGGGGTGTGCCTTTGTGAATGGGATGTGAGGAGTGATGTATATCAAACCATAATTTAATATCATATGCTTGGAAATAATGTGACACTAAGAGGTTTTAATAATAAAAAATAATAAATAATAAATAAATATAAATAAAAAATATAAAGGAAAAAATATAAAAAAATATAAAAAATAAATAAATTAAAAAATAAAAGATAAAACGTGACTAAATCTACAACCACATCTAAAGATAAAAGTGAAAAAATATATGTAGTGACAGTAAGTGAATGTGTATATAATATATACTAAAATCAAATTAAATCAGCCTTATCATACACTATCTTAATAACATAACCATCTCAATTTATGGGACCTGGTTTTGATTTAAACTCTGGGACCAGAGTCCCAGGTATGAATATCACTGCATTCCCATTCCATTATCATTGAGGGATGCTTTCAATTAACAATGTCAGAGTTGTCCAAAATCTGGAATCATGTTGATAACTTATCTGCCACTATTGATTTGATTTAGGTAGGGCAGTATTGGAGTACAGTAGAAACCTCTATGATGCCAGAGTTACCCGGAACCCGGAGTATACACCGCCCCATCTATACAATTAAAATGGTTTGTTAGCTAACTAGGATCTTAAAAAGCACAGTATATATATAATCGGTACCAATATAGCATCAGACTGTTAATGCCATAACTAGAATACAGATATGAAATGGTAGGTAATTATTCCTACTCTTTATAGAAAAGGTAAGTAGCTGTTGTTCTCGTTCAGCCCTTTAGGATATTGGCTTCCCAACAGGAATATCATCTTACTTTCAAACCTGAGGAGGTCCCTATCAATGTCACCACCCCGAATCCCTGTGCTGAAATGTTTCAAGCCGAAGGCCTGAAGGCCCTTTGGAATCCCATTATGTTGGTGCAGAAAGTGGTTAGCCACAGGAGTCAAGGATTTAAATCTTGACTTATCCTGTCTGGCGTTCCTGATACTGCCAACATGCTCGAGTAATCTGACCTTCAAAGGTCTTATCGTCTTACCGATATATATTTTGTTACAAGGACAAATTAATTGGTATACCACTCCAGATGTTGTGCAATCAATGTAATTATCAATGTGCCACTTTCTGCCATATTTATCCTGATAATCAGTTTTGGGAATCATGTATTGGCAGGCCTTGCATTGCCTGCAACAGTAAGAGCCTTTCTTATGATGGATTGGTTTCTTCTGGGGTGATAGGTGGCTCTTAACCAGTATATCTTTTAGGTTACGAGACCTCCTCCAACTGGTTTGTACCTTTTCAGGCAGAATTTCCTTGAGATCATCGTCCGTTTTCAAGATCGACCAGTGTCTCTGTAAAATGGTATTGATTTCGCGCCATTTATTGTTGAAAGTACCAATGTATCTCACTGGTTCTTCCTTGGGAGTTCTAACCTTAGGGACAAGTAAAGACTCCCTAGAATAGGTTTTAATATCATGTTTTGCTGATTTGATGATCCTGCTGCTATAACCCCTTTGTTTTAATCTGTCTGTGAGTTGTTGTTCTCTCACAGAGAAATTGGTGGGATCTGAGCAATTTCTCTTAGTCCGTTGTAATTCACCTTTGGGTATCCCTTTGATGGTCGCCGGCAAATGTGAACTGGTTGAATGTAAAATACTATTTGTGGCCGTTTTTTTACGGAATACATCTGTTGAGATTGATCCATCATCTTCAATTCTTATGGTAAGATCCAGAAAGTTTATTGTTTGTTGACTCATTTCGCCAGTAAGCTTCAGGTTCAGATCGTTCTTATTAAGGACGGATATAAATTCCTCCAAGAGAGTCTGATCACCATCCCAAAGGATGAGGACATCATCAATGTATCTTAAATAGATTATGATGTGATCAGTGTACTTCTCATGGCTGTCCTGAAAAACTATTTCTCTCTCCCACCATCCCAGGTAGAGGCCAACATATGTGGGGGCACATGCCGTCCCCATAGCTGTGCCCCTAACCTGGAGATAGTACCGCTCATTACATGTGAAGTAGTTTTTAGTAAGAATAAACTCCAACAGGGAGAGAAGGAAGGTATTGAAATCCTGCTGGAGGCACATGTTCAGAAAGAACTTGATCGCCTCTATCCCTTTTGTGTGATTGATACTAGTATACAGGCTCTCGACATCATATGTTGCTATCCATGTGTCAGGGGGAACTGTAATATTTCGGAGTCTGGTTAGGACATCCATCGTGTCCCTGACATAGGAAGGTAATGAGATCACAAAGTGTCGTAAGTACTGATCAACGTATATACTTGCTTTCTCAGTGAGGCTTCCCACACCAGAGACAATAGGCCTCCCCGGTGGTGTGGTCTCACTCTTGTGGACTTTCGGGAGCAAGTATAGTGTTGGTGTAATTGGCTTGTCACACTTCAAAAAATCATAATCTCTCTTGGAGATGATGCCCTGAGTCAATGCTTGTGAAATAATATTATGATACTGTTCTTGGAAATTTGATGTTGGATTGAAAGTCAGAGGTTTATAACATGACCTATCTCTCAACTGTTTATTCAGTTCCTTGATGTACATAGTCCTTGGCCACAGAACTATGTTGCCCCCCTTGTCGGAGGGCTTGATAACAATATCTTTCCATTGGGAGATATATTTTAAAGCAGATCTTTCATCCTGAGACAAATTGTCATTATGTACCTGATGAAAATGATGTTCTCTAAAGAGAATGTCCAGGTCCCTGGATACTAAGTCCAGATAGATTTGGACAGGAGGACAAATTTTATAGTCCGGAAAGAAAGTGGACTTCTTTTTAATTTTGGTCGCATCAAAAGGTTGTAGTGTGTGGAGGTCTCTTATACTCTCAGTGTCAAGTTCCTCCAGCATCTCTACCATGATTTGATCTTCTGCCGTTAGAAGGGCAGAGACAGATGGAAAGTCATCCATCAGAGGGGTAATTGCAGGAGAGGACTCTCTATTCTTGAAGAAACTATATGAAATATATATAAATGAGGCACTTTTTGTACCAAATTAGCACAGAATTTTTTTACAATTTTTTTACATTTCTTTTTACATTTATACTGGTATACCTGATTTAATTAAGTCAGCTATTACACAGGAACAGTATACTGGTACATGCGATGTGTATAAATCAGCCCAATATATAAGCGCATCACAATACAGGTGGTGCTAATTCTGTGCTATAAATACATATAGGTATGCATCTCATTTATATCTAAATGGCACTCAGCCTATGAGGCGGAGCAGTATCTCTTGAAAGGCAACACAATCATTCCCTATAGAATTTTTACGTGAAGAATTCACTTAGTAATTTATTCTTAATAAGGGAAATAGAAACTTATAGCTCCATCAGCAACAGTTGCAATGTTAATAACACTTTAAATGTCACGGATTGCTGTAACTTGCAAGGAAGTAACAGTATAAAAACAGATACAAATGAGCTAAGTTACCATACAATCAGCACAATACTCAGATTATGAAACAATAGTTTGCATGATCAATGAATAAGAGGAATGTATATAGGATTGGTTAAGAGAAATAGATACACACAGGGTTAATCTACATGTGAAAATATGCTGTCTACATGTAAATATATGCTGTTTATTTAAGTCGGCACAAGTTACAGATACACTTTAATGGTGCATATTTAATTGATCCATAGGAGCTTGCAGGGTGGGACTGTACCCTTAAGGAGGGAACAATAATATCTCCTGCAATATACATATGACCCTCTAGCTCCTGCTGTAACCATTGCAGTGTTGCAGAATAGATGTAGCTCGGTTCGGTTCCATATATATGAGCAAGAATACACATAGAAAATAAGGATTTAGATGTGATATGATCATGAATTATAACATCATACTTGCTCATGTTTTGAAGTAATATAGGCATCTCATAAATTGAGGATTGATTTGAGTAGCCAATATAATATGGTTACTCTCAAATTGTAGCACACACTTAGGAATCATAAATTATAAAAATAAGGACACACAAGAGATTTTATAATTAAAATATAGTATTTTCACTTTTTCACTTTATGTAATGTTTGTGATTGTTGTCTCACGATTTTTCACGTTCTCAGGCATTTTTTAACGGTATCAAATTAAAAGTTACATTTTAAATATATATACTCTTTTCTTGAAAGTGCGCCAACAAAGAGACAATCCTTTTCTTTCCAGTATTTCTCTCCCAATTTATTGTCTATGGCGGCACCCCCACATAATATTATGAACTGACTTAATAATATGAGAATTGGGGTTTTTTGGACTATTCCACTATTAACGTTATCAATTCAATTTAAGTCCAGTGCAGAGGATTATACCCCTTCCCCTTTTTCCTTGAATCTATAATTATTATTAGGTTGGTTATCCAACCTTTCCTTATCCTCTAGCACGGCACCAATTGTAGTAGACACAAAATTGTTCATATACACACTACATCCTATATAGTTGTACAACCCGATTAATATCCTGCAGGTATAATGGCAACATTTAATCTGGCCAAGGACCTAGATGATAGGCGAGAGAGGCTGATTAACGGAGTAGATGTTTTGCTGACTGAGGATTTTACATCCAACGATCCACTCAATAAAGATTGGATGGATGACCTCTACTCGCTGAAACAAATCCTCATGAAACAAAGCAAAACATGGTGGAATAAAACAACTTTTGACAGCTATATTAAGAACAATGTAACACCACGGGGTTTAAGACCCAAGGTTTTTCCGGCTTTTGAACTGGCCAATATAGAGTTACAGAAGGAATGGGAGAATATCTTAACCCAATGTTCAAAAGATTTGATTAAGATCTTGATCAAACATGATGAAATTCTTCTTAATAAATATACGCAAGAAATCACGTCATTGGGAGACAAACTTAAGAAATTCGAAACCATAGACAAATTTCAGATTACATATAATAAATACAAAAAAGAGATTGAGGACTTTGAGAAGATTATCATAGAAAGGAAGCGCAGGAAATTACACAGAGATATCACAGACTTCGCGCAAAATAAAGCATATAGATGGAAGTCTTACAATGTGAGGGAACAAAATTATACTAACTACACAACCTCAGACATAGACTCTTCAGAAGGGGAGGGAACTTCCAGCATGTTTAATAGAGAACGGGGCAGAAAGTCTTTTTTAGAGAGAACCCCGAAGGAAATCAGAGAAGGTATAGGGAGAGAAAGTATAAGACCAGGAGGGGCAAGGGGGGAAAGAAGAAAACGCGACATGCGCGATTGGAGAGAAGAGCCCAGGGAACAGAGGAAATATCGGAAGTGACATCAGATAGTCTACGTATTATAAATCTGACAGAGCGAGTTCTTACACCTACCCAAAGCTCCTTATTATCCAAGGGTCTCTCTTTCTCCCCCACTAATAAACCTGATCGATTCGAGTGTGAGAAGGACCTCCATTTATTCACAAGGAAAATTCTTTTGAAGAAATTCTTCAAGAATAGAGAGTCCTCTCCTGCAATTACCCCTCTGATGGATGACTTTCCATCTGTCTCTGCCCTTCTAACGGCAGAAGATCAAATCATGGTAGAGATGCTGGAGGAACTTGACACTGAGAGTATAAGAGACCTCCACACACTACAACCTTTTGATGCGACCAAAATTAAAAAGAAGTCCACTTTCTTTCCGGACTATGAAATTTGTCCTCCTGTCCAAATCTATCTGGACTTAGTATCCAGGGACCTGGACATTCTCTTTAGAGAACATCATTTTCATCAGGTACATAATGACAATTTGTCTCAGGATGAAAGATCTGCTTTAAAAGATATCTCCCAATGGAAAGATATTGTTATCAAGCCCTCCGACAAGGGGGGCAACATAGTTCTGTGGCCAAGGACTATGTACATCAAGGAACTGAATAAACAGTTGAGAGATAGGTCATGTTATAAACCTCTGACTTTCAATCCAACATCAAATTTCCAAGAACAGTATCATAATATTATTTCACAAGCATTGACTCAGGGCATCATCTCCAAGAGAGATTATGATTTTTTGAAGTGTGACAAGCCAATTACACCAACACTATACTTGCTCCCGAAAGTCCACAAGAGTGAGACCACACCACCGGGGAGGCCTATTGTCTCTGGTGTGGGAAGCCTCACTGAGAAAGCAAGTATATACGTTGATCAGTACTTACGACACTTTGTGATCTCATTACCTTCCTATGTCAGGGACACGATGGATGTCCTAACCAGACTCCAAAATATTACAGTTCCCCCTGACACATGGATAGCAACATATGATGTCGAGAGCCTGTATACTAGTATCAATCACACAAAAGGGATAGAGGCGATCAAGTTCTTTCTGAACATGTGCCTCCAGCAGGATTTCAATACCTTCCTTCTCTCCCTGTTGGAGTTTATTCTTACTAAAAACTACTTCACATGTAATGAGCGGTACTATCTCCAGGTTAGGGGCACAGCTATGGGGACGGCATGTGCCCCCACATATGCTGGCCTCTACCTGGGATGGTGGGAGAGAGAAATAGTTTTTCAGGACAGCCATGAGAAGTACACTAATCACATCATAATCTATTTAAGATACATTGATGATGTCCTCATCCTTTGGGATGGTGATCAGACTCTCTTAGAGGAATTTATATCCGTCCTTAATAAGAACGATCTGAACCTGAAGCTTACTGGCGAAATGAGTCAACAAACAATAAACTTTCTGGATCTTACCATAAGAATTGAAGATGATGGATCAATCTCAACAGATGTATTCCGTAAAAAAACGGCCACAAATAGTATTTTACATTCAACCAGTTCACATTTGCCGGCGACCATCAAAGGGATACCCAAAGGTGAATTACTACGGACTAAGAGAAATTGCTCAGATCCCACCAATTTCTCTGTGAGAGAACAACAACTCACAGACAGATTAAAACAAAGAGGTTATAGCAGCAGGATCATCAAATCAGCAAAACATGATATTAAAACCTATTCTAGGGAGTCTTTACTTGTCCCTAAGGTTAGAACTCCCAAGGAAGAACCAGTGAGATACATTGGTACTTTCAACAATAAATGGCGCGAAATCAATACCATTTTACAGAGACACTGGTCGATCTTGAAAACGGACGATGATCTCAAGGAAATTCTGCCTGAAAAGGTACAAACCAGTTGGAGGAGGTCTCGTAACCTAAAAGATATACTGGTTAAGAGCCACCTATCACCCCAGAAGAAACCAATCCATCATAAGAAAGGCTCTTACTGTTGCAGGCAATGCAAGGCCTGCCAATACATGATTCCCAAAACTGATTATCAGGATAAATATGGCAGAAAGTGGCACATTGATAATTACATTGATTGCACAACATCTGGAGTGGTATACCAATTAATTTGTCCTTGTAACAAAATATATATCGGTAAGACGATAAGACCTTTGAAGGTCAGATTACTCGAGCATGTTGGCAGTATCAGGAACGCCAGACAGGATAAGTCAAGATTTAAATCCTTGACTCCTGTGGCTAACCACTTTCTGCACCAACATAATGGGATTCCAAAGGGCCTTCAGGCCTTCGGCTTGAAACATTTCAGCACAGGGATTCGGGGTGGTGACATTGATAGGGACCTCCTCAGGTTTGAAAGTAAGATGATATTCCTGTTGGGAAGCCAATATCCTAAAGGGCTGAACGAGAACAACAGCTACTTACCTTTTCTATAAAGAGTAGGAATAATTACCTACCATTTCATATCTGTATTCTAGTTATGGCATTAACAGTCTGATGCTATATTGGTACCGATTATATATATACTGTGCTTTTTAAGATCCTAGTTAGCTAACAAACCATTTTAATTGTATAGATGGGGCGGTGTATACTCCGGGTTCCGGGTAACTCTGGCATCATAGAGGTTTCTACTGTACTCCAATACTGCCCTACCTAAATCAAATCAATAGTGGCAGATAAGTTATCAACATGATTCCAGATTTTGGACAACTCTGACATTGTTAATTGAAAGCATCCCTCAATGATAATGGAATGGGAATGCAGTGATATTCATACCTGGGACTCTGGTCCCAGAGTTTAAATCAAAACCAGGTCCCATAAATTGAGATGGTTATGTTATTAAGATAGTGTATGATAAGGCTGATTTAATTTGATTTTAGTATATATTATATACACATTCACTTACTGTCACTACATATATTTTTTCACTTTTATCTTTAGATGTGGTTGTAGATTTAGTCACATTTTATCTTTTATTTTTTAATATTTTTTCCATTATATTTTTTATTTATATTTATTTATTATTTATTATTTTTTATTATTAAAACCTCTTAGTGTCACATTATTTCCAAGCATATGATATTAAATTATGATTTGATATACATCACTCCTCACATCCCATTCACAAAGGCACACCCCAACGATTATCGATTATTATGGCCTCACAGTTTTCATCATATATATAATTTCCTATCAACACATCACGGTCTCACATTTTTATTTATACATTTTTTAACACCAGCTCCTTGACATCCTAACACTTATTTGAATTAATATTATATTAATCAAATATAGACATAACTGGATTATTATAATTCATAGTGGTATATATAGAACCCCACTTAATTGATAGCAGTAACATCAGCTTAACGTATCATTATATTATAAAAAAACATCTCTCTGTTCTGGGTCCATTTTTGAATATAATGCTAGCATTATCAATATCCATTGCTTATACAACTTAAGGTTTAATTTTTTAATAAAACTATTTAAAATGCAGCTTCCTTTGCATATAACTGCTTTGTATTTATTACTCCTGAACTATTATTACTTTATGTCCGGGCCCCGGACATAATTCGTGCCAACTATCCACACTGTATTGTTTATAATATAAGAGATACTACCCATCTGATTAGCTATTGGGAATTTATTTATATGCACTATTACTATTCTATGTCCGGATTCCGGACTTAATTGGTACCAACCACTTACACTGTATCACTCACAATACAGGATGATCTGTTTATCAGATCAGTTACGGAGGTGAAGGAGACGCGAGAGAACGTCTCATGAATGGGAGATCACATGATCACTGAACAGCGCCGCTATTGGCCTCTCCAGCCGTTATAGTATCTTCGTGCAGGACAATCGGGTTTGCCCTGACGAAGCTAAAGTGAAACGTGCACGTGGGCGTTTCAGAGCGGCGTTAGCACGCAGGCTCACTTAACATGTGTCCGCAATAGCAAATGTTTGTTTGTGTATAATGCCTAAGTAAATGTTTGTTTGTGTGTACAATGCCTAATTGAATGTTGTGTAAATCGACTAGAATATATGGAACATGCTCATAGTTAGGGACGAGGCAAGGGACCGAAGCTCACAGCAATAGGTTACACTGATTCAGATCAGGCTAGCTGTGGGACCTGCATGTGTAAAAAGACACAAAGTCCCAATCTCAGTATATTAGTATCAACACACCTGATTCAATTAAGTCAGTCTGCTAAGCAGATGCGGCTTATTGGTATATGCTACTGATCTTGATCAACGCAATATACAGACACATCTTATTATAGGCTATGACAATTTTGTGTAATTAACGCACATAGAAACATAGCCTATTTCCTCTTTAAATAATTCATATGGTGGAGCAATAATTATTTCAAAAGTGGGTGCAATTAGTTTTTGCAAGATTGTGTATGCAACTAATAAACACAGCAGACTATCCCTAATAAGGGAAATAGAAATCCACAGTCTCAAGCTGCAACTGTTGCAATAATTACAACAGCATCATAAATGCGATGGATTGCGACAGCCTGCAAGAGAGCAATAGACAAACTATATGAAATGTATATAAATGAGGCACTTTTTGTACCAAATTAGCACAGAATTTTTTTACAATTTTTTTACATTTCTTTTTACATTTATACTGGTATACCTGATTTAATTAAGTCAGCTATTACACAGGAACAGTATACTGGTACATGCGATGTGTATAAATCAGCCCAATATATAAGCGCATCACAATACAGGTGGTGCTAATTCTGTGCTATAAATACATATAGGTATGCATCTCATTTATATCTAAATGGCACTCAGCCTATGAGGCGGAGCAGTATCTCTTGAAAGGCAACACAATCATTCCCTATAGAATTTTTACGTGAAGAATTCACTTAGTAATTTATTCTTAATAAGGGAAATAGAAACTTATAGCTCCATCAGCAACAGTTGCAATGTTAATAACACTTTAAATGTCACGGATTGCTGTAACTTGCAAGGAAGTAACAGTATAAAAACAGATACAAATGAGCTAAGTTACCATACAATCAGCACAATACTCAGATTATGAAACAATAGTTTGCATGATCAATGAATAAGAGGAATGTATATAGGATTGGTTAAGAGAAATAGATACACACAGGGTTAATCTACATGTGAATATATGCTGTCTACATGTAAATATATGCTGTTTATTTAAGTCGGCACAAGTTACAGATACACTTTAATGGTGCATATTTAATTGATCCATAGGAGCTTGCAGGGTGGGACTGTACCCTTAAGGAGGGAACAATAATATCTCCTGCAATATACATATGACCCTCTAGCTCCTGCTGTAACCATTGCAGTGTTGCAGAATAGATGTAGCTCGGTTCGGTTCCATATATATGAGCAAGAATACACATAGAAAATAAGGATTTAGATGTGATATGATCATGAATTATAACATCATACTTGCTCATGTTTTGAAGTAATATAGGCATCTCATAAATTGAGGATTGATTTGAGTAGCCAATATAATATGGTTACTCTCAAATTGTAGCACACACTTAGGAATCATAAATTATAAAAATAAGGACACACAAGAGATTTTATAATTAAAATATAGTATTTTCAGTTTTTCACTTTATGTAATGTTTGTGATTGTTGTCTCACGATTTTTCACGTTCTCAGGCATTTTTTAACGGTATCAAATTCAAAGTTACATTTTAAATATATATACTCTTTTCTTGAAAGTGCGCCAACAAAGAGACAATCCTTTTCTTTCCAGTATTTCTCTCCCAATTTATTGTCTATGGCGGCACCCCCACATAATATTATGAACTGACTTAATAATATGAGAATTGGGTTTTTTTGGACTATTCCACTATTAACGTTATCAATTCAATTTAAGTCCAGTGCAGAGGATTATACCCCTTCCCCTTTTTCCTTGAATCTATAATTATTATTAGGTTGGTTATCCAACCTTTCCTTATCCTCTAGCACGGCACCAATTGTAGTAGACACAAAATTGTTCATATACACACTACATCCTATATAGTTGTACAACCCGATTAATATCCTGCAGGTATAATGGCAACATTTAATCTGGCCAAGGACCTAGATGATAGGCGAGAGAGGCTGATTAACGGAGTAGATGTTTTGCTGACTGAGGATTTTACATCCAACGATCCACTCAATAAAGATTGGATGGATGACCTCTACTCGCTGAAACAAATCCTCATGAAACAAAGCAAAACATGGTGGAATAAAACAACTTTTGACAGCTATATTAAGAACAATGTAACACCACGGGGTTTAAGACCCAAGGTTTTTCCGGCTTTTGAACTGGCCAATATAGAGTTACAGAAGGAATGGGAGAATATCTTAACCCAATGTTCAAAAGATTTGATTAAGATCTTGATCAAACATGATGAAATTCTTCTTAATAAATATACGCAAGAAATCACGTCATTGGGAGACAAACTTAAGAAATTCGAAACCATAGACAAATTTCAGATTACATATAATAAATACAAAAAAGAGATTGAGGACTTTGAGAAGATTATCATAGAAAGGAAACGCAGGAAATTACACAGAGATATCACAGACTTCGCGCAAAATAAAGCATATAGATGGAAGTCTTACAATGTGAGGGAACAAAATTATACTAACTACACAACCTCAGACATAGACTCTTCAGAAGGGGAGGGAACTTCCAGCATGTTTAATAGAGAACGGGGCAGAAAGTCTTTTTTAGAGAGAACCCCGAAGGAAATCAGAGAAGGTATAGGGAGAGAAAGTATAAGACCAGGAGGGGCAAGGGGGGAAAGAAGAAAACGCGACATGCGCGATTGGAAAGAAGAGCCCAGGGAACAGAGGAAATATCGGAAGTGACATCAGATAGTCTACGTATTATAAATCTGACAGAGCGAGTTCTTACACCTACCCAAAGCTCCTTATTATCCAAGGGTCTCTCTTTCTCCCCCACTAATAAACCTGATCGATTCGAGTGTGAGAAGGACCTCCATTTATTCACAAGGAAAATTATTTTGAAGAAATTCTTCAAGAATAGAGAGTCCTCTCCTGCAATTACCCCTCTGATGGATGACTTTCCATCTGTCTCTGCCCTTCTAACGGCAGAAGATCAAATCATGGTAGAGATGCTGGAGGAACTTGACACTGAGAGTATAAGAGACCTCCACACACTACAACCTTTTGATGCGACCAAAATTAAAAAGAAGTCCACTTTCTTTCCGGACTATGAAATTTGTCCTCCTGTCCAAATCTATCTGGACTTAGTATCCTGGGACCTGGACATTCTCTTTAGAGAACATCATTTTCATCAGGTACATAATGACAATTTGTCTCAGGATGAAAGATCTGCTTTAAAAGATATCTCCCAATGGAAAGATATTGTTATCAAGCCCTCCGACAAGGGGGGCAACATAGTTCTGTGGCCAAGGACTATGTACATCAAGGAACTGAATAAACAGTTGAGAGATAGGTCATGTTATAAACCTCTGACTTTCAATCCAACATCAAATTTCCAAGAACAGTATCATAATATTATTTCACAAGCATTGACTCAGGGCATCATCTCCAAGAGAGATTATGATTTTTTGAAGTGTGACAAGCCAATTACACCAACACTATACTTGCTCCCGAAAGTCCACAAGAGTGAGACCACACCACCGGGGAGGCCTATTGTCTCTGGTGTGGGAAGCCTCACTGAGAAAGCAAGTATATACGTTGATCAGTACTTACGACACTTTGTGATCTCATTACCTTCCTATGTCAGGGACACGATGGATGTCCTAACCAGACTCCAAAATATTACAGTTCCCCCTGACACATGGATAGCAACATATGATGTCGAGAGCCTGTATACTAGCATCAATCACACAAAAGGGATAGAGGCGATCAAGTTCTTTCTGAACATGTGCCTCCAGCAGGATTTCAATACCTTCCTTCTCTCCCTGTTGGAGTTTATTCCTACTAAAAACTACTTCACATGTAATGAGCGGTACTATCTCCAGGTTAGGGGCACAGCTATGGGGACGGCATGTGCCCCCACATATGCTGGCCTCTACCTGGGATGGTGGGAGAGAGAAATAGTTTTTCCGGACAGCCATGAGAAGTACACTGATCACATCATAATCTATTTAAGATACATTGATGATGTCCTCATCCTTTGGGATGGTGATCAGACTCTCTTGGAGGAATTTATATCCGTCCTTAATAAGAACGATCTGAACCTGAAGCTTACTGGCGAAATGAGTCAACAAACAATAAACTTTCTGGATCTTACCATAAGAATTGAAGATGATGGATCAATCTCAACAGATGTATTCCGTAAAAAAACGGCCACAAATAGTATTTTACATTCAACCAGTTCACATTTGCCGGCGACCATCAAAGGGATACCCAAAGGTGAATTACTACGGACTAAGAGAAATTGCTCAGATCCCACCAATTTCTCTGTGAGAGAACAACAACTCACAGACAGATTAAAACAAAGAGGTTACAGCAGCAGGATCATCAAATCAGCAAAACATGATATTAAAACCTATTCTAGGGAGTCTTTACTTGTCCCTAAGGTTAGAACTCCCAAGGAAGAACCAGTGAGATACATTGGTACTTTCAACAATAAATGGCGCGAAATCAATACCATTTTACAGAGACACTGGTCGATCTTGAAAACGGACGATGATCTCAAGGAAATTCTGCCTGAAAAGGTACAAACCAGTTGGAGGAGGTCTCGTAACCTAAAAGATATACTGGTTAAGAGCCACCTATCACCCCAGAAGAAAACAATCCATCATAAGAAAGGCTCTTACTGTTGCAGGCAATGCAAGGCCTGCCAATACATGATTCCCAAAACTGATTATCAGGATAAATATGGCAGAAAGTGGCACATTGATAATTACATTGATTGCACAACATCTGGAGTGGTATACCAATTAATTTGTCCTTGTAACAAAATATATATCGGTAAGACGATAAGACCTTTGAAGGTCAGATTACTCGAGCATGTTGGCAGTATCAGGAACGCCAGACAGGATAAGTCAAGATTTAAATCCTTGACTCCTGTGGCTAACCACTTTCTGCACCAACATAATGGGATTCCAAAGGGCCTTCAGGCCTTCGGCTTGAAACATTTCAGCACAGGGATTCGGGGTGGTGACATTGATAGGGACCTCCTCAGGTTTGAAAGTAAGATGATATTCCTGTTGGGAAGCCAATATCCTAAAGGGCTGAACGAGAACAACAGCTACTTACCTTTTCTATAAAGAGTAGGAATAATTACCTACCATTTCATATCTGTATTCTAGTTATGGCATTAACAGTCTGATGCTATATTGGTACCGATTATATATATACTGTGCTTTTTAAGATCCTAGTTAGCTAACAAACCATTTTAATTGTATAGATGGGGCGGTGTATACTCCGGGTTCCGGGTAACTCTGGCATCATAGAGGTTTCTACTGTACTCCAATACTGCCCTACCTAAATCAAATCAATAGTGGCAGATAAGTTATCAACATGATTCCAGATTTTGGACAACTCTGACATTGTTAATTGAAAGCATCCCTCAATGATAATGGAATGGGAATGCAGTGATATTCATACCTGGGACTCTGGTCCCAGAGTTTAAATCAAAACCAGGTCCCATAAATTGAGATGGTTATGTTATTAAGATAGTGTATGATAAGGCTGATTTAATTTGATTTTAGTATATATTATATACACATTCACTTACTGTCACTACATATATTTTTTCACTTTTATCTTTAGATGTGGTTGTAGATTTAGTCACATTTTATCTTTTATTTTTTAATATTTTTTCCATTATATTTTTTATTTATATTTATTTATTATTTATTATTTTTTATTATTAAAACCTCTTAGTGTCACATTATTTCCAAGCATATGATATTAAATTATGATTTGATATACATCACTCCTCACATCCCATTCACAAAGGCACACCCCAACGATTATCGATTATTATGGCCTCACAGTTTTCATCATATATATAATTTCCTATCAACACATCACGGTCTCACATTTTTATTTATACATTTTTTAACACCAGCTCCTTGACATCCTAACACTTATTTGAATTAATATTATATTAATCAAATATAGACATAACTGGATTATTATAATTCATAGTGGTATATATAGAACCCCACTTAATTGATTGCAGTAACATCAGCTTAACGTATCATTATATTATAAAAAAACATCTCTCTGTTCTGGGTCCATTTTTGAATATAATGCTGGCATTATCAATATCCATTGCTTATAAAACTTAAGGTTTAATTTTTTAATAAAACTATTTAAAATGCAGCTTCCTTTGCATATAACTGCTTTGTATTTATTACTCCTGAACTATTATTACTTTATGTCCGGGCCCCGGACATAATTCGTGCCAACTATCCACACTGTATTGTTTATAATATAAGAGATACTACCCATCTGATTAGCTATTGGGAATTTATTTATATGCACTATTACTATTCTATGTCCGGATTCCGGACTTAATTGGTACCAACCACTTACACTGTATCACTCACAATACAGGATGATCTGTTTATCAGATCAGTTACGGAGGTGAAGGAGACGCGAGAGAACGTCTCATGAATGGGAGATCACATGATCACTGAACAGCGCCGCTATTGGCCTCTCCAGCCGTTATAGTATCTTCGTGCAGGACAATCGGGTTTGCCCTGACGAAGCTAAAGTGAAACGTGCACGTGGGCGTTTCAGAGCGGCGTTAGCACGCAGGCTCACTTAACATGTGTCCGCAATAGCAAATGTTTGTTTGTGTATAATGCCTAAGTAAATGTTTGTTTGTGTGTACAATGCCTAATTGAATGTTGTGTAAATCGACTAGAATATATGGAACATGCTCATAGTTAGGGACGAGGCAAGGGACCGAAGCTCACAGCAATAGGTTACACTGATTCAGATCAGGCTAGCTGTGGGACCTGCATGTGTAAAAAGACACAAAGTCCCAATCTCAGTATATTAGTATCAACACACCTGATTCAATTAAGTCAGTCTGCTAAGCAGATGCGGCTTATTGGTATATGCTACTGATCTTGATCAACGCAATATACAGACACATCTTATTATAGGCTATGACAATTTTGTGTAATTAACGCACATAGAAACATAGCCTATTTCCTCTTTAAATAATTCATATGGTGGAGCAATAATTATTTCAAAAGTGGGTGCAATTAGTTTTTGCAGGATTGTGTATGCAACTAATAAACACAGCAGACTATCCCTAATAAGGGAAATAGAAATCCACAGTCTCAAGCTGCAACTGTTGCAATAATTACAACAGCATCATAAATGCGATAGATTGCGACAGCCTGCAAGAGAGCAATAGACAAACTATATGAAATATATATAAATGAGGCACTTTTTGTACCAAATTAGCACAGAATTTTTTTACAATTTTTTTACATTTCTTTTTACATTTATACTGGTATACCTGATTTAATTAAGTCAGCTATTACACAGGAACAGTATACTGGTACATGCGATGTGTATAAATCAGCCCAATATATAAGCGCATCACAATACAGGTGGTGCTAATTCTGTGCTATAAATACATATAGGTATGCATCTCATTTATATCTAAATGGCACTCAGCCTATGAGGCGGAGCAGTATCTCTTGAAAGGCAACACAATCATTCCCTATAGAATTTTTACGTGAAGAATTCACTTAGTAATTTATTCTTAATAAGGGAAATAGAAACTTATAGCTCCATCAGCAACAGTTGCAATGTTAATAACACTTTAAATGTCACGGATTGCTGTAACTTGCAAGGAAGTAACAGTATAAAAAGAGATACAAATGAGCTAAGTTACCATACAATCAGCACAATACTCAGATTATGAAACAATAGTTTGCATGATCAATGAATAAGAGGAATGTATATAGGATTGGTTAAGAGAAATAGATACACACAGGGTTAATCTACATGTGAATATATGCTGTCTACATGTAAATATATGCTGTTTATTTAAGTCGGCACAAGTTACAGATACACTTTAATGGTGCATATTTAATTGATCCATAGGAGCTTGCAGGGTGGGACTGTACCCTTAAGGAGGGAACAATAATATCTCCTGCAATATACATATGACCCTCTAGCTCCTGCTGTAACCATTGCAGTGTTGCAGAATAGATGTAGCTCGGTTCGGTTCCATATATATGAGCAAGAATACACATAGAAAATAAGGATTTAGATGTGATATGATCATGAATTATAACATCATACTTGCTCATGTTTTGAAGTAATATAGGCATCTCATAAATTGAGGATTGATTTGAGTAGCCAATATAATATGGTTACTCTCAAATTGTAGCACACACTTAGGAATCATAAATTATAAAAATAAGGACACACAAGAGATTTTATAATTAAAATATAGTATTTTCACTTTTTCACTTTATGTAATGTTTGTGATTGTTGTCTCACGATTTTTCACGTTCTCAGGCATTTTTTAACGGTATCAAATTAAAAGTTACATTTTAAATATATATACTCTTTTCTTGAAAGTGCGCCAACAAAGAGACAATCCTTTTCTTTCCAGTATTTCTCTCCCAATTTATTGTCTATGGCGGCACCCCCACATAATATTATGAACTGACTTAATAATATGAGAATTTGGGTTTTTTGGACTATTCCACTATTAACGTTATCAATTCAATTTAAGTCCAGTGCAGAGGATTATACCCCTTCCCCTTTTTCCTTGAATCTATAATTATTATTAGGTTGGTTATCCAACCTTTCCTTATCCTCTAGCACGGCACCAATTGTAGTAGACACAAAATTGTTCATATACACACTACATCCTATATAGTTGTACAACCCGATTAATATCCTGCAGGTATAATGGCAACATTTAATCTGGCCAAGGACCTAGATGATAGGCGAGAGAGGCTGATTAACGGAGTAGATGTTTTGCTGACTGAGGATTTTACATCCAACGATCCACTCAATAAAGATTGGATGGATGACCTCTACTCGCTGAAACAAATCCTCATGAAACAAAGCAAAACATGGTGGAATAAAACAACTTTTGACAGCTATATTAAGAACAATGTAACACCACGGGGTTTAAGACCCAAGGTTTTTCCGGCTTTTGAACTGGCCAATATAGAGTTACAGAAGGAATGGGAGAATATCTTAACCCAATGTTCAAAAGATTTGATTAAGATCTTGATCAAACGTGATGAAATTCTTCTTAATAAATATACGCAAGAAATCACGTCATTGGGAGACAAACTTAAGAAATTCGAAACCATAGACAAATTTCAGATTACATATAATAAATACAAAAAAGAGATTGAGGACTTTGAGAAGATTATCATAGAAAGGAAGCGCAGGAAATTACACAGAGATATCACAGACTTCGCGCAAAATAAAGCATATAGATGGAAGTCTTACAATGTGAGGGAACAAAATTATACTAACTACACAACCTCAGACATAGACTCTTCAGAAGGGGAGGGAACTTCCAGCATGTTTAATAGAGAACGGGGCAGAAAGTCTTTTTTAGAGAGAACCCCGAAGGAAATCAGAGAAGGTATAGGGAGAGAAAGTATAAGACCAGGAGGGGCAAGGGGGGGAAAGAAGAAAACGCGACATGCGCGATTGGAGAGAAGAGCCCAGGGAACAGAGGAAATATCGGAAGTGACATCAGATAGTCTACGTATTATAAATCTGACAGAGCGAGTTCTTACACCTACCCAAAGCTCCTTATTATCCAAGGGTCTCTCTTTCTCCCCCACTAATAAACCTGATCGATTCGAGTGTGAGAAGGACCTCCATTTATTCACAAGGAAAATTCTTTTGAAGAAATTCTTCAAGAATAGAGAGTCCTCTCCTGCAATTACCCCTCTGATGGATGACTTTCCATCTGTCTCTGCCCTTCTAACGGCAGAAGATCAAATCATGGTAGAGATGCTGGAGGAACTTGACACTGAGAGTATAAGAGACCTCCACACACTACAACCTTTTGATGCGACCAAAATTAAAAAGAAGTCCACTTTCTTTCCGGACTATGAAATTTGTCCTCCTGTCCAAATCTATCTGGACTTAGTATCCAGGGACCTGGACATTCTCTTTAGAGAACATCATTTTCATCAGGTACATAATGACAATTTGTCTCAGGATGAAAGATCTGCTTTAAAAGATATCTCCCAATGGAAAGATATTGTTATCAAGCCCTCCGACAAGGGGGGCAACATAGTTCTGTGGCCAAGGACTATGTACATCAAGGAACTGAATAAACAGTTGAGAGATAGGTCATGTTATAAACCTCTGACTTTCAATCCAACATCAAATTTCCAAGAACAGTATCATAATATTATTTCACAAGCATTGACTCAGGGCATCATCTCCAAGAGAGATTATGATTTTTTGAAGTGTGACAAGCCAATTACACCAACACTATACTTGCTCCCGAAAGTCCACAAGAGTGAGACCACACCACCGGGGAGGCCTATTGTCTCTGGTGTGGGAAGCCTCACTGAGAAAGCAAGTATATACGTTGATCAGTACTTACGACACTTTGTGATCTCATTACCTTCCTATGTCAGGGACACGATGGATGTCCTAACCAGACTCCAAAATAGTACAGTTCCCCCTGACACATGGATAGCAACATATGATGTCGAGAGCCTGTATACTAGTATCAATCACACAAAAGGGATAGAGGCGATCAAGTTCTTTCTGAACATGTGCCTCCAGCAGGATTTCAATACCTTCCTTCTCTCCCTGTTGGAGTTTATTCTTACTAAAAACTACTTCACATGTAATGAGCGGTACTATCTCCAGGTTAGGGGCACAGCTATGGGGACGGCATGTGCCCCCACATATGCTGGCCTCTACCTGGGATGGTGGGAGAGAGAAATAGTTTTTCAGGACAGCCATGAGAAGTACACTGATCACATCATAATCTATTTAAGATACATTGATGATGTCCTCATCCTTTGGGATGGTGATCAGACTCTCTTGGAGGAATTTATATCCGTCCTTAATAAGAACGATCTGAACCTGAAGCTTACTGGCGAAATGAGTCAACAAACAATAAACTTTCTGGATCTTACCATAAGAATTGAAGATGATGGATCAATCTCAACAGATGTATTCCGTAAAAAAACGGCCACAAATAGTATTTTACATTCAACCAGTTCACATTTGCCGGCGACCATCAAAGGGATACCCAAAGGAGAATTACTACGGACTAAGAGAAATTGCTCAGATCCCACCAATTTCTCTGTGAGAGAACAACAACTCACAGACAGATTAAAACAAAGAGGTTATAGCAGCAGGATCATCAAATCAGCAAAACATGATATTAAAACCTATTCTAGGGAGTCTTTACTTGTCCCTAAGGTTAGAACTCCCAAGGAAGAACCAGTGAGATACATTGGTACTTTCAACAATAAATGGCGCGAAATCAATACCATTTTACAGAGACACTGGTCGATCTTGAAAACGGACGATGATCTCAAGAAAATTCTGTCTGAAAAGGTACAAACCAGTTGGAGGAGGTCTCGTAACCTAAAAGATATACTGGTTAAGAGCCACCTATCACCCCAGAAGAAACCAATCCATCATAAGAAAGGCTCTTACTGTTGCAGGCAATGCAAGGCCTGCCAATACATGATTCCCAAAACTGATTATCAGGATAAATATGGCAGAAAGTGGCACATTGATAATTACATTGATTGCACAACATCTGGAGTGGTATACCAATTAATTTGTCCTTGTAACAAAATATATATCGGTAAGACGATAAGACCTTTGAAGGTCAGATTACTCGAGCATGTTGGCAGTATCAGGAACGCCAGACAGGATAAGTCAAGATTTAAATCCTTGACTCCTGTGGCTAACCACTTTCTGCACCAACATAATGGGATTCCAAAGGGCCTTCAGGCCTTCGGCTTGAAACATTTCAGCACAGGGATTCGGGGTGGTGACATTGATAGGGACCTCCTCAGGTTTGAAAGTAAGATGATATTCCTGTTGGGAAGCCAATATCCTAAAGGGCTGAACGAGAACAACAGCTACTTACCTTTTCTATAAAGAGTAGGAATAATTACCTACCATTTCATATCTGTATTCTAGTTATGGCATTAACAGTCTGATGCTATATTGGTACCGATTATATATATACTGTGCTTTTTAAGATCCTAGTTAGCTAACAAACCATTTTAATTGTATAGATGGGGCGGTGTATACTCCGGGTTCCGGGTAACTCTGGCATCATAGAGGTTTCTACTGTACTCCAATACTGCCCTACCTAAATCAAATCAATAGTGGCAGATAAGTTATCAACATGATTCCAGATTTTGGACAACTCTGACATTGTTAATTGAAAGCATCCCTCAATGATAATGGAATGGGAATGCAGTGATATTCATACCTGGGACTCTGGTCCCAGAGTTTAAATCAAAACCAGGTCCCATAAATTGAGATGGTTATGTTATTAAGATAGTGTATGATAAGGCTGATTTAATTTGATTTTAGTATATATTATATACACATTCACTTACTGTCACTACATATATTTTTTCACTTTTATCTTTAGATGTGGTTGTAGATTTAGTCACATTTTATCTTTTATTTTTTAATATTTTTTCCATTATATTTTTTATTTATATTTATTTATTATTTATTATTTTTTATTATTAAAACCTCTTAGTGTCACATTATTTCCAAGCATATGATATTAAATTATGATTTGATATACATCACTCCTCACATCCCATTCACAAAGGCACACCCCAACGATTATCGATTATTATGGCCTCACAGTTTTCATCATATATATAATTTCCTATCAACACATCACGGTCTCACATTTTTATTTATACATTTTTTAACACCAGCTCCTTGACATCCTAACACTTATTTGAATTAATATTATATTAATCAAATATAGACATAACTGGATTATTATAATTCATAGTGGTATATATAGAACCCCACTTAATTGATTGCAGTAACATCAGCTTAACGTATCATTATATTATAAAAAAACATCTCTCTGTTCTGGGTCCATTTTTGAATATAATGCTGGCATTATCAATATCCATTGCTTATAAAACTTAAGGTTTAATTTTTTAATAAAACTATTTAAAATGCAGCTTCCTTTGCATATAACTGCTTTGTATTTATTACTCCTGAACTATTATTACTTTATGTCCGGGCCCCGGACATAATTCGTGCCAACTATCCACACTGTATTGTTTATAATATAAGAGATACTACCCATCTGATTAGCTATTGGGAATTTATTTATATGCACTATTACTATTCTATGTCCGGATTCCGGACTTAATTGGTACCAACCACTTACACTGTATCACTCACAATACAGGATGATCTGTTTATCAGATCAGTTACGGAGGTGAAGGAGACGCGAGAGAACGTCTCATGAATGGGAGATCACATGATCACTGAACAGCGCCGCTATTGGCCTCTCCAGCCGTTATAGTATCTTCGTGCAGGACAATCGGGTTTGCCCTGACGAAGCTAAAGTGAAACGTGCACGTGGGCGTTTCAGAGCGGCGTTAGCACGCAGGCTCACTTAACATGTGTCCGCAATAGCAAATGTTTGTTTGTGTATAATGCCTAAGTAAATGTTTGTTTGTGTGTACAATGCCTAATTGAATGTTGTGTAAATCGACTAGAATATATGGAACATGCTCATAGTTAGGGACGAGGCAAGGGACCGAAGCTCACAGCAATAGGTTACACTGATTCAGATCAGGCTAGCTGTGGGACCTGCATGTGTAAAAAGACACAAAGTCCCAATCTCAGTATATTAGTATCAACACACCTGATTCAATTAAGTCAGTCTGCTAAGCAGATGCGGCTTATTGGTATATGCTACTGATCTTGATCAACGCAATATACAGACACATCTTATTATAGGCTATGACAATTTTGTGTAATTAACGCACATAGAAACATAGCCTATTTCCTCTTTAAATAATTCATATGGTGGAGCAATAATTATTTCAAAAGTGGGTGCAATTAGTTTTTGCAGGATTGTGTATGCAACTAATAAACACAGCAGACTATCCCTAATAAGGGAAATAGAAATCCACAGTCTCAAGCTGCAACTGTTGCAATAATTACAACAGCATCATAAATGCGATAGATTGCGACAGCCTGCAAGAGAGCAATAGACAAACTATATGAAATATATATAAATGAGGCACTTTTTGTACCAAATTAGCACAGAATTTTTTTACAATTTTTTTACATTTCTTTTTACATTTATACTGGTATACCTGATTTAATTAAGTCAGCTATTACACAGGAACAGTATACTGGTACATGCGATGTGTATAAATCAGCCCAATATATAAGCGCATCACAATACAGGTGGTGCTAATTCTGTGCTATAAATACATATAGGTATGCATCTCATTTATATCTAAATGGCACTCAGCCTATGAGGCGGAGCAGTATCTCTTGAAAGGCAACACAATCATTCCCTATAGAATTTTTACGTGAAGAATTCACTTAGTAATTTATTCTTAATAAGGGAAATAGAAACTTATAGCTCCATCAGCAACAGTTGCAATGTTAATAACACTTTAAATGTCACGGATTGCTGTAACTTGCAAGGAAGTAACAGTATAAAAAGAGATACAAATGAGCTAAGTTACCATACAATCAGCACAATACTCAGATTATGAAACAATAGTTTGCATGATCAATGAATAAGAGGAATGTATATAGGATTGGTTAAGAGAAATAGATACACACAGGGTTAATCTACATGTGAATATATGCTGTCTACATGTAAATATATGCTGTTTATTTAAGTCGGCACAAGTTACAGATACACTTTAATGGTGCATATTTAATTGATCCATAGGAGCTTGCAGGGTGGGACTGTACCCTTAAGGAGGGAACAATAATATCTCCTGCAATATACATATGACCCTCTAGCTCCTGCTGTAACCATTGCAGTGTTGCAGAATAGATGTAGCTCGGTTCGGTTCCATATATATGAGCAAGAATACACATAGAAAATAAGGATTTAGATGTGATATGATCATGAATTATAACATCATACTTGCTCATGTTTTGAAGTAATATAGGCATCTCATAAATTGAGGATTGATTTGAGTAGCCAATATAATATGGTTACTCTCAAATTGTAGCACACACTTAGGAATCATAAATTATAAAAATAAGGACACACAAGAGATTTTATAATTAAAATATAGTATTTTCACTTTTTCACTTTATGTAATGTTTGTGATTGTTGTCTCACGATTTTTCACGTTCTCAGGCATTTTTTAACGGTATCAAATTAAAAGTTACATTTTAAATATATATACTCTTTTCTTGAAAGTGCGCCAACAAAGAGACAATCCTTTTCTTTCCAGTATTTCTCTCCCAATTTATTGTCTATGGCGGCACCCCCACATAATATTATGAACTGACTTAATAATATGAGAATTTGGGTTTTTTGGACTATTCCACTATTAACGTTATCAATTCAATTTAAGTCCAGTGCAGAGGATTATACCCCTTCCCCTTTTTCCTTGAATCTATAATTATTATTAGGTTGGTTATCCAACCTTTCCTTATCCTCTAGCACGGCACCAATTGTAGTAGACACAAAATTGTTCATATACACACTACATCCTATATAGTTGTACAACCCGATTAATATCCTGCAGGTATAATGGCAACATTTAATCTGGCCAAGGACCTAGATGATAGGCGAGAGAGGCTGATTAACGGAGTAGATGTTTTGCTGACTGAGGATTTTACATCCAACGATCCACTCAATAAAGATTGGATGGATGACCTCTACTCGCTGAAACAAATCCTCATGAAACAAAGCAAAACATGGTGGAATAAAACAACTTTTGACAGCTATATTAAGAACAATGTAACACCACGGGGTTTAAGACCCAAGGTTTTTCCGGCTTTTGAACTGGCCAATATAGAGTTACAGAAGGAATGGGAGAATATCTTAACCCAATGTTCAAAAGATTTGATTAAGATCTTGATCAAACGTGATGAAATTCTTCTTAATAAATATACGCAAGAAATCACGTCATTGGGAGACAAACTTAAGAAATTCGAAACCATAGACAAATTTCAGATTACATATA